>NC_064627.1:537659622-539014622 GCF_023864275.1 Schistocerca cancellata
TCTTGCAATCGTCCAGGAATCACTAATTTATACAAATTAAAATCATCTTGATACTGAGTGCAATTTAATTTACTTTGCTACTTCCATCCTCCGAATTTCATAACTACTTCCACAATATGTCTACACATTAAAATCAGATCAAGACTAGCTATTAAGTTTTTTACGTCTGCAATAAGCTTCCGCTCTCGAGAGACAAAAAAGAAACGGATAGAAAAAAAAGTTACAATTTTCGTATTTTCTCTGCCGTCGAGCGCTCATACCGCTGCGACGGTATAATTTATGTCTGAGGGAACGAGTGTAGCGCGGCGAAATTCAGAGTCCCGCTACAACTTCTTCAACAATTTTGGCGCAATTGGCCGTCGGCGTCCCGCAGGTGCAATTCCCAAATTGCCAGTTAATTCGAACTTCCGAATCGTGTCTTCAACGCTGGCGAGCAATTCCTTTAACACGCCAATATTCGAGAAAAGCAGCTCCAATATTTCTGTTGTTTTGATAAAACAGCTTTATGAGTAAAGTTTTGCTTATCTTGTCGACACCCATGATGACTGTCTGCAACTGTAACTGATAGCGATGCTTATGCTTCAATCCTAAATCGCTGCACTAGCACCGGCGCCCCCGACTATACTCACCCATAATTTGACAATGAAAGAAGACATACACTCGTTGGCAATCAGAAGTCTCAAGCAGTTTTGTGGATGGGAGTTCGATTCCTTAAAGAATCGAAGGTTACTGGTATGCTTCGGAATGTATGGCCTGAAAAGGCATATCGCTTAGATGATACACGTGTGACTAACGGCAGAATACTCATAAAGTAAGTACTTTTTTAACTTTCTGTAATTCTTGTAGTTACATCGCAGTGTATTAAATAGTTATAACCGTTTGTACCCGCTGTATCCATTTCGAATTGCCCCGTATTTTTTAAGTATAATAACGTAGGTTCGCAAATCGCAGTGCTAAGCACGGAGTCCCATAAATCAGAGAGGAACGTGGACTCGCCGCAATATCGCCTCGTGTGTCACGTCAGTGCAAAGCGGTACTTAACAGGAAAACGTCGTGCTGGCAACCCGCGTGCCGTGCCCGGGCGAGCATCCATTGTGGCCTGGGGCGTTCACCGCTCGAGGTCAAGCGAATCTGACACAAAGGCATGTTTGCACGCATTCTTCCGCGTAGCAGGCGCTATGGAATCGTGAAAGCAGACAATGACGTACATGTAGCTGAGTTCCAGTCTCATGCTAATACTCCGACTGGAATGCCCTGCGAATGAGGCGCCCGTCGTTCTGTCATGAAATCACACTTCAAGCTGCTCAGCTGGACTTCTAGTTGGTCACTACACATTCCATTCAATGTGGCAAATTGTATCACAAACTAGGAATAAATCAAAATACAATACAGACGCTGTAAAATTTTAGATTTTATAGTAATTTTACGTGAGCGACGGCCCATGGGTTCCTAATATTTTGATACAGGAAGGACACACACTTTGTTACAACAATCAGTAAATTATATACAACATCCAACCTGTTTCACAATACTATATATTCTAAATAAATAATGGCAGAAGCGTGTGTGTGAATTTTAAGTCACGCGGAGAACTGGAAAGTATTTAGTTTCAAAAGGACTATCCGATTTTGCAAGGGTCTATCTGTTACAAGCACGCGCACAACCTTGTGGTATCTCAAGTACGGAATGAATTCGTACAACTTTATACGTTGTTGTTTATCAGCAATATGGCAGTCTTTTATGAATTGAATCCTGTACGGTTAAAGATAGAATGGTCGCAGCGGAACACGACGGACATAAGGAATTGCTAAAGGCGCCCTCACACGGGACGTATAATCGATCGTGGACATGGAGTGTATCGAGTTTTGTGGCGTCAGAACGTGGAAATTCACGTTGCGAAACGTTCCCATGCCTGCAAGGCAGATCAGACGCGTAAAATTTTTGCTTCGTGGAGAGGAACGTGGCCAATGAGATTCAAGACGACTTTTTCGTCACAAGCGTCTCCTAGACGCCATATAGAATTACGAGGCGTATTCGGAAAGTACGGGCCGATTAGGCGCGGAATGGAAACCACTGTGAAAATCCGATGGAACTTTGCACAGATTTGTTGAGCAGTGTCTTTGGTGTGCCTGTCGATCGCTTCGCGTCCCTCGTTTCAGTTCAGAGCGCAAACTGATCACGTAGAAATTCCTAAAACAACAGTGTCTCCCGTCAGGTATGTGGATATGATGAAAGATTTCGCCTGAAGCTATGCAGCCCACATAACATATATGCCATGTGTTTCTTTCTTCAAGACTATTTTCAACCGCATTTTGCATGGGCAATGAAGACGCTCCTGCAGCTTTTTCGATGGGAAGTATTTGATCATCCACAGTAGAGACCTTAACTGGCTCCCTCCGTTGCCCATTTCTGCTCACATTGAACCGCTGGCTATGAAGACAACATTTCGGCACAAGCAACGAAAGGCAGACGAGTGTAGAGAATTGGCGGAAAGCACAGGCGGCTGCTTTCTGTGACGAGGGTACTGGGAAGTTTGCACAACGCCACGACAAATGTCTTAACTCGGAGCGGCGACATTTAGAGAGGTTGCTGGAAGGTGTGGCTAACTGCTGCGAATAAAAGGTTTTGATTTTCACTGTGGTTTTCATTTTGCGACCGATCGGACCTTACTTTCCGAACACTTCTCGTACATCGTCACCTTTGAAGCCCATATTTGATGGATTTTATACTATGCTTACGTACTATGAACACCTGCTGTGTCAAAGCACAAGCAAATTGAAAATGTCTCGAAAACGCGACGTTTTTATATGATTTGTTGTAACTAAATAGTAATGATACAACGGTAGTTAAAGCCTTCAGGACGTAAGAACACCAAAAATATTTGTAGGGTGGGCCAAAAGCCACGCTCAAAAAGTATTCAATTAATTTAACATATAGTTTCGCGGTTACATGGATCTTGAAATGTATTCTAGATTGAAAATAATCTGTCGTCTGGTAGAAGTAACACACATTACGAAAATGGTTCAAATGGCTCTGAGCATATGGGACTTAACATCTTAGGTCATCAGTCCCCTAGAACTTAGAACTACTTAAACCTAACTAACCTAAGGACATCACACACATCTATGCCCGAGGCAGGATTCGAACCTGCGACCGTAGCAGTCCCGCGGTTCCGGACTGCAGCGCCTAGAACCGCACGGCCACCGCGGCCGGCACGACAATGGAAGCGAATACTACGGGATGTGATTACATTCTGTTTTGCTACCACGGTGATACTGTTGTAAACATTTGTGTTATAACGGCAGATCAAGCAGATTCACAACTGAAGAACGTCTTCTTCTTAGCATATGGGTACATGAAAAGGAACGGACGGGTGACACATATGGTGAAATTACGGGAAACTTTTTTAATCGTTTCAAGAAAGAAGCCCCAACGGAGGCTTATCTTAGGAAACTGGAAAGAAAGGCCTAATTACAACTGGGTCTATGTCAAATGCACCGAGCTGTGGAAGACTCACGAAGTATGACAACGACAAGGCAGTCACTGAACGAATAAATCATTGCTACGTTCGCCAGCAAAATCGAGAACGCCCATGCCTCGTTGAATGAAGAAAGAAAGTTATTCACTGCGACAGGCAACATCAATGAGTTAAGCGATCACGATATGAATACGCGACGTGATTCGTGTTAACAGATACAGCTTTTCCAACATTAGCGGCTCTTCGTAAGGTTATAACGACAAATGAACATGCTATGTAGCTTATCTGCCTCGAAATGTTTATATTTGGGCGAAAGACAATCATCACTATTGTCAAGAAATTACTCAACACCCTCCTCATGTTATACTAAGGATCGATGTTACCAGTGATCTTCTCATCGGGCCGTATCTCCTCGATGGATCTGATACCTCCAGATGTTACCTCACTGGCTGTTAACTGAACTCGACAAAGTTGGCTGCTGAACGACGTAGTTATGCAACAGGATCGTGTCCCCGGACACAACTGGATTCCTGTTCGAGACTGGTTGAACTATCAGCTTCCGTTTTGGACTGTACGTGGAGGGCCTCTTATATGGTTGGCCAGAAGCTCGGACTTAACAGCGTGCGTTAATTGGATAGGGTCCTCCTTCAAGGAAAATATTTCCGCAATTCGTATATCTTACGTTGAAGAGCTGAAAGAAATGACTACCTCTATCCTGAGAATGATCACTCCCGAAGTGCTGCGTCGGGCAAGCAGGCGCACATGGCAGCGATTCCTACTCTGTGCCGAGAATGATGGTCAGCATACAGAGTGAGTTCGAAATATGTGCGATGAATGTAAGAGCATTCGTTTCTGTGTTATTCCATTATTGCATGTATCTTTTTCTGTTAAATACAATATCTCCTTGAGCTAGGGAACCGTTTCATATTCCTGGTTGCCCTTATTGTTGCTTCTGGTTTTAGTATAAGAAAATTAAACAGTTCCGATCGTGTCTTTTGGCCTACCCTGTATAGTAAGCATGGGCAACATTTGGTGACCTGCGGACCAGTTTCAGTTACTAAATCAAGCTTCCGGCAGCCTCGTCACGTAACACATCAGCTCTCTTAGCGTAAAAAGTCAAAACTATACCGTCCGTGACAATGTTTGTTGGGTAACACACAGGTATGAGAGGCACGCCTTTCCCGACAAGCCACGCCAGCAAGTTATCTCCTAAAATATTCGTTTCTGAGAATCATAAATTTTATGTTCACGCCGTTTTTAGATGTTTACTTTTATCTACTCGTCATCAACATTGTTTCTTTACTTATGACCTTTTACAATAGCCGTCTTAAAAGCTTCCGTTTTTTTTAATCCTAAACGCCGTTAGTAAAGAAACAATTTTCACGAGACCTAAATGAATGTAACATCTGAAAATGGGATGCAAGACATCTTGAAATGTCATAATGGAAAATTAAGCGCCAATTAAAGCAACCAACTGCAGCTAATTCACTGTAAATTACTTTCAATTTCATCAGTTGCGATGTTCTAATATCTCCGGACGGAGTGCAACGCGAGCACCTCGCTTTCTGTCACACGAATTTCAATCGCGAGCAGGATTGAACCCAAATCGCGTGCCGAATCTGCCCGCGGGCTGCCGGTTGGCCAGCCGTGCTATACCGTGTAGTGGATACAGGAGCGGACTGCGAAGTGAAAATCTCCGGTTTGTGGCACGCTTTCTGCAAATATTTTTATTCACCTTCACGTTTTCATAAAGATTAATAGAAGTATGTTCTGCATTCCATATCATGTATAACAAAAAGCGCTATCCGTTCAGGAGTGAGTTTATCGATTTTGCGAATGTTCCAGAGAATATAGACAAATGAACTGCAATATTGCTACTTATGTGACTGGCTGATTCTTTCGGAATTCAGGGTAGTATGTATTACAGTCAGGTCAACAATGCTGCAATGTTGGTAAGAGAATAAATGTGCATTTTAATAGACACTGTGAAAGAGTATCAGTGATTTATATAACGTTAAACGTAATAATTAACATAGTAAACATAGCTTACCCGATGCTCTGTCTCACGACGAATGGAGCCCAACGTGCCCAATGAGGGGTCCGATGGAATCCTTATCAGATTCTATACTCACTACTCGGCTGAGTTAGCCCTCTTCTAACTATAATCTTTCGTAGATCTCTCGAGAGAAAAACATGACCATTGGTTGAAGAAAGCACAGGTCTCGCCAGTCTACAAGAAAGTTAACAGAAATGATCCACAAAGCTATCATCCAATATCCTTGACATCCATTTGTTGTACAATCTTATAACATATTCGACGCTCAAACATAATGAGGTATCTCGAACGGAACAACCTCGTCCATACCAACTAGCTTGGATTTCGAAAACATACATCATGTGAAATCCAACTCGCACTTTTCTCACATGACATCCTGAAAGCCACGGATCAAGGACGTCATGGAGATGCAGTATTTCTTGATTTCTGAAAAGCATGTTATCATGGGTGGAGAATCATCGACAGATGTAGAAGTAACTTCTGGTACATCCCCGGTAAGTACGTTGAGTCCCTTGCTGTTCATCTTGTATGTCAATGACCTTGCGGATAATATCAATAGTGACCTAAGACTTTTCGCAGATGATGTAGTTACCTACAGCGAAATAAAGCTGTACAAACATTCAATCAAATCTTGATAAGATTTCAAAGTGGTGCAATGATTGGCAACTTACTTTAAATGTTCAAAAATGTAAAATTGTGCACTTCACAAAAGGAAAATAGCATAGTATCTTATAAACATATTATTAGTGAGTCACAGCTGGAATCTGCAATCTCATTGCCGCACCGAGTGGCCGCGCGGTTTGAGACGCCATGTCACAGGTAGCGCGGCCCTCCCGCCGGAGGTTCGAGTCCTCCCTCGGGCATGGGAGTGTGTGTTGTTCTTAGCGTAAGTTAGTTTAAGTAGTGTGTAAGACCGATAACCTCAGCAGTTTGGTCCCTTAGGAATTCACACACACATTTTTGCAATCTCATACAAATAGTTAGGTGAAACATTTCGCAGAGACATGAAGTGGAACAACCACATAGGCTCAGTCGTGGGCAATCGGGTAGCAGACTTCGGTTTATTGGTGGAATACTCGTACTAGGGAAATGCAATCAGACTACGAAGGGTATTGCTTACAAATCACTCGTGCGACCCAACGTAGAATATTGCTCAAGTGTGTGGAACTAGTACGGGATATTGAATGTATACTGAGAAGGGCAGCACGAATGGTCACACGTTTGTTTGACTCGCGGGGGAGTATCGTTGGGATGTAGAAAGAATCTTCAAGATTGACGGAAACTAACCCGAGAAAGTAGACTAAAAAATTTCTAGAATTGCCTTTAAATGATGACTCTAGGAATACACCTCAAACCCCGACATATCACTCCCATAGAAATCGCGAGGAAAAGAAAATTACAGCACGCGCAGAGGCATTTAAACAATAACTTTCCCGCGCTCCTTACGTGAATGGAACGGAGGAAAGCCCTAATAACTGGTACAGTGGGACGTACCCTCGGCCGCACAGTCCACAGTGGTTCGCGGAGTGTAGATGAAGCTTTAAATGTAGAGTAGGTGAAGATGAAAGGTAGTATTCTACGTCACAAGCAGAACTTAGAAGATACCGTACTGGATTACGTCTACGGAGTCGAAGCCCATATTTGACGATCTTTACATTATAATTTACGTGTTATGAATAAATGCTGCTTCAGCCCAACGGCAGAGTAAGGATCTTTGGTGCTATTTCTTATAGTAAATTGACAGGAAGGATATATTTACGGTTAAAAGCTTTTTGTATTGAAGATTTTCGTAATATGGCTTGCGTCCTATGAAAGCATGCGGTTTCAGGGCACCAGCGCTTTGAAGATTAGTAAAAAAACGTTTTTTATACTATGTCCTTATAATTTAACACCAGGTAATAACATATCGGCTGTTAAAGCCTCCACAAAATAGTTGACTCACGTAACACCTGTCAACTGCACTGTAGTGAAGAGAGGTATGGATTGGAATACAAACGGATACCAGTTTGCATCCTGCTTTCTGCAAATACTTTTTTTTTATTGATCTCCAGGTTTTCGAAAATATCCTGGACTTCCTTATTAAATTAATAGAAGTTGTGGAATTTTCAGTATTATGTATAAATAAGAGCGCTCTCCGTTCAGGTGAACATGCCAGAGAACATGGGCCAATGAATTGCAAGATTTGGCTGCAACACTGTTTGATCTTTCGCAATTCAGTACTCTGTATACTACAGACAGAGCTAGCATGTGGACAAGGGCGCAAACGTGCGTATTGATACACGGGGTGAGAAAGGACCAGTATTTGTATAATGTTCAAAGTAACACTCATCGGAATAAATATTGGAGAATCGAGGCGTTTTGCTGCGTATCTAAAACAGTTAAATGCTGTAAAACGGAGGTAATGACTGCAAAGGGATGTTAAAGCTTTTTTTTTTCTTTTGATTCGTGTAAAAGTTTGATGTTCAATTCATCTACGTGTCCATAATCTACGTAGATTTATCCGCAGTCCTTCGAAGATTGCTAACAGAGCTAAAGAAGGTATTTTACGCGCTTCCGTTTTTGTATATAAACTGTGAGATTTGCGCGACAGATATAGCCGACAGTTGACACTGGACAACCCTAAGTTCGCAAATTATGTTGAGGAACACGTTCTGTGTGATGTTCCAGTTCATTTCAGTGGGTGCACCAACCGCGTTAGGCATACTTCACGGGGAGAAACAGGGCAGGTGTGTGGACGGCTTGAGTGTGTGGCCACGCGAGCTGCGTTAACGAAGCCGCCGAGGACACTTCTGCTGCCCCCGGTCCCGGGGCGTACATTCCCGTCATTTGCGCCAACTGCCGTTTCCGCTGCTTGCTGCTTACGGCCGGCCGAACGGATGCTCTACATACCACGCAGCAGTGGCAGACAATTTCTGGTTGCTAAAGGGAGGAACACTAGTGGTTCGAGGGTTTATTTGTTATTTATTTTTTTACTATCAACTACAGCTACAAATATATTATGCAGTAATTTTAAGAACTTGGGCGGAGGACACATGCTACCAGTACTATCGATTTCCTTTCCTATTCCATTCACGGAATAGCGAGGGGAGAAAATGACTGTCTGTATCCCTACGCACGCACCGTAATCTCGCGATACCTTTGCGAACTAGAAACTGGCGGCAGCATAATAATCGCACACTCATCTTCGAATAAAGAGCTCTAAATCGAGTTTCACAAGAACTATGTCATATTCCTTCCTATGATACCCATTTCAGTTCCCCGAGAGTTTGTATTACACTTCAGTATCGGCTACACCGACCTGATACGATCCACACAGCGAGTCTCTAAATTTATTCATTAGATGTGTCTTGTCATGCCTCCTGAACAAAAACTCAAAACATTGGCACAGTACTCTAGAATTTGTCGCACTACCGTCTATTATGCGATTTCATTTGCGGATCTATTACGTTTTCCCAGAACCCTTCCAACAAAATTAAGTTTTCTATTTGCTTTCCCTAGTACTTTTACGTGATTAGTAACTAAACTAGACAGATGTTGTTTTTAGTCAAAATTACGTTTAAATATTTGTTAATTAAAACTGCCTACTGTTAACAAGTGAATAAGGTAAAGGCGTATGGCACTGTTCACTGGGACTCCCCAAGGAGTAGGTTTAGCCACAGACCCGGAAAGGGTTTTATTCCACTGAGCACAAAGGTTCCTTTCCTTCCGGGTATGCGAGTCTTGTGCCTTATATGTACCTCCTGAGTGTAGCTGAATGAAATGGATGTATCAAGAGTTTTAAAACCACCATAAGTAAGTGAAGACTACAGTAGTCGGGCATCACCTCATGCCGATCGCTCTCTTTACATATCTCATCAACGTCTTACCAGATTCCCTTATAAACCGGAAAAGGTAAGTCATCTCGAAAGTGAATGAGGAAATATCAAAGGCCGCGTAACCTTCGTAACATTTTTGTTCTATCCTCCTTCCTGTTACTTAAACTGTATTTACAACAAAATTTAAACTGTGAATGCTTAACTCGGGTTTTATCCTAAAATTGCTGATTTGTAACGTGAAATAGAGAGATATCGTAGTAAAAACAATACAGATTTATCACATAGCGCTATAATACGCAATTTCCTCAACGAAACGTTAACACAAAAAACCACAAAACAAAAATATATTAAACATTGTTTCAATACTTCGTTGAACTCATATAAAACATATCTCTGTCATTCATAAGCACCTGCCGCATTTATCAATAATAACAGGAAGCTCTTGGCTTTGATCATGATGAAGAATGTTCTGTTGAGAAGAAATAACAATCTCCTTATTTGTACTCGACAGAGTACTTGCATTAAAAGTAATTGCTGTGGTTATATAAAAGCGTAGAAATTACGCGATCAACTAATATTTACTACTTGTAAAATACAGTTTATATTCTGTAAGGACATAAAATACAAGACGGATTAGCCGGCAGATGTGGCCGAGCGGTTCTAGGCGCTACATTCTGGAACCGCGCGACCGCTACGGTCGCTGGTTCCAATCCTGCCTCGGGCATGGATGTGTGTGATGTCCTTAGGTTAGTTAGGTTTAAGTAGTTCTAAGTTCTAGGGGACTGATGACCTCAACAGTTAAGTCCCATAGTGCTCAGAGCCATTTGAACAAAACAGATTAACACAGGATGATGTGCGTTTCTAATTATGCGCGAAACAAACAAAAAAATGGTTCAAATGGCTCTGAGCACTATGGGACTTAACTTCTGAGGTCATCTGTCCCCTAGAACTTAGAACTACTTAAACCTAACTAACCCAAGCACATCACACGCATCCATGCCCGAGCCAGGATTCGAACCTGCGACCGCAGCGGTCGCGCGGTTCCAGACTGTAGCGCCTAGAACCGCTCCGCCACCGCGGCTGGCCGAAAAAAAAAAGGAGGAATCGTCGGCTCAAATTTCTCTCTTACACGTTCACGTTTCTTTCTTTCCCTACCAATGCTACCGGTAATTTTGCCATTTACTACGTCATTTATGTAGTCCATAAAACTACTGAACGGTAGTGTCAGCCAGCCATGACTTGGTTTTAAGGCGGTTTCCCACATCGGTCTAGGTGAACACTAGAATGGTATGCAAGACAGTTGGGGTACACATGTTGTGTCCCAGAGGATAACAGACTGGCGACAGAAAGAGCTTATGGCCAGCCCTAAAACTAACCATCCCAAATGCGAAATTAACCACGTCGACCCTGCGTCGATGGGAGAAAAAGGCGAACGGAAAACGTGCGAACTAATTTAACTGACTTAACATAAGCCAGTCAGTATGTTATTTCAAATTAGGATGATCAGAAATAGTCTGAAAAGTTTGTAAGGGTGTTGCAGGGTATGTCGTGCTGAGAAATGATTGTTACGGAAAAAATTCGGTATCTTCGCCGTTTCCGAGTTGATTAGCATCGAAGTTAGCCACTAACGTGTTCTTCGTTTGGTTACCTAAAACCGAACAAGAGAGCGATACAAAACTGTACATGGGACGGACGATAGTAAGGATCGAACGTGATCCACAAGCTGAGCAGTCTCGTGCGCTATCATCTACGCTATGCTTACGATTGAGACTAACTGTACCTAGCGGGCCGCTTGAACCTGAGTGCGCAACTGCCGGCTAGATAACTTCAGTGCTAATTAACTATGAAGCGGCGCACCGCGACGAATTTTTTTCTTAACAATTACACTGAAGCGCCAAAGAAACTGGTATAGACGTGCGTACTCAAATATAGATCTATGTAAACAGGCAGAGTACTGCGCTGCGGTCGGCAACTCCTATGTAAGACAACAAGTGTCTGGCCCAATTGATTGGTTACTGCTGCTACAATGACAGGTTCTCAAGACTTAAGCGAGTTTGAACGTGGTGTTACAGTCGGCACACGACCGAGGGGACACAGCATCTCCGATGTAGCGAAGAAGCGGCGATTTTTCCGTACGATCATTTCACGAGTGTACTTTGAATATCAGGAATCCGGTAAAACAACAAATCTCCGACATTGCTGCGGCCGGAAAAAGATCCTGCAAGAATGGGACCAAAGACGACTGAGGAGAATCGTTCAGCGTGACAGAACTGCAACCCTATCGCAAATTGCTGCAGATTTCAATGCTGGGCCATCAACAAGGGTCAGTGTGCGAACCATTCAACGAAACATCATCGATATGGGCTTTCGGAGCCGAAGGCCCACTCGTGTACCCTTGATGACTGCACGACGCAAAGTCTGAACCAAAATTAGTCTCTCTTCCTTCGTCTTTCATATCCACCTGACTAGGCAGTGAGGTTCCTGCACAGATTGTGGATAACTTTTTACTTCCTAGATATTTTACTTGACTGCTTCATGATCTCGCAGAGTGTATTCCTATCAATATTGTCGGAAAATTCTATAAATTTTATAAACGCCGTAAATTCATCGAAGAAGAAATGATGGAAATAATGGAAAGTTTCAAAGTGATATTAAAATTCTGGCAGACAGGATATCAACGATAAGATTCGCCGATGACATTGCCATCCTCAGTGAAGGTGAAGAAGAGTTACAGAAATGGTTGAATAGAATAAACAGTCTAATGAGAAGAGAATATGGATCGAGAGTAAGTCTAAGAAAGGCAGAAATAATGAGAAGTAGCGGAAATGAGAACAGCGTGAAACTTAACATCAGATATGGGGATCACGAAGTATAGCGAAATTAAGGAATTCCACTACCTAGGCAGCAAAATAACCCATGACGGACGGAGCAATGAGGGCATAGAAAGCAGACTAGCACTGACAAAAAGGACATTCCTGGCCAATGGAAGTCTATTAGTATTAAACATTGGCCTTAACTTGACGAAGAAATTTCTGAGAATGCATGTTTGGAGCGTAGCGTGGTGAAACATGGACTGTGGCAAACCCGAAAACAAAGAAAGAATCTAAGCATTTTAGGTGTGGTGCTACAGAAGAATGTTAAAAACTAGGTGGACTGACAAGATAAGGAATGTGGAGTTTCTCCACAGAATCAGAGAGGAATGTATGGAAAATACTGAGAAGTAGAAGGGACAGAATGGTAGGACATAAGTTAAGACATCAGGGAATAACTTCCACGGTATTAGAAGGAGCTGCAGAGGGTAAAAATTGCAGAAGAAGAGACTGGAATACATCCTACAAATAATTGAGGACTTAGATGAAAAGGTTGGCACAGGTGAGGAATTCAGCCAGTCAGAAGAATGATGGCGGAAAAAATAAATAAAAAATAAACGTGGTCGACAAGCAGTTTTGACGGGAGTACAGAAGAATGCTGAAAATTAAATGGGTAGATCAAGTAACTTTTAAGCAGGTATTGAATCGAACTGGTAAAACAAAAACAAAAACAAAAAACAAAACAAAAATAGTGGCACAACTTGACTAAAACAAAGGCTCGGTTTATAGGACAACCCTCAAGGTTCAAACAATCGCCGATTTGTTAATGCAGGGAAATGTCGGAGATAAACATTGTGGAAGGAGACCAAGGGATGAATACAGTAAGCACATTCAGATTGATGTAAATTGCAACACCCTTTTTAGAGACGAAGATCCTTGCACACGACAGACTAGCGTGGAAAGGAGCATCGAATTAATCTTCGGACTGACGACCACAACAACAAACGCCGTATAAAGACGTAATTTTCGAACTATCTACTTTGAAGTGTTGCACCCTGAAGGGAAAAGTGTAATGATTCGATTTTTGAAATTTTTTTAGCTACCTCTAATATTTCCAACAGCTTCAAAAGTTCGCGTTTTAAGAGCCAGGATCACTACGCCACGGCTAAAGATAGAGATGGCGCGAACGCAACGGAGAGGCACAGCCTTCTGAGCCGTACATTCATCCGCTGAGGATGAGTAAGTGGGAGACGGCTGCGCAGTTACATCGGCGGAGAAGCGCTGCAGCCGTGGCCACTTCCGCAGCGCCGTCCACCTTCATTGCGACAAGTGGAGCACGGCGTGTCTCCGCCTGGTCGCCGCCCACGGCGCTCGCCGACGGTCCACTTCAGCTACTTTACGGCATTCCCTCCTCCCAGCTACAATTCGGATGGCTTCTTCCGTTACCGAGAACACGATTCCGCTACCAAGTGGTGGGTCACGTGTACCTAAGATCAAGTATCGTCCAGTAGTTGCCTCAGATGTTGCATACAGTCTCACAACTGGCCTATTTCCTTCTTTGACTACAACAAGGCACACAGACAGCCAAGATGAGCATTGGTCTCGTCGCATTCTGAGTCGACTACAAAAACGCTGTTTTTAGGGTTCCGTGCCTCAATCGGTAAAACAGAGTCATTATAGTGGCGGTTCCCAAACCTTTTGTCCCTACGTACCACTATAGCTTCTTCACTTTTAAACGAATCCTTGGTGGAGGTGTGTGTGTGTGTGTGTGTGTGTGTGTGTGTGTGTGTGTGTGAGAGAGAGAGAGAGAGAGAGAGAGAGAGAGAGAGAGAGAGAGAGAGAAGAGCGACGACTGCCGCTAGGTTGAGGAATGGTACAGGGGAAAGACTTTCACCATCTTGCTTAGTGCTGACAATACACATGTGGTTTTCGCCATGTGAAAAAAAAAAGTTCAAATGTGTGTGAAACCTTATGGGACTTAACTGCTAAGCTCATCAGTCCCTAAGCTTATACACTACTTAACCTAAATAATCCTAAGGACAAACACACACACCCATGCCCGAGGGAGGACTCGAACCTCCGCCGGGACCAGCCGCACAGTCCATGACTGCAGCGCCTTATACCGCTCGGCTAATCCCGCGCGGCTCGCCTTGTGCCGATCAACTACTATGAAAAGAGAGTAATAAGCTGAACAAGGAGTATAGTAACTTAAGAGTCCAAAAGTCCAAAAAACAAAACAAAAAATTCATCATTAAGTCAAACTTGGACGGTAAATCAGGTTTCAGAATCAGTAATTAATTCAAATTTAGATTCTCATGAAAGAACATCTACACTTCTACACGTTTCAGTTGGATGCATGTTGCTCTTTATCTGTAATCAGAGCTTCAAAGTCTGGCTTGATAGGGTTCAACATACACTACTGGCCATTAAAATTGCTACACGACGAAGATGACGTGCTATAGGCGCGAAATTAAACCGACAGCAAGAAGATCCTGTGATATGCAATGATTAGCTTTTCAGAGCATTCACACAAGGTAGGCGCCGGTGGCAACACCTACAACGTGCTGACATGAAGAAAGTTTCCAAACGATTTCTCATACACAAACAGCAGTTGACCGGCGTTGCCTGGTGAAATGTTGTTGTGATGCCTCGTGTAAGGAGGAGAAATGCGTACCATCACGTTTCCGACTTTGATAAAGGTCGGGTTGTAGCCTATCGCGATTGCGGTTTATCGTATCGCGACATTGCTGCTCGCGTTTGTCGAGATCCAATGACTGTTAGCCGAATATGGAATCGGTGGGTTCAGGAGGGTGATAAGGAACGCCGTACTGGATCCCAACGGCCTCGTATCACTAACAGTCGACATGACAGGCACCTTATCCGCATGGGTGTAACGGATCGTGCAGCCACGTCTCGATCCCTGGGTCAACAGATGGGGACGTTTGCAAGACAACAACCACCTGCACGAACAGTTCGACAACGTTTGCTGCAGCATGGACTATCAGCTCGGAGACCATGGCTGCGGTTACCCTTGACGCTGCATCACAGAGAGGAGCGCCTGCGATGGTGTACTCAACGACGAACCTGGGTGCACAAATGGCAAAACGTCATTTTTTCTGATGAATCCAGGTTCTGTTTACAGCATCATATTGGTCGCATCCGTGTTTGGCGACATCGCGGTGAACGCACATTGGAAGCGTGTATTCGTCATCGCCATACTGGCGTATCACCCGGTTTGATGGTATGGGGTGCCATTGGTTACATGTCTCGGTCACCTATTGTTCGCATTGACGGCACTTTGAACAGTGGACGTTACATTTCAGATGTGTTACGACCCGTGTCTCTACCCTTCATTCGATCCCTGCGAAACCCTACATTTCAGCAGCATAACGCATGACCGCATGTTGGATACAGAAAATGTTCGACTACTGCCCTGGCCAGCACATTCTCCCGATCTCTGTTAAGTCCCATAGTGCTCAGAGCCATTTGAACCATTTCTCCCGATCTCTCACCAATTGAAAACGCCTGGTCAATGGTGGCCGAGCAACTGGCTCGTCACAATACGCCAGTCACTACTCTTGATGAACTGTGGTATCGTGTAGAAGCTGCATGGGCAGCTGTACCTGTACACGCTATCCAAGCTCTGACTCAATGCCCAGGCGTATCAAGGCCGTTATTACGGCCAGAGGTGGTTGTTCTGGGTACTGATTGCTCAGGATCTATGCACCCAAATTGTGTGAAAATGTAATCACGTGTCAGTTCTAGTATAATATATTTGTCCAATGAACACCCATTTATCATCCGCATTTCTTCTTGGTGTAGCAATTTTAATGGCCAGTGGTGTAATTCGCAAGTCTTCTTCAATACTAAGTCTCTTTATGTTTATATCTTTAATCTACAACAACTCAGAAAATCCACTTTCACACATGCAAGCGGTAAGAAATGGCACCGAAATTCGAACTGCTTGTTTGAAAAGAGAAGGGTAGTTCTGTTTTTGTCCCCCCCCCCCCCACCTCCACCACCCTCCCAAAAAAAGAAAGGAGAGTTTTCTTTTTGAAAATATCTTCCGTTGAACCGTTCAATTTTCGCTTGTCATGTCAATGAAAGTTTCTTTTGTGATTGCTTCTTCCGATGGTTTTCCTGAAAATTCATTTCTTATTCATCACATTTGGTGTAAACTTCGAGAAATTGCTTTTCAGAGCCTTTCTGGAGTGCGTCACAATCTGTAATAATGTCTCGAACCAAATCTACCATGGGAGCTAGTCATCGTGTTTCAAAAAAGATGTATGTAAGAGTAGGATATGAGGCAAGACCCGACCAAAATATCGCCAACGTCAAAACAAGAGGCCGCCCGGGTTGGACGCGCGGTCTGGGAGGCCTTGCCACGGTTCGCGCGGGTCCCCCCGTCGAAGGTTCGAGTCCTCCCTCGGGCATGGATGTGCTTATTGTCCTTAGCGTAAGTTAGTTTAAGTTAGATTAAGTAGTGTGTAAGCCTAGGAGCCGATGGCCTCAGTAGTTTGGTCCCATAGAAACTGCAACTCTACAACTTTTTTCAAAACACGAGGAATCATTCTCGGCCACGGCATCGACGACTAATGAAGGTAGGGGTGAGGAGGGTACAATTCGACCTTGCTGATTCCTGCGTTCAGTCCGAGACAAACATTCTGCGGGAAATCCAGTTTCTTCAATATTATACAGACGGTACTTTCGTCAATGTCTTCTCATTATCGTTTTACTTAAAAAATGAAGCAACTGAAGAGAATGATTTTACTTATATCTGTGTTTTGCTTACTTGTACGCGTATCACTTGAAACGTCCTCGCGTACCACTGTCTGGGAACCCCTGCCTTATAGGATCACTGTCTAGTCCGTCTGGCTGTCCGGCTGTTAAGACCCATTTTTCTCAGAGGCAGGTTTATGTATCAAGTTGAAATTTACATAAAATACTAAGGTCTAAGGGCCGTTGGTGGTGTAAAAAATTTAAATTTCTAAGTAAATGCCGTTAAAAGATACTGCGATTTATGCCACATATTCGGATACTCGAAACTCACTCATCGAATCCTATAGATGAACTATCTACATACATAGATAAGTTTGTACGGAATCCTCGGAGTGCGAGGCCATTCTGTTTTTTCATGAACAAATGCTTCACGGATTTCTTGCTGCGTCAGATTTGCTCGTAAGCTTGAGTTTTCGACGACTTCTGTCATCCTCGTTAGGAGTTATCTGAAGGCCGTCAGCTACTCTTTCCGTTTTATTGTATCAGTCAATACGAACGATTTTAGAGTGCAGCACACAGCACAGTCACCACTCTACATGTCGCGATTTCGACAAGTCTGATGTTGCCAAACACAGTGTCATAAAGAAACACAGGATTATGTTTGACGAAACTGAAATCTTCGAACTACTTGGATACTGTGTTGATAGAAGTCGTCATGCAGTTACTACTTCAACCAGGACAGCGGCTATAGCCCTGGTAGTGCACCGGAGGAAACGGGCCCTCAATGATGGAAATCAAGTGAGAAACAAGCTGAGTTATTCACCATCAAACGAAATCAGCATCGCTACTAATATTCCTCCTTCAGAGATATCGATAGTATCTCCGGCAGCATATGGAAGTCCCGTAACCTCGTGACGTCTCCATGACATAACATGACCAACTAAATAAAGTGCTACACGGCGTACAATATTCCTGACGATCACGACGCAGGAAGTCGTCGAAAGCTTGACATCACACACAGATCTGATGTAGCAAAAAAATTCGTGAAACATTCATCCAAAAATGTCGCCACGGAAAACTAAGTTCTCAAACGCCTGTTTAAGCTTACGGTGAGAGAGGTCGTTGTCGGTGCATGAAACTACGACGGGCGTTCAGTAGCTAATGTAGCCCGCCCGGTTGGCCGTGCGGTCTAACGCACGGCTTTCCGGGCGGGAAGGAGCGCCTGGTCCCCGGTACGAATCCGCCCGGCGGACTTGTGTCGAGGTCCGGTGAGCCGGCCAGTCTGTGGATGGTTTTCAGTCGGTTTTCCATCTGCCACGGCGAATGCGGGATGGTTCCCCTTATTCCGCCTCAGCTACACTATGTCGGCGATTGCTGCGCAAACAAGTTCTCCACGTACGCGTACACCACCATTACTCTACCATGCAAACATTGGGGTTGCACTCGTCTGGTGTGAGACGTTCCCTGGGGGCGTCCACCGGGGGCCGAACCGCACAATAATCCTGGGTTCGGTGTGGGGCGGCGGAGGGGTGAAGTGGACTGCGGCAGGCGTCGTGGGGTTGTGGACCACTGCGGCTGCGGCGGGGACGGAGCCTCTCAGTCGTTACAATACAACTAATGTAACTTTTTTTTGGTTGGTTTTATTCAGGATTCCAATACACTATAAACAACGCGGGTGATAGGATACGTTCGCGCGATCTTGTTGCAATGATGACAGACGCCTCGATCAACGACTCACCGTGCTTTTGTTCACAGCCAGGTCTCCGCAGAGTTTCTGCAAGCGCCTATGAATATCTGCGATGCTCTGGTTTTCCGCCAGGAAACTCAGTGAGAACTCTGTGGTTGGAATGCACCTCTGGTTCAGATGCCATTTTGAAGGTTACGCATAGCGCCGCCACCTATCGAACTCCATGAAACTATAGCGTCTGAAGCGAGAGTATTCCACGATGTTGGAATACAAATTCTGCATTTTTTCAACCGAAATTGGCTGAGAAAAAGAATGTGTTGTATTACTTATTAACACCCCTCGTATTTACTAATGCTCTGCTCCAGACTGCGAGAAATATATTCAGTGACGAAATACTGGATACTATGTAGAAACCTTATGAGGCCCTACTTTTACAGGGCAGTTTAGTTTAAGCGCTTACGGTACGGAAACGGAAGAGCTGAAGGAGCATCCTATTTGCCTCGTCCGCCAATAAGTATAGCGCCAAGAAACAACGATCAACACCGTGTAAACCAAGCACAGTGTAGAGTAAGTTTGCTGGACATAACGTTAGTCGCCCACTCAGAAGTGGAGACTGGTCGCTTTGGATCACTGTATATACAGTAGCACTGATAACAGCCTGTCATGTGAACATTCACTGCTGACGTAAGCCATGGCAGTGAAGTGGTGTGCATGTGCCAATCGGTTTTATGGAATCAGTGTAGTAAGATGGGTCGACGTGCAGACACGACAGAATGACTGAAACGAGTTGTTATCTTCGGACGTGCCTCTAACCACTGTGAAGGAAATCGCCGATTTTCCTGCTGTAGCAACGAAGATTGTCCAACGCACGCGTAACAAACTGTGTACCACACGCAGCCATGTAGCGCGGCGTAAGAAGGGTGGACGTGGAAAGATCTTAGCCGACAGTGAATGGCAATAAGTCACACGCCTTTTCAATGGCAATCTATTTCAAATCCCACGGGAATTAAGACACAAAGGAATTACAGACACTGGCTGCGAGCGGGTATTGATTGAAGTCAACGGGGAAAGTTAGATATTTGTGCCGTACCGTTATTCGAACCCAGGTCTCCTGTTTACTAGGCAGAAGCTCTGACCACTTAGGCATTCGGACACAGTGATGCACGGACTGCCCAACACGCCTCCCGTCGCAACCAAATTCTCGACTTATCCACATACCACTAATGTAGTGCCCCTTACCCATTGATTCCAATCAATGTCTGCTCGCAGCCAATGTCTGTAATTCCATTGTGTCTTAACTCATAATGGCTTCTGGATCAAATTGGCGACTGTTCTTTGCCACACGTCCGAAGGAACGGGATTTGGTGCTGCCAGTGATTGAAGTCAGTCTTGTGAACTGATTCAAAGAGCCAGATCCTTCTAAGGAGCGTAGTTCGTCTGACATGAAATATCTCTCTGGTGACTCTGGTGAGCAGAACGAAGACTCTGGAAAAGCTGCTGCAACAGCGTCCCATGTCACATGCCGAAAGAAACGTTTCCCAAGCAGCAAAACTATGTGCTCCGAACCATATGCATGTATGGAGTTTGAAAATAGTTTACCATCTTATACAGGGTATACGATGATTGTTCACAAAATATCACAGCAGTGTAGAGGAATTCGAAATGAACAATTTGACATGGGACACATGTGGTCTACAAAGTCGAGAAACTACCTCAGATTGGCCCAGAGAAACTACGTAAGCCACAGTGCAAGCACGTCGCGCTAAATTTTCGGAACTCTCTTGCTCTCTTCGCCAAACTACGACTCCTAGAGAAAAAGAAATAGGACCTTTTCCGTAGAAAATGTATTTTCATTTTGTACCGGGATACATTTAACGCTGGATACCGCGCTTTTCGAGTTACTCCGGAAAAACGTACAACAGTGACCTTCAAACGCATTTCCCCCTCCGGACTCATCGCCCACCAGTCAGGCTTTTCAGGCTTTCTAGTATGTTGCTCAAGGCACTCCCTCCCACATTTGTGAAAAAAATGTGACTCCACGAATTATTTCCCACATTTGACCTTGTTTGCTTTTTACTGGCTGGGCTACAACGCCACCGGCTTAGTCATGCGCTTTCAGATTGTCAAATTGACGTTTCTATAAATTTAACCCCACAGTTTTCTGAATTCGAACAGCTTAAAATAAACAATTAAATCGTATTATTTGTACGCACTTCTTGCTATGAGACTACTGTGCTCGTAAGGGTTCAATTTAGGTCGAACAGTTAAGGTAATTACTTTCTGCATAATGTTTACAAACGTCTTTTTTCTTTCATTACCCTTGCGAAAAAGATTAAATTAATAATGTTAACAAAAGAGCTGACTAATTCCGCGGTGTAACAGCGTAATCAATTAAAACCAAGAAATACTGAACATGAGAAATAATTCGTGAAGTAGTACATTTTTATATGGTACGAGAGAGTGCCATGAAATCCTGTATGGTGGATGATGAATGTGAGGACGTACACGTGCTTGTAGGTTATTTTTGTACGTTTTTCTTGAGTAACTCGACAAAACGCGGCCTCTAGCGTAAACAGATCTCAATACAAAATTAAAATACATTAAAATTTCTATAAAGAAGTCTTACTCATTTTTCCCTAGGACTAATAATTAGTGCGAAAATAGCGAGAGAATAGTCAAAACCACGCCCGACGCGCATGAGATGTAGCTTAGGTATTTTTTTCAGGTCAGTTTGAAGTAGTTTCTCGACTTGGTAGACCACAGCGTGTCCACGTCAAATTATTCGTTTCGACTTCCTCTACATTACTGTGGTACGCAGTAAACAGTTGTCGTCCACAACCCGTATTTCTGAGCTTGAACTGAAATGAAATCTCAAATATCAGAAGTCTAGTACACCATAGACGTCGTCTAAGACAGGTTATGCTCCTGAGCATAGCCACTCGGCGACGTTCTTATGCAGCGTGTGTTGCGTATGATCCACTCATCTGACTACTGCGAAAGGCGGTAGATCAGGCAAAATTATAGTTCCTGATTCGTTCCTGAAATAACCTTTCTCCGCTTAGAGACACTCATTCTTATGATCCTTTTATCGAAAACCACACTATAAATTTACCGGCGTAGGTAGTATGCTGCGCACCCGGTTAGCAGACCCAGCTAGTTCGGCGAAATCCCGTTGTCCCAAGGACAGCCAATAGTAAATAACGCCTTGCATCGCCGGGAAGCGCCAATGAACATTCTGTCACTAACAAAAGTTGTTCTACAAAATGTGATCTATCTCCCCCTTGACGTCTCCTGGGGTGAGAAATGTTTGATCCGGTGTTTATTCATTCTCAGCAACAATTCCGAGGCCGAGGACAAGCAACACTCACGCTACACAGTTTCTCTCGGAGGTGCTAATCTCACAGATTCGTGTAGAGATCTGGCTTGCGTAGGTTTTTTTTGTCTCCACGCGTCGAAGGGATACTGAAAGATACACATAGGCGAGGCTGATGGATTGGAGGAAGAAATGAGGCACCAGAAATGGTTGATTAGTTTTCTTTTTTTACCAGCAAAATAACTGATGGTGGCTATAATTGAGAGGACATAAATGCCCGCTGGCAATTGCAAGAAAAGAGTTTTTGTAAAAGAGAATTTTGCTAACGTTGAATATAAAGCACTGAGAAGTACTTTCTGAAAGTATTTATCTGTATTGCAGCATAATGTGGAAGCGAAACGCAGACGATAAGTAGAACAGACAAGGACAAAATACAAGCTTTTGAAATGTGGTGCAAGAGAAGAATGCTGAAGATGGGCGGGTAGATTGGATGACCAATGAGTAAGTAGTGAATCGAATTAAAAATGAACTCAAAAAACAACTGCAAAATATTAGCCCAGTATTTCTGCTTCCTTCTTAACTGTGAATCACCGCAGGAAAAACTTGACTTCACACCCCCGTATTCACACGCCCGGACTCGAAACAGCCCCAGACCTCGCAGACATTACGGCGATAATCAACCAGCTCAAGAACAACAAAGCATCAGGAGAAGATGGGATTGGAAACTGAACGATCCCATACTGACACAGAAACTTCATCACCTACTCTCAGACATATGGGTGACAGAGGAAATACCAGAAGACTGGAAATGTTCTCCGATCCACCCGTTACATAAAAAGAGTGACAAGACCGACATCAACAACTACAGAGGAATCTCCCTGCTCCCAGTGGCACATAAAATCCTCTCCAACGCACTTCTAAATAGAATCGAATCCAAGGCGAATCTACTACTTGGTGAATACCAGACCGGACTCAGAAACGGGCGGTCATACGCGGAACAGATCTGGAGCCTAAAGACGATACTACAAATGAGAAAGTGCAGGAATACAGTAATTACATTCATCGATCACTGGAAAGCTCAGGACTCAATAGACCGCGAAACGCTCTTTAAAACCATGGAAGAATTCGGAATCGACTGAAATACCCGGAAAATCATACAACAGAAACTTACAAGAACAACTTCTAAAGTGAAATTCATGGGTGAGATATCGGAAATCTTTGAAATTAGAACGGGAGTACGGTAGGGGGACGGAAAATCCCTGATTCTTTTCAATATTGTTCTAGACAAGATCGTCAGATAATGGGAACCTCATGTAAAAAATGTCCAAGTTGGTAATAGAAAAGAAAACCGCACTAAAGTAAAATGCCTTGCCTTCGCGGACGATGCTGCGATTATCACAAACAACAGGACAGAAGCGATTCAGGCAGTTGAAAACTACATGAAGTTGCACAAAAAACTGGATTGCAAATTCCTTATGAAAAAGACCGGTGTATGGAAATACGGCCAGAAAACAAGTCCCTGCTAATCACAAAGTCAGCCACTTTAAATATTTTGGCGAAACTATACAGTCATCAGGACTAAATAGAATCGCCAATGAACAAAGGATCAGCAAGCTGCAAAAGGCATATAAATTAACAGGGGCCTACTACAACAAGAAATGCATTTCGACAGACGCAAAATTGAGACATTACAAAACTGTGATTCTTCTAGAAGCAACAGACGCAACTGAAACAATGGTAATCGTCGGCGGTCACTCCAAAATTAGGGAAATAGAAAAACAGGAACGAAAAATTCTTAGGAAGATTTACGGAGCAATTATCAAAAACGGCATTTGGATGAAGAGGCCTCAGAACGAACTCTATCAAAAGACCAATACATTAACCGAACGAATCAGGAAACGCCGAGCAAAGTTCTACACACATATCTACAAGATGGAGAACACTACTCAACATAACAAAGAGAAAATGCAGCACGGAGTGACTAAAAGAGGTCCAGAGGGACATGCAACAGATATCAACATAGTAAATCTCGACGACCGCAACGAGTGCTGGAGTAAAATCATGATTGTGGCTTTAGAGCAAAGAACAAACCAATGACCTGGTACAAAGTGAACAGACTAACGGAAGAGAGAACATTCTGAGAGGATGAAGAGTTTCCGGAAGAGGAAAAGGAAAAACATCCAAAAATAAAGTCGTGAATTCAAGTTCAATCGCTCTCCTAAAGGGGAATTATATATATATATATATATATATATATATATATATATATATATATATACCACGAATATATAAACGTATATTCATGGCATAACCAGACTAAAACAAGGTATTCGGTTGACAGGGATCAAGCGATCATCAGTTTGTCAGTTTGCTAATGGAGAAACCTCATTTGGTCGTCCGAAAAATTGCAAATCTGGAGTGCTCGTACTACCACGTCTAAATCCGTCCAGTAACAAATATCTTGTGAACTTATACTGACGCTGTTTGTATATGGGCCACAGCCTCTCCTTTAAATTAAACTTAATAAATCGTTATACTATTTTCAAACCAATCCTCGGACTCGAGACGAAACATCAGCAGCAACGGACACCTAAAGAAATGTGATCATCTATCATCCATGCCTCCCAGTTGCGGACGCGACTGCATTCGATCCAAGTAAATATATAACCAACTTTTTCAGTCATAAATGTGCTTGTTTCAATATATTACACGATGCATTTCGGGTCTATCGTCGGGTGTAATCAGATTCTTGGGCCAGTTCTTTTACCTTGAGAGAGGTGAGGCCATAGAAATGTGCGTTCCTATTATATGCGTTAAGCTTTGAAAATCGCGAATCAAAGACGACGAAGAAATACGGTAAAGTGAGAAAGCATGCCTAATTTACCAGAAAATAGGGAAGGAGTTTGTCTTGTTGTTGGGATTTAGTGCGGACAACTGCACTTCACAACAGCACATCATCACTAGTCTCAAGGCGCACGTGTTTACTATCCTTCGAAACAATTCACAAATGTTAACTTCTAAGTCAAGAGTCAGAGTTAAGATATATATTGATACATATATTGTTGTTACATGTCATAGTAAATAGAATAAGCAATTTTAAAGGCTTACTCTTAATATAATAGCATGAAACAATATGGTCTCCTATAACTGCAATACATAAGCCTCTCACTGACAAGGTACGTCAGAAGACGCTTTCGGCAGAGTAGCTGCCTAACGTTTGGAAAAGATCAAACGTTATTCTATAAAAAGGAGAGGGACAGATTTTGGAGAATATCGAGTGTAATTCTATGAAAAGGATTGAGGCGGGTAGTTAAATCTTAAGGAGCCCTCTGATTACTACACCAAATGACACAGTTAATGAGAAAGACTTTTGAAATTGGCTGGAAGACCAACACTCCCCGGTACGTCCACTTACTGCTGAACTGTTTGCGGAAGACGCTATAAACATGGTGATGACTTGTTCGTAAACACTACACACAGTAACTGAGTTAGTGTGATTGTAAACAGATATTGCCAAAGCCTATCATAACTTTTGGTGGCGGCATTTCTTCGGATCTCCGCAAACGTCGGAACGGCGCAAGGTACTGTGCCGATTTTTCTGCTCCACTGCCTCGACAAGTTAGCAGTCTACCGCAACAAATGGGCAGCTCTAACTTGCCCAAGGCAGTCGGTCGAGGAGTCTGTCATTAAGGGATGTCACGGTTTAGATCTCCGGAGCAGCAATATACTGAGGCACTGACATGAAACCTGCGCCGATGGAACTCCGCGGGCTAACCAGCTGGTGCAGATGGTGACCTATATAAGCGATCTGCAGCTTCTTCATTCGCAAACTCTAATGGCTTCATCGATGAAGCAGCCGTATGACTTTGCAACAGCCGTCTTTGTATACGAACGTCGTGCTAGTGAAATAGTACATGTAACAGAGATTTGATCTCAATGGAAGCCGAACAGGATACACGAAGTCTAAATGCAGATCATCAGCTATTTATTTCCAGAATGAATTTTCATTCTGCAACTGAGTGTGCACCGATTTGAAACTTTATGGAAGATTAAAACTGTGTGACGGGCCTGGACTCTAACCTGGAACCTTTGTTCGGGCCCGCATACAGTTTTAATCTGTCAAAGTTTCAAATCAGCGCACACACAGGTGCAGAGTGAAAAATTCATTCTGGAGGCAATGCCCCAGGCCGTTGCTAGGTCCTGCTGCTGCAATATTGTTTGTTCCAGGAGCGCTAGTCTGGCAAGGTAGCCAGGAACGCTTCTTTGAAGTTTGGAAGGTATGAGATGAGGTATTGGTGGAAGTAAAGCTGTGAGGCCGAGTCATGAGTTGTCCTTGGATTGCTCAGCCGGTAGTAGAGCACTTGCCTGCGGAAGTCAACAGATCACATTCTCGAGTGCCAGTCCTGCACACAGTTTTAATCTGCTGGGAAGTTTCGCTCACTATGTATCTGTGTACGCACTGATTAAGGCTCGAAGAAGATGCTTAGTATGTGATCAACCTCCTCGGCAGAGACAGTAAATCACCTGCTGTCATGCTGAGAGTCGTAACGCTGTATCATTAACATTGATAGTTTCTGACGCGCTGTACGCTTTCGCAGTCTCAGCACGATGTTTACGTGAGGTAACGCTAGTGTAGACTGTGAAGAGACATCAAACAAATGTGCTGTCACGCTTCACAAGTATATATTGCGCGACTCGTTCTGACGTGCTGCTTCTGGTCGATTGAGAAATCGTTCGATGTACGCCTCCAGCGTCAACCTGCCTTGAACCTCCAGTGCAGAACGACAGCGGGAACGCTCGAACACCACGGCGTGACTTTTTGCCCGCAATGCGTAAACGTGCGATGACCATGTGGTCGACGCTTTTCAGCATTTGGTTACTCCTAAATCTTGCACGTTCGCTTATTTTCAAAATGTGCAACATTCTGAACTTACTGCATGACTGGTGGCACTCAATTTGACGCTGTCGATCAGCTATTGCACAAGTGGTCATTCGCTGATAGAATACTAAACTAACTCTGGAGCTGTTACAGTCTACCATCAATTGTAGATCGTTCCTGTATAAGCAGTTCATTTACTATAGTTCCCATAAACAAAGCGGTTTGTAAAGTTACGACACACCACAGGTATCAGAACGTAGATAAGAAATTACCTGCCACAGCTACATAACAGCATTCTCCAAAGACCAGAGTACTTATCTATCCAAATACAAGGAGAGAACAATTCATTTTCCCCCTCAATGTAATTTTCTATGAGGGCAAGAGCGAAGAGTGCGAGTAATGGATCTTCTGGCATGGTGATCATTATAGCACAAAACGCATCACCTACACTATGTTATCAAAAGTATCCGGAATTCCCCAGAAACATACGTTTTTTATATTAGGTGCTTTGTGCTGCCACCTACCGCCAGGTACTCTACATCAAAGACCTCGGTAGTCATTAGACATCGTGAGAGAGCAGAATGGGGTCCGCGGAACTCACGGACTTCGAACGTGGTCAGGTGGTTGGGTGTCACTTACGTCATACGTCTGTACGCGAGATTTCCACACTCCTAAACATCCCTAGGTCCACTGTTTCCGATATGATACTGAAGTGGAAACGTGAAGGGACACGTACACCACAAAAGTTCACAGGCCGACCTCTTCTGCTGACTGACAGAGACCGCCGACAGTTGAAGAGGGTAGTAATATTTAATAGGCCAAACGACACCTCGCTTGGCATAAACATTGGACGACTGAACAGTGGAAAAACGTTGTGTGGAGTGACGAATCACGGTACACAATGTGGCGATCAGGTGGCAGGGAGTGGGTATGGCGAATGCCCAGTGAATGTCATCTGCCAGAGTGTGTAGTGCCAACAGTAAAATTCGGAGGCGATGGTGTTATGGTGTGGTCGTGTTTTCATGAAGGGGGCTTGGATCCCTTGTTGTTTTGCGTGGCACTATCACACCACAGGGCTACATTGATGTTTTAAGCACCTTCTTGCTTCCCATTGTTGAAGAGCAATTCGGGGGTGGCGATTGCATCTTTCAACACGATCGAGGACCTGTTCATAATGCACTGCCTGTGGCGGAGTGGTTACACGCAATAACATCCTTGTAATGGACTGGCCTGCACACTTTGGGATGTTTTGGGACGCAGAATTCGTGCCAGGCCTCACCGACCGACATCGATGCCTCTCCTCAGTGCAGCACTCCATGATGAATGCGCTGCCATTCCCCAAGAAACCTTCGAGCACCTGACTGAAATTATGCCTGCGAGAGTGGAAGCTGTCTTCAAGGCTAAGGGTGCCCCACCATATTGAATTCCAACATTACCGATGGTGGATGCCACGAACTTGTGTCATTTTCAGCCTGGTGTCCGAATACTTTTGACCATATAGTGTACTTCTTCGTGTTTCAAGTAACTTACAGAGAAACAGTAATGCAGCCACTTCCGTTTTTTACTCACTTTCTTTTCTTTTTTATTACGTTTGTTACTGGTTTCTTGCCAATTCTTGACCTGAAGGTGGGTCAAGAGTGTGACGTCTTACACTGTCACACAAAACTTGATCGCCTCCTATGGCAAAAATTTTCTCCTTTTACGAGAATCTCCAACCCTGCTCACCAGAAGTTCCACTTCCTATAATACCTGAATGTAAAATTTTAAAAACTAGGAGTGTCTGACTCCTTCCACTGTATATTACTTTTACGAGATGCGATCAAAAGTAATGGGAATTTTGTAATTTCGCGGGCTTTACAACCCGATTTTCAAAACTTTATCTTCGTGGTACATATATCCCTGATGTATGTTTGCCTTTTCTGCTATTTCGAATATTTGGTTTATTGTTGGCAGTCGAAAAGGTTGTGTGTGTTTTCGAGAGCTCGTCAAATTTTTTCTTACGAAGAAGAGACATCAAAGGATTTGCATTAAATTTAGCTTGAAAAACGGAATGAAATGCAACAGCCGGCCGGAGTGGCCATGCCGTTCTAGGCGCTACAGTCTGGAACCGAGCGACCGCTACGGTCGCAGGTTCGAATCCTGCCTCGGGCATGGATGTGTGTGGTGTCCTTAGGTTAGTTAGGTTTAATTAGTTCTAAGTTCTTGGCGACTGATAACCTCAGAAGTTAAGTCGCATAGTGCTCAGAGCCATTTTTTCTTAAATGCAACACCGCAATAGAAATGTTAACTGAGGCTTATGGCCAATCTATTATGAGTAAAAATATGAAAGATTTAAAAAAAGAATGGTTCTGGCAAATCGTCGCGATTTTGTTGAACGTGAATGACGAAGCCAAGACCCAATCGTCCCAGCTGCCTGAAGAATCGAGACCGAAAAAAATTCGATCAGTTCGATCACATTTGAAGGTTATTCTCTCTGTTTTCTTCGATTAAAATGGGATAGTCCATCACGAACTCCTGCCTTATGGGCGTACGGTCAATAATGAATCCTATCTGGAAGGTATGCGTCGTTTGCGTGAAGATCCGAAGAAAACCAGAATTGCGCCAAAATCACTCGTGCAAACCGCATCATGATAATATTCCCGCTCACTCCTCAATGCCTTTGGCAAGAAACAAGACTATTATGTTGCCTCAGCCACCACATTCACCGAACATGGTCCCCTGCGACTTCTTTCTATTCCCTAGGCTGAAGAGACTAATGAAAGGACGTCGTTTTGCCGCCATTGATGCTATAAAAACAGAATCGCTGAAAGAGCTCAATGTCATAACGAAAAGTGAGTTCCAGAAATTGGAACGCTACTCGCCTGTCGGAGATCAAGTGCAGTACTGAACTCTGGGAGAAGCCGTCTATCAATGAACAAGTGTGCGGACAGAGCTCTTATTACAGAAATTGACATTTACTATTAGTGCGTCCCAGTAGTATGTCGCAGGTAGTGATATTCAGACTGGAATATCCTACTTCTGGAACACCCTGTTCCGAAGTCTACTACGTGAACTGTCCTGGGCTCCCTAGAAATGCCAACTCATTCTATTCCCTTACAAGTGTCATTCAATCTGCACAAGTGTCACAAACTCGTCAAATGCACTTGTCCGGCGAAAAACGTACTCTTCTACTTGAACGACAAGTTGCGAATTCGAGTAAGTGGATTAGTCGATCCTTCCTCGACTTCTTCTATGTTCAATCCCTCGTGGACATGTGGCTTCCACATGATGTCTACAGATGTTTTCGTTTTTCATTTTCATTTGGTGTACGCCTTGGTTCTTTTAAGATGTAAGTAGCCATCATCGAGGTGGCTAACAATTTTTCCAGATTTAAAATGCCTCCTCTTAATGCCTGTTGCTTCGACTACTTTAAAAATGGAAGGTTTCCTGCAATGATTTCATTAAATTGCAATGATTACAATTTGACCACATCCTACGCCTCCCTATGGAGTCAGTGAATAGAGATCACTGTTAACGGCAGCAGTCTGTGAGCATGGGTACCACAACGGTGCAGTTTGTCCTTCAGACTGACTGCAGAAGTAATAAATAACAGCAGTTCGTGACTAGAGACTGTATCAATTCACGAAGCTGCCACCCTGGTTGGACCGGAGACTGGAAAGCGACATTTAAATGGGGCATTCGTGAACAATGTAATACAAACTCCAGTTGCCTTATCGTGAGCGAGTGTGGCTACGAATTCGCCACGCAATATCCCATTTGCCTTCTTGTAAATCTTCAGAATTTGGGAATGACAAGGGACTATACTAGCATTAGTTTCTCCTTTGTCAACGGAAATATCTCCGTGCGGGACCGCCAGTTTTGTCCTATCTCAGTAGAGAATCAGATGACTGAACTGCATTCTTCATTATGAGCGATTGTTCTGCACCTCGTGGTAATAAGAGAGCAGTTCGGAAACTATCTTCCACTTATAATGCCAACATACATCGGTGAAAAAAATAATCGTTGGTGAGCTAAAAAACGACCACTGCCCTCCACCAGACTGAATGTTGCCTGGTAGCTTGCGGTCACGTGACGAGGAAGGAGAAGCATGTAAGAGGAGCAGGACAGATGTGTAAAGGAAGACGTCATTAGGTATGCCACAACCGTTCTATGGAACCTATTCCAGGACCAAAAAAAAACAACAGGAGATAGCTCAGACAAAAGAAGAAATTTCCAAAAAAATCTACGGAAGAATAGTAAAAGTGACAGAAGTAGGCAACGGGATACACAATCAGCCCATTAGACCACGATAAGAACGGACAAGAAGACCCAAACCCACACCAGTAAAAAGAAATAGAACACCACAAACCCAAGCAGAACGAACACGGCAGGAACAGACAGAAGAGACGCACAACTTAACTTCCTATACGCAAGCGCGAGCGGATTAAAAAAAAAGACCATTGTCAACTACACACTTCACCATCAGAAAATACACATAATGGGGATAACAGAGATCTGGTCGAAGGAAAACGACAAAATAGAATTCCCAGGATATAACTGTCACATAAAACATGGGTCACACAGTAGCGGTAGAGAAGGAGTGGCCATACACACCGACAGGAAATACCAACTATAGAACTACGCTTGCCACAACGATACTAAGATCTAGAAGCAATGTAATACAAATACCAATCGGGGGAAGAATAAAACTAACCCCCCCCCCCCTCAAGATAACCCTTCCCAATGGACTTCAATACCTCCACACATTCCGAAAGGTAATCATAATGATCGACGCCAACGCTAGGTACAGGAACTTATGAGATACCACGGGAAATAACAATGGACAACACCAGCGCACCAGGCCACATCATCTACAGCCCATGCTTACAAGAAGCCATGGCACAACACGACGTAGGCCCAATGAAAACAAGCGATCATCTGCCAATACTGCTCACAACCACAGAAGCCCCTCCACCACCACCCAGACCAGAAACACGGACGATTAGAAACTACAGAGCAGCAGATTGGGAGGGATACCAGTGGAAAATACGCGACGAACTAGCTGACCCACTAACGATCACAGACAACCAGGATCTAGTAAAGGTTACCAACAAAATAGAACCGACAATTCAAACCGCAATTGAAGAAAATATCCCCAAAAAAGTAATACAAAACTGGAAACCCACCATTCCACAGGCAGCGCTGGCGCTCATAAGAGAAAATAAAAAGGTGTACAAGAAAATTAAAAGAACAATCGACCCCACACTGAAACCAATCTGAAACAGGCTGAACGCGAGGATAAAACGAATAATCTCCGAACACAGACACAAAAAATGGACTGAAACATGCAAAGAACTAGACTAGACGGATGGAGGCAATTTTGGCACAAGTTTACGAGTACAACACAGGTCAGGAACAGTCAAACGTACCATGCCTGTTAATCGACAACGATCCGCCCACTGACGCCAGAAAAACAGCACAAGAATTTAAAAGCACCCTAGAAGCAATACACTCATATCCGCAAGACCCGACATTCGACGAAAACCACCGACTAACGACAGAACAGGCTATAGACGAAATACTAACCACACCATCTGTAGACAGGGAGGAAGAAGAAACGCTTACAGCATCAATTACCGAGAACGAAGTAAAGCACATTAAAGCACTTAGCACACCGATGGACGAATTTCTGTAGGTCCTTATCGTATAAAGTAAAATTCACACTGGAAGTCACGGATTGATAGACTGATTGATTGAGGGGGTTACGGGACTAAACGGCGAGGTCATCAGTCCCACGATTCAAAAGTTACTTGCGTAAGACGGAGGGTCCGCTAAAAGTGGGTGGATCTACTCAGAGAGGTTAAACTATAAAGCGAGGAAGATAAAACACACACCGTAGAAGGCATAAAAGGGTTGGCCAAATATAAACACTGGAAGAACTGAGGGATAAACGCACGGTCTTTTCACAGGGGAGTGGTCATGGGTCCCAGACCCAGAAAACACGAAGAAAGGCCCCAAACACAAACACCCTGCTCCTGGTCCAGGGGTAACGGGACACAGTTAATCATCCATGAATCATCTGCCAAAAGTAGTGGACATTCCACCAACATATAGGATACCGTCAATCTGGCTCCACATCCACAATTGTGAGGGTCGCTCGTTATGCAAGAGAAAACAATGAGTGAGCCTAGTATGACCGATGCGTAGGCGGCATAAGACAGTGGACACCTTCCGGGAGGAGCAGAAGGAAGAGCGCTGAGTAATCTCCTTGATTGTGCAGAGTTTATTACTGAGACCAGTTGCGCACCAGACGTCATTCCACTTTTTGGCAAAGAGAGATTTGATGTGTAAACGCATATCTGCAACTGGAATCATGAAAGGGAACGGGGGGTAACTATCTGCCTCTCTAGCCGAACGGTCAGCCAATTCATTCCCTGAGATGCCCATGTGATCTGGGACCCACAGAACGGCAACGGAACAGGCGGCACGGCCAAGGGCAAAGAGGAGGTCATGGATACCAGAGACCAAAGGGTGACGAGAGTAGCATCGGTTTCTAGCCTGCAAGCTACTCATCGAGTCGGTAAATGTTAAAACACCGTGGGCCCTATTAATGTTTAGCAGCTCTGCTGTGAACACACTACATGATCCCGGCAGTAAATGGTGTTCCATGTCAGTAGCAGACGTAAAAGCGTACCCCACCTCACCTACTGTTATAGAACCATCAGTATATAAGACGGTAGCACCCTGCAACTCTTCAAGGATGGAACGTATAAGACGCCAGAAAATCATATGGGCAACAGAGACATTAGGACCCTGGAATAGGTCGGTCCTAATCCGTGGTCGAGGCACCATCCAACGGGGGGTTGGAGGAAATACACGGGCATTCTCCAGTGAAAGGAGACGGAGATCCCGACACAGGGAATGCATGGAATGGCCAGGGAATTGTCGAATGGCGATTGCGTAAGAAACCAGGAGTTTGCTCCGTCGTATTTGTTGAGGGAGACTCCCCATTCTGGGAGTAGACTGTCGACAGCGCTAGTGCGAGCGGCACCGATAGCCAGACGCAGTCCACAATGATGAACAGGGTCAAGTACTTCCACAGTGGAACGAGCCACTAAGCCATAAAGCTGACAGCCATAATCTAGCCTGGACAAAACCAGAGCACCCTAAAGATGGAGGAGAGTATCAGGGTCTGCACCCCAAGATGTGTGGGCCAGGAGGCGGAGAGCATTCAGCTTTCACGCGCAGGGAGTCATCTGGTAACAAATATGGGGCAGCCACGTTAACTTTTTATCAAAAGTAAGGTCCAAGAAACGGGACTGTGCTACACACATCTAGGAAATGGTCGCCTAAATAAAGTTCTGGATCAATGTGTACTTTGGGTCGACGGCAAAAACGCACAACCGGCGTTTTGGAAGAAGAAAACTGGAAGCCATGGGAGAGGGCCGACGTAGAGGCCCGTCGGATGGCGCCTTCGAGCTGGCGTCCGGCAGATGCTGCCAAGTGGGAACTGCAACAGATGCAAAAATCGTCGATATACAACGCTGGGGTAACCAGAGGCCAACAGAGGTTAGAAGCCCATTGATAGGTATGAGGAAAAGTGTGACACTTACCAAAGAACCCTGTGGGACACCGATCTCCTGTGAACGTAACGGAATTAAAAGCGCCATCTTTGACAACCAGTGGTATGTTGACACGAGGCAGAAATCCAACACGACAACACTTCGCTTTGCCCAATACCAAATGATGAAAGTGAAGTCATCATATATCATCCATCGCGCAAAAAGTCGAAAAGTACCACCAGATTTACGGAACTAGCAATGATAAATCTTATTAATCGCCAAATCAAGCCTTCTAAGCGGATTTTCTCAATAAACTTTTGATGCGACATTGCTGGAAGTGAAACAATTGGAAAACAATGACATTTATTTTTAAAAAATCCATACATAGAAATGCGATCTACATAATTGCTATACAACTGACAATAAAGTGCCTGGCAGAGGGATCATCGAAAGACCTTTAAGCTACACCTCTACCGTTCCACTCTCGAAAAGCGCGCGGTGAAAAGAGCTCTGATTTCTCTTATTTTATTATGATGATCATTTCTCCCTATGTAGGTGGGCGACAGCAAAATATTTTCACATTCTGAGGAGGAAGTTGGTGATTGAAATTTGATGAGAAGGTCCTACTACAGCTTAAAACGTCTTTGTTTTAATGACTGACACCCCAATTCGTGTGTGGAACTCCCTCTCTTATTTCACGACAACACAAACTGGTCTGCCCTTTTTTCAACTTTTTGGGGTCTTGTGTTGCGTTGTTGAACCGTAACATCACGGACAACTCAAATATAAGACACAGCCACCGGCCTTAAAGTGTCAAGAATGCATGCCTGTTGTGAAAAAAGCCGGCCACGCGAACCACAGGTCATCGTGTTGCGTACCCAATGCCACGTGACGCCATCACGCCAATTGCTGATCCCATGAGAAACTGACGAAAGCAGTCTGGCAGTGTTCGTTCCCCGAGTCCCCACACATGGACACGCCGATCGCGATGTACTCACGAATGGGGCTCCTCTGAAACAACGAAATGGTGTCACAGCAGTGTGGTCGCACTATTGTCGGCGGGCTTTTCACTTTTGCCGCATCAAGAACAGCCACAACAACCGCCGCCGTGATGACAGTGCGCGCTGTTCCAGACATCACCACACCGCCCTTGCGGATAATTGTCTTGCTGCAAACAAGTCCACCCCCTGACTCAGGTCACGCGACGCAAACAATATTTACAATGCAACAGACCCACAGGAAGCGTATTCCTTTGTGTTTTTATTTTTTTCTTTAGTACTAATTAAGTCAAAACAATTGTATTTTCCTCGTTAACAGAGCTGACTTTTTTACCGTTGAAAATGTTATTTGATAAATACTGTTTCGTCAATTTCCATTACTTGTTACCAATCCAGTTATTTTAAATCCCACAGCATTTTTCCCTTTCATGTACCTGGTCTCTTTTGTGGAAGAACACCCCATGGGAAAGAGTATCTCAGTCGTCATGGAACATTTGTAACGTGACACGAAAACAAAGCAAACAAGAAAATACAGACTGAGATGGCGCCAAAGCATGAAATCCACTACTGTAACACGAGTGAGCGCGGCTAGAACAGATGTAACTAGACGGACCACGTTCTCGTCATCAGGGTCAAAACTTTCGTCCTGAGAAACAAAGACGTTGATGTTCATTCCGTCTCATCTCTTCTTTCCCTCCCCCCTCACAACTCCCTGTTTACAGCCTGTGTGAATGCTGCCGTTTGAAATGCACCGTGGAATGTTTTACCGTTCATAATTTGTACACTCCTGTTAATGGAAAAAAGAACACATTGACACCGGTGTGTCAGACCCACCATACTTGCTCCGGACACTGCGAGAGGGCTGTACAAGCAATGATCACACGCACGGCACAGCGGACACACCAGGAACCGCGGTGTTGGCCGTCGAATGGCGCTAGCTGCGCAGCATTTGTGCACCGCCGCCGTCAGTGTCAGCCAGTTTGCCGTGGCATACGGAGCTCCATCGCAGTCTTTAACACTGGTAGCATGCCGCGACAGCGTGGACGTGAACCGTATGTGCAGTTGACGGACTTTGAGCGAGGGCGTATAGTGGGCATGCGGGAGGCCGGGTGGACGTACCGCCGAATTGCTCAACACGTGGGGCGTGAGGTCTCCACAGTACATCGATGTTGTCGCCAGTGGTCGGCGGAAGGTGCACGTGCCCGTCGACCTGGGACCGGACCGCAGCGACGCACGGATGCACGCCAAGACCGTAGGATCCTACGCAGTGCCGTAGGGGACCGCACCGCCACTTCCCAGCAAATTAGGGACACTGTTGCTCCTGGGGTATCGGCGAGGACCATTCGCAACCGTCTCCATGAAGCTGGGCTACGGTCCCGCACACCGTTAGGCCGTCTTCCGCTCACGCCCCAACATCGTGCAGCCCGCCTCCAGTAGTGTCGCGACAGGCGTGAATGGAGGGACGAATGGAGACGTGTCGTCTTCAGCGATGAGAGTCGCTTCTGCCTTGGTGCCAATGATGGTCGTATGCGTGTTTGGCGCCGTGCAGGTGAGCGCCACAATCAGGACTGCATACGACCGAGGCACACAGGGCCAACACCCGGCATCATGGTGTGGGGAGCGATCTCCTACACTGGCCGTACACCACTGGTGATCGTCGCGGGGACACTGAATAGTGCACGGTACATCCAAACCGTCATCGAACCCATCGTTCTACCATTCCTAGACCGGCAAGGGAACTTTCTGTTCCAACAGGACAATGCACGTCCGCATGTATCCCGTGCCACACAACGTGCTCTAGAAGGTGTAAGTCAACTACCCTGGCCAGTAAGATCTCCGGATCTGTCCCCCATTGAGCATGTTTGGGACTGGATGAAGCGTCGTCTCACGCGGTCTGCACGTCCAGCACGAACGCTGGTCCAACTGAGGCGCCAGGTGGAAATGGCATGGCAAGCCGTTCCACAGGACTACATCCAGCATCTCTACGATCGTCTCCATGGGAGAATAGCAGCCTGCATTGCTGCGAAAGGTGGATATACACTGTACTAGGGCCGACATCGTGCATGCTCTGTTGCCTGTGTCTATGTGCCTGTGGTTCTGTCAGTGTGATCATGTGATGTATCTGACCCCAGGAATGTGTCAATAAAGTTTCCCCTTCCTGGGACAATGAATTCACGGTGTTCTTATTTCAATTTCCAGGAGTGTATTTTGGCTGGAGCCACAGTCATGATAAATTTTTTGAATGATGCTGCCGCCATTTGACTGTGATACTTTTTATTTTATTGTTATACGATCCAAATTTCAGCCTTAGACCATTTTAAAGTACAAAAACTTATTTATATGTCAAAAGACATCAGACTGGTATGAAATACAACTCCTTGTCGAAAAAGTATATCCGCAAATGAAGGCCAGATTTGTCAATAATAAAAGTGAGAACATCACTGAAACAGCTAAATATATTGCAGACTTTTATTTCTGGACCCTGTAGCACAGCTGTTATATCAAACTACTAACCAGTGCACAGGTATGCTTCACACGACTGTGTGAGTAACAACTACTGTTCGCCGTTTGCGAAAAGCTAACTATAACAATTTTTCCACATTGGAGAAGAGTCGGGAATCTCTGGGAGCCACACAAACGCTTAAAAGTGGCACCTCAACAATTCATGTTTGAAATACGTCAAGAGTTCTCAATTTTCGCACAAGTGTGTGGACGAATAGTACTGCTACAGTCGTAAGTCTACGGCTGGTCTAATAAGAGTTTTCCATTCATGTCGCTTATCAAAACAAAACAAAAAAAAAGGTTCAAAGGGCTCTGAGCACTATGGGACTTAACTTCTGAGGTCATCAGTCCTCTAGAACTCCCCTAGAACTTAGAACTACTAACCTAAGGACATCACACACATCCATGCCCGAGGCAGGATTCGAACCTGCGACAGTAGCGGTCGCGCGGTTCCAGTCTGTAGCGCCTAGAACCGCTCGGCCACCCCGGCCGGCGTCGCTTGTCAGCTATCGTGTTCACACCAGCATAACTGCTGTGTCAACGATCCACCTCATATACTCATTTCTAGACCTGTCGCTGCAACTCTATCCCTTCACATCTTCAGCTACGACTTGCTGCAACGACTCATGTCGTATTGTGTGCCCGACTATTCTCTCTCTTCGCTTCAATGTGTCCTTAATTCAGGTGTTTCTTTTTTTTTTTTTCCTCGCTGTAAGATCAAGGATGTCTTCTTACTTGATCAGACCTTACGATCTTTTAACGGTCGCATTTCAAAGCTTTTTAATCGTTTCATTACTGTCTTCCGCACTGTCCATGTTTCGTGCTCACATACGCTACCTGACCAAAAGTATCCGGACACGTATGCTTGGGCATTGATAAGGGATGTGTCCGCCCTTCACCTTTATGATGGCTTCAACGCTGCTGGCGACGCTTTCAAAGAGGTGGCCGAATGTCTGTGGAGGAATAGCAGCTCATTCTTCCTCAAGAGCCAGAAAAAAAGGTAGTGATGGTGGACGCTAGGGTCTGGAACGAAGTCTACGTCTTACTGGGTTCAGGTCGCGGATCTGGGCAGGCCAGTTAATTTCGTGGATGTTATTATCCACAAACCATTGCCTCATAATGCTGCTTTAGGACAGGGAAAATTATCATGATGATACTACCAATAATCGTTCGGGCTGTTACTCAAGTGTGCGCAAAACACAATGATGTAAAATGTTTCCAAATTCTCCCACATTAAGAGTTTTCTTAAGCGCAATAAGGGGAACACGAAAGAAACATCCCCATATCCTAACAGCACCTCCTCCATAGTTTACTGTTGGCACTACACATGATGGCAGGTAACGTTCTCCAGGCATTCGCCAAACTGAAACTCTTCCATCGGTTTGCCACTAGGTAATGGCGTGATTCGTCACTCCAAGTCACTCGTCTCCAGCCATTCACGGTCCAGTGGCGTCCCTCTTTACACCACCTCAGCGTCGCTTAGTAATGTGTCACGAGCAGCTGCTCGACCACTGTACCCCATTCTTTATAACACCCTGCATGCAGTCAGCGTGCCAGCAGGGCTGCTGGTAGCACTCTGGAACTCATGAGTGATTCCTCCCACAGATTTCATGCGATTTTCTACAACCACTCGCCTTAAAGATCAAAGGTCTCTGTCCGTCAGTACAGTAAGTCTGCACGGTCTTGGTTTAGTTGTGCTTGTTCCTTCGGGTTTCCACTGCACGTTCACATCACCAACAGTCAACTTGGGACAGCTTTAGAAGGGTTGAAATGAGCCTAATGAATTTGTTACTCGGATGACATCCGATGACTAGTCCATGTTCGAAGCCACAGAACTCTCCTGTCAGCCCCATTCGCCGTTACTGCTCCTATGCTAACAGCACGATACTCCCTGCCTTCTTTTATATTGGCATGTCGTCTCTTGCGTCATTGTTTCCTGATATTTTTGACCAGGTGGTGTAGATCTGTGCTCCACATACAGCTCTTATTAATGTTTTTCCTGTCTGCAGGCTTATATTTTTGAATTTTAGCAGCTGTTTCTTTTAGTGGAAGCCGTTTCGCCTTGTGAAATACACTGAAGAGCCGAAAAAACTGGTACACCTGCCTAATATCGCGTATGGCCCTCGCGAGCACGCAGAAGTGCAGCAGCACAACGTGGCATGGACTCGACTAATGTCTGAAGTAGTGCTAGAGGGAATTGATACCATGAATCCTGCACAGCTGTCCATAAATCCGTAAGAGTATAGGGGGTGAAGATCTCTTCTGAGCAGCATGTCGCAAGGCATCCTAGATATTCTCAATAATGTTCATGTCTGGGGAGTTTGGTGGCCAGCGAAAGTGTTTAAACTCAGAAGAGTGTTCCTGGAGCCACTCTGTAGCAATTCTGGACGTGTGGGTGCCGCACTGTCGCCCTGCTAGAATTGCCGAAGTCCGTCGGAATACACAGCGCGCGGGCTATTCGCGCGGTCTTAGATGTCTTGTCACGTCACGGATGGACATGAATGAATGGAGGTGATCAGACAGGATGCTCACGTACGTGTCACCTGTCAGAGTCATATCTAGACCATCAGGAATCGCATATCACTCCAACTGCACACGCCCCACACCATTACAGAGCCTCCACCAGCTTGAACAGTCCCCTGCTGACGCGCAGGGTCCATGGATTCATGAGGTTGTCTCCATACCCGTACACGTCCATCCGCTCGATACGATTTGAAACGAACGAGACTCGTCCGAGCAGGCAACATGTTTCTAGTCATAGTGTTGACGGGACAAGGCGAGGCGAGGCGTAAGGCTTTGTGTCGTGCAGTCATCAAGGGTACACGAGTGGGCCTTCGTCTCCGAAAGCCCATATCGATGATGTTTCGTTGAATGGTTCCCACGCTAACACTTGTCGATGGCACAACAATAAATATCTGCAGCAATTTGAGGGTTGCACTTCTGTCACGTTGAACGATTATCTTCAGTCGTCGTTGGTCCCGTTCTTGCAGGATCTTTTTCGGCCGCAGTGATGCCGGAGATTTTATGTTTTACCGGATTCCTGATAATCACGGTACACTCGTGAAATGGTCGTCAGGGAAAATTTCCACTTCATCTCTACCTCGGAGATTCTGCGCCCCATCGCTCGTGCGGCGACTATAACACTACGTTCAAACTCACATAAATCTTGATAATCTGCCATTGCAGCAGCAGTGACCGATCTAACAACAGCGCCAGACACTTGTCTTATATAGGCGTTTCCGACCGCAGCGCCGTATTCTGCCTGTTTACATATCTCTGCACTTGAATACACATTCCTATTTCAATTTCTTTGGCGCTTCAGTGTACTTTCTGTCGTGTCTTTCTTGCATCTTCCTTCTTCAGCTCTTCCGAAATATCAAAATTTGTCCACTTCTTCACGAGTATCAGCAGTAAAACCACATCAGAACTCAACATGACACAGACATTAGTTCTGAACTGCTTTTGACACCCTTTTTAATGTTTTGGTATGCAGTGCCGGTTTTACTGTTATGCCTCGTTCCGCGAGATGGCCTCATTAAGCAGAACCATAAAACATTTGGAGCTTTTTACAGGTTTCATCTTGCGAGATGGTGCAGTGTTTAAGGGACTGGACTCTCAGTTGGAGCTGAACTTCCGATTCGGTCATTAGGATTTGGTTTCCCATGGATTACTTAAACGATGAAGGTGAATGATGGGAGAACTACAGCGATGAACTAAACAAAAGACTTAAAAAATCAGTATTACAATATTTGGCATATGTGTGTGTATCGCGGTGGTTTGATTTCCGTTCGAACCATAATTGCAAACATACCAAGCTCAGGTCTTGAAGAACTTAATGTGGTTGTTCGACATCGATTGGCACATTTCTTTGCTGCTATATAAGGATAATTACAGACAGAAAATGAAAAGACACTCAGTGCGATAACGCTGTTTTTCATTTCTGATACTGTTCCGTTAGCATTTCGTATCTGAGGATGGTTATATCCATTAGATGTACAGTGTGATAATTATTGAACTACACGGGAGAAAGTCCGCAGCTCGTGGTCGTGCGGTAGCGTTCTCGCTTCCCACGCCCGGGTTCCCGGGTTCGATTCCCGGCGGGTTCAGGGATTTTCTCTGCCTCGTGATGACTGGGTCTTGTGTGCTGTCCTTAGGTTAGTTAGGTTTACGTAGTTCTAAGTTCTAGGGAACTGATGACCATAGATGTTAAGTCCCATAGTGCTCAGAGCCATTTGAACCTTTTTTTTAATTTTTTTTTATTTTTTTTTACACGGGAGAAAACGTAAATCAGTTACAAACTACGGCGTGCACACAATTTATTCCACAAGTAAACGTCACTACAAATATTCGGATTTTGGGTATGACATGTTCGAGGTGCCTGCCAGCACTGGCGATTATGTGTCGCAGACGAGTAACGAAATTCTGCATGACCCGCTGAAGTGTCGAAACATCGGTGCTGTCGGTGACCTCCTGAATAGCTGTTTTCAGTTCAGCAATGATTGTGGGGTTATTGCTGTACGCCTTGTCTTTAATACAGCCGCACAAAAAGAAGTCGCATGTGTTCAGATCCGGAGATATGGCGGCCAATCGAGGCCCCTGCCAGTGGTCTCTGGGTACCCCAGAGCCAGAATGCGGACCCTAAAGTGTTCCTCCAGGACATCAAACTCTCTTCTGCTTTAGTGAGATCGAACTTCGTCTTGCATGAATCACATCTTGAAATCAGCGTCACTTTGGAGAACGGGGATGACATCATCTTCTAAAATCTTCACGTACCATTCGGTAGTCACCGTGCCATCAAGGAATTGCGGATTCTGTCCCCTAAATCGGCCAATTTTGCTTATTGACGCACACATTCAAATGAAAGAGAGCTTCATCGCTAATGTACATGCGCATACTAATTCCCATCATACCCCGCGGCCAACCGTTTAGTTTGAACGTCCTAACGCAAGCCGTTCAGAAGTTATGACGATTTTATTTCATATAGTTCAATAATTGTCACCCTGTATTTGCATATTACAAAGAGAATATGGCCTACTGCGGAGTTTTAGATACTAATATGAATATTAATTAAATATGAATGAAGAGAAACGTTTTTTCACGAAAGTTGAGACAGAAGATTCATTAGCATTTTCTAAACGACACATCGTGCACCTAACAAGGAGCCGAAGAAATGTAGCAGCATTTTTAATTAGCAGTAATAAATCTTATTAATATGCGTCTTATGTTCATAATGTCGTTTACATCGAGATGACAAGAAGTCCAGCCCACGGATAGCACAAGTTTTACTCTAACGACACTTAACATTTTGAAAAAACTTCCTATGCTAACTTCATACTAAACTGTCAACTTCAATGAAGAACTGAAAAGCATGACAAAAGCAGTATCAAAGACGAGGAATCATAGACTCTACATACATAAATGTCGAGGGGAAGGTGAGCTGTAGACTGTGTTTTATTGGTGGAACACACAGAAGATGAACCAATCTGAAGAGACTGTAGTCTTCTAGTCTTCTGTAGTCCGCCCGCTTCGAGAGTACTGCTGCACGGTAAGGGATCCTTACCAGATAGGATTGACGGAGGACATCGAAAAAATCCAAGGAAGGGCAGCTCGTTTTTTACTATCGCGAAATAGTAAAGAGAGTGTTGCCGATATATACTCGAGTTGGGGTGGCAATCTTTAAAACAAAGCCATTTTCGTTGTGGCGAGATCGTTTCGCGAAATGTCAGTCACCAACTTTCTCCTTCGAATGCGAAAATATTTTGTTGACTCCTACCTACACAACTTGAAATGATCATCGTAATACAATAAGAGAAATCAGAGCTCGCAAGGGGAAACTGAAGAGTTCGTTTTTCCTGCTTGCTATTCGAGAGTGGAACGGTATAGAAATAGTCTGAAGCCTGAAAGTGTTTAGATAAACTCTCTGAGGGACACCTAAATGAATTGCTGAGTAGTCATGTATATGTAGATAATACGGCACCAAAATATACCCTCCCATCGCGACCGTTCATCACTGTGTATAACCTGGTTCCACACAGGACTCGTGGTTTACGCAGTGTACCCGGCACGAGCTGAAACGTCACACTAGGGCAAACCTATTTCTAGAAGACCGATAGTACTGCCCATTAATACTCACTCAATTGCTGATATTTCGATAACGAATACAGCACTGCCTTCCCCTTATCAACTCGTTTGACAGCTCTTCATTGCCGTAAAACTGAATTTTCTGGCCTTCCCATCAGTCATGGTCATGGTTAATGGTACGCCATCTCTCGACGATCTCAATCATTTACTGCTGGCATATCGTTCAATATATTCTCGAAGTTTTTATTCATTCGGGGCATTTCTCTGAGTTTCTGAATTGCAATTTTACATCCCGCTTCGCGCATTCCTCTATAATAAATAGTGTGCTATTTAAGAAGTCTGTTTTGCATAAACACTCGTTTTGTGGACACATTTAACTCCGTAGTCTCGTCCAAATGAAATGATATCACCAGTTTCATTCACGAGTGACCTTTAATGATCGATCCGTTTACTTTCTACGTGCCTTGTCAATACCAAGTATTTATGAGACTATAGGAATTTAATCCCGCATTAACAACCCGTGACATGATCCCACATTCGCACACCCTTGCTGCATTTACCTGCAAGTGCTCGACGTTTAGTACAATCGTACACACTATAATGAAGAGTCAGAGTGAAGCAGATATGATTTCATTTTTGCAGAAAATGAATGTACTTCCTGCATGAGCAGAGCTTTAGCGAAAGCTAACTTCTGCGTCAAAAAATGGCTCTTAACACTATGGGACTTAACATCTGAGGTCATCAGCCCCCTAGAACTTAAAACTACTTAAACCTAACTAACCTAAAGACATCACACACATCCATGCCCGAGGCAGGATTCGAACCTGCGACCGTAGCGGTCGGCGGTTCCAGACTGTAGCGCCTAAAACCGCTCGGCCACCCCGGCCGGCACTTCTGCGTCTAGCGTCTACCTAGAGTCAACTGACACTAGCACACTCTAGCGCAAAACTAGAATTAGATAGAGGCAAATAGTTAATAACAATGATGGCTAAATTGAAAAACTTTTAAGATCAATATTTTTTTCAATAATGAATATGTCAATGTTTTTTCTAAGTATCAAAAATAGAAAAGGTATAAAAAGACTCATTTGGTGTTTTTAGGTACTTGATACTGTGATATGACAAGGTACCAATCATGCTCGATGACGGGATCCTCGAGAAAAATCTGTTCGGAACCCCTGCCCTAGAATAATCATTTAAAGCTGGTTCTTGAAACTTTGTTAATAGGCTTTCTCGAGATAGTTTACGTCTGTCTTCAAGAGTCTGCCAGTTCAGTTCCTTCAATATCTCTATGATATTCTCCCACTGATTAAACAAACCTGTGACCATTCGTGCTGCCCTTCTCTGTATACGTCCAATATTCCGCATTGGTCCTATCTGATACGGATCTCACACACTTGAGCAATATTCTAGAACCAATAGCACGAGTGATTTGTAAGCAATCTTTTTTATAGACTGATAGCACTTTCATAGTATTTTACCAATAAATAGATCTTTACCACCTGCTTTACCCACGACTGAACCTATGTGATCATTCCATTTCATATCCCTACAGTTACACCCACGTATTTGAATGATTTGGCCAATTCCAACAGTGGCTCATTCATGTTTTTTTCGTTTTGTAAAGTGCGAAATTTTACATTTCTGAACATTTAGAGCAAATTATCAATCTCTGCAACACGCTGAAATCTTATCAAGATTTGACTTAATATTTATGCAGTTTCTCTCAGATAGTATTTCGTTACAGATAACTGCATTCTGCAAAAAGCCTGATTTTACTATTAATACTGTCCGCAAGGTCATTAATACACAACATGAACATTAAGGGTCCCAATACACTTTAGTATAACTTACTTTGGGTGTGTTACCCAAAGTAAGTTATACATCTGACGATGACTCTCCATTCAAGAAAATATGCCTGCCCCCCCCCCCCCCCCCCAAATCCCTCACACACACACCAGGGAAAGTCCTCAATCCTGTCACAAATTTCATTTGATACCCCATATGATCAAACTTTTGACAATAAGCCTAGGTGTGGTACTGAGTCAAATGCTTTTCGGAAATCAAGACACATTTCATCTACCTGATTGCCTTGATCCAAGGCTTTCAGTACGTCATGTAAGAAAAGAGCGAGTTGGATTTCACATGATGATGTTTTCGAACTCCACGCTAGATGTCTCATTCGATAGGAACTGGCCACTAACAGCCTTTACATACGACCAGAATTTCTGGGAAGGATCGCTTGACACAATGTTCTACTACGGTAATCATCGAATGGGTGACAGCCGTACGCGTTTCATTCAGCATCTCTTCATCTGTAGCCCTACACTTTGTTTTACACCTATTATGCCGTAGTCTCCATTTATTTAGAAGTTTCCGAATTCGAATCCGGTGCCTTTACTACTAAAAGATTTGTTACTAAAAAAAAAAAAAAAAAAAAAAAAAAAAGCGGAAGTATCAGATTGATAACAACACCATGCGACCGTAGTGAAGTCGTCACCTGCATAAACAATATGGAAGATAAGACAACTGTAGTTCCCACATTTTCTGAGGCTGACCTATTTAGCTTCTTTTCTTTATCAGTGCTTCCTCTTGTTTCATTTGCTGGTTCTTTTTCGACTGTTACCAAACAGCGTATATTACATACGCTGTTCGCAGTTTCGTAAGTACGTTCATCGCTAAGTGCATTGTATACGTCGCGAAGTACACAAACGGCACCAGTTAGCTGTCTGTTAACATCCCAAAAAGTAATGGAAGGAGTAATATTATTATGCTATGTATCGTACGATGAAACTTCGCTCGGTCTTTTTCCAGTTTATTTAATGCAGGTTTCAACGTACAAAGATCTTTCCTTGTTCATCCAGCAACGAGTATGACAGACAACGTACCTCAAAGACAACTGGTGATTACACACTGATAAGTAAGAAAATATTTCGCCACTCAACTGAAATAACTTTAGGCCTTAAACACATTTGGCGGCGAACTTAAATATCAACAACCGTTTATTGTACTTTGCATATATATTATGAAATTACCGAAGCACCATTGTATTTTAAGTTCAACAGAGAAGCAGCAACCGAGAAGGGAAAAACTTTGAGCTGATTGGAGGTATCTCACAAAACGCATGGCCTCCAGAGAAAATTTGTGTTTTCAATTTTTCAAGTTGTTTACGCGGATCAACGTGACTTTTAATTTGCTTCCTGTTTTTCGGGGAAAAAGCCCTTCGCCTTGTCTTTTATTTAGGAAAGGCTTACATTAATAGTGAAATCCAGCAGTTCATTCAATAGTTTCAAATAAAATATAAGGGAGTTCTTCGACATATACTACTGCATAAAGCGAACTTAACTCACCTGTCCTATTTTCCAGCGTCAGTGTCACGAAGCATGCAACCAATATCAGTAGGCTTAATGAAACACTATTTCGGACAAAGCCCATTTCTTATTATCATCGTAAGTGTTAAGTCTTTCCTTATTCACATCCAAATACACAAAACACACGCTCCGCACTGATGAGAGGTACGCACTCCACGCACCGCATCGTGTACCTTTAACAACTGAAGGACCGTTGCTATGGTAATTGACACTCGTACAGGCGTACCAACATTTAACTTTCACGTGAACGTTGGCAGACCTGCATTTACCATCTCGACAATCTATCGACCATCTGGCAAGGGCGAGCAAACTAGCAAAGAGATTAGTTTACACAGTAACTAATGGGTATATGACTATAACTATATGTTAAAGTGTTTAATGTTTATGTAGTTTAGGCGCGCAAGTTAGTTGTATGCTGTTAAAAAATAAAATATAAACAGTGATGGTTTGGGGGGGAGGCGGAGGTTTGCACGTACTTTTTTTTTTTGGGAAAAATACCTGTATGACAATATTCATATGTTTTCCGTGTTTTTCCGAATAATTATATATTGGACACATTTTCTCTACTGCTTCGTAAACTCCCCTAAAACTTCACCACCCATTACATTAAAAGCTGCCAAAGCCCCAGTCGTTACGACAGTGCTGTCTCGTTTGCATTTTACGATTGTTTATTCAATCTGCTGTTAAATCGTGCAGTGACAGATGTGAATTCGGTTACTCAGCATATCTGACAACTGCGAAATAGCCGATATTCAGTAATAAGCAATGTTTATACTTTGCCTTTTTGTTTATTATCATTCTTTTATATTCAAGAACTACGAAAATTCATTGCGAGAACCTCTGTATCGGAATTGATAGCTGAACATAAATTGGCTGTAACTTGCAACTGCCCCAATTTACAAACTGCATCGGCATAGGCAGTTAACTAGACAAAACTTGTGTGAATTAAATGATGTTTCTTATGCATTTATCAACGACACTGATTTCATCAGTCAGGAAAACCCTGGTTTAGACGGTTTCTTATTACAGGTGCACAAGTAACTCAATAGAGTGGCGCCAGGCCACAACATTTCAGCCCTTAGTACCAATTTAGTTAAGTTTTGTCAATATATGTGCCTCAGCTTGAAAATCCGTATAATATAAAAAATAAAGGCAATATTAATGAAAAAACGACACAGTTCACTATCTGCAAATCTCTTCTACATACGTAGTGAGGTTCCACAAATATCTTAGTAGTCATCAATTCCCATTTACTTGTGGGATTCTGTCTACTACTTTAATGGTTCCTGCAATTTTTTGTTTACATGAATATAGCAAATTGCAATGTGAAACAGATTCCTTGTTACACAATGGACTAACACATCAACAATCAACTAAACTGATATTTTTTTGTTTGTAAGCTGGCCGTTAACGTTGTTGCATCATAAAGGAACCTGTATACCTTCCTAGCTAGTTGATATGCCATGTGTAGGCCTATTAATTAATGGTTATTAGATGATCATTTTCTCATATTTTGATTTGACATTCTTCTATAAATGTACAAGTCTCGCTATCAGGCCAAAGCAGCTACAGTAGGCTTTATGCAAGGCAAGATCTTTCAGTTCAGAATAGCTCAATTTATCCTGTGTGTGTGCTGATTCCAATAGAACTGATAGCATTCGTGTGACGAGTGCTTTCTAAATTCAACATAATGTTTCAAGCTACTGTAAAAATACCTTAGTTTGTTCATTGACTATATCTTTAACATGAACAAGCAGCAGCATATGAAACACAAATATAAACAAAGGTTTCTCTCTATAGCTTAAATGAAGTGGAGCAATCAATGGCTGTTTCGTGTTGCAGTTTGCGTATTTTTGTGCATGGACAATAAAGTTTTTTTCTTCTGTGGGCAAAATCCAGGAATGTACAATTACCCATATATTGTTTTAACTGAAGAATGAAGTTGCAAGTGAGAAGTTAATGCAATTAAGCAAACTTATATGTTTTCTCATGAAAAAATAAGTACAAAATGACCAGACAGAGGAACAAAACAATATGCAAAGAGCTCCTGCTACATATGCTTCTAGGAAATATCATCGTTTGGCAGTAGGTATGCAGTAAACAAGCATAATTTTGCTGATATCTTACACATGCTCTGCTACTTACTTTAAGCAATTCAGTTGAATGCAGCCTTTTCTGGGCTAGTATTGGGCACTGAACATATTCAGTGTCATCTACTTCATACAGCCAAACTACATAGTCTTGTACATTTACCTTTAGAATATAGTGTTGTATATGAGCAAATATATCTTCTGTAATTTCATTTCACATATTGTAATTTTGTGCACCCCTACATGCTGTATATTGTCAAGTAAAATCATGACGCAGTGTCTCCCATATTACAGTATTTATCAGTATGTGAGATAATATGTGTTTGTTGATTCATCTTGGAACAGACACACTTAGAATTTTGAGAGTAGGTTTTTGTATGTAACTGTTTGTCTTTCCTGTAGTATCTACATTTGACATTTTTGATATTTCGGAGATCCTTTCATGCTACTAAACAAACCTCTGATGAAATATGCAGCTTCAACTCTCCTGTACATCTAAATTGGCAAACAATATTTTTAAGTATGATTAACTTAAATGAACAAAATAATTATTTCATAATGTAACTATTCAGTGCGGCAATTATGTAATACTTTATAATAAAGAAGCAACTATATTCTGATTGGTGTAAACTTATCGCAGACACTTGCAATAGACGGGGCATGCAACTAGTCATGTAACGCTATTTAGTAAACGTCTCTCTGGCAACACTTCAGTGTTGTGACATGTCTATAGACAACTATTGTTGTCCCCTGCAGCAGTTTGGGCTTCACACCTGAAAGCTGGCAACAGTGCTGCCAGTCATCCGGGATCTTCTTACACTGATTCAGCTGTAGTACAAGAACTACCATTAACTCAAGCCCAAACAAATAATAGTGTACAGACTTGATTTCTTAGACAGATCTTACCTGTATTGTTTGATGATGATTATATTGATTGTAGGCTACTAAACAACAAGATGATTAGCACCCTTGCAGAATATGAATGCATGCAAGCCCCAAACTGAACAAAATCTTTCCTCACAAGCAGTATTACTGTGATTATGTGCCTTGATCACAAATTAACAATTGCTTAGACAATGAATGGCATTGGCAGTGTTTGGAAAGGATAGGAGACCTGCCCCTCTAGGGCAGACGTGATTCCTCCCCGTCCTCTCCCCCCTCAATGTCAGACTTGTCAAACTGCCTGTCTTGTTGATGGTGACAGAACATTCTTTCTGGAGACAGCACATTTTTGCACAGTTTCAATCCATGCTTCTGAATTGCTCTGGCTGAATAGTGTGCAAGGAAGTTTCAAATAGCTGGCTTCCGTAGTGTCACTTCCACGAATCCCACAGTCACTGTGGCCCCATAAAATAATGAACAGTGTATTATTGTAACCTTATAAGCAGCTGAGATGTAGGCATCAAATTAACTTTTTCAAATACAGCTCTGTATTTTTTCATTCCAGAGCAGTAGTTCTAGAAGGGTTATGATGCTCTTTATGTATTCTCCACAAGTTAGTACATTATTAGCTAATTCTTCATTATAGAATTGTAGATCTGGAAACATTTACACATCAATAGTGCTGTGGTACTAAATATTTTACAAGCAGCATAGATTAAATTAATTTTAGCATGTCTCATTATGCCTGATTTATGCAGACTTTGTTCTGGTGTGCTCCTTTCACATCTTTGTCAGGACAATAGACAATTAATTAGGTACGTCCTATAAAACTTTCCTTTTTCTACTTTGAGATTTCTGTAGTTTTTGGCCCCTCGCCATTATAATAATATTTGTGGTACCGCATTGAATGCCTGAGCAGATTAGACGTGCCGCATTGAATGCCTGAGCAGATTAGACGTGCCTTCTCCTGTGGCATAATATTGCTCACACAAGCTGCATATCGCTTGCCTTCTGTGCTCTATTCTTTTAAAAACAACATCCTATCTCAGTTTTAAAATATCTAAAAAAAAAAAAAAATCGGTGACAAATGTCATAATATTCTCAGATAAAGCATGTTTGCAAGAAGAATCTGTGAGACTGTTTAAACTTCAATGTACTTGCTTCTCTGTGTGACGCGTCAGGTGTATCAGAATAGTCAGTGCCAATGTCTGATTTCTGTCTTTCACCAAATGACTGACTTGTTTGTTTTCTCACTGCCTCCTATAATAACATTGTACATAAACAGAGGGTGTGCACCAGATGGAAGCTTTAATGTAATCACAAGATAACTAGCTCTCGACTTCAGATGACTGCCTGTTCCTTTTGCTCCTACTGCTCATTGGCTACTGAGGAACTTCAACTTTTCACAGTGAAATGAGTCCATTGATCAGCTATAGCATGTCTTAATGCTGTCTCAGATAGGGCGCTCTCCCAACATTCCCTCATATCACAGGCAAATTCAAAGAGGGTGACAGCTGACAATCAGGAATGTGAAGAGCTATTCAGTTTATTACAATGTGAAACACTTTTCACATATCAGCAGTTTATTAAGAACACCTGACTTTGTAAATGTTTAGGAGAGCAAGGAATGTCATCTCTCTGGGCCTTACTTGTGGAGAGAGCAAACCCTCCAAAGACTGACAATATCTGCCCTACTGCTTCGAGAAGTTGAGGCAGTTCCAGTGTTCTCTTTCACTGTTGTGAAGCCAATGTTATGTATGATGGTAAAGGATAGGAATTAATGTCTCATTGACTGGGAATGGAAATTGGCTGTGTTCTTTCAAAAGAGCCGTCCTGACACTTGCCGTAAAAGATCCTGGGAAATCACAGAAAACCTAAATCTGGATGGTCAAATGTTTGTCCGAATACTAGTACACTCTCTCACTACTGACAAATGGTAATGAACAGTTTGAGAGAATGACAACAACCAAACCATGTGGTTGGGAGGACCAATTAACAAATCATCTCAGTTGTCCTTTTGTAGAGAAACAAAACTGTTGTTATAAAGCTAAAGTGAAACACCTTTGTGGATGGTTCCTTACAAAATCTGGTTGACCAGTGGCCTTGCAATGTAACATTTAGAATCTCCCAGACATTTGGTGCTCCTCTCATTGTTATCAAAATTAAAGATTCGTATATTTCCTCATCCTGCGTCTAAAAGTTAGGGTTTCTAGCAACAATAAGAATTTGTATGGGACAAGTGAGTCCAGTGTGAATGAAAAATTGCTTTTCAAGAGATTTAAGTATAGGGTAAATGCAAGCGTAACTGTGTGCATCTCTAAAGGCGCTTTCAACTGTAAACATGCATATAAAATGCAATTACATGAATAATAGTGTTAAAACTGTAAATAATGGGATGGCTGACTAACAGCAACAACAACAACAATAATAATAACAAACAGATCAGATGCCAATCACTTTAAATACCTAAAAATAAAATCAAAGTCGACAACCCCAAAAAAGTAAGGCAATAATATGTACCAGATAACAATATAGTGAGTGTCACATTCCAAAACCATTCGAAAGGAATGTGCAGAAAGAATGGAGGGTACAGTTAACTGGGATACATTGCCAATCTGGATGGCTAAAAATTATTGACACTTCAAACAGTAAACAACTCTTGGTATGGGAGCAAGTATGTCATACAAAAATCTGTTTTTTGGCAAATAACACACAGCTAAAATATAATAACCCTATGACTGTTAGATCCCAGTCGCAGGGCACAGTGTTGCTGACGTGGCAACATTGCTGAAAAGACTCTGCCTGTCCCTATAAAACAGGCAACACAGTGAGCAAGCAGTGGTCAAGAAAGAGCTAAAATTGGTTGGTCCCTACCACTTGATTACTGAAATGTGAATCATTAAGTTATTTTAACCAAAGTACAGTAAAGACCAATGTCATTGGCATGTTGAAGTCAGTGAGATTTAGTTTCTGCAGCTATCTAAATATGGTATTAGTGAGAATTTTGATGATATTAGCTCAGAGATGTCTGCAAGTTCTCGCTGGCCAATTTCTTCTGGTCAGAGTGATTTAGTCATCTGAGTAAGTGAACATCACTTCAATAAAAATGATTCCTTGCAAGCCAGCAAGCACACTTTTCATGTAGGGGAGCCATCTCTTTAGTGACTATGCTCCTGAAGAAAGATTTATTGTTTGCGTTAGCTTTTGTTTGATCATTTGCAAGTGTCAAGATAAAAAAGGACAACAACATGCAACAGGTATAAGCTGCACAGTGAGTTTTGGAAACAAATGTTGGAAAATTAATAACATTTTCTTTTGAGCTAATAATATATCTTGTGCCAGTGAAAATGAGATGGTCATGGTGTATGGCAAAAGACATATGGTGCCCTGTCCTCTACGAAACACTCCGAAGAACAAGTCTCATGACTAAGATTTAGAACACAAAGAAGAGGATGTTGATTTTACCAAAACTCCTTATTCATGCCACAAGTCAACTACTGAAGGCCAGATTTAAACATAAAAAATTGTATCATGTATTTCGATCACCAATTTTCTAAAAATACAGTAATTTGAGAAGCTTTCAAATCACCTCCCCTTTTCAGATTCGTGTGACCTAGTGGTAACCAAGTAGAAAGTAACTGTATGAATAGAGAAGTGGGGATATATAGCCAAAAGAGAAGTACTTTTATAAAAAGCAGAAAAAGCCACAAATCTGACAACGCTGAATCTCGAATGCCTGCAAGTACTATATTCACTACTACATTGACCCGTTCTAATATATTTTATAATAGACAAATGTACAGCTACAATCCTTACATCACATTGTTCATATTGGGCAAAATTCCAGGTGTGTGTGTGTGTGTGTGTGTGTGTGTGTGTGTGTGTGTGTGTGTGTGTGAGGGGGGGGGGGAGGGGGCTTGTAACAAAGTAGGTGGATTCCTTCTGTCTATCACAGTTTTCTCCCTCATCTACAAGGCACGTCACAGTAACTAAAGATTTCTAATATTGAATCAGGCCTTATGGAGATTACCTTTATTATCTGTTAGAGCTTCTTGTTAACTTATAATTTGTTAACTTGGCTAATTTATGTAAAAACTGCACTACTTACAAAATACCAGTTATATAAAACTTCAATGTAATTAGGTATTTGTAAACATACATACACAGATTACTAACTTCTTGATAGAGCGGAAGAAATACATGTAAGTAACTATAGCAATTTTACAGGTAATGATGGAAACATGTTAGCAAGATTTGTGCTTATTTAGTTTCAGAGTCATTAGCATGCTTAAGTGAAACATTGTCACTATAAAAGAATGTCATATTTAGGCAAACCAGCCAGCATAATTCAGTACAGATTATCATTGTATCCAAAAGTCCTTATTCCAAAGAATCTTCCTTTTATTCATTTGCTCAGAAACATAAATTAGTAAAAAGCCAGTAAACAATGATGTTGTTGTTGTTGTTGTGGTCTTCAGTCCAGAGACTGGTTTGATTCAGCTCTCCATGCTACTCTATCCTGTGCAAGCTTCTTCATCTTCAAGTACCTACTGCAACCTACATCCTTCTGAATCTGCTTAGTGTATTCATTTCTTGGTCTCCCTCTACGATTTTTACCCTCCACGCTGCCCTCCAATGCTAAATTTGTGATCCCTTGATGCCTCAGAACATGCCCTACCAACCGGTCCCTTCTTCTTGTCAAGTTGTGCCACAAAATCCTCTTCTCCCCAATCCTATTCAATACCTCCTCATTAGTTATGTGATCTACCCATCTAATCTTCAGCATTCTTCTGTAGCACCACATTTTGAAAGCTTCTATTTTCTTCTTGTCCAAACTATTTATCGTCCATGTTTCACTTCCATACATGGCTCCACTCCATACAAACACTTTCAGAAATGACTTCCTGATACTTAAATCTATACGCGATGTTAACAAATTGCTCTTCTTCAGAAACGCTTTCCTTGCCATAGCCAGTCTACATTTTATATCCTTTCTACTTCGACCATCATCAGTTATTTTGCTCCCCAAATAGTAAAACTCCTTTACTACTTTAAGTGCCTCATTTCCTAATCTAATTCCGGCAGCATCACCCGATTTAATTCGACTACATTCCATTATCCTTGTTTTGCTTTTGTTGATGTTCATGTTATATCCTCCGTTCAAGACACTGTCCATTCCGTTCAACTGCTCTTCCAAGTCCTTTGCTGTCTCTGACAGAATTACAATGTCATAGGCGAACCTCAAAGTTTTTATTTCTTCTTCATAGATTTTAATTCCTCCTCCGATTTTTTTTTTTTTTTTCGTTTCCTTTACTGCTTGCTCAATGTACAGATTGAATAACATCGGGGAGAGGCTACAACCCTGTCTCACTCCCTTCCCAACCACTGCTTCCCTTTCATGTCCCTTGACTCTTATAACTGCCATCTGGTTTCTGTACAAATTGTAAATAGCCTTTCACTCCATTTTATCCCTGCCACCTTCGGAATTTGAAAGAGAGTATTCCAGGCAACATTGTCAAAAGCCTTCTCTAAGTCTACAAATGCTAGAAACATAGGTTTGCCTTTCCTTAATCTATCTTTTAAGATAAGTTGTATGGTCAGTATTGCCTCACATGTTTCAATATTTCTATGGAATCAAAACTGGACTTCCTCGAGGTTGGCTTCTACCAGTTTTTCCATTCATCTGTAGAGACTTCGTGTTTGTATTTTGCTGCCGTGACTTATTAAACTGGTAATTTGGTAATTTTCACATCTGTCAACACCTACTTTCTTTGGGATTGGAATTATTATATTCTTCTTGAAGTCTGAGGGTATTTCGCCTGTCTCATACATCTTGCTCACCGGATGGAAGAGATTTGTGATGACAGGCTCTGCCAAGGCTATCAGTAGTTCTAATGGAATGTTGTCTACTCCTGGGGCCTTGTTTCGTCTCAGGTGTTTCAATGCTCTGTCAAACTCTTCACGCAGTATCATATCTCCTATTTCATCGTCATCTACATCCTCTTCCATTTCCATAATACTGTCCTCCACTACATCGCCCTTGTATAGACCCTCTATATACTTCTTCCACCTTTCTGCTTTCCCTTCTTTACGTAGAACTGGGTTTCCATCTGAGCTCTTAATATTCACACAAGTGGTTCTCTTTTCTCCAAACGTCTCTTTAATTTTCCTGTAGGCAGTATCTATCTTACCCCTAGTGAGATAAGCCTCTACATCCTTACATTTGTCCTCTAGCCATCCCTGCTTAGCCATTTTGCATTTCTTGTCGATCTCATTTTTGAGACTTTTGTATTCCTTTTTGCCTGCTTCATTTACTGTGTTTTTATATTTTCTCCTTTCATCAATTAAATTCAATACTTCTTCTGTTACCCAAGGATTTCTACTAGCCCTTGTCTTTTTACCTACTTGATCCTCTGATGTCTTCACTTCTTCAACCCTCAAAGCTACCCATTCTTCTTCTACTGTATTTCTTTCCCCCATCCCTGCCAATTGTTCCCTTATGCTCTCCCTGAAACTCTGTACAACCTCTGGTTTAGTCATTTATCCAGATCCCATTGCCTTAAATTCCCACCTGTTTGCAGTTTCTTCAGTTTTAATCTACAGTTCATAACCAATAGATTGTGGTCAGAGTCCACATCTGCCCCTGGAAATGTCTTACAATTTAAAACCTGGTTCCTAAATCTCTGTCTTACCATCATATAATCTATCTGAAACCTGTCAGTATCTCCAGGCTTCTTCCATGTATACAACCTTCTTTCATGATTCTTGAACCAAGTGTTAGCTATGATTAAGTTATGCTCTATGCAAAATTCTACCAGGTGGCTTCCTATTTCATTTCTTACCTCCAATCTATATTCCTACGTTTCCTTCTCTCCCTTTTCCTACTATCAAATTCGTCACCCATGACTATTAAGTAGGTGTGGGCTTCGTGTCTATCTTGGCCACAATAATGTGTTCACTATGCTATTTGTAGTAGCTTACCTGCACTCCTATTTTTTTATTCATTATTAAACCTACTCCTGCATTACCCCTATTTGATTTTGTATTTATAACCCTGTATTCACCTGACCAAAATTCTTGTTCCTCCTGCCACCGAACTTCACTAATTCCCACTATATCTAACTTTAACCTATCACACTTCTCTTTTTAAATTTTCTAACCTACCTGCCCGATTAAGGGATTTGACATTCCATGCTCCAATCCGTAGAACGCTGGTTAGAAGCCAAGTGTAATTCTAATTATTGCTAACTTATAAAACTAACAGGGTTGGAAATTGTTGAAAGTGAGTTTGCAGTGAGTTTCAACGAAGCAACACCTATGTCCGAAAATATGGGATAACGTATTGCAGATGATTTAGTACTGTTTACAAGTCGGAAAATGTATCCCTTTTAATTAACTTTTGTGGCTGAAAGTTTATTCAGTAACTGTTCTGTAATGAATGATTGTGAACGTGTAATTAATTTCATGAACTGCATTAATTTTTCAATAATGTCAACTGCTAAACGTGACAGTAGCAATGAAGGAAGGAAAGATAATGATTGGAACATGGAATACAAGGACACTACTGCAAATAGGAAAGCTAGAGAATGCAAAACAGGAGATGAAAAAGAACAGATTAGACGCCCTTGGTTTATGTGAAATGAGATGGGGAGATAGAAAGTGGAGATTATAAACTCTTTTACTCAAGGAAAATCGAGAGTGGTGAAAACAGAGTAGGAATATTGATAGGGGGGGAAAAAAAGTAATGAAGGTACAATATATTGATAGAAGACTGAAGGGTAGTTCAAAAGATTTGGTGTTAATACAGGTATACATGCCAACCAGCTAATGTAAAGATGAGGAGGTGGAAGAATATTATGAGAAAATACAAGAACTCATCGAGAAAGAAAATATAAATGTCTGCATTATCTTCGTGGGGGACTGAAATGCAGTGGTGTGTGAAGGAAGAGATGAAGGTACAGTTGGAAAATTTGGATTAGGAATAAGAAATGAGAGATGTCAACGACTAATTAGTTTGTGTAAAGAAAATTCATTAGCAGTGGGTAACACACTATTTGAACACCACAAAAGGAGTCGCTACACATGGATACCAAATTTGAATAGGGTAAGATATCAGTTGGACTATATCCTGATACAAAAAAGGTTTAGGAACTGTTTGAAGAATGCCAAAGCTTTTCCAGGAGTGGATATAATATCAGGTCACAACCTAGCAGTGTGAGAAATACAAGTGAAGTTGAAAAAAGTCTGGAGAGGTAAATCAAAAGTAAGACTAAACATAGAAAGACTTAAAGAGGTAGGTAAGACATCAGATTTGGAAAACAGATTTATGTGAAAGAGGTAGTGTTGATGAAAGTTTTAATGACAAATGGATAAAAATGAGGGAAGGACTCATGGACTCTGCCAAAGAAGTACTAGGAGTTAGAGTATCCCAAAGTACCAGGAAAGAATGGATAACAGAAAACATGTAGGAAAAGATGGAAGACCAAAGAAAGTGGAAAAATGTAGAAACTGAAGAAGGCAAAAAGAGGTAAAGGAAACTGAATAATGAATTAAGGAGAGAAACTGAAGAAGCAAGCAAAAAGTGGATGAAACAGAAATGTGACAAAATAGATAAAATGGAGAAAGAGGGAAAGTTTGAAATGATGTATAGACTGACTAGTGAGATAGTTTTTGAACTTAAAGAAAGAGGAATAACATGGAAATAGAAAGAGCGGGTGGTACTCTAGCAGAAGAACCACAGGAGGTATTGAACAGATGGCAAGAATATACTGAAATGTCTGTATAAGAGGGATGAAATACAAAGCAAAATTAAGGTTGAAAAGGAGCAATACGTGCCAGAAGATGGAAATGGATTCACCATCTTGGAAGCAGAAGCAGGAAAGGTGCTGAAGGAGATGAAGAATAGGAAGGCATGTGGAATTGATGATTTGCCAGCATAACTGTTGAAAAGTTTGGAAAACAAGGCAAGAAAAGAAATAGTCTACCTTTGTAATGAGATATATGACAAAGGGGAATGGCTTGAGGACTTCCTTGCAACAGTTATGATACCAAAAGAGAAACACTAAATAATATGAAGAGTATAGGACCATCACTCTAATTTCTCATGCAGCTATAGTGTTGCTGAGAGTGTTGAATAGAAGGCTATATGGCAAGCTGGATAAAGGGATTGCAGAGGAGCAGTTTGGATTTAGAAAAGAAAAGGGAACAAAGGATATATTGGCCTGAAGAACTACAGGGGAAAGATATATGGAAAAGGGTAGAGAAATCTTTGCTGTTTTTATAGATTTAGAAAAGGCCTTTGACAGAGTTCAGTGGAACAAACTGATGGATATTTTGAAGAGGAAAGGAGTAGACTGGAAAGAGAGACGACTGATACAGAATCTATATTTACTCCAGAAAGTAAGGGTAAGGATTGGAAATGAAATGTCAGAAGGAAGCAACATCGGACGAGGTGTTAGACAAGGTTGTTGCCTTTCCCCACTGTTGTTTAACACATACCTTGAAGAGATTACTGTGAAAAGCTTAGATGGGAACAGAGGAATACATGTTGGTGGAAAGAGAATAGACTGTATAAGATTTGTTGATGACATGGTATTAGTGGCAGAAAGTGAGCGGAGAGTGAATAACATGCTGAAAGATCTGAATGAAGCTTGCGTGGAATATGGGATGCAAATAAACACAACAAGAAACAAAGAGTATGATCATCAGTACAAGACGCAGACTGTCCAATATTAAAATAGGGCAATCTACCATTAGCCAAGTAAGTGCATTTAAATATCTTGGTAGCACAATAACTGAAGACTTGAGATGTCACCAGAAGGTGAAGACTCGAATTGCCATAGTGAAGGAGGCATTCAACAGAAAGAGGAGACTGTTATGTGGCAGAATAGATAAATGTCTAAGGAAAAGGCTTGGCAAAGGTTTTGTCTTGAGTGTGGCACTATATGGGGCAGAAACATGCACACTGAGACAAGAGGATGAAAACAGGTTAGAAGCATCTGAGATGTGGAGGAGAATGGAGAGAATAAGCTGGAGGAAAGAGTGAGTAATGAAAGAGCAATGGAAAGGATTGGTGAGAGGAGATGTCTGCTGAAGGTAAGAGAAAGGAAAAAGAACTGGTTGGGACATTCATTGAGAAGGGAGTGCTTGCTAGCAGCAGATGCTTTGGAAGGACTGGTTTGTGGGAGAAGACTGGGAGGCAGAAGGAGATACAAGATGATAGGCAACATAAAGGGAAGAGGAAATTATGCAGACCTGAAGAGGATGGCAAAAGACCGGACAGCCTGGAGAACTACCATGTGAAAACCTGCCTTTTGGCAGAACACTACTCATGATGATGAGTGTTAGGTTACTGCACTTGAACAACCATATTACAGAACAACAACCGAGTATAGTATGTGGCTAACCAGTATCTGTACACAATTTATGGAAATAAGTAAAGAATGATCTGGCCATAAACAGTAGTTCAGTCAACATCTAAGTGCAATTAAAGGGTGTGAACTGCAAATGAGGTGCAGACCATATTATTAGTAGTAAATTGTCCCCACCAACAACTTTTCAGCCAGATTCAATGGAGGTGCAGCTACTGAGGGCATATTTGCATAGCTAAATATGGTTACACAACAGGTTGTAGCAAATAACTGTTTTAAAACTGTTGATTTGAAATTTCCAGCATCTTGAACACATGGGACTCTTGATTTTTTTTTTTTCCTTCACAAAGTGTGCTTTACCTTTAGCAGGCAAGAAACACTTGAGATCAAGATTACAAAGAAAGGACAGTCCTAAGGACATAACCATTGACATGGAACAGAACGTCTTCCACCTCTCTGGACCAGAACATTGATTAGTGATCCAAAAAAGAATGATTTACTGGGGTTATGCGTGAGTTTTTGGAAGAAAAATATCACTTTTTACAGAGGACTGTGCACTGAAAATTAGAAAGTACATATTATTTGAGTTTCAGTGTGAATTATGCAATTAATTTATACAAATAATATCTATTTTAACATCCTCACAACATATTTTGCTGCTTCTGTAAAATGTTTCCTTCGAGGCTGATATTCTTTCCCACATCAGTGTCTAAATTAGTGAGTAGCCACTCCAGTTGCTAATATGTTCTCTATTTTACTCCACAATCAGTTTTGACATTTATATTCAAGCCATTTTCTAGTGGTTCTGAAATTGACATTGTAAATGATCAATACAATAGATGTTTAAAAATTTTACATAACAAGAAATGAAACTTTTAAGTTTACATATGTACAAAAAAAGAAAAAATAGGAAAGTATACCTTAAATTGTGCTGTTGTAAAGCAACATCAAATGATTATGAGTGAGACATGTGATTTTAAAAGTGATGTGCCCACTAACTTCACGGGAAACATGGGCATATCATGATTATTAAAACTGTACATTTTGATACATTAAAAGTACTGGAATGCTTTAGCTTTAAAAGGAGTTATATTCTGAAATGTTTTAAATTGCATGCTTTACCAATGAAGGGCTAAAAGTAATTGTTTAATCTTAGATATAATAATAATCTAAAATAGCTGAAGTGGACAGTGCATCTTCAAACATAAAGTTCCCTCTTAACATAAATGGGCAACAGTCACAATACAGGGTACTAAAGAGGTTGCTAATCTGTCTTCGACTGCTTAGAAGGACATGCTTATTAACATCTGTGAGGAGCTACGAAATTTTGGTGTGCCATTTAAGAAGTCTTGTAAATAACAGGGTGGGGTGGCATATGTCAGGGAAATTGGTGCTTCTTTTTGGACATACGTCATCCCATTACTACTAGGTTCATTTAAAGGCACTCTGAATTTTATAGTTGCATTCAGATGTTAGTATACTGTGTTCTAGTAGACAATGAAACTGTGTCCAAGATGTGCCAGAATCTTGTACAGTTCCCTGTGTTCTCACTTTACTCGCTCATGTCAGAACCGTGGTTCTCAACTTTTTCTGTTCACAGCACACTATACAGTGTAGCAAGTTGTCGTGGTACACTGACACATGAGTTGTCAACATTGAGAGGGTGCTAATGTACGAGTCAGCATCAATAAAAGAGCTTCTGTCAATCGCATGTGTGGATTGTCTTCCATCCTTCCATCAGTCAGTCTGTTGTAGATTAGAAGTCCTAATGCAGTCATTGTTGTGTGATATTTTAAGGTTGATTTTTAGTTGCACACATGTATGCATTATCTGGTTATTGGTTAATTTTTCAGAATGGATAGATTTTTGATTACAAAGAAAAAAGTTGTAGATGACTCATTGACAATAACAGATAACAAAAGAGAATGAAATGATTCAACATGTGAGTCCCATGAAAGCAGTGCAAGCTACTCAAAGATTTTGTAAGTACCAAGAGAATTATTTATGCTTTGAATTTATGTTCAGTGGACATGAAAGCTGTCCATTATCAATGTGCAGAGAAAAATTAACCAATGAATCCATGGTCCCTAGTAATAGCAACCATGGTCACTTGTCTGGGAAAGGTAAGAACTATTTTAGCAGTTTCATTTCATTGGCAGGAAAGCAAGCCGAAGCTATCATACAGAGAGCAACTATTTTTAAAAATATACAGGTGCCTGTTATAAAGTAGCTGAAATAGAAGGGGGGTTGGAAGAATGTGACCTTGTACTGTTGCACTCTTTGGTGGTTGGACTGAAAAAGCAAATTGTGATAGTGTTTTTGCATCACAACATGGGCAGACGAGACAGTTGGAAAAAAGCCAATGCCGTGAAGGGGCTTTCAGTCATGCAGCTCAGCGAGTTTGCCAATCAGCAGAAAACTGAACATGACTGTGCGCCTGTTCCTTCTACAGGTATCCAATGCAGAGATACAGGATTGGACTGTGTTCTATGATGAGACAGCCAGCTGCTACAAGCACAAAGTCAGCATCAAGTCTGTAGTCTATAATGCCACACTTGAGCTGCAGGCAGCAAGTCTGGCTGACTACAGGGCATTCAAGAGCAGTATTGATGCTCACATCACAGAGGTGCTCATGAAGATGATGATGATGACATCAAAGCAATGAGAGAAGGCAACTAAGGCTCTCCTCAAGAGTTTGCCTTGGATTTGTGACAAAAAGGCAGTCAGGGAAGAACTGTTATGTACCAGCTTCTGGGATGTAGCAATCAAGCCGCATGAGCCACATGGACAAAAAAAAAGGGGCTGCTATTGTTCATCGGCACCATGCGAACAGCTACCAACAACAGTGACATCTTGGAACTGCAGAATCTTCTGGGCTTGAATTTAAAGATGGGAGCTCTGTCACTAGGACTGGACAATAAGCCTCAAAGTGTCAGGTGCCAGTAATAATGACATGTTGCAAAGCACAAACAGGCTGTAGCAGCAGATGGAGGATCCGATGGCAATTCCCACTACCTGCGGACAGCCGGAATTTCCCACCAATGGTTGAGGAGACCAGCTGCTGGCGGAAAAGCAGGAAATGCTGCCTGTGCCAGAGAAGACACATTGGTTGAGGAATGACAACACAAGCACCACACTGTGTGATGTCATGGACAAAGCAACTGTGGCCTTCACAGCCACCATGGTGGCAGAGACAGCTACATTCCAAGCTGCCGAGATGGAGGAGACCTGCCAACAACTGCAAAGGATATGTGCGACTCTTCCGCACAACCTCAGAGCTGCCACAGATGAAGAGGAACCTGTCCCTGCCACAACTGTGTAACAGAAGGAAGGGGAGGGCACCAACAAGCAGGAAACACTGACCTTCGTCTCCACTGCCTGCCCACTCAAGCTGATGAAGTGGATACCAGCTGCCACAGATGCTCCAAGATGGGTAGCTGACACTGTGGCCAATATCCAGTGGAGGCAGCACAGCGAGATGGAATGGATCTGCAGGAAAATGCCAAAATATCATGCAATTGCCAATGATGCTCGACAGCACCTCCCACAAGATGCTCTGCAGTCAGATGTAACAGCCAGACAGTCGGATGTCTCAGCTGACAACGAGACTGTGCCAGAACTCCCCCACCAGCAATGCCCTGGATGGTGAGGGGATTGCCGTGGCCCTTGACGAAAATGATAGGAACAACTCTGGGAGAAAACTGCAGCTAACCTGGTCCTGCTGCTATGACAAGTCACCACTGACAAAGCACAGCAGAGCGGCTTTACAGCAGCTCATAGCACTGCCACATAGGTTCGAACGGACCTCTTTATGACGAACAGAAGGCTATGACACTGGTATTGAGCTGCATAATACCCATTACTAACGTTAAGCTATCCTTGCATGACCTATGGCAGATCAAGCAAGTCCACTACTGCCCTTACTACCCGTCCAGACCAGACAGTCACAGGATTTTTTCCCATGGTGCTTGCCATGGCACTCTTTTCCTCCTATCCGTAACCCAGTATTTTTTCGTATGTCTCTGTCTGCTTCTATCTCCCGATAGGCCCATATTTGTAGGTAATCGTACCCGGGCGTACGGACATATCACAGTCCCACATCCTGTGACTACTAGATTCGAATAACTAACTCTTGCAGAGGTGGGAGTACAACTTTTTATGGAAGTCACCATGCTAGTGTGGGTGTGGAGAAGCTCCAGTCTTTACAAAAAGAGGACATAATTTTTAATGCATGTAAGGAAATTGTGAAATCGATATGAGGTGATGGTGTCGAGAACGGAATATCTTTGGTTCCATTGTCAGACAATACTACCACCCAATAACTGAATACATGTCTTCAGATATCCTGCGCAATGTCCATAAAAGCTAAGCGATGGTCAAGTATTTTCACTGCAGATTGATGAGTCAACAGATATAAGTAAGGAATGTCATTTACTGAGTTACATAAGATTTGTTGATGAGAATTTGATTATTGGACAGTTCTTTTCATGTACTGAACTACCCTCAACGTCAACTGATTCAGATGTGTATAATACTGTTTCCAGCACCTTGGTACAAGTCCTGGAAAAGTTGTCTTTCTGTCTGCTCAGATGATGTGTCAGTAACAACTGGAAAATTCAAAGGATTTGTTCCAAGACTGAAATACGATTCAACCATCGCTTCATACACTGTGAGACTCTGGCGTTGAAACAACTAAAAAGTGTCTTAAATTTGTTTTAGATTCAGCCAGTAACATGACAGATTTTGTACCACGAAGCAGGACCTCAACGTGACACTTTTATTGAGCATACTGATTTGCTGGTTGTCAAAAGCTAGTGTCCTGGAAAGATTTTTTGAATTGAGAAGAGAGCTATTAAATATGTTTAGCATTGAAAAGCCCGACTTTGCAGCACAGTTAAATGATGAGGTGTAGTGTGCAAAAATAGCCTATTTGGCTGACATTTTTCACCATCTAATTGAATGAGAGTGTGTGGAAAAGAAGAAAATGTGCTGTGGTCAAGCGGTTATGAAAGAAAACTAATGCACCATCCAGTTGCCATATCTCCAGAATCCACCACCATCCTTTCTCTGAAGGAAGTTGAACGACAAGTTCAGACACACTGAACATTTCAACTGAAATATGGTGAAACTTACCAAGTTTTGGATGTTAGAAAAGAAGAGTACCCAGTAATAACTGTGGAAGCAGTTATTACACTTTGCATTTTTCGACCAGCTATTTGTGTTGGTACCAGCCGACATGAAAAACAAGGGATGTGAGAGACTTCTCTCAGCTGAACAGGAATGCGTGTGTGCTTGTCTCAAATTCCACCATGAAGTGAACTTCTGAGTAAGAAGCGACAGGCTCAAGTGTCTCACTGAAAATTCGAAGTTGCAAGCCGTAAACCAGAGCTTAACAGCTCATTGATTTTGAGTGTGAGCACTTGTGTCTGCTCACACTCTTGCTTGTCAGCAGAGCATCTGTGGCAGAGTGGGGAGTCAGAGGAACAGTGCCTGATGTGGTCACAACAACATGGGTGAAGCACCAGCCCTGAAGTAGCGGAAGGTCAGTTTTGACAGCGGTGCAGTCTAATAGCAGCAGTGGCGAGTAAGCATTGCATAACACTGACAATGTCTTTGTACTTCAATCTGCCCTGCGAGGTATCTTGTTTTACGCAAAAAGACTGCTTCAGTTTAGTGCATCACCAGATGCTGAATGCTTTCAAGATTTTCAACTTATGAAGGCATTACATGTCTTATCACATCAATGAATACAGAAACGAAAAATGGACTTGAACATATAAAAGATGTTTTAAATTGTAAAAGGAAGCTCTCTGAAGAGGATGAAGACAAATCAAGTGAATATGAAGAGCAAAATCACACTACTTAATGAATTTCTTGAAGCCTTTCACAGAGATTTAATAAAAGAATTCTTGGTAGCTGCATCTGAAAATTTGTCAGTTTCAGATATGTCAATTTCACTTGGTGCTGTTATCAAACATGGCAGTCAGATCTCACACATGTTATGGCAGCTGATGTTCAGAGCCAGCTTGCAAAATCTGTGTGCAGAGTTTGTTGCACATTCTTTAGTGTCCATGGAAGTGTAAATATCTCATGTACAGGGGACATTTTTGCAACACTGAAGAAGGTAAAGAAAATGTAAATTTGTCATGTTTACATTTGTACAAACACATCACTAGTCATGTTGGAAAAATTTAGGATTCATTGTGCAATGGAAGGGTAAAATAAAAAGCTTCCAGTACCCTATTTGCACTTATCTGCAGTTTGAGGTAACTGATCTGTAATGCAACACAGAAAACATAAACAGTCTAGACTTCTCCATGCATTTCCCTCAAGATCGACTTTCTCTTTCACGGTTCTCCAACCTATTCCTTTTAACAACAGAATGGGTACAGTACTCGCAGGTCTGCACTTGCTGACTGCTTGGGAAGCCCATTTTTGTGGTTCCTGATATAAAATAACATGTAAATAAGTTTAAGTTCTGGAGTAGTACTATATATTCCGTTGTTACTTTTAAAAAATAAATACATTGTGAAATTACATCAATTCCTTTTATTAGCAATATTATAAACCTTCACAAGTATCAAAACACACCTAGCTAATCTTACAGCATGGTATCATGCCACGGCACACTTGTTGAGAACAACTGTGCTATATTATGTGACTTTATGCTTGATCTACAATGTAATAAAATCTAAACAACCCGTTTGTTTCTCTTCAGTGGTAAAGCACAGTAATTTAAAATTTCAACATTTCAAAATATAATGCCAACTGTATACTTTGTAAAATCATGACACACCCATTTTTCTACAATATAATTGAGTAAATTACATTTAAATCCACCCTAAGTTTACACAGTTGCAGGCAGCAGCTGGCTCCAAACATCGGGAAACTAATAATGCCTAAATTGTTACTGCAGACCTGCTCATTTCATCACTCTACTGACATTAAGTATTCACAAAACATTTTGCCTGAAATGAAGAAATATTCTTCACAGCACAAACTACTTTTCACCCATTATATTTTTCACAGCATGCCGCAGACCAAGAAAGATAAAGATATGGTTATTCAGCATCTAGTCTATCAATATTATGCCAAAGTATCTGTTAAATGCAGTTTAAAATCAGTATATCTCAAGATCAATATTTGACAACAGAAACTGTAATAATACCAGTTAGCATAAAAAAAATTGTGATCTCCGGCCTTGAAGATCATTTTACTGTTCTTAAATATTGAATCCTGTATGTAATATATTTTGCAATTTCTTCAGGAGTGGCAGTTTTGCTGAACATACATGTGTATTACAGCACAGAATTTAACGGTAGTGCTTCATGCAGAAGAGCGAAACCTATTGTTATGTATCTACCAAACCAGCAATGCCTTCAACCCCAATTCTTTAAAGAATCCCGCTGTTATGTAGAAAACAGTTAACACTATCAATTATCAAACACTGGAGTATATTCTGGGTAATCTCATCTCTGTCTTAAGAAAAGGTAGTTTTTCATGCATCTGAATGTTTATGTCACATCTCCTGAACTATGTCATCCAGTGATATACATTTGTGGGTGTGTTCTTTGGTATATGAGGATACTGTTAAAATGTCATGCTGTTGCAAAAGTTTTACTGCATAATGAACGAAAATGTATGAAGTGATAAAACTTTATTCTAGTCCTTGTTTAGTGGAGGTGTCACTGAGAAAAAAAGTTTTTAAATTACTTATACAGTTTATTGGACATTGCCAAGAGCTCTCATTCTTAAATATAGGATGAAAATAATCTGCATGTTGTGAATTACTCTGCCTCAAGACATACATATTTTTTCCAACTTATTGTGTTAAACCTTTAATTTAAGGTTGTGCATTTCAATGAGCACATTATGACAGAATTTTAAATTTTTAAATACTGTCACTAATTATATGAAGTATTGAAAATCAAATTTTTGTTGCCTCTGGAAGCCATTTAATATGCAATCTGCAACTGGGACCCGCTGACTGTTTCAACCATTTAGTAATATAGATATTAATATCCTTGGACTGCCAAATTCAATAAATTGTCTGTATGGGAGGATGTGATTTCCTTTTTTATACTGTGAAAACACATGATATGTGACGAAATATCCTGTGCAGCATTAGGAAATAAAGAAAAGTTTAAATATTGTTCCCAGTTAAAGATACCAAAGTGCCTAAGAAACTAGTATAGACATACGTATTCAAATACATGTAAACAGGCAGAATGCAGTGCTGCGGTGGCAATGCCTATATAGGACAACAAATGTCTGGCACAGTTGTTAGATTGATTACTGCTGCTACACTGGCAGGTTACCAAGATTTAAGTGAGTTTGAAAGTGGTATTATAGTCAGCGCACAGGTGATGGGACACAGCACCCCTGAGGTAGCGATAAAGTGGGAACTTTCCTGTATGACCACGAGTGTACTGTGGATATCCGATAAAACATCAAATCTCAGACATTGCTGCAGCCAGAGAAAGATCCTGCAAGAATGGAACCAATGACGACTGAAGAGAATCGTTCAACGTGACGAAAGTGCAATACTTCCTCAAATTGCTGCAGATGTCAATACCGGGCCATCATCAACAAGTGTCAGCGTGCGAACCATTCAACGAAACATCATCGATATGGGCTTTCACAGCCAAAGGCCCATTCATGTATCCTCGATGACTGCATGATCAAAGCTTTACATCTCACCTGAGCCCTTCAAACTGACATTGGACTGTTGATGACTGGAAACATGTTGCCTGGTCTGACAAGTCTCGTTTCAAACTGTATCGAGTGGATGGACGTGTACAGGTATGGAGACAACCTTATGAATCCATGGACCCTGCATGTCAGCAGGGGGCTGTTCAAGCTGGTGGAGGCTCTATAATGGTCTGGGGCTTGTGCAGTTGGAGTGATATGGGAACCCGGACAGTCTAGATATGACTGACAGATGACACGTACATGAGCTGGCCACCAAACTCCCCAGACATAAACATTATTGAGCATATCTGGGATCAACATGCTGTTCAGAAGAGATCTCCACCCCCTCATACTCTTATGGATTTATGGACAGCCCTGCAGGATTCGTGGCATCAATTCCCTCCAGCATTACTTCAGATTTTAGTCAAGTCCATGCCACATCATGTTGCGGCACTTGTGCGTGCTCATGGGGGCCCTATATGATAGGCACATGTACCAGTTTCTTTGGCTCTTCAGTGTAAAACCAAACCAATCTTACTTCAAATGCTTATTTCTGATTTACACTGATTTTGCAAAATCCACTAGTGCAGTGTTTAATTATAGCTGTAAATTCAAATTACTGACAAAATTTATTTCTGGAAACAAAACCTTTTAAAAAATTATTTTCAGCTGTTTTTCCTCTTTTCTAAACTGATCTTTCCTATGCCATATGAAAAGCAGAGGGAAATGTGGAGTACTGCATGCCACATATTATTGACAAATTTGGAGACATTAATATATTATTTGTTAGTTACATCAAATTTGTCCAGAACTGAAAGAAGACCACAGAAGAAATGAAACCCTTATGCTTATGAAAATGATGATGATGATGATGATTATTTACGGTGGAGGGTGCTACATAGCAACATCATCAGTGCCTTTCCATTAAAGATATACCAAAGAACGTGGTGAAAACCTATGGAAAAAGGTCAGTGAGTTCATTCCCCAGAATCTCCATGTGCCCTGGAACCCAGCAGAAAATGATTCCCTTGTCTTGCCTTTGCAAGAGAAGGAGTGTGTCCTGCACTTGTTACATCATCCGATCTGCTGGGCACATCTGTCCAATAGTGAGAAGGGCACTTTGAGAATTTGAACAGATGAGAAATTTCTTGTCATGATACCATCTCATCTGCTCCATTGCCCTAAGGACAGCCAACAAGTCTTTGTAATAGACTGAAAACTGCTCTTGGAGCCCCATCCTAAGGTCGATGTCGGGAACACAACAGAACAACCAAGAAAATCTCCCTGCTTAGAACCATCTGGATAGACAGTAATAAAATCTGGGTGGCAACAAAGTCTCGTTAAATTTAATTTTAAAAATATAGTTTGGGGTACAATGCTTATGCTCTACTACACCCAAGGCTTTGGATCTTAATGACCCACCTCCCAACTGTAATAACTCAAGGCTCTCCTTTGAATGTAGGTAAGGCCCAGATACTTCACCTTCTGCTTTAATGTGACAGCGGTGTGCGCCAGTTTTGCAATGGGTCAGACAGTGGGAACGATTAAAGGCAACACGAATTGTTTTCTCCAAAAAGAATTTAAAACCTGTGGTATAATACCATTCTTCCAACCACCTGATCATCAGTTGCAATTGCTGAGTAGCCACTGCAAGGCCAGAGACTGCACAAAAGCTGGAGAAGTTATCCGCAAACATGAAACAGTATGGGACGTTGCACTGTGGACATAATACTGTTTATTGGCACTTAAAATACTCTCATTCTCCAGCTTAAAACCTCAGACAGCACCATACCCCAACCTCGTATGCAAAATATTTGTCCGAGAGAAAAGATCGTATGAAGGTGAGTAGCCGTCCATGGAATCCCCACTGATAGAGCTGTGAGAAAATATTATGGCTCCACGTAGTGTCATAGGCCTTTTCCAAGTCAAAGAAAACACAGAGTGACACCTCCTGAACGCACACTGGGAGCGACTGAGTAGGGGCCTCGTTTCAATAACCCACACTAGGCGCCAATTGACCACATGGTAAAGTGTCATTCCTATGCAGCTTGTCCGGCTAAAACTACTATGACTGTCGGAGTCTGTCCTGTCCTTCCCCGGTTCTAAAATTGGGATTAAAATAGATTCTTTCCATGATATATGAAAAAGACCACAAATGTGCAAATGCCACATTCCCTTTTTATTCTTTCCCCAACTCAAACTAGTGGTTGAAAGGCACCTAGCTCTCCAAAATCCCAATACAACCGTATCCCTCACTGAAGTCCACACATCTGCCACCATTCTTTCCTCTTTATATTGTGACTTGGCAAGACAGCCAAGCCACTATGACCGGTAGCCAAAAGGCACGCGTTTAAGGTCACGCAGGCCGGCGTGAGGTCTGGGAACAGTTAAAGGAGTTGAATCTGGTAAAAATAATACGTAGCTGCTGGAATACTTAACTTTAATCCATAATTGGTGAACATCGGTCTGACGGTACATGCATCACAAGATATATAGCAAATGATAATGGCGCCTTGCTAGGTCGTAGCAAATGACGTAGCTGAAGGCTATGCTAACTATCGTCTCGGCAAATGAGAGCGTAATTTGTCAGTGAACCATCTCTAGCAAAGTCGGCTGTACAACTGGGGCGAGTGCTAGGAAGTGTCACTAGACCTGCCGTGTGGCAGCGCTCGGTCTGCAATAACTGACAGTGGCGACACGCGGGTCCGTCGTATACTAGCGGACCGCGGCCGATTTAAAGGCTACCACCTAGCAAGTGTGGTGTCTGGTGGTGACACCACACTTTATTGTGCTTCCCCAAATGTAAACTGACTGCTGCCAACAGCCAGTGTTTCTCCAGCCAATGAGGCGAGAATTCATTGTGTATGTCAACCCTATAAAACTACTTATTTCACCAATTATTTAAGAGTGCAGATATAAAACATTAAAAGGACTTGGATATTGTGGGTGGCCTTCTTTTTTTCTTTTTTCTTTTCCGTGGGAATAAGCAGTTTCTTCTGATTTCAAAAAATATATGGTTGATTTACATTTGAACTTTTCTTTTGGTCTTTACGGTGTGGAGGAAAGAAAAAATAAAAGATTAAGATTTAATGGCTCGTTGATGTTTTTGTCATTGGAGACAGAGCACAAGCTTGGAATATTTCAAGGAGGGGTAGGTAACTGGCTGTGTCCTTTGAAAGGAACCATCAACACCTGCCTGGAACAATTTAGAGAACTCACAGAAAACCTAAATCTAAACAACCAGGCACGGATTTTAACTATTCTCCTGCAGAATGCAAGTCTAGTGTGCTAACCACTGTGCAACCTTGCTTGGTTCTGGTCCTGAAGGCACACCCCCCTTTTCAATTCAGTAATGATGCACATGGAGATCAGTAATGAGGAACAGGTTTCCTGTAGTGTAAGGCTGTGTGTGGTAATCTATTTGTAGAAATGTAAGTTAACAGTGTACACACTATTAAAAATTATGATTAGCCTCACAATGACCAAGAGTGGGGAAGAAATCAGCTGTGACTTCATTTAAGCAGTAATCTCAAATAATTTAAGGAATGGATGGAAGCTTCCATCAAGCTGACCATACAGGGATTTGAATTCCATTATTTCCAAATACATGACCATTGAAAGCTACACCACCTCTCATTGCTTATTTGAGGTTAGGTGAGTAATCGACCTTTTCTACATCTAATAATACATACTGATATATGACATAATTAAATATGACGCACAAGGAAAAAAGATAAAATATTTCATGCAGCCCAGTCACGTCCCTAACTACTATCTCTATCTGGTTTCTTATTTTTGTGGAATATTATATTACATTAATAGGAAATGTTGAAGTGTGATTTACACCTAAATGTTAGTCAACAAGAACACAATTTCAGTAGATCAGTGAAATATTCTTGCACCTTCTAGTTGAGTTTATTCCAGCACACACACACTACTGTGCAGACTCGTGTTACAAGAATGCATATAACAGTTAATCTCTTTCTGCCTTTTGTTCTGCCATTGCCTATAACCTTTCCCTTCTGCAGCTCTGAATCCTCCATCAGATTTTCTAGTTATTTTCTCCAACATATGTAAGAACACTCCTTTGTTTGTCTAACGTTTGGTCACATACGCAATGCCAGTTACTTCTTCCCCATTATCTTCCAGCTTTAAATGAGTCCTCTCTCACATACCCAAATCAAATGATTTTAATCACACTATTTGCCTCTGCAGCTTATATTTTACAAGCACTCTCTCCCTTTCACTTCCATTTTTACAGATATGAGGGATTTTGCATACTTTACAAATACATGCCACAAACCAGAAAGTTACATAATTTACATTTAATGTAAAAGTATCTATACAACAAAGATGAACAAGAATTATTTCCATTTTTTATTTTACTTCTAACACAAATGCATTCAACTAATTTTGACTGAAACTTCATTTAGAAAGTATGCCACTGAATATAATAAAAATAAGTGACAGAATATAACTTATCTTTTCCAAATACTGTAGTAAAAGTTTCCTTAGACATCATGACTAAAATTACACGAATCCCCCAAATCTCAGTCAAAACTGGGATCTTCTCATGAAATTTTTAAGTTCTTTGCTGATAGCCCAGCAATACTGTCCACATGACACAAATTAATAACTGGGAGCTGACAATGCTAAGTAATTATAATTAACTTGTTCAGTTGATAATTATTTTTCTGGACCACCTTTATCTTACAGTTTGTTGGTCTACTAACTTTTTCAAGTCACTGTCAGAATTTCTCACCAGCCAAGCCTCAAGGTAGAATTTCTTATTCATAGTTTTACTGCCCAAGGCATTACTGAATAGCAATATTATGTTTCAACATTTCATTGCTGAAGCACGCAAGCCTGAGAATTAGTGATGTTTCTGTAAGACAGTACTCTTTTTCCTGTTAAGAGGAAAAAAAACTGTTAAGTACAAAATGACAAAGTATACTTCTTTCCCTGTATAATATAGTTTTAAGATAAAACTCAGCCTTTGAAAATTAAAACAATGTATAAACTCACTTTATCCAACATAGCAGGATATATATACTTTCCAAATAAAACAGTTTTAAAGAGTAAAAAGAGTAGATAGCCTCATCCTCAACATATAAACTAAACTTAAAGATAAAATGCAAGTTTTTTTTTTTAAAAAAAGTCTTCTGCAACATTCTTCCACAACTTTGGTCATTATGTAGTTCTGCTTTATCATGTCTAGGATATTTTGTATATTTTAATGTACGAATAAAATTGACTTAATTACATAGAAGGAAAAATAACTGCACTAACTAGAAAATATCTGTGGAAAATACAAATAGTTCCATAATCTGTAACGACACACAAAAGTAGAACACAGTTTAATTAATATTCTCTGATAATTAACACAATTATGAGACTAGATCATATACTACATCTTTAAGTAGGAAATATAAAAGTATATGCATTACATTTATGCAAATACATTCAGAAATAAAATAATTTTGTATGTAAACTAAGACATAAACATCCACTAACATAAGCTTCACCACGTATTTTTTAAAACTGGTCTACAACTGGAAATAGTTGTCAAGCATACTTTATTAGAAATTATGTTCTAAACAAATGCCCAACAGAAGTACTGAATTTAAGGAAACACATTTAAAACTAAAAGGATGTATACCAAATGAACTTAGTATATATGTACATGAATTATGTTTTATCTTTACTTCACTCCACCTACAAAAATAATGTAAGAATCATTCTTATAGACCAATATTGCAGAAGATTACATTTACTTTTCTCCACATTTTTCAGAATCATTTTAACTCAGAAGGCGCACAATAAATCTCGTAAGACAGCAGACAGACAGATGTGTAATAACGAACACTCAACACTCACACACTTTCTGTGCAATTCCACTGTTCAGTTAATTGTAAAAGGACACATGTGGAGAGTAATCCTTTGGAACACTGATGCCTGTAGTTATGTAATGACTCAAAATATTACATAAACAGTATGAGGAACAACAGTTTCACTAATCTGGAGTGCTCCATTTACACTTGGTGTTTTTGATTCTACAACATTCATCTTGAACCCAGGTACATCAAGTTGAATTTACACTTTGGTACCTGCAATTAAGTTGGAAGAACGTTTTCTGAAGAGGAAACTCCACCCTGAAAAGCAAATTTTTCTAGTGAGTAATCTGTTAAATCCAATGCATAGTTACAGCAGCAGCTCCCCAGTAACTTATTTTTAATACATGTACGAGGTGCATTCAAGTTCTAAGGCCTCCGATTTTTTTTCTGTGGACTGGAAAGAGATAGAAACATGCGCATTGTTTTAAAATGAGGCCGTCATTGTCGAATACGTCCCAGAGATGGCAACACCGTACGGCAGATGGAATTTTACCGCCTGCGGCGAGAATGAGAACTATTTTAAACACTTAAAATGGCGACGTTTTCCTTACTTGAACAGCGTGCAATCATTCGTTTTCTGAATTTGCGTGGTGTGAAACCAATTGAAATTCATCGACAGTTGAAGGAGACATGTGGTGATGGAGTTATGGATATGTCGAAAGTGCGTTCGTGGGTGCGACAGTTTAATGAAGGCAGAACATCGTGTGACAACAAACTGGAACAACCTTGGGCTCGCACAAGCCGGTCTGACGACATGATCGAGAAAGTGGAGAGAATTGTTTTGGGGGATTGCCGAATGACTGTTGAACAGATCGCCTCCCGAGTTGCCATTTCTGTGGGTTCTGTGCACACAATCCTGCATGACGACCTGAAAATGCGAAAAGTGTCATCCAGGTGGGTGCCACGAGTGCTGACGGACGACCACATGGCTGCCCATGTGGCATGTTGCCAAGCAATGTTGACGCGCAACGACAGCATTAATGGGACTTGCTTTTCATCGGTTGTGACAATGGATGAGATGTGGATGCCATTTTTCAATCCAGAAACAAAGCGCCAGTCAGCTCAATGGAAGCACACAGATTCACCGCCACCAAAAAAAATTTCAGGTAACCGCCAGTGCTGAAAAAATGATGGTGTCCTTGTTCTGGGACAGTGAGGGCGTAATCCGTACCCATTGTGTTCCAAAGGGCACTACGGTAGCAGGTGCATCCTACGAAAATGTTTTAAAGAACAAATTCCTTCCTGCACTGCAACAAAAACGTCCGGGAAGGGCTGCGCGTGTGCTGTTTCACCAAGACAACGCACCCGCACATCGAGCTAATGTTACGCAACAGTTTCTTCGTGATAACAACTTTGAAGTGATTCCTCATGCTCCCTACTCACCTGACCTGGCTCCTAGTGACTTTTGGCTTTTTCCAACAATGAAAGACATTCTCCGTGGCCGCACATTCACCAGCCGTGCTGCTATTGCCTCAGCGATTTCCCAGTGGTCAAAACAGACTCCTAAAGAAGCCTTCGCCGCTGCCATGGAATCATGGCGTCAGCATTGTGAAAAATGTGTACGTCTGCAGAGCGATTACGTCGAGAAGTAACGCCAGTTTCATCGACTTCGGGTGAGTAGTTAATTAGAAAAAAAATCGGAGGCCTTAGAACTTGAATGCACCTCGTAGGTTACTAGGACTATTTTTCATAATAATGTTAGTCCTCATGAAATAACAATTAATTTAATAAAAATATGTATCTTGTAAGAGTTATTTATAAAGAGAAAAAAGAAACAACAAACAGGAGGTTATAAAAAGCAAACAGAAAGGCAGATGTGTGTGTGTGTGTGTGTGTGTGTGTGTGTGTGTGTGTGTGTGTGTGTGTGGGGGGGGGGGGGGGGGGGGGGGTAGGAAAGAGATTTTAATAAGTGGTGAATGTGAACTCTAAACAGATAAATCAACACAGAAACTAAAAAAACTTACCAACAAATGTACAATTAGAATTTTTACTACACTATTTTGTATTCCCAAGTCTTATCCTTAAGCAAACACACACTATACCCCATGGAGGACAATTCTTACATACTTCCTATGGATTACACTATTCCTGTGTAAATATTGTAAATTACCCAGATATTCCTTCTACTGAAACAGATACAACCCTTTAAACATACTGCATACTGGGTGAAGTTAACAGTTTTCTAACTTATTAAGTGTACAGAGAGATCTAAATTTTCTTAAAGATGTTCTATCAATAATTAAACCACTGGAAGTTATTAACATAGTATACGGAAAACAAAAAAAAGTTAAACAAGAATCTTCTGATGAAATCATGTGTACAACTAACACACTGTAAAGGCAAGCATGCGAAAATTGCTTCCATCTGTACAAATGTACTCTTAAGTGTTATATTTACCTCTTTTAAAACCTGGTTATATACTTACGGTAGTGAATGAAATTGTTAAACTTATGTGACGATAACAAAAACAACAATAATAATAAAAACTTTAATTATTCTGGTACAGATATACACATTGAGAACAAACCTTTTTGACATCATGTTTGTCACTGCTCTCCGCTTTCGGAACACATACAGATTGTAAAGAACTTTGAGAGAGAGAGAGAGAGAGAGAGAGAGAGAGAGTTCAGTTCATATGATTCCTCTCCATTCTTATATTTTTCACACATTTCCTTTTTTTTATCGTTCTAACTTATTCCTTTTGCAGTACAATAAACTCATCTAGATTCGACACTTTTTTCTCTTATTTTTTACACTACTTCACAGACAAAGTGATTTGCATTTTCATTTTCATGGAAAACAGTATCTTATAGCTCACAACTAAGGGATTGTGTCCTGTATTTTCTCTGTATTAACATCCATGGTCACTGAGGAAAACACATTTTAAGCACCAGCTGATTCAAACCAGTACTTGGTGTTAACTCGAACTCCATGTTAGGAGTACATGTAAATGAACATTCACACACATTCTGGCTGATATTGGCATCCTTACTGGATTAATTAATTTATTTTTTAATTTCTTTGCAAGGAATTGTAGTATTGGAAAATTTGGACTTAACACACGTGTTAATGACATATATTACATGTGTTCATGCTCATGAATGTAATAGAAAGTATTTAACTAATTCCCAGACATAAAATAATATTTTGGTAATTCCTGAAGGTCGAATTTCAAAAATGGAATTCTGTACCTTGAAACAGAAACCAGATGTTCTAAAATGATTTTTCCTTTCTCCACATTAAACACAGCATATTTACTCTATGCCTTCCCATTTCATGGTCTCCTACAGTAGTTCGTGGAATTCTATACTTCTTTGCAGCATTTGTAACCGATAACGCATTTGACTTTATATCTTCAACCGCTTTAGCAAAATCTGGATATTTAGAAGACATGACTGTCATCTGCTGCACAACACGGAAGAATGACAACACAAGAATACAAATCGCAGCAAGAAAACAATGGTTTTTGCGACAGACCAAAACTGCACCATAACCAGTTCATCTGTTCTGCCTTGTCACTTCTACTCGACTCTGTACCGGAATACTATTTCAACTTACAACACGTTTCAGTAACATGGGAAAAATATTTTATCTTCATAGCTGCCTTGCAAAGTCAAAAGGGAGATCTCATCAGTTAGCAGTGACAACTAGTAGGTAATTGTGTTGTCATAAACATGTGAATTTAGAAAGTGTACACAGTGGTCAAATTTAGACCCCTAGGTCAGTTCTAGTGTATTTAAAGCTATCCTGGATGACACAAAATAATGCCAGAGGTGACTGTAACATTAAATACATAAATGAGGAAAAAGGGGGCAGGAAATGACATAACAATAGCATTAACAGATCGGATCATGAACTTGTTGGATTAGTACTGTGATAATTACTCTCATCCTCAAAGAAGTTATTTATTATTTTTCTTCTTCTACAATTTATTTGCTAATAGTCTCTTCCGATTTGTTTCTACCATGCTGCTTCCTCAGTGCAATCCCTATGAAAACTTTTATGATTTACAGGTTCCTGTTGTAGTTTCTAACAACGAGTTACAGTTCTACAGTAACTATCAATGTGGTACAATACAACGCAGGAACCCAAGATTAGAAATACGTATCAGTCTTTCAACTTTTGTATGTACTTCACCTTGAACTCGGGTCCACAGTTGTCATGAACTTCTTAAATGACTCATGTTACTACCAAATGTTAGCTTTCAGTTTGTCACACTATTGCAGGACATTCTTAGGTCACTTTCAAGTACTACAGTGCATACTGTACATCCGTTAGCTGTTTGGTAATCAAAAATCTGCTAAGACAAAAGCTGCCATATTGGTCTGCTACACACCACTTAACATGATACTTCTGAGGGCAGACATCATACATATAATTAAAACAGTACAAAAAAAGCTTTAACTGTAATGTTTAATTTTTTAATTTTACATATATGAGATCTGGATTCAGAAATAATAGACTAAGTGGCATACTTCATATACAACGCGCACAACAAACAAGTGTGGCAATATTTTTGCCATCACATATATATGATGAACTAGCAGCCAATGAATGTATGCATGTACTTGAAAATGTCTTAAGGCAAAATTGTGAATAGTGCAAAAATAAACTAAAAATTAACAGCTAGTGGCAAGATGGAGTCACTTAAGACATATTTTGTGTTACATTCATTTCAGGCTCTTCTTTTTTGTAAAATCATAGTAACACCTTTACCTACACTATTGGTGCTTGTTAACTTCAAGCAAATATACAGATAACAGGTTCAAGATCTTTTATTTTCTTATTTTCTGTTGTGAGACAAATTAACCAGTATTCAGCATACCATGACAACTAAAGCAGTTACATTTCTGAGAACTATCAGGGTAATCTAAACTTTGAAACTGGAAGCTGCACAGTTAATCAGCATATTTCCAAAGGATTGGAAAAGGGCACAAGTCATCCCCCGTTTTCAAGAAGGGACGTCGAACAGATGTGCAGAACTATAGACCTATATCTCTAACGTCAATCAGTTGTAGAATTTTGGAACACGTATTATGTTCGAGTATAATGACTTTTCTAGAGACTAGAGATCTACGCTGTAGGAATCAGCATGGGTTTCGAAAAAGACGGTCGTGTGAAACCCAGCTTGCGCTATTTGTCCACGAGACTCAGAGGGCCATAGACACGGGTTCACAGGTAGATGCCGTGTTTCTTGACTTCCGCAAGGCGTTCGATACAGTTCCCCACAGTCGTTTAATGAACAAAGTAAGAGCACGTGGACTATCAGACCAATTGTGTGATTGGATTGAAGAGTTCCTAAATAACAGAACGCAGCATGTCATTCTCAATGGAGAGGTGTCATCCGAAGTAAGAACGATTTCAGGTGTGCCGCAGGGGAGTGTCATAGGAGCGTTGCTATTCACAATATACGTAAATGACCTTGTGGATGACATCGGAAGTTCACTGAGGCTTTTTGCAGATGATGCTGTGGTGTATCAAGAGGTTGTAACAATGGAAAATTGTACTGAAATGCAGGAGGATCTGCAGTGAATTCACGCATGGTGCAGAGAATGGCAATTCAATTTCAATGTAGACAAGTGTAATGTGCTACGAATACATAGATAGATAGATCCCTTATCATTTAGCTACAAAATAGCAGGTCAGCAACTGGAAGCAGTTAATTTCATAAATTATCCCGGAGTATGCATTAGGAGTGATTTAAAATGGAATGATCATATAAAGTTGATTGTCGGTAAAGCAGATGCCAGACTGAGATTCATTGGAAGAATTCCTAAGGAAATGCAATCCGAAAACAAAGGAAGTGGGTTACAGTACGCTTGTTCGCCAACTGCTTGAATACTGCTCAGCAGTGTGGGATCCGTACCAGATATGGTTGATAGAAGAGAGAGAGAGAAGATCCAACGGAGAGCAGCGCGCTTCGTTACAGGATCATTTAGTAATCGCGAAAGCGCTACGGAGATGATAGATAAACTCCAGTGGAAGACTCTGCAGGAGAGACGCTCAGTAGCTCGGTACGGGCTTTTCTTAAAATTTCGAGAACATACCTTCACCGAAGAGTCAAGCAGTATATTGCTCCCTCCTACGTATATCTCGTGAAGAGACCATGAGGATAAAATCAGAGAGATTAGAGCCCACACAGAAGCATACCGACAATCCTTCTTTCCACGAACAATACGAGACTGGAATAGAAGGGAGAACCAATAGAGGTACTCAGGGTACCCTCCGCCACACACCGTCAGGTGGCTTTCGGAGTACGGATGTAGATGTAGATATTTACATTATCATGGTTTCTAGATTCGTCCATGATCATTAATTTCTAATTTTGTTTAATAATCTTGCAACTAGCCACAACATTACCAATTTTTCTTATGCTCAGCGTCATATCATTTTGGTCTTAGAACCCACCCCCCAACTAGTATTTGGATTTACTTTCAACAATTTACAATACTATATAAAATTTCTAAAGAAAATCTTGTTTCTTACAATTTTGGATTCAGGCTCTAACACAGATTATTTATAAGCATCGTGTAAGAAATTACCTAATGAATGTGTGTCCAATGTGAAAACAAATATACAGTGCGTCAACAATATAAACACCTTTCATTTGTTGGCAGCAGCATATGAACAACGACTTTAGTACGTACTGCAGTCTGGGTTTAGCGCTCTTTCTGCTATCATCTTAGTGCAGCTTGTGGTCACGCATTTTTCTAAACTTTTTTTCACACAGTGTTCTTTTGTGTGCAAAATTTAATAGATTTCATAGAAATGTCCCCAAAGATAGATCCACAAGAAGATGACCATAAGAGAATGAAAATGACCTTAGAAATGAGACGTAAAATCATTTAAAAATGCGAATGTGATGTGAGCTTTGCTGAATTAGCACTCACACCCAATCGATCTACATCAACTGCTTGCACTATCCTCAAGAACAAGGACAAGACTAAGGAGATAGATGGTTCAAAGGGAATGACAAGATTACCTACACAACGGTTTTATATTAAGGACAATGTCGAAAGGTTGCTCCCTATATTGATAAAGGAAAAGCAACTACAGGGTGACGCTATTAATGAGAACATTTGTGAGAAGGCGAGAAACATTTTTGTCGATCTCATTAAGACGTTGCCAGGGTCATCAGCGGCAAAGAAGTATTTAAGGGAAGTTATGGGAGGTTGGAGAAGTTTAAGAGAAGAACCAGCATCCACAGCGTTGTGAGGCACGGCGAAGCAGCCAGCTCCAACACAAAGGCAGCAGAGAACTTCATCAGCAACTTCAAGATGTTCTTATATTCTCAGGGTTATCTGCCACAACAGGTTTTTAAATGTGAAGAGACGGTTGTATTCTGGAAAAAGGTGCCGAAGCATACCTTCATAACAACAGAGGAGACTGCACTGTCTGGTCATAAGCCAATGAAACACATCTCACACTCCCATTCTGTGCCAAAGCAATTGGTGACTTGAAAATAAAAGTGCTGCCTGTTTATCATTCAGAAACTCAACAAGCCTTCAAGAAGTGTAAAGTCCAGAACAGCAGGTCAAATGTGATGTGGAGGTCCAACAACAAGGCTTGAGTGAGACGTGATCTTTTATGTATTGGATCAAGGAAGTGTTTGGTCCTTCAGTGAAAAAATATTTGCTTGAAATGAATCTGTAACTCCTCATCAAGATCCAATTTCTGCCTCCCAACACCAATCCATTAATCCAGTCTATCGACCACCAGATTATTTCTAACTTTAAGAAGTTCTACATTTACGCACTCTTTGAGATTGCTTTGAGTTGACTGAAGCTACCAATCTCACTCTCAGAGAGTTTTGAAATAGAACTTCAACATCACTGCCTTCGAAGATTGTCGAAAAGGTGTGGGAAGGGTTTACCAACAAAACTCTGACTTCTGCTTGGAAGAGGCTTTGGACGGAGTGTGTTGTCGAATGTGGCTATGAGGCATTTGAGTTAGTACCTGTGGAGCCTATAGTCAACGAGATTGTCTCTTTGGCCAGTAGCACGGGACTAGAAGTGGATAACAACGATATTGATGAGCTTGGGGAAGCTCACAGCCACGACCACCGAAGAGCTTATGGAGTTGCAAACGTTTTCACGGCAGGAAGCTATGGAAAGGAGTTCTGGAGAGGAGTTCTTCAGAGGAGGAGGAGGAGGAGGAGGAGGAGCATGTAACATTAACAGCAACCTTCTGGCACAATAAGAGAAATGATGAAACCATGGGAATTGGTTGCATCTTACACTGAAAATCACCACCCCCAATAAAGCAATGGTTATGCGCACTACAAATTTATTTGATCGTAATGCTGTGTGCCATTTTCAAGTGTTGAAGTGTTGGTAGAAACAAATGGCCACAGAAAGCTTCCCAATATAAAAGAATTAATTACGTATCATCAATAATAAAGTACATAATACTGTATGTCTGATTTTCTTTGAATAAATGGCATGTATAAAACTTTTTCCGCACGGAACGCATTATTGTATTTTACATTAATTTATATGGGATAAATTGTTTCACTTAACAAGTGTTTCACACTATGAATAAGATTCTGGAATGAATTATGCTCGCTATACGGAAGTTCAACTGTACTTTGTTCTAGGATGATACACTCTTTGTATTATCTTGATGGAGAGGAGGCTAAGAAACACAGTTTAAACAGCTGAAAGAGGCAAGTGTGCTTAATCACTTTACAGGACAACCTAAAATCTAAAAGTATCACTTAAGGAAAACCAAGAGTGTTTTTCTTTGAACAAGAAGAAGAAGATAATGTTACAAATCATTTAACAGTGTAGTTTGCATTTTGGATGTTGTCCTGTACGAATATGAGCAACTTCTTCATCTTATTAAATTAAAAGACTGATTCTACACCAAAATGTTTTATTATGTGTGGTCCTGTTAACACTGGTATTACTTGGCCTTTCTGTGACTTACATAAAGTCTCCATGAGGCAGTTTTAATCATCATACAACATAATAATATTTCTGCATTTGGTAAAACTAAGTATGCGAACAATTTTAAGTACCTGAAAAAAGGCACAGTTTCTTACAAACTGCATCCCTATGCTGCAGCATTTTTAAGAAAAGGAAAATATCACTGATTAATCAGCAAAGACAATGAAATGCAGGCTGAGAAGATAAGACTGACTGACCCGTAGGTTTCACTGGAGAATTTTCATTTGTGCATGCAACTAACAGTCTTTCACAAAAACAATTTCTGCTAGGCTAACTGGAAAGTGATACAGTAAATCAGCTGAAAGCCTAAGCTCCTTCCTAACTTACATGGCTGAGATGTACTACAATGACCATCACATTGGGACTCTAGTGTTAACTTACATGTAATTTAAGTTTAAAAAATAAGTGTAATTTCAATATGCATTGGTAAAGTAAATGAAAGCTATTTTTATTAATTTCCAAATACCTTAATTTCTGACTATTGCTGTAAATAGAAACTAATAAATATCATCTTTCTATTACTTAAAAATTATCACCGGTACAGAGATACACTGGAATATAAACAATACTGACTATTATGTTCCTGTCAAATGCATTTGATACAATTTGGCCTGTTAATATTCTATCTTGCAACATAACATGGGAGGTATGAAGGATATGTACAACTATCACACTTGCACAAAAAACACAAGGAAAAAGATGACTGGAAATTCCATTAACAAACAACAGCACCATTTAAAATAATAACATAGTGATCATAAATAAGTTCCAGCTGGTATTCACTGATAACACTTTGATCTGCTGCAGATTATGTACTCATTTTATTGAATTAACACTCACATATTTACAAGTTGTTCTTGTAGCCGTTTCTCTTCATCTTCTGCAGGATATGAGGAAAATATTAATGAAATGAAAATAAAGTTGGGTGTCATACAACATTCACTCATAAAAATTACAATTTCACAGGGAACTTTGTGAGAATGACCAGTTCATCATGATCAGCACATAGTGTCCATTGCATGTTATGTTCACTAAGTCTTCAGACCCATAATTACAGTCCTTATTACTCTTTTTACCAACACTCTTCAGATTTCAGTCTGCTTTTACAAACTTTCAGTATTTACAGTGCAACAGGTATATCTTTAAAAAAATCAGAAATCTTGAGTAACAGTCTTTCATTCTGCGTAATTCCATCATCACTAAAATATGAGTTTCTATTTTATACCATGCATCCTCATGCCTCCATCCCAGTTCAATCATCTCCCCTTGCTTGTAATCTAAAAGATGAAAATAAAGACAAATTACTTCTACTTGCAATATAAATAGTCAGCACTAATAAAGAATGTATACTAACAAAACTGCTAAGGTATTACTACATGATGCTTGAACTGCACAGGAAGCTACCATTTAATAGAAGGAAAAAAGTAGCATACACACATTCTCTTTCAGTGATCTAACGGATAAATGTTTTTAAATTTTATTGTACCAGTACAACATCTGTAGCATATTGTACATCCCCCATGCTAAAATTTTTAATTGAATTTATTACAAATGAAGATACTTTAAAATTAAATGTCTACAATTGTATGCAAAGTAAAGAATCAATACATAATTATCAATGCAATATTCAAAGTAGGAGAAAAGCTACTAAATTTAAGTGACAAAAGACTCTCAAAACAGTCTTACTGAAGTACAACTACACTTGAAGTATCTTCCTTCTGTCCAGTACTACTTTACTCAGCTTTCTGTAACATGTATCAGTAGAGAAAGGTGTGAGGGGAACAGAGAGAGAGAGAGAGAGAGAGAGAGAGAGAGAGAGAGAGAGAGAGAGAGGGGGGGGGGGTGTTCACATGACAGCAGACAGCTGAAAAAGTGGGGGAAGAAAGCAGAAACCCTTCCACATAGCTGAGCCATACAAAAAGTTACTGCAGACAACATTCAGGTAGGTTTATCTGGCTACAGTTGCCACCTAAGAATGGTAATGGTTGGGTTAGCAGGAGAGCACTTACTGCACTCTCAAAATCTCATTGGTTGCCATTACTTAATGGATGTGGATGCATACAATGGTTCAAAACTAAACCATCTTCCAACATGGCTCTCTCTCTCTCTCTCTCTCTCTCTCTCATACACACACACACACACACACACACACACACACACACACACACACAAACACAAACAAACAAACAAAATGGGCCTGGAACCTTTCCTCCAATTTTCAAGGTACTGGCTACATACATGCAATGCAACTACTCCCATAACACGTTTGCCACGGATTTTCGGTTAATGGACTGGGTTTTGCCTTCTGTCAAACAAATCTATAGGAAATGTTTCTACTATTGTTCCTCTCAGGTAAAAAGAATATTCTTAACCAAAGTATCACTACAAAGAATGGAGCAGTTTGACATTTCACATGACTGGGATAGTGCCATTCTCTGTACTGGCCAGAGGATTGCAGGATGGGCAGTAAGTGTGACAACAGCACAACATTAAATTCTAAGGTATGATCCTACTGAATGAGGTAGGGTCATGCCTCCGTTCAGACCATGAATGACTTCATATAGCCAATTTAATGTGGTTTCTGTCAGTACGTGCAATACAAATGTCTGTCCTCTAATAGCGAAAATTAAATATTTTACATAAGGTGTAATCTCATTTTGAAATGAATGCGGTACCAAATTTCCCACATGTGCTCAAATCTTCTCAATTTTTGTGCAGTCGAATACTAATATGCCCAAGTGAGCCTTATCTTTCAGCTGTGAAGCAAAAAGAAGCTGCAGAGCTAGAGTGTGTGGAAAAAATGAAATTCACAGTATTACTCCATATTTAAACAGCGGAAAGTTAAGACTTTTTCACGTGATGGTTGCTTAGAAACAAGAGTCACAGAAGTGGTCAAACTGACCATTCTGAAATTTTATGATCTTTACTTCTTTTCAACAGCAACTGCACTGTAGAAATTACAGACCCGTAAATACAATACCAAAAAAATTAATACACCTAAAAAAATGATGCTGTGTTTGATCCGATGACAACATATGCCACCTGGAAGATAGTAGATGGGCTGATAACGGTTTCAACATCACCTGAAAATAGATAGCGTAGCACCACAGCTACCACCAGAGCACCACTAAACCTATCCTTTAACGGGGAATGGTCACATCCAAAAGGCTCAGTGTGGTGCAAACGTGTGAAGAATGTAGGCAACCACAGTATGGAGATGAACTCGTGCTTCCTACACCCAAATGGGTAGAGTCTGAATGGGATCAAACTGTGGCCTTCCAAATAGCAGGATGATCCTTTCACAGAATTGCCAAGATGTTGGAAGTATTGCACCAGTTGCGCAACAATGCTGGTATCAGTGACCATTTTAAGATTCTCATGCCTGTAGATGAGGTTCTGGATGCCCACCGGGATCATCAATTGTAAGGGCAGCACTGGCATATTGTTCAGCTACGACAGCACAGATAAAAGGGCTTGTGAGCGCAAATGGGTCAACACAAACTGTTGGGAACCAGTTATTAGCAGTGAGGCTACAGGCACATACACCTCTAATCCATCTTCCACTCACACTACAGCATCAATGTACATGGGTTGGCTGGTGCCATCAGAGGATCACTTAGAGAATTGAATGGCACGCCATGGTCTTCAGTGATTAAAGCAGATTCTACCTGCATGCAAGTGATGGTCACTTGCGCATATGATACTGACTTGGTGAGCACTGTCTTGTAGAGTGCATTCACACAAGACACACAGGCCCCATCACAGGCCATATGGTCACCATCTGTACGATCAACTGGATGCCAGAGTCAGTGCCCGCCTTGCAGCTCACTAATGATGTTTTTGTTTGTGGGGTGCTCAACTGCGTGGTCATTCCCAAACTGTAGACAGTCCAATCTAGCTACTTTCATGAACAGGGTGTATACGTGGAAAAAAAAAAAAAAAAAAAAAAACCCGGAGTTTTCCCGGTTGAAAATACACTTTCTCTCAGGTGAAAATACACTTTTTATGTGTTAAGTGACAATATATTTTTCCTCAGCACTGTAAAACTTATCAATCCTTTGAATGTTTATAGTTTTATATACCGACGTAGAATTTCCCGGCAGTTTAGAAAACGAAACTCAGGGGAAACAAAACACGTTTTGGAAAGGTCTTTGATGTGCAGCAACATGTACACTGCATATTTTCGTGTTACAAAGGCATAAACTCTAATTCCACCAAACACCGGAAGTTACTTTCCAAAGCATTGAAACTGAGACTGCGACGCGCTTTTGTAAGTCAGTCTCAGTTCATGTCACGTGATCTCGCCAGCTGATGACAGTGTAGGACACGTGATGTAGCCTGCCAATGGCAAGTTAACTCTTAAGTAGCGCTAACACACAAATAAGAAAAGTTAATGGTTTAAATTACAAGAAGCAAAGCTTTCACATATAATATTGGTCTCTAAGATTAACAAGCTGCAAGAAAAGCTAAGCTTATACATACAATGTTGATCTTTTTTGCACGTATTACACTTTAAGATACATCACACAAATGTGTCAGTAAAATTTTTAATAACAACATAAATGTCTGATCTTCTGGGCTCGAAATTCTTCTAGATGGTCGTCCTCAAAGAGTTGATGTTTAAATGAGAAGCAAACACTCTGTGATCTAAGAAATTCATCGTACATTCTTGCACACAGTTCATATTGCGTAAAAGGAAATTTACTTTGAAAGTAACACTTTTCAAAACACCATTCGCAAAATTTTCCTGCAACCTGTTAGAAATAGGTTTGTTTCAGCAATTGCCAGAGAACGCCAGGTAACAGGCGTCACCATGCTTGAGCAGCTACGATGATCCAGGAAGCCCGTATGTTCATTCGTGTAAAACATTAAAACATCTTGCATTATGTCATATAAGAAACAAGACATTAGAGGACACTTCAAGAGCATTGGTATTTCGTGAACCATACTGATATGCATAATTCAGCTTTAAGTCCACATTCGTATGTCCAAATTCGGATGTAAATTTTCTTGGGGTACCAGTACTGTATTATCTCATATTTGGATCTTTATTGTGGCATAATGCCATACAAGCTATAAGATAGAAAACGTGCACTTGAAATGCAGCGAACAGTTGAAACTAGCCAACAGTCTGAAATTAAATACTTCATTTCAAATAAATTGACTGCCTCAGCAGAGAAGATTAACAAAAGCCAAATCTCTTTAGCAAACCAACAAAAATAACTTCGTTGTTCTGCAAGGCAATTAATGCTTTACTGTCAAAAATGTGGAAATAAAATGTGGAACTAATGAGATATTTTAGCCTTCCATAATTATGAAAACGTATTTTAATTCATTTGTTAGCTCCCGGCCACAGAAATCCGTTTTGTTTTCATTTCATGAGAGAGCAATAAATAAAGAGGAAACAGCAAAATCACTGAACGTAAACACGGGTCATGTGGAGAAGTCTCACCTCCCCACAACAACTCAGATTGCTCTGTGCATCAGCCCCGGATCTACAATATTTCCGAACCGGGGCAATACTAGATAGTGGCGCCCAGCCACATATCTGTAACCAAAAGTGGGAGAAGGTACTACTCATATGCGACTCAACTGCGCATGCACAAGAGCTCGACTGCAACTGCTCAAATGAATCACAGTTGTCTCTTCATGCTCATCGGAAGCTATTTGTAGTTAGGAAGCATTGCGTAGTCTTCCTAAAGCCGTTTACCCACTTCGCTGTTGGCAGATGCTTGTATGAGCACTGTGTTTTGTTGTTGTATATGGCATATTTCCTTTGCAACTTAAGTTTTATTTTCAGAGTATTGGTTCTTATCATTCAAAATCATAAAAATTTAACCGACAACTAAAACAATGAAAAATTCCCGGAATTCTAAAAAATCCCCGGGTTGTTCCTGGTTTTCTCTCGGGTCGTATACACCCTGATGAATATGATGACACAATCATCCAGTCCCCAGGTAGAGAAAATCCCCAACCTGTCTGGGAATCTAACCCGAAACCCTGTGATCCAGAGGTAGCGACGCTAGCCACTAGACCACAAGTTGCGGATGCAGCTCATTGAAGCTACATCACACACTAATATGGGTGTTTCAGAATGGGTTGATACCTGGTACCTAAGAACTGCTTTGGCTATCAATCTGTAACTGTAATCATTTAATTTCATGTACTCCATATGCACAATTGCAACAATAAATCTTGAGTGAATTGGAAACCTCTACAAGGAGGTACTAATTTTTTCCCAGCAGTGTACATTAATTTCTCATTACTTAACATCTTAAACTGCCACTGTGATAATTTTGACTGCTCAACTTTTCTTTACACATCTACACTGCCCACGTGGACTACAAATGCTCAAATGTATTTCTAGTGACTGTGAATGATACTGCAATGTGTGCTAAGGATTCTGAATTGATTATTGCACATCACTAATTCTGAATGCTTGGCTGTGTGCAAGTCATGATACAGATATTGGAAACAGTTTGCTGTACTGCCAGGCAATGGAGAAATTGAATAACTGAACAGAGAGTTACAGAGCAAGAGTCCAAAGACAGTCAAACCAAGAGACAAGAGAAACTGAACTCCAGAAGGTGCTGAATCAACTGCAACTTTATGATGCACCCACAGAAGTTATGGCAGGACTGATACAGCAGCAATATGACCTCATCCATCAAAACCAGTATATCATTCAGGAAGGCCAGTGATATCTGCTATACCAGAGGAAGACAGGGAGTAAGAGGCATTTGGAATTCAGAAAAGAGAGAAAAAATGGGTAACTTTAGGTCACACCTTGAAGACACCTCTAAGACTGAAAGACCAAAATGTTCTACACCAAGAGGAAGGATGAATGCCACTCCCGAAGCACTGTGACATCTTGGTTGGTGTTTATAGCTGAAAAATTCTATAACACATACAGTGTGAACCAGAAATTAAAACAACAAAATTTCAGACACTGGTCAGGAATATTTCAAAGGATTCGCGATCTTCAGTGAATTTTTACAGAACAACTATTTTATTTGATTTCTTACCATATAGCGGAGATGCTGAGTAACAGATAGGCAAAACAAAACACTGTTACAAATAAGCTTTCGCCCAGCAATGCTTTTGTCAAAAAAATACACACACACACACACACACACACACACACACACACACACACACACGTGCACAACACAACTCGCACACACGACTGCAGTCTCTGGCAAACTGAAGCCACACAGCGAGCAACAGCACTGGTGCATTATGGGACTGGTGACTGGGTGGGGGTAAGGAGGAGGCTGGGGCAGGAAGGGGGAGGGATAGAGGGTAGGCCGGGGAGCGTGCAGGGACAAGGTGGAGAGAGGGTTGGGCAGCTATGTGCAGTCGGGAGGTTGGACGAAGGGCAGGGGAGAGGTGGGGAAGGGCTAGTGGAAAAGGAGAGAAGTAAAAAGACTGGGTGAAGTGGTAGAATGAGGGCTGTGTAATGCTGGAATGGGAATACGGAAGGAGTTGAATGGGTGAAGGCAATGACTAACGAAGGTTGAGGCCAGGAGGGTTTTGGGAACATAGGATATTTTGCAGGGAAAAGTTCACATCTGCACAATTCAGAAAAACTGGTGTTGATGAGAAGGATCCATATAGCACAGACTGTGAAGCAGTCATTGAAATGAAGGATGTCATGTTGGGCTGCGTGCTCTGTAACTTGTTTCTTGGCCACCGTTTTTCGGTGGCCAATCATGCGGACAGACAGCTTGTTGGTTGTCATGCCCACATAGAATACAGCACAGTGGTTGCAGCTTAGCTTGTAAATCACATGATTGGATTCACATGTAGCCCTGCCCTTTGATGAGATAGATGATGTTTGTCACTGGACTGTAGGTTGTGGTGGGAGCATGTATTGGACATGCCTTGCACCTAGATCTATTACAGGGATACAAGCCATGAGGCAGAGAGGTTGGGAGCAGGAGTTGTGTAGGGATGGAAGATGATATTGTGTAGGTTTCGATGGGTGGCAAAATTCCACTGTTGGAGGGGGGGGGGAAGGAGGAAGAGGAGGATAGTGGGCAGGACATTTCTCATTTCAGGGCACAACAAGAAGTCGAAACCCGGGTGGAGAATGTAATTCAATTGCTCCAGTCTTGAATGGTATTGAGTTACGAGGGGAATGCTCCTCTGTGGTCGGACTGTGGGACTTTGGGAGGTGGTAGGAGACAGGAAAGATGAAGACAAAAGAGATTTGTTTTTGTACAAGGTTGGAAGGATAATTACAATCTGTTAAGGCTTCAGTGAGACCCCAGGTATATTTCAAGAGGGACCGGTCATCACTGCAGATGCGACAACCACAGGTGGCTAGGCATTATGGAAGGTACTTCTTGGTATGGACTGGGTGGCAGCTGTCAAAGTGGACATATTGCTGGCGATTAGTAGGCTTGATATGGACAGAGGTACTGATGTAGCCACCTTGGTGGAGGTGAACATCTAGGAAGGTGGCTTGTTGGGTTGAGTAGGACCAGGTGAAGCAAATGGGGGAGAAGCTGTTGAGGTTCTGGAGGAATGTGGATAGGGTGTCCTCACCTTCGATCCAGATCGCGTCACCAATGAATCTGAAGCAAGAGAGGGCTTTATGATTCTGGGTGTTTAGGAAGGATTCCTCTAGTCTGTCCATGAATATGTTGGCATAGGATGGTGCCATGCGGGTGCCCATACTCATACCTCCTAATTTGCTTGTTGGTAATGCCTTCCAAGGAGAAGTAATTGTGGGTGAGGATATAGTTGGTCATGGTGACTAGGAAGGTGGTGGCTGGTTTGAAATCTGTCAGGCATTGGGAAAGGTATTGTTCAATAGTGGTAAGTCCATGAACATTATGGATGTTAGTGTAATGGGAGGTGGCATCAATAGTGACGTGGAGGGCACTGTGTGGTCAAGGGACAGGAACTGTGGAGTCAGTGGAGGAAATGGTTGGTACCTTTTATATACGAGGATAGGTTCCGGGTAATAGGCTGAAGTGTTGGTCTACGAGAGCAGAGATTCTCTCAGTGGGGGTAGAGTAACTGGCCACAATGGGGCGTCCGCGGTGGTTGGGCTTTTTGGACTTTAGGAAGAATGTAGAAGGTGAGAGTGCGAGGAGTGATAGGGATGAGCAGAAAGAGATAAGACTCCATGGAGAGGTTCTGGGATGGGCCTAAGGATTTTAGGAGTGATTGGAGATGCTGGATTTCTGGAAAGGGGTCACTGTGGCAAGGTTTGTAGATGGATGTATCTGACAGCTGACGGAGTCCTTCTGCCAGGAAATCCTTGCAGTTTGAAACAACAGTGGTGGAGTCTTGGTCCGCAGGTAGGATTATAAGGCCGGGATCAGTATTTAAATGGTGCACTGTGTTTCTTTCTGCGGATGCAACGTTAGTTTGTACTTTGAGGGATTTGGGGAATGATGGTGAGACAAGGTTCAAGGTTTAGAAATTCTGGAAAGTTAACAGGGGTTGATTTGGGGGCAGTGGGGTGGATTATGGTTGGATGGAGGAATGAATTGAGTCAGGCAGGGTTCAACATTGGTCATTGCTTGAGTCCGATTGGTAGTGTCGGTGGCAAGAAAGTGCTTACACTGTTTACACCGGGAGAATGAGAGGATTTTAACAAATTTGGGAGTGGGGCAAAAGGAGAGGCATTTGGGAAGGACTGATATTACTGTGGGGCTTCTGGAGGAAAGGTTCATGACTGTGTTTCAGACCTGTTTAGGTTCTAGATTCTGTGTCTTGGTGGGAGTTTTGGAAGATGGGGTAAATGTAGTAGGCCTGCAAGACAGGGTTTGTCAGCTATGAGGGGACATGGGGGAGGTTTGGAGTTTGTTGTAGAAGTTGTGGGGAGTGGCACTCCTAGGTGGGAATTGGGAAGTGAGCAGTGTGGAGAGTTTTTTTGAGGTGGTGGTGTGCATGGTGATCTAGTTGTTGGAGGGCAAGAGTTTCAATGTGTGTTATGGGTACCAGGAATTTAGTATTGCATAGCAGGAAAATTTTGCAGATGGATAGAAGGTACCGCAAGGAGGTTTGGGTTCTGTTGATATGATTTTGCAGGATTATGTTAATGAGGGCTAGTGTCTGACAGAATCTGAACAGATGGAGGCCACTGTGGAATGAAGGGTGGCAGCCAGAGACAGGTAATTTGATGGTAAGGCCATTTGGGTGGATTCCATGAGCCAAGCAACAAATGCACAAACAGTATGTGGGACTGGGTTCTGGCTAGTGTAAGGAAACTTTTGTGTATAGACGCAGATGGAAATGCGAAAAATTATGTAAATAATGTAATTTAGGTCCAAAAAAGTTTGAAAAATACACCCAAATACATGGGAGCAGTCACAAGAAGGATGAAACAGATGCAAAAGGGGGAAACAAGATGGAATCTGAGGGAGTTGACGACAGTGAAAGGCGAAAACTCGCAAAAATTGGCGCCTTTCGCTATCATCAACTCCCTCAGATTTCATCTTGTTTCCCCCATTTTGCATCCGTTTCATCCTTCTAGTGATTTCTCCCAAATATTTGGGTGTATTTTTTCGAATTTTTCAGACGTAAATCTAGGCTATTTACACCCACCCCTCTTACAGTGGAATTCCACCATTCGCCTAACCTACACAATATACTTGTCCATCCCTACACAACCCCTGTTCCCAACCCCCTTCCTAATGACCCATTTCCCAGTATTAAACCTAGATGCAAGACCTGTCCAATACATCATCCCACCACCACCACCACCACCACCACCACCTACACCACCTACACCAGTCCGGTGACAAACATCACCTATCTCATCGAAGAGAGGGCAACCTGTGAAACCAGTCAAGTGATCTACAAGCTAAGCTGCAACCACTGTGCTGCATTCTATGTGGGCATGACAACCAACAAGCTGTCTGTCCGCATGAATAGCCACTGTGGCCAAGAAACAAGTGGACCACCCTGTCGCAGAGCACTCTGCCCAACACAACATCCGTCATTTCACTGTGTGTGTGTGTGTGTCTTGATTGCCATTCACTCACAATACCCGCTGTTGACAACAAATAAGGACCTCCTATGTTTTGTCCTCAACCTTGCATGTGCTGCTCAGTTCTGTCTAGAGTTTGTTTTCCCAGCAATGTCAGTTGTACGTTGACACTGGTACACAGTAGAATGGATAGGTTAGCTGACAAAAAAATTGGCTGACATGGACACCTTGAATGGGTCCACTGAATACAACGGAGAAGCTGTGGCAACACTATGCCAAGCTGTTCCTGCAGTGACAGCAGACACAACATAGTATATCAGTGTGAACACAGTTGATGGTTTGTCATTGTACATGTTGTATTGATCATGGAGGTTGACATTTTGAACGTCATCTCTACGAGAAGAGTTGCACATTTATGTACTGTACTTCACACTGGTAGAACAGGTTGAACACAATGTGATAAAACCATATGCATCTTCTTGTTGTTTGGAGAAAGAATGGTGATTGGGGTAACAAACTGAACAAAATCATAATTATACCAAGGTACTTGTCCCCAAAGAACATATGAATTTTTGTAAGTAGAATGCGAGTTCCATCTGTAATACTGTGCATGGGAACAGAATCCTACAAGTAACTTGGAAATAATAGCTGGCATCTTTCCCTTTGTGAGCTGCATGCATTCATTGTAGTTTTGTACACCCATTGCCTTTTTTTTGTCAAGGGAAATGAAATAAATACTTTGTGGGCAAAAAACTTGTGACTTCAGTTATTTTGCAATAAAATAACAAAAGACAGATTTATAGACATTGTGAAATTTCTGCTCTGTGATATCTTTAAAACTGCTCAACAATCACAGAATAGTCAAGTCAATTTTGATGTCATAAATTTGGAACAGTTACACTGAAAGTTGTTGCTTGTTTTATAGACAAGGACAAAACATAACAGTTGATCAACAGCTCTTTCCCACTAAGGCCAGATTCATCTTTACATCTCTATAAGCAGGGTGTAACTTCCACTGCATCATACTGGAAGCCAAGTACACGATGAAATCTGAAACAACTGATGCAACGTGCTTGATGCTAGTAGAGCAAAGAAGTTAGTCACATGTCAACATTTCCTATGTTCAACTGCAATAATAAACACTGACTGTGAAGCTAAGAATTATAGCTTACTTTATATTCTAAACAACATTTCATGTATGAAAAAGTTTCTGGACGCATGTCCATGTACCACATTTTACTCTTATATGTGTGAAGGATGTTGCCTGAGAGTTTGGACATGTCTTTTTGTTACACCCTGTATCATAAATTGGGTGTATGTATGCATGCACAACATCTCCTCCTAACTACCAAATCCATTTAAAAAAAACTTTGCACACATATCACTTGCTTTCTGGAAAGAAGCACTGTAGGGTTAGGGTAAGACCCACCTACTTCTCAAAGCAGTGGGGAGAAGAAAGAAGCATAATGCACCATGCGAAAATACCCAGACTATATTCATTTAATGTTTGTTATTGACAACACTTAGTGACTTCACACAAGCTTTGAATGTAATTTCAAACCATTTCTGAACTTTTGTCATGTAAAATAAGAGAAAGGCAACCACTCACCTATAGCAGACTGATGTGTGGCGCACAGAAACACATAACAGAAAATAGCATTTACACTAGCTCCTTTTTTTTTAGCAATTCACACACTACGCACACTCCCGTTGCCACGACAAGACAGAAGAGGCTTGACATGGCCATGGAGTCTGAATATTTTATTTTCCTTGCTTACACGTTTAGTGTCAAATATTTACTTACACGTTTAATGTTAAATATTAACATATTAACTCATTTGTTACGAGAAGTTAGCTGTTTTTGCCAATTGTGAAATCAAACAGTAATGGATCTCCTCTCTTTAACAAGTACATAACACTCAGAGGAACACTAGGTGGCACGAGAAAACATGTCTACAGCATTGTGGAACAGACATGCCAGTACTCTTAAGCATGGTTAAATCACTTGTGCAACCACACACACACACACACACACACACACACACACACACACACACACACACACACACTGACTCAAAAGGGATACAATGTTTTTTTCTAAATGGTTCTTTACCTTATATTGTTCAGTATTTCAGTAATTGTTTCTTCTACATTGTTTCGGGTGAAATTCTGCAGTGAGTATGTACCTTGCTTAGGCTCTGCAGTATTTTACCCCTAGAATGTAATTTGGTTTCTATTATTGAGCATCTAGAGGTGATTTCTGGGTGTACCGTCTTTGGGGCTGGTGTGGAAACGGGTCATTGGTTGATATAAATTCTCTCCAGTTGCATACTGAATACAAGGAACACCTTTCAAGTTTTGACAAATGGTCTCTAGAAGGTGCTGTTGCGATGTTAGAGTACTACTGTTTTGAAGTTTGTCATTAAAACAGTGTCAGCACAGAAATTACCCAAGTAGTTTGTTACAGTGAACACCTAAAGAAACAGTGTTGTGCAGAAAGAGAAATTTCAATGAAGATATTAATTGGATCCGATTTTATTATTTTTGCCTCAGATTGCTATTAACACCTTTCGGTAATCAGTCATCAGAAAAGACAGTTTGCAATTGGTTTGTAGTATTTTGTCATGGTTGTGTTTCCTTCTGTGATTTTGTGGTATTTGACCAAAACTGGTTGAACTTAGAAAACAATGACGCTGTGTACAGCATGGTTGAAGAGTAACATGTGGCTTAGTGTGAAGTAGAGGCATCCACAGGTGAGTGTGCAGTACATTCAGTTTTGCATGATCATCTTATACATGTGTTCCAAGTGGATTCTACACAATTTGTCAGTCAAAGTATGGAAATGCTCAAAAAAAAAAAAAAAAAAAAAAAAAAAAAAAAAAAAAAAAAAAAAAAAAAAAAAAAAAAAAAAAAAAAATTACACTTAAGAGATGCAAAATCTGTGTACATCGGACAGAAAACAAAACTTGGGTATATTTATCTGTGGTAATCATCCATGCGGCTCGATCTTAGATTCCAAAACACAGCGACAGAATTAGCGGCTTGCTACAGTGTTCATTCTCGCCACATTGTTGACACACTGAACAGCACCAGTAAGAGACAAATTGCACATAATACTTTTACAAGTATTCGAAATCAACTAAACATAGGAAATAAATACCAACAAATTGTTTTTGAAAATTTTTATATTACCCCTCTGTATCCACACAACCATGCCTAGTGCTATTGGAGAATCTTACTCCCACCGCATATTTTTATACAAATAGTAAAACATGTATGTAACAGCTTTAGTTGAAATTTTACTAAGTGTTCCTGAGTTATGCTTAAATGTCAACTTCTTCTCGTTACCACTTGTATGGCGTGTAAAAGCAGCTATCTTTACCATCAAACAGTCTAATTTACTTTCTGCTTCTGCCTGCATCTTTTTAAAGCTTTTTATGCTTTGTCTGTAACCCTACGGCACATGGTACAATATAATGTTCAGAGAGAGATCACACTGTCACAATTTAGTTTCCAAAAAATGGAAAATAAGTTGATAACTCTCATTCCTCAACACTTAAAAATTGATTCGAAAAACGTTGTCCCCCTCCCTGAATACCTTCAATTCACTCAAATTCAATCCTACGCAATGAGCATGGACTGCATTATTGCAGCAATAAGACTCTAGACAGCATGGGAATATTAAATGTATTTAAACAGGCCAGTAAAAGAACCAGAACACAACACAAGAGCACCAGTTGCTTACTAATTCCTGAAACAGAAAAAAATAGTGCAGGGCTGTCAGACCTCTTACTGTTTCAGTAATTCATAAAGAAAATCCAGAACTGAACTGCATTAGTTTTTATCTTTGACACTCAATCCTGTATTAAATATAAATGAGAAGTCAGTCAAAGTAAACTGTCTGGTAACTGTGAAACAGTGATATCAAACAGTGTAATTTCACAGCTGAAATACATATTTTATTGTGTGCAGTGGTAAGCACTGTTTAAATTTGATGAGAGACAAACCCACTAACAGGCTTCATCTGAGTATGCCTTTAATTTGTATTAACTATAGAATTCCTCATGCATTCCAGAACAAAATTTTGACTCTTAAGACAACTAAAAATGACAGTACAGGGATATAGTTGAAGCTCAATAACACCACTTCCCAAAGATATAAGACCTGCAACCATTCACCAAATGCACTAGTACTATAGTTTTTGGCACCAATTTATCACTAAAAGATGTTTCCCCTCACAAAAAAACCACCACCACTTTTATGAAGTACTGTACCACATTTAAAAAAGATAATGAAGATTTTATGACTCACCTTGTGCTGTGTGCACTTGGCAACGTAATTTTCCTCTTCCAATAACCAACTCATGTCCTGAGCACAGCCATAATGAGCCCTCAGGTCACAGCCTCTACGTACACAACCCAAGCTTGCACCTCCCTCACCACATTTGGTACATGTCTGTAAAAATGTCAAAGACGCAATATGCAGTGACTAAAGTGGATTGCAACAGAAACTGAATGAATATGACAACTCCACCAAGCTATGCAATATCTCTCTCTTCAGAAACACTTATTATGAAAGTAGCTCCAAGAATTCAACACCAGGGAAAAAGAGTATTTATGACAAAGAGCTGTTAAGCATATACAATGTAAACATATCTGAAGGTCCTGCAATGGAGTGGGAAAAAGAAAGCTGCAAAGAATGAAAGTAGCTAGAAGACTATGAGATGTAGACAACTGGTGACAAGTCTCTGCAGGTTATGTACCACAAGGCGCTGAAGATGGGCAAAGTCATTCACCCTTGGGAACTAGTTCACTGGAGATCGTTCTTTTTTGTGAACCATTCATTTTTACTTGTTCACTGTTCATCGTGCTTGGTATATGGTTCTTATGAAAAATTGAAAATTAGTAGCATAGGTGACTGACGGATAGAAGGCGCTAGGAGGGGGCACTTGCCTCCCATCTGGAGTACAGAATTTTTATTCATAACAGAATTCTCACACACTTGTAATTTTCATGATTCTGCAAAACATCTCACTTAGCCAACTGTAGTGTTATGTGGCTGATCGCACTGAAATAATATAAGGTGGCGCACGAAAAACCGACCCCTAGTACAGACTGCTCGCCAATTATGCACGATTTGTTGACTGCTATGAGCAGAAGAGATAAACATGTAATAATTAGGCAGTGAAGAAATAACAAGCTAATGCAAACAACTTTGAAACAATAGATGACGGCTGGTAACCGACAATGAGCAGTCTAGTACTCGGGGCCGATTTTTCGTGCGCCATCCTGTACCACTGAAATAATATTGTAGGAGTTATCATATTCTCTTTACAAAATGTGACACCATACACTTGATTACGAAGTGCTGGTTTCATTCGCTTGTAAGTCGATCTGCCTTCCGTAACAATGAACATGCTCTTTCACCATGGATAAAAAAAAAGACGGAAAATGGCCACTCGTTTGTGCCGTGCAAATGTCTTTTTGCATGTGTAATAACAAAAAAATCTTGCCTTTTTACAAGTATTTCTTCAGCTGTTTATCGAAATAGTGAAGTGAGCTTATACGCCATTTTGTTACCTGAAAAGATGTATGTATTACATACCATGTAATTTTTATGTAGTTTACATAATTATAAAATACATTTTAATTACCGGTCGTGGACGCTGAATAGGATACAAAAAGAACCAGAAGTTCAGAGTTAAAAAAAGGTTTGAACCAGATCTAGATTGGGTGTGCGAAGCTAACAAAACGAACAACAACTCGATACTGAACTAACTAGGAGCAGTCGGTAGTGGAACTGTGACGAGTGGCCACGCAAAGAGGGACGAGTCCAGCCAAGTGAGACCGAGACTGAGACAGACGGAAATGGGACCAAGGCTGTAAGGAGATCGGCCGACGTGCCGTTCCAGAACGAGACCAACCATTTCCCGTTCCTGGGAACTGTAAGTAGAAAGCTGCGATCGAAATGAATTATGAAAGACCGTTCCTTAGAATTCGTTCCTCACCCGTTCTGTTCATCTTGGTGAACCGTTCCTTTGGACCCGTTAGTTCGCAAACAACCCATCTCTACAAGGTGCGTTGTACATACCATATTAACTTGACTGTAAGATGAATGTAAGATGACCCTTAATATACGACGATCCCTTTTTTGAAGATGCTCCATGAGAAATTTTTATCTTTAACACATTCTGACTAAACAAACTGTTTTACTGACAAAGTACCTGCCTAAGAAGTTAACATTAGAGCTAGCCTAGACTCGGGTGTTACTACTGATTACCATATGTGTTTCTATGCTCCATAGATCAGTCCACTACAGGTGAGTAGTTGCCTCTCTCTCACTTCACATACTGACTGTCTACAATTTGGTAATACATGGACATAATAAAATAAAAATTGGTTTACATTAATTTTTATCTTTACTTCCTTTTTCACTAACTATCTAAGAATGTAGACTGTGGTATTGCTATTTACACCACCACCTTGATTTATAAGCCTGCTGCAATTTCCTCCTTCCTGGATCTCTTCCCGTGTTAAGTTCTCCTCTGAGCCATGCATAGCACTGTATATGCGACACTTTTGGAATCCTTTTATTATAGATTCAGTTGCGATTTTGCTGCTGGCAGTAAGAATCGACTGGCACTCCATAGATATTAAGAGTTTCTTCAACCTCCCCCCTCCCCTCCCCCCCGGAAGTAGGGTATAGTCTCCTCAACGAATCCACTTACTGTTAAGTTGCCATGTGAGCTTTAAAAGGTCTATTCACAACAATATCCACTACCTGAAGTTGCGAGACCATGGATGCCACCAGGAATTACAAGGTATATGTTGTTTAATACCACAAATGTAACTTTATTGTTGTAGTGTCCCTTGAACAAAAATAGCACCAACATTTTCCTTTTGTTAAGCAAAGAGCCTGGTATTCTGTTCCAAACAACCTTCAACCAATCTAGCATTGGGTCATTTTATCATCCATTTCCTGTTGGCACCTTTAAATAAGCTCTACAAGCAGTTTTTCTTTTGGTATGATTTTCATATGAAGAGTCACAAATGGGTGCAGAGGGAATGAACTTACTTCCACCTGCTAGCACCCCCCAGTTTTATCCTAATCTTCATGTCGATAATAACAACTGATGGTAATCGAAGTAAACAGGTGTCTGATCGGTATTGCCAATATAGCCTAGCAGATACTCATGTTGTTTTCTTAGACTGATTATACAATGCTAATATGCAAAGTACTTTTCATCAAATACCGTGGGAAGACACTGAGGCAGTAGTATTCTGCAATGGAAAAACCAAGGAGGACTGTAACAATACTAGAGAAGTTGCTACTCACCATATAGCTGAGAGGCTGTGTCGCAGAGAGACACAACAAAAAGATTGTCACTATTATAGCTTTCGGCCATTAATGTCTCTGTCAATAAAACACACAGACACACACACACACTCGAGACTGCAGTCGTGTGTGTGTGTGTGTGTGTGTGTGTGTGTGTGTGTGTGTGTGTGTATTGACAAAGATCTCAATAGCCAAAAGTGTTCTGTACAAAAATATTTTTGTTAGAATTAATTTTTTCCTGTAGAAACTTATACTACTTTTGAGTGTTTGTTCAGTCTTGAAGTCAGTTCAATTTGAACTACAACTGGATTCAGGTGAACATGGTACATGTTCATATAAAGTCAAGGTACAAAGTAGACATTCCCATGGTTGAAGCATGACGAAATTTGTTTGTTGCCCTTGTGCTGCAGTCCCCTCCCCACGTTCATCCTAGGGGTTGCTCAAGCTGGTCCACCTAATCCATCTTTTGAATTCTTCAAATTAAATCTTAGCATTATCTCAATTGCCAAAGATTCATTTGCACATTGGAGACAACAACAATATTAACCTATTACACAACATAAAAATGTTGACCTCAGGAACAATATTTTAATCTGCAAACATAAGATTACTCTTTATTTTTCAAAAGAATTTAGGGGAAAAAACGTGTCGAGTCAGGTAAATATGGTACATAACAAAGAACATAAAAAAGAAATGATAATATTAGAAATGTCAGGGTAGGAACAATATGCAAATTTTTTTTTTCTGGCTATCAGTCACAGTTCTTTAGGACAATGGAAGACTATTAGCGTTTACATCAGAAGATGGAACAAAAGTTAAGATTGGGGATGAATGAGATACGAAAAATACTGTGAAATTTTTGAAGAAATCACATATTCATCTGAACTGACGTACGGAAGTGACAGAAAACAAACTGGATGGTTGTGGAAGGAATCTTACCCCCTACTAGTTGTGCAAGGAATCTTACCCCCTACTCCTCTTCCAAACCACCACCCTCATTAAATTAAAACTTCAGCCTCGGCCTGAGACAACTGATCTGTTGGCACACAAGGGAGGGCAGAAACTCTCAAACAGTGGAGTCATTGTAAGGGTAGAAAAACTAAGCCAGTCAAGAACACTCTTCTAACTGTTCAGTGCCAGGCTTAACCCTCCAGCCACAGGCGAAATGGATATGTGCATTCCGCCCTTTCCAGACAATTTCATGGGGCCTGCTGTTACCACATTGGACGAAATTTTTGGGCTGTTTGCATGCTGGAAGTTGCTATTTTCCCATCGAATCTTTTCCCTTTGCTCTTGAACACCGTGAGTCACATTTTACACATTCTAAAATCTCAGCCATATACTTACAAATATACCTTCTCATGCCAGTAACTTAGTAACCATTTCTGCTATCTCCATATGAAACTTTGCTTGAAGACATACCACACTCAGAAAAATTATCAGGAAGTTATTTTTTTGGTATTCTTGTTACATTTCTTTAATTCTTTTCTTACGACTGTTCCAGTTATCAAACAAAAAGTCCTGCAATTCTGTACAGAAAAATCAGACAATTGCCCACATTTGTAGGGTTAAGGGGGCATCATTATGTTGAAACCAGTCTTGAGAACTCAAGACTACCAATGAGATCATGTTATTGGCAATCCTGAAAATAGTTCTCTGGGAATTCCACAATATGAAAATAAGGAGTACATAAACATAAAAATTTTAAGCATAGATTTTCTTAGGCGGCATAATTACACATGTTCTTTAACATAATTCTAGAGCCATCACTGTCGTTTAACTTTATGAAATATAAATAAAATATGTCAATATTTATTTAACTCCAAATAAAACTTCACTAGCATTCTAATATCAACGGACAAGAGTAAAGTGATTTCAAACTTGTGCAGCACAGACGGTATCAGCAGAGAACTCTGGTATGAGAATGTAACAACTGCATGCAGCATCAAAATGTGAATTTGACCTGGATGACAAACTGGGAGTCAGAAACAGAAGATATCAATATGACTCAATACAAACATGTATAAGTATTTATGAGCTTCACACATCAACAAGGCAGTTAATGAGTCACATTGATCAATGAGGCAGTCCATGAGTCGCACTCAATGTCAAATAAATCAAACCTTAATAAACCCATCATAATGCACAGTTCTTCACTTTTATTCAACATTCATTCTAAAGAATCCTTTTCAGCACAATCAACCTTTATTAATTATGAAAGTTCCTGCATAAATACACATACAAATATATAAGCTCATAATATCCACTGATAACTAAAATGTCATTAGTCAGGCTACAAATGTTATTGGCCAGGTAAGTGCACTGATGGGCCAAAATATGAAGACCAGTGCCCACCACAAGACTAAATGCCATCTGGTGGCATTGTGGGGTTATGACACGCAGCAAGGGAAATAGGTCAGTGGAGCACAGATGACTGTAATATTATAGCGATGATATGGGCTCAAGTGTGGAAATCCACTGACTTAAGCGACTTTGACAAAAAGATCATCTCTCCCAAGCACCCGTGAAACACCTAATTCGCTTGATATAAACCCGCTGGAACACATCTGGGAGTTAACAGGTGCCAGCTCTGAGCCTACAAACCACTGGCAGGTAATATATGGAAATTGTGTAACATATGCAACAACATCTGATGCCAAACACCTCTGGAAACCTACCAAGGACTTGTTGAATCCATGCCATGCAGAAGCACAGCTTCCGAACATGGACCAACACGTTCTTTGACTGGTAGTCATAATTTTTTATTCATCAGTTTATATTTGAAGTACTATGACTTCTACATCCCAAAGATGATGGCACACATACCCATCAGCAGCAGCATAATATACCCTGATGAGCCAAAACATTACGATCACTTTCTTAATAGCTTGTTTCTCTATCTTTGGATCGAAATACATCAGGGATTCGACAGTTGGTTGGTGGGTTTGTGGAGGTATGTAACATTAAGATGTCTGTGCACAGGCTGTGTAATTTGTGTGAATAATGAGCCACTGACTTGATTATGCGGTGATGGCACCCAACTCGAACTGTCATAAATTTAAGAACATAGACATTCATAAATTTTGCCTAGAACAGCATATGGAAGCATGTGCAACAGAATTAGAATTTCACAAAAAATCCTTCATAATATTAAGTGTATATCGAGCACCTGCAGGTAACTTTAATCTGTTTGTCAACCACCTTGAAGCTGTACTGGCCCATTTAACAACCAAAAACAAAGAAATAGTGGTTGCTGGCGATTTCAATGTAGATTTCCTTAAAGACTCTCCCAATAAGAACTTATTTGAGTTAGTAACACTATCATTCAACTTAATTCCCACTGTAAAGTTCCCCACTAGGATAGCCACTTGCTCACAAACAGCCATTGATAATATCTTTATAGAAAAGTCCAATGAACAAAATTATATTACAAAACCAATAGTCAATGGCCTCTCAGACCATGACATGCAGTTCCTTCTGTTAAATGTTAATACTGAACAGGATATAAAATCTGTTAAATCTGAGCTCAAGAGGGTAATCAGTAAGTCAAAAATTGATTATTTTAGGACACTCCTCAGAGACATTCACTGGACTGATGTTTACAGTGCTCATGGCATGAATGAAAAATATAACATTTTTGCTAATAAAGTGCTTACCTTATTCGAACACTGCTTTCCCCCAAAACTTACCAAGGTTAGAGCAAAGTCTACAAAAAAGCCATGGATTACTCGAGGAATAGGGGTATCTTGTAAAACAAAAAGAAAACTGTATCTGTCAATCCGAAACATTTCCAATGTTGATGCTATAGCACATTATAAGAAATACTGCAAAATATTAAAGACTGTAACACAGATGTCAAAGCAAATATATTACAAGGAAAAAATAGTCATATCAGATAGCAAAATAAAGACAATATGGGATATAGTGAAGGAGGAGACCGGTAGAACCAGACATGAAGAGGAACAAATAGCATTAAGAGTAAATGATACATTGGTGACAGATGTGTATAGTGTTGCAGAACTTTTTAACAAACATTTTATAACTGTTACTGAAAAGATTGTCAGGTTCGGTAGATGCTGCTATGGATTACCTTAGACCAGACATTTCATTTCAAGTAACTTCCATAATATGAATTTGACCCCCACTACCCCAACAGAAATAATGTCCATCATAAAATCTTTAAAATCAAAAACATCTAGTGGGTATGATGAAATATCAACAAAGTTAATTAAAGAATGTGATTCTGAGCTAAGTAACATGTTAAGCTATCTGTGTAACCAGTCGTTTATTAGTGGAATATTTCCTGAATGGCTGAAATATGCTGAAGTTAAGCCACTGTTTAAGAAGGGAGATAAAGAAATAGCATCAAATTTCCGTCCAATTTCACTGTTGCCAGCATTCTCAAAAATTTTCGAAAAAGTAATGTACAGTCGTCTTTATAACCATCTTATCTCAAATAATATACTGTCAAAGTCACAGTTTGGATTTCTAAAAGGTTCTGATATTGAGAAGGCTATCTACACTTACAGTGAAAATGTGCTTAATTCATTAGACAAAAAATTGCAGGCAACTGGTATATTTTGTGATCTGTCAAAGGCATTTGACTGTGTAAATCACAATATCCTTTTAAGTAAACTAGAATATTATAGTATAACAGGAAATGCTGCAAAATGGTTCAAATCTTATATCTCTGGCAGGAAACAAAGGGCGTTATTAGGAAAGAGACATGTATCAAACTATCAGGCATCGTCCAACTGGGAACTAATTACATGTGGGGTCCCACAAGGTTCCATTTTGGGGCCCTTACTTTTTCTTGTGTATATCAATGACCTTTCATCAGTAACATTACCAGATGCCAAGTTTGTTTTGTTTGCCGATGATACAAACATTGCAATAAATAGCAAATCAAGTGTAATCTTAGAAAGATCAGCCAATAAAATATTTGTGGACATTAATCACTGGTTCCTAGCCAATTCTTTGTCACTAAACTTTGAAAAAACACACTACATGCAGTTCAGAACTTGTAAGGGGTGTACCAAGAGTATATGTCTAACATACGATGACAAGAAGATACAAGAAGTGGACAGTGTTAAATTCTTGGGATTACAGCTTGATAATAAATTCAACTGGGAGGAGCACACCACAGAACTGCTGAAGCATCTTAACAAACCTCTGTTTGCAATGCGAATTTTGTCAGACATAGGGGATATAAAAATGAAAAAGCTGGCATACTATGCTTACTTTCATTCCATAATGTCATATGGGATTATTTTTTGGGGTAATTCATCAAGCCAAGCTAAAGTTTTCCGAGCACAAAAACGTGCAGTAAGAGTTGTATGTGGTGTGAACTCAAGAACATCCTGCAGAAGCCTGTTTAGGGAACTAGGGATACTAGCTACTGCTTCCCAATATATTTATTCCTTAATGAAATTTGTCATTAAAAATATATCACTTTTTCAAACCAACAGCTCAATTCATGGAATCAATACTAGAAATAAGAATAATCTTCACAAGGATTTAAAGTCACTTAGTCTTGTACAAAAAGGTGTGCATTATTCAGGAACACACATTTTCAATAACTTGCCAGCAGCCATAAAAAGCTTAACAACCAATGAAATTCAGTTTAAGAGAACCCTAAAGGATTTATTGGTGGCCAACTCCTCCTACTCCATTGATGAATTTCTTAGTAAAACCAACTGATTTGTATATAAGTACAACATAACTTCTGCACAATATCAGTGCAGTAATGTGTTCATTGAAAATTTGTGTGTGTGTGTGTGTGTGTGTGTGTGTGTGTTAGTATAATCTAACTTCTGCACCATTTCAGTGCAGTAATGTGTTCATTGTAAATAAGTATTACAGTAGTTGTATTACCTTATAAATAAATAAAAAACTTTTTTATTTTAAATTCAGTGCATTAGTATTTGTAAAATGACTCTTAGTGTTCATTAAAAAATGACGATCATTCCACTTGTGACCTGTGGAATGGTACATTAGCTTATTTGTTTTAGTTGTAAATATTTGTCATGTATTGTTGTTTTTCTGACATGTTCCACATCCTGGAGGACCTCCTCACTATGGATCAATTGGAATGAAAGTAAATCTAATCTAATCTAATCTAATCTAATCTAATAGCAACCCAGATGGAGTCCACAGGATTTTAATCAGGCAAATTTGACCACTGAGACATCAAAGGGAGTTCATTATAATGCTCCTCAAAAACAATGTCACACAGTTCTGGCAATAAGACATGGACAATTACGCTGCTGAAAGAATACATTGCCATCGGGGAAGGGATGCAGTTGGTTTGCAGCTGTCAGCGTGTCTTCAATTAATACCACAGGTCCCATGCAAGTGCAAGAGAATGTCTCCCATAGTATAAAACTGGTCCCATCAGCCTGCATCCATGGGGAGATGCACGTTTCAAGCCGCTGTTCATCTTGATGACTATGTTTGTGGGGAAGACTATCACCCTAGTGTAGGAAAAATGTGATTCACCCAAAGAGCCGACACATTTCCATTGATCCGACAGTTGAATCCCGATGAGTATTGCTCATCAGTGTGGGATCCGTACCAGATCGGGTTGACGGAGGAGATAGAGAAGATTCAAAGAAGAGCGGCGCGTTTCGTCACAGGGTTATTTGGTAACCGTGATAGCGTTACGGAGATGTTTAACAAACTCAAGTGGCGGACTCTGCAAGAGAGGCGCTCTGCTTCGCGGTGTAGCTTGCTCGCCAGGTTTCGAGAGGGTGCGTTTCTGGATGAGGTATCGAATATATTGCTTCCCCCTACTTATACCTCCCGAGGAGATCACGAATGTAAAATTAGAGAGATTAGAGCGCGCACAGAGGCTTTCAGACAGTCGTTCTTCCCGCGAACCATACGCGACTGGAACAGGAAAGGGAGGTAATGACAGTGGCACGTAAAGTGCCCTCCGCCACACACCGTTGGGTGGCTTGCGGAGTATAAATGTAGATGTAGATGTAGATGAACTGATGATGTCGTTGGGTACTGATGATGTCATTGGGTAAACATGTGAACATGTAGGGGTGGTCTAATGCAGAAACAATGTACGATGGACGGTGTGCTCTGAAACACTTGTGCATGCACCAGCATTGTGTTTCTTCAGCAGATATTGCCGTTTACCCTACTGTACTAGGTAGACAAGCCTCTGAATTGCACATTCTGTAAAGAGATGTGGACATCCAACCATTTAATCCCTAATAGTAGTTCCACTACTCGTCTACCAGTCTGTAGATGCTCATGACAGTAGCACGTGAACATTAGAACAGCTTCACTGTTTTCGAGATACTCATTCACATGCTTGGGAAAGAATAATCTGCCTTTTGTCGAAGTTGCTTGTCTCAATGGATTTTCCTATTTTCAGTCCATATCTTCGCTAGGGTGATCCCCTGTCTGTGTCTGCTCCACTTACATACACTTCTTACCGTGTCACGTGCCCACAATGCCACCAGGTGACATCAAACATCACAGTGGGCAATGGTCATAATGTTTTGGCTATCAACGTATGTTGATGCCAATGACATTTGTTGATAACATTTATATAATGGTGTAATTACATGGTTGTGGTAATTAGCATATAAATTTGAGAATTGTGTATTTGCCAACAGTAATATGTTTCACAAGTTATCCAAATGTATATGCTGATTATCACACTCATCTTACTATCCCACTTTATAAAAGTTATCAGCAAATGTCAGTGGCATGTGCTAAGAAACCAGGATATAAAAGATCCACTGATTAGGGTTATGTACGACTACCTATACACTGTAGGACAGCTTGCACATGTACATGGACCTACCAACAAATATGTAATACATGTAAAATACATATTAAAGTGTATTAATGAGAACTGTATCATATAAACATTAACATGTTTCTGAAATCGAAACAAGAAAAATAAATCAAACCACAAAATTTGAACCTCCTTAATATCTTCAACCGAGTGTGGTCTTAGATTCAATGTGGGCAGGGAATGAAAGAATAAGCCTTATGAAACTGAAGAGATGACTTCACAGTCAAAGAAAAACAAAACAATAACCAAAATAAACACATTCTGTTCGAAAGTGCAAATCTTTGAAAGCAAAATCTGCTTCTAACAAACATTCATTCATTGAATTTTAATATTCTTGGAACTTCCTTGGCATGCTGCCTACAAGGTGGTAGACACACTGCTGCTCAAGCCTGTCTCAGTCTTTGAAGGCAGCCCTCCTGAGGTCATCCACTGTGCGAGGACAGCTCCACAATGACACAATAAAAGTTTTAACTGGTCTTTAAGGTGTTCAACTGCAACAGAGTTCTTGTCAGTAGATACTGCATGGCACATCATTCAGTTGAACCCTGTCTCCTGGAGGAAGAACAAGGATTCATTAGAAACCTAACGTTCTGTCTCGTTTATGTGCCCTTTCGATAACATAACAGCTCAATGAATTGTTACCTTTACCCTTAAGTATTTACATTCCATCAGGACTTTCCATTGTCATATTTAAATTAAATTTTAATAACACAACATGCCAAAAATAACTGCTAAATCATTCATTCGATATGTAATTATTTATTGCTGGACACTTCATCAGGCGTGTAGTGGGGCATTAAAAGTTCAGCAACTCACACGGGAGGTGTTACATATAGTACAATTATTTGAAATCTCGCAAGCTGTATGCCTCCGATTCCACATAAGAAGCTCATGTCAAATTGTAACAATGGCAGTTATACTGCCTCCCCACAATGCCATCCTCCCTATTTGTTTCCATTATGTTTTGAACTGAATCACAGATTCAGTTGCCCCAACCATAAAGAAAAATGTGCACCATATGGACAAAATAGGCAAATCGTTGTTTGTCAATGCAGTTGTTTCCATTTTTTGCAACTGACCACGAACTTAGAAAGTATGGATGCATAGATTACATTAATCAGTACACAGAGCTCCACTATGATTATTTCCAACCCAATCTAGGCTTACACTTTACATGTTTCTTAGACGATACCAGAAATTCAACCACACTAATTAACATCAGCACCAGGTGTTAATTTCAGCACTCCAAGGGATTGGTTATTTGTAATAATGAATATAAACTTACATCAGTCCTGTTGTAATACATCTCAATGAGTAGAAGACAACTGCCATTTAAAGCATTTACTAATGGTCTAACTCCATGTCTAATGTCAAATCATGTTTTGTTTTTCATATCTCTTTGGGATGTCTAAATTGTATGTGATCCCCATAGGACAGAAATATCTTCATCATTATTCACTGCTTAATGCTTTATTACTTAATCCCGGACACGCATTCACCAAACAGCTATGAATTAACTGTTTGAACACTGCAGCTGGAGGCATTTGAAAACATGACGTCATAGTCATGAAGACTACCCACGTGTATAGAGCAAAACTAGGGAGCAAAGCTACATTGATATGGGGACAGATGGTAGCACCTGTTGTTTACATTAAATCTTGTGGTTTTATTGATTTGATTATTAGAAATTATGTTTTACAAACCTGAATTTCAGAACAGTATTTCATAAGAACTGACTTCTCACTGTAAGTTGTAAACCAAGTTTTCAAAAATCGTTACTTGTGATTTTTATGGCTGGGGAGGGAGGGCAGATGGGTGGTGGCTGGGGCGTTTGTATGGCTGAAGAGGTGCATTCTGGCACCTAAGACTTTGGAGCTTAACTGATTGGCGGCACTCGTTCGCAATCTAATTCACTTGCTATATCAGAGTTCCTTGTGGAAGTTAAAGAGGATGCGGAAATTAAATTCCACTGAAAGGGAACTTCCAAGTTGACACAAGCTGCAAGCATGTCTCCCGACAGCTGGTATATAATACTTTAAGATAGGACACATTTACGGCATTTAAATGCACCATTATGCAGTGAAATTAGTTTTGAATTCTATCCCACTCAACTGCTGGACAAGCTGTTCTAAGGCGTTTTCATAATATGTGTGCTGTTTGTGGGCTGTGCAATAGCATTCAGTGAGCAGCCAAGTTTTTCTGCACTAGAAACTAGAGACCAATGTCACCGTCACTGTCACCACCACCACCACCAAAAATGTAAATCATTATACTTTTTATATTTCTCGGCTGTGCTCTTATGTGACAGTACTGCAGTGTTTTTTTGGCACATTCAAAATTGAGAATATGAAAAATAGAGCTTTTGAATGTAATAATGATTTTTAAGTGTTAGTGAAATGAAGGTTGATGTCACAAAGGGACCTGGTCTGGTGTTGGATACGGAAGGTGCAGAGCAGATAGGCAGAGCCCATTTGGGTAATATGTGAACAGTGCTTAGTTGAAGTCAATGATAGTCAACAAAGTTTGCTAGACACTCATTATAATGATAAATTTGGAGCTGCCTAAGGGCACATAAGATCAAGTGAGTGAGGAGCATGTCAAGTCTACTTGCACCAAGAGAAAGATAACCAACTTAGAAGACGAGGAGGGGATGCAGTCGTCCCCTGTCCAGAAGTGTGCAGGTGACAGGTGTCATAGTAAGAATGGTTACAGTATGCGTCACAAACAAGTGGATTCATGGCAACATGTTGGACACATGTCATATGTAGCATCAGTTACAACATACTGACTGCAAATACAGGGAGGTGCTCTTGACTCTGCCTTGGATGCTGAGTGTGTTGCTCTTGCATATTGGCTCCTCTCCTGCAGGACTTAGAATGCGATGCATTTATAGTCATCTAGTAGAGCTTCTTGGCATAGCTGGTCAGACACCTTTCTGACTTGGGACATTTTTTGACATTGTGTTATTAGTACAGCAGAGCTGAAAAGTTATCTTCATCGTTCTATTAAAGTTTCATAGCCACAATATTTTTATCTCTATAAAAATTCCAGCCAATTAGCCTTCACTTCTTTATCTACCTCTTTGAGCCAACGGGTCACTGTGCTCCTCACTCAAACCGCATACCATCTGGTAGCTTCAAATTAGTAATTATCAATGTCTAGCTGTTGTTCATCAGCACTGACTTTAGCTTAGTACAGTTCACATATTTCCCATATGGGCTTTGTCACTCAGCTCCTGCCCTCACACTGCCTACTTTCAGTTTGTTAATTTTATTCTCAACACTTAAAATCTGTATCACTTTCAGTCAAATCATTTGTCACATTATTATCAGTTCTGAAAACACGAACCTGCTTGACATAACCATAATACTGTTCAGTCACAAACATACCAAGAGATGTATTAAAATTATAAAGATTAATATTTTGCATTGACAATGACAACAAGAAAATACACATTACTTTAACCTACAATTATGTTCAGCAAACAATGACACTAAATTTTTGCTCAATATGCAGAGAGATGGTGCAGGGTAATGGTGTGACTATAATGTCAGAATTAGACTGCAATTGACCTTTTACAAAAGTCATGATTAGCTGATACAGAGTGAGTCAAAACTGACTTTACAACTTTGGAATAACATAGAAATTTTTTGAGATAACTTACAGAATAAGTAGATGTATCATTCAGGTTTGATTCACGTATTGCATAGTATCCCATTCCATAAACAGGTCCACCAACGCAGTGCACAGTTAAAAATGGCTACTTACACTGGTATGGAGCATGCTTGCTGTGTGTCTTGGTTTCATGAAACGAACTCTGCAACACTGTTCAGTGTAAATTTCACACTGACTATGCTGAAGAACCTCCAAAGCAGGCCTACAATTTACTCCTGGCACAATAAATTTGTTCCGAAGTGTTGTTCACAGCAAACATGATAAATCAACATGTTTCCCTCGAGTTGACAATATGCCTGAAACCTTTTTAATTCCATAGATCAATGAATATGACCGAGATGGGATGATTTACACCATTAGTGAGATAGTGCACCACCTCATTTTCTCATGGAAGTTAGAGGTTTCCTGGGTAATTGCTTCCCAGGTTGGTTGACTGGCCATGAAGGGCCAATCGCATGGCCACCTCTCTCCCCAGACTTGATGCAACTGTATTTTCTTCTTTTGGGTCTCTTTAAAGACTGTGTGTATGTTCTGACCCCATGCGCCCACCTGAAAAATCGAATCCCCGCTGCCAATGCGGAACTTATACCTAATTTGCTGCAATGAGTGCAGGAAGAAACTGATTACCAGTGGGGTGTGCGCCATGTCGGAAATGGCAGTCATACTGAACCAAAATGATGCATCTACCGATTTGGTACGTTATTGAAATAAATTTCCAAATTATTCCAAAGTTGTAAAGCCCTGTTTAACTCACTATGTATTTGCCATTAAAAGGGTTAACATACATTGAAAGTCACACTAAACGTACCACAGCTCCCTCCCATACTGCTCATGGTATTAATTCGCTAAGACATGTCTCAACAACTTGCCCTGTCCTTCACGTCTACTTTTGAAACAATTTTATTAATTTATAGAATATGATTGTGTGAATAAAAACTCTTTTTGCACTGCAATTAAAAGGATTTGGTTAAACTGAAAAATTATAAGTACTTCTCGGAACATTTAACAATCTTGTTACTAGCAAAACAAAATACACAAGATTTCACTAGCCATGTCAATACTTACAGTGCGTACAGCACCCCAAACAGCTTCCTGCAGTCCAACAATACGTGTACCCACTAAATGTACACCAGCTGCCCATACCGCACATTCTTCATGTGTCCACACCTCGTAGCAACTATCATCCTTACCAACTGGTGTCATTCCAGCTACAGCAACACTTCCATCAACTGAATGTGATCGCTTTGCCTGTACAGATACAAAGTTCATGATACAAACAGCAGATTTAAATAGCAATTTCAATTAAAAAAACTGTTATATATGGATCAGAATAACAAAGTGATTGACAGTTAGCTGTTTGCCACAACCATAGCAACAGCTAAGAGAATGTGCTTGGTTGCACCTTTTGTTCCTTTTATCATTGTTAAATATCTCTGCTATCGCTAATATCCAATTGCAGATGACACTTGTGGCTGATGGCCTAAAAAGTTATGATCCGTTTTGTTGTGTGATCTGTTTCTCTGTGCAGAAAATTCATTTCACACTGCAAAACGTCTGAAGCTTGCAGCAGAAATGTGCAAAAAAGTGAGATTGTTGAATGGAAAATTCAGAGATCTGCTCATGTTTTGCATGGTCAGATATGGGAGTGTGTGCGCTTGGTACCGAGTATTTTGAGAAGGACTATTGCCTCTAACAAATGTCGTCAAAAGGACTGCAGATGCTTTGAAGATACATAAAAACCCTGACATCAAAATTTGTGAGAAAAAATACTCTGCAGAAAAGGAAGAGGCTGGTTATGGACACCTAGTAAAAAGAGCACAACAGAACAAGTAACAAACTTAGACTCTCTTCAACAAGTTGCTGTTCTCAGCCACATACCTGGACATTACAAGAGACTGAACATCCAACTATTAAAAGATTGTCTGTTACTCTTCATGAGGTAAGATTATTCAGCATCAGCAAGATTCCTTTGTTAACCCCTTAATGCCAGGCATTGCGAATTCGCATACCATTGCGACTCTAATAAGTGAAAGGGTAACTGTTTTCGAGTGCCAGTGCCGATAGGTACAGACTCTACACAAGACAACAAACGCTTCTGACATGGGCCATCTTCTCCTCTTGAGAGTTTCGGGTACTTTTAGAATGACTAATTTTCAATTTCTTTCCTCCACAAAATCATTAAGGGGTTAATGCTTGTCAGAGCTCTTGCTTTGTGGTAAGTGCCGCCCCCCCTCCCCCTCCCCTGCACGTGCGTGTGCACGCACGCACACATGCACACGCGCACACACACACACACACACACACACACACACACACACACACACACACATTGTTAATGTGCCATTTGAAGACATTGTGCGGCTTGACTAAATATGGATACATGCCAGTCATTTTGTCAGGAGAGACTGGACAGATAATAGCCTATGTGGAAGTTTTGCTGTTACTGTCGGAAAGGGTGCAATGGTTATTGTCTTGTGTGCTGGATTTTCATCTGGTTTTGTACCGAACTGCATTCAGTTGTTAGAGATAAAGCAGTGATGATAGTAACAAAAAAACCAACATTGTTGAATGGCTGAAATGCTATAATGTCAAAGTTAAGGACAATTTGTGCAAAAATAAACCAGAGTTTCAACAGTGTGTTGTTGACGAAGTGGCTAAAGAACAAGGCCACAGAATTCTTAAGCTATATGGCAGAAATTCAAAAACTGATATAGGAAGTACTAGCACAAATAAATCCAGAGAAGTGGAGTAATGTAGCACACCACACAGAAACAGTTGTTAAACAAGTATGGAAATGTGAAGTGAGTGGAGAGATAATATTGAAAATATATTTATACCCTTTGTACAATTGCAGTGACTCATCCATTGAACAGAACACAGATAATGACAGTGTCAAGGAAGAAAGTGACTCTAAACTAAATGACATTTACCCTTTGCCATAACTCACCTTTCTTTTTGCATGATTTTTTTTTTTTAGTGTCTACCCCTTTTCCACTATTAATCACATTTTCAGATTAAGGAATACCTCCTTGCACGAGTATAATGGACTACACACATATTAAAGTTTTAGATAAGTATTTACGCAGTTTGTCTTATTTTAATGTTGTTAGTCATTTGAGTTACACGAACAATTCAAACCCATTTTAGCACTCCTTTCATTTCCATTACGTCAGCTAATCACGACTCATTCTCATTATCGTAAAACCCAGTTTTTATTGAGATATACAAATAATAGGAGCGCAGTATCATTTTATACAAAGGAGTGCTTTTGTTAAGCTACCAGTATATTACAATCCTGTAAAGCAAACTCAATAATGCACATTACAAGGCAGCATGAGGAGATAGTATGGAACCACACAGCTGCTGCTGCTGCTGCTGCTACTACTACAGCCATACTGTGTGCACACACACCAGTTTACCAACATCGCCCTCCCGCCCCTTCCACACTCAACTGTGCTCCACTGTCAGTCTCTTCGTTATTCTGATTCTGTTATATAGAAATATATACAAAATTCGTGATGGTCTGCCGCAAATGTTTTGATGATAAAATGAAACTTTTTAAACTGTTGTAAACTTTCATAATTGATACAGTAACACTATGCAAAGTGCTTAAATGTGACAAGTTAGAACTGGTCACCAGATTGGGACTCTGACTCTGATATCTGTCTATAATAGGCACTATCTCAGCATGCCTCTAGGCACCTCGCACAGATGTGTTCAGTTGAGAAATTAACTGTAAGCATACCTCATAAATGTATGTTAAGCTGGCACACCGGCTGTGAAAGGCAGATGTCATGGTGTGAGTCACAATATGGCACACATTTACAATGTCACAAGTAACTGATACACTGTTGCTGTGTCAAAAAATAGGTTGAATGCATGTCACTACGTAGAGTGTTACCAACTATATGGTAATTGTATTATGCAAAACAAGGGTACTGGTAAATATCAGCTATCAACAAACTCAACCAGTCTCCAAAATCAAATTAAACAACAGGATAACTATAGTGACTGGCATGAAAACAGGGCTTCAAGGTCATCTCGCCGTCTTACAGCATTTTATAGTGATAATTTCAAATGTTAATAAAAATTTAAAAACAAATAGCAGGCAACTCTATTTTTAGTCTAGAATATGATGGAGTACTTTCCAAAAGAAAATTGTCACTAGCTACTAGGAAAAAAAAAATAAAAACTAACATTACAAGAAATTTTGGAGGAAAATAATTTTTTACTTCAACCTGTCGTAGTAACTGAATCACTAATGTAAGTGGAATTAAAAAAAAATAATAAAAATAAAATAAATATATATATATGTATATAAAGGATTGAGAGGCAAGGCTGGAAGTCAGAAATTCCTGGAAGGTTAGGAGAGGGTGATTTTGAGGAAGAGGAGGTAGGTCCCGCTGTGACTGAGGACGGAACTGTTCCAGGCATGGTTCAATTTGGATAGTGTCTTGGGGAGTTGGATCATGAGGAGTAGGATTAGGATCATTTTTCCTCGTGGCAAAGTGATATTTCCAGCAGAGAGTACGGGTGTAGGACAGTAAATCTTTGACGAGTGCTGTTTGGTTAAATCTGGGAGTGGGGCTGAAGGCGAGGCCTTTGGATAGGACAGAGGTTTCGGATTGGGAGAGAGGTTTGGAGGAAAGGTTAACTACTGAATTGGGGTGTTGTGGTTCCAGATTGTGTTGATTGGAATTTTGAGGTTTTGGAGGGAGTGGAGCTGGAAGTGGGAGATTGAGTAGATGGGAGAGACTGGGTTTGTGTGCAATGATAGGAGGTTGAGGTTTGCTGGAAAGGTTGTGAAGGGTGAGTGAGTTGCCTTTCCGGAGGTGGGAAACCAAGAGATTGGATAGTTTTTTAAGGTGGAGGGTGGCATGCTGTTCTAATTTACGGTTGGCCTGTAGGAGGATGCTCTGAACAACCGGTGTGGATGTGGGAGAGGAAAGATTGAGGACTTTTATTAAGGATAGGAGTTGATGGGTGTGTTGATTGGCTGAGTGGATGTGTAGGTGAAGGATTAGGTGGGTGAGGGCAATGGACTGTTCGGTTTGGAACTGGTATAGGGACTGATGGAAAGAAGGGTTGCAGCCAGAGATGGGAACTTTAAGTGTGAGGCCTTTGGGGGTGATGCCAAATGTCAGACAAGCCTGAGAAAATAAAATATGGGAGTGTAATCTGGCTAGGGCGAAGGCATGTATGCGGAGGGAATGTAAATAAAACTTAATGGGGTCGTTGTGGAGGTGTTGTGAGGGTGACATGGTACTAGAAGGTGGAAAGTGTAACACGAGGCTGAAATGAAAATGAAAATAAATATAAAAATATATGGGGAGAGATAAAGGTGAACTAGAAAGCAAATGGAGATCTGGTGTGAATAAAGGCGAAAAAGGGTTGGTTAGAGCTGGGCTATGTTGATCCTGTGGTGAACTTGTGTACGTAGATAATGATGTGCATAAAGGTTAGGTGGTTGTGTTGCCGCCCAAACACGTTAAAGGGTGGAGAAATTCGGGAAAATTTCGAAAAAACTACGTGAGGATGTATTAAAAGGAGTGGTTTAGTGGTGGCAGATTATGGAAATGAGGCTAACAATTGTCTGATGAAGAAATAATGACGTTAAAACCTGTGGGAAGCGGCTAAAAAAGATCGGTGATGTGAGAAAAACGGAAATGGAAATAAAGCAAAAGTTATTAAAACTAGCCGAAAAGGTTGTTTGATAGCTGAAAGGAACTGTTTGTGAACTAGAAACGGTGGATTTTATAGCAGCTGTAGTGTTGAAAGCGGAAAAAATTTTTTTGGTTATGGTTTGGAAGTGGGTTACGCATTATTACGTATTATTGAGTATATATCGGCGGGATAAAATTGTATACTGGATTACGGTAAAAAAGGAGAAGGTGAATACAAAGTGAAACTATTGGCAAAAACAGAAGGAGGAAATAAGACGACAGAAAAGATTACGAAATGTAAGAGTGACAATAACAAACGTAATTGTTGGGTTCAAATTAATGATATGAATATAATAGAGGGAAACATTCCACGTGGGAAAAATACAAACACAAACATACACACAAAATTCAAGCTTTCGCAACCAACGGAAGGATTTGGGTTTTAAGGGAGAGGGTAAGGAGTCATTCCAATCTCGGGAGCGGAAAGACTTACCTTAGGGGGAAAAAAGGACAGGTATACACTCGCACACACACACATATCCATCCGCATATACACAGACACAAGCAGACACAATGACACAGACGGGATTGGAATGACTCCTTACCCTCTCCCTTAAAACCCAAATCCTTTCGTCTTTCCCTCTCCTTCCCTCTTTCCTGATGAGGCAACCGTTGGTAGCGAAAGCTTGAATTTTGTGTGTATGTTTGTGTTTGTTTGTGCGTCTATCAACCTGCCAGCACTTTTGTTTGGTAAGTCTCATCATCTTTCTTTATATATATAAAAATAGAGGGAAACATTCCATGTGGAAATCTCCTCAAACCCGGAACCTTCCACAGAAGAACCCCAAAAGTGCCCCACTTGTGACAGGATACTTTCCGGGACTGGATCAGATTCTGAATGTGGCTCTCCAGCAGGGATACAACTTCCCCAAATCCTGCCCTGAAATGAGATCCATCCTTCATGAAATCCTCCCCACTCCACCTAGAGTGTCTTTCCGCCGTCCACCTAACCTTCGTAACCTCTTAGTTCATCCCTATGAAATCCCCAAACCACCTTCCCTACCCTCTGGCTCCTACCCTTGTAACCGCCCCCGGTGTAAAACCTGTCCCATGCACCCTCCCACCACCACCTACTCCAGTCCTGTAACCCGGAAGGTGTACACGATCAAAGGCAGAGCCACGTGTGAAAGCACCCACGTGATTTACCAACTGACCTGCCTACACTGTGAAGCGTTCTATGTGGGAATGACCAGCAACAAACTGTCCATTCGCATGAATGGACACAGGCAGACAGTGTTTGTTGGTAATGAGGATCACCCTGTGGCTAAACATGCCTTGGTGCACGGCCAGCACATCTTGGCACAGTGTTACACCGTCCGGGTTATCTGGATACTTCCCACTAACACCAACCTGTCAGAACTCCGGAGATGGGAACTTGCCCTTCAGCATATCCTCTCTTCTCGCTATCCGCCAGGCCTCAATCTCCGCTAATTTCTAATTTCAATTTGCCGCTGCTCATACCTCACCTGTCTTTCAACAACATCTTTGCCTCTGTACTTCCACATCGACTGACATCTCTGCCCAAACTCTTTGCCTTTACAAATGTCTGCTTGTGTCTGTGTATATGCGGATGGATATGTGTGTGTGTGTGTGTGTGTGTGTGTGTGTGTGTGTGTGTGCGCGAGTGTCCTTTTTTCCCCCTAAGGTAAGTCTTTCCGCTCCCGGGACTGGAATGACTCCTTACCCTCTCCCTTAAAACCCACATCCTTTCGGCTTTCCCTCTCCTTCCCTCTTTCCTGATGAGGCAACAGTTTGTTGCGAAAGCTTGAATTTTGTGTGTATGTTTGTGTGTCTGTCGACCTGCCAGCACTTTCATTTGGTAAGTCACATCATCTTTGTTTTTAAGTATATTTTTCCTTCGTGGAATGTTTCCTTCTATTATAACAAAGATGATGTGACTTACCAAATGAAAGTGCTGGCAGGTCGACAGACACACAAACGAACACAAACAAACACACAAAATTCAAGCTTTCGCAACAAACTGTTGCCTCATCAGGAAAGAGGGAAGGAGAGGGAAAGACGAAAGGATGTGGGTTTTAAGGGAGAGGGTAAGGAGTCATTCCAGTCCCGGGAGCGGAAAGACTTACCTTAGGGGGAAAAAAGGACGGGTACACACTCGCGCACACACACACACACACACACACACACACACACACACATATATATATATATATATATATATATATATATATATATATATATACCTAAAAACAAAGATGATGTGACTTACCAAATGAAAGTGCTGGCAGGTCGACAGACACACAAACGAACACAAACATACACACAAAATTCAAGCTTTCGCAACAAACTGTTGCCTCATCAGGAAAGAGGGAAGGAGAGGGAAAGACGAAAGGATGTGGGTTTTAAGGTAGAGGTTAAGGAGTCATTCCAGTCCCGGGAGCGGAAAGACTTACCTTATGGGGAAAAAAGGACGGGTTACACTCGCACACACACACATATCCATCCACACATATACAGACACAAGCAGACATATTTAAAGACGAGTGTAACCCGTCCTTTTTTCCCCATAAGGTAAGTCTTTCCGCTCCCGGGACTGGAATGACTCCTTAACCTCTACCTTAAAACCCACATCCTTTCGTCTTTCCCTCTCCTTCCCTCTTTCCTGATGAGGCAACAGTTTGTTGCGAAAGCTTGAATTTTGTGTGTATGTTTGTGTTCGTTTGTGTGTCTGTCGACCTGCCAGCACTTTCATTTGGTAAGTCACATCATCTTTGTTTTTAGGTATATTTTTCCATCATGGAATGTTTCCTTCTATTATAACCATATATATATATATATATAAACATCCTCAAAGTTTACAGATGCATATGCTGCATCTTTTTTTTTTGGAAACATGGAAGTATTCTGAGGTAAAAAATAAAATATTATAAGAGGTGTGAAACTGTGCCGACAGCATAGCGAAAAATGTAGTCACTGATGAATTTTTGTTCTGTAGGACTGCAATGAAACTTCCTGTGAGAAAGTTGTTAAGAAAACTACAAAATCATTTTGGTAACATTTCAGACATCATTATTGTATCGCGATATTCTGTGCGCAGCAGTACGCGAGTCGTCATAGGCCGTCGCCAAGAGTTTTGTTCGGACGGCTCGCTTTAATGTGACAGAGAATATTCCCCACTTAAAAATATTTTACTGGCTGCTAATACATATCCTTCGTCATTGCGTCCATCACTCAAAATGCCAATACATGCTATGCAAAAGTAATTCTGGTTATTTTGAAGCCAAGATTTTCACTGAAGTTGAGCGAAATATTTGTTCGAAAGGATTTGTGAAACCCAAGTTTTATCTAAATTTGCTGAAAGCCTATTATTCTCAGCACACAATACATGTTTGGTGCACAAAAACCTCGTTACTGCAATGTCCCTGTCTTGTGTTACAAACTTCATCCATCATTAAAGTTCCTGAATTAAAAACCAAGTGGGCAAGAAGACAGTGCATTGAAGTGATTGGCCAGTATAATCAATTTTATCACAGACATTTCCCTGTATTTCTCTAGACATCGGATACTATCCTGTCATATTAAAGCAATACAATTCTACGTTCTAGCTTTTTGTAAAAGTCATCAAATATCATTGATTTCTATGCTCTTCTTGGAGAATCAGAATAGGTGCTGGGACTGTTCTGATGTTACTGCACTATTTATATATACAGAAGCACCACAACATTTTGTCATTTTATGACTTCATTACCCTTACTACGAAACAGCCAGTACATTCTTCTATGAAAGAAAGAGTGTTAAATTTTGAATGTACAAGTAAACCGAATGCAGTAAGATTATATCCGAAAGTAAAGACATTTGATACAGGTTTTTAAGAAAAACTGTTGTTAATTAATGCATAGTTGACAATCTTATTTTAATTGGCAGCTACTGTCAAGTAAACTAATCACCACACTTGTGATAAATTTATCAGACGTCTACTGTAAGGGGAAAACATTCACAGTATGTCCTCTATAACTAAACTGAATAGACAAACATTTAAATCAAGTCAGCTTTTTGCATAGACGGCATTTACCTAAACTGAAGGATCTTCTGGCTTCATGTCTTCAGATTCACTGTCACTTGTTTCAGCCAGATTTTTCATCACAGATTCCACTATGGTGTTTCTTAAACCGAGCTTCAAGAAATCAGTTTCTTGTAATGCTACTGCGTGTTTTACGCACCTCTCCCAGTCCCGCTGAGTAACAATGTAAAGAGCTTCGAGCATTAGCTTCTTGACATCAGCAAGTTTGAAAGTAGTATTTATTTTCCACTACTTCTCACTTTACTTGGGCCCATATCAATTCAATGGGATTATACTGGCAGTGATATGCTGGTAGATGTACCACTTGGTGTCCTGTTTCATTTGCCAGTTGATCTAATTCTTAAGTCTTTTTCGCACCTACGATTTCTTCCTTAGACAGGAGTTCAGCCTTCATTTCATCGACTGAAAATGAAATATTCTCTCTCTTTAACCACTCGAAAATATCTGCCTTGAGCTAATTTGAATGTGGCAGCTTTTCTATCTGAATGGAGTGGTAGCTGGCAATAACTGACCCTTCTTCCAGCGCAGACAACAGTAAAATAAACCAATCCTTAAAAACTTCTCCATTCATTGCTGAATGTTATTCGGATTGGCAAGAACTTTTCCCACCATGAAAAACAAGTTTGGCCACTAGTATGAAGCCTGTGGTTAATGAACCAGCATGGGCGATGATTAATCGGCCACCTCTACCAGTAGGCACTTTCAAACTGCTGTTTCCTTTGGAGCCTTGCTGTATATACTTATTGGAGTGGTTCTGTGAAACCCAAGTACACTAAAGGCCTGGTTGTCTTCAGCAAGCAAAGAAGTGCATTGTATGCAAATACTTCGCTCCTGCTGCTGCAAGGGAGTAGAGAAGACGAAGAATGAAGATCTCCGAGCCCAAGTAATTAATTTTTTCACTGAGGGCAGCCTGTATTTTTTTAGCCATTAGATACTCTCCTCTGTCATAATATCCAAGTACAGTTCTAAGCATGAGCTCTTTGTTAAAATCATCAAAATCAGTTGATTTCTGTTCATGTTCATATCCCTTTCTTGGAGAATCGAAACACTCATTCATGTCTGGAAATTCTGCCAATGACACAGATTTGGTAATATGGCCTACAGTTGACTTTAAGACACCACACACTTCAGCAATAAGTTTATGAATTTGTGCAAAAATTAAGTTATTTCTCGCTTCTTTGTTGTCGACCAGATCAGTAAAACACTTGAGTATATTAGATATGATAATTATCAATTGCTTACGAATGTCCTTCCACCCTTTACGCACACCGACCAGAGTATTACATGCAGGCCGTTGCTCCTTCATGTTGTTCACCACCAAACAAACGGCAAAGCACCTTCATAAAGACAGTAAGACACTGAGATCAGATGTGAACACTCGATATAGCACGGTAACACTGAACTTTCGGATGCTCTGACCTACTGCACCGCTAACGGTACCTACATGGCAACAAAACCGAGAGGCGGGCACATCACAGCCACAACCCCTGCTGGCGGCAGGCAGCAGCCGTGACCTTGAGAACTCTACTTTCGTGCTGGCCACTATAAGAACATATAATTTCTGACTTAGTTCACACAAATAATTTACTGACAAGTCAGTCAAAATGGAATTAAGTGTTCAGTGTTTACAGTTATCAATGGGAACAACTGGTTCAACACTGTTGTTACTGTCTTCTATCCACAGACTACTTTGATGTCACTCTCTACGCCAGCCTATCCTGTGCAAGCCTCTTCATCTCTCTGTAACTACCACAATCTACACTGGTTTGAACTTGCTTACTGTATGCAAAGCCTTGGTCTTCCTCTACTATGTCCAACCCCCACACTTACTTCCATTTCCAAACTAACAGTTCCTTGATGCTTCAGGTGGTCCCCTATCAAATCTACGCAGAAATTAGTTTAGTTTACCTAAACATATTACTTAACCACTAGACATTCAAATTTTGTCACCCTGTAAATTTTATTTCATGAACTGAAACTGGTAGTACCTACAGAGGAAAATTGGACTCACTCTATCTGAGATGATACTACCTATGCAGTGTAAGTGTGCTACTTGTGCAAAAAATATTGCAGATATTGGACTTGAACATTAAAGTATCTGTACCTACTTTCCAAGGCACAAATTACAACATAAAAAATAAATTAGTCAATGAAATTATGAAAATACAAATAAATAAGAGGTACAAGCATACCTTGTAAGAGAAATATGATATATGGTCTCTTGATGAATGTACAATAATGTTAACTTACATAGTTTTCAAAATACATTAATGAAATTAAATTTACCTTCTTTGACATTTTTTGATGGAAATGTTCAACCATGTGTGCAGTGCGAAGACTTCGTTTGCCACGTGTACCACTGCCACCGCGTGACTGCTCCTCAACTATATCTTTCTCATCTGCTGATGCAGGCAACTCTCGTTCTGGTCGAGATACGAGATAAGGACCGAAGAGATCACCACTACCAAGTGCCGAATGTGGGCCGCTCTTACAAAAAACACAAATCCACGTTGGATCTGATGTGTGCGCATCATATCGTGCCGACAATGTGCTGCTGAATAGCCCACCACCACCTTTACCTGTAGTAAAAGAGAAGCAATACTTTCATATCTGCTATTATGGTCAGGTAAATGACTATATGAAGCTTGTGCTCAACTCCTAAATCTACTGGAACATGTCAAACATATTTAAGCTGAATTACATGTCTCATTCCATAGCTATATCTGCCCCCCCCCCCCCTCATACCCCAGTACAGTGTGTGCTAAGATGGTCACAGATTAAAAAACTGCTGTGTTAGGGCCCTAAACTTTCACCTCAGCATCTATTTTAGCAATCTCTAAAAATGAGGCTTTAATATGTTATAAGTATTCTTCCCATGTAAGACAGAAAATGTGATATTCTCTTCCGCACAAAATTTGAATACAGCGCTAATCTTATGGTTATAGTGAAACACAGAGTTTCGTATGTACAAATTAATTTTGATCATTTACAAAAGAACATGTTGTTCAACAAGCCATGTATGTTGTTTAAAAAATAATGAGGGCACATTTACTGCCAACTGAAATGGTGCTTATGGAAAAGGAAAGTTTACTGAAATTAAGATGCATTTTTGGGCTTCCCAGAATGATACTTTCTGCAGGAACTAATATGAAAACAAAATAAACAAACAATATAGGAACCTTGGACACAAGCAGTGTGCAGAAAGGTGTTCTCCAGTTGGAAATAGATTACAAATTTTGGCTCAAGTCTAGATCAAGGCCAGCAGCAATCATGGCGGTACTCATCTAGTGCTCATAGGTTGACAACTGTCAGTTTCACAGAGTCAATAGGATGATTCTATGATTCTTATACTTAACAAATGAGAGGCAAGAACAGAAGCAATGTATTTCTAGAACCAAAATTGAAACCATTGTCTTGTTTGCTGTTTTTCGTTATATTAGTGAGCTTTGAGAAAAATAGTTTGTAATTATGGCAGCGAGAGCTATAAAGCGGACCGATTTAAATGGTTTAGTTCTAAATGCCAACGTATTTAGTTGGTGTATGTCTCATTCTAGACTTTCACACAAATTTTCATAAAATCTGGATACCAAAAACTTAAGTGCAGAAATTCATCTAATTTAATACAATGAAATGAAAACTATAACTGGCATATGAATCAGTTTTGAGGATACAATGCTGACAAATTGACTGTTTTGTATCATCCACAATTCTCATTGGTGGCAACGAAACAAATTGGATAATTCTATCAAAAACACACAAATTATGCACAAACAGCTACTTCTGAAAATAAAAATGACAAAAGATAATAAAGAATAAATTTTTATAATGCAGGTAATGGTAATAAAAATACTGGAGATAACATACTGCCAACTTATAAATGTCGTTTTGAAGTAGTGCTTTGAAATTAGGTACTGAGTATCAGAATCAAAAGAGCCTAAACAGAAATATAAAAAAACCAAACAACAAATACCGTAAGTAATTAAAAAAAATTGTCAGCAAAAAGATATAGAACATAAAAAATGCTAAAAATATGAAGTTACATTAAATAATGCCCGGGAAACTGTATAGTTTTTAACTCTTTCATGACAAACGGGATATACGTGTCCCATGTACAAGTTTGTTTCCCGGAGTTCACAGGGATATGTAAGTCCCACATCTGTGTGGTACTGCCATCTAGCATTGAATGTAATAACTGTTTGGAGCCAGGAGGCTCATTGTTTGGCACCTAATGTGTGAGGTATCACTTAATTGTTTCAGTTGTACATTGTGTGGCTTGTGTTTCACTGATTTTATGAAATTTTTTTCCTGTCTGCAATTGATAGCCTAAGTGAAAGTATTTAGCCTCTGTTTTACATTGTTTGCTAGAACTAAACAGATCTATGCACATATTTATAGATAAAACATTTTTAAATCAACTTAATTGTTTTGCCTTATGACCAGTGTTAGTAGAGATTTCTATTTGTGCCTTTTGTTCATATTTGTGTCTAACTTTTTACATTTACATATTTGATTTGGTGCTGATCGTATTTCATTTCTGTTGATTTAGTAAGAATGGAAAACTAAACATACTCCTGGTTAGTTTTTTCTAATGAATACTTGCCTCCCCATTCTCTTTATATTTCTTCCAGTTGAAAGCTGCCTTACAAACATAATGTGAATAAATCTATTATTACTGTTCCACATGATGAAACTGTTTACTATTTCAACCCCCCCCCCCCAGTAAAATTCACCATTTGAGTGACCTACTGCCAATAGAATATCTTCCTCTCCACTGCTCAAACTCGTCTACAACACTCCCAACAGGTGTGTACACCACAATGGATGCAGGACAGGCCATAACTGAGATTGTATCATCTCTATCATCTGTGATGCCTAATTCCACTTTATTTAAAACGATTATAAAACTAAAAGCAGCTGAATTTTGGAAACACGGCCTGACTCGCTATCCTTTACAAAAACAAGAAACCATCTTTTACTGTAATATGTGAAATTTTAATTCATTCTGTCATTAAACGGTTAAACAATTACATCTGGACAGGCTAAACAAGCAATAAATAAATGGTATTTCACTCACCCCTGTACTCAAGATCATTATGGTAGGATGAATTCTTGCGACGACTGGAACCTATTGATGTTTTCCTGTCATTGCCTTCATCATCATCCAAACGAGCTGGGCCATTAACTACAGTAACACTGTAGGGACTGTCACGGGGTCCTTCTAGATGAACCACAGGGCCTCGTGACCTCCCACTGCTGGCATTACTACCACTGTCAGTTGCAACACCACTTGCATCACGGCCCCGTCTTCTTCCGGCTGCCAAAGGTATGGGGCTGTCACAAGTTGCACCCGCTTCAAGTTTTGGTCGCTTCACCTTTTTCTTGTGTGATGACAGCCCTTCATCACTTATCCCACTAACCCGTCCTGCCTGTTTCCTTTTCTTTTTCTTGGGTGTATTCTCTGATGAAGAGAGGCCTAGGACATTATCGGAAGAACGATGTGAACTATTTCGTGAACCCTTAGGTCGGCCTCGTTTTGAAACTCGTGGTTTTGTATCTTGTGGCGGTGGTGGTGGAGCTGGAGTTGCAGTCACAGACGGAGAAGTATTTTCAGAACCACTTAAACATTCTAATGCCTTTGCTGCCATTGTGGAAGAATCTGTAACAGATGATGATGGAACTTCCACCTTCACAGTATCAGAAGAAACATTATCTTCCTCTACAATTCCTGCAAACATTTTCTCAAGTTCAGTTTCAACATCAATTATAGTACTTTTTGGCTCTAATTTTGGCTCAGATTTCACACTATCAGAGTTGAGAACAGAAAGGAGGTCATCTGCATTATCATTCTTTTGTGGAACACTTTCACTTTTCACAGATGATTCTACAGAGTCAGTATTCTCCGAGGGTGCAGCTACAATATTGTTAACAGCTTCTTTTGTCACTTCTTTTTCTGCAGGTTTACTATCCTCTTCCCTCTTTATATCACTTTCAGAATTATCAGACAGTAGCCCAGTCAATTTGGTTACAGTTTCACTTTCAGTGACCACGGGCTCCACTTTCACAGCTTCTTTCAGTTTCTCTGAACTATCAGGCATGTCAACTGGAGCTGTCACAGTATCTTCTGATCCTGGTGCTTTTGAGCTGTTACTATTACTCTCCGTATCACTGGATGTCTTTGCAACTCTGACAGGTTTGTCAAGTTTCCGTTTCCGTCTTGGCTTGCCATTGTCTTCATCTGTGCTCCCATTGAATGTAGGTGATGTAGTGCCATCTTCATGTGCTCTACTAGCAGGCCTCTGTGGAACAGCAGAATCACCGGGTGACGGGGACTGAGCATCACGACCACCACCGCTATCTTCACTTGTGACTGCTGGAGAGACAATTACGGATGCAGGAGCCACAACAACCTATGGAGATAAAAAAGGTCACAATTATTCAAAATTCTGAAATCGGCAGCCGTTGTTTCATTAAAACAAGCCACACAAAATATAAAAGTAAAAGAATGGTAATCACTGGCAGCCAACATATAATAATTCACCTGTCAAATACAATAAAACCATCCACATGAATAAAAACTTAACTCAATGACTGAATTAACAATTTTAATAGCAATTATGCGATTCTGGCCACAATCATTTTCAGAGGGGGAAAAAAATGTTTACACACTGAAAAATGAAGACAAAAGAAATAATAATTTGCCAGTCAACAATGTGAAATCATCATCATCATCATCATCATCTCCTCTCCCCCCCCCCCCCCCTCTCTCTCTCTCTCTCTCTCACACACACACAAAAGGACTATTAAGAGCATAGCAAGTAGTAGAAAAATTCTATGTCTCCATTTATTTTTGCATAGATGGAAACTAAGGATGGAATATGTATATGATTGCTGCAGAAACCACTTCTGAGAATAGACTGACACCTTCATTTCCAACAACAGGAAAACTGCTATTCGTAAATCAGTATAAACAAGCTCTATCTATATAAATCATACAAGTACTATGAAAGTGTCATGGAGGTGACTTTTAATCCATTTCATTTTCTCTTCCCATCACCAATTCCACTATCATTCCATTCACATATGCTACAAAGGCTCCTCAAGAACCAAGGAGCCTGCCCAGGAGGGGTGGCTTGCCTGCCTCTACAATACCGATAGGTGTGACGAAAAAAGTCAACCACATTAGAGGGGTATCTACGGAGAGGTACAACAAACACATGATTCCTGAAGAGGGCAGCAGCCTTCTCAGTAGCTGCAGCGGCAATGGTCTGATGATTGTTCTGGCCTTGTAATCTCAGTCAACATGGCATTGCTCTGTTGGTATACAGCTGAAAACAAGGAGAAACTACAGCTGTTACATTTTCAGAAGACATGCAGATCTATAGCATGGCTTAATGATGATCGCATCCTCTTAAGTAAAATATTCTAGAAGGAAAATAGTTCCACTGAGATCTCCAGACAGAGACTACTCGAGACTATGTTCTCAGGAGAAACAAACATGGCTCTCTACAGTTCATAACATGCAATGTTAGATTGCAGGGTTATAAATACAAAACCAAATAGGGGTAATGCAGGAGTAAGTTTAATAATGAATTAAAAAAAATAGGAGTGCGGGTAAGCTACTACAAACAGCATAGTGAACGCATTATAGTGGCCAAGATAGACACGAAGCCCATGCCTACTACAGTAGTACAAGTTTATATGCCAACTAGCTCTGCAGATGACGAAGAAATTTAAGAAATGTATGATGAGATAAAAGAAATTATCCAGGTAGTGAAGGGAGACGAAAATTTAATAGTCATGGGTGACTGGAATTCGACAGTAGGAAAAGGGAGAGAAGGAAACATAGTAGGTGAATATAGCTTGGGGTTAAGAAATGAAAGAGGAAGCCGTCTGGTAGAATTTCGCACAGAGCATAACTTAAACATAGCTAACACTTGGTTCAAGAATCATAAAAGAAGGTTGTATACATGGAAGAATCCTGGAGACACTAAAAGGTATCAGATAGATTATATAATGGTAAGACAGAGATTTAGGAACCAGGTTTTAAATTGTAGGACATTTCCAGGGGCAGATGTGGACTCTGACCACAATCTACTGGTTATGAACTGTAGATTAAAACTGAAGAAATTGCAAAAAGGTGGGAATTTAAGGCGATGAGACTTGGATAAACTGACTAAACCAGAGGTTGTACAGAGTTTCAGGGACAGCATTAGGGAACAATTGACAGGAATGGGGGAAAGAAATACAGTAGAAGAAGAATGGGTAGCTCTGAGGGATGAAGTAGTGAAGGCAGCAGAGGATCAAGTAGGTAAAAAGACGAGGGCTAGTAGAAATATTGAATTTAATTGATGAAAGGAGAAAATACAAAAATGTAGTAAATGAAGCAGGCAAAAAGGAATACAAATGTCTCAAAAATGAGATTGACAGGAAGTGCAAAATGGCTAAGCAGGCATGGCTAGAGGATAAATGTAAGGATGTAGAGGCTTATCTCACTATGGGTAAGATAGATACAGCCTACAGGAAAATTAAAGAGACCTTTGGAGAAAGGAGAGTCACTTGTATGAATATCAAGAGCTCAGATGGAAACCCAGTTCTAAGCAAAGAGGGGAAAGCGGAAAGGTGGAAGGAGTATATAGAGGGTCTATACAAGGGCGATGTACTTCAGGACAATATTATGAAAATGGAAGAGGATGTAGATGAAGATGAATTGGGAGATACAATACTGCGTGACGAGTTTGACAGAGCACTGAAAGACCTGAGTCGAAACAAGGCCCCGGGAGTAGACAACATTCCATTGGAACTACTGACGGCCTTGGGAGAGCCAGTTCTGACAAAACTCTACCATCTGGTGAGCAAGATGTATGAGACAGGCGAAATACCCTCAGACTTCAAGAAGAATATAATAATTCCAATCCCAAAGAAAGCAGGTGTTGACAGATGTGAAAATTACCGAACTATCAGTTTAATAAGCCACAGCTGCAAAATACTAACGCGAATTATTTACAGACGAATGGAAAAACTGGTAGAAGCCGACCTCGGGGAAGATCAGTTTGGATTCCGTAGAAATGTTGGAACACGTGAGGCAATACTGACCTTACGACTTATCTTAGAAGAAAGATTAAGGAAAGGCAAACCTATGTGTCTAGCATTTGTAGATTAAGGAAAGGCAAACCTATGTGTCTAGCATTTGTAGACTTAGAGAAAGCTTTTGACAATGTTGACTGGAATACTCTCTTTCAAATTCTAAAGGTGGCAGGGGTAAAATACAGGGAGCAAAAGGCTATTTACAATTTGTACAGAAACCAGATGGCAGTTATAAGAGTCGAGGGGCACGAAAGGGAAGCAGTGGTTGGGAAGGTAGTGAGACAGGGTTGTAGCCTATCCCCGATGTTATTCAATCTGTATATTGAGCAAGCAGTAAAGGAAACAAAAGAAAAATATGGAGTAGGTATTAAAATCCAGGGAGAAGAAATAAAAACTTTGAGGTTCGCCGATGACATTGTAATTCTGTCGGAGACAGCAAAGGACTTGGAAGAGCAGTTGAACGGAATGGACAGTGTCTTGAAAGGAGGATATAAGATGAACTTCAACAAAAGTAAAACGAGGATAATGGAATGTAGTCTAATTAAGTCGGGTGATGCTGCGGGAATTAGATTAGGAAATGAGACACTTAAAGTAGAGAGGATATAAAATGTAGACTGGCAATGGCAAGGAAAGCGTTTCTGAAGAAGAGAAATTTGTTAACATAGAGTCTAGATTTCAGTGGCAGGAAGTCGCTTCTGGAAGTATTTGTATGGAGTGTAGCCATATATGGAAGTGAAACATGGACAATAAATAGTTTGGACAAGAAGAGAATAGAAGCTTTCGAAATGTGGTGCTACAGAAGAATGTTGAAGATTAGGTGGGTAGATCACGTAACTAATGAGGAGGTGTTGAATAGAATTGGGGAGAACTTGACTAGAAGAAAGGATCGGTTGGTAGGACATGTTCTAAGGCATCAAGGGATCACAAATTTAGCATTGGAGGGCAGCGTGGAGGGTAAAAATCGTAGAGGGAGACCAAGATATGAATACGCTAAATAGATTCAGAAGGATGTAGGCTGCAGTAGGTACTGGGAGATGAAGGAGCTTGCACAGGATAGATTAGCATGGAGAGCTGCATCAAACCAGTCTCAGGACTGAAGACCACAACAACAACAACAATGTTAGATCACTTAACTGCACATGCAGAGAAATGAAAGGCTGTATAAATGTGATTAGGGGACAGATGGATGCCAAAACTTCCTGTCAGATTAGAACTGCGTGCTGGACCAAGACTCGAATTCTGGACCTTCGCTTTTTGTGGGCAATTGCTCTGCCACCTGAGCTACCCAAACCCAAGCATGGCTCACGACCCATCCTCACAGCTTTACTTCCACCAGTGTCCTATCTCCAACCTTCCAAAGTTCACATAAGCTCTCCTGCAAAACTTGCAAGACTGGCACTCCTGGAAGAAACGATGTTGCAGAGACATGACTAACCCACAGCCTGAGGGATGTTTCCAGAATATTACTTTCCCTCTGCAGTGGAGTGTGTGCTGATATGAAACTTCCTGACAGGTTAAAACTTTATGTCACAGGAGAGTGTCTGAAGTTTGGAAAGTAGGAGATGAAATACTGCTGAAAATAAAGCTGTGAGGATGGGTCATGGGTTGTGGTTGGGTAGCTGTCGGTAGGGCACTTGCCCGTGAAAGGCCGAGGTAGAGTGTTCAAGTCTCAATCTGGCACACAGTTTCAATCTGCCAGGAAGTTTCCGATCAGCGCACACTCTGCTGCAGAGTATAAATTTCATTCTGGGAAGATACATGCCACCTACAGGAACAAAGTAATATCTGGAGAAGAGAGAACATAAATGTATATTAAAACCTCAGATGGCAAGCCTGGTGTGACAAAGGTAAAGCTGCAAGATGGAAGGAATATCAGTCTATATAAGGAACAAAACTTGAAGATAATATTGTAGAAAGGAAAGAGGAAGTACACGACAATGAGATGGGCACTACAATACTGCAACAATCTGACAGTAAATTTTAATATCTAATTCGAAACGAGGGCCCTGAAGTAGATGAATTCCTTCAGAGTTATTAGGATCCCCGTGAGTGACATCCATGACAAAACTGTTCCATCTCTTTGGCTTAGTGTATTAGACAGGCACAATACCCCCACATTTTAAGAGGAACGGATTCATTCCTATTCCAAACAAAACAGGTGCTGACAGATGTGAATATTACAGAACCATCACTTAAATGTCATGGCTGCAAAACAATAATAAAAAGTGGCACAAGTCGACCTTGAGGAAAATCAGTTTGGGTTCAACTAAAATGTAAGAACATATGAGGCAATACTGACCCCAAGTGTCATCTTAGAAAACAGGCTGGAGAGAGAGAGAGAGAGAGAGAGAGAGAGAGAGAGTAGGATGTTTGCAGCTATGTGGTGTGAAAATATGCAGGGAGACAATGCTATACAGTGCCAGCCACTTTGCAAATCATACAGACCATTTGCTATGGTAGGAATGGCACTTGAAAGTAGTTCATACAGGTTGGTAGTAGCTTCAACGACTTCAGACTTCTGTAGCAACCACACAAAGTGTTGCTGGTCTCCTTTGTTCGCATTTAGTGTTTGACTAACTCAGTCTGTGATTTTCTTTAGTCCACATTTATTTACTTGTGTGTGTTAAACGGTGTACCACTTCATAATGGGCAAAAAGACAGTGAGACAAGTTTACAAATAAAGATAAGTGTAACACTATTCAGGAAGCGTATAAAAATTCACAAACAAAGCTTGTTGACATTGCACAAAAACTGAACATTCTTCCATCATCATTAAATACAATAGTGAGCAAACAAAAAACTGAAGCATCACATTTTGAAGGAGGAAATGGAACACAAAAATGAGTGCATGACAGTCAGTTTCCAGCACTGAAAAATGTGCTACTAAACTGGATAACACAATCTCGTGTTTCGAACGTTCCAATTGATGGTACAGTGATTCATGCTAAAGCAAAGTATTTGACACACGAGTCTTGCAGATTTCAAAGCATCCAATAGTTGGATCGAAAGGTTCAAGAAAAAACACAATTTACTACATAGATGTGCTCAAGGTAGGCTGGAAGCGTGTGAACATTGACACTGTTTAGTCACAGAAAAATACTCTTCCACTAATCATAGAAAACTGCAGTCCCAATGATGTCCTAATACAGATGAAACGGGCTTATTTTTGCAGCTTTTGCCTGACAAAACTCTGGAGATCAGAGGAGAAATATGCCACAGTGGAAAATTTAGTAAAGAGAGGCTGTTGTATCATGTTATAACGAAAGTGGACCTGAAAAGTTGTTTCCAGTAGTAGGAAATAGGACACCACAATACTTCAAAAATGTGCAGACATTTCCATGTGTGTGTTTAAAAATCAGTAACAACAACTATTTTCAAACAATTCTTGCATTTCTGGGATACAAAATTGGGATTCAGAAACAGGAAGATCATCCTCTTTGCTGACCACTGTGCAGCAAACCCCCCAGATACACTGTATCTATGCAATATAAATGTAGTGTTTTTCCCTCCCAATTGTACAAACCATCTTCAGTCACTTGACCAAGACATTACCAAATACCGGAAACAAAAATTACAGGAAGATTGATGTACAGAAGCTACTAGCTGGTCTTCATACTATGACGAGAAAAGTTGCGATTTAGGAAGCTACACATTTTGTTAAGGATTTTTGAGAAGATAAGGCCGCTTCAGCTGTAAGTCCTTTACCGATAGGTGTGACCAGTTTCACAGTCTTTTAGTTTTGTTATGGTGCAATAAAATCATGATCCAGTTGAGAAAAGAGAATAGCATGATCCAGCATTCATAGTCAGCAATTTTTTGCTAAGTAGCAGAACATGTCTCAATTTTATTGCACCTCTTGATGGAGCTAAAACATTGCAAAACCTGTCATGCCTGTAAATAAAGTACCTATAGCTGAAATTGTCTATCTTTTCAAAATGATATATCCAGACTGTGGCTACTCTGACTAACAACCCTGATTACAAAGTCTGCTTTTTAAGAAGTGCCTGGTATTCTGTGCAAGAAAGCACTATCTCAAACTGCTTCAATAAGGCTGGCTTTCACCAGCACCAGTACTTACAGAAAACATCATGCCAGAAAAAAATAATTGTAGCTGAACAGCAGCAGCAAATAATGGGGAAGAAGAAAATACCGACTGTCTTCGCTTCGATGAATGTGTTGATTGTGACAAATATGTTGTTGTCTGTCAGTCCATGACAATTCATGAAGCGTTGCAGGAACAGCTGGCAGAAAATTAAGAGGAAAGTGAAGACGAGAATGAACCAGACCTTTTATAAGTTCCTACAATGTCAAAAGCTACTGGAGCAATGGACATAGTTAAGCACTATGTTTTGAGTTTTGAAGTCGACGGAGAAGTGATGATCACATTGAGCAAGATGGTCATTCGATATTAAAATTAGGACAAAAGAAACATTCAACTATTAACATGTTTTTTTAAACTTTTGTGAAGACAGGACAATGCACAGTATGTTATTGTGTTATAGTACAATTGGGCTAACAAGATATACCATATTTACCTGAGTATAAGACAATCCTGAATATAAGACGACCCCTCCTTTTTTTAAAATGTTCCTTGAGAAAATAAATTTTTTAAACTTATTCTGTCTATTCAAAATTATAAACTTATAATGACATAATGTATCTGCTTAAAAAGTAACATTACAATTTCACATACTTAGGCCATTTATTCATTGTCTACATTTTGATAATACAAGGAGTAACAAAATGAAAGAAATTGTTTATGTTATTTTTTATCCTAATATATTTTCTGTTTATTTAGCCTGTCATCTGAGGTATAATTATTTTTAATCATAATCATCATCATCCTAACAGGACAGCTGTGAAACTTCTATCCTGGTTGTCACAGATACCTGGCTATTTCTTCCGAATATGTTGTGATTTTTGAGGTTGTGGTTGGGTGGGACCTGATATAACATAAAGCGGATTTTGTTTCTATACTGACATGAGAATCTTACAATGTCTGTTGCTTCCAAACATATCGTCTGCCCGCTGTTGTCTCATTGGCTTTGTAGAACCAGCAGCTGACCTACCCCTCTATCGTTCCCATCACACCTCATGGTTAGCATCGACAATAGTGCTGCATGAAATATGTAAATATGCCACTGGCCCCAAACTAGACTTTCAGTATCTTCTGCAGAATTTTATGCTATGTTGAGTATTTGTTCGATTTTAAAGTCAATTCAATTCAGAGTACAAATAGATTGAGGCAAACTGCAGCTTAAACTTGGTAGACACTCATAAAAATCCAAAGAACACAGAATAGACTCCCATGGTTAGCAACATAATGAACTTCGCTGCCCGCTCACCATTCCCCATCCTGCAGTTACAATAGCTCTAAGCCACACTGGCATCACTGTTCCCCCTTCAACCCTTCCGTAGTGCTGTGCTTGAGCAATAGGAAAACACAGACGGTAATATCCTTAACAGTACAGGTCATATGCAACAACAGCAAGTAATAGATAAATAAAAGATCGCAATCACAATTCAGTGGATTTCTTGAACTTTCACTTGTACCGCGATCTCCACAACGGGTCATTCCAAGGTAATTTATTCTTGCGATAACAATTGAAGCCATGTCAATGTGATTTATTTTGCCTGTTAGATGTTTAATTCTGGGTTATTTTCTTTCCTGTTTCATCTTAATTTCACCCTCTTGCTCTGAAACTGATTAAAAGCTGGTGATGTTTTTCCCTGGTATTCTAATACACGATCAGCGACCAAATTTCTCATTTTCAACTCACTTGGTACATCATTACAGTTTCTCACAACCAAATAGAATACTGACTGGGGTTCAGAATCAAGGAAAGGTATTTGGAGGACAAGATATTCACCTTCGAATGTTACTTTTACTCAAAAAGCAGCATAAATGTACTGTATGTATGTGGTGTCCATATATGTACAAGAACTTTTATTGCAAACCTGTTCAGTTTATAACTAGATAGAATTCACTGGTATTTCCTCCAGTGCTTCACAAAATTGTTAATTTTTAAGCTGAGCATTAGATTATTGTGGCGGCTAGTTCATAGTTACTCACATATCCCTTGCACATTGCACTTGCACCGCAAGTCAAATGCCATGATTATGCAAGCGAGGTCGATACTGTATCAAGCACTTCAGTTTATCGGCAAACCTTGACTATTCAAACGAAATCATTGTAGTGCCCTACCCTTCAGAGTTCATCAAAACAGATTTGTACAAAAACTCTATAAATGTAAGACGACCCATATTTACTCTATTAAACTAATGTAACAAAGTTGATCTGAGCGGCTATAGTTTAATCTGTGAATATGAGACAACCCCATATTTTTCTGATGACGAATTTGGGAAAAAGCCTCCTTTTATAATCAGGTAAATATGGTAAAATATACAGACAGTTTGTTGAAATGAAAACCGCTATTCAGTTAGCAGTAGCGATTCACTAAGAAGAGACATTAAATGAATGATGGGCGTTTAGTTTTGAGAAGAGTAATAAAAATTTCGATTTTAGTTTATTTTTATTTTTCATCATAATCACATACTAGGTACATACTTTGGACACTAGAGAGTGCGCCTTCATGTCACTTGGCTTTCCTGCATTCCATTTGGCTGATGGCAGAAGTGTACACATTTGATTTACCAAATGTTGCCATATTTAACACACTTTTGCTTATTGCATGCCAACACACAATTTTGAGAGTTTCTAGGTCTGATATTCTGAACATGACCTCGAAAATGCACATTTTGAATGATACTTTACACATTGCCATAACATGCCAGGAAATGTGGCATTATGAGAGCCCATATTACCCCAAATATGGTGCCTGTAATTGTGCATTTTCATAGAGAATAAAAATCAAATCATGACCAAATTTGGCATTTTTCTGTAGTATGTTTCCCTGCTTATGACGTTCAAAATCAGTGGCCCTTTCAAAAATGTGCTAACAAAATTCCACTGTACTTTTGAAGAATGTGTGCAATCCAACATTGCCTCCTCATAGTCGAAAAGGCATCTAACCTAGATGTATGTGACTTAAAATCTGTTATGTACACTCACCGTGCTGACGGGAGTTTGTGGAGAATGTTCGGAACCTGAGCTAGTGCTCTGAGCACTCCCCTTCTTGGTACCACTCTCAACAAGGTTTTCCAGGATTGAATCAACTTTCTTCGTGCGTTTTATTGTGCCACTCTTCGGAGATCGCACAGGTGAGACTGGCCCAAGATCTTTGGAAGATGTAGGGGCTGGTGACGGTGAAGGTGATGGTCTCGGTTGTGGTTGCTGCTGCACTCCTGGTGGTGGCAATTGGTGGCCATCATCTGAGTGACGACTGGCAGGGGATTCTGGAGGAGGTGGTGGCGTTGGTGTGTGTGCTGGAGCAGGTGCTGGTGCTGCAACAGGCGCCATTACAGCAGAACCACTAACAACGCTGGGAACTGACGGACTTGACGTCGCAGGTGCTACTGCAGGTTCGTGTTTGTCTCCACTGATAGCTGCACCACCTCCTCTATCCGAAGTAATTTCTGGTGATGGCCGACTTGGTTCCAGTGTTGCCGGTGACATTGGGGTAAGTTGAGAGGGCATTGTCAGCTTTCGTGGCGTCTGGGCAATGACACTTACCTACAACAGAAGATAATTATTCTTGTTTTAGATTACCTTTGTTTGCCACCACGAAAAAGGAGTCAAAGTTATTTTACAACTTCATCACATATAATCAAAATTGCAATTTATTTTTCATCTCCAACAAACCATGTAAGTTGGAAATCCATGTTTTCTCTTTGTTGCTTATGTTCATAGTACTTGATACGAGAAGCAATTGTGTGAAAACTAGAAGCATCTGGCTTTAAAACCAACTTTCATGTACATTTTTGAAATTTTGTCTGTTTCTATCAATTATGGTAAAATCAAATTCAATAATTAACAGAAGAAATAAAGGTAACTAGTCATGGTATAGCTGAGTTGTCCTAGTAGCCACAAAAGGACAATTTAGCCACACGTGTTTGTTTTTGTTAATCTGTTACAAACGAATATAAACAACGTCCAAAAGTTTAATATCACTTAAAATGTTCACGTACCTGTGGAGGACGCACCACTTCACCCATATAATGAATGGTTACTTTTACTCTAATTATTTTTATTCCAACCAGGACATTCGAGCTTTGCATCAAATTAAATATGGTAAAGCAACTTAGAAATACTTTTTGAAGACTTTTGCAGGTCACAAATTCTGTAATTGCTTCCATTATACAATTCTATGTTCCCTTCGACAGATGGATATGAAATCTAAAAATCAATATTTTTCAACTACTTTATCTTATTGAATATTTTCATGGAAGTGTATACATTTCTTTGATTAGAGAGATACTCTGCCAAATGTTGCTGAAGTAATGTCAAACCTTATTAAGTAGCAGAACTGTGCTTATGGTGCTGTTTCCCAGTGGTACTACAAACATGTTGGGTGGAGTTACTGGGATGACACAAAACAGTTTACTGTTCAGCCTCATTCAATGTCAGAAGTACAACACACTATTTTCCTACGTTAAAAATATGATTAGGGTGGTTGTTATTCTGGTTGATTATAACATTTAAATAGCACTTAAAATCAATATTCTCAAAAAATATCTAGTTTCTTTTTCAATGTAATTGAAGCTTAAAAATCATTAAACATCAAGATCTGATCACTAATTGAATATGCTCTGTTGTTGGCTGATGCTTTGTGACGTCAGAGACTAGGAGTAAGAAAAAGCTATACATGTGTTATAGGAGTGTTAGAGTTACGACACTTTTATGTACTTTTTCTACAAACAGTTTAGCTATTTAGTGATGGAACGCACAGGTTACAACTTTTAAATAACAACAGAAAGAAGTTTTGTGAACACATGTAGTGGAAACATTGATGTGTTTATACTACACCAATTTAGAGAGGCAATATACGCAATGACGGACTTTCTTTTCCCTGCTCCCTGCAACATCATTAAACTTGGTCAAAACTATGGAATTGTACAACGTTCGCAAATGGGTCCGTATATTATAGCTAGATTGCCAACTATCAGTCAAGAGCTACAACCCAAGACACAAGAAAAATATTCTTGGCAAAACTTTGTGCCGATTTCTTCTGTACAAGACACTCAGCAGAGATACTGCATGCAGGAGAAGTTCGGTAGCACACCTGAATGGATCAAATACATTTTTGAAAGTTTTACATGAAATACGAAAACAGCATTAGCAAGAACTGACTGTCGTCATCATTTCGATTGTGGGATGCTTTATAGACAGGGTGGTCCATTGATCGTGACCGGGCCAAATATCTCACGAAATAAGCGTCAAACGAAAAAACTACAAGGAACGAAACTTGTCTAGCTTGATGGGGGAAACCAGATGGCGCTATGGTTGGCCCGCTAGATGGCACTGCCATAGGTCAAATGGATATCAACTGCATTTTTTCAAATAGGAACCCCCATTTTTTTTTATTACATATTCGTGCAGTACATAAAGAAATAGGAATTTTTTAGTTGGACCACTTTTTTCGCTTTGTGATAGATGGCGTTGTAATCGTTGCAAACATATGGCTCACAATTTTAGACGAATAGTTGGTAACAGGTAGGATTTTTAAATTAAAATACAGAATGTAGGTGCGTATGACTATTTTATTTCGGTTTTTCAATGTGATACATGTACCTTTGTTAACTTATCATTTCTGAGAACACATGCTGTTACAGTGTGATTACCTGTAAATATGACATTAATGCAGTAAATGCTCAAAATGATGTCAGTCACCCTCAATGCATTTGGTAATACGTGTAACGACATTCCTTTCAACAACGAGTAGTTCGCCTTCTGTAACATTCACGCATGTATTGACAGTGCACCGACGCGTTGTCAAGCGTAGTCGGTGGATCACGATAGCAAATATCCTTCAACTTTCCCCACAGAAAGAAAATCCAGGGATGTCATATCCGGTGAACATGCGGGCCATGGTATGGTGCTTCGATGACCAATCCAACTGTCATGAAATATGCTATTCAATACCGCTTCAACCACACGCTGGACATCCATCATGTTGGATGTACATCACCATTCTGTCATGCAGTGAAACATCTTGTAGTAACATCGGTAGAACATTATGTAGGAAATCAGCATATGTTGCACCATTTAGAATGCCATCGATAAAATGGGGGCCAATTATCCTTCCTCCCATAAACAGCTACTTGGGTATCATCATTTTTGCAAGTCGCGGTTGACGTTTCACATGTGGCTGAACACTTCCTGTTTCCTTAAATAAAGTAACTATACAGCGAACAGTCCGGACACTTGGATGATGTCGTCCAGGATACCGAGCAGCATACACAGCACATGCTCGTTGGGCATTTTGATCACAATATCCATACATCAACACAATATCGACCTTTTCCGCAATTGGTAAACAGTCCATTTTAACACGGGTAATGTATCACGAAGCAAATACCGTCCACACCGGTGGAATGTTACACGATACCACATACTTATACATTTGTGACTATCACAGCGCCATCTATCACAAAGCGAAAAAAGTGGTCCAACTAAAACATTCAAATTTCTTTACGTACTACACGAATATGTAATAAAAAATGGGGGTTCCTTTTTTAAAAAAATGCAGTTGGTATCCGTTTGACCTATGGCAGCACCATCTAGCGGGCCAACCATAGCGCCATCTGGTTTCCCCTTTCAAGCTAGACGAGTTTTGTTCTTTGTAGTTTTTTTGTTTGATGCTTATTTCTTGAGATATTTGGCCCGGTCACTATTAATGGACCAGCTTGTACAGCTTCGCATACTCTTAGTTTGAGAAATGGACAACAGAGTATAAATGCATTTACTTCGAAACAAACAATTCACTTTTGGAAAACATTGCTAGTACTGACGATATCACCATATGTCCCAGTACAACGAGGTGTAGGATTATGAGGTTATATGGAAAGATATAAAGCATGTACAACATGCAGGTGACACAAACATAAGAACTGAGATGTTTGTGATAGTAAACTAACATTAACGACTAAAGCCGACTGCAAAAGTTGAAACAATAAGGATCCTTGGTGGGTAGTACAAAGATAAAAACATAGTTTCTAGTGAAGTGAAAGGTCTGTGGTCATATTAACTAGAAAATATCTTTCTGAACGTGGCTTGTGTGAATAGAGATTGCAAATGTAAGCACATGTAAACAGCAAGGAAAACACAATAACAATCTCTTTCTGATCAGTATGCTGAAGTTTTGTAATTGCGATTTGGTTTTCATATGGGAGGACTGTCGAGTCGTTTTTCAAGTAAGTTAAATTTTTATTTCAGATTAGTTTTGAACTATAACAATAGTTTTGAACAATAATTGAGGTATAATTTGGTAAAACAACAATTTTCACTAGGAGTTTATTTTTGTTGAATGATGCTGGAACACTCAAAAACAACTTTTCAGGAGTTCTTATAGATGTATTTATACAGTATGGTACTACACACCAATTGTAACCAATTTTCTGAAATGTAAATTAGAAAACACATCACTGTGAATTAGCATTATAACCATAGGAGCAACGAGATAGCCAGGATGTCACTCACTTACTTGGAAGGAGCGTTTTTACGGGCTTTCAAATTACTTGAATTTCATTTCCGTTATTAGAAAAGAATACTGAAACTCGAGAGGAAGAAAAGCTTGTTAGGAGCATAAAATGACATAATTAATGATTTAAGACGATTTCCAGAATACAGTCAAATACCCTATTTGCTGAACATGCCCAAACAATTTTCAGGGTTTTTTTGGTGAGGGACCTGACTGCCTGCTTCATAACTTAGGCTCCTTGGATTCTCCTATCCAATATTAACCCAACAGTGGACGTGCCTGTGGCAGTTAGCTGCAAGATTTAGTTTTCTGCTAGTATTACAATTAGTGTTACAGTTGCGTCCACGTCCAGATAAGTATTTGTTATTCTCAACAGATGTCACCACTTAGTACATCTGCGCAATTCATGCTTTCAGCAGTTTGACTGCTATTGTTGTTTGAAACTTGAGTGTTGTGTTTGCAACGTGTTTGCCGCTATGCGCCTTGTGGTGTAATTATTTTCTATATTTGTGTTTTTCTTTCGCCTCAAGGTAACCTTTCTTTTATATTAGTATATAATGAATATTCGAATCGAATCAAAGTTCCCATATTCAATTTTCATTACTTTTTACGATCTTGGATATTGATTTGCTGTAATATATTACTTTTATAAAAACATGTGTTTCGTAATGTCTCATAAAAGCATGAAAACCGAGAAAAAGTTGGCATTTGATAAGCAGCATCCAACTGTATGTCCTGAAGAGAAAGTACTGCAAGAATTGTCAGAAGAAGAATTACAAGGATTGTCAGATTCATGTGAATCTGAGACAGAAGAAGAAGTTATTGAAGAAGAAAACCACAGTAGTGACTCCGAACAATAAACAGAGGAAAGAGATGACCAGTTGATTGAAGAGGGGAGACAACAAACAGATGATTACTGATTTTATGTAGTGAAAGATAAAGAAACTATTTGGAAAACTGAACCGCTTCCTTCTTCTTCTAAAACCAAGGCCAAGATCATCCTAATAGTTTAGCCAGGTTCAAAAGCAAGTGCTGAAATCACGGAAAAAGAAATTGATGCATTTTACCTATTTATTATTGATGGGATGATTGACAACATTGTGGAAAATACAAACCGATACATCCAGAATAGTAAAAGAGCTGAAGTTCAATATTCAAGAGAATGAGACTGCTGAGATGCCACAAAACAATAGATGAAGGCTCTATTAGGTGCATTATATCTAACAGGTATAAAGAAAAAAGGAAACATGAATTGCTGTTAGCGGGATGGAGATGATACACGAATAATTATTTTACAAGCTCTCTTCAACTATAAGCGCTTTCGCTTTCTGCTTCAAACTCTTAGGTTCGACGACCTGAGTACCCGGAATGAAAGAAAGCAAGTGACAAATTAGCACCTATTCAGGATTTCCATCAAGAGTTTGTCAACAACTGCCTTGTTCACTAAAATGTCAGGGAGCTTTTCACTATTGACGAGATGTTGCATCCTTTCAGAGGACGCTGTGGATTTGTACAGTACATCCCTAATAAGCCTGCAAAATATGGAACCAAGATTTATGCCTTGTGTGATTCCAAAACATTTTACACCCTGAATTTTGAAATTTACTGTGGCAAGCAGATGCCAGGACCCTAGCTGAAGTCTAACAAGCCTGATGACATTGTGCAAAGATTAGTACCACCAACTGAAAAAACAAACAGAAATCTTATGACTGACAATTACTACAGTAACTTCCCACTCGCTGAAAATCTCAAAGGTTTGACTCTCTTGAGAACCATGAATAAATATAAGAAGAAAATACCTCAAGAATTCCAAGCAAATAAAAGCCGAGAAGTCCAGTCATGTCCCTTCGGTTTTCAAGACAATTTTTGTATGGTCTCAACTGTTCCTAAAAAGGACAAAGCTGTGAATTTTTTTATCAACAATGCATAGCACAAATGAAATAGATCAAGAGACTAAGAAATCGAGAGTGAATTTGGACTACAATCCTACCAGAGGAGGACTAGACACTGTAGATAACATGTGCTCATCCTACAGTACTTCCAGAATAACGCCATGGTAGCCACTTGCACTTTTCTACAAACATCTAGATATTGCTGGGATAAATGCAAACATTATTTTCAAATTCAACAATCCTCATAACAATGAAAGAAGACGAATTTTTTTTAAAGATCTTGCTCTGGACCTAATGGAAGAACATTTGAATCAACGAACGTTACTGGAGACACTTCCCAAGGATATTCAGGCCCTCTTGACAAAGTATAGGAATGAAGAAAGGAAGACCAAGAAGCCAACAAAAACTGGACTTTGCTACATATGTGGCAGGCATAAAAACAACAGAACCAAAACAGTGTGTATAAAATGCAAGAAACAGTGTCATAGATAAAAAATGTGAGCAATGTGAAAGTGAGCTGCAGATGGAAGGTGACCAGTTTATTCACAATCATAAACAGGAGTGGGAATTTATGAATGCTCCATTTCATTTCATGTGTCACCTTGTTACTTTCTTTTCACGTGAATCAGTGCAATTAAGTGATATAATTAAAGAACCATGAAGGCAATAAATTACGATGACAATAAAAGACAATTGTGACAGCAACAAATAAATAGAAGATTACTTTTGTAGAGCCATGTAATGTTATGTTATGTTTTCTCCAACAACATGTAAATGGCAATTATATACAGATTATTCTTTTTTAGGTTAAAAATGTAATAATAACTGTGGCGTAAAAGCCGCAACACGCCCACTCATGGAAGTATGAAAGGCGCGCCCAGCAGACGGTTAAATTAAACCAGTCATCAATCACAAGATTGTTTTGAACATCACAATGCTTTACTAATAGTGCTCCTGTCGTATGTGGTAAGCTGTTGCATTCGTCTGACCTTTGAGCTAATTTACCCAGGTAATTATTGTGGAGATGGGTGGGAGTGGGGTGGGGTATGGAGCGGGGGCAGCTAACAGTTTAACGTGGATTCTGAACCACGGTGATGCTCCACATTTGTCACATCAGCACCCATCACCAGGGTGAAAGAAGTGGTAAGTAACAAATAAAAGTCATAGGACTTACTGGGGACAGAATCCAGGGATTTTTTCGTCTCCTCCTGTTTTTTCCTCACTATCCTCTTAGTTCTAACTCCACTACCCATTCCACCTCCTTTATCTTCGTACTTACTTCTCGTTCTGTCCTATTATTTCTGGAATTAAGCCGCTACAGTCCTTATCAATGAACCTCCAATACTCTGAAGCCTCTTCACTTCACCTCCCTTTGTCCTTAACAACCAAATCCCTCTCATCCTGGGGTGTGCTGACTTGCCCCTCATTTCTAACCTCTAAGGATACTGTTTTGTGTTTTCAAGTGCACCTTTCAGCAGTTCTTCAATTTTGCCTTCTGGAGTTAAGTGCTGAAGAGCCGTTTTGTCTCCTTGTAGTTTTAGAATTTTCACAGTGAATTTTCATCCTGATAAAAATAACCACAGTAATAATGAAAATGCAATAAAACTGTTTCTATGGCATTCTGCCAATGGCACATTACAACATATCTTCGGTTATAAAATTACACACTCGATTCAAGTAACATTTATGTATGTCTCAAGCATTAACACAAAAATTAATGTATGTCTCAACTGTTAAAACAAAAATTACTAACCGTATCTTTGCTAACCTCCCCGTTAAGTGGCAAGGGCTGCTGCTGTAATTGTGACTGCTGTGGTCTGTGAGTAAGAGGAAGAGGGCGGCGGTAACTGTCAGCACTTAAATCAACACTTCCCTCTGCTACAACACTGGGCACTGGCTGTTGGTGCTGGTGCGATGGGGGAACGCCAGCTCCTGGAGACCCTGCGACCGGAACACCAACCCCAGCTGCAGCTGCTGAAGCTAATGCAGCACGGTTCATTTCTTGGTTCACCAATAGCTGTAAACTGAAGAGGGGTCCAGTAGCACCTGCAGCACCTACACCAACACCCACACCAGGCTGTCCATGACCATGACCTGATTTAGCCCAAGCACCACCAACATGTGCATGTTGTGGCATAGGGCCTGGACCAGCCCCTCGAGGATAGTACCCAGGCGGGCCTTGGGCTCCAGTCGCTGGTCCTGCAAAAGTAAAGAACTGTGGTATCACAACTATTATGCATAAAGAAAATGATTTTCAAAATAAATCCACAATTAAGTGAACAAAGAGAAAATTTCTACTTGTCAATGTAAAAGGGTCACATGCAAACACAAAATAAAAAAAGTCTTTTTTTCAAATCAAGACGTAGAAGTGAGTTTATGATATAATCATGGAACCTACATTGGGAAGATACAACACAATAAAGTACTGTAAGAAATTTCAGTTTGAACACTATACACCAGTAAGCATCTAAAATTAAATGGCATATGTAAGTTAGCTGAACTACTCTTGAAAGGTGATATAGTACACTCCCGCTTTTACGTTCCCAGAATTAATGTTATGCCGCTGTTTACAACATTTTTTGTTGCTCCTGTGAAATTTCTTACGTCCACAATGTAAATTCACACCCAATTTTGCATTAACAGATTTATAATTTCCCCACAATTTACACATTGCGAAAAAATGACAGAAAATTATGCTCGCCATATGTTGGCCATCAAGCAGTGTTTACAAACATTACATAGCTAACTTTTTGACACCAGGGCACTATCCTCAGTGGCAGGTAAACATGGAAAAGTTGGAATAATTCATGCCATATATCTCCTGCCGCTGCCATGCGCAACTCAGCGGGGTGGTTGATGAGAGCAACTAGGTTCGTTCGAATTCAAGATATCATGACCAATCACAATCATTTCCAAACTCACTCTGGTGTGCATCACAGTTTTGTGATTGTTGTGTTCATTGTGACACCTCTATCAAACCATATTTAGTGTGTTTTGGCATTTGATCACTTGTAGCACTAGTTGTGGGGGGGGGGGTCTTTCGTTAACACTTCCACTAGTTGACACTATCATTCACTTTGCATAGCTCACATGTTTTTGGTTTAAACGCAGCACCAATCACGTATTTTTTCATGCCGAGCAAAAAGTGTTTCGAGAATTTATTTTCACTGTCAAGTGCATTATTTATGTATGTATTTTTTGTGGTGTGTGTGTGTGTGTGTGTGTGTGTGTGTAACTGAGGAGGCAAAGTACCTAAAGAAAATTCTCAAAACGTGTTGTGCAAGACATGAAAAAATACATAACTGGTGCAGGGTTTCATTATTTAAATAATGAATGACAGCTGCAGACTTTCCAAAAACATTGATTATGATGTACGAGATCGAGTCAGACATTTCTACTTCCCAGACAGATATCAGCTCCAGTTACATCAGTAGTTTGTATTGGATAATGAATCTTTATTAGATAATAAATAAGTCTTTGACAAGTATTTTGATGCATATTATGTAAATATTTCATAAAGGAAGTGCGAAAATGCATGGGGTATCCAATACGTAACTTTTACAGCTTAAAATGTTATTTCCCACGTTTTATACTATTTTTTTGAAGTCCCTTGAAAATTGTAAAAGTGGGGTTACACTGCATCTAGAATCACAGGAATGTTTTCCACGTCTTTTATCGTCTTCCCTACTGTCCCGTTTTGCTGTGCTCTTGATCTGGTTGATATACAACAAAGTAGGTAACTGGATAGATAACAAAATCTACTGACCAAACAGCAACACACATATGAAGGTACTTAAATTTGCAAGCTTGTTTTGAGCCAATGGCTGCTACTTCTAGCAGAAAGATTGAAGGGGAAGGATGGCATGAGGAGATAAAGACTTATTATTGGGGACTGCTCTGGATAAGATTTAAAAACCTGAGAGCTTACAGTTGGAAGGCAGGCTAATTTGCAAGACAGAGATTACTGACAATACATCATGCACGACTTAATAAGAGCAGAAAACTAAGTGCACTGTATATGGTAGAGTTGGGAAGAGAGTGGAGGGGGGCAGGAGGCAGCGCAAAAGAAGATGGACATGTCAGAAAATAAAAATATATAGAAAACTAAAAGAGAGTGAAGAAAGGAATAGTTACTGAGAAGAAATGCTAAGACTGAAGAAATTAAAATATATTAAGGCAGATGGGTGGCGAGAACCAAGGACATGTTGCCAACACCAGTTCCCACCTGCAGAGATTTGAGAAACTGGTGTCTGGGGGAAGAATCCAGATGGCACGTGTGGTGAAACAGGCACCGAGGTCATGACTGTCATGTGGTAGAGCATGTTCTGCAAAAGGACATTTTCTGTTGCCAGTATACACTCACTGTCTTTGCCCATTCATTCTAACTGATAACATGGTGGTAGACACCCCAATGTAAAAGGCCAATTAGAGTTTACATAACAGCCAATACCCCCATATATTGTTTCACAGAGGGCTCCCCAGACTAGGATAGTTATAAGACTAGTGTACGTGGTGATAGAAGGATGCATAGGACAAGTCTTATTGGGGGGGAGGGGGGGGGGGGGAGACAGTCACAAGCGTAGGAGCCATATGGTAGGGAAATGGGTGCAGAGGGAGCATAGGGTCTGACAATGATATTACAGAGACTGGGAGGGCAACAAAAAGCTGTCCCAGGTGTGGTGGGCAAAATATTGGATAGAACGGACCTCAGTATTTTGCAACGACAAACATTAATTCATCCTAGTCACATTTCTCTTTTAGGTCAATTTACTTTACCCAATGTTTTTGAGGGAGTAGATTGCATCTTTTAAAGATCATACTTGAGCATCTGTTAAGGTTTCTACAGCAATAATAACTCTTCATTGTACATTAATAAACATTTCCAGCAAAACAAATTCTTTAGATGTAAGGAATATAGGTTAAACTCTTTACGGTACCAAATCAAGTAAGCTGGGTAAATGGTACCACAATTCCTACTTCGAATGACCCTTTCTTTTTGGGCAAGTGCGAACTGATCTGTTGTTATTTTGCAATCAAGGCCTCTACTTGCAAATTTTTTCATCCAGTTAATCCAGAAGACTTTTATAGTAGTCAAGAGTTCCATAATTTGAATAATGAAAATTGCACCAGTTATTTATTTTTTTTAATGCTTTGCACAATGTGTTTCAAGGATTTATTCTCATTTTCAAGAGCATTTTTGCATTTGTTTGTTTGAAATTGTACATTACTTTCATTGCCTGTCTAGGCACTAGCAAACTTAAGTTGCAGGCTTTCCTGAATCATCTAATATGATTAATGAAATTAAGCCAACAGTTTCATTTTAGCCTTTACTCAGTAATCAATGAGAAGAATCTCTCCTGCATCCTAGTAAACATTAACCATGTGCTTTCCCGTCATAGATTTCTCAGGCCACTGAATTCCACTGAGTACAATGACTGCAACTTTATTTCTGCACTAAGTGCTGGATGCATTTCAAAATGATAAATTTTATGCATTTAGGTCTGATGACAGCCGAGTCGTTTTGCACCTGTTTCTTCTCATTCTGAGATGATTAAAATGTAGTATAAATATTTATTCCAGCTCTGGATTAAAAAATTTATGCCACTCACTCACAGACTTTAAGAGCTGCTACTCTGCTCAGACATGAAATTAGGAAAGGTATTGTTGCTATTCTATGGTAAAATAAAATATGTTCAATTGGTGCATGAGCAACACAAAGCCTGGGAGCTGTTGGATGCACCCTTTAAGTAAGTGTGTCACATCACAAGGAAATTTTGCAGTGTCTAAGTAGTGAATCACCAGTTTCAGCAATGGATTTGGTGCTTGCTCTAAAGATGCCTGCTGGTAGTCTGATGTGACAGTTGTCACTGCCTTAAATTCTTAGATACGAAGGCCACATTGATACATCGATTGTACAACACCAGCCCAACTGTGATCAAACAAAGTCCACAAACCTGCTTGTATACTAAGCCCTACTGCATTCTTCAGAGCCGTTAATGCTCATAATTTCAGGTTTCTTAAGTGAGGATAAATTTCTCTTCGAATACATAGCTAAGGAATCTTCCCGATTCTCTGAAGCCAAGTACCTTGGTCTGCCAGTTACAACTTCAAAGATAAAAATCATTATGGGCTCGAATGTCAGAGAAGATGATTGTGCCTGGAGCACTATTTTCTCCTCAGACCAAATTTAGTTAAAAGCTTAAGTAAGTTTGAATTTGAGATAGATGATGAAGGAAACACGTCATACCGGAATCATGGGTAGACGGACTGATGGAGTTAAAGGGAACAAATTAAGAGGTAATCGGTTTGCCCATCCTACAGATGTCAAGCCAGGAATAGCCCCTGGAGAGGAAGGACAATGAAACTGCTGCTATCCGAGAATCAGAAAAACCAAGAGACAGAAGCAAGTAAAAGTGGGATAGGGATGAAAGGCTGAATTATGCACAAGTTGCTCTGCTCAGACAACAGTTGGAAGCTGCCGGGATATATTACGTGATTGGATATGCACCCTTTGCATTCAACCAGTGTTTTCTCACCTGCCATTAACCCATTCAAACTAGCAAAGCAGATTTAAAAGGTTGGAAGGGCAGGAGCCATCCCAGAACACTGAGCAAATGCAGCCATTGGCCCCATGGGTCAAAGCAGGTGATGAGGCACCCCTCCAGTTCCTCAAGTGGCTGATGACACCAATTAGCCCTACCTCACAAGCAGGAAAATGTAACACCACACATGCTGGTTTGGCATTGTCTGCTAGTACCAGAGGCAGTGTGTCAGCAAGGTAACAGTTTCATGGTAAGATGGCCAAATTACAGCAGTCCAGAAGAATGTTCCAAGCATCCAACAACTGATGATGTACAGTTGACTGAAGGTCTGGTTACAGTCCTCTATTTCCAAAGTCAACATCCTGGTAGCCAACTTGAACAACTGGTCTGCATGTCCGTTCCCTTGGATGCCAATAAGAGCTGGGGTCCAGATGAAGACCAGCCATCCAGCTTGATGGAATCCAGAAAGGAGGTCCTGAATAGTAACAAGCAATGGGTGTCAAGGGTACTGTGGTCAATAACCTGAAGACTACTCAAGGAATCATTGCCTTTTTAGGAATGTCTCACTGGTGCAAGAATGAACACGAGTGAGGGTTTGAGCAGCAGCTACCAATTCTGCAAAATGTATTGAAAATGGTCAGGAAATCGGAGCAAAGAAATACAGACTCTTTCAGTCCAATGGATAGGTCAAGACAGATCGTGGATGGGATGCACACCATGGGAGTGTATTTGATTGCTCCCCAATAAGAGGCGGGAGAGGAGCTCAGAGCAGAGACTCTGTATGCAAACTGCGTGCGATTCCAGTCTTCGGCCTCTGTTGTGGGAGGTGAATCTGCCTACCAGGAAAAAGGATGTGGTAGTTCACATGCTCAGGAGAGCAGAGAAAGTGTACTACATAGATGAGCAGCAGTGTTGGCACCTGATCTATTGGGGAGGAACACGAGCCTTTGCCAGTAGGCTGTTCACAGGGCTAGTCCAAAATGCACCTATTGCAAATTGGACCCCACAATCGTGTATTGGATCCAGCACCTACATATGCTGAAGGCAATGGCGAGCCATATATCGGACTCCCATAATCAAGAAAGGACAGGATTAGACCTTTGTAGTGCTGTGAAAGTGCAGATCGGTTTGCGCCCCAGCTGACATTACTGATGCAATGAGTAGTGACCAGCAAGTTTGCTTAAGCTGGTGAAGATGGATAAACCATGTCAACCATGCATTGAAGACCACTCCAAAAAAGCGATAAGATTCCACAACACTGAGCAATTGGTTGTTAAGCTACAGTTCTGGTAGTGGATGGATAGTATGATGATGACAGGTGCACAATGCATGACATCTTCTGCTGACAATAATAAGCCATGGGGAGGGGGGTTTGTTCTGTGGGAAGCATGAACTTGAACACAGAAAGCACGGTGTGGCAAGAAGTCCACACAAAAGTTGGAAACGGGTCCTAGAGACCCGACTCAGGTAGAATATGAGGATGTGGTGATGCCATGTGGTGTGATAAGCTTTCTGCAAGTCAAAGACAACAGTGATAAGGCACTGACACTGGGGAAAAAGCTGCCTAATAGCTGATTCCAAGCATACCAAATTGTCACGACTATGCCCTGGGATGAAGTGAAAAGCCCCTCAGACTCAAGGTATCAACACAACCACCAGCTCACCACACGTTCGAACAACTTGCAAGGAATATTAGTGATACTTAACTGGAGGACAGCTGTCCATTGCAAGGGGGCATTCGCCTGATTTCGGTACCATGATGATCAAGCTTCCTCACCACTGAGATGCAGAATCACCCTCATTCCAGATACAGCCGAAAACAGCAAAGATGTGGCGTTGGCAATCTACTGATAAGCGTTTGAGTATTTTGCTGTGGATATGGTATGGCTCAGGAGCCATGCCAGGGCAAAGGGCTAGGCCACTGATGAATTCCCAATCACTGAACAGAGCTTTGTATGGCCCCAGCTGGTATGTAGTAGAAGTAAGTGAATTCACATCGCCCACTGGTCAAGTACATGAAGTGCAGGCTGGGGAATTGTGTCTACAGAGGTTTAGAATCTTTGATCATTCTGCAAATGAAGGGAAGTGGTCCAATGGTAACAACTTACCTGCTAAGGGCAACAGCAAAACTGAAGTCATCCCAGTCAGGTTTGTTGAGAGGTCATCCTGTGTGGACACAAAGGGACCAAGCAGGCCACTTGCTGCCACCAGCTGCGAGGATACATTAATACACACTGGTTTGAAATCGAGGTGTGTGTGTGTGGGGGGAATTCTGGGTCACAGGGGCCACCAGGAACAATGCCTCAAATAGTAAGACAGAACATATGTGGTCTAGTGGCATGGAAGGGGGGGGGGGGGTGACAACCAGAATGTCCTCCTCCTTGAAGGATTTGTTCTTGTCCTCATCCTCAGGTGATTTTGACGCCTGCAAAGGCTCATCTGCCCCAGATTCCGGGAAAGGAAGAGGAACACAAAGTCCTACAATCTGCAACCTGTGGCTCTTTCAGCCACTGGGTGGTATCCAGTTGCATATCAGCAGATTCCTGGGAAGGGAATGTTCCCAGAGCACACCCTCCTGGTAAGAGATGCTGGAAGAGGACATTGTTTCTCCAGCCTGTGGTTGGCAGTGGATGCTCCGACATGTGGGGAATCAATGGCCCCAACGACCAGACGCAGGAAACACAAAGGGTACAGTTGCTATGAGAGGATGATGTAATGAGCTGTATTATATGTAATAGTCAGTGTATAGGATGAAAAAAATAGCAATTTTTTCTTGGCCTCTTAATAAATAATTCAGTCAAGAGTCTTGGATTTTCTTTTCTCTTTGAAAAACAGTGCAATCCAATGGAAGATGATATCCTGTACCATATTGCAACTGTTATATGGGGATTATAGTTACAAGAACATCACACTGCTTGTCACAGTCTAGCAGCACCCATGATTGAGCAGGGAATGCAGTTTAAATCAGAACTGAATCACTTTTCATTTTTGTAATAGCTGCTATTTCCACAAAGCTATCCCCAAGGTGTTCAATGAAGAATAGTGGATCTGCAGTCAAAAAGGAATCCCCATCAGTACTACAACAAACTAAGTAGTGGGGTGAGTATTTCTCCCCTCGTCTCTTAGCTGTTATGTTCCTTCCATGGCATAGCCTGGGAGGGCAAGAGTTTGGGGTCATATTAAGTCTTTCTTTCAGCAGAAACTGCTGGGGCCAGGAGAAAAAAAGTTGCAGCTCATCTGCCATGGTACCATCCACTCCAAATGAGGGCTCTCCCCAAGGGCACCACCCAGCCACACCAATGGCTACCCAGCCACTACACCATTGTCTGGAGAACCCATGCACCATGCCCATGCTCCTTGGCATGTGTGGGGAGTTCCCAGCTCAGGCATCCAATGTGCCATCTCTGCATCGTCTGGAAGCTATCATCATGAAGGTACCTGACCTGATGACAGTCTCTCTCTCTCTCTCTCTCTCTCTCTCTCTCTCTCTCTCTCTCTCTCTCCCCCGCCTTCCCCCACGGGAGAGCTACCATGCTGGGTTTCTGGCATACCATCTTCACCATAAAGGAAAGGTGCAAACACAGAAAGGCACGAAAGGGGGAATTTACACCACATTGGCTGACCTTCCTGCACAATCTGTACCACTGTACAATTTGGAAGGGGAATAGCAGGTGTAACTGAACAATGGGGATCATGTAATTAAGAATGAAAGTTATGGAATGACAGAAGGGAAGAAAATGAGGGTCCAAAGTCATAAAACAAATCCAAGTGTGGTTTGCACAAAAAAGACTGTACAATGGAAAAGCAGAGGGGAAAGAGTAGTAGAAGGGTGGAAATGCATCACAGAAAGAGGAATGCTGCAAGGGCGTGAGCTGCAAGGGTGGGGGCCTGTGTTGGCCGCATGTACTATAAAAGAGTTGTGAGGCCACTGGTGGGGGGGAATCATATGAGTGTTTGCCAGAAGAGTTTTAGGGAGTACATGGGGAAGCTAGCTAAAGCTGAATGGCCTGTTGGGAATCTGAGCTGCTGTCTTCCAGAATAAGATTCCAGTATCTTCCTACTGCACCACTTCACTCGATCTGAACTACTACAATATTTCTCCCAAATATGTAATCAGTATTTTGACCATTGCACCACAAAGCCTGGTGATTCAATTTATGAACTTCTATGCTTTCAATCTATATCAACAATCTGTCAGATACGATCAACCAACACTGTAAGACTGTTCACTGACAATGTTGTTGTTTATAGGAAAGTTTCATTGCAGGACAATTGTAAAGAATTTTAGAGACTTTGTGTAATGAATGGCAGCTCTCCTTAAATGAATGTGGATAAATGTAATAAAATGCCTATAACAAAGAGAAAGAATGGATTTCATTTTGCGGTGTTATGTGGAAGACCTTGTGTATGTGCCTGTTTACTGAAAACAGTTCACCTAAAAAAATCCCCAATAGGAAAATTTTTTCTGAGAATCTAAATTGCAAAAGGCCATAAGCTCGCCAAAATTGAAAATGTTTCTAAAAGACACATGTCATTGTATCTACAGCAAAGTACAGTTCTTCCAACATTCTGTAGTCTTACTTCAGCCCGCCCCCCCCCCCCCCCCCCCACACTAGTCAGACATACATTCAACGCATTCAATCTTCATTCCCAACCTACAGCATGATTTCTTGTCCTCTCTCTTGCACATTTTCCCTCCTTTCTTCACGGAATCATTTTATGAGTATGGCTCTCAATCTGTAGCCCCCCCCCCTCTCCCACACACACAGTAGGTTCAGTATTTTTCTGAATACTTATCAACACAGCCTGCAAAGAGGACATTGCCAAGTGACATGCTTATTGTCTGAGATTCTGCGTTATTCCGGAAGCTTCACTGTAATGTAAGAATGGGAAAATTTATTGTTACAGACATCTCTTATCCTACAGATATGTGGAAAGGGGAGGGGGGGGGAGAAGAAGAAGAATCATTATCACCTGCCACCAGGGCATGGCGATAAATCAGCAGTTTCACATCGTGTAATGGGACCAGGGAACCACCAAATTTGTTTCTCTGACATTGTGGTCCAGCACATACTAATCATTACTGTGCTAAGATGTACAGAGAAACAGAAATTCAAAAACTCAAAAAACAAGAAACAGAAATTCAAAAACACAAAAAAGAACATTAACAGAAAGGAAGAAGAGTGAAATTAGAATGGACTTTACTGCTAAACAAAACAGACAGCACCAACACTTCCCCAGTAGGAGCTCCATAACATAATCGGCACTACTCCATTATCATGGCGGCTGGCTGATGGCATCCAAAACCAATTACTGTGTGGATACATATAAACAGTTCAGTCTGCTGAGCTTGTTTGAGACTGCAATTGCTTATTGAGTCATTAAAGCTTCAGATGATGTCTCTAGCAATGGAAGACCAAACGGTAGGCAGAGACTTATGCCTTGAACCACAGCCTAATGTGCATAACACAATTATCAGCAATGACATAAACCCCAGCCTTTAAAGCCTGCAAGCCTATAAATATGAAAGAAATTTTACTTCACAACACCTGTGGAACCAGGAGCGTAAGTTAATGATACATAGTCACTTGTTTGCATTACTGAGAAGTTAAAGGTGCAGCAGTTCACATACAGTACACATTAAATTTCACTTGCTGTTAGAATTTTATAAGAAATGAAACTGAAAATGAGGATTATATCCTGAAATTTTTTGGGTGCAAGGTATGGTAGATAAAAATTGTGAATGGTAGCAGGAAGATTTTTGACATTAAAAAATGAAATATTGCTTTTAGTCACAAAATATGTTGTGGTCATGCGCTATGTTTTGAAGGCAATTTCTGTGACATCATGGGTCACATAAATAAAAAAAGAGAACAGTCTGTAGATAAGATTATCAGAGCAAACCATCATTATCTGAGAAAATTCTCAATTTCATTTGCATGAAAAATTCGAAGCACATTCTTGGTGTGTGCGATGTGCCACATCAAGCATAAAAAACAAGCGTGACTTTACATTTTATTCAATTCGTCCAAGAGGCAAACTATACAATGTACAAACATGGAAATGGCATTGGAAGAGTTGCACACCTCAATTTTAGTTTTATTTGCATCAACGAATTATTAAGACAATTATGGACAGTTTATGAAAATGCATTTTCTGACTACATTATCAAAGTTTCGACTTGCGGCAAACTTTTTTGTTGCTGAATTAAGTGTTTACATTAGGAGAATAAAATCTTATGAATATATCAAATTTTCATCTACTCCAAACAGGAATCCTGTCAGAGTTTTTCAACACAAAATAGTTTTGGTTAAATATGACGCAAAATGGTCTGCTAACACATGAAGTGTACTTCAGCGGTGGCCAGTGCAGTTTCATTATCGTTTTTTGATACGTCTACTTATTTCTAACATACAGTAACAAAAGATAAGATTTATGCTATGAGAAAACACGAACATCTGCAACTGTCAGTGACACAGTTGTCTGGTGTATACCTACTAAGCTCTCTCCTACACCAGTCTGAAAACTTGGTCTCTTAAATAGCATAAAAAGTTTTCATTTTGGAATTGTTTGAAAATCTTCTCCAAAGATTTTTGGGAAATAAGTTCAGTGGCCAAATAATGTTATTCTTGTTAAACCTGCATAAACTTCTTCAGTTTCCCTCTCTAGTCTTTCTCTGGGCTACGTATATCTTTTTTGTCTTCTGATCAATATAAATTGTCATGTTTATTAAAAAAAAATCTCTGTAAAACTTAACCTCAATAGCACTTATTCAGTTTCAAGCATGCTACAGAGCTCAATTAAAAAAACACAGAGAACATGTTCTGCTTGTGAGAAACTTCTATAGTTTTATTCATATGAAATTGGAGAACGTTATTCGCATTGAGGAACTTTGCCTGCCCTTTTATCCAAGCTCGGAACATTCTCAGGTGAGGTATACTCTCTGACTCCCTTTATTCATGTGAAACTGAAAAATGTTCTCCAAAATTCCAAGAATAGAGTACGTTCTCTGTTTTAATTATACAACTCCACCTCACGTGACCCTTGTTACACAATGCATGTAACCTTTCACACAAATTATTACATGAATATATGAATTTTTATACCATATCAGATTGTCCAGGAACAATAAACATCCACTTTTTTCCTCCACAGTGAACTTGAAGTTGCTGTGTACACTGTTGGGGCGACGAATCAATTCTTATAGGTTTCTACCACATGTAACAAAACTATGGAATTATATCTACATGTATGTAGAACAAGTCTTCTTTCAGACACACAAATTCGAGAATCGTTTTCTCAAAGCACTCCATATGGAGATTAGTAAATCCTGAAGCTAGAGTAGGTCTCACAGTACATTAGTCTATTTGTTCATAGAACTCTGAATTTATGTGGTGGAGAGTGCATGTTGAAATAGTTTGACTATGTCTTCCAGCAGCACCTGTGTGTAGAGAAACATAACATCAAACCTAATTAGATCATTCTTATCTCGACACATTTCTTGTAGCATTTTGCAAACTCTACTGAGTTCGTTTGATTGCTGGCACATACACGGGCAGATATTGGCAGTTCAGACAATAATGTCTGCACCAGTTGACATGCCTACAAGCTTCTCTTTGTGCAGGGATAGCACTTATCAACTAAAAGGACTGACTGCTAAATACTGTTGTTATTCTGTTAGTTTTTAGCATTACCTGATCAAAGCAAAAAGAAACCTCCAAGGCATATTACGAACAATCAAAAGTGGGACTTAATTTGCATTTTTTATTTCTTACTCCTTAAATGCAAACTTTTTCTTAGAGCAAGGTTAGTTGAAAACAAGTTCTAGGAATATTGTTTTCACAGCTGTTTCATTGGGACCTTCACCTTGATGTCAATGCTAACTTTTTGTGTGTGTTTGCTTCAACAAATAAATACATTTGGAAAGCATTCTAATGTTCAGCACAAACAATATTTCATAAACTGTGATGTCGTGTGTGTAAAATTTCACACATTCCTGACTTAACCATAAAAATCACTTGATATCTTATGAGAGGCACTCCATACTGATTTAAACTTTATTTCTTCCAATCATTGATGGTGCACCATTTGACTTATAATTATGATTACAAGTATATAGTACTTTGATCTAACTCTGTGTGTCAGGACAATCACTGGAAGTGTAATCACGCCACAGTACAAACTATTTTCTATATTGTTGTTATTACGTGAGTGGACGAAGTGGAGTGTGATCATCAAGGATAGCACTAGACAATGTTGTTCCTGTGTTAAGGAGGGTGTGAACACTTGAAATTCACAGGCGACTTGTGCCATTCTTTGGAGAGAGTGCACCATCATGACAACACTCGTCTCCATGTGAGTCAGAAAAGAGGCTTGTCATTGTCGAAATGGGGCTCCAGGTACTGCCACACCTCTAACTTCGCCCCTTCTGATTACCACCTATATGGGGCTATGAAGAAACCTCTTTGCAAATATCATTTTGCAGACTTCCAGGAACTGTGAGCAACTGACCTGTGGTGGGTGCAACAGACTACAGGAAAGTGGTCTGAGGGGGTGACAGAAGTTAAAAGAGCCAAGTCAAGAGAATATGGAGAATGGGAGAAAAATCACTTTTCCCTTAGCATCTGCAACAATACCTCATAAGGAGAGTATAGCAGTAAATGTAGAAGAGATACCTAGGAATTGTTGCTTACTACATGCACTTGTACTGAACTTGTTCCAGTTTTCATTTACATGGAAGAATAAGTTTTCAAACATGCAAAAACAATCACAAAATAATAAGATGGAAAAATGTAACAAAGATAGAAATCTGTAAGAATAACTGAATATTGTGAAACTAGTGATCTGGTGTAAATGCACTTATTAAGACTGATTTGGAATAAATAATTGACAAAAGTAATATGTAACATAAGGGGAAAGCAACCACTCACAACAGTAGATTGATGCATGGAGCACAATAACACACAACAGAAAACAGCAGTTGAGCCATTGCTGTCATGAAGATAATGTGTGTGTGGGTGGTTGTGTGTGTGTGAATGTGTGTACTATTGCTGGAAAAAAAAGTTTGTGCTTGATATCTATTGTGAATTCTGTTTTCTGTTAATTGTTACTATGCTCAATTTCATCAATCTACTGAAGGTGAGTGAGTGATTGCCTTTACATTCTTTTTACATATAGCTCCATCCAGAAATTTTCATTATTGTTATAAATGGTAAATTTATTATTGTTACTACAATTTTTGTTACTATTTTGACAGTTCTTGAACGAATTATCAAGCAAAGTAACAGTCTGAAGAGTGCATTACAACTAACTGTAAGAGCATAAAACGTAAACTACCTTGGGCTGGCCACTGTCGGTGGTGATGGTGGTACTGTGCGGTAGCAGCTGGGGGAGTGTGGGCAGGAGATGGAGTAGGTGAACTTCCCAATTGTTGCTGTGGCCCACCAGGCCACTGTTGACCCCCACCCCCACCACCTGGATACTGGGCCCCACCTGAAAGAGGAACAACTTTCTGCAGGTATACACACAACAGTAACTTATTATTGCTATAACTTATCATCCTCACCCTCTCTGCAACAGGTAAAAGAAAAAGACTGTTGAAAGAAGTTCTATGACGACCATTTAAACAATGATATCACATGGAAGATGGATCCTCAGAGGCTACCAAATATTCACATATCACACGTAACAGAGTTTGACAACATGCTAATGTAATTTGTAATTACATGCTCACTTGTCCTTAGTAATGTCTTGATCCTAATAGCACTGATATTTTTTAATACACAACCTGTGGGCTTTCAAAATCATCAAGTATAAAACAACTTCTGTTCTCTCTTACTAAATCATTTGTAATTTTCTGTATTTAACCCTAGGAGCATGAACCAAGGGCAAAATTTACCCATTATACAGTAAGCTGTAAATCTGTAACATGTATTTATTTTAAATAACTAGTTTAACATGAAATAGGGACAACATAACTAAAAATGTAATTTTTAAACATGTAGTGTGAATGTAACAATAACATTTACCAATTTTTGGACAACGAAAGTTTGTATAACCAATACAAAAGTCTATACTTCACACAGACTGTTCTAAGTTTCTATGCACTCTTGGATCTAATAACTGAATACTACAGCTTTCTCCTTGACAAAAAGTTTCAAAAATAGAAATAAAAGCACTTGCACAAATATAGGTTATAATACATTGAAAACTTTCAAAAAAACTATCTTCACTTGTAGAGAATACTGTCATTTACAGATGATATTTACCTCCTGCACACAAAATGGTTTATTATGAATGACTCTTACACAGATGAAGACCACAGCTTCTACATATTAACTTGGTTGTTGTGATGCTGTCTCTGGCTCTCTGGTTACTTGCATTCTTCAAACATATGTAGCATCTTGCTTTCCTAGTTGGTTCCTCATTTGCAGCAATTTTGGTTGCCTCTAGTTTCTTTCCAAGGATCTTCCCCATCAAACAGCATGCAACTAGAGTCCTTTCAAGTCTGTGGATGTATGTCCCAGCCATTTGATCTATGGCATCCACTACTCTGTTTGCGGAATTATAGTATAGGTTTACATGGGTTTACTTTTCTGTGGTATCAACTTCTACTCCTGCATTGTGATGTTGTGATCACAACATCAACAGATTTTACTTTCTTTTTTTGTTTTTCCTTTGTGATGTAAGAGACAACTGTTACTGGAGGCTTCTTATAGATGGATCTTGACAGCAAATTTGGAAGAATACAGCTCTCTGCCTGCTGTCATTTTAAGTTCTTGCAGTATCTGTTTTCTGCTGGATTTGAGTGTCACAACCAATGTAAGACTGTAATCATCATACAGAATTACCACCACTTCCACAGAAGTGTACAAATTGTCAGTTATGATGTTGTAGCAAGTATTCTTTATTGGCTCCACCATTCTCTTTACAATCCCAAGAGAACCTCATTCACAGGCAGGTCTACTGTCTTTTCCAGCATACACTTACTTTATTATTACATATCTTTCAGTTACACTACTAAGAATTCTAACAAGTATACCATATTTTCCATGTTTGCCTTTGAGAAAAACTTTGAAACGACAACAACATCTGAAAAGACATAGCATTTTATCAATTGTATTGTGAGGTCCGCTTCTCAAGTATCTTGAGAATATTGCATCCAATTCTTCAAATACTTCACGCAGCAGAGCAAATTTGTTACTTACACGTCTTTCTGCCCTGGTGCCTTTATCATGAAGCGAAGAACTTTCAATAACTGATTTGTTCCTGACTTACTAATAGTTCCTCTATATATGGCTCTTCCTAACAAATCTGAACATAAATCAGATAAAGAAATATTGGTGTACAGGCAAATTCCCATTACAATTAAAATTCCCATCAAAGCACATATTTCAGAAACGCTAACAGGAGATACAAACTTCTTCATTTGTATGGTCAACAATTTTCTGTACTGTTTAATGAGTGAAAAATTTCTTGAACGAACCACATATACTTGTTTCTTTACCAGCAGTAGATATTTCCTGATGTTAATGGACTATGTTGGGAAAACCCCTTTTACAATGCATAGGAGCTTCTGCAACATACACTCTACCAGAACTTCTAATATATTTTTGTTTGGAGCATTGAAACTCAACAATTAGACTCTCAACAAGGCACTGTAAAACTCACATTTGAGATGCTGAGTCACATCTCCACTATATTGTTATTTTTTATTTACAAATTTTAAAATTCTGACCATATAAATGTGTAGTACAATACCTTATAATGTGAAAGACAAATAGAAAAAGGCCTATAAACACAGAAGGGTATTTGTTATGATGTTTTAAAAATTAAAAAATGCACTATAAGCATCTTGCATTGCAGTCAGTGCCAAATTTTTGAGATTTTGCATCTGTTTAAATTTGGCATGGTTTTTTTTCTTTCTTTCTAACCTGTTTTGTGTACCATGGAGGATCAGCTCTTGTTTGTTAATTTACTTGACCTAAATCTCTCAACAGCTGCCGATAATATTTCTTTGAATCCACGCCACATCTGTTCTACACTTGACATTGTTAATTTGAAAAGAGTGGAGATTGTCTCTCAAGAAGTCGTCAAGTGAATTTTTATCTACTTTTCTGACTAGGTACATTTTTCATTTATTTTTGGAGGATTTGGGGGTTACAATATTCAATCTTGCTACGACAACCCTGTGTCCACTAATCCCTGAATCTATTTTGATGCTTGTTATTAGCTCAGGATTATTTGTTGCTAAGAGGTCAAGTGTGTTTTCACAACTCTTTATTATTCACTTGGGCTCAGGAACTAACTGCTGAAATAGTTTTCAGAGAATGCATTTGGAACAATTTTGGATGATGTTTTATGTGTACCTCCACATTTAAACACGTATTTTCGCCAACATACTGATGGTAAATTAAAGTCAACACCCGCTATAATTGTATGAGTCGGGTACATGTTTGAAATTCAACTCAAGTTTTCTTCAAACCTTTCAGCAATTTTATCATCTGAATTACGAGGTGGATAAAAGGATCTGAGTATTATTTTATTTATTTACAATCATCTTGTGCTGTTTATTACAACATGAAGAACTCTATTAATTTGGAATTAAAATGTTGTTCTGTAATAGCTAGCAAAATAATCTGTGCACTATCATTCATAAACTTTCAACACATCCTTTTAAGATGGTTCTAAGGAGAAAAAAAGATATTTCTACATGTCCAATGTACTGGGAAAAAAAGGACCTAAGAGGTCTTTCTAAATACTGAGGATGGAGATTCAGTGCATGAACAGCTGGTTGGCTCAGAATACTACTACTACTACTACTACTACTACTAATAATAATAATAATAATAATATCAAATGCTAAGTGTAAAACACCGAGAACATAAAAAGTCTGGAAAATTCAACGAACGATACTTTGACATAGCTGGTGAAAGGACAAACGTTCTCAATTTCAACGGAATAAAGGCTTTCTATAATATACTTTCCTCAAAATGTACTATGCCTGGGTAAAATACGTACGGAAAAAACCAAGGAAAGAATGATGCCACTTACACGACTTACTAGTAATGGAAAAGATGTCAGTTGTTAATAGACAGTTCAAAACATGCAGTGTTTTAAGAATATAAAAAAACTGTAAGTTGTCCTTATGTCTTCAAAAGCTGAACCCAAATTACTGCAAACATTTTCACAAGGTATCTCAGAAGTTATGATGCCAAGATGGATGGAAGAGAAGAAAGATTATTTTGTCACTTATACTGTCAACGCAGAAAGAATATTCTATTTCTCAGAACCAACTATTTAACAAATTAGCTGCAGCCTGTGGATACACTCACGATTCATTCTATGTAAGCAAAATAGGATATGGCTGTTTTGGAAATGTACATTTCATTTGTCGAGAAAAGTAAAGTAATTAAAATGACTGTTTTAATGCCCTGCAAACTGTCAAAGCACTTTTCTGACAGCTACGATGCACCACCAGTTACTTTAAGATTCCCAAAGAACATGCAATACCATCATAGACGTTCCACTGATCATCACGTTTCAGAACTTTGTTTTTTGTGACATCTGCTCCTAAAATGGATGCAAGTCGCATAAGGCTGTTGTGACAAAATAAACTGACACTGTGGTGGTGGTGGCGGTGAAGACGACGAAGAGGAGAATAGTTCGCTTGCAGCTGCAGCTGTGGAAGTACACGTTTATGTGATACTAAAAATAATGTTATGGTCGACATTTCAGCACTCAAGTGGTCAGCTGCTACCCAATTGTAGTTCTTTCTCATACACTACATGTATGCTGTGTTAACAGTTTAAGATGCCTCTGTATGTCCTGTAATTAATCTTGTCCTCACGATCCCTATGTGTGCTCCCTGCCGCCGTTGGATAAGCAGCTGCAGCAGCAAGTCGTATACTCATAGCTCACTTATTTGTTACATAGTTTAATTCTTAATTTCTTTGCATGTTTTTGGTATTTGCGTTGTTTAATTCATAAATTTCGGGCGTATTGTAGTATTTGAGAGTTGTAGCATCGTGTTTTAGTACCTGAATAGTGTAAAATCGCGTAGTCTCCTTCCACCGCCAAGCAGTGTGTCAGCAGTGCGCAAGTAGCAGCATTACTAGGCATTTACTAGGCAATCTTGTATTTTAATAACCGTTTAAATTTTGTGTCGAATTGTTTGTGCTCTCTGTAGATTAGTTCAGACGTTCTTTGCACAACAGTTTTTAGCATGGATAGGGACTGCAACTGCTGTGTTCGGATGCAGGCTGAGTTGGCATCCCTTCGCTCCCAGCTTCAGGCAGTGTTGGCTTCGGTCACACAGCTTGAGGCTGTTGCCAATGGGCATCACTGTGGGGGTGCGGATGGGGGTTTGTCGGGGACGACCAGCTCGTCCCACGCATCCCCTGATCGGACTAAGACTGTGGCTGCCCTGGATACTGCCTACATTGAGGCTGATCCCTCACCTGTGGTAGAGTGGGAGGTCGTCTCGAGGTGTGGCAGGGGGCGAAAGACATTCCGGAGTGCTGAACGGAAGGCCTCTCCAGTTTGTCTGACGAACCGGTTTCAGGCTCTGTCTCAGGCTGATACAGATCTTGGGCCGGACATGGCTGCTTGTCCTGTTCCAGAGGTTGCCCCTCAGTCTGCAAGATCTGGGCGGTCGCAGAGGGTGGGCTTACTGGTAGTTGGGAGCTCCAATGTCAGGCGCGTAATGGGGCCCCTCAGGGATATGGCAGCAAGAGAGGGGAAGGAAACCAATGTGCACTCCGTGTGCATACTGGGGGGGAGTCATTCCAGATGTGGAAAGGGTCCTTCCGGATGCCATGAAGGGTACAGGGTACACCCATCTGCAGGTGGTCGCTCATGTCGGCACCAATGATGTGTGTCGCTATGGATCGGAGGAAATCCTCTCTGGCTTCCGCCGGCTATCTGATTTGGTGAAGACTGCCAGTCACGCTAGCGGGATGAAAGCAGAGCTCACCATCTGCAGCATCGTCGACAGGACTGACTGCGGACCTTTGGTACAGAGCTGAGTGGAGGGTCTGAATCAGAGGCTGAGACAGTTCTGCGACCGTGTGGGCTACAGATTCCTCGACTTGCACCATAGGGTGGTGGGGTTTCGGGTTCCGCTGGATAGGTCAGGAGTCCACTACACGCAGCAAGCGGCTACACGGGTAGCAGGGGTTGTGTGGCGTGGACTGGGCGGTTTTTTAGGTTAGATGGCCTCGGGCAAGTACAGAAAGGGCAGCAGCCTCAAAGGGTGCGGGGCAAAGTCAGAACATGCAAGGACCAAGCAGCAATCGGTATTGTAATTGTAAACTGTCAAAGCTGCATTGGTAAAGTACCGGAACTTCAAGCACTGATAGAAAGCACCGAAGCTGAAATCGTTATCGGTACAGAAAGCTGGCTGAAGCCAGAGATAAATTCTGCCGAAATTTTAACAAAGGCACAGACGGTGTTTAGAAAGGATAGATTGCATGCAACCGGTGGTGGCGTGTTTGTCACTGTTAGTAATAGTTTATCCTGTAGTGAAGTACAAGTGGATAGTTCCTGTGAATTATTATGGGTGGAGGTTACACTCAACAACCGAGCTAGGTTAATAGTTGGCTCCTTTTACCGACCTCCCGACTCAGCAGCATTAGTGGCAAAACAACTGAGAGAAAATTTGGAATACATTTCACATAAATTTTCTCAGCATGTTATAGTCTTAGGTGGAGATTTCAATTTACCAGATATAGACTGGAACACTCAGATGTTTAGGACGGGTGGTAGGGACAGAGCATCGAGTGACATTATACTGAGTGCACTATCCGAAAATTACCTCGAGCAATTAGACAGAGAACCGACTCGTGGAGATAACATCTTGGACCTACTGATAACAAACAGACCCGAACTTTTCGACTCTGTAAGTGCAGAACAGGGAATCAGTGATCACAAGGCCGTTGCAGCATCCCTGAATATGAAGTTAATAGGAATATAAAAAAAGGGAGGAAGGTTTATCTATTTAGCAAGAGTAATAGAAGGCAGATTTCAGACTACCTAACAGATCAAAACGAAAATTTCTGTTCCGACACTGACAATGTTGAGTGTTTATGGAAAAAGTTCAAGGCAATCGTAAAATGCATTTTAGATAGGTATGTGCCGAGTAAAGCTGTGAGGGACGGGAAAAACCCACCGTGGTTCAACAACAAAGTTAGGAAACTACTGCGAAAGCAAAGAGAGCTTCACTGCAAGTTTAAACGCAGCCCAAACCTCTCAGACAAACAGAAGCTAAACGATGTCAAAGTTAGCGTAAGGAGGGCAATGCGTGAAGCGTTCAGTGAATTCGAAAGTAAAATTCTATGTACTGACTTGACAGAAAATCCTAGGAAGTTCTGGTCTTACGTTAAATCAGTAAGTGGCTCGAAACAGCATATCCAGACACTCCGGGATGATGATGGCATTGAAACAGAGGATGACACGCGTAAAGCTGAAATACTAAACACCTTTTTCCAAAGCTGTTTCACAGAGGAAGACCGCATTGCAGTTCCTTCTCAAAATCCTCGCACAAACGAAAAAATGGCTGACATCGAAATAAGCGTCCAAGGAATAGAAAAGCAACTGGAATCACTCAACAGAGGAAAGTCCACTGGACCTGATGGGATACCAATTCGATTCTACACACAGTATGCGAAAGTGGTGGTGGTGTGTTGGGGCTTATGGGCGCTCAACATCGAGGTATCAGCGCCCTGACATACATTAAAAGGAACGAATGTGGACAGACCTAAGAAAACTAAAGCACACACTCAAAGAAAGTAGGAACAGAAGGAAAATGCTACATAAGAAAGTAAAACCTAAGAAAAGGGAAAACATAGCAACAAGAATGTCACAGGAAATTGTCATTGGCTGGCCACTTAAATAAAATATGGGCGAGCTTCTCACACGGTGAGCAAATTAAAATCCTCTCCCTAAAATCTTTGTAAAAACATTTGACAGGGCACAGAACTTTAAAACTTTAGCCACATTCGTCCGAGTGTTGCCTAAAAGAGATGACAGGTCCGCTGGCAAGTCAGCCGCAACCCGCTGGTCAGAAAATAAAACGCAATCCACTAAAACTTGGCGCACAGTGACCTGGACGCCACAAGCACCACACATTGGAGGGTCCTCTCGCCGGAGAAGGAAGCCATGCGTCATAGGGCTGTGGCCTATTCGAAGCCGAGTGAGGAGAACCTCATCCCGTCGATGGGGCTGAAAGGAAGTACACCACACACGCGTTGTGGGCTTGACTATACGGAGCTTAATGTCAGTCACTTCCAGCCACTCATTCTCCCACCGACGCATGACCCGTGAGCTCAACAGCGAGGTGAGTGCGTGCAAGGGGATAGCACACCGAGATACTTGTGGGGCGAGACACGCCTCCTTTGCTGCGAGATCTGCCCTTTCATTCCCAGCAATGCCGACATGCCCCGGAATCCAGCAGAAAGCTACAAACTTCTCCAGTTGCTGTAGTCAGAGGAGGGCATCCTGGATGGTCTGGACAATTTTGTCTGCCGGATACAAATGTTGCAATGAGTGAAGGGAACTGAGTGAATCGGAACAGACAAGAAATTTAGGAGAGGAAGAATGTCTCATGTGCTCCAGTGCCCGCAAGATCGCAGACAATTTTGCATCAAAGACAGTAAAAGTCTGAGGCAGTCGGACCTTGAGGACGCGATCCGGAAAAACAACTGAGCAACCAACAGAATCCCCTTGTTTCGACCCATCCGTGAAAACAGCTACATAGTCGTGGTGCTCAGATAAAATGGCAGAAAATGCTGCATTAAAAACGGTGGCAGGAGTGCAATCTCTCTTGTACTGCAATAAATCTAAAATCACTCCGGGCCTCTTCAGTAACCAGGGTGGCAGGCGGTTAAAACCTTGGATTTGGGGTTGTACAGACTCCACACCAAGGAACTCTAGTACACGTTTCACACGTATCCCAAACGGCAATGTAGCCCGGGGACGGCGGGAAAAAAGGTGATCCAGAGGTGGATGGGCAACAAGACGGTGGGCAGGCGAGCTGGGAGCTGCAAGAAACTTACAAGCCTGGCACACCAGCAGGAGCTGCCGCCGGATGGTAAGTGGCGGTTCGCCAGACTCAGCACAGAGGCTGGGTACGGGACTGGTCCGATAAGCACCCGTGGCCAGTCGAATCCCAGCATGGTGAACAGCGTCAAGGATCCGCAAATAAGATGGCCTCGCTGACCCATATACTGTGCACCCATAGTCCAGCCGTGAACGCACAAAAGCTCCATAAAACTGAAGGAGACGTGCCCTGTCCGTGCCCCAAGACCTGTGGCTGACGCACTTGAGGATGTTCAGTGCCTTCAGCGTTCTGGCTTTCAAGTCACGTAGGTGTGGCAGCCATGACAACCTGGAGTCAAAAATTAGGCCCAGAAACCGCACTGTGTCTCTAAAATGTAGGACAGTATCCCCCATATGCAAGGCAGGCAAAGTAAAAACACGACGAGAACGATTAAAATGAACACAAACACACTTATCAGCAGAAAACCGAAAACCCGTCTTTGCAGCCCACTCCTCTAACCGTCGCACTGTTAGCTACAACTGACGGCTCACGGTTGCAACACTGGAGGAGGAACAGAAAACAGCAAAGTCGTCCACAAATAAGGAGCACTGTACTGGACTCCTCACTGTAGACGTTATACTGTTGATGGCTATGGCAAAGAGGGTAACGCTTAAAACACTGCCCTGGGGGACACCGTTCTCTTGCTCAAAGTGATAAGACAGTGTGTTACTAACTCGGGTCCGAAAAAACCGCTGAGACAGGAAAGACCGAATGAAAATGGGGAGGCGGCCACGAAAGCTCCATTGATGCAGTTGTGCAAGAATATAGTGTCTCCAAGTAGTATCATATGCCTTACTGATATCAAAGAAGATACTGATACAGTGATGCTGACGGAGAAAAGCCTGCTGAATAGCCGCCTCTAGGAGGGTCAGGTTGTCGACTGTGGACCGAAATTTTCGGAATCCACACTGAAAGCGGCTAAGGAGCTGTCTGGTCTCTAACAGCCAGACCAGACGCCAGTTAACCATCCGTTCCAGGGTCTTTCCGACACAGCTTGTCAAGGCAATACTACGATAACTACCGGGACATGTGCGGTCCTTTCCTGGTTTGAGGAGAGGGATGAGGATTGCCTCCCTCCACGAGGTGGGGAACACTCCTGTCTGCCATATGAGATTAAAAGATTCGAGGAGGATTTCCTTTGACGCCGCTGGCAGATGTCGAAGCATGGAGTACCGGATGCGGTCGTAACCTAGTGCAGCGTCAGAAGTCTCAGTAAGTGCCGATTCAAGTTCCCACATGAAGAAAGGGGAATTGTAGGCCTCAGAACTGTTCAACCGAAAGTCCAAGGCCGCTCTTTCGACAGTCGCACGGTAGCGACGAAACGCTGGATCCTGATTTGCAGTGGCAGTACTTTGTGCAAAATGCTCTGCCAGCGTCTGAGCAATGGCTCTGGGTGTCGTTTGGAGGCATCCCTGGTTCAGGACAGCAGCTATTGGTAAACGGCTATGTTTACCGGAAATCCTCCGGATGGCTTCCCATACTCTTGTGGAACAAGTGGAATGGCTGATGGAGTCCAGGAACTCCTGCCATGACCTTTTCTTGCTCTCTTTAATGACACGGCGTGCCCTGGCTCTCGCGATTCGAAAGGCGGTAAGATTGACCGCTGTTGGATGGCATTTAAATCGGCGAAGAGCAATACGCCTGTCCCGGATGGCTGAACGGCACTCTTCTGTCCACCAAGGCACAAGGCGCCGCTTAAGAGTGCCAGAAGACTGTGGTATGGACAGGTCAGCAGCATGATGGACCACAAACGTGATGTGATCCACCCATTCCTGTACGTTATTGTGGCGGTCAAAGACAGCCAACCGAGTGAACAGTGGCCAGTTAGCCCTGCCAATCATCCACGATGGTGGCCGCTGCTCCAGCAAGTCGTCAATGACCTCCCAGTAAACAGAGTCGGTGAGGGTTGGAGAGCAGAAAGATAGGTCAATGGCTGAGAATGACCCTGTAGCAGTAGAGAAATGAGTCGGAGTACCTGTGTTGAGGATGCATAACACTTGGGATGTTAGGAGGCTCTCCAAAATTCGACCTCGAGCGCAAAGAGAAGTGGAGCCCCACAGGACATGATGGGCATTGAAGTCTCCCAGGAGGAGAAATGGGAGGAGGTGAATGAATTTCCACTGCAACCGCTTGCAGGTCAGTATCCAGGGGGAGAGCAGAGGAGTGGTGGTCATTATTGACAAACACAGCGACTCCGCCTTTGGCCCTTTCCCCAGTCAGGTCATCTTTGCGATATGACGTATAGCCCCTTAGTACAGGAGCATCAGATGGTTTTAAATGTGTTTCCTGTAAACACAAGTACAGAGGTCGTTGCCGTGCTAGGAGGTTCAGTTCCTCCACATGAGCCCGAAATCCATTCATGTTCCACTGTATAATTGGAGCCATCTATCAGGGTGGGAGTACCTTCATCCTCACTTTCTGTCGGGGAGGGGGAGGAGAGCCCACAACAGGTGCTGCTTCATTCAAACTCCCTCATGGGCAGCTTTACCACAATTCCCGCAAGTGGCTTCCCCTTTACAGCCTAGAGTAGTGTGTCCAAAGTGTTGGCATTTAAAACACCGCATGGGGTTGGGGTAATAAGGCCGTACACTGAGACGTAGGAAAGCTGCCTTCACATGCTCTGGCAATTTGCTGCTGTTAAATGTAAGGATAAATGAGTCAGTCTTTATGAGAGCACCATCCACCCATTTCATAATGTGTTGCACGTCAACAATTCCTTCCCGGGACCATTCAGCCTTCAGTTCGTCTTGGGGAATGTCAACAAGATCTCTGCAAGTCACAACACCCTTGCTATAGTTCAAGGTGTTGTGAAATTCAGTGTCTATCGCAAACTCCCCAAGAAATTGTGCCTCCTGAAGGTTCTGGACTTGCTGGAAGCTAGATGTTTCAACCAACAAGGTGCCATTTCGCAAGCGCTTTACAGATTTTAATGTGCCAGCAATACCTTCTAAGCCCTTCGGTATATAAAATGGCGAAACTTTTTCAAAACTCCCATCTTTTCTTTTAATTATGAAAAACACATTCTGCGAAGCAACATGCGTTCTGTTACTACTACCTGAATCAGGAGGACTGGCGTGAAAGAACTTGCTCCCCCTTCTAACAGCCGTGTACCGCAAGTCTCTAGAGGAACGGAAGATTCCAAATGAAAGGAAAAGAGCACAGGTAGTCCCAGTCTTCAAGAAGGGTCGTCGAGCAGATGCACAAAACTATAGACCTGTATCTCTGACGTCGATCTGTCGTAGAATTTTAGAACATGTTTTTTGCTCGCGTATCATGTCTTTTTTGGAAACCCAGAATCTACTCTGTAGGAATCAACATGGATTCCGGAAACAGTGATCGTGTGAGACCCAACTCGCGTTATTTGTTCATGAGACCCAGAAAATATTAGATACAGGCTCCCAGGTAGATGCTATTTTCCTTGACTTCCGGAAGGCAATCGATACAGGTCCGCACTGTCGCCTGATAAACAAAGTAAGAGCCTACGGAATATCAGACCAGCTGTGTGGCTGGATTGAAGAGTTTTTAGCAAACAGAACACAGCATGTTGTTATCAATGGGGAGACGTCCACAGACGTTAAAGTAACCTCTGGCATGCCACAGGGGAGTGTTATGGGACCATTGCTTTTCACAATATATATAAATGACCTAGTAGATAGTGTCGGAAGTTCCATGCGGCTTTTCGCGGATGATATTGTAGTATACAGAGAAGTTGCAGCATTAGAAAATTGTATCGAAATGCAGGAAGATCTGCAGCGGATAGGCACTTGGTGCAGAGAGTGGCAACTAACCCTTAACATACACAAATGTAAGTATTGCGAATACATAGAAAGAAGGATCCTTTATTGTATGATTATATGATAGCGGAACAAACACTGGTAGCAGTTACTTCTGTAAAATATCTGGGAGTATGCGTGCGGAACGTTTTGAAGTGGAATGATCATATAAAATTAATTGTTGGTAAGGTGGGTGCCAGGTTGAGATTCATTGGGAGAGTCCTTAGAAAATTTAGTCCATCAACAAAGGAGACGGCTTACAAAACACTCGTTCGACCTATACCTGAGTATTGCTCATCAGTGTGGGATCCATACCAGATCGGGTTGACGGAGGAGAGAGAGAAGATTCAAGGAAGAGCGGTGCGTTTCGTCACAGGGTTATTTGGTAACCGTGATAGCGTTACGGAGATGTTTAGCAAACTCAAGTGGCAGACTCTGCCAGAGAGGCGCTCTGCATCGCGGTGTAGCTTGCTCGCCAGGTTTCGAGAGGGTGCGTTGCTGGATGAGGTATTGAATATATTGCTTCCCCCTACTTATTCCTCCCGAGGAGATCACGAATGTAAAATTAGAGATTAGAGCGCGTACGGAGGCTTTCAGACAGTTGTTCTTCCCGCGAACCATACGCGACTGGAACAGAAAAGGGAGGTAATGACTGTAGCACGTAAAGTGCCCTCCGCCACACACCGCCAGGTGGCTTGCGGAGTATGGATGTAGATGTAGATGTAGCGATATGTGGGGTGTTGTAGAATATCCCTAGTTCATCATTTAAAGGCAGTTCTCCAAACTTCATAAGTACACTTTCTTGGGATGGCTTCTGGCTATCTTCAAAAGTCTGACAGCTCAATTCCTTCAGGATTCATGTAACACTCTCCCACAGATCAAGCAAACCCATTAGTCCTACCTGGTACAAGTCCCACAAACTTCAGCAATATTCTAGGCTGGGTTGGACGAATGTTTTGTAAGCAGTCTCCTTTGTAGACTGACTGCATTTCCCCAGTATGCTACCAATAAACTGAAGTCTACCACCTACTTCACCTTTGACTATAAGCTCACTCCATTTAAAATCTACAGGTGTTACACCGAGGTATTAATTAATCGATTCCAATTATGACTCAGTGATATTATTGTTTTGTGACATGCACAATTTTACATTTTTAAACATTTAAAGCAAGTTGCTTCTCTCTGCACAACTTTGAAATCTGATCAAGATCTGACTAAATATTTGTGCAGCTTCTTTCATTATAGATAACTGCATCATCGGCAAAAAGTCTGAGGTTACTATTAATAATGTCATTAATATACAATACGAACAGCAAGGGTCCCAACACATTTCCATGGGGTACATCCACAGTTACTTCTACATCTAACTCTCCATTAAAGAAAACTTGTTGCATCCTGCCTATCAGCAACTCCTCCATCCCGTCACAAATGGAGCCTTGTCAACTGATTGGCCCCATGATGGCAACACTGCCCATAGTCACTACCATCTGTCAACAACAACTCTATTTCAGCTGTAGGAGTTCAACAGTTATTCTGAAACTAGTGCTTTCCCTTAATTTCCATGGAGACAGCAGAAACAGATGGCACAGTAACATGGTTAAACAGAGTAAGATATCAGCTACATATTGCCATTTCCCCCATAGTCACATCATTGCCAATGCACTTTTGCCAGTGATGAACAATAGCTTCATGTCTTGCTCATAAAAACCTACACAAGCTGTGACTGGGCACCACTACTGAAACACACTGTTTACTTCCTCAAATTACTCAGGTCTACTGTAAAATCTCCATTCATCATTAGCAAGCATTGATGGGTCTCTATTAGAACAATTTGTGCAAAAGCATGGACTCAACAGTGGGCCACACAAAGTCAGCACAAAAAACTCTTGAGGATTAGTTTCAGAGTGACCCTCTTATTTTTCCTCCTTCCATGTCAGTTGAGTTCTTGCCAGCAACAAACAGCAGGATGGTACTTCTTTCAATTATTTTACTTTGCAAAATCAGAGTAAACAACTGCCTGCACAAAAACTATTTGGAAGAAAGCCCAGTGCCAGTACACTCACTACATAGTATCAGAGAATTTTTATTAACTTTTCTCATGGTTATGTTCATCCTGTGCATTAGTAGAACAACATAAATTTTTAGGGTTCTGTACCACAATCTGTAAAAATGGAACCTTTATAGGATTCATTGTCTGTCTGTCTGTCAAGACTCCTTTTTCTGAGCAACGGGTAGAGGTATCAAGTTGAATTTTTTTTTTAACATATTAAGGTCTATGGTATTTTGGTGGTATGAAAAATTTAAGCTTTTAAGTTGATGTCATCAAAAGATATGGCCATTTGTATCATATTTCAACACTCACAAACACACTTGTCAAACAAGTTTCTTTTGATGGCCAATTTTGAAACAGCTGTATATAAATGGTGTAGCTTAGAAGAAAAATGTCATTTGCATGCTACAGATTCATTTTTTATTTTACTTGTGCACCCTGATGCGTTTTGCCTTAGTTACAAGACATCTTCAGCGAGTGTCCTGAAATATTGCACAATTTTCTCGTTTACACATATAGTGGAAGTTTTTACAATAAAATGAAAAGGCACATACAGATCAGCATCTAATTCTGTATCTGTAAGTCAAACAGCTTTCTCTCAAGTGGAAACCTGACTGGAAACTTTAAGTTTTTCTTTTGATCACACTTTTTTTTTAAATAAAGCACTGTAGCTGCCTTTTTGTGTGCGTCTTAAGAGTGTTATTCATTTTACAACGTGCTGCTAACTTTCTCAGTTCTATTGTATGCTACATGCTTCATCAGTGCAGGGAGTGGATAGGTATCTTCATTTGGTCATTTAGTAGCAGTCATCAAAACCTATAGGAAGGAATCATGAAACTTGACAAGAAGTAAGAATTCAAAGTACCAGTCAAAGAAAAAAAAAATATCTAAAAATTATCAATTTGTAATTATATCACAAACAAAAAATATTTTTCTGCCATTTGTTGCCCACCAGGCTGTTTCTCTGTTAAGACTTTTTTTTCTTAAGAATAGGTACAAGTATATACCTGCACCAGCAAAACATTGCACTTGACAATTCACAATATGTCAAGTTACACTGCAATAGCGATGTTGCAACAGCAGCCTCTATACACATAGCAGATGATACTGTTTTCTGTTACATCTTGTAAATGTAAGCTATAGAGCAATGACAGTATACATAAGAAATCGCTTTTGACTTGCTACCACAATGACAGCAAATAAACAACTGCATAATAATACATATAATCATAATGAAGCAGACACTTTTGATAAGAGAGTAAAGAAATACAGAAAAAAAGCATTTGATGAGGTATGGTACATAGTTTATAAAGTAAGTAATAATCAAGATTGTAACTTCTCACTCTACGTCCTACAATGACAATAATGCAATAAACAACCAATATTCCTAGCTCCTGACTCATCATTTTATGGCGACAATGGCACAATTCCATCTAGCTCCTCACTGTCACTGTAATCGGAATCAGCACCAAAACCGCCTTAATGGTCATCTCACAAATACAAATTGAATGAAAGCCTTTATCCACAAGCTTGTGCAAGAATATGCTTCGAGCCGTAACAGTATGCAACTTTTCTAACAGGACTTTGTGTTTTTCTAGTACACTGTAACAGAAATCCGTACTTTTCGGCACAATTTTTAGTGACATTTCAACACTCCTGACAAGTTCACTTTCTTTTAACAACACTACAAACTTTGCTACCTAGAATAATCATTCCTGCTATAGTAAGCATAATACGCCTGCAAATTGCACCGTCTTTAAAGAATCTAAGTTGGTGACATGGTGACAACACTTTTCCTTCTTTCCAGGAGGTGCTAAAAGTATATTATATGATCCAGATGGCTCGGAATCATTGTGGCTCAAGTCTATATCTTCTAATTTTTGCAATAACATTCCCCTTCTTACAACCGCATTAATTCCAAGAGCTTTTGATGTTTGTTCCACAACTTTATGGGCGAAAACTGATGGCTGTCCATGAATAGTTGCGCATTCTCTCTCTTGCTTGTAAGACTCAAGAGTTCTCTGTAGTAACTTCCGTGCCTCACTGTCTAGCAGCATGCCTTGAGGCAAAGGATTGTCCTTTTTTTTTTTTTTTTTTTTTTTTTTAATCGAGTATCAGAATTTTCTAAATGTTGTGTACATAGTCAGCGCGTACACAACTTTCCCACTAGAGCGCGCCCCGCTAAGCACAACAGCGCAGGCGCAGCGCTCGTCTGTCTCCGCACTACGAGATGGAGCTGCCATAGAGATGAACCAAATTCTGCGCGTATTAATATGTAACACAGCCAATGAGATTGCTGCTAATGTAGAACCTTTTCTCCTCGCGGATCACACTCGCGCAGTGATACATGAACGCGAGAGGCATTATAACGAGTGTACAGACCTCCGATTGGCCAGTCTGCATTTGTCTGCACTAGTCTGTACCAGTCCGCATTAGTCTGTACAAGTACTACATTTGTCTGTACCAGTCTATAGTCAAGTTTCAGTCTGCGCCTAATAAGATTACCATATTCCTGTACATAGCCAGGAAGATAAATGTATAGACACTTTTGTCAAGTATCAGAGAAATATGTGAGAATAAGATTAACGTACCAATACGAAAGGAACTTCAGATTTTCAATTGTAAATAGCATCCAGAACCAAGTTAAGTAATTTTTATGCTTGTTATTATTTTAATAAATGTGTGTGAAAATTAATCAAGTTCTGTTTAAAGTTGGTCACCGTCAATCTGCTACTCTAAGCGTGCAAGTGGCATTTCTATCGTCTGACCTAATGGCAGAAGATAAACACGCCACGATAAGACCACGAGACATATTGCTGACTTCGCCTACTTCGTTAGAGCGACAAGACAAATAATCTGATGGTGTGTATACTGAAGGTCTTACAGTACGCACACCACACTAAACCACAGCAACACAAAGCACATGGCAGAAACGACACACGATGTATGTTGTTTATGTTCACTCCGAACAAAACCGGTAACACGGCAGATTTGACATCATGAATCACAGCGACTGCTGTGCTGGGATTGGTTCACGCTCCAGGCTTCGTGCTTTTCGTTCTTATGTGTTAACCTGTTATGCTGCTAACTTGACTCACTCGTTAAAACCTATAAATGAACTTCATATATACATTTCGGTCTTCGTGGTAAAGTGCATGCCTGGGAACCAAGAGGCCAGACCACAGAACTTTCACTCTTTGTTTTAACCTAGCCTTCACCTGTCAATCATGTGAAGAGTCACTAGAAACAACAGTGTTCGAACTCCATGTTAAACTGTGATTCCCCTTTGTCCTGTTTGATATCAGGGGAAATGGTGCAGTAGTCAATTGAACCACAAGAAATTATCACTACTACCATCATTATTGTCACACATAATCTACATCTGCATCTACATCCATACTCCGCAATCCACCTGACGGTGTGTGGCGGAGGGTACCTTGAGTACCTCTATTGGTTCTCCCTTCTATTCCAGTCTCTTACTGTTCATGGAAAGAAAGATTGTCGGTATGCCTCAGTGTGGGCTCTAATCTCTCTGATATTATCCTCATGGTCTCTTTGCGAGATATACATAGGAGGAAGCAATATACTGCTTGGCTCCTCAGTGAAGGTGTATTCTTGAAACTTCAACAAAAGCCCGTACCGAGCTACTGAGCATCTCTCCTGCAAAGTCTTCCACTGGAGTTTATCTATCATCTCTGAAACACTTTCGCGATTACTAAATGATCCTGTAACGAGGCGCGCTGCTCTCCATTGGATCTTCTTTATCTCTTCTATCAACCCTATCTGGTACGGATCCCACACTGCTGAGCAATATTCAAGCAGTGGGTGAACAAGAGTACTGTAACCTACTTCCTTTGTTTTTGGATTGCATTTCCTTAGGACTCTTCCAATGAATCTCAGTCTGGCATCTGCTTTACCGACAATCAAATTTAAATGATCATTCCATTTTAAATCACTCCTAATGCCTACTCCCAGATAATTTATGGAATTAACTGCTTCCAGTTGCTGACCTACTATATTGTAGCTAAATGATAAAGGATCTTTCTTTTTATGTATTCGCAGCACATTACACATGTCTACATTGAAATTCAATTGCCATTCCATGCACCATGCGTCAATTCGTTGCAGATCCTCCTGCATTTCAGTACAATTTTCCATTGTTACAACCTCTCGATATACTACAGTATCATCTGCAAAAAGCCTCAGTGAACTTCTGATGTTATCCACAAGGTCATTTGTGTATATTGTAAATAGCAATGGTCCTACGACACTCCCCTGCGGCACACCCGAAATCACTCTCACTTCAGAAGACTTCTCTCCATTGAGAATGACATGCTGCGTTCTGTTATCTAGCAACTCTTCAATCCAATTACACCATTGGTCTGATAGTCCACGTGCTCTTACTTTGTTCATTAAATGACTGCGGGGAACTGTATCGAACGCCTAGCGGATGTCAAGAAACACGGCATCTACCTGGGAACCCGTGTCTATGGCCCTCTGAGTCTTGTGGACGAATAGCGTGAGCTGGGTTTCACACGATCGTCTTTTTCAAAACCCATGCTGATTCCTACAGAGTAAATTTCTAGTCTCCAAAAAAGTCATTATACTTGAACATAACACGTGTTCCAAAATTCTACAACTGATCGACGTTAAAGATACAGGTCTATAGTTCTGCACATCTGTTCAACGTCCCTTCTTGAAAACGGGGATGACCTGTGCCCTTTTCCAATCCTTTGGAATGCTACTCTCTTCTAGAGACCTACGGTACACTGCTGCAAGAAGAGGGGCAAGTTCCTTCGCGTACTCTGTGTAAAATCGAACTGGTATCCCATCAGGTCCAGTGGCCTTTCGTGTATTTCGATATCTACCATTTTGTCATCTGTGCGACAATCTAGAGAGGGAACTACAATGCAGTCTTCCTCTGTGAAACAACTTTGGAAAAAGACATTTAGTATTTTGGCCTTTAGTCTGTCATCCTCTGTTTCAATACCATTTTGGTCACAGAGTGTCTGGACATTTTGTTTCGATCCACCTACCACTTTTACATATGACCAAAATTTCTCAGGATTTTCTGCCAATAATAATAATAATAATAATAATAATAGCCATTGTCACCGCCACCACCACCGTCATCTATCCACATAATTAACTTTGTACAGAACTCTTTGATTATATGTCTTGTAAAATGTTGGCTGAACGATTTCTCCTTATTTTTGGAACCTACTGATTAAGCTTGTGGTTTAAAAATGCAAACACGCTGAATGATGTGAAATCATGGTGTGTTTGCTACACGTCACTTCCTGCCACACGGCACTTCCATTTCCATTACTGCCGTCTTGTTTCTGTGCACAAACTGTAAACAGCCTTCTGCTCCCTGTATTTTACCGTCGCTACCTTCAGAATTTGAAAGAAAGTATTCCAGTCAACATTGTCAAAAGCTTTCTCTTGTCAAAAGCTTTCTCTAAGTCTAAAAATGCTATAAATGCAGGTTTGCCTTTCCTTAACCTATCTTCTACGATACGACATAAGGTCGGTACTGCTTCATGTGTTCCTATATTTCTCTAGAATCCAAACTAATCTTCCATGAGGTTGGCTTCTATCAGTTTGTCCATTCTCCTGTAAAGAATTCATATTAGTATTTTGCAATCATGACTATTTAACAGGTAGTTTGACAATTGTTGCACCTGTCAGTATCTGGTTTCTTTGGAATTGAGATTATTACAGTCTTCTTGGAGTGAGAGTATTTCACCTGACTCATACATCTTGGACACCATATGGAAGAGTTTTGTCATGGTTGGCTCTCCCAAGGTTATCAGTAGTTCTGACATAATATTGTCTACTCGGGGAGCCTTGTTTCGACTTAGATCTGTAGACTCTATTAAATTATTCTCACTAGAAATGTATCCACCATCTCATCTTCATCTACGTCCACTTTCCTTTCCTTATTATTGCCTTCAAGTTTAACTCCCTTGTACACAGCCTCTACACACTCCTTCCACCTTTCAGTTTTTCCTTCTTTGCTTAGGACTGGTTTCCCAAATGAATTCTTTACGTTCATACAGCTGTTTCACGTTTTACCAAAGCCTCTTTAATTCTCCTGTAGAAAGTATCTGTCTATCCCCTAATGAAATATGTTCCTAAATCCTTACATCTGTCTTCTAGCCATTCCTGCTTAGCAATTTTTCACTTTCTGTCAATCTGATTTTTTAAGCATTTGTGTTCCATTTCACCTGCTCAATTTGATGCATTTATGTGTTTTCTCTTTTCAACAATTTAATTCAATAACTCTTGTGTCATCCAAAGATTTCTACTAGGTCTTGTCTTTTTACCTATTTGAACCTCCACTACCTTCACTATCACATTTCTTAAATCTAACCATTCATCATCTATTGTATTTCTTTCCCTTGTTCTAGTCTATCTTTGTCTAATGGTCCCTCTGAAACTCTCGCTAACCTCTGGTTTTTTCGTCTTACCCAGGCACCATTTCCTTAATTTCCTACCTTTTTCCAGTTTCTTCAGTTTTAATCTACAGTTCATAACCAATAAACTATGGCCAGAGACCACATCTGCCCCTGGAAATGTTTTGCAATTTAAAACCAGGTTCCTACATCTGTGTCTTACAATTATATAATCAATCTGAAACCTTCAGGTGTCTCAAGATCTCTTCCACAATAACCTCTTCCTATGATTCTTAAAATGCATCAGCAATGATTAAATTATGCTCTGCGCAAAACATGGCTTCCTCTTTCATTCCTTTCTCCCAGTCCATATTCACCTACTATTTTTCTCCTTCTCTTCCTTTCCCTACAATCGAATTCCAGCCCCCAATGACTGCTAAATTTTCATCTTCCTGAATTGTCTGAATCATTTCTTTTATCTCAACTATCTTGGCTACAATAATGCATTCACTATGCAGTTCGTAATAGTTTACCTGCATTTGTGTTTTCTAATTCATTGTTAAACCTACTCCTGAATTAGCCCTATTTGATTTTGTATTTATAACCCTGTATTCAACTGACCAGAAGTCCTGTTCCTCCTGCCACCAAACTTCACTAATTCTCACTATAACTAACTTCATACGATCCATTTTCCTTTTTAATTTTTCTAACCCACCTACCCGATTTAGGGATCTAAAATTCCACACTCCGAACCGTAGAATGGCAGATTTTGTTTCTCCTGATGATGACATCCTCCAAAGTGGGATCTAACATTCCATACTTTGATCTGTAGACTGCCAGTTTTGTTTCTAATGATGATGACACCTTCCTGAGTAGTCTCACCTGGAGATCCAAAAGAGGGACCCAAGAGGACACCATCATCCTTTCAACATACAGTAGAACTGCATGCCCCTGTGAATAATTAGGGCTGCAGTTTTCTCCTGCTTTGCAGCACAGCAAAGCCATTTTGGTTGATGCTCAACAGCCCCCCCCCCCCCCCCCCCCCCCCACAGTTGTGACTGTACCTTTGGTTGGCTACCTGTATTGCTGAGGCATGCAAGCAATCCCACTGGCAGCAAGATCCACGATTCATTGGGGGAGAGGGGGGAGGACACCTACAGGCAGATATTAATGTGGGGTGTGACCAACTTTCACCTTTATGACAGCTTCAGCACTTCTGGGGACACTTTTGAAGAGGCGTCCATATGTGTCTGGAGGAATGGCAGTGCATTTTTCATCATGCTGTGAAACCAGAAAAGGTAGTGATATCACATTCTAACTCATCCCAAAGACATCCCACTGTTTTCAGATTGGGACTCAGGGCAGGCCAGTCCTTTTCACGAATGTTACTGTCAACAAACTATTGCCTCAGTCACACTGACAGACAACCATAATATCCAAACTCTTCCTCTACTGCAAGCAGTCACAATGCTGTAAAATGCGTTAATACCCCTCTGCATTTATCATTTTCTTAACACATTCCACTGGCTGCCCCTAAGAATTGCGAGCACATTGTGATTTCACTTACAGTAAGCACTCCCATGAATTTCTAAGAGCAGCTTTCCCAATTGTTACTTCATAATGCATTATTTCTGAGCAGCAATGGCTTGAAATCACTTGTTCACTCTTTTAGTACTTCAGAAAGCCTGCTTCCATAAAGTGCCGTGTGAGTCAAAAAACATATTACAGGCGTAACGAGTTCCCACACAGTCATTGTTGCAGTGTGCTTCCAGAATTGTCTGGATCATAAAAGCTTGTTGTAAAATGGGGAAAGTTTAACTGATGGAGAAATTCTGGGGCTGTTTGAAGAATCTGATCGAAAATTGACAGTGATAGTTTAAAAATCGATGACACTAGTTTTGAAACAAACACTTACCTTTAGTTTTTTTTTATTTTTATTTTTTTTGTTCATAATGCAGGGCCACAGTAATAATATATTTCTTTAAAGTCAGTACCACCATTAGACTGCTGTTTATTTCTAATGTTACATTTACACTTACACAATCATGATTTTGGCTTTAAAGTATCAAGTATTTTAAGTGTTATAGTACAACAATATGCCATCTTAGGCAATTTATAACACTTAAAACACTTGATAATGACACTTTGAAGCTAAAATAATGATTGTGTACGTGTAAATGTAACACTGGAAATAAACAACAGTTCAATGGTGGTACTAGCTTTAAAGAAACACTTACCTGCTTTCCCCTTTGTCTTATAAGCAGGAGCCACACAAAGAAGTTGAGAAGTTTACTATGCCTTGGGGACTGCAGGAGTCACTGTGGCCTGATTGGAATGCGTAAAGTACAATAAGAGGACCATACCCCAACAATGGAAAAGCCCCATTCTGAAACCCCATTTTCTCAATACTCCACAGTTGGCACTACCCACAATGACAGATCATGTTCTCCAGGCATTCACCAAATGTAAGGCCATTGGACTGCCAGAGTATAGCATGATTTATCACTCCTAACCACTTGTTTCCAGTCACCTACTGTTCAGTGATGTCACTTTTTATACACTCTGAAGTGTCACTTAGCACTGACAACATAAAACATGGTTTATGAGGAGCTTGCTCGACCATTGTACCCCATTCTTTTAAACTCCCTACACACAATCACTGTGCTAGCTGCACTACTGGCAGCTCAGAAAAATTCCTTCTGCTAATTTCAAGTGATCTTTTACACCATCCTCCACAATGCTCAATGGACCCTGTTCATCAGTACATGAGGTCTGTCCGGTCTTGGTTTACTTGTCATTGTTCCTTCGTGTTTCCTCTGCACACTCCTATCACCAACAGTCAACTTGGGCAGCTGTAGAAGAATTTGTTACTCTGGTGTCATCCAATGACTATTCCACGTTCGAAGTCTCGAGCCCTCCTATCCGATCTGGTCTGCTGTTACTGCTTCTCTACTGACAATACAATACTCCCCATTCCTGGTATATTGGCAGGCCTGCCTCTTGTGACATCTAGTGATCAATTCTGCATTACACAGGTATGATTGGATACTTTTCATCAGGGTATATATGCAGACTATGGAGGGCAGTATTATCCATCCATGCAAAGTTTTCAGTGTACTGTGAGTGATTACCACACAGAAGATGCATTATACATGTATGGCAAGACTGTATAAGACAGATTTTATGATGTGGAAGATTTGGCAACTTCTGTTAACCAAGACTATACGAGACCCTCTTTTCTTAACGGTCAGGTCTGAATCTAGTTAAAAAAGTGAGTCTCAACCATTCATTTCAATTAGTATACCAACTACAGTAGCTGCATTTATATTTTTCTAATTACAAGGCACACATTTCTTGAAATAAGTTCCAACACAAGAGAATGCCCATGCGAGTAATTCAGGATCCACTTTATGGATTTTCCAATATTCTCATCTAACCTCAGGCATTCCGAAAATGTTTACGAACACTTAATTCCTCATCTACATTTTACACTGACTTATTTCTTTAGTCCATAAAGATTTGACTCCACATATAAATGCCAGTAATAAATATGATGAATAGTGTTCTTAAGGTGGAACACAGTGTGAGTAAAAAAAATTAACATTACACATAAAATTATTAACATATGTAGAAAGAACAAATTGACTGACCATGGTTGGAGGAGCCATAGTGAGCGCTGGCGGCAGGCGACAGCGCCGAGCCATAAAGGGACTGCTGTGGGTTGTTGTAACTCATTCCATGGTGGGGAGCTGCTGCTTGGTATGGATTTACTGCTGCTGCATAGCTGTCTCCAAACTGAGATGGGCTTTCTGTAATGGTGATAATGTTATAAAAACACTGATCAAACCACAATATATTTGTCTATTACACTTGTGCTTCATCTTCATACAGAAACAAATTTCCAAATTATCCTACACAGTATGAATACTGTTACAGTTTTACATGCTATTTCTATTTATAGATATTGAAGTTTAGCACAATATAAATTTAATAATTTATAACAAATTAGTTAGTCTTTTCTGCCAGTAACTGTGAAAATGTTTGCATTATACATAATGCAAGTTATTAATTCATTCTTATCCTAATATTTCCACATGACTATGGGCAAGCCATCTGATGAGAATGAAGGAGGATCAGGCGGTTTCAAGAATACTCAAGGAGAAATCATTTGGTAAAATACAACCTAGGAGATCCAGTAATAATGGCTAAATGAACTTAAAAAACCACACTCAACAGGATGGGAGTAACTAACTGGCACGAAGTAGCAAATGATGGAAGCATTTGGAGGCAACAGGTGAGACTGGCACAGGAAAAAGCCTCAGAAGCTAAGAAGAATTATCCATATAGGATATAAAGACCAACGACAGCATGTGTTGCAACATATTGTAAACCATAACATACCCAATGTAAATACTGACATGTTTTTTCCAACATCTGTAGCACACTGTGTAATTGCAGAGCACACGGATCAAATATACAAATAAATTTAATATAATATTCCTTGTTTCAATAATCCTATGAGAAGTCAATGTGACAATTATTGCATGAAAAATTAAAACTAGGACGTTAAATCAACTGATTAATAACATTTCGGTTGAAGCAATTTGTAATTTGCAATTCATTGGGCAACATCAAATTTCAACCTGTGTTTTATACAATCACCAGCGATTTATGATATGAATATTATAAGTAGCTTATAAAACACATCAGTGATAAGTACTGCATCTGTGATAAACACTGCAACTAAGTGTTAACTCTCAGTCAAGTTTCATAGGAGGCAGAGTGGGGAATTTCAATACAATATACCGAATGCCATCACACACCCTACTATGAGAAAAGTTACTGTAGTGGTTTTTAGTATGTAGCATTACTGCTGTTGTGTCAGTACAGTGTATGAAGTCCCTGAGATGGCAACATAAAACCTACAACCTATTTTTTCACAAAAAGTGTAAGGAGATGCTTTACTTTTTGTGGGCAAGCAGATCTGGGGCACGGGATGTGGGAACAAAGGAAGATTACTGTCACAATTCATTCATTGGTTTCACCAACACACAATGGAACTGTCACCATTCATTCTAAAGTAGACGGGCTATGCTCCAGATCAGTGTATTACCACAACATGTTGTATCTGTCTCCTCTGTTGCATTGTGCAGTTGGTTGTTCTGCAATGAATGACAGGAAATTAACATGGTGAAAGATGAGCGGGTTGTCAGTAGTCGATTAGAAAGCTCATTCAAAATTTCCTATGGTTCATAAATGAAGTTGGCTGTTATTTTATTCCATTAGGTTAGAATTTCCCATATTGTTGGAATTTTTTGGCAAAATCAGGAATAAAGACAGAAGTAGGTTACTGCAGTGGTGAATGTACATCTCGGGCTATGCTACACATCAATTATGGTAATCATATTTTTGTGTTGGGATTTGTTGACTTTGCCAACTCACAACAAAATTGTCACTTTACAACCTAACCGAAGCCTCTGGCTTCACTTCAGGCTAGTCTGTCAGAACATTTATCTTTCTTCAATTCACATTTGTTGGCTTTGCCAACTCACACCTAAACTGTCACAGTCAAGATTAACCTCATGCTTTGCTGCAGGTCAGGTCAGTCTGACAACAGTCTTCATACCATTCCCCATATTGAAAACAAATGCAATCATTCACTTTCCATTACTCACAGCGTAGTTACCAACTGCCATACACCATAAGAGAACTGGGTACAACGTAACTGCACTTTCGCTGAATTTTGTTTTTGTGACATTTTTGGTGGCTTTGCTAAATTGCAATCAAACTATCACTTTCCAACCTAACATATACCATGGATAATGTTACAGATCAGTCACCATAAATGCCAATGGTCAAAGTGGAAATGTAATATCATCAACTTCACTATGCTCCACAACATTACTGCTGTCCCCACTATTCTAGGAGTTCAAAGTACTAAAACTGCTTATTTCACTCATTCCTGCAGTAAACACACCTACAACACAATAGTATACTGTTAATGTTTTAATTCTTGTCAGGAACACAGCAGGAAATGACAAACTTTGACAGCACTGGGAAAAACTGTCATAATCTTGCTGAAGCAAAAATATGGAACTAAAGAAGAGATATCTTTAAATGAGGCAGAAGCATCAAACCACATCTCTACAGCCTTTTTATGTAGCCCCAGTTTTACAAGTGTAACAGCAGTTCTCACTTGGTGAGTAATTAACGCAAACCAAAAATAACAAAAATAAATACATTATTACAGTTACAGTGGTGCTTAAATAGATACATATAACAACCCCCCACCCCAAAAAAAGACACTACACTACATTAGCTCCTTATCTAAACACAGTATTAACACTTTTAAAAATTCTGTGTACCTTTACCACAACTGATGAAATTACATAATCTCAAAATAAATACAGCCAACTGTTTGTCAATAAAAGTGAGCTTCACATATACCAAGTCTTATTTATTATGGAATGTTAGAAATAGCCAATACTTCTTAATTATTTGATTTACAGAGAATTACCATCTGTAATTTTTCAATCATGTTAAAGTATGAAAAGTTACCTATGCCATAACTGTCAAATAATGTGACCCTACTCTCAGTATTCGAAGTAAACAAATATAGTTTAACTAACTGCTGAGTATCCATAAAATGTTTGCCTTCTATATTCGACTTAAGTCTTTCTCAGCATTCCTACAATTTTTAACACAAAACTTTTTTGTGCTTTTCCAGACATATGGTATGTTTACCAACACATCATTCCCTCAAACTTATTCTACAGAGACCAAAACTGAACCACAATGCACTAATACTGCTAATGGAAGTTATAGGTAACAAGGAAAGGTTCAAGATCTGGAAGTTTAGAAAATATTCCTAGCTATCCACGATTCTTATGCATCTATCAAACTGCAGTACTTTAAGACACAGGGGCAAAGCCTACACTGCACAAAAACAACTACATTTCTTGTGACCGAACGACACTGACAAAAGAGAACAATCTCTACTTACGCAATACGTTCTTAACACTATTTCCATTTAACTTAACAGACGCTCTGCCTGAACACTTTCATATGGCGTAACAGTTCCATAATAATGTAACCTATTTTAATGTGAAGTGCGAAAGCCTTTACAGACGAATGGCAAGTCAGACATGGATTACAGTTATAGACTACGTTCTTAACGAGTACGTTAAAAGCTATCTGCAGTACTTAGTACAGAACTGCTTGGCAGTGCTTGCACATGTCACAATGGACGGCTTCGACTGGGCTTCAAATAATACGTAATCAATTTTGTACAACAGAAAAATAACAGAACATCGTCTACCACGAAACAACTGTAAATCGGAGTCTTACTTCGTTTAACCGAAAAAAGTTTACCAATTCACAAGGGTAATAAAATATTCTGTGCTACACAAACCGCGTTGCTCCTTGCAATTGAAATTAAACTTACCCTGGTTCACAGAATAATATCCATAATTAGCATCGAACTGGGGATGAGTTGGGTATGCTGCTGAGACAGGCTGTTGCGGTGCTCTAGGATAAAAATGTGAATCTGATGGTTGAAAACTGCCCTCCACTCGGTCGCCGACGGCTCCTGAAAGTTTTAACACGTTACATGTGAAACGAGAACGCCAAAAAAGCAAATAAAAACAGAATCAATAAACAGTTATTTGCGTATACTGATCTCAAATACTCACTTATTCATTGTCTTCAATAAGAATTAAGGTCACGTAAATATGCAATATCTTACAATGTGATGCACAAATTACGACGCGGAATGTTTCCCCTAACCGCACTAAAAAATACATACTACGTCTTCTGACAACCATATTATTTTTTCTTTCACGTATCTTAAAACATCTGTCATAAAACCGGCGTGTTCTTCTACATAGTTGCTTAGTTGTGAGACTAGTGAAATGGAATCCTTCCGTTCTTTCTTTGCATCGAGATCGATGTGACTATTATAGTTCCTTCATGGAGAATCATTACTAGTAAATGTACGCTATGTCTACAGGTTGTGAGCAGTACGGACTAATAAAAAAACATAGAGGTTACATACCTAACAGAAAAAAATCTCCAGTTAAAACAGGAAACTTTTAGTTCAAGGATTTCCTTTCCCAAAAGTCCCGAAATCATAAACTGTCTGTAACAAAGATGGCCGACAAAATTTTCGTCGCCATCTATTGTTGATACACCGTACTCACTGAAAACGCACGGCACATACTGCCATCTGCTGGCATTTATTAACACAAAATGCAAATAAGTTACAGATACGTCATAAATGCCGACCGTATTATAAACGACATATTGACAGAATTCAGGGAGAATATTGTCAGTACCGACACGATAAAATTAATTTGTAGCTTGAAGCAAATAATTACAATTCACGTGGTCCTTTTTAAGAATTAACCACATAACAAGGCGGTAGCCAGATTTAAAATGTTTAGCACAAATATAATAAGTAAAGCTTATGTAAAGCCTACGAATAAGCACGGAGAAAACTTTATAACCTCATTAATTGTTCCTTTTTATTTGACTAGCATGCAGTTCTTACGGCGTGATTTAATACAATAAAAAATAATGAGAGACGATAGAAATAGGCAACTTACACCTATGTAGAAAAAACCGAGCTCGAGGAATAAAAATGAAATTACCGAAACCTCTTTCTTTGCATGAAATTGTAGCCTATCCATTCGCAAGGTGCCTGTGATTCGGCTCGGAAATACACTGTTCATAATGTTTTGTTACGCGCCAAAATTTAAAACAATACAAAACATAGCACATTTTGCACTGGATTTCCAACACGTGAGTGCAAGTCATATACATGTACAGCACGACCTTTTTTTTTTTTTCAAAATGGTATGAAATATATACAAATCAAGTATGGCGATTTGATTTTTGTGGCTACACACATGCACATTCTCTTATACAGTCAAAGAAAATGGTTTTCCACCGTCCCGCTCTTTTTGTATTATCCATACAGACTGATAAAGCGTAATTGAAATGAGATACAAATGAGGCTAAGATAAAGGAAACACTAAATTTTCATGTAAACAATAACGTCGCCATCCGGCGAAAAAAATTGAGGTATATTCCAGATTCATCGAGAAACTTATTGTATCATCAGTTTTTTGAAAAAGGCGTGCAATTCAAGATGCATCACAGCAGATAGTGGGCAGCAGTTGTTTACAATCTACAATACAAAGCCAAAAAATTAAAGCAACATTCTCTATCAGAACGGGAACGCATAAACAATGCAACAAACTTTTAAAAGGTCAGAGATTATCCACAGAACTCGTCCTACTGATATATTGATACTATGACTGGGTTTTACTTTTTTTAACACCAAACTTTTAACCGTATCATATTTTAAATAAATCTCAGGCCTAGGTAACTGCAATGTATCGTGCGTAACCAGACACAGAAATTTGATACAGACTTACTACAATAATATACACAACCAGACACAAAAATTTGATACACACTTACAAGCAAACTTGCCATCTGTTACTTAAAAAAAATCATAAGAGTATTTTCACTTCTCTGTGAGTAGAAACATAAAAGTGACGACTACGACGAGAAGCACGGTGTACTGCATCTGTAAAATGAGAAAGCACCTTGCCTCGAGAAGCGTGGTTGGATATGTTACCCTGAGGCCCCTAACAACAAATCGTCACAGTCGATATGAAAAGGAAATACTTGTTGCAACAGATTTGATTTTTTCAGACACTACGTAAGTATTCAGTTGAAATCACTCCTGCAGCAAAAACTGCCTACAGCAAAAACTAAATACGATGGGACAAAATTTCCAGCACATTATCAGTAACACAGACACATTCTCTAACACAATGAAAGAAATGCTGTTTCCCCCATGCCACTCTCTATACGTTATCCGTATGGAAAAGATAAAATGTAATGGAAAATGAGATACAAACATGGCTAGAGTAGTTGCACACTTAACATGAGATTGTGGAAGATCAACACACCGGTCTCATGAAAAGCAGTGGGCTGGTCGATGTTATTAATGGTTCATAAAAGAGAATTCCTTCAATAAATGCTTCTTGTCACGATAGAATGGTGGCAGAAATTAGTTTTCAAACTTGATCAACTTGGCAGAATGCTTGATTGCCTTACTCCGAACAGCCGCTATAATGATTCGCAGAAGTAGTCCTTGGACGCCTGGTGAAATCGTCGAGGCTTTCTCGGACCAAATCGAGTGATAAATGTGGACGACTGCGCAGTTCTGTCTATCCTGTCTCTGTATGCCAGATTACGGAATCGACTCAACTTCCTTCAAACACCAATTCACGCTGATAATAGCGGGAACAATTTCTGGCGAGATTTACAAAGAAGAAATAATGTATCTCAACTGAATACCAAGAACCTAATGAGAATTCGCCTCTCATTGATCAAAATATGATATAATTTCCATCTGAATACAATTTTCAGGTTTTGTAAAGAGGTAGCTAATGGTGCCGCCATCTACTTCTACTTTCAACCCCTGCGAATCAGACAGTACTTACCTTTATAACATGCATTATGGTTTCTTCCTGTTTCGTTCGCATATGGAGCGAGGGAAGAACCACTGCTTAAATGCTGTAATTAGTTTTATCTTCTCTTTGCGGCCACTATGGAAGCGATACGTTTGGGGCTGATTCCTAGTTCCCTAGCGTAATAATGAATCTTGAAACTTTGAAAGCAGGTTATCGTGGGATAGTTACCATCTATCCTCAAGGTTATGTAGAACTGACACACCTCAGAGCTCGTGTGGCCCGAGTTCGACCGGAGTTGGCAAAAGGGGGCAGGTGGATCCTTCATCACGACAATGCGCACGCTCACACGTCGCTCGTTGTGCGCGAGTTTTTGGCCCGAAGCTCAATCACCGAGACAGACCACCCGCCTTATTCACCCGATTTAGCCCCGTGTGACTTCTCCATGTTCCCGAAATGCAAAATGGTGCTTCGGGGGCGGCACTTGGGAGATGTGGAAGCCATCAAGGCGGAAACGACACAGCAACTGAACAACATCACAACTGGAGACTTTCAGCAATGTTATAAACAGTGGAAACGACGTTGGCAGAAGTGTATCGCGTCTCAGGGCGAGCACTCTGAAGGAGACCATATTGTAATACCAGAATAATTGTAAAACAAAGTTATTATTCAACTTTTATACGTATTTTCCGGACAAACTTCGTACGCTGTGCAACAGAATTAAAGGATCACATTTTCGAAACCCTGTGATTGTCTTCCATTGCGACGAAGAAGTTTAAAATTTGGGTCAAAGGTGCCTGCAAGCTTCCTCTGAAATGGTGTAAAAGTGTGACGCTCTGCGGTATCGACCTCGGACTCGACAACGCTTCAAACAGCGAGTCGACACACGCGAAAAAGACCAGAGGTCAGCAGTTCGAATATCGTGTAAGGCGAGTTCATTATGTCCCATTGTCACCAAATTTCACCAAAATTCTTCCCAAGGCTACCGTGGATATCCTACACAATGGGAAGTTCGCCACACGCCCTGCAACCCACATTTAACCCCTTCTTTTGACGCCTCAGCGATGGAGGTCAGAATCGCGACGTCAGCGTTGAAATCACGCGGTGTTCTCATGAGTGGCCGCGGAAAACACTTCAGATGCATCGCCGCTCGGAATCGACACGAAAATGCCGCAGAGGATGGTATAAAGAGCGTCAGTGAAACCACCCCTTTCGTTGGGGCGTTGGTTGCCACACATTTCGTGGTACAGAACGACAGTTTGCAGTGCGATGAGCGTTCCTGACAATCTATGATGCTGATGATACCTTCGGATGTTTCAGCTCTTCGCTGAGGACTTTGTGGCAACTGGAATCGGAGTAGTGTTGAGGAGTTGCCTGCCTGCAGACTACGTCAGGTTGCACAGGTTAAATGTTAAAATTTTCAGTACAGGTGGGCTGATGTCATCGAGTCTGTGCCGAAATGGGTAGTCTTAGGCTGCTATTACACTATCATACTTCTTTGTCATTCTTTGTCAAAGTTGGTATGTCAAATATCTGTGTCAAAGAAATTTGATGTTGTAATAGGGAACTTTGTCAAATCTCGCCTGTCGTCAAATAAAGACGATCAAATCTAGGGCCTAGTCGTAGATTTGATAATAAAAGTCGGTCGTCTTCTGTTCACTGCAATGTGAAATGTAACCGCTTGGAACGCTGGCATCGCTACAGCTAATTAACGTTTCTGTAGTGTATTTGTGAACGTGGCTTCAAAGTTGGTGTGTTCCTTCTATTCTTTTTTTAAAGAAAACTTGCCTCGACTAGGGTGGAGGTGGGGGTGGGGGGTGAGCAAGGGCCACAGTCATGCTGCTAATAGCGTGTTGATGGGCAAGTGGAATATGATACAGGCGACTTCATGTCCACAATCACAGGTACAGCCATCCATCTCTACATCCAGGCGGCTTTACCGCAAGCTAGAATAGAGGATGTGGTCGCACTCTAAAATAAAAAATTCTTTCTTAGCTTTCTATTCTACTTCGTTTATTTTTGAATTCTGAGTGCAACAAGTTAAAAAGCGGTTCATCTGTTTGGTACTTGTTATTAATTTTGTAGTTTTTGGAACACTAATTCCGTTAATTAAATTATTCAAAAAGAAAAATAGTTCTTATTGCCCATATAGTGTACTAAACATTTATTTACCTTCACATATTCGCCCTTCAGTGCTTTATTAAGTGCTTCACACGTTTCTGGAATTATGTTGGTTAATGTGCAATGTGATATTCCATTGCTCTGTTGAAAACTGGAGTAGCTCTCTCCTGTATCAAGAAATCCCAGTGTCACAGTTTGCCTATCTTCTGTACGTATGGCATTTCTCAATGGAGTATTCTGTTTTGCAACATGAGAATCCACTTTACTGAGCAAATACTGAAATACACTCTCGTCCATTCGTAAGTAATTTATACATAAAACCGGGCGTTCTCCACTAGCAGCTCTCGTAACAAATTTTGCTGAATGCTTTTACTATCTCGACGTAATACCTATGTGTTTATCCAAGCATGATTCTTTCTTTTCCGCCACTTTTCTTCCAAATACACACACAGTGCAACTGCGGTACTAGCAACTGCAGCACATGACAAGTTGTTGTCCGCCATCTTGAAATTTGATGATAAATATGACTACAGTGTAATACCCCCTTTTAGCGCCACGTCAAAGATCTTTGTCAAAGAAATTTGGCGAATATTTGATCATATCTCTTTGTCAAAATAAATACCGGCCTTAGAACGACTCTTTGCCGGTTTATTAACGCATGTGTCACTCTCGCGTCCCCCCCCCCCCCCCCCCACACACACACTCTCCCCGGTATCATACAATACATCAGGACGCGAAACAGGAAGTCGCAAAAAGCATAAGCACCCTTAACTGACTGCTTCGGATCACGTAAAAATTTCGTCGAATGGGTTTGAAAGGATCGTAGTGGCTCAAGAGTGTACGCGAGAGCAAAAATTGTGGTCCTGCTGCACTCTTAGAGGGATGCAATCACGTCCAGTGGGGATGCAGCCATACAATGTCCTTACAGAAGGGTTCAAACGTCTGAGGGTGTCAGTAGCGTCAAAGCTGTGAAGAACGTCCTGTTCCTCACTGCATTGCGAACTGTCGTTTCCGACTGCGAAATGTCTGGCAATCAACACCCCAACGAAATGGATGATTCCATTGACGCCCTTTTTGCCACCCTCTGAGGCCTTTTTGTGTTGATACTTAGCGACGGTGTCCGCCTGCTTAGCTGGGTGGTAACGTCCTTGTCTCCAATCCACTGGACCCGGGTTCGATTCCCAGCTGTGTTGGCGGTTTTCTCCGCTCGTGGACTGGTTGTTGTGTGGTCCTCATCATTATTTCATCCTCATCACCGGCACGCAAGTCGCCCAGTGTGGCGTCGACTGAAATAGACTTGCACTCGGCTGTCGAACTTCCCCGGATGGGGCCTTCCGGCCAACTATGCCACAAGATCATTTCATTTTTGAGCGGCGGTGTGTCTGAAGTGTTTTCCTCGGTCACTCAAAAGAACACCGCGCGATTTCAACGCTGGGCGTCGCTGTTTTGACCTCCACCGCAGAGGCGTCAAAACAAGGGATGCAATGTGGGTAAAAAGGGCTTTGACAGGTGCTCCGTGGCCTTTGGCAGAAATGTGGTGAAATCTGGTGCCAGTGCGCCATCATTAACTCACCTTACACGTCACATGAACTTCTGAGCAGGGGCCTTTTTTTCGTATGTGTCGACACCTCGCTGATAGAGGCGTTGTCGATCCCGAGGGTGACATCGCAGGACGCCACGCTTTTGCACCGTTACAGAGGAAGAGTGTAGGCACCTTCGAGCCAAATTTCAAACTTCCGCATCATAATGGAAGACAATTACGGGGTTTCCAGAAAGTAATCCTTTAATTCTGTTGCGCAGTGTATTTGGAATGCTCTCCAAATGTTTTTGAGCGTTTTCAATGTTATGAGTTTTCGTCCTGGCTTTTGAAATTGCGTTGACACAATTTTTAAGTTAAAATTTTGACAATAATGGATAAGTTGTTCCGTATTCTTGTTAGTGCCTTTGTGTGCTGTGTATGGGCCTGTGATTCTCTTGTCTTCTTCTCCTTCCCTAGTTGTGGACTGAAGTTTGCTGATACAATTTAAACATACATTTCTGGGACAGATTGCTTCTAGTCATAATTTGTAGCTTGTAATTTTCACAGAAGTAACCAGCAGCGGTTGCTGCTGCCCGTTAATGTATCACGTGACTCGTTCCACGTCTCTGAAGACTCTTCCTTCGTGAAGGGAATGACACAAACACGACATGTAAACGAAAAAAATGGAATGAAATAAAAGTAAATCATGAAGACAATCAACGTAATAAGAACTTTTTGTTTAAACTGCAGTTATTCCGTTAGCAAGTGACTACAGGCTATGGCAGTTTGATAGTCCACATTAAGTAAACAGATGAAGAAGGACTGGGTATTACAGTTAACGAACTGAGCGATAGTAACATATTAAAACATTACGAGGCTTTTGGGTGTGTTCTTATCGTCGTTCTGACAGTTGCTGCAAGTGAAAAGTGTGTTTTCGAACACGCTACAAAAATAAGGAAAGATTAGGACCTCACGCACCGTCGATGACGAGGTTATGAGACACGGAGCACAAGCACGTTTGTGAAAGGATAGAAAAGAAAGTCGGTAGCTGGCTTTTCGGAGCAATCACCACGTCATGTTGAGGTTTAACGTAGCCCTACGAGAAAAAAATAAAACACACTGTGTATTGCGCTGTGTTTTATAAAATGGAAATTACATTCTTTTCAGACACGGAACGGAATGTCGTAAAATTACTCTCTTCCCTTATGCATGATATACACCCCTTTTCTTTGGTTTTACATTGAGAAACAAAACAGAGAACATGGAGAATTGTTACATATAAATTTATGCTTGATATCAAAACGGAGGAAGTCCGTAATGCCCCAAATATTACAGCCCTCCTTCTTGAGCTTGTTTTAAGAAGAAAAGAAGACGTTCAGGGCGCAGTCGAAGCACTTAAACACGGTGTCACCATGCTCAGTTGTGAATAATATAGCCGAAGACCTGAGACGAGAAAGTCATAATAAATCATGCTACCTAATGGGACAGACCGCCTATTGCACGGGAACTTACCCAGCAAGTTTTCAGTGTCGCTTAACTTAGTAAGAAACTTTTCAGGAGTCTCTGTAAATATAATAGAAGGAAATAAATGTTGCTAAAACTTACCCAGCCTTAAAAATTGCCTCAAACGGATGAATTATCTCCTCCTACTACAATAATCGATAGCTGTAGCGGTTCATTGCGGAAACGTGGAACGTTAGTGGCTGCCTGGATTTACGTAACCCACAGTGCAGAGACGTTGTGCGTACTGCTGCTCGCTAGGCGTTTTCCATTAGACACTTTGTGCACTGTCGTTCCGTACATCCTTCACATCATACTCGACTATAATCTTACTATTTCTGTCATTACCATAGATTACGCATTTAGTAAAACTTGACTAGCAGAATGTCTCCATACTTCATCTCTTGTTGCGCCATTTTTCATCAAGCGCGAAAACTAGTTGTTAATCACCGAGTGAGATGGCATATCGGTTTGGGTACTCGACCCACATCCGGAATATTAAAACCAACTGACACGCACAGCAGATAAGTTAAATAAAACGAAAGGTCATTTGATATAAAAGGTGCATGTTAAATTAACGGCTCACAGTTTGAAAGATTCAGAAGGCTTTGGTAGGATCACATTAAAGCTTCACAATAATCGCGCCGCACATGAACGATTTAGAAATCATACCTCAATTTGGAGGCCGTCAACGTCACAGGCGTTGTCTTTTGCCATTAGCATTATACATCGCGGGAACATACTGAAATTATGCAGAATAACTATCAAGCAGAACAGGAGAACCAGTCACTATAATATTTCTTGTAAGGATAAATGAAATGAAGAAGAAAAGGACAAGGAACAGTATAAAAGAAAATTGTACCTGCTAAACAAAAAAGCTCATGAAAGTCAAAAATGAAAAAAAATACAAAAAATATTGATTGCTAGGAAGCAAGATTGTGCAAAATAGCCGGCCGGGGTGGTCGAGCGGTTCTAGGCGCTACAGTCTGGAACCGCGTGACCGCTACGGTCGCAGGTTCGAATCCTGCCTCGAGCATGGATGTGTGTGATGTCCTTAGGATAGTTAGGTTTAAGTAGTTCTAAGTTCTAGGGGACTGATGACCTCAGAAGTTAAGTCCCATAGTGCTCAGAGCCATTTGAATTTTTTTGCAAAATAAGAGAAGCAAGGGAAATATCAAAATTAGATTGGCGTATGCGAAGAAAGCGTCCTCTTGTTTGAGCGCCGTCTCTACATAAGGCAGGCGAATATCAAGCAGTGTTCGTTTCCGTTCTCAACTGTGCTGTTCACTACGGCAATATCTTGGATGTCGAACCACTGTCGGGTATTCCGCATCAATGGAACTCTGCTTAGAGCAATTCCACGTTTCCCTTCTACTTTTCCCTCAGTGATGTGTTGTACTAATCCGCACTTCTTGCTTCGGAATATATACCTAAAATACGCTGAGGTACTGCGTTTTAAGGTGGTTACGATTTCAAAGTTTTACCATCGCGGTAAAGTACCTCTTCAAGGGTTATGACATCTATTCATGAGATCTTAAGCATACGCATTCAGTGGTACATCTAGCCGGCCGAAGTGGCCGTGCGGTTATAGGGGCTTCAGTCTGGAACCGCGTGACCACTACGGTCGCAGGTTCGAATCCTACCTCGGGCATGGATGTGTGTGATGTCCTTAGGTTAGCTAGGTTTAAGTGGTTCTAAGTTCTAGGGGACTGATGGCCACAGATGTTCAGCCCCATAGTGCTCAGAGCCATTTGGTACATCTAAATTTAAGTATGTGTGAAATGTTTCAGTTTTTGAAATACTGCCTTATTAGAACCCATTTTAGTGTTTATATCTTCATCCTGATACATTTTCTGTAAACTAACATCGTAGGTATTCAATTTTGTTGACTCTCCCCATACAGCTACACGTATTAACACCGTGGAAGGCGTTCCAGGAATTAAGGCGTTGCAGTCACATTCGAAACAGATTGGGTTCAATTTTCCGTCCGGCTATCCAGATTTAATTTCCTCTAGCTTTGCATAAATTATATCAGGCGTGTACTGGAATGGCTGCTGATAGGGTCACGACTGTTCTGTACTTGGAATGTGGATTTTGTCAGATTTAGGTGATATAAACATAAAAAGCTGGCAAATTTCCCTTACTTTAGTTGCACAGCGTTGGTAAAAATTTGAAGTCATAACCACCACAAAAAGCAGCACATCAGCTTATTTTTGGTACATATTCCAAAGCAAGAAGTACGGATTTGTACAATACACCACGAGGAAGAAATAGAAATATAAGGACTAGACTAAAAGGAAATAGCACGTGCTAAACATCAAAATTAATGAAAGTAAAAAAAAAAAAATGTTTTCATCTAGGACGCAACATTCAGATGGAATCCTTTTTAGGGTCACTCATCAAACCAAGCTACAGTTCGCCGAGCTCAGAAGCGTGTAACACAAGTCATATATGGTATGAACTAATACATGTGCAAAGGCCTTTTCAAGCAGCTGGGGTTACTAATTACTGATTTTCAATATAGTTAGTACTTAAAGGAATTTGTAATAAATACTATATCTCTATTTCGGAGCAACAGCTCAGTTCGAGGTATTAATACGAGAAATAATCTATATAAAGATTTAAGCCACTTACTTTGGTCCAGAAAGGCGTCTATTATTAGAGAATACGCTTTTCAATAACTTCCCAGTAGCCACAAAAAGTGCAGTCGAAAGGAGCCTAAGGGATTTGATGGGCTACTCCTTTTGCACCACTGATGGATTCAATTATTAGAACCAACTGATGTGTACATAATACTAATAATATCAAATAACGTGAGGCTTATGTAAAATATGAACTCTCCACATCTTCAGTGCAGTACCGTGACCAACGTAAATAAGTTTTGCAAATTGCTTTCTGTTTCGCTTCAATAGCCTAAAGGTCATCTTAGGTACCTTAGTGAATACACATTTACATGTTTGTGACTAATTTGTTATTACCTCTTAAATGAAAATGTGTTTCAGATTTTTTGACTGATCCCAAATACGTAAGGACAGTTACATTTAGGATATAAAGAAGGAACATTAGCGTATCTCTCATTTTATAAATACGTACTGTGTATTCTTGTTTTATAATATGCCCGACAGCCTCCAGGACTTCCTCGCTATGGATATGTCGAACAAAAATTGAATGTAATATAATTTTGCCTCATTTTCATCCTATCCGAACTTTTTCCCTTTCTCTACCGATCTGGTCATCAGTATGTGCTATATCATGCAAATTACAATTTGTTCCCATAATTCCAGTTTATAAAGACAAAAAATGTCGTCAGACTGTCGATTTTGGTCCATAATGTCTATGTTCAGATCTGATCAAAACAGACAAAGCCTTATATTACCTTGGTATGGTTAATCCATAGTGGCATCGTTGATAGATTTTGGTTCAGTGATATTTGAATAATATATAGTTTCGTCTGTTTTAATCAGATATGAAGATGTTCGTTATGGACCGAAGTCGACAGTCTGTCGACAAGTTTTTGTGGTCACAGACTGGATTAAAGAAACAAATTTTCTACTTCCTGGATCACTACTTTCATTTGCGATTACGTTACTATTTGATGTACTTCAATAATTTCCAGTCAGAAGTGGATCAGACCCTTTGGACAAAAGAAAACGGACCATCGATCAGCATGATATGAACTGGTGGCGGTTTGGACGCTATTCAAACATTTATGCAAGGTTCAGCGCAATCGGTGTAAGGATTACTCTCCACCGAATGCGAAAATAGGACTGTAGTCCCAGGGACGTAAAAGCGTCACGTGCATCGGTGATATTAGAAGCTAATGCAATGAAATGTAGTCTAATGGCCAGCACGTAGCTGATAGTGTCTGAAGAATTGAATAAAACTGGAATAGACTGGATGGGTAAAAAAAAATTATTCTCAATTAGCTGACTAGACAGCCGTTGTTCTGTCCTAATTTCAATAAATTTGTTTGTGATTCATTTGCGAATTTGTGAAAAGCTACTGGAAATGTTTGAACAAACTAAAAATGAGAAATAAATGTATTTTTGAGTGATGATTGTATCGATTAACGATTGTGGTCATGGGTATTCAGTTTGAAGAGGAGTACTTTCAGAAGTACGCCCATGGGGAATTTTAATTGCGAGAAGAATTCTTGCACATTTGTTGCGCCATAGCGGCAGCAACTGTTGTATTACTGGATTTGTATTAGGAAATGAGTGGAATCTGATCCTATTCCAGAAACCAAAGAGCGCAATGGCTTTGGTGGCGAGACCATTGGTGCCAATTTGACTCTGACACTTGCACAACACAATCCGGAGTTTCATTTCTGTATTTCAATGCCTTACAACGTGTGCACAAAACGATCATCGATCCAAAAGCAACAGACTGGTTCGTACTGTAATCAGTTGTCACGTTGTAACGGAATGCAGCTCGGCGAATATTCAACTGTACATTTGTTTGTTTTCTTGAACGATTATTCAGATTCATTGTCGCGCGATAGTTTCCTACTGACCGATGCTGTCTCATTCGTTGCATATCATCTTACTTCACATTTTCTCTTTCTTCCTGTGTACGCGCTGAACGTGTTTGTGATAGTTGATTTCGGTTAATTTCATTCGCTCTTCGGCAGTTCAATTAAATCGAAAATTCGTTTGATTTGTATCACTACGATTTCTCCCAGTAAAACTGCTTTTTCTTGTTAGTGCCATTGCAGTATGATTAAAATGTGGCAATTCAAATCAAATCTGTCAATTGCGACACGACATGCGATGCGAATGATTACAATTAAACTGAAAATCGACAAGTGATTCACTTGTTGTTACTGTATAACCGTTTGTCATTTCAAAACCAACAGTATTTCGCAGGTAAATCTGTAAATCAGTTTGAGATAATACGACGGAACCTAATTCATTTCATGAAGCGATTGCGATGAACGTATAACACAGTCACAGTTCATTTGAAAATAAACAACTGAACCAATTTTTCGTCACTACGTAACCGATTGGCTTGAAGCACGTTTGGACAATCAGTTGCCAAACGATATTTACGTACGTAGTAGGGTAACAAAGTGGAGTTGGAATAGGCCTATATAGGGGCCGCCGCTGGCGCTGAGAAGTCAGTTCCGGCGAGATCGTGTACCAGCACTCTCACCTGAAGATGGCGGCCGGTTGGACCGCGGAAATACTGTGTCAAGATGATGTTATGATCCGGCTGCACACCCGAGAAGAATATTATCAATTATTAGGCCGGGAAAGCCTTCGTAATCACAAAGGTAATTTCATTTTAATTTCGGGTGGAATGAGCTTTTGCAGATTTTTCTCCAGATCTTTCAGATTTTTTTTTTTTCAATTGAAAACATTCAGTTGAGTTATTTTCGTACCAAGAGCATAACGAAAAAAAAATGTTGTTGCTATCGTCAACTATGATCGAGAGTACATACAAAAATTATGATTTTTGCAGTCTGTCCAAATTTTCAGACTTTCGTTTGTAATTTTCCCGAGTTTTTTTCGTGATAAATTTCCCAAGACCCAAAGCGAATAATAATAAAAAATGTATTACGCATACCCATTGTTCGAATCGTGAAGTTTGGTCTTGAGTTCATATGAGAATACCACAGAAAAAAGTACTTTCAGACTTCACCGAATTTTCCTTTTCCGGGCAACTTTTCCAATTTTTAACCCAATCGACCAGCCGTTCTCAGTTGATGAGGTTTTTATTTATTGCGTATAGATCTATATATGTGGCAGTGGTGGTCTAGTGGATAGAGCACCAGTGTCCGGCAGTGGAGGTCCCGGTTTCAATCCCATATAGGGGCAGGGCAGGTTTCCTTATTCCAGTCTCTCCAGGATGGTCTCAGGTCCACTCTACCTGATGTCAAATGGGTACCGGCGATCTATCCCGGAGGTAAAAGACGATCAGGGTGATGGGACAACCCACCCTCACCTTTCTAGTGCAAGTAGGATATTTAGGTTTTTATGTTGGTAACACCACGTAGCGCTCTATATGAAAATCACTGACTGTGCTGTGGGGCTGATTTGAATTGTTGGAATATTTGCTATTGTAGTGTTGGGCAGTTGGATGTGAACAGCGCGTAGCGTTGCGCAGTTGGAGGTGAGCCGCCAGTAGTGGCGGATGTGGGGAGAGAGATGGCAGAATTTTGAGGGCAGACGATCTGGACGTGTGTCCGCCAGAAAAAGGAAATTTGTGAGACTGTATATCATGAACTGATATATATATGATGACTTTTGAACATTATTAAGGTAAATACATTGTTTGTTCTCTATCAAAATCTTTCATTTGCTAACTACGCCTATCAGTAGTTAGTGCCTTCAGTAGTTAGAATCTTTTATTTAGCTGGCAGTATTGGCGCTCGCTGTATTGCAGTAGTTCGAGTAACGGAGATTTTTGTGAGGTAAGTGATTCATGAAAGGTATAGGTTATTGTTAGTCAGGGCCATTCTTTTGTAGGGATTATTGAAAGTCAGATTGCGTTGCGCTAGTAAATATATTGTGTGTCAGTTTACTGTTGATCAGAATAAGTAAAGAGAGAAATGTCTGAGTACGTTTAGTTTTGCTGAGCTGTTTGAAAATCAAATATCGTAAGAGGTTTATCAGCACAGTCATTCATAAATTTTTCTAAGGGGATGTTTCACTAGCGCCGTGGTGAAGAACGGCTGCACTCGGCCTGCAATCAGGCCAACAGCCCGACCAAGAGCTTATCGCGCAGACTTCACTTCAGCAACCTGTACAAAAATCAGAATACAGAAACAGGTTTGAGTACTGTCGTTCGCGGTGTTGTATTCCGAGGTCCTGGGGCAGCCAGTGAGTCTGGGCGTGATTGACACTTCCGGCTATCGGTCTCCGTCAGCTTCTGAAGCCTTGCTGAATCGGCGGGCGACGCTTTTCTGCGCACCCATCTCCCTGGCGGACCTGCTACATCAGCACGCCAGACTTCCGCAGCCTACTACGTCATCCCTGGGCCAGCAGTATCCACTCTAGCGACGATCTCACCTTAGTACTTAACACGAGTAAAGGAATAACTCTTTCAGGGGTGTCACTCAGTTTCAGCCAGTAGTACTCTCAACCCACGTCCAGGCAAAGGAGGCGATGCTTCAATCTAACCTTCGGACAGCCGATTCCTCCGCCACTGTTGGGGTCATCTTTCAGCCCAACAGCTATACGAACCAGGCGTTGCCTTTAGCGTCTGGTAAAGAACCAGTATGTAACTGTCGATAAAATCGAATTAATCATGCTAATTAAGCCCCATTCGATGGTCGGATCAGCATCAACAGTGCTCTGTGCCCTCCTCGAGGCACAGCAGAGAGGTTTGATGCAAAGTCTGATGATGAGGAACTAGAAAAACCACCTCTCCTCCCACTGGTGACCGAGTACGGACAAGGAAAATTTTATCCATAACCAGGGTGCGAACTGGCTACCTCCAAATGGAACGCCACACATTTGAGTGCGTTAGCTATCTCGGCTACGAAGATGAATAATTACGCTAGAGAGGATTGTTTCCTTTAGTTTTCTTTCTTGTTCAAAATGTTCAAATGTGTGTGAAATCGTATGGGACTTAACTGCTAAGGTCATCAGTCTCTCAGCTCACACACTACCTAACCTAAATTATTCTAAGGACAAACACACACATCCATGCCCAAGGGAGGACTCGAACCTCCGCCGGGACCAGCCGCTTTCTTTCTTGACTAGTATACTACATGTTCCCGTATAATAGAATACATGACTTCGTTTCGGATCACGTATAAGGCTGTGGTGGAATTCATGTTACCTACTTCAGTACAAAACTCAACTATCCAAAAACTAAACAAAATTGGGAAAATAGGAAATTAAAAAGAGAGCAAGTGCTGTCGGTCATCGTGAAGATCCCTACAAACCGCGATCCTGCCCTCTATGCAGGAAAGAAATACTCTCTATGTGGAATATGTACGTGGATCTCACAGTCCAGCAGATAATGACGCACACGGAGAGGCCGCACAGAGATCTGGACGAGTTTCGGCTTGTTATCCGACGACCATCTGAAGGTGTAGCTTCTGTGGAATAGTTTGAGGCACTGCGCTTCCGTTTCCCAAGAAATCGATGTCAGTGTTTGTGATACAGGGTCCGTTTCGGAGCTGGTGAAATCTCTTGGAACCCTAAATATATGGAAATATCATTTGAAAGTTATGGGACTGCAACCTAACAAGTTCCCGAGAAATCGAGGAATTAGTGATTACTATCCGCTGCAGATATACTTCAGGACGACGGCGGCGGTGACTAAATGGTGTGAGGCGTGCGATGAGATCTCAGGTAACGTCCACGGGCATGAGCACTCTATGTAATTTCTTGCTGTTGCAAGAGAATAGAGTAAGTGAATACAAATTTCAACGACACGTATTTGATCCTCTAATTGTACTGTATTTTACTATGTTTTTTTCTTACATAAAACATTATCCTTTTTACGGAAACCGAGCGAGGTGGCGCAGTGGTTAGCACACTGGACTCGCATTCGGGAGGACGACGGTTCAATCCCGTCTCCGGCCATCCTGATTTAGGTTTTCCGTGATTTCCCTAAATCGCTTCAGGCAAATGCCGGGATGGTTCCTTTGAAAGGGCACGGCCGATTTCCTTCCCCATCCTTCCCTCACCCGAGCTTGTGCTCCGTCTCTAATGACCTCGTTGTCGACGGGACGTTAAACACTAATCTCCTCCTCCTCCCTTTTTACGGAATGAAAAGTTGAATAAGTGCCTAAAATAATAGGCAAATCTCTGTCTTTTTCTGTTTCTCGAAAGTTCATTTGATTTCTTCGTCTCGATGATAGTGCTAATGATAGCGAGTGTGCTTGGACGCATGACAGCAAGACCTACAGCGCCCGTACTAAAATTTTCTGAAGCGAGAGTGAACAAAAGTCGCAGAATAATCAAACTTTAAAAACAATTTGCCGAGTGATGTGTCGCAGTGGTTAGCTCACTGGATTCGCATTCGAGAGGACGACAGTTCAAATCCACGTCCGACCATCCAAATTAAGGTCTTTCGTGATTTACCTAAATCGCTCCAGGCAACTACTGCAATTATTCAGAATGAAGTTTTGGCCTCAGTGTACGGCCACTGAACAACACAACTACACTGATGCACCTTTTGGAAAGGAATAAGTACAGTTTTATCATTTTTGACAATAAGTCTCTCAGGAGGTTTGTGACCACCTTTAGCGCTGTTGAAATACACTAGTCGCGGTAATCAATAATTTTTATTAACATGTCATCACTACACGATATCCACCGTCGGATCTTTGATACAAACGTACAATATAAAACAAGAAATGGAATTTAAAGTTACGTACTTCAGCACCAAACCTAACAAACTTACCTTTGAAAAACCGAAGTCAGTCTTAAGTCGCCTCCTGCTACATTCCGATAGACTATTTGTGTCCATTAACGACTCAAGCAGTACAAAATGGCATAAAATAAACTATTTTGGCAGTAGGTGGCGTTTGTGATAGTATGCTTCTGACGACAGCTTGAACTGTTATATAAGCATTATCTGAATTTGAATCGTTTGAATGACATATTTATACAAAATTTTTGTTAGTAAAAGAATATAATTCTTTTTATAATAAAAGAAGCACATTGTAATAAAGCTGCTGCTCTTACATTCCAAGCTGCCGGGTTTTCATTATACGAGGGCTGTTCAGAAAGTAAGCTCCGATTGATCGCGAAATGGGAACCACAGTGAAAATTAGAAATGTTTTATTTTTAACAGTTAGCTACACCATCCAGCTACTTCTCTACGTAGTTGCCGTTCTGACTAAGACATTTGTCGTAGCGTTGTACCAACTTTCCAATACCCTCATCATAAAAGACAGCCGCCAGTGCTTTCCGCCAATTCTCTACGCTGGCCTACAGCTCGTTTTCTGTGCCAAAATGTTGTATTCATAGCCAGCGGTTCATGTGAGCAGAAATGAAACGCAGGGGGAGTCAATTACGGGCTGTATTGTGGGCAGTCAAAAATTTCCAATTGAAAACGATGCAGGAGCATCTTCATTGCCCCTTCAGAATGCGGCTGAGAATATTGCCTTGTAGAAGAAACTGCACGACAGTTATGTAATGTTGGCTGTATAGCTTCAGGCGAAATTTCTCACCAGGTCCTCGTACTTGGCGGGAGACACTATTCTCTAGCCAACTTTACGCGATCGCTGTGAGCTCAGAAATGAGAGGAGTGACGTGATGCTATCTAGGGTCATACTAGAGACACTGCCCAACACATCTGTGCAAAGCTTTATCGGATTATCATAGTCGTTTCCATTTCGCGATCAATCGGAGCTTACTTTCTGAACAGCCCTCGTAGAAAGTGGTACAATGTTAAAAGCGTTGGTATACGGAACTATCTGTAATTTTGTTGTACTACGTAATACTGCATTTAACGTCATTTCTTATTTTTAAAATGTCGCAGTGTTACAGCTGCGACTAACAATGTGCCTCTTTTATTGTAGCACACTGTCACAGACGCCACCTACTGCAATACTGTTTATTTAGTGCCATGTTGTTGAGCTAGTATGGGCGCTGATGGTCTGCCGGAATGTAGGAGGAGGCGACATAGAACTGAGTATGGTTTTTGACAGGTACGTTTGTCAGCTTCAGTATGGTGTTGAAAATAGGAAACTTTATACTCTTTTTTCTTGTTTTATATTGTATGTTATACTACAGATCTGTCAATGGAGTTATCCCGAAACACGTAATGATGAGACGTTAATAAAAATTGTTGCTGACAAAGACTAGTTTATTTCCATTTACAAACGTAATCAGTATTTCTGAACCGCTAGCCCGGAACGCCACTAAGTTGCAGGTTGCCTATGTAACAGCTTTAGGGGTAGCAAAAATTGATTTTCAATATTTCCTGTAATTACTGGCCGAATTTAAAAATTTAAAACGCTGTCATAATCTACTAAAGAGGTATAATCTTAACTTAACAGTTTAACACAACAAGATAACTGCGTGTTTGTCTTGATGGAGTTTAAGTAGGGTGTCTTTGCCAATTCACCCACTCCTCAAGTCCGCTTTCACTTTCACCAATGTATTTTCATATTCGGGCAATTGGCCTCCATTGTTATAAGGAGTGCTATGTAATCTAATAGCGTATGTGCCCAATGGCATATGATGTCACAAGCTCCAGAGACTAAAGGTGCTGGGTTCGACCTCTGACATGTGCAATTACCTTAGTTTTCGTGTAATTTCGGCAATGCGCGAAGCACCACAGGCCCTGGGCCTTACGTTTGAGTTTCCAGGCCCCTGACCCCCTGCCTCCAGACCCTGGGTTTGAGCCCCCACATGTGCAGTTATATTAATTTTCATGTAATTTAATCGAAATTTTGCAGGCCTCTGCATATGTGAGCTAATTAATTAACTAATAAAAACACCGTAATTGCCCTGTGTAAATAGCTTAAATGTTACATGTGAAAATGCAAATTAATTCTGCTTCAGTCCAGATCCCCATCGGGTACGTTAGACCTTGAAGTTTGTGTGTGTAAATAGCTTAATTTCACAGCAACGTTGAACTCTGTGGTAATACCTCGATAATTCTCAGTCTATGACCTGATACTGCTGTGGAGGCCATATTGCCAGTTCATTCAAAATGCCCTTGGGCACTTACACTATTTGACTGCGTAAGGCCAATTGCTCAGATGTGAAAGTAGGTCTGTAAAAGTGAAAGTGGCGTTGAGGAGTGGGTGAATCGGCAAATATCCCATACTAGCTTAAATGACGGCGAGCAAGTACCCTGACTTTACTCATCCAATATTTAAGAATGAGAGAACTTAGCGATTTCCAACAAACCCCACAAAATGATGAAAGAAAAAAATGTTTATCACTTGTTACATTTTCGCCGTTTGTGCAGTCAAACTCCAGCATCAGGCATGACGTTTTCATTTGTTACTTTTTTACTATTAACTCCACTCGCAACACACTTTGCAAACACTGTCTACGTATATCACTGAATGCTAAAGTCCGCCCCGGTAGCTGAGTGGTCAGCGTGACAGACTGTCAATCCTAAGGGCCCGGGTTCGAATCCCGGCTGGGTCGGAGATTTTCTCCGCTCAGGGACTGGGTGTTGTGTTGTCCCAATCATCTTCATTTCATTCCCATCGACGCACAGGTCGCCGAAGTGGCGTCAAATCGAAAGACCTGCACCAGGCGAACGGTCTACCCGACGGGAGGCCCTAGCCACACGACATTTCCATTTTACTGAATGCGAATGCAGCTGCAAATTATATCATTGTACGACACATAGTTCAGATGGATGAAAAGCTGGCTTTTGCATAAATTGGCGCGCAGTAAAACTTCTTCATCAGGTACGTCGATTAAGTTTATTACTTCTTTACTACTAAATTAATTCGCAACAAACTTTGCAAACAGTATCTATATATTTCACTGAATGTGAATGTACCTGCAGATTATGTCATTGTGCCACAAATAGTTCAAGAGATATGACGTCATAAACATTGGAGGTACGCAAAAAATTAGTTTATCCAGACTGTATTCATCCAATGTTTCATAATGAGAGCATTTAACGACTTCTAATAAACCTTAAGTATTATTTCAAACCTTTCCTGAAGTTTTTCTTGCTTAAGTAAAATATTTAACGCATTAACTCATTTGTAAAGTAATCAGACGTCTGAAGCTGTTTTATACACTAGAATATCTTAAAAGACTCGAGGGTTTACTGGGTGTTGACTACTCTGTAACAACTCTGTTGGAAACTAACGGATGTTATTATTTCATGACGTTGAATAACGCGTGTACAATAAGTGCAAATAGCCAGGCTTGCTAGTATGGCTCAATGCACGGCGCTCTAGCTTGCGAAACATGGAGTTAAATGGTTCAGATGGCTCTGAGCACTATGGGACTTAACAGCTGAGGTCATCAGTCCCTTAGAACTTAGAACTACTTAAACCTAACTAACCTAAGGACATCACACACATCCATGCCCAAGGCAGGATTCGAACCTGCGACCGCAGCGGTCGCGTGGTTCCAGACTGAAGCGCCTAGAACCGCTCGGCCCATGGAGTTAAGCCAGACGCGGATCGATCTGCGTGCTGGATTAACAGCCGTTTATCTGGCACACCGCCCAATACGAGTGTGTTTCCCACGCTCGTTTAGGCAAATGTCCCTGGTCCCAGCATCCCGCCACAGAGAATGCGCTACTCAAACAATTAAAATATGATACTGTGGTGTCAGGCAAGGCATCCGGCCACAAACTTAAAATAAAATTATTTTGAGGAGGCAGTGATTTTCAGCGTCTAGAAATATTTGGAGAATCGTGGTTTGCACACAGATGTGTGGTCAATTTAGTAAACAACCAGTTTAGGTCTTAAACAGACCGTCGACAGGTATAATGTGACATCATAATCAGTTATATGACAAGCTATAACCATTGACAAGCATCATGTCATAAACCAACCTATTACGGTACTTCATCTGTAAACATGGGGCATAGACATCAAACAGTAGACATGTGGTGAAAAGCATGTCAAAACTGAGTCTTACCACGTGCTTCGATACAAATCTACTGTATGCTATACATATGTGCCCCAGGTTTACAGATAAAGTAACACGTTGGTTTATGACATGATGCTTGTTAATAGTTATGGTTTGTCATACATCTGTTTATGACGTCACATTATACCTGGGGATGAACCGTTTATGACTGAAACTGGCAGTTTAATCAAGTGGCAATACTGTGTGCAAACCACGATTATCTGAAAATAAAATAATTACCAAATCGAGAAAAAGCTAGAAAAAGGAAGAATGGTTGTAAAGAGCCACATACGTGGAAAGTTGTTTTCGTTCTAATATATCAGTTCACTGTTCCTGTTGTTGTTGTTGTGGTCTTCAGTCCTGAGACTGGTTTGATGCAGCTCTCCATGCTACTCTATCCTGTGCAAGCTTCTTCATCTCCCAGTACTTACTGCAACCTACATCCTTCTGAATCTGCGTAGTGTATTCATCTCTTGGTCTCCCTCTACGATTTTTACCCTCCACGATGCCCTCCAATGCTAAATTTGTGATCCCTTGACGCCTTAGAACATGCCCTACCAACCGGTCCCTTCTTCTTGTCAAGTTGTGCCACAAACTCCACTTGTCCCCTATTCTATTCAATACCTCCTCATTAGTTACGTGATCTACCCATCTAATCTTCAGTATTCTTCTGTAGCACCACATTTCGAAAACTTCTATTCTCTTCTTGTCCAAACTATTTATCACTGTTCCTATGAGCGCATACGTCAGTAAATTAGTAAGATGCGATGGCTTCAAAAGCATTAGATAGTTTGATAGTGCACAATATTTTTAAAGGAAAAACTATATTTTATTTCTCTGTAGTTAATTGTAACAGTATAGAGACAATGCTACTATATCTAGTTTACATGTATAAAAATATACTGTTTACCCCCGTTTCAGAACTATAACTTCCATTTTTCCAGAGACCTTAGTTGCAGGGTAGTCGGGTAGTAAACACACCTAAAGTACATATATTAAGAATAACAATCACAAAAATGAACTGTCATGTCTAGCTATTGCGCTTTATATTTGCAATTGAAAGCCTTTCAAAAAAAGTATCTCTAGTGAGTAATTTGGTAGGAAAATTTCATTTTTACGTTGAACACTGCAGTAAAGTACACAAGTACATAGAAAAATTACAAGTAAAATCAGAGAAAGAGATTATTACGTTTATGATCATAACAAAACAATGAGTTCAAGGAAGTTGATAAGAAAAACTGCGGAACATTTGGAAGACTAATAGGAAAATCTGTCAAGTCTTAAGGAAAGAGAAAACTGTTATATATGGACCGAAGAACTGTGAGCAGAACAAAATTGGTAGACAAAATAAATAAGTGAGTAGGTTCTCCAGTGTAATGGAAACAGATACACTGATGTAGGTACTTAAAACGTGTTTCTTTCTTGCCCTATAAAGGACAAAGAAAGAAAGACTGTACACTCATGACCAATGAAATGACTGTTGCCGTCAAACAACAAACAAATCATGCAGGATGGGTCGTTCTTAAATCAGTTCAGGGTTTGTAGTGAGTAGTAGTTTGCAAAACAAATCTCGACTCTGAGTTGGAATGAACTAAACTCAATAAGAATAAATCCAATTCCACCGATTAAAAAAACAGAAATAATTAACAAACGTGATATGCCAGAATGAGATTTTCACTCTGCAGCGGAGTGTGCGCTGATATGAAACTTCCTGGCAGATTAAAACTGTGTGCCGGACCGAGACTCGAACTCGGGACCTTTGCCCGCGAAAGACAAAGATCCCGAGTTCGAGTCTCGGTCCGACACACAGTTTTAATCAGTCAGGAAGTTTCATATCAGCGCACACTCCGCTGCAGAGTGAAAATCTCATTGTGGAAACATCCCCGCCGGCCGGTGTGGCCGTGCGGTTCTAGGCGCTTCAGTTTGGAACCGCGTGACCGCTACGATCGCAGGTTCGAATCCTGCCTCGGGCATGGATGTGTGTGATGTCCTTAGGTTAGCTAGGTTTAAGTAGTTCTAAGGTCTAGAGGACTGAAGACCACAGATGTTAAGTCCGATAGTGCTCAGAGCCATTTTGAACTTTTTTTTTTTTTTTTTTTTTTTAAAAAAAACTTCCCCCAGGCTGTGGCTAAGCCATGTCTCCGCAATATCCTTTCTTTCAGGAGTGCTAGTTCTGCTTGGTTCGCAGGAGAGCTTCTGTTAAGATTGGAAGGTAGGAGACGAGGTACTGGCAGAAGTAAAGCTGTGAGGACGGGGCGTGAGTCGTGCTTGGGTAGCTCAGTTGGTAGAGCACTTGCGCGCGAAAGGCAAAATTCCCGAGTTCGAGTCTCGGTCCGGCACACAGTTTTAATCTGCCAGGAAGTTTCAAACGTGATATGGCTCTACAGCAGGAGTATCCAACAGTCAAACCCGTACCTACTTTGGTTGCACTGAAGCGTTCATCATTTGCATTTTCAATCATGTAGTCGGCTGGGGATGACACAGCGATTGGTGGGTAACGTTGGGCCTTCTGAGACCATTTCGGACGAAGATAGAAAGAGACAGAGAGAGAGAGTCAGATTTAATGCCCAGCAGTGTGTTTTAACCAACTTTCCGATTTGTGTCCTCGAAGTAAGTGGTACAACTCGATTTATTCATAGCCTATCACAGCCACGTACCGACGAGATCAGTGACTCAGCAGTCCAGACGCCTTTTTTCCACGTTTCGAGAGTGCGGTAGCAATGTTTCTCGCGTCCGTGCTAATTGTACCCTGTATACTTTATTGAGCAGAGGAATGCGTATGGGGCAGTGGTATCACAGTGCCCCATAGAGCGGAAGTAGTTGTGGACAGTATTGCTCTTCTCTGGTTGTTTTTGCCCAACATTCTATTGACGAATATAATTTCTCATATTTAAGTCTGCACTTCCTTCATTTTCTAGAGCAGGAATGTCCACCCTGGGCCATATTGGAAGAAGACGAGTATTTTTAAGCCGCACTTAATATGCTAACACTAACAACAACCGATGAGAAAAAAAAGAGGGAACGGGGTGGATCAGTGAGAGAATAGCATCGTGTGCGAGTATTTCAAATTGAACATATCCATTTCATCATTACCTTACATAAATGGAATTTTATGAATTTTTTTCCTTATCGTTTGTTAGTTGCTCACACGGCTTCTAAGCGCAGTTTTGGAATGCATGGGCCTCTCCCCAGAGTCTTCACAGGTGGTCCTTCGTCTGATCCACGGAGTGCATTCCCACATGATGATGGTTACCAATCTGGGCACATTGTTGTTGGACGTTCAGTGCGACAAGGATGTCCCTTGTCGGGTATATTGTCTGCGGCAGCGCTTGAACCAGCTTAGCATGGTCTACGGAGGCGATTAGCAGGCATTTGCGTAAGGGACGAAACCTTTCGTTGCGGTGCATTCGCCGATGATGTGGCGTTCCTGGCCAGATCAGAGGATGAAATACACACGGCGCTTCAGTGGCTACGCCGGTTCGGGGCGGTCGCTAGGAGCGTCATAATGTGAAGAAGACAAAATACATGGATGTCGGAGGGGGCTTTCCCACATAATGGCGGTGCCCTTTGACAAGGTGCCAGTACTCAAATGTTTAGGAGTACAGTTGTATAGCAATGTTCGCCGCACAGCGGCGGCTACGTACCGACGGCTATTACATCAGACACGTTCTCTGATACAGGACAACAAACTGCGTCGAATGGACATCCTGCTACGAACGAGTTATGTCAACACCTATTTTGTCTCCAAACTGAACTATTTTGCGCATATCCTTCCCTTGTCGGCTACGATGGCCGACAGATTTTAAGAAGCATACGGACATTTCGTGAGCGCCGGTCTTGTTTTTAAAGTCCGATATGGCACGCTGACACTGCCGCAACGGGCGGTCGGTATCGGTTTAATTCATGTCTATAACCATGCACGATCGCTTTATCTCAACACTATGCGTTGCACGTGGACCTCTGCCCATGCCAGTCTGATGGGCACCCTGATAGCTGAAGTGGCATCATAATCTCTGCATCCCCCGGTTTCTGTAGGACACATTTCACCGGCACTCGCCCACATCAGAGTTCTTTATTGACCTCAGCTACTTAAAATCAAACCTTCCGATGACACGGATGCCCAGCACGAAAGACTATTATCGCCTTTATCAATAGCAGCAGCCTATGAATACGGTAGCAAACACATATCCCCAAGTTGGCTGGAACACGGTGTGGCGAGCAGTACACCCGCCTTTTCTACCTACCACGGTGCAATCATTGTGGTAAGTGGTTGTGAACGGGAAGTTCGCTACTCGTCAGGGGCTACATTCCAGTCATCTGACGTACGACTCCTTGTGTCCGACATGCTCAGCCGTTGACTCGGATACACACCGCCTGACTTGTGCCGCGACCAACGACTGCTGGCTACTCACGCAGCGCATGCTGGCATTGCTCTTGCGGCGATTGCCTGGAGTCTACCTCCCCTGATGATATATTGCACCTCGACGGCGTATACTTTCCACCGACCAGGACGAACACCGTTAATTGGCTAAAAGGCATGGCCCTTTACCACATATTTCGTGATGCCCACAAAGGCAGACTACTCGACGTTTGGTTCCTACTAATGTCGACACCTGCAGGCTTCAGCCGCCACCCGAAGTACATGGCCCACTTTGCTAATTCTTTAGTTTCACTGTTTGTTGATCCTCCTGTTCCCTGGGACGTTCCGTGTACGAGACGATGAAACTGAAGAAGAATCCTAGAGCATATTGATCCACAGACGAGACGACGACTCGGAAGCTCGGCTACAGCAGTTGTCGCATCTTTTTTAATAAAACAAAATTAATTCCTAAATACAAAAAAAAAAAATAAATAAATAAATAAAAATGAAATACAAATAAAAGTAAATAAATAAATAAAACAACATAGACAAACCCGTTAAATCCTCTCCCTGATCCTTCGATCCTAGAACAATCAAGAATGGGGTGCCGCAAGGTTGGGTCTTGGGTCCTCTGCCGTTCTTAATATATATTAATGACTTGCCATTCTATATTCACGAAGATGCAAAGCTGGTACTTTTTGCCGATGATACACGTACAGCTATCACACCCAACAAACAAGAATTAACTGATGAAACTGTAAACGATGTTTTTCAGAAAATCATTAAGTGGTTCTCTGCAAATGGGCTCTCATTGAACTTCGACAAAACACAGTATATACAGTTGTACACAGTAAATGGAATGACACCATTAATAAACATAGACTTCGATCGGAAATCGGTAGCTAAGGCAGAATATTCAAAATTTCTAGGTGTATGCATTGATGAGGGGTTGAACTGGAAAAAACACACTGAAGATCTGCTGAAACGTTTGAGTTTAGCTACTTATGCTATTAGGGTCATTGCAAATTTTGGGGATATGCATCTCAGTAAATTAGCTTACCACGCCTATTTTCATTCTCTGCTTTCGTATGGCATTATATTCTGAGGTACCTCATCATTCAGTAAAAGAGTGTTCATTGCACAAAAGCGTGTAATCAGAATAATTGCTGGAGATCATATAAGATCATCCTGCAGACACTTATTTAAAGAGCTGGGGATCTTCACTGTAGAACACTAGTAGAAAGCATGATCTTCACTACTCAAGGTTAAATCTAACTTTGGCTCAGAAGAGGGTAAATTATGCTGCCACAAAAGTCTTTGGTCACTTACGTAATAGCATCACTAGTCTGACAGATAGCCATAGCATTTAAAAGGAAATTAAAAGAATTTCTGAATAGCAACTCCTTCTACTCATTAGATGAATTTTTGGATATAGTAAGTGGGTAATTTCCCCACCCCCACCTAAAAAAATAATAATAATAGTCATGTAATATTCTGTGTAATGTAATATCTTGTATAGACACTTTTTATTAACCTGACACGTTCCACATCATTACGAAGTGTCGTATTCATGATTTATGGAACAAGTACTAATCTAATCTAATCTCTAATCTAGAACACGTTGCGTGGGTATGGCCAGCCACAGGTGTCGTCCTGCTCCTGCATGTCGTCATTCCATTATACGCCCGATGCTTGTCTATATTCTCAAGTGCGTATACATTTATTTTATCCGTCGACACTGGGCAAGCGACTTTCAAGTAAAATGTCGCCCCTGTACGTGAATACACAAAATGGATGTACGAGTGCAGGCTGTAGACATAAGCTTGACGACATGGGAGTTTGGGTCTTGCTGTGAGTCTTGCTCGGATAGCCATATGGTAAGGCGACGGCTCGCTATAAGTGGGAAATCTGGGTTCGAGTTGCTGTCCAGCACAAGTTTTCACTGTCGTCATTCCATTATACAGCTGATGGTTGTCCATATTCGCAACTGTGAATACATTTCTCGTATAATGGGTTAAGGTTTTCTTCAGATTTTGTTAAAGAATTTCTTCTAGCAATTTGCTGCTCCATTAAATGAAACGAAGAACTCTAAATACACTTGTGTCGACCATGATCAGAACTGACAACGCACACTTGCATCGCAGGACGTGTGCGCAACCACTGTGCCAACGAGAAGGTTTCTGGGAGCAATTTTGGTCGCTAGGCCTCATAACGCAAGGTGAAAGATAAGAACGGTTTTACTTACGTAAAATATGGCATTCTTCGGGCCCAAAAAATTAATTGTCTGTCTCAGCAACTCGTCTTACTTGAGGATTATGCAGCTTAAGTCCTCGAAATGGAAAGTAAATTCAGCGGAACGATACAGGACCACACGCGGAAGTAACATGGTTGCCAATTATTTGGAGGGATATTGCCAACTCTTAGCTGCGATAGGGCAGGTATGTAGCGAAATTCTTGTCGTGCTCGTCTGATATGGGATCTCAGAGGGGAGACTAAAGCGTCTTTGGTTTGTATGCAACGTCACCTTACCAAACTATCTATATTTAAGGCAGTCAATTAGATTTAATCTAGAGTTCCTCATTTTTGAAGTTTTTCGGCGTGGAAAGGGGTTGTTAACGCCGGTGTCATATAATTCCAGAGCAGGGATAGCAAAGCTAGTGACCTTAGTTTCAGCTCATGCAGCATGCAGCATGTGAAATTTTGAGGTATAGAACTTTCCATCACGATTACAAGTTCCCCAAAACACAAGCGAATAAAACATTTACCGTTGGCAGGATGCGACGAGAGATTATTTTAATGGAATAAATAGTAACTGAAAATCAATCTTGCCCCACACGTTACAAAACAACAATATATCAGACACTTGATACCTCGAAATCGACTGTGTCTAGTGCAGCCTAGTGCTACATACAAATAGAATTTTAAGACCACCGCAGGAATGCAGGAATAAGTTGGTGGGGATGGAAGGAAGAAGAAACGCATTTAATTAATTATTCGATACCACGCAGTATTCCGTATGAGGATTTAGAAGACAAGAACTGAAAAGTATGTTCATTAACACATAAACTAAACTGTAGATGTGGGTACTGTGCAATTTTGCACCTTCATACGTTTTCCACTTGAAGTCTATACATACAAAGCATACTAACTAACCTAATCATTGTTTTGGTAATGTTTTCCTCTTGTTCGGTCCCTAAATGACGAAAAGAATCTAAATCCATGTCACTGATGGTTCATTTGAATCTTTCCAGCGAAGTTTTGTGTTTTGTTGCTTGGTAGTCGTAAAGCAGACCACTTCCCTTTGCCACGAGGAGTTAGATCCAGAATGCCAGAACCCTTACATACTGTATTCGAAATGAAAAGTCTTAAGCGAAACACGCACATGATTACTCGGAATTCCCATGTTAGTATACGTAGGTATGGAAATAAAAAAAACCTAGTTTATACACTGGCATAACTAATTCGGACAGCAGCAGCTCAAAATTATGAAACATAGTCTTCCATTACAATATAAGTAACAATATAATGGCAGCTGTGCAATGATAAACCAACGGTAACAAATTCGTAGCTGTCTGTAGCAGTGGCAGATTCTATACTACATATTGTGACTTGAATTTATCTGTCGTCACGGTGTTAAATCAACAGAAATTGTTGCAGACTTGTGCTTGCGTACCCGGCTTCCCGTTGTCGTCTTTTCTTATTGGGCTTTTGCTATTGCCCTGAAAACGAGACGCTGACGTAAATATGGGTATTCTGCGTGGCGTAACATCCAGCTCTCCATTCTTCCAGATTCATTGAAGCGATACAAATAGGTAGTTCAACGAGATCTGAACCAGCAACTACTCTTGTCTTACATCAAGAGATGAACATGGTGCCAAGCAGCAAATATGACATTGCTTATTTAAATCTCTGCCATTGCTCTGGTGCTAGCTAACGCAGACATTTCACACCATAAAATACAAAGCAAACTGAAATTTAGCCGTGTAATGACCTTCCTGGGGTCGAAACATTAATGTTACCATCTCGATGTCTTATAAACATGATGACTATTCAGATTACTTCTTTAGTGTAATCGGAGAATATTGCGAGAATTTAGCAAGATCACTCAGGATCAATCCCGGAAGTGGGTGAACGATAACGAGGAGCCAAATATTGTCAGAAATATTGCAAGTCTCAACTGCACTAGGAATATGAGGAACTTCATGGAGAGCTCACAAAGTCCTCACTGCTATTCACAGCCTGCTGCACCCAACCTTCAGTGGAGCTGCACCACCAGACCCCGATCCAAGGGACGGCTTTAAGCCGACAGTACGTTACACCACTAAAAAATACAAATGAGTTGCACACTAACCCTGTTCAGCTTATGACTGGGAGCTTATTTTAACAAATCCAAAAATGTGTACAAAACGATCAAGAAACAGTAACATAGTACGTGCTGCTGATCTCAAACGGACTGCATATACGCCCAGTCTTGTGTGATACACAACCATAGTATCTTAAAAGACAAACTAACATCAGAGATAAATTGGAATGCTAGGAAGTCTTTTCTGAAAGGGTTTGTCAACCTACGTGCTGTTATTTAATGGTGTAGGGTGTTGTCAGTAGATGTAAACATTACATTTTTAACACGTAAGTGTCGGCAGTGGTTGCTCGTATTAATTTTCTTTCATTTGTCCAAACTTGTTTCCCGAATCACTTGTGGGCATTACCGACCATACCCTTATACTCACACATAAAGAGGCAACACAGATGATGAATTTTAATATGCATTACGCATATGTTCTAGCTGCAGATGATGGTCGGTAATGACCGAAACTGCTCCACAAAAAAGTTTGTATAAGTAAAAGAAAATTAATAGAAGCAACTTTGGCGATAGTTACTTGCGAAAAATGACCTTCAGGACATACTATGTATATGCCTATAATTCAACTGATCTTGAGCTTGCAGTAGGACATATACGAGTGCGTAATAGTTGCCTAACGACATAGCTTAGTAATATTCTTATTATAACTTTTCAATTTAAATTTATCCATGTTATATGGAAGTTGTTTGAGATCTACCACTGTATTATAAGATTGTGTGGAATAAATTTTATACTGCTGCAGTCACTTTTTACAGTATTTTATTAGCACAATGCATTTCGGCGGCACGCTGCGATCATCAGGTGCATTATACACGGCAGCATGCTGCCTAAATGCATTGTGCTAATAAAATATTAGTAAAAAGTGACTGCAACAGTATAAAATTATTCCACATAATCTTATAATACAGTCGTAGACCTCAAAAAACATCCATATAACATGGATAAATTTAAATCTAGAAGTTATAATCAGCAGTATAAAATTATTCCACATAATCTTATAACTTTTCAGTATTTTCAAGTATCAAATGGTAATTCAGTTCGCACTGTCTTGTAAATATCACACGCTTCGCACTCACTGTAGTGGGAAATAAATTTTTACATGAGGTAGCCGGCATTGGCAACAGAAGGTGACAACCTACATTTCACTTGATTATTTTGCTTATTACTGAACATTCGAATCAAACAAATGATAAACAATTGAATTTTTGTGACGAAAAAAACGTACAACATTGATAAGCATATGTGAGCTCAATTACAAAAGCCTGTTTTTATTATTTGCATAAAATGGAAGTAGATTAAGTAGTGTCTCACCGTTATTTAAGAGTCCACGCTCCATATCCAAATTACGAAACGTATAAATTCGGTACACACTCAGTTAGCCTCAGCAGCCTGCAATGGTACCCACTTTTTGCGTCTGTAATCACAAAACATATGCATCAGTAATTCAACTTCAAAATAAATATTCATAAATTAAACACAGAAATTGGGAGAAATTATGTGGAAATTACATTGTTTCTGAGATGCTCAAAGCGGTGATTAAACTTCGTACTCTCTTATCTCTTTTGTATCTGGACGCAACAATATCATTAAAATGAAATGAAGCAATCAGTCACGGAACTGAGAAAAAACTTTCAGGGAGAAAAATAACGTTCTTAAGATTTAGTTGGGAAGGCCTAACATTGTTCAGTTTAAGTGATATCGGAACAAAACCATTTATCGACGATACAGATAAACATTTGTTTCACTCCGTATTAAAGTAGCCGACAAGGCTTCGCGGCACAAATTTTAAAAATACCTCTCTTCTACCTTCCAAACGTGTACCTTGCCGGATTTGCACACCTGACAGAGATGATATCGTAGAGAATTAAAAATAATAATTAAAAATGTTCTAGATGTCCCATTCAAACCTACGTGCATGGAAGTTGACTGTGATTCATTCACAGACTCTTGATTTTTTACATTTGTTAATATTTATTTAAAGTTATAAGATGAATGCATAATGTTGTTGTTGTTGTGGTCTTCAGTCCTGAGACTGGTTTGATGCAGCTCTCCATGCTACTCTATCATGTGCAAGCTTCTTCATCTCCCAGTACCTACTGCAACCTACATCCTTCTGAATCTTCTTAGTGTATTCATCTCTTGGTCTCCCTCTACGATTTTTACCCTCCAAGCTGCCCTCCAATACTAAATTGGTGACCCCTGGATGCCTCAGAACATGCCCTACCAATCGATCCCTTCTTCTAGTCAAATTGTGCCACAAACTTCTCTTCTCCCCAGTCCTAAGAATAATGCATAATAAAAGTTGCAAAAGTTAATAATTACAGTATATTCCACGGTTGTCTCGGCTTTCGGGCCAAGGGTGGAAGCATTTCCAAAACGGCAAAGTTCGTAAAGTGTTTGCGAGCCGCCGTGGTTTAAGTATACGGTGAATGACAAAATGGCGCTGTCTAAAACTGGCGCCGAGACATCTGTAATGTACCATGGGCCATAGATGACAAGAGTCAGCTACGGCTTCGGAGATGTGTACGGGCGCATAAACGTGCAACTGTTGAGCACCTGACCGCCTAGATGAATGTCGGGGTTACCAACAACATCCCCACAATGACCATTCAGTAAGCGTTCTGCTTATGGGCCAATGAGCCTGGTTCATGCATCCATGCTGACTGATGTTCATTGGCGCCGAAGGCTGTAATTTGTAGCTAGACATCCACTGAGTGGAGACAGGTGGCGTTTACAGACGAATTACGTTTTATACTCCATCGGACAAATGGGTTTCGGTGTGTTAAGGCCCTTCAACAATAGTTGGAAGGGTCCAGCCTGCAGGAGGGAGCGTTATGGTGTGGAGAATGTTTTCGTGGCATTTCCTAGGTGATCAAGTCATTCTGCAACGCACACAGTATCAACAAAAATACACGTCTGTACTTGTAGACCATGTCCACCCCTACATGTAGAACTTGGAGGGATCTAGATACATTAAAAACTTAAATACACAATAGTGATTTCCGAAAATCGTTCGTGTCATTCGCACTTTGTTTACTGACGACATAGGATCACTTCATTTAGCATTGTCTTTGCTCGTTAAGTATACCTGCAACGAATCGAAGTCACTAAGTCTTTTCTCGGTAACTTTTAGCTACCAAGCCTGATATTTGTAAATAAAATTTCCATATTTTCGAGGATGCCGACATTCAACTTGGTCCGAAAAGAATCCTATGTCATGACCTTTGACCTCTGACGTCAAATTTTTGGGGAACAGAAGCATAGTGTGCAAAACCCTTTCCTGGGAACTATTTCGGGTGGTCCCCCATTTGTCGCCAGAGCTCGTTGAAGTCGATGGATCACACGATCTAGGCTCTTTTTGTTAGACAAAGACTAGGGTTGTATCTTTCACTCTGCTGTGAAACTTCCTCACAGATTAAAGCAGCTTGCCTTGCGGGCCCGGGCCTCGAACTTGGATCCTTGTCTTTCTTGAGAGGGGCTGGAAGCAATGAAATTATGGTCCTAAAATTTAGCCGTGTTTTCAAATGATTTTTATGTAACATTGGACTAACAAGTAAAGAGCATAAAATGTTTCTCCAAACACGAGAGGAATCCTGAAATTGGGATGCAACAATTTTTCAGAAAGTTTAATGGACCAAACATACTCAGAGCAGTCCAAATGAATGTATTGTTCTGAGAATCTAGGTACCACGGAATACTGACTTTGGTTTTCGGACTACGCAAAGAAGTAGCGGCCGAATAGGAGTAGAAAGTTATCGATAAGTGGGCGAAATGCGAATTTTTAGATCACATTATACGTGGGCATCTAATAATGGATAAGCTTCGTACACCAGACAAATCAACTGGCCTAAATATAATGAGGTAGCTTGAAATAATTTTCGCGATACATAAACGAGAAGCAGCTAAGAGCATGGGAACATACTTTCAGCACTTTAGAGCGAAGTGTAATAATTATGAAATCTATACTTAATTCAGTAAAGGCAAAACACTCATACGTTGCAAAGAGAAGTGCGAACGTGTGCTAAGAAAGAAATCTTTTTCATCTAGGTGGCTAAAGCTACTCTTTATGGCCTATCCAACAAAGGCGTAAAACGCTACGTTTTGCTGCTTGCATTACATTTGTAAGGAGAAAAGCAAAGGACTTACAAAATGCGAAACCAAGGTTTCTTCATTGTCAACTCATCTGCACTAAGAAAGCAGGAGAGAGCAGCTATAACACTATTCAAAAACCGTTTCCTGAAATCAATACTCCTTCGTTCTGATTTAGTAGAATTCAGAAGAACTTTGGTTGCAGGAGACCTGAATCCAATCACACATCTGGTCCTATACTCGGTAAGCTCGAATTTTGTTCACTAAACGGCAACGTAGATCTCAAAAGATTTCTAGGCAAATATCGACCAATAAGAAAAAAACAATACCAACCAAGAAAAATATTTGGCAAGAAGAAAAAAAATTGGTCATTGTGGAAGTGAGTGAGGAAGTAAATTTCTTTCAATAACTGTGTCGTACTAAAAAAATAAGTAGATTTAATGATAGGAAATACAATGAACTTAATGAGTCCATATTAAAGATTTTGGGAAAGATATGAGAAAATAACTGTGTATCGCAATATAGCTCTAAACGTTACCTTGTTCATGGTAATGATACATATAAAGTGTAACTAAAAAGTCCGTTAACGTTTCAAAATGCACTAATTCACGGAATAATGTAGGTAGACAGGTAAAACTTGACACAATGGCATGGGGTTTTATTGAAACCAAGAATGAGTGCAAAAACAGGTCAACAGACGTCACTGGACGGCAATACGCCAGTGATGCAGCATAAGAATCGTGTATAATATGAGGCTTAATGAGAGACCAAGGTCCCCGGACCTCAATCGGCGCGATTATTAGTTATGGGAGTACCTGAAATCGCAAGTCTACCGCGATCGTCCAACTTCATTAGGGATGCTAAAAGACAACATATGGCGGCAGTTTCTCACCATATCTGCTGATATGCTGTACAGTGCTGTTCACACCACCGTCCTCCACTACAGATCTTGCTGATGAATGACAGCCGACATGTCGAGCATTTGTTATATAGAAATCGTCTTTGCTAAAGATTAATTTTGGTGCTAATTACTGCTCTATCACATGAACCGCAATCTATCGGTCATTTTGTGTACTTTTTTCTTTCAATAAAATCCCGCTTCATTTCAAGCGTGTGTGTCAATTTTTACCTCTCTACTTATATTATTGCGTGACGTATTGGATTTTCAAATGTTAACATACTTTTGGGTCACCTTGTACATTAAAGCAGCAAGATGAGAGAATAGTGGGTACATTGAATACAAGATTCTGCAAGACATCTTACGACAGTGACTATTGGGAGTTAGAAGTAGGAGCGACGATATCCGCGCCGTACTGAGAACCGAAAATATGATTGAGGCAATATATCGAGCTACCAAAAGCAGCTGGCATCTATTTTACAAAGGCAGAACCGTAACAATTCGCACGCAAGCGCTGTTTCACCAACCCAAAGGAAGACGAAATTATTCTAGACCAACCCCAGACAATATGGAGTCAGACAGTTCCATTGTTTCGGAACGTCGCTTAATTCAGCTCTATGTGGCAGAAGAAAAGGAGCTCTGACGCGAAGTCACTAATATTTTGACTACTTCAGCAAAACAGGTAAAGCATTTCGAGTACATCTTTATCATATGACAGGATAGCGTTTCAAGTATGTCACTGTTATCTAACGTACGTTCTTTTCGAGCCGATAAATGACGTGAAAAATATGTGGAGTCAGGTAAGCAAAGTCGTAAAGCATGGTTGGCTGGGAGACTTTAAAGGGCAGGTTCAGTCTCCTTATTGGAAATTTTTTTCTGCCCTTCACACACAGTGGCACCTTTCGACTGCAGTGTGTGAGAGTTTTGTGTATAAGTGTATCTGATAAGTGTAGGTGGTTGTGACAGGTACGGGTAATGTGGTATCATTTTCGTATTGGGTTGAGATGAGAGAAGAGTCAGTGTGAAATATGATGCCTGCCTATAGCCCTCTCCACTGGAATAACGCCAAAGGGCATACCGAGTTTAATGTCAACATCCGACGGACGGATGATCAACAGTGTCACGTGCCCACACTTCATGAGGCACTGCGAAGATCTCTGGAATTTAATCTAGGACACTGGCGCAGATACTGGTGAACAGAACTTCACGCCAACGTCCATCCTCCTCTTTGTCGTAAAGGCAAAGGGAAAGTAGCCAGCAGCAGTCAGGCAGTTACCCATCGAAGTACTGGCGAGGCCATAAGTTGCTTAACTTGGGTGATTTGATGAAAACTGGCGTTATCTATATAATTGAAGATGGAGGGGCGGGGGGGGGGGGGGGCGGAAGGTACAAAAGTAAAGGGAAGGAACTATATCGAGACTTTATGTGGAATCAGCAACGGCGATTGAAATCGTATGCCGGACAGGGGTTTGAACCCAGAGTATCCTTTCCACATGGATAAAGCGTTCATCGCAACTGCGCGGAATATCTCGGCCCACCTCCCGGTCGAGAGATCACGGGTTCGAATACCGGTCCGGCATTATTTTCGCTTGTCGCTGCTGAATCTGTAGTAAATGCCGATGCAGCTGACATCCATAGTTCCTTCCCTTTTCTTTCCTTCCCCCCCCCCCCCCCCCACCACATTCAGTATACATAATATGTATCACAGCTGCGGATTTTTGCGTGGTATGCCGTTACGAACATGTCCGAAAGAATAGACACCACGCAGTCCTATAAAAAAACTGGTGTATTCAACGAGGCTGGAGTTGGGTTACTCTTCGACTGATAACAATTGCTCGAATATTATGTGTTATATTGCTGTCACCATAAAGTAGCAACCAGGCCTGTTTTGAAACGCATTGAAAGAGACGTAATTTTAGTCGGCTAACATAGTTAACTATTGACGTATGGTCTTGAAGTTACTGTAAAAGAAATAAATGGAGAAGAAAGCATTTAATGGCTGGAAACAATCTGTCGTCACTGGCTATTTCAGAGTATTTCTAAATACGTTCAGTTTTTGTTTGAAGACATTATCATCCTTATAACTGATTGTTTCTGAACCGGCTACTTCTGTAATAAGCGCAATATTGATTTTTGTATCGCATAAAATTCTTTTGAGTCGTGGACTAAAATTTTTCTCTGGAAATAACTGTTGCACCAGCTATCTTTTGTATTTTTTACTTCTCTGTTCGCTACTAGTTTCTGGGTTACGGCCCAATTCTCAAGCTCTTATTTTCGTCCAATTGTCATGCTGTAAGCTAGTATCGTCACCCAAGTGCAAGTAATGATACCAGACTGCAGTATGACAACTTGGCTAATTTGAATGATAATGAGTGACAGAACGGGATTGCAACCCCCAACTAGTAGCGAACAAAGAAGTAAAAAATAAGAAGGGTAGTTGACACGAATTCTTTACGAAAGAATGGAAGGGCTGGCAGAAGTCGCCTTCGAGGAAGATCAGTATGGATTCTGGAGCAACTTAGGAACACATGAGGCAATACTGGCCCTACGATTTATCTTAGAATAGGGGTTAATGAAAGGCAAACCTACGTTTGTAGCATTTGTAGACTTAGAGAAAGCTTTTGACAACTTTGACTGGAATACTCTCTTTCAAATTCTGAAGGCGGCAAGTGTAAAATACAGGGACCGAAAGGCTATTTACAATTTCTACAGGAACCAGTTATAAGAGTCGAGGGGCATAAAAGGGAACCAGTGATTGAGAAGGGAGTGAGACAGGGTTGTAGCCTATTCCAGGTATCATTCAATCTGCACACTGAAAAAGCAGTAAAGGAAACCAAAGAAAAATTTGGAGTAGAAATTAAAATTCAAGGAAAAGAAATAAACTTTTAAGATTTCTCGATGACATTGTAATTCTGTCAGAGACAGCAAAAGACTTGGAAGAGCAGTTGAAGGGAATGGATATTGTCTTGAAAGGGGTATAAGGTGAACATCAACAAAAACAAAGAAGGATAATGGAATGTAGTCAAATTAAATCAGATGCTTAGGGAATTACATTAGGAAGGAGACATTTAAAGTAGAATGAGATTTTCACTCTGCAGCGGAGTGTGCGCTGATATGAAACTTCCTCGCAGATTAAAACTGTGTGCTGGACCGGTCCGGCACACATTTAAAGTAGTTTTTCTCTGAATTTTCTGGGTAGTGCGCTTTAAGACGTCTATGAGTGGACGCCCTTGACATATACTACTAACCTGCGAAGTGTCGTCCCGAACTAAATTTCCTAGACCGGAAGGTCGCGTTGTAAGAGTCGGCAACCTGCTGGACGGTGCGTCGCCTCACCCCACACGAGCTCCTGCGCTTCTCGAGTCGGGCAGATGGACGAACGAGTTTTCACTCCTCCTGTCGCCAGACCAGACACTCTAGCCGAACCCTACACACATTCCGGCCGCCGTCTTCCAGCGGAGTGCTCATACCCAACTGGCAGTCCTGCTGCTAAGCATAGCCGGCATCACACTCTTCCAACATGTGGTTTTCTACATTTTACTGTGCAGTATTGTCCTATGTATTGTGCTATGAAATGTTATTCTATCTATAGTCCTAAACATTATGAATTTACGGTATTAAATTTTAGCGTGAGCTGTAATAACTCACAACTTCAACAGAGTCAACGTGTGAAACTGTGAACGGCTGTCAGTTTCGCTTGCAGATGATTCGAGCAACCATTGCTACACAAGTTACCTTACACTTCCAAGTTAGTTAAAACAAAAGTAGGAACATCCCTATATTTCCGGGAAGTATTTGACACGGTCCTGTAGCACACTGTTAACGGTGGTAAATGTATAGGGACTAGGTTCTCAGATACGAAAGTGGAAGTGTGAGTGGTTCGAAGACTTCTTAAGTAACATAATTCAATACGTTGTCCTCAACGGCGAGAGTTCATCTGAGAAAAACGTTCCATCAGGAGTGCCCCAGGGAAGTGTGATAGGACCACTGTTGCTCCCTAGATATATAAATGATCTGACGGACAGGGTGAGCAGGAATCTGCGGCTGTTAGCTGCTGATGCCGGAGTGTTCGGTAAGGTATCATTGTTGAGTGACTGTAGGAGGATACAAGACGACTTAGATCACATTTCTAATCAGTGTGATAAATGGCGGCTTGCCGTAAATGCAGAAAAATGTAAGTTATATAGAAAAGTGCTCGTTAATGTAGAGGAGTAGACAAATCAACCTGGTAATGGGAGGACGACGTTTTTTTTGCGAAACACTGTTGAGAAATACGTTTGTTTGCATGGCCATCTTCCGAAGCGACCATTAAATTCAGTTATTTAGTTATTTTCGTCTTTTATGTCTTAAGATTACCGCAATTTAATTAAAGAGAGTTTTACACTAGAAGCGTTTCGCTTTTATTTATAAAGCATCTTCCGTTGTTATTCTGCAAATTGCATACGTATCACGTTTGTAAATTTTTGATTGTTTTAGATTAAAAACAGCGTTTTGTTTCTCTCTCTCTCTATGTCTCTCTCTCTCCCCCTCTCTCTCTTTTTCTCTCTCCCTCCCCATTCCCCCTTCTTGCACACACGCACACACACACACACACACACACACACACACACACACACACATGTACACACAGACGTACACACACACATATACGAATTAATTAAATATAAAAAAAGTAGTTTCACAGGTTGAAAAAGCTCACAACTTACACGAAAACAAACGAATATAAAATAAAGCCTGTACTACTCTGCTGAGGGAGAACACACATCACTTCAGTCCGACTTAAAAAAGCTAGGTGAAGTGTAAATAACACAAATGCAGTGTAAGAAATAGTACAGAAAGGTAAAAACTGCCAAGCGTATATGTGAAACGAAGTATTTCGACATCAACCGCCGCGAGCAAGGAGGGAAGAAGCAGTGGTTTGGAGAATATGTAAAGAAGAGGCAGAAATACTGTACGTTATCTGAACTCCAATTTTATAAACAAAACGCTGTTTTTAATCTAAAATATGTACAAACATATGTATCCAATCTACAGAATAATCACGGAAGATGCTTTATAAATAAAAGCGAAACGCGTCTGCTGTAAAATTAAATTGCAGTAAGCCTAAGAGGAAAAAACCAATAATAACTTTGAGAAAATTTAGAGAATTGGCAACTGAAGCTGACTGTACACTGATTCTAGTGGCACCAACGTACATTTTTAGTTTTGGATTTAGTGATTAGGTTTTACTGAAGACTCACTGGTACTCATCCGAAGGAAAAGAGAGCTCATAAACGCTATTATTGATATATTTTAGCTGAAAATTATGGAAGTGGACATGGTGCATAGTACTGTTAAGAAGAAGGCAAGAGCGATGAAGGCGGGCAAGGCGGCTCGAGAAAATGCGTCGCCATGCGACTTGGCAACGTAGCCTGTGGGACGAGACGAACCCCTTTGAAATGCCCGAGAGCAGCTTTGTGTCGAGGTATACACTGAGCAGGGAGGCGTCCCGCAATTTGGTTGAGGAACTGCGGCCGTACGTGAGAGCCCATCAAAGACCTACAGCCATCTTTCAGGAGTGCTAGTTCTGCAGGGTTCGCAGGAGAGCTTCTGTCAAGTTTGGAAGGTAGGAGACGAGATACTGACAGAAGTAAAGCTGTGAGGACGGGTCGTGAGTCGTGCTTGGGTGGCTCATTTGGTAGAGCACTTGCCCGCGAAACGCAAAGGTCCCGAGTTCAAGTCTCGGTCCGGCACACAGTTTTAATCTGCCAGGAAGTTTCATATCAGCGCACACTCCGCTGCAGAGTGAAAATCTCATTCTGGAAACATCCCCCAGGCTGTGGCTTAGCCATGTCTCCGCAATATGCTTTCTTTCAGGAGTGCTAGTTCTGCAGGGTTCGCAGGAGAGCTTCTGTCAAGTTTGGAAGGTAGGAGACGAGATACTGGCAGAAGTAAAGCTGTGAGGATGGGTCGTGAGTCGTGCTTGGGTAGCTCAGTTGGTAGAGCACTTGCCCACGAAAGGCAAAGGTCCCGAGTTCGAGTCTCGGTCCGGTCCCGAGTTCGAGTCTCGGTTTCAATAACTAAATCAGTTGAACAATTGTTATCAGTGATCAAATGAAACTGTTAATTTTTTTTTTTTTTGTTCTTCTTCTAGGATTTGACACTGAGATAGGTGGCGCAGTGGTTAGCACTTTGGACTCACATTAGGGAAGACGACAATTCAAACCCCCATCCGGCTACGCTGATTTAGGTTTTCCGTGATTTTCCTAAAACGCTTCAGGGAAATGCTGGGGTGGTTCCTTTGAAAATGCACGACCGAGTTCTTTCCCATCCTTCCATAATCCAATGCGACTGACGACCTCGTTGTTTGGTCCCCTCCCCCAAATCAACGAACCAACTAGGATTTGACAACTCTAAATTATTGCAACAAATGGGGGTAGGGGATGACATTTCAGCTGCCGTGAGTCAGCCAAACATCTCAAAGTCGATTGACGAAGTTGTGAGGGCTCTCGACGTGCCTGCAGTCGAAAACAATAATGGGAATAGCGTGTCTGGTAGTTGTGTCGGCTGACCACTTCGGGTGTGGGGCGCTGTCCACGCGCACGGAGGCTCGGTTGCAGTAACGCTAGCGCTCGGTGCATTCGGCTACCGAACACAGCGACTGAACGATACAGAACAGGGCTACTGGGAAGCACCCACAGCTCGGTGACTAGAAGGGCTCGGTTCGACCCTCGCCAGCGGCAGTCTGCAGCAGGAAGAACGATAGCAGTCTCACGGCAGAAGCCAACACGCATCAGCCAATTCGAATTAAACTGTATCGGCATGCCATTCTGGCCGGGCGGGCGGCTTTTATACGCATCCGGGCAGGATTTGAGGTCATGTACGTAGCCTGCCAACCACTGTCGAAATGTCTCGAAACTTGTTCTTACCGGTTTATACGAGATGCTGGAAGTGGTGGTCATCGGCATCCATGCTACTTTAGAAGCAATTCGACTAGAAATGATTAACTTATATGTGAGGTGTAGCGGTTTTATGTGGGACTCCCCACACAACATCATATCATACCAGCTATAAATACATTTTAAAACTGAAAATTATTTTTTTGTTTTGGGAATCACTCCTCCTCTTGATAGCGTCCAGCTCCAATTTCATGGATGTCTATATTTGTAGGTTGGTAGAAAAGAATAGTACTAGGCTGTATCTAGGTGGCAGTCTCGTAAGTTTGAACTTGCGTTCTCGGAGACTTGGAGAGTTGTCAGTGGCACAGATCGTCCAGTATATCTCTGTTCGTGTCTCCCCCACACAATGTCGCAAGAAATCTTTCCCCCGACGTGCTGTTGACTCTCTCTGTTAAAAAATACCAATGGTTTATTTCCTAAAAGGTGCCGACTTTCCTTTTCCTCTGCCCAAAACGAATTGACGTAATATCACATTCCACAGCTGCAGGAAGAGAAAGAATTTCTTGTGGATTAAATTTGTTTAATGTTGACGAGAACACAACACTTCCCATCCTTCTTGAAAAGGTATTAATAGAGAAGAAGCTAATTTGTTTGCAGTACCAAGACATTTATGTCTTCACTGGTACTGGTAACAACATAGCAGTCAACAGTATCTGATACGGCCATGTTTATTGCCATCAGATCCGCAGGTTAACCACGATCCCTTTGCTGCCATTTCATTCATCAGCGTTTAATTGAAGTTATTTTGTTGGTGTTTGAAAGAGAAAAGTTCTTCTGACACTAAAACCGCTGTTGCTGAGAACAAGACTGCTGCTTTGGTGACGGACGACACTACGATATCTGTCGAAAGCTACTATGAGATTACATTAGAAATGATTTTGCACATAGTTCGTACAGATAGTGTATATTGACTCGAACGTGTTTGTTGTAGTCGTACTCCACACACGTTTATATAGGAGGTATCCACCGTTAATTAATGAATATTTGCGCATCCCAAAGTCCTCTTCTTCTTATTCGTCTATCGGAGTGAACGTTGCATACAGCGTTGACTTCTTGCTCTTATAAATACCGACCTCAGTGAAGCAGTGCAATTTCAAATTTTAATAATTCTCTCAGATAGCAAAGTTTTCATATGTTTTCTGGCACTGTAAATAACTCACATTTACTATACTGGGCCAAAGATGACTGAGAGCGCAGCAGGGTTAGTGAATAAGATCCTTGGCTCTGTGTTTATCTGTGGTTCGTTTATTCTCATGTCAGTTGTGATGCACTGGGGTATTCTTACTGGAGACATAGTAGCGTGCAATTGAGTTTTCAGAGAAAGATATTTGATATGTGTGAATTTGAGAGAAATTATCTGAAATGCTTTCTGATAAAGATGAAAACTTGTTTGTAAAAATATGCTATTGAGTCTATGGCTCTGAGCACTATGGGACTCAACTGCTGTGGTCATAAGTCCCCTAGAACTTAGAACTACTTAAACCTAACTAACCTAAGGACAGCACACAACACCCAGCCATCACGAGGCAGAGAAAATCCCTGACCCCGCCGGGAATCGAACCCGGGAACCCGGGCGTGGGAAGCGAGAACGCTACCGCACGACCACGAGATGCGGGCTATTGAGTCTATGGATGGAGAGATTTTGAAGGACTACTTCAAGGTAACCACACATGCGCAAGAATGAAATTTTGTTTGCCAGAACTATTAATTGAAGGAAATCTTTGTCCCTTAGGTAACTAATAATATTCAATAATATTCATAATAAGTATTAAAATGATCTCTTTGTTTCCATTATGTCACAAGGAGCGCAATCAGTTTAATTGTCTGTAATTTTTTAGTAATGAGGAAATTTTGTTATTGTTAGAGTCTTCTTATGTTGTTCAGTCATTTTTGACAATAATCAGAGTTAAATTTTTGAAGAACGACTTTCTTTGAAGTAAAACCTTCATCATTCTTAGTAAAGATTCTGATATTTTGTCGTCTGTGCATTGAATCTTACGCCACACGAAGACACAGATTGTATATGGGAAGCAAAAGACGAATTTTGTAGTGAGTGGATTATTTTACTTTAGCTGATGCACTTGCTGATTTCAATTTGCTTTCGAGAACGTGAGAACATCATACACGAAACAACATTCTCAGCGTGAGGTAAGCTACTTTTATTTCAGCTCAGACCTCAGTTTGCATTCCTATGCAAAACAGTACACAGAATTTTCAGGTGTTGTGCACAATAAGCTGATTAATTTACAGTTAACAGTGTAAGTAATATTAAACAGTTTTTTCTACCGGGTTGAAGAGTATTTTGTTTCGTGGATATTTTAAGTCAGACTTTGCACTTTATGCTCCGCAACTTTCAAAAAGTACTTTCAGTTAAATAGTTTTCACTGAAAAATGAAATGAAGTCCCATGCTTCTTTACAGAGCGTAGGGGAAATTGCTTACTAGGCAAGGTCCTAATGGAGGTGGTTTGCCGTTGTCTTCCTCCGACCGTAGTGGGGATGAATGATGATGATGAAGAAGACACAACAACACCCAGTCATCTCGAGGCAGGAAAAATCCCTGACCCCGCCGGGAATCGAACCCGGGACCCCATGCTCAGGAAGCGAGAACGCTACCGCGAGACCAAGAGGGTCTTCACTAGCTACGCTATTAATTCCTTTTGGGATATAATTAGATTTACATTCATTAGTTCAAATTCAGCATTTTACTTAGATCAAAGTTTTATTTCATGACACTGATCACATGCGCGGCGCAGGGCCAACTAAGTCACTATTGCTCAGCAGTTGAATACGATATCTAAAGCACGCATTATACAAGAAGAAATTTTTTGGAAAAACAAAATTCAGTATTTGGATTCATAGATAAATCTTCATCGAAATGTTACAAGGTTACCATCAAATTGCTTTGCAAACTCGTTGGAAGAGAGTAAGAAGATTCACTGTACCTATGAAACTGAGGCTAGAGTAACAACCTTATTGTTTCGTTTGAACTTCACATCTTCAAAATTTTCTCGTACCATTTTCTTCGTGCAGTTGATGCCAATTCCCCGATCTAAGTAACAGTTCATCTCTTCGTGAGCAGCTCTTCTGGTACTAAGTTACGTTCAGAAAAATCTGGTTACACGAGAAGACCTCATATCTATAGCAGCACTCTGTCTTCAGGGCACAAGCGGCCCATCGGGACCATCCGACCACCGTGTCAGCCTCAGCTGAGGATGCAGATAGGAGGGGCGTGTGGTCAAGCACACCGCTCTCCCGGTCGTCATTATAGTTTTCTTTGACCGGAGCCGGCACTAGTCGGTCGAGCAGCTCCTCACGAGGCTGACAAGGGAACCTCCCCATCGCACCTCCCTCAGATTCAGTTATAAGTTTGCATAGTGGATAGGCCTTGAAAAACGGAACACAGATCAATCGAGAAAACAGGAAGAAGTTGTGTGGAACTATGAAAAAAATAAGCAAAATATACTAACTGAGTAGTCCATGCGCAAGATATGCAACATCAAGGACAGGGTGGTCCCGTGGTTAGCGTGCGCGGCTGCGGAACGAGAGGTCCTTGGTTCAAGTCCTCCGTCGAGTGAAAAGTTTACTTTTTTTATCTTCGCAAAGATATCATCTGTCTGTTCGTTCATTGACGTCTCTATTCACTGTAATAAGTTTAGTGTCTCTGTTTTGCGACCGCACCGCAAAACCGTGCGGTTAGTAGACGAAAGGACGTGCCTCTCCAATGGGAACTGAAAACATTTGATCGCAAGGTCATAGGTCAACCGATTCCTCCACAGGAAAACACGCCTGATATATTCTATACGACACTGGTGACGGCATGTGCGTCACATGACAGGAATATGTTGTTGACCCACCTAACTTGTACACTTGGCGAATGGGTAAAAAGATTCTTCTACCTTGCCCGATTTGTTTTCTTCTGGATGTGATAATCACTCCCAAAAAAGTGATGAAAGCATAACGGATGGACAGATAATAATTGTCTGAAAATAAAAAATTAAACTTTTCAATCGGGGGAAGACTTGAACCAGGGACCTCTCATTCCGCAACCGCTCACGCTAACCACGGGACCACGGCGCTCCTTGATGTTGCATATCTTGCGCATGGACTACTCAGTTTGTATATTTTGCTTATATTTTTTAATAGTTCCACACAACTTCTTCCTGTTTTCTCCATTGATCTGTGTTCCGTTTTTCAAGGCCTATCCACTGTGCCAACTTATAACTAAATCTGAGGGGGGTGCGATGGGGAGGTTCCCTTGTGAATGCACCCCGAAAAATGACAACAACGCATGTCAGCCCGGACGGTCACCCATCCAAGTGCCGGCCACGCCCGACAGCGCTTAACTTCGGTGATCTGACGGGAACCGGTGTATCCACTGCGGCAAGGCCGGCAACAGGAAGGGTGGGGGGAGCTTCTTGGGGTGATAAACGTTGACGTACTACAATGCTTTCAAAAAATTGTAAAATTAAAGTTATAATGCTGAAAACGCACGTTTTGCAGTTTTTTGATGATACGAAAAATTTGCATTTCCTTTGGAGCTCTGTATCTTGGTGAATATTCGATGTAAAACGACGCTTAACCATTGCAAATTGTAGGAAATTTAACGCTCTACAGAAAGAGTGTAAGTTTATTTTTTATGGGATTTAAGGGGAAAATGTGCAGTGAATAACTTAAGTAGCTGCCAAAATTTCATTGTTTTTCGTTTTCTCCAAAGTTAGCAGAACGTCATCAAGGCCAGAAACTTAGATTCTAAATTGCAGACCACCTCCATACCACATACTAAAAGTTCGGGCCTTTTGTAAGGTACCTCCCTTTTTCGAGGACCTGCAGATTGGACTATGTTGCCCGAGTGGCTCCATGTCGCCTTTTCGGACGCATCCCGGTTCTGCGTACTGCATCGTGATGAACGTATCCACTGAGTGCTAGCGTTGTCAGATTCCATCGCGGCCCACGAGGAATACAACGAATTTGTGACGTCACACTAGTCGGCTTGTCCTTCGTACTAAGCGAACGCTCAGTTTGGTGCGAGGCCCACACGAAAGCAGTAAGTCAGTGAAATGGTACCAAGTTCAGGTCTTACATTTGCCGTGTGCTATCGAGAACTTGCATGCGTTTAAACGCGCAATTAAAAACTGTTAACCGAAATAGTTATCCGCTGCTGGCGCTCATAGGACCTGCGGTGTTACGTGCTATGACGTACGCGCTGCGGCTTTTCTTTGTCGTGGGCTTCGGACACACGAGTCCAGTACCTGGTGTGACGGCAGTTGATGTCACATCTGGTGATGGGCACAATTTTGTGAGTTTTTAGGGCTAGTGGCTGTGCCGTATCTTTTGAGATCTCTGTGCAGTTATATTGAGACAAGATAACGCAACACCGCATCTATCTCGTGCTCTCCTGTCGTACGTGCCGTCGTACAGAGGATGTTCAACTATTGCCCGGCTAGAAGGTTCTCCTGACACCTCACCCAATGAAAACAATTGGCCAGAGATTTCCGAAACACTCGCATCCCACCACTCTCCAGACAATAAAGTTGACAGAGGTGAAGCAGCATGGAAACACATTACCGTATCGATCATCCAGGCAAAGTTCGACTCGGCGCCCAGTCAGACTGTAGCCATCAAAGGGATAGTCCATGGTGATGCTCAATTTTGTAACCGATATTCCTGCTTTTTTTAAATAAAATAACAAACAACTACAAAACTGACTTTAGACCTTTATGGTACACCCTTTAAATGGTACTTTCTCAAAACTTTGTGTCTTTACTTTGGGTCCTTATGTTTCTCAGTGCCTCAATTGTGTAATAGTGTGAAAAGGGGGGGGGGGGGGAGATGCATAGGGTACAAGTGGTGTGATTAATTATTATTATTATTGATAAGTTTCTATTTATTGATTTTGCATTGGCAAATAGTATGCTTGGATTGTATGAAACGCTGTTTGGTTAAACGAAGTATGGTTTAACGATGACGGCATCCTCTTGGGTAAAATATTCCGTAGGTAAAATAGTCCCCCATTTGGATCTCCGGGCGGGAACTACTCAGGAGGACGTCGTTATCAGGAGAAACAGAACTGGCGTTCTACGGATCGGAGCATTTATAGAAAGCTTTTGACACTGTTGACTGGAATACTCTCTTTCAAATTCTGAATGTAGCAGGGGTAAAATACAGGGCGCGAAAGGCTATTTACAGTTTTTACAGAAACTTGATGGCAATTATAAGAGTCAAGGGGCACGATAGGAAAGCAATGGTTAAGGAGGGAGTGAGACAGGGTTGTAGCCTGTGTTCTGTGTTATTCAGTCTGTGTACTGAGAAAGCAGGAAAGGAAAAAAAAATTGAGTAGGAATTAAAGTCCAGGGAGAAGAAATAAGAACTATGAGGTTTGCCGATGACATTGTAATTCTGTAAGAGACAGCAAAGGACCTGGACGAGCAGTTGAACGGAAAGGACAGTATCTTGAAACGCGTACATAAGATGAAAATCAACAAAAGCAAAACGAAGATAAGGGAATGTAGTTGAATTAAATCAGGTGATGCTGAGGGAATTAGATTAGGATATGAGACACTTAAAGTAACAGATGAGTTTTGCTATTGGGAAGCAAAATAACTCATGATGGTCCAAGTAGAAAGGATATAAAACATAGACTGACAATAGCAAGAAAAGCGATTCTGAGGAAGAGAAATTTGTTAACATCGAGTATAAATTTAAGTGTCAGGAAGTAATTTCTGAAAGTATTCCTATGAAGGGCAACCATGTCTGGAAGTGAAACAATGGACGATAAATACTTTAGACAAGAAGACAATAGAAGATTTTGGAATGTGGTGCTACAGGAGAATGCTGAAGATTAGATGGGTAGATCACCTGACTAATAGGAGGTACTGAATAGAGTTGGGGAGAAGAGAAATTTGTGGTACAACCTGACTAAAGTAAGGGATCGGTTGGTAGGACACATTCTGATGGCATCGAGGGATCACCAATTTATTACTGGTGGGATTCGTGAGGGGTAAAAACCGTAGAGGGAGACCAAGAGATGAATACAGTAAACAGACTCAGAGGGATGTAGGTTGCAGTAGTTACTTGGAGATGAAGAGGCTTGCACAGGATAGAGTAGCATGGTGAGCTGCATCAAACCAGACTTTGGACTGAAGACGACAACAACAACATGTTAATAATAAATTACAAAAGATTTCACTAATTGAGTGAATATATTGTGAATCGTTGCTAATGTTACCTAATTAAGAAGAGGGTTAATGACTGTGTAGGATACTAAATTGTTATAATGGTGTGCTAGCAGCAGCTCGCGCGCAATTACAACAAAAAATTAATTATTACCTTATTATGGTAGATTAAAACTGAAGAAACTGCAAAAAGGTGGGAATTTAAGCAGATGGGACCTGGATAAACTGAAAGAACCAGAGGTTGTACAGAGTTTCAGGGAGAGCATAAGGGAACAATTGACAGGAATGGGGGAAAGAAATACAGTAGAAGAGGAATGGGTAGCTTTGAGGGATGAAGTAGTGAAGGCAGCAGAGGATCAAGTAGGTAAAAAGACGAGGGCTAGTAGAAATCCTTGGGTAACAGAAGAAATATTGAATTTAATTGATGAAAGGAGAAAATATAAAAATGCAGTAAATGAAGCAGGCAAAAAGGAATACAAACGTCTCAAAAATGAGATCGACAGGAAGTGCAAAATGGCTAAGCAGGGATGGCTAGGGGACAAATGTAAGGATGTAGAGGCTTATCTCACTAGGGGCAAGATAGATACAGCCTACAGGAAAATTAAAGAGACCTTTGGAGATAAGAGAACCACTTGTATGAACATCAAGAGCTCAGATGGAAACCCAGTTCTAAGCAAAGAAGGGAAAGCAGAAAGGTGGAAGGAGTATATAGAGGGTCTATACAAGGGCGATGTACTTGAGGACAATATTATGGAAATGGAAGAGGATGTAGATGAAGATGAAATGGGAGATACGATACTGCGTGAAGAGTTTGACAGAGCATTGAAAGACCTGAGTCGAAACAAGGCCCCCGGAGTAGACAACATTCCATTGGAACTACTGACGGCCTTGGGAGAGCCAGTCCTGACAAAACTCTACCATCTGGTCAGCAAGATGTATGAGACAGGTGAAATACCCTCAGACTTCAAGAAGAATATAATAATTCCAATCCCAAAGAAAGCAGGTGTTGACAGATGTGAAAATTACCGAACAATCAGTTTAATAAGCCACAGCTGCAAAATACTAACACAAATTCTTTACAGACGAATGGAAAAACTAGTAGAAGCCAACCTCGGGGAAGATCAGTTTGGATTCCGTAGAAATACTGGAACACGTGAGACAATACTGACCTTACGACTTATCTTAGAAGAAAGATTAAGGAAAGGCAAACCTACATTTCTAGCATTTGTAGACTTAGAGAAAGCTTTTGACAATGTTGACTGGAATACTCTCTTTCAAATTCTAAAGGTGGCAGGGGTAAAATACAGGGAGCGAAAGGCTATTTACAATTTGTACAGAAACCAGATGGCTGTTATAAGAGTCGAGGGACATGAAAGGGAAGCAGCGGCGGGGAAGGGAGTAAGACAGGGTTGTAGCCTCTCCCCGATGTTATTCAATCTGTATATTGAGCAAGTAGTAAAGGAAACAAAAGAAAATTTCGGAGTAGGTATTAAAATCCATGGAGAAGAAATAAAAACTTTGAGGTTTGCCGATGACATTGTAATTCTGTCAGAGACAGCAAAGGACTTGGAAGAGCAGTTGAATGGAATGGATGGTATCTTGAAGGGAGGTTATAAGATGAACATCAACAAGAGCAAAACGAGGATAATGGAATGTAGTGGAAATAAGTCGGGTGATGCTGAGGGAATTAGATTAGGAAATGAGACACTTAAAGTAGTAAAGGAGTTTTGCTATTTGGGGAGCAAAATAACTGATGATGGTCGAAGTAGAGAGGATATAAAATGTAGACTGGCAATGGCAAGGAAAGCGTTTCTGAAGAAGAGAAATTTGTTAACATCGAGTATAGATTTAAGTGTCAGGAAGTCATTTCTGAAAGTATTTGTATGGAGTGTAGCCATGTATGGAAGTGAAACATGGACGGTAAATAGTTTGGACAAGAAGAGAATAGAAGCTTTCGAAATGTGGTGCTACAGAAGAATGCTGAAGATTAGATGGGTAGATCACATAACTAATGAGGAAGTATTGAATAGGATTGGGGAGAAGAGAAGTTTGTGGCACAACTTGACCAGAAGAAGGGATCGGTTGGTAGGACATGTTCTGAGGCATCAAGGGATCACCAATTTAGTATTGGAGGGCAGCGTGGAGGGTAAAAATAGTAGGGGGAGACCAAGAGATGAATACACTAAGCAGATTCTGAAGGATGCAGGTTACAGTAGGTACTGGGAGATGAAGAAGCTTGCACAGGATAGAGTAGCATGGAGAGCTGCATCAAACCAGTCTCAGGACTGAAGACCACAACAACAACAACCTTATTATGATGTCTTCATCAAATAAATAAAAAAAATTAATTATTACCTTATTATGATGTCTTCATTAAATAAATAAAAAAAATGTTGTCTCTCGCAATACGTAGTATAAAATCAGTTTCCTCAACAATGATAAATTTTCATCATTCTCTCGGCCGTGGTTCACTTCACGATTACCCAATGCGGACTAACCCGACCAGGATCCAACTTGAGCGACCGATGCAGGTATGTTATTGCAGACGCACATTGACGCAGATGACATTGCCCTGTATATTAAAATATATTTTTTATGCTAACAGCTGAGGGACTGATCTTGGTAACCGATGTTTCAGGCACATGATATTTCTTTGTAAAGCTTTGCTGATTCTGCCGGTATATGAAATTAAAGAAGATGTGATTTAAGTCTTCCTCTTCACCACAATCGAACAGAGGGCATGGTATGACGACAATGCGATTGAAGTATTATGCCGTATTCCTTGCTTATTTTTTCACTTTTTCTTTGTATTATATGCACGTTTTGTTAAACTAAATGCTATTTCTGCAGTAATTTGATTTAATTATCGAGTGATCCACTTGGACAAATTGAATAAAAGTCAAACAAATGTGTTGTTAGTAATATTATGGTGTTCTGAGCACCAGCTCAGGAAGACAACGATCGAGAAGAAAATTAGTTGTTGACATGAGTTGATCGATTCTCCAGAAAATTTACTCTTATCTTCCTTACTTTTAGGCCTAATACGTCATCTCTATCTTTTAGCGGTAAGACGTGACCTCATCTGTTCAAAAACATATGGCGCTCTGTCTGCAAATACTGCAATACGTAAGTAAAAATATTTGGGAACCACTGACCTCTAAAAGTAGAATTATTCATAGCAGGAGGTCTTATGCTCTGTGGTGTTCTACTGAAAAAGTAACTTATGTGGTAGTCTTCTCAGTGCGCGTGAAAAACGGTCATCACCCACGAAAGTTTTCCGCATCTCGCGAACTTTGATTCGCTAGTAGTACTAACATCCGCCGCATGATAGCGCTAGCAGCATCACTGCGCATGACGTTTCAGGCAGCCGCACCCGGCGTCCAGAGTGGCGGGAAACTGATGCGCACGCGCACAGAGGAAAAGGACGGAGCGCCACAGACGTCAGAGGCGTTGCCGCCGGTATCGCCGCCGCCCGAGTTACGGAGGCGGCTGGAGTCAAAAGGGGTTTGTCCTGTTCATAACAAAACAATCGCCGTGCCAAAACTCATATTGATATTTATAAAAGAATTTTTTCTACGTCTACATTCCGGACATCGACAACTGTATGGCTAAAGTTTTTCTTCATGCAGCCGGCCGCTGTGACCAAGCGGATCTAGGCGCTTCAGTCCGGAACCGCTCTGCTGCTACGGTCGCAGGTTCGAATCCTGCCTCGGGAATGGATATGTGTGATGTCCTTAGGTTAGTTAGCTTTAAGTAGTGCTAAGTCTAGCGGACTGATGACCACAAATGTTAAGTTCCATAGTGCTTAGAGCCATTTGCACCATTTCGTGCCGACAGCGCCTTTTCCTCAGTCGTTCATGTACTAAACACGGAAAGAATTCTTGCTGAGGTATTTCCATTCAATTTTGTTTTTATCTGAACAATTCATCCCGATTTTAGACAAGTGGCCTTGACTTCGTGCAGGCCACTTTTCACTGAGAGCTGTATTTCATCCCCGTCACTCACATTGGGTGAAGTAACCCTGATCCGCTTCCGAACAGGGCACTGTCCGCTACCACATGGCTTTTACATGTACGTGAGGCCAAATTCGGTGTTTTTTTCCCTTATAGTTGATTTTTGCAAAGCTGTGTTCATTTTTGACGAATTGATTTTTGGTACGTTCTAGGCTGTTTTCGTCATCATATCGTAGTTCGTTATGTGGTAATAGAAATGTCATTATAATATTACACACAAACTTCAGGCACGAGGAGATTAGAAGTCAGAATGCAGCTTTAACATTTGGGTCATTCCATGTCAATTCGACCAATTTGAGCAAATGTTCCAGCTGATAGTCTCAGATTTGGCTGAAATTAAGCACTCCAATGCTACCAAGTGTGGAACACTCTTGTACAAAATTGTAAGTTCCCCTGCCAATTAGTTCCAGAATTATGGCTTGTGAAAGAAGGTGGCGTGACCCGGAAATTGCAACCCGCATCTGGCAATCTATCTTCAGACCCAAATTCAGGTCTTAGTAATTTTGGAACTATTCTGCACAGTCCAGTGAAGTTTTTACAACCCAGTAACATCCACTTACAGAACACACTCTATGAATCGAAACACCAACAACATATTTCTGAGGGAAATAAAAAATTCCAAAATGTGATTTAAAAAATGTAATATGTTAAAAGTTACATATTGTACGTGCCCTCTATGCCAAATATAATTCACTCAAAAAGAGTAAATAAATGTTTTTGTGGTAAGCTTAATGTGGCCTAAACACACACAGAACTCGTCTTGCCCATATCAGTCACAAAAACTGAGTTACATGAACACGAAAATACAAAAATTTGATAAATTACCTGAAAAACATGGATTTTCGAAGTGTGGTAGCACAAAAGGGACAAGTGATATCCAAGCCAAATTTCAAACACTGCATAAGTAGACCATAATATAATATGTGACAAAATTTCAGCTTGTTATTGCAAGGCATTTGTGTACAATAAAAGTTGACAGAGATGTATTTGGTCACATTTCTTTTAACACGATTTAGCCAGGAATAGTGATGATGCAGGCAGCTTGTTTCAGATAAAGCTGCAGCAATAGTTGGGAACCATTAGGCAACATAAAGTTAAACAACGGTAGTTTTCAGGGACAGAATGAGTCGTTGTTAGGTAGGAACAACAAAGGAAACAAGCAACAATTACAGGTTACTCATGGTTTTAAGATTTTAGTTCAGAGTGGTCAGTACTGTTGTGGAAAGTCAGTACGGAGGCAGAAGAGTGTACTAGTGGTGCTTTTGTTCAAACTAGTTGCAGTATTGGTAGAGCACAAGCATCTGAATGTCATAAAACAACATATGGAACAAAATGTGGCATTTGCTTTGTACTGTATGATCTGGATGAATCGGACCAAGATTTGTTGTTATGGAGATCCCGGATACACCCTGTTGGCACAAGTACAGTTCCAGGAAACTAGAGGTTTTTTTTATCATCGTATGAAAGTGTTTCTGGATAAGTATTCTTTCCTACAAAGAAGTTGTTTTGATCCATTTCGGATTCATAAGAGGACAGTGAAATGTAGCCTCAGAGAAACTGATATAAAATCAGTACTGAAAGTGAATCAGTGCATGGGACTTAACTTGTTATGTTCCAGGTGTGTTACACTACTAAAAAATGAAGAATATTCTGATAATTTACATGACAGTGATGAAGAGTATCAGCCACCTACAACCACAGCGGATGAACAATTAAATACTTCAGTGACTGCTCTTGGTTTGTCTCCCATGAACACACACAAAACAGGGAACAGAGACAGGCCCAGCTATGGTAGAAGAAAACTACAAGAAGCTCAAATGGAATTAAAACACAAAATAGCTGACACACTAATGGTGGAAGAGGAAGACATGTCTGCTCCAAAGGAACAGAAATCATGCCTGAAATGTTCTGATTTGGACAAAATTGTGCATGATTTGAAAGAAAAATGTGCCATATCCACACGCCAGAAAAAGTAGCTATTCTTACCTTTGCACCTTCCAGCTGGTCTATTGACTACACTGCAAAGGAATTCAAAGTTTCTACATATATGGCAAAGCAAGCTAGGAAAATAAAAGCAAACCAAGGAGTGCTTCCACAACTTCAGCAGGCTCTGGGTAAGCAATTGAGTTCAGAAATAAAGGTGCTAGTGTCGGAGTTTTATGAAAATAATAACTACAGCCGAATAATGCCTGGAAAAAAAGACTATGTAACGGTGAAAATGGGAAATGTACGTGTACAGATGCAAAAAAGACTGTTGCTATGCAACGTATTAGTACTATATGTAGAATTCAAGGAACAGTATCCCAATACCAAAGTAGGTTTACGATGTTTTTCAATCTTCGGCCAAAATGGGTTGTGCCTGTAAGTGGAGGGGGCACACACAATGTTTGTGTATGTGATACCCATCAAAATGTTAAGCTCACGTTTGCTGCTATAAAGGGTTCTGGTCTGGATTACAAAGGTGCAATGAAGCTGCTTCAAATGGTTCAAATGGCTCTGAGCACTATGGGACTTAACTGCTGAGGTCATCAGTCCCCTAGAACTTAGAACTACTTAAACCTAACTAACCTAAGGACATCACACACATCCATGCCCGAGGCAGGATTCGAACCTGCGACCGTAGCGGTCGCGCCGTTCCAGACTGTAGCGCGTAGAACCGCTCGGCCACTCCGGCCGGCTAATGAAGCTGCTAGTGTGTGTCATCAGTTCCTACCAGTGCATGATACACAGGTGTGAAAAGTGTCCTGGTAAGGCAAGTCTTGCAGAACACATGAATAACAAACTGTATGTTGAACTCATGAATGACGATGAACTTGTTTCTTGCAAACAATGGACACACATGGATCGCACAAGTCTTCAAACAAAGCAAAGTACAGTGGAAGATTTTGTTGAAATGCGTTGTCAAAAAAAAAAAAAAAAAAAAAAAAAACGGACAAACTGACCACACACAGCTTCACAGCAACAGCACAATCGGCTTATCTCCAGTTTTGTAAGGATAGTTTGAAACAAGATGAAATTATAGATATACTCGACTTTTCTGAAAATTATGCGTTTATACACTCCTGGAAATTGAAATAAGAACACCGTGAATTCATTGTCCCAGGAAGGGGAAACTTTATTGACACATTCCTGGGGTCAGATACATCACATGATCACACTGACAGAACCACAGGCACATAGACACAGGCAACAGAGCATGCACAATGTCGGCACTAGTACAGTGTATATCCACCTTTCGTAGCAATGCAGGCTGCTATTCTCCCATGGAGACGATCGTAGAGATGCTGGATGTAGTCCTGTGGAACGGCTTGCCATGCCATTTCCACCTGGCGCCTCAGTTGGACCAGCGTTCGTGCTGGACGTGCAGACCGCGTGAGACGACGCTTCATCCAGTCCCAAACATGCTCAATGGGGGACAGATCCGGAGATCTTGCTGGCCAGGGTAGTTGACTTACACCTTCTAGAGCACGTTGGGTGGCACGGGATACATGCGGACGTGCATTGTCCTGTTGGAACAGCAAGTTCCCTTGCCGGTCTAGGAATGGTAGAACGATGGGTTCGATGACGGTTTGGATGTACCGTGCACTATTCAGTGTCCCCTCGACGATCACAAGTGGTGTACGGCCAGTGTAGGAGATCGCTCCCCACACCATGATGCCGGGTGTTGGCCCTGTGTGCCTCGGTCGTATGCAGTCCTGATTGTGGCGCTCACCTGCACGGCGCCAAACACGCATACGACCATCATTGGCACCAAGGCAGAAGCGACTCTCATCGCTGAAGACGACACGTCTCCATTCGTCCCTCCATTCACGCCTGTCGCGACACCACTGGAGGCGGGCTGCACGATGTTGGGGCGTGAGCGGAAGACGGCCTAACGGTGTGCGGGACCGTAGCCCAGCTTCATGGAGACGGTTGCGAATGGTCCTCGCCGATACCCCAGGAGCAACAGTGTCCCTAATTTGCTGGGAAGTGGCGGTGCGGTCCCCTACGGCACTGCGTAGGATCCTACGGTCTTGGCGTGCATCCGTGCGTCGCTGCGGTCCGGTCCTAGGTCGACGGGCACGTGCACCTTCCGCCGACCACTGGCGACAACATCGATGTACTGTGGAGACCTCACGCCGCACGTGTTGAGCAATTCGGCGGTACGTCCACCCGGCCTCCCGCATGCCCACTATACGCCCTCGCTCAAAGTCCGTCAACTGCACATACGGTTCACGTCCACGCTGTCGCGGCATGCTACCAGTGTTAAAGACTGCGATGGAGCTCCGTATGCCACGGCAAACTGGCTGACACTGACGGCGGCGGTGCACAAATGCTGCGCAGCTAGTGCCATTCGACGGCCAACACCGCGGTTCCTGGTGTGTCCGCTGTGCTGTGCGTGTGATCATTGCTTGTACAGCCCTCTCGCAGTGTCCGGAGCAAGTATGGTGGGTCTGACACACCGGTGTCAATGTGTTCTTTTTTCCATTTCCAGGAGTGTAGTTCAAGATGCCATCCAAGGATATCATTGGGACAACAGTCAAGCAACTCTCCAGCCATTTTCGATTTACTATAGAGGTGAATCAGATGATGTGTCTGTCATGAACCTGTGCGTTTTTAGTGACTTTTATTCATGATGCCATTGCATTTCATGCGACATTTGCACTGCCATGGCATATGTGAAAAACAAGCTGCCTCACATACATTTCGCGAAATACTTCAGTGATGGGGCAGCTAGTCAGTACAAAAACTGTAAAAATCTCAAAAATTTATACATTCATTACCATGATTTTCAGATTCACGCAGAATGGATTTTTTTTTCGCAACAAGTCATGGTAAAAATGTATGTGATGGTATTGGTGCTACCATTAAGCGCATGGCATCACGAGCTAGTCTGCAGCACCCTACAGAAGGTCACATTCTAACACCTTTCCCATTATTTACCTGGGTACAGAAAAATACCTCTGGCATACAATCATTCTATGTTTCGAAAGATGAGGTGAAATCAGTCGAAGAGTTGTAAAAAGCAGACTAGAACACGTTAAAACTGTTGCAGGCACAAGGAGCCATCATCACTTCTCTCCAGCGGACTCTGACAATGTGCAGATGAGCAGACTGTCCGGTTGTAACTATAGGTTCATGCACAAAATGTGTCTTCACAGTGTGTCTGACTCAGGATTCATAAGCAAAAGCAGCAACATACAACCAGGTTGCTATGTTATTGCTGTTTATGATGACAAATGGTACTTAGGATGTTATGCAAGGTGCTGTGAAGCAGAAGGTGATGTATTTGTGAACTTCATGGCACCAGCAGGACCAGCAAGATCATTTCATTGGCCACGTTTGGCAGACAGGTGTTGGATTCCTTTTGAACACATTCTTATGACAATTCCATTTCCTACCACAGTGTCAGGAAGACAGTACAATTTGCCACTCGATATACAGAGTACAATAGCTAAAGTGTGGGAGAACTTCTGTTTGAAGCACAATCGACTGGTTTTTAGCAGTTAAGGTGCAGTAAACATTAATAAGAGGTTGTGTTAATCTGTCTATATGTTGTTCCTTAGTGATTAAACAGTTGTGGGAGAGGATAAGAAGAGGCAGAACAGTTTACGATATATTTTTACAAAATTGTGTTGTGGAACAATCGCCACATCACCAAATATATCTGTCAACTTCCATTGTACACAAATGTCTTGCAATAACATGCCGAAATTTTGAGATATATATCATTATGGTCTACTTATGCAGTGTTTAAAATTTGGTTTGGATATCACTTGTCCCTTTTGTGCTACCACACTTCGAAAATCCATGTTTTTCAGGTAATTTATCAAATTTTTGTATTTTCGTGTTCATGTAACTCAGTTTTTGTGACTGATATGGGCAAGATGAGTTTTGTGTGTGTTTAGTCCACATTAAGCTTACCACAAAATAATGTATACCCTTTTTGAGTGAATTATATTTGGCATAGAGGGCACGTACAATATGTAACTTTTAACGTATTACATTTTTTAATCACATTTTGGAATTTTTTATTTTCCCTCAGAAATATGTTGTTGGTGTTTCGATTCATAGAGTGTGATCTCTAAGTGGATGTTACTGGGTTGTAAAAACTTCACTGGACTGTGTGGAATAGTTCCAAAGTTATTAAGACCTGAAGTTGGGTCTGAAGATAGATTGCCAGATGCGGGTTGCAATTTCCCGGCCACGCCACCTTCTTTCACAAGCCATAATTCTGGAACTAATTGGCAGGGGAAACTAATACTTTGTACACGAGTGTTCCACACATGGTAGAATTAGTGTACTGAATTTCAGTCAAATCTGAGACTATGAGCTGGAGCCCCTGGTTGAACTGACATGGAGTGACCCATTTACGAATGGTACTAAACTGACAAAGATTAATAAAAATTTTACATGAAAATTACACGGTTTTGTAAAATCTCGTAAAAATCGCAGATTTAGAATTATTTCACTAGAAGCCACTAATTTCGCGTTATCGTTTTCGTGAAATTTTCCTGTTCCAAAGTACAGGATGTTTATAAATGTATATCGGGATTTTAACGCTTTATAATATTTATTATATTAAACTTACGGTTATAAATGATGTGCCAAATGAAAGAGCAACTCAAACAGTTTTACCAAGAACCTTATAAATGTTCAATGTAAGCACCATTTGTCACACGTCTCCTATCAAGTCTATAGCCGAGTTGTTCCCAAACACTGGACAGGCCTCAACGGGCCCAATGACAGGGCTTGCTTTGCATGGCCTCCACGTTCACCCAACCTAACACCATGCGTATTTTTCCTTTGGGGCTTCATCAAGGATCGTGTGTTCGTGCCTCCGCTACCAGCAGACCTCCCTGAATTAAGAAACCGGATTGAAGCAGCTGTTGCTACAATCACTGAAGACACACTTATCAACTTTTGAGAAGAACTCTGCTATAGACTTGATGTGTGCCGTAAAACAAATGGTGCTCACATTGAACATTTATAAGGTTCGTGGTAAAACTGTTTGACTTGCTCTTTCATTTGACATATCATTTATAACTGTAAGTTTAATATAATAAATATTATAAAGCGTTAAAACCCCGAAATTCATTTATAAACACCCTGTATAGGTAACTGAAAGAAATGCGCAATCAGACGAACAGAAATAACTTAATGACAGTATTTCCTGCGAAGACACTGCGCTTCATGGTCTCCTGGACACTACAAAAGGCGAAACATGGTTCTTAATAGACTGCGTGATCAGCAGGGACAGCAATGCATGCTCTGCAACTTGCTCCCACATTGCCGACAAGGTTGGTAAGGAGTTAGTGCGGTTGACAACAGTTGGGTGGTCGATGGTGCATGTGGATAAGTTGCAATACGTCTTCTCAACACATCCCATAAGTGCTCGATGGGATATAAGTGAGGTGGAACTGGCAGGCCGGGCCCTTCGCCGAATAAACTTTCGTTGGGAGGTCCTGCGAAGTTCGTTGCGCACCATAAAAATAAAGACAGTGCTGACAGCATCTCTGAAAACACCCTCTTGGAGAAGGAGTTCAGTGTCACAATAACTTTACAGGTGAGTATGCCGTGTTCAAAGATTTGGAGATTAGTATTCCAGGGCCGTATCAGACGCACAAGGCGTACACCGCACACGGGCGGCGCCCATAGGGGGCGGCAAATTTAGCCGACTCGTTACGATAAGACTCTTTGTAATGTGTGCATCCGTGCTTGCCCAGCGTTATTATTCTTTCAGTTACCTCATAACAACGCAATGTTTTTCTAATTGGTGGAATTAAAATACAAGATGTCTACAAGTTCGAACCACTTTGTCGACTTGCGAAGGGATTTCTCCATGTTGCTGTGTAGAAACAAGGTGAGCCGACAACCAGCTGCCAGTTCCCCGTACCGGAGAATCCCCGTGGCATCTCGCGCTGGGCGTTTGATGATGAAATTTGTTCTCCACGCACTTGTTAGGAGTTATCCAAAAGCTACGCTAGTCACTTATTGACTGTTGATTGTTTATCGATACGAGCCATTCAGACAACTGTGATGAAACTCGTTTTTCAGTGACAGTATTTAAATCTCTTTCAGCTAGTTAATTAACATCATAAGAGTGATTATTTTATAAATTTTATAAAATACAGTTGGAGAAAGAAGCATAAATATGGTAAGCACAATTATATTATTTCATTTAGTTTATTGAGATTACTAAATAGCCCCAGTTTTAACACATTGCCTGTAGTTAGCGATACCTATACGAGATGTGGTATAAAGTAACGAGAATTTTTTTTAATTTCGGGGGGCTTCATACCTCTGAATTTCAATTTTTTTTATCTTGTTGGTACACATGTTTGAATATTGAGTTTATTTTTGACAGTCGAAAAGGTTATAAGTGTTTTCGAGTGCTGGGCGAATTTTCACTTTCGAAAGAGATGGTTCAAAAAATTTGCTAAAAATTTTCCTAAAAAAAAGAGCAGGGCTACATTCTGAATGCTGATTATGGCTTTTGGCGAATCTACTGTGAGGAAGTCTGTAGTTTACCAGTGGTATAAACGTTTCAAAGAGAGTCGAAAAGACGTTAAAAGTCGACGACCGCCTAGACGTACTAGTACATCTATTGCTGACGACAATGTAGATGAAAAGAAAATGGTTTTGGAAAATCCCGAATCATCATAAGAGATGTCAGCATATCCTCTGGCTCACGCCAAGCAATTATTTCGAATGTTTTGGGCATGAAACGTGTAGCAGCGAAGTTTGTTCCGAAACCATTGAATTTCAACCAAAAACGACTTCGCGTAGACATCGCTCACGAATTGCTGAATGAAGTCGACAACGATCCAGACTTCTAAAGAAGGTTAAAATGTAACAACAAAAATTTAAATGAAATACCTTCTTCACCATCCAAAATTTTTCAGCGTTTAGTATCTATTGATAACTTGTACTGTACTTCTGATTCTGAATCTGTAACGGTTATACGAAACTATGCTTAATATGTAATGGATGTAATAGTGAATTTATTAGTGAATGTATATTATTGATTGTAAATATAGTGTAAATATTGTGCCGGCCGAAGTGGCCGTGCGGTTAAAGGCGCTGCAGTCTGGAACCGCAAGACCGCTACGGTCGCAGGTTCGAATCCTGCCTCGGGCATGGATGTTTGTGATGTCCTTAGGTTAGTTAGGTTTAACTAGTTCTAAGTTCTAGGGGACTAATGACCTCAGCAGTTGAGTCCCATAGTGCTCAGAGCCATTTGAACCATTTGTAAATATTGTAAATTGCTAGTCAATAGCCAAGGGAACTTCATTTCAATGTGTCGGCAGCAACGACGAAATGGCAGTAGCTGTGCCGATGTTTATCCTTGTGTATGGAGAGTGTCGCGCTGCGACCAGAGAAGAGGCAGAGCAGCTTGAGTGATGAAAGAGTGAGGAAATGTTTGTTGGGCACTCCCGCAGACGCGGTGTACAGCTAGGTAAGCTCGCGGCAGTGCAGGCACGCCTAATTCGTTAAGCCGCGAGCATTGAAAAAACGGTTGGGGTGGACAGGCTGCGGAAACTGCAATTCTAACTATTGCCTGTCCCATAATTATCCGTGGCTCTGACAACGACTCGGGGTTCTCAGCCAGCAACAGAGGCAGCTCAGCATTGTAGTCGGCTACATTTTTCGTCGTCCGCACACACATAACATCGTAAGACCGTAAAGTGACAGATATAGTATTGTAGAGGCATTACCCAGTGACATTTCTTTCACAAAGTATGACTAACTTGAATAACAACTTGCAATAGTTAAAACTTGTAGGGCACTGTGTTGTCATTGTCCTCAGACATTATTACCAAGCAGGGTCCCTTTCCTTTCCATGGAGTCACCAAGTGTCGTCAGAATATGAACATTGGTTAACTGTTTACTGCCGGTTTTGTTTGTTTGGCAGTGACCAGTTTCAGTCTAAATTACATAACAGAGACTTGACTAATTCGCAGTTTCATTCATCTAAAGCAACATAAAATTTCAGTGGCAAAACTAATAACTGAAGGTACAGTTCAAGTTAAGAGTGAGCAATGTCATTTGTTCTGTATTTAGCTTAGCTTGAGATTTTGTGATTTCTGCTGGCTTGGTTTGTATTTTATTGTTGTTGTATTAAAAGTATAATCAGTTACTGTTGCAATAATCAAGGGTGAATTCCTTGCATTCCGTTACACTGACATTACTGAAAGTGATTTTTTACATAACAAAGTTTTAGTTACATTTATTTAACCAGTAACTTCATTCAACTTTACTTTCAGAATTTAGTATTTCAGAATAAATAACCCCAAACTCAGTGCTTTCTGATTAATTTTTTTTTCTGTGAACTGTTGTGTTGTGGAAAAGCGATGACAACCTTCTCTTGCCACGCTGGTGAATATTTGCTTAAATTTCTTTGCCATTACCTGTTTTAGAGTATGGATATTGGTTCATTGCCTTAGTGTACTGATGATTGTTCAATTATCCCATTTTTAGCCAATCAATATTGGCCGCTCCCACACCCGGCCCCACACCCGGCTCCGCAACCCTACGCGTCGACGGGAAACAAGCCGTCCTGGCCGCTCCCACACCCGGCTCCGTATCGCTGTGCTCGACGAAATCAACAACGAAGGCGCGGGATGCCCCGCACTCGCATGCTTCTCGTAAATTTCTTTGCCATTACCTGTTTTAGAGTATGGATATTGGTTCATTGCCTTAGTGTACTGATGATTGTTCAATTATCCCATTTTTAGCCAATCAATATTTTTCTCTATTATCAGTATTTTCTTGCACTAAATATTACCTTATACCGTTTTCCCCCCTGTGTGGTTCGTGAGCGATTACACTCTATCCCACCCATTTAAAAATTATTATCAATATTTAGATTAGATTTTTCCTTCAGAAGGGTCTGTTGTACACTTTCCTCCTACTGACCGGTATTATTTTCCTTCAGTAGCAATCACTCAATGTAAAATTTCATTAGGCATATGCGATCACAATTATATCGCAATCCAGTAGGCCGATTAGGGAGGGGGAGGTTACACATGGCGATGCTAGTGACAGGACAGTATCAATTTGGCATTTTGCATTGCGCAGATTCTTTCGCTACGAATGAAGTCGCTCTTGCACGGCAGTAGTAAATGGTGGAAATAAGCCACAGTCTTTCTAAATTTGCAGTAATCAGTAAAACAGGCAACATAATGGACACAAATGAAACTGATAATGTGATTGTACGTAAAGGGGAACAATCGGTAGAACAAAGGCGAAAGCTGACAGTGGAACCATTCTTGAAGAATCGACATCACAGACGCGTAGCGCTGAAATACAGGAACAGTCGGAATAAAAATCAAAACCAAATCCATTGAGGGTGGATACGAGGAAACCATTAAGAAAGAACCAGAGTTAGACTCAACACCAGAAATAGCTGAAAATATAAACGAATTGTTGAGCATGTTAATCAGTATAATTAACGCCCAATCCGAATCAATTAATGGTCAATCCAAATCAATTAACAGTAAAGCTAGAGCACAGTTAAGTAAAACAGATGATGAGGACAAAGCAATCAAGATTGTTGGCAACAATATTGGAGTAGTTAACACGAAAGGAGATGAAATCAAGAAATAGATAGTTAAAATGAATACCGAAATCGGGGATCTTAAGCAGGACATGACAGAGGTACAGTCAAAAATAGGAGTCGTAAATAGTCATTTTGAGACGGAAGTAGAGAGCATCGAACTGAAACTGGAACAGACTGTTGATCCCATTATTGAAAATAAAGTATTTGGAAAGGTAGAACTAGCGCGAAAAGACCATAGAGAAAAGGTTACGAATGTATAAACTTTAGTATCAGACATAGATACGAGAGTGAGGAAACAGGTGACAACGTGTGATGAGAAAAAGAAGGAAATGGAAATGCTAGCGCCGACCACTTGCCAAACAGTTGCAAAAATAACCGAACTAGAAAAGAGAATAAGCAAAAAGCTGCACTGTGCGTCATGCCACGCATATAATACCGAAATTTTTGCGAAGGAGGAGCATTTCGATCCCCTCAAAAGGCAGGGTGGATTGCACTCTACTGACTTCATTAAAAATTGCGAAAGAATATTGCCTGAATCGTGGACGGATAAGAGAGAAATTAACACTGTAATCGACATGCTAGCGGGCGAGGCAAAGCGATGGGGCTTAAACCTCGATGTTGTGAACTTGAGCTTTTCAGCAATTTAAGAAATCGTTCTTGAAAGAATATTGGTCAGAGCAGAAGCAGAAGAGTAAATGTTGCGCCCGTTTCGTAGAGTCAAAACCCTATGACGCAAACTCGTGCGCCTCGATGGAAGAATTTTGCGAAAATTGGGTCCGCAAATTAGAATATTTGCTTGATCGACGCACTGAATCGGAGATTGTCTGGGAGTAGAGGAAGAAGCTTCCAGATGACCAGAAGAGGCACATAGGCGGTAGTTACAGAACAGTTACTGCATACTTAGAAAAGATTGAAGACGAAGACAACTGGCGGGAAAACTCCCTCCGAACAGGCCGTGAAGGCCCAACGGTATCGACCGGTCGCCGTGTCATTCTCAGCACACAGGCATCACCGGATGCGGATATGGAGGGGCATGTGGTCAGCACACCGCTCTCCCGGCCATATGTCAATTTCCGAGAACGGAGCCGCTACTTCTCAATCAAGTAGCTCCTCAGTTTGCTCACAAGGGTTGAGTGCACCCCGTTGCCAACAGCGCTCGGCAGATGGTCACCCATCCAAGTGGTAGCGCAGCCTGACAGCGCCGAACTTCGGTGATCTGCCGGGAACCGGTGTTCCCACCACCGCGGCAAGGCCGTTAGCCTGGCGGAATAACCGCGAAAATTTTAAGAGTAGTCGTAATAGCAACAATTACCGCACTGGCAACAACCATAATAACGATAACCAAGGAAATAATGGTAACCACCACCTTGGTAATAATAATAACTCATATCACTATAACAGTCATAGTGGGAACAACAATAGTAGAAATGACAGAGGCCAGTATCATGTAAATATGGTACGTCAGCAGAATATTAGTAGGCAGAAGCAAAATCAGCAATTGCGACAGCTGTATAGAAACGGGCCTATCGTGCTTAATCAGGGAAACCATCAGCCGCGCCGGTTTGGGGACCACCGGGCGTGGGAAGACCTTGGCGACCCAGTAGAAAACCTAGGCAACGTCGCTATGAAAGATCAGAATTAATAAAACGGCGATAGGAGAGTGTGCTCGAATACAGAGCGAGTAACGCACCTGCAGTAACAATAATTGGAGATGAAACGGCAGTCGAAAAAGCAATCACTGTCCGTAATAACGATGAAAATAGAGGACCGGTCATTGAGGAATAGGCTGCCGCTGTTATAGCAACTGTACCGCAGGCCCCACTATAGTGTGATTCGCCGGCGGAATTACAAAAGCCGGTATCGGATAAACTTCTGTTATCGCGCAGGGCAACGCGGAACGCGAGGTTGTGTGACTAGGTCAGTTCGTTTACAGAGGATTGTATGGGAGATGTACTACTGGGGAGAGCGGGCAATATTTGACGCTTCTCAACCCACACGAAATTAAAGTTTATGAAGAAACGGAAAACTCTGTACCGAAGAGGCAGGCTTGTCCAAATGTTGTAATAATTGAAGTAGCCAACCCCACCGACGCTGGTCCTAAAGAAAACTGAGGGGAATTTCTGAAGAGGGATAAACTAGTTTGCCGATGATGACCGGGTACGACTAACTGTCGTCCACGTAAGATTACAACATCTACGGGGTCAAGGCTGACGTCATACAGTCGGACGCGAGTGATAAGGATTGCGTGATCTCGGGAGGAGAATTATAAGCAGAAACAAGAGCACATTTTTCCAAGCAATTTGGAATATGATGGCCAGTTTTCCGAAGAAAATTTACATGACTTGACAGCGAATTGCTGGTAATACAGGGTTCGTTAACCGAAGAAATTGAAAAAAAAAAAAGGTTACAGTGTTGGGGTCAAAACGGCTTCAATAACCGCAGAACATGCAGATAGAAATTAAGAATGTCCAAAAACAGAAAAATCAAAAAACCACCAGATAAACCGCTGTCGGTATCAGAGCTGGACGGGTTTTCTGGAATGACCTTGATGTGAAAGAGCTTGTTACGGGAAAACAAATCCGAAGGTGTACTGAAATTGTGCTACTTTCACGACGTAGAAGGGTGAAGGTTTCCATGGTGAAATAGGTGGCCAACCTTTTTATGGAGGATTTTGAAGAGAGAGCGCTTGAATCAGCTGCCCTGAAGCCAACAGTTTTTTGGCGGTATGTGGATGACACTTTCATAGTGTGGCCTCATGGAGAAGATAAATTAATGGAGTTTCTACATCACCTCAACTCCATTCATAGCAACATCCTGTTCACCATGGAAATAGAGGAAGATGGTTGTTTGCCTTTCTTGGATGTCCTGGTTCGAAGGAAGAATGATGGTTCTCTAGGGCATTCAGTTTACCGGAAACCCACTCATACTGATTTGTACCTGCAAGCATCGAGTTGCCATCACCCATCGCAAACCATGAGTTTGCTTAAAACACTTGTTCATAGAGCTCATACTGTTTCAGATCTAGATAGCTTACCTCAAGAACTCGCCTATCTAAAGACAGTATTCAGCGAAAATGGGTATTCCATCCGGCAGATTAACAGGGCACTAACAGTTAAAACTAAGAAGCAGGAAGTGAATAAGAGGAGAACATGCCGGAACAATCTTAAGCTTTTCTTCCTTTCGTTGGCAACACTTCGTTTAAAATAGCAAGAATCCTCCGAAAATTTCAGGTAAAAGTGGTTTTCCGCTCACCATCCAAGATTGCGGACCTTGTGGGATCAGTTAAGGACAATCTGTTACTACGAAAGGCCGGAATTTACAAGATACCGTGCCAATGTGGTATGGCTTACATAGGTCAAACCACACGCACCGTGAAAGAACGCTGCACTGAACATCAACGTTACACCAGCCTTTTGCAGCCAGGCAAGTCCGCTATTGCTGAACATTGTATTTCTACTGGACATTCAATGGAGTATGAGAAAACAATGATTTTGTCTACAGCAACGTCTTTCTGGGACTCCATTATTAAAGAATCCGTGCCGGCCGCGGTGGTCTCGCGGTTCTAGGCGCTCATTCCGGAACCGCGCGACTGCTACGGTCGCAGGTTCGAATCCTGCCTCGGGCATGGATGTGTGTGATGTCCTTAGGTTAGTTAGGTTTAAGTAGTTCTAAGTTCTAGGGGACTGATGACCACAGATGTGGTCCCATAGTGCTCAGAGCCATTTGAACCATTTTGAAAGAATCCGTAGAAATACGACTGGCGGAAAATCTGTTAAACCATGACAGCGGCTACCAGCTGGACAGTGCATGGAATCCCATCATCTCCACGATTTGCTCAAATCGAAGACGACAGAGTGCGTCGACGGCCGTGGCAAACAGCAACGCAGAGGGCGACTGAGTTCCGCTATTCCACCAGCGAGGGCGCTGCCGGCGGGCAGTGTGGTTCAACTATCAAGTTTTCGACGCATGCGCAGAATACTTACAGTACGCTATATATTGCGGAACGGAGGACGTTTCCGCCAGTCTGCGACGGCTCACCTGAAGATGACTGGCAGGTGCCCAGTTGAAATATCGTGCGAAGTATTGAACGACGACCGGCTGCAAGCCCGAAATTTGTTTGAACACAAGATTATGAAGGCTTTGACGCACGAATCTACAGGATTCTCTCCGCAGGAAATCCTATTAGACTGTCAAGTCTAAGAGTTTGGTGGAACAGATAACGGATTTCAGTCCACAAGTTAGTATTGACATTTAGGTGAAGAAGAACGTTTAAGACGCGCGGTGTAGCCGCGCGGTCTGAGGCGTTGCCACGGTTCGCGCGGCTTACCCCGTTGGAGTTTCGAGTCCTCCCTCTGGCGTGAGCGTGTGTGTTATCCTCAGCGTAAGCTAGTTTAAGTTAGATTAAGTAGTGTGTAAGTCTAGAGCGCTGACCTTTGCAGTCTGGTCCCAGAGGATCTTTCCACAAATTTCCAAAGAGCGTTTACGAGAGGTAATGAAAAAGAAAGTCGAGGTGTGAATACAGCGTCATTACGCGAAAGCGCGGTTTGCTAAATTTGCAATTGGCGACCTTGTTCTCATTAAAGCGAGAAATCGAGCGATATTGATAATGAGATTTCAAAATGTAAATTCATTTATAAAGGACCATTTAAGATTGTCAGTATACCTCACACTAACACTTACTGTTGAGCTTTTCCTAATTATGGCAAGCTGTTAGGTGTACGTTACATTGTTGACTCGAAATTGTATCAGTCAAGAACTAATTAATCTGAGGAAGAATTTCCAGTCAAAAACTTAATTATTATTGTAATTTTCAAAATGTATTCCAAATTTATTTCTTAGACCAGATTGTCATCAACGAATTTGCAAAAAGTATAACAAGAAATTCAGCTTACGTAGTAGATGTTCTGAAATCAACTGAAATGAAAGGAAAACCCATGCCATTGTCAATGTGTATAAATATTACTCTGCAATACGTATCATTTGTAACTTTGGAAATAATATGTTGTAAAAATTCTTTTGTACCATGTATTTTGTTAGTGGATATCGATGCAGGTCTGTGTATGCATGAGAATATGTACAGAGTTCAGTTATCCCCTGTGATAGGTGGAATGCCTCTACACGAACAAAGAGATCAAGCCTGCCGCTGTGGCACACGCAACAGTGCCATGTCGGGACTGAGATGCTGCCGGCTCTTAGAACGCTGCGGCGTCCTTTGTAGTGTGGAACGCGGCGTTTTTCTTTTCAGCGCAACCCGTGTGAAGCTTTGTTGTAAACACAAAAAACTCATGGAATGTAGGCACATGTAACCTTTATTACACAAACTATACTTAAAATTTAATGATTCTAATAATGTATTTATTGGTGAATTGTAATTGATTGTAAATCTGTTGCAAATATTGTAAATAGCTGGGTAATAGCCAAGGGAATTTCATTTTAATGTGTCGATAGCAAAGACGAAAAGGCAGTAGCTGTGCCGATGTTTATCCTTGCGTATGGAGAGCCTCTGTCGTGCTGTGAACAGAGGAGGCAGAGCAGCTTGAGTGATGAAAGACTGGATAATTTTTCTTTATGGATCTTTGGTTGACGTTCATGTTGGAACTTGAGGTTTTATTTTTACGAATCTCTGTTTCTCTCTCTCTGTAAATGTGTACTCTATGTTTTTGAGTGTGTTTTTAACATGTTGGGTTTGATTTTAACTTTTTTATGTTGTTATTACTGATGAATACTTGCATTACAACAAAAAAATGGCATACAATGTCATACCACAACAAATTCACTCATAAAGTAGGAAACATATTCAAAAAACAAGGCATAAATATTGCTTACACAACAAACAATTCCATATAAAAAGCACATTCCAGAACTAAAATCAAAACTAGACAGATACCAACAATGTGGTATCTATCAGCTCAGTTGCTGAGATTGTGAGAAGATATACATTGGAATGACTGGCAGGACATTTGACAGAAGATATCAAGAACACATCAGAGCATTCTAATACCGTACAAGTCGAAATTCTTCCACTCCATATGTGGTATACAGCAAACCAGTGCTTAAACAGTATTGGTTAAAAACAGTCTTCGTTGCACTTTGTTTTTTATTTTTCAACGACGCGTTTCGCCTTATTTAGGCATCTTCAGATTATCTATATAGAAAACAACAAATACATCTATTTAAGAATCGCGATCGCGTTGTGCAGACTTGGATAGCCTAAAAGCATGTATAAACAGATCAAATACTGAAAGAGCAAATACCTGAATTTGGTATTTCTTAGAAGAATCCTTTCGTCAGTGTAGTCAAAGGTCATCGTCGAATATATCAGGCCAACATCGCCTTCATTAAAGTCAGTAAAAAACTAGAAATATAAAATAGTAAAATCATTACCTTTTCAAGATGGACGCGAGAGATACCAAGATCTGCATAACGCGTTCGCGTTCACAAGATAACCTGAAGATGTCTAAATAAGGCGAAATGCGTCGTTGAAAAATAAAAAAAAACTAAAATTGCAAGCAAGACTGTTTTTAACCAATACCGTACAAATCATTCAACATTTGCGGATCATCTAAAAGAAGAACACCATAGACCAAGCAAAATTGGAAACAATATGTATATCATAAAAATCAGTAAAGACAAACACCTTGTAATGTCCCCACAGAAAAATACCCTCTACCACGCAACAATTAATCATTGTCAATCAAACCATCCACATTTATTTACTTTGGAAAAGTATCTGATCTGATTTTCTAGTAACAGATGCGGCGACAGCTCGTCGACGCCAAAGTATTTTCTAGTGCGTTTATTCTTTGGAATAACAGAGATACATGTACCGGTATGTATTCTCCAAGGTTGTTAGACTGGTAACTAGGACAGCTTCGGAAGTATCTGTTGAAAGATTGACGGGTTTCTAAAAGAGACATATTTGCTTTTCTTCTCGCTAAAGCGAGCTATTAACATTTGTGCCACTAGCGGGTTGTTTGAAGAGAAAGAAACTGTAACGGAAAATAATTAAGACTTGGAACCAACAGAGATCTGGACATGTAATGGAGATGGATTGAATATACAATTTCCTTCATAAATAAGGTTTGTGACCCCTTTTATTCTGGAGTGAATGAACGAATGAGTTCTTTGTCTGAATCATTGATGATCGCGTTGGCCCTGTAATTAGTGGGGAAGTTTCAGCTGGGTCGAAGAGAGCCTGCAATCACCGAGTCTTTGTCAAATCGTCCAAAAAGGCTTCGTACACATCTGGAATTCGAAATCTTTCGTAAAAGGAACGAATTGTTCAAACGATTGATTTTCCCAACTGAATGCAGCGCTTAACAATAATAATAAATGTAAAGATCTCTTACAACAAGCCAGCCGCTGAATACTAAGACGAAGGGCTCCACCAGAGATTCTATTTGGCTGATTTCACGTAATGAAATATTATATCCAAAAACTGTACATAGATAAAGGAGAGAGAGAGAGAGAGAGAGCGAATGAAAATTAGAGAAAATACTAATAATCCTCCATTAGTCTAATTTTTCGCCTGTCTTATCACGGATCAGCCTAAAGACAAAACGGGAGGCCCTTACTTTACTGTATAGATTTATGTGTGAAAGTGAAGGGATCTTAAAGGCAACAGATACACGTCTATACAGACAAGACATTACACAAAGTTAGCGGCAAGCTGCATTCATTCATATATCATCTAAATCTCTTCTTACATTAAAACATTATAATGACCAATCCGTGACAGGACACGTTTTTGGACGTTGCTAAAATAATTTTGTTCTCTGTTTCATGTGAACTACGACGAGCTAACTTAACTGACGCTTGGAAAAGAGAGGAAATACTCGCAGTCAAATTAATTGGATCGACAAATAAGCAGATGAAGTATAAAAAAAAAAAAAAAAAAAAAAAAAAAAAAAAAAATATATATATATATATATAGTGACAGTAGAACATTTATATGGTTTTAACTAGGGCAATGTTTAGGATGAGTCAAGCAGAGCATAGCAGCACGCAACAGCCTTCAGCTGTTAGCACTGATAATAATGATCCAGTAAGAAGTGTTGTAGAACCGATCGCTACAGATAGCGCAATAGAACGCCCTGTAGATACGGCTGGAGATGTAACAGCAAGTACGCAACATGGATTAGATCCATTGGTAATTATCATGAGACAGATGCAGATGATAACCGAGAGCATGAATAATATGAAAACCGACATTAACGCGAAATTAGCCTGTTACTGAAGGGCAGGAAAATCTGAAAACCGACATTAATGTGAAATTAGCCTCAGTTACTGAAGGGCAAAACGCATCTCGTGGTCGTGCGGTAGCGTTCTCGCTTCCCACGCCCGCGTTCCCGGGTTCGATTCCCGGCGGGGTCAGGGATTTTCTCTGCCTCGTGATGGCTGGGTGTTGCGTGCTGTCCTTAGGTTAGTTAGGTTTAAGTAGTTCTAAGTTCTAGGGGACTGATGACCATAGATGTTAAGTCCCGTAGTGCTCAGAGCCAGCCTGAAGGGCAAAATGATTTGAATACAAAATTAGCCTCAGTTACTGAAGGGCAGGAAAATCTGAAAACCGACATTAACGCGAAGTTAGCCTCAGGGCAAAATGATTTGAACGCGAAATTAGCCTCAGTTACGGAAGGGCAGGAAAATCTGAAAACCGATATTAGAGCACAGTTAGTGACAGTTACTCAAACTCAAGAAGAAATGAAATTAGTCCAGACTGAGATTAAGCAGCAGTTACAAGACAGTTTTTCCGATTTAGAGCAGCGGATAGAGGCGAAGACCAAGGAACTCAAAGATCAGGCCGAAGAGACGGAACGAAAATTAACTGCACAAATAGAATTGGTGAAAGCTCAATGTGAGGAATCTACTCACCGCGTACGTGTAGAAATGAAGGAGTATGTGGCTATTAAGATAGATACTGTACGGGAACAGGTGGAAATGGTTCCGCAATTAGTGCAAAAGCAAGACGCCATGTCATGTGCAATTGCGCAACTTCCTGAATTGGCACGTACGCAGACTAACCTAAAGGAAAGTGTTGAACATCTGACAGAGCGTCAAGACGTTATAGACCACCAAATTAACGTATTAACGGGTAAATTATCCGAAATCACATTAGAAAACAAAAGGCTAATGTGTGAAAACGTTGAGCAAAATGTTAAGGCAGCATTCCAGAGTTTATCTGGCAAACAGGAAGAGAATTTGTTTGCGAAAGGACTTGAGGAGGTGCGACAGCAGTTAGGTGCTGATTTCGAGCATTGGAAACAAACGATAGAAGAGTCGATGCGCGCTTCACAACAAAGCTCAGAACAAATGAATACAGGCCAGCAGCAGAAGTTGGCAGCGACTATAGAGCCAGTTACTGCACATTCGCACACGATACCGACTTGTGTAAGTAATTCAAACATTAAATTGCCACAAGCTAGTTGTTCGCGTGAATTCTTATCTAACGGAGATTACGAAAGCCTTTGCCATGCCGAAGAAAAAATGATAAAGCATCGGCAATTCCAGATTTTTAACCCTGACAAAAGGGGGGTCCATCCAATTGTTTTTATTCGAAGTTTCAGAGGAGTGATACCCAGAAATTGACCGGAGTGGCAGAAGATCAGTTTTGTTACAGGATATATACAAGGTTCGGGGGCGATCTGGGCCTCGGACATGACTTCTGTTTGCTCGACATATGACGATTTTGAGAAGGCGTTTTTAGCAAAGTTCTGGTCAGAAGGGGTACTGGAACGCCTAAGGCAGGAGGTGCTCTACCCAGAGCCTTTCTCCTTTTCAAAAGGAAGACTTAGGAAGGATTTCGAAAAATATATAAATAAAACAAGATACTGGGACAGACCTATGCCCTTGCCAGACATAATAAACATACTTAAGGCAAGACTACCAACTAGCATCCGGAATCAATTGATTTACGGCAACGATAAAGACTTGGAGTCGTTCCTCACGACGTTAGACCATATAGATATTATCGAGGAGAACAACCAGAAAGTCCGTAATAACAGATTCCAATATAGGGAGATAGAACCTCCGCCAAACGGCAGGCAAGTGGATGAACAGAGATCGTTAAATAATGGAGAAACCCCTCAAAATCTCAATAGTAATCCCGGCAATAGTCTTGCGAGGGGCTATCCAAGGAACAACAGGAACGGGAAAAGATACAATCCCGTGTGGGGGAACGAAAGGAATTTTAGACCCCAAGCCTGGAATAATAACAATAATAGAAAGTGGAATCAACCGGGGGGAATGAATTCAAATAACCAACATCAGTGGGGACGGACATCTGCGAATCAACCGGTAATTACCGAAGTGACGGATGATGTCAACCAGCAAACAAATCAAAATCCAACAAACTTGTAAGGACCCACTCGTGCCCCGGAGGAGCGGTCAACAATTGGTTGAGGGGCAACAGGATATGTGTACCCATGCTAACGTATAATGATGGACGATTACTGGCAGATGAACTGACCGAGGACTTAGAACCACAAGATGAGGATAAGGAACAGGTGGTAGTAGCCGAAGTGCAAGTCATTTTGGAGACCGTACCTATAGTGGCGGTTTTAGACACAGCTGCAACCACAAATGTTATTTCGGAGGCACTATTCAACAAGATCAGAAATATAAGACGAGTACCAATTTTTCCAGTTCAAAATTGCAGAATAATAGGCGCCGTTGGGGCTCGATCGGCTAATGTAAAAGTGCAGTCACTACTTAGTGTAGAAGTCGGAAATGTAGCAATATTAAGCACATTCCTTGTTGTGAAAAATTTGGTGGTAGATTGCATTATCGGAGTCGACAGCCTACGTCAATACGGATGCAGAATAGATTTTAAAACAGGAAAAATTTGGTTGAATGTTAATAAACAAGAAATTGAGTTGGAGTTGTTGAAAAAAGAAAGCCTTACGAGAAAATATAATAGTGGGATCAGTGTGCAAGTAATCAGGACGGCACAAAATTCGAAAGAGCACGTAATTAATGAGTTCCAAGTCAAAGAAGATTTCGGTCAATTAGTATGTGAAAAGTTAAGTGAATCCGACTGCATTATAGAAGATCAGAAGAAGCAGCTCAATGAATTATTATTAACGTATGAAAACGTGTTTGATGAAAGGCCAGGAGTTATTAAGGGATACATATGCCATCTCTACGTTAAGCCGCACGAAACGTATTGTAGAACTTTCTATCCTGTTCCCTGGAGGTTAAAGGCTCAAGTTCAAAAGGAAATAGATCGCATGTTGAAATAGGGTTTGATCGAACCCTCTACAAGCCCATACTGCTCCCCATTGTTGGTCGTGCCAAAAGCAAATGGGACTGTTAGACTGGTACTCGACGCCACAGAAATAAATTAAATCATAATTCCAGTAAGAACACATCCGGAAAACATAGACGAACTTATACAACGGTTCCAGGATGTCCAATATTTGACGAGCATTGATTTGCGGAGCTCTTATTGGCAAGTCAAGCTGGATGAGTCATCAAGGAAATATACGGCTTTCATTTATTCTGGAAGAAGTTACCAATTTACTGTAGTTCCTTTCGGACTCAACATTAGTGCTGGAATCTTTATAGCAGCTCTAGATTATGCACTAGGCCCAGAACTCAGAAGCAGGATAACAGTGTTTGTTGATGATTTGCTTATTGCATCGAAAACTTGGGAGGAGCATATTACCTTACTGAGCCGGGTGTTGGACGTGTTCAAAACCATGGGAATAACTGCTAACCTACAGAAATCCCATTTTGCAGTAATCAGAATCAAGTTCCTGGGGCATATAATTGACGCAAAGGGAATTTTACCAACCAAGGAGAAGCTAATTGCGATTAGTAAGTTTCCAACATGCAGAAATAGGAGGCAATTAAAAGGGTTTATGGGTCTTGCCTCATTTTTTCGAAGATTCATAACAAATCAGGCCATGAACGCAGCAGCTCTAAATAGTCTGCTGAAGAAGGATGTGCCCTGGCTCTGGACATTAGAGTGTCAAGAAGCATTCGAAGAAATAAAGAAGCAATTAGTAAATGCACCGCTTTTGTACCATCCGGACATGCAAGAAGAATTTTACTTGTCAACAGATTCGTCGAATGTGGGTATTGGAGCGTGACTTTTCCAAGTACGCAAGATAAATGGACAACTCACCTTCTGTCCTATTGCGTTTGCTAGTCGTGTTTTGTCCAACTGTGAACGAACTTACACGACGACAGAATCAGAGGCTCTTGCGGTCGTCTGGGGATTTAAAAAATTTCATTATTATCTATATGGGTCAAAGACTATCGTATATTGCGATCATCAATCATTAACGTTTTTACAAACGTGTAAACTGTTACACCCCAGAGTGGCTAGATGGACTCTCGCTCTGCAACAATACCAATTTAAGATCGTACATGTCTCAGGACAGAAAAACATCAACCTCCTTCCTTTCCAAGAAAATTCCACATACAAAAAGCATTAACACAAAATAAACAGTTACTCAATGAACAGATAAATATTGGAAACCAGACTCTATATAGAATAACTGATGAAATCACATGAAAAAGAAATGAGCCTTTTCCATCCTTCACCCTCTCCCACTCTCCCACAACGTCGCCCCCCCCCCCCCCCCCCCCACTCACAGCACTCATAGTTTCATTTCACCTCTCGCTCCTCACCTTCTCCTCTAACCCACTCTCCATCACACCATCCACATCTCCATCCACTCATCATGGTTTCTCCTCCCCCCCCCCCCTTCTCTACTCTGACACAGTATATAAATACACAGAAACATACTTAAGTAGAATTACACAATACAGTAATCTAATTTAAAAAAGAATATTTTTAGGTCAAAGACAAAGTAATGGAAAGGTTATGTTGGCAACACTACAAAACACAAACATCAGCACATACTTGAAGTACGAAAACAAACAGAATACAGTGGTGTGCATAAAAGTTTGGTGTGAAAAATGCATAGTGCTGCAGAACATCTAAAAGGTAGACGAAAATTATTAGTGTCTAACACAGGCCGGCCGGAGAGGCCAAGCGGTTCTAGGCGCTACAGTCTGGAACCGCGCGACCGCTACGGTCGCAGGTTCGAATCCTGCCTCGGGCATGGATATGTGTGATGTCCTTAGGTTAGTTATGTTTAAGTAGTTCTAAGTTCTAGGCGACTGATGACCAAAGCAGTTAAGTCCCATAGTGCTCAGAGCCATTTGATTTTTGCCTAACACAGAAAAACAACGATGTGCTAGCAGACGGCATTTCCCGATGTCAGCGAGAAAGCAGCCGAAAAAGTACAAACCAACCTATTCTTAATGAATCATTTTTCGATCTAAAAAGAAAATCAAAATTTAAATAAACTTAATTACAGCTTTACCTCAATAAACCGAAACGCGTCTGGTGAAAAAAATCACGCATTTTTGTAGTTGCAACGACGGATCAAAAAATACCCTCATGAATTATAAAGCAACTACAGACACTATTGCCACACAAATGAAGAAAGTATCTTTGTCTCACCTATAGCAGCTACTCTTCAAGAGCTGCAAAATCGAATTGTTGATGCTGTCGGTTTTATAAACAGGGACCTGCTAACTCGTGCGTGGAATGAAATGGACCATCGTTTCGATGTTTCTCGGGCAACGCATAGCGCTCATGCTATGTGTCTGGTGTTGCGTCTACGCCAAATAAAACTTTGAACCTTTCTCAATCCAGCGACATGCACAATGTTTTTCTATCTTTCATAGTTTGTCTGTAATAAACAAATGAAATTGTTCTTTCTTTTTTAATCATTCTGTATATTTGTATAAGAAACTTTTTTTTATACTCCGTACTGGAAAACAGTAGTTAGTGGCCCCAGTTCCTTGAACCGGCCTCTGCAGATTGTTCTTGGACTCAAAATTGGTATTACACGCTTTTGGACTGAGAAAACTTTAGTGTGATGCGATCAATTACTTAATAAATTGGCATGTTGTCGTTGTGGAATGAAAGTATGTGAAGTGTGCCAAACTTTTTTATTTTTATATCATCTGTGTCCGACAGTATCGTTCTTGCAAATAAAGATTTGTTTAGGCGCTTCAGCAGGTGTACGGTACGCTCCTTCCAAATGGCTATGGGCCGACTGCGACCACAGATCACAGAATTAAATAGAGTTGCCTTAGGGAGGCGCGAGATGCGCCAAGCTTCCCTCTACCTCTGGGTATCCACAACCACAGAGGTGCTGGTCGCTTTACGCAACTGAAATCGTACAATACCCGGGAAGCGAAATTTCAAGCCATCCAAAACCGATTCTTTAAGTTAACATCTCAGTAAAGATTTTGCTTTTCGCGCAAAAAAAATTATATAGTTTTTGGATTTGTGCGTATTCTTCGCTATGCAATCTTTCTCATTCGAGTTTGAGGAAACTAATGGAAAAAAAAAAAAAAAAAAAAAAAATCCGAATTTTGTAGCCACACGCCACTGCTTGTAATGTACTTGTTTTCTTTTCGTTATTGCCTATAATTACTGTGATACTTCATAGTAAAGTACAACACCACTGTTATTTTGAAAAGTTTGCAGTGAACAATGTAATCGCTGGCCAGTTTACGTTTGGTGCTTTTTATGCGATAATAACTGCGTACGAAATACACCTAACTTATCGAATTTGTTTTTAACGGTGGAAGGAGAGTCATACCCCTTTCCATTATCGAGAAAATGCGTGAGCCATTCAAGGGCGTGGCCAGAATTTTACCAAAACGGGGGGGGGGTTCCGATTTATTAAAGATAATCTTAAAAAGGCTAATGTTTTTCATTTTATTCTGAAAACTCATTTAGTTGTTTATTAATTTTATATACTTAATTGCCTTTGAGAGGCATTCATGCAAGTAGTATTTGGTCTATTAAATTAAGAAGGAAAGCTTATCTTAAAGAAGTGTTACACTATAAGGGATATTGTCAACGGCATATAAAATACCAAAATGCGCAATTAAATATTTATTTCTTTGGCAGTATGAACTTCACTCTATTACCGAACATATTAAAATATAAATATGATATATTACTTCGTTGACAACAAAACACAGCTCAGTCTTCTGATATAAGTTTCTCTATCGCAGAACAGATAAACCTTAATGTTGGGTTGAATAACTTATAAAGTTAAATGAGATTAAATTTCTTTTGACAATAGGTATCTCTCTCCTACTACAGTCTTCTATTTAAATTTACAACTTATCTGAAATCACGTCAGAATTTGTTTAGCATATCAAAGCATCCCACGTTCCTAAATTCAAAATAAAATTTTATTAAATGTCTTTCATTACATTAAAATGCTTAAATGTCTTTGAGCTATCAAGAACTTCTTTTAAGTTATCATTTCAACAGTCAGCTTGAAACTGTAGCAACTAAATATGTTTACAAAATAAAAAGGAGTACACAGGTGCAATGAGCTGCAGTTCTGGTATCTTATTGTTGATTCACGAGTTAATTTTATCTAGATTCTAATGTATGAGATGTCATAAATCAGTTTGTATTTATCTATGATAATGTAATTATACAGTCTTTGATGCTAATAAACTCTACAATGAACAAAATACGTTGTCGTTTATATGACGTTCATTTACAAATATCTTAAGAGTTGTAACGATTGGACTCACTGTTCTAAGGATATTACGAATAGAACATTTTACAGTAGAACATCATTCTTGTATTAAAATTTAAAGACATTTTATATCGCCGTTTCACAAGTGAGGCATCTTTATGCACATATGCATACTACAAAATGACCATTGCTAGTCGCCTTCCAACGTAACTATGGCTTTTAGTGCCAAGAATATCCGAAGATATTTTCGGCGCGCCTTCGATGGAGCCCTTTTCATTTAAGCAGAGAGGTTGCATATTTAAGGGAAATGGAATCTGTCGGGAAAGAAAGGAATTCGGAAGAAACTGAGTGTGGCCTGTAGTAAGGGATGAACCTCGGCATTTGTCTAAATTGAAAATGGGAAACAACAGAAAACCATTTTCAATGTTTCTGGTGGATGCATTAGAATCATGTCGTCACCTGAATCCATGAATTGCCAGACCTGCGCCTCATGGCGCAGAGCTACCCTGGTCAATGGAGAATTTGGAAACACTAGTTGTCACACATTATTTTCAAGTGAAATAAAATGGATTGCAACGAAAGATCTAATTCTGATACTGCATCTATCGTCCTTTGAAAGTTTATGAATCCACGCATATTTTAAGATTTGGTAGTGCAGGGAATTCATGACTTCAGTTATTACAGTATTACGAAAGCGTAAATAGATTTTGGACGGAAGGGGACAGGGATGCGGGTCGCAGTCGTCTCGGACGAATTTAAGAGCCCACTGAAAAAATGTTTTAGAAACGAACGAACTATAGAACATGCTGTCATCACATATCCCTTCCACTCTTCACAAACCCTTCCACACCGTTCCGTATCGGAACCGGTTTTCATAATTTGAGTACCGCCTGGGTGATCAGACTGGGCGATATTTTACCATGTGCTAATAATAATAGAATTTTGAGGAGATTTTGAAAGAAATGTAACAATACCGTCTGGGCATATGCCGGCTTCTGTGGCCGAGCGGTTCTAGGCGCTTCAGTCCGGAACTGCGCTGCTGCTACGGCCGTAGGTTCGAATCCTGCCTCGGGCATGGCTGTGCGTGATGTCCTCAGGTTAGTTAGGTTTAAGTAGTTCTAAGTCTAGGGGACTGATGACCTCATATGTTAAGTCCCATAGTGCTTAGAGCCATTTTAACCATTTTTGGGCGATATTTTTGTTGATCTGTAAGATTTTCGGGAGAGACAGGCAAATCCAAGTGTATTTTTTGCACAGATTTTAATGTTATTTGTAATGCTGTTTACAGTTTACAGCTCCGCTGCCTTGTAAAATATTGAAATATTGCAACCCGAAGCTTCTAGTGTCTCCAAACGATGACTCGAGTACTAACATGAAAGTACTATGATACGTATGTGGGCTATTACGGCAATGTATACATATTTTAGCTTACCGTAATGCAAATGCACGAATGAAAATCGATTTTTCTCTTCTTTCTTTTTACAAACTTATCCAAAGCTAGAAACTATTAAAACAGTACACAGCACAAAAACAAAAAGCGACAGGAGTTACATGAAATTCAAGTACTATGCCGATTAACAAAATATCACTTGAACTCAAGTAAGGCCAACAGCGTACAATAGTTGGTCTTGGCTAAAGTAGGGATAGGCGTAGACGACAGTGCTATCGATATACCGATGGTTTAAATCTGTCATTAGCAAATTACATTGGACTGCCAAAAAGTTTCCGTTCGAAGGCCGTATACTCCAGAATTGGTATGACACTCGAGCAAAATCGCCTGGACATTGAGGCACGAACCCATTGATGGCCATGTTGAAGATACTCTTTTGATAAAACACCGTGTCCTGCTGCGAGCAGGTGAGGTATCAGGGCTATACGGCGTGTATTGGAGTGTCCCACAGTTGTTTTGGCGTAACCGCTGCGATGCGACATTTGCGATATGGGAACGTGCGTCATTGTGAAGCACAGCACCCCTTGTCACACCATTCCACAACGACAGTTTTGAACAGACATGCTGCCTCATACACATTCTTCATTCTCCGATGGATTCCAAGAAAACAATACCAGCTTATTGGTCTTGTTTGGGCGGAATTGTTAACTACGTCGCCTTAGTTCACGATTCCGCATTCACCGCACGCAAGTCGTAAAGGAACGAATTGCCCCCATGTTGGTGATTATACAGGGTGGTCCATTGACGTGACCGGGCCAAATTTTTCACGAAATATGCGTCAAACGAAAAAACTACAAAGAACGAAACTCGTCTAGCTTGAAGGGGGAAACCAGATGGCGCTATGGTTGGCGTGCTAGATGGCGCTGCCATAGGTCAAACGGATATCAACTGAGTTTTTTTTAAATAGGAACCCCTATTTTTTTATTACATATTCGTGTAGTACGTAAAGAAATATGAATGTTTTAGTTTGACCATTTGTTTCGCTTTGTGATAGATAGCGCTGTAATAGTCACAAACTTATAAGTACGTAGTATCACGTAACATTCCGCCAGTGCGGACGGTTTTTGCTTCGTGATACATTACCTGTGTTAAAATGAACCGTTTACCAATTGCAGAAAAGGTAGATATCGTGTTGATGTATGGCTATTGTGATCAAAATGCCCAACGGGCGTGTGCTATGTATGCTGCTCGGTATCCTGGACGACATCATCCAAGTGTTCGGACCGTTCGCCGGATAGTTACGTTATTTAAGGAAACAGGAAGTGTTCAGCCACATGTGAAACGTCAACCACGGCCTGCAACAAGTAATGATGCCCAAGTAGGTGTTTTAGCTGCTGTCGCGGCTAATCCGCACATCAGTAGCAGACAAATTGCGCAAGGGAATCTCAAAATCGTCGGTGTTGAGAATGCTACATCAACATCGATTGCACCCGTACCATATTTCTATGCACCAGGAATTGCATGGCGACGACTTTGAAGGTCGTGTACAGTTCTGCCACTGGGCACAAGAGAAATTAGGGGACGATGACAGATTTTTTGCACGCGTTGTACTTAGCGACGAAGCGTCATCCACCGTCAGCGGTAACGTAAACCGCATTTTATTCACTATTGGGCATCGGAAAATCCACGATGGCTGCGACAAGTGGAAGATCAGCGACCTTGGCGTGTTAATGTATGGTACGGCATTATAGGAGGACGGATAATTGTCCCCCATTTTATCGATGGCAATCTAAATGGCGCAATGTATGCTGATTTCCTACGTAATGTTCTACCGTTGTTACTACAAGGTGTTTCACTGCATGACAGAATGGCGATGTACTTCCACCATGATGGATGTCCGGCACATAGCTCGCGTTCGGTTGAAGCGGTATTGAATACCATATTTCATGACGGGTGGATTGGTCGTCGAATCACCATACCATGGCCCGCACGTTCACCGGATCTGGCGTCCCCGGATTTCTTTCTGTGGGGAAAGTTGAAGGATATTTGCTATCGTGATCCACCGACAACGCCTGACAACATGCGTCTGCGCATTGTCAATGCATGTGCGAACATAACGGAAGGCGAACTACTCGCTGTTGAGAGGGATGTCGTTACACGTATTGCCAAATGCATTGAGGTTGACGGACATCATTTTGAGCATTTATTGGATTAATGTGGTATTTACAGGTAATCACACAGTAACAGCATGTGTTCTCAGAAATGATAAGTTCACAAAGGTACATGTATCACATTGGAACAACCGAAATAAAATGTTCAAACGTACCTACGTTCTGCATTTTAATTTAAAAAACCTACTTGTTACCAACTGTTCGTCTAAAATTGTGAGCCATATGTTTGTGACTATTACAGCGCCATCTATCACAAAGCGAAAAAAGTGGTCCAATTAAAACATTCATATTTCGTAACGTACTGCACGAATATGTAATTATAAAGGGGGCTTCCTATTTAAAAAAAAAAACGCATTGATATCCCTTTGATCTATGGCAGCGCCATCTAGCGGGCCAACCATAGCGCCATCTCGTTTCCCCCTTCAAGCTAGACACGTTTCGTTCTTTGTAGTTTTTTCGTTTGACGCTTATTTCGTGACATATTTGGCCTGGTCACGATCAATGGACCACCCTGTATACTAGCTCCGGAGTCGCACTACGTTGCATGTATGCTGCAGCATCGCTCTCAAATAAGAAACTTTCTGATCACCAGTTGTATCTCTCACTTTCACTACATATTTCGTTTACGCGACAGTGGCGGAGGTGGGGGGGGGGGGGGGGGGGCTCCGGACACCCTTTGGCGTCCTTCAGGTATCAGAGATTGTCCGCTACGAGGTTAGCACATACGCGCCACACGCACGGCTATTGCCCCCTGCCATGCGGAGTGTGGAGCTGCCTCGCATTTCTCTTCTTCCCAGTCTGCCGATACTCTGCGAGTACTCTCATACGTGGTTCTGAATAGACAAGACGGGTTGCTGACGCAACTGTTTCGATCTGAAGATGATACAGAATAATCTAAACATGTAATTCAATGAAAAAGGTGCAGCTGAGACGGAACAGTAACGAGAATTATCTTAGTTACCTATATCATTGGAATTATTCGCTCATTTAAAAACAAACCCGATAGAAAGGCGAGAGGAGGCAGTTAGTAAATAAGCAGCCACAGAGGAAACAGCCGTGAGACTGGTGCTGCACTACGCGCTGTAGATGCCCAGCGAGTGCGGGGTCGGGGTACACACCCTCCGTTCCTTCGCTACGGGAAAGGCCCCGCCATTTACTTCCGTGCTCAGTGATTGCGGCCCAGATCGCCACGTCAAAAATCCGAATTCATTTCGAGGACGTCGTTACGCTAGGGTCGCGGCAGACACAGCGGACACGGTGTCCCCCACCACGAGATGCGATAGAGCGGCCGAGGCGCCGCGAGGAAACTGTCGCTATCTGCTGCAGCGCAGCACTTTGGCCAGTGCGCGTGCGGCCGCGGGGCAGAGCGCTGATGCAGCCGGCGCTGGCGCTGCCTGTGCTTTTGCTCGCGGCGGCAGTCACCGCGGGAGATGCCGCCTCCGCTATCGACGACTGCACGCCGCCGCGCCCAGCGGCCACGATATCCCTGTACGGCTGCTCGTGGTCGGGCACACACATACGATGCGAACACTTCCCACCGCGGTCTACGTTTAACAGAGGCGTCGCCGTCCTGGAGCTGGCCGAGCCGGTGAGCAGCCGGGAGCTGGCCAAGGGCAGTACTCACTGCGTCCTGTTGAAGTTGTTCATCAGAGAGGACAACCGTGGCTGCAGGGAGTCGCTGATGTTCCGCAACTTCAAAGTGGGCTGGGTCCAATTCGCACCGGGCACCGCGCAGAAACGGTGAGTCACAGTCAGTTATTGCACTCTGACGCCGTTCTGTCTATATTTCGGGCGTCGACGCCCCTAATAACTGATAACGAGAGGATCAGATATATACGGTGTATCACTGTAATATACTGAGGTGACAAAAGCCATGGGATAGCGATATGCACATACACAGATGGCGGTAGTAGGGCAGTGTCTGGCGGCAATTAACAGACTTTAAACGCGGGATGGTAGTTGGACCTAGACGTACGGTACATTCGATTTAGAAAATCGCTTAAGGAATTCAGTATTCTGAGATCCACAGTGTCAAGGGTTTGATGAGGATACTAAATTTCAGGCATTACCCCTGACCGAGAGCAGCGGCGTTTGCGTAGAGTTGTCAGAGCTAACAGACAAGCAACATTGCATGAAATAACCGCAGAAATCAATGTGGGACGTACGAAGAACGTGTCCATTAGGGCGGAGCGAAATTTGGCGTTAATGGACTACGTCAGAATTCGACCGACCCGATTGCCTTTGCTTATGGCACGATATCGCCTACAGCCCCTCTCCTAGGCTCGTGGCTATATCGATTGGACCCTCGAAGACTGGTAAACTGTGGCTTGGTCAGGTGAGTCCCAATTTCAGTCGGTAAGAGCTGAGTGTAGGGTTCGGGTGTGGCGCAAACCCTACGAAGCCGTCGACCCAGGTTGTCAACAAGGCACTGTGGAAGCTGGTGGTGATCCCGTAATTATGTGGGTTGTGTTGACATGGAATGCACTAGGTCCTGGTTATGTCCGGCTGCTTGGAGACCATTTGTAGCTTCATGTTCCCTAACAACAATGGAATTTTTATGGAGGGCAATGCGCAGTGCCACTGGGCCACAGTTATTCGCGATTCGTTTGAAGAACATTCTGAACAATTCGGGCGAATAATTTGGCCACTCCGATCACCATACATGAATCACTTGGAACATTTTTGGAACGTAATCGAGAGGGCAGTTCGTGCACAAAATTCTGTACCGGCAGTAGTTTCGCAATTATGGACGGCTATTGAGACAGCAAAGCTCAGTCTTTTTGTAGGGAACTTGCAACGACTTGTTAAGTCCATGCCACGTCGAGATGCTGTACTACGCCGGGCAAAAGGAGGTCCGACACGATATTAAGAGGTATCCCATGAATTGTTTCACCTCTGTATATTATGGCACAACCATAACCTAATGTTCATACGAGATGTTACCAGAAAGTAACGGGAATGTTTAATTTCGCGGGCTTAATATGCAACCGATTTTCAATATTTTTTTTATCTTTGTGGTACACATGCTACTGATGTATGTTAGTATCTTCAGCTGATTTGGATACTCAGTTTGTTGTTGACAGTCGGAAAGTGTTTTTGGGTGCTCAGCGTATTTTTACTTTCGAAAAAGATGGAGTAAAAATTTTGCATTAAATTTTTCTTGGGATAAAGTGCAGCACCGCACTCTAAATGTTGACTGGGACTTACAGCGAATCTGTTAGGAGTAAGACAAGATTTTACTAGAGGTATAAGCGTTTCAAACACGGTCAAGACGACGTTGAAGACGATGACCGCTCTGGACGCCTTAGCACGTCAGTTACTGATGGCAATGTGGAAGACGTAAAGACAATGGTTCTGGAAAAATCACCAAATCAGCATGAGAGACGTTGGTGATGATTGTAGGCGTATCCTTTGGCCCAAGCTAAGCAATTATTCCGGACGTTTTGGGCATGAAACGTGTAGCAGCAAAGTTTGTTCCGAAATCGTTGAATTTCGACCAAAAACGACGTCGCGTAGACATCGCTCAGCAACCGATGAATGAAGCCGACAACGATCCAGAACTTCTAAAGAAGGTTATAACAGATGACGAAGCATGGGCATACGGGAAGGGCGTCGAAACTGAGGCCCAATCATGCCAATGGAAACTACCTCAAGAGCAAAAACCGAAAAAAATCGACGAGTTCGATCACATGTGAAGGTTCTTCTCACTGTTGTCATCGGTCACTGTTGCATGGGATAATGCATCATGAGTTCCTGCCTTGTGGTCGTACGGTCGGTAAGGAATACTACTTGGAAGTTATGCATCTTCTGCGTGAAGCAGTCCGAAGAAAATGACCAAGTTGTGGCAAAATCACTGGTGAAAATTGCATCACGATACCGCTCCCGCTCGCATCTCAATGCCTGTTCGCGATTTTTTGGCAAAAAACAAAACAGTTCTGTTGTCTCAGCCACAGTATTCGCTGGTCCCCTGCGACTTTCGTCTACGTCTGAGGCTGAAGAGAACCCTGAGAGGACGTCGTTTTGAGGCGATTGACGAAATAAAAACAGTGAGGTCCAGAAGTGCTTCTAAAATTGGGAAAAGCTCTACCACAAGTATATTATATCTGGGAGGGGGTGGGGGAGTGGTTACTTTGAAGGGGACAAAGTTGATGCTGACGAATGAATAAGAATTCTTTAAGTAAAACAAAAATTCCAGTTACTTTTTTGATCTCACCTCGTACAGGGTGTACCATAATTAGGAGGATCGGGACTGTCGTGTATCTATATTAATGTGCGACATTTTTTACGACGGTCGTCGTCTGCAGCTTTTCACCTTCCGTCGTTTTCCTGTCTGTCCACCCTTATTCCTGAAGGCCCCTTGAATTTATCGTCTCATTGAAACTTCCTGGCATCCAAGCTTTTTCTTCGCTCAGCTGGTGTCCATTCATAGATACTTTTTGGGCATCGGCTGTCAATCACTCATTGGAGGTGGTCATACCATGTGCATATTTTACTATCTACGGCATCGAGAACAGTGTATTTTTCTACTATAATTTTGCGTATTCTTTTATTTCTGACGCATTACAATCTAGAGTTGCGACAACTTTTTAGTTAACTTCCTTGTTCGGCGCCATATGTTGCTGCTGCTGCTCCTTTTGTGACTTCCTCACTGTGAGGATGTTCTATTGGAAGTTTGTGGCCGTTTGGCCTTTACTACCCTGGGAATCTTGTCGAATCTTCTTTCTGTACTGGTAGGTATTTCTGGACTGGCAAGGAGTGCCGATGACATATATATCCTGTACTTGTCGGTGTGACGATTTTTCTTCTTCTTCTTGGCTGTTGCTGAGGGCTCTTCCTCGGTTGGGATACCGTGCATAAGGATTCCTGCTTTATCATATTCTCCGTTTACCAGAGAGATGATGATGCAGCGCATTTGCAACTGTGTGAAAATAGGGTAGGAATCAATCACATTGAATTCCTCCCTAGAAAGACCAATAAGGCCTTCTGGATACCCATGTGGATGATGAGGGAGTTGGGGTTTAGGATGGTTTGGTGGAATGAAGGGATAAGGGTTGTCGTGGTGGGGGAATGTACCATCGCGAAGCGAGCCAGCGATCTTCTTTGTTACAGCGCTTGCGCTGTACATGTCTGGAAGCGGGAGGAATGGGACTTCTTCCCACTCTTCTTTTTGCGCTGCTGCTTCGGTGTCCGTCTTGGGCTGTGTTGCCTCCCCTTCGGCAGGCACGTCGGTCTGCGTGGCCACCGTCGCGAAATCCTCCCGTGGAGGAGTCGCCTAGGTGGCGGTGTCGACTGTTGTGGCGGAAGCTGCTTTGGCTGAGCGAAGCTCCTGCGTCAGCTCAGCAATCCGACGCCGAGCCTCGCCCAGTTCCGCCAGCATGGCCGCCCTCTCTTCCGCCATGGCGGATTTGAAGGCGGACATGGCGTCTTGTACGGCGTCGTTAAGGCGCCTGGTGACGACGTCTTCTGTGCAAGTGACCACCTCTTCGTGTGTGGTGGTCACTTGCTTCTGCGTCTTCTTCTCCGGTCCGCGCCAGTTTCTTCTGTAGGCGCAGGAACGGGCGTTGGCCGCGTGTGCGCCGCCGCAGTTGGCGCAGGTACAGGGGGCGTCCTTCTGCTTCTTGCAGTCACGTGTGTCGTGTGCTTGCGCACACTTCAAGCACGCGACTGCTCCGCTGCAGTGCTTGGCGACGTGGCCAAGCTTTTGGCAGCGAAAGCACTGCGCTGCAGTCTTCCTCTTCTTCTTCCCGGACGTTCCTGCTAGCGTGAGCAGCAACTCCGCCAAGGCAGCAGCTTTGCGTCCCCTTCCGCGTCCCGACATCTCGAGTAGCAACAGCGACAATCGGCTATGCGTTACTCACCGCAGCGTGAGCGGGAATGGCGCCATATGTAGTGCTTCTATGATAGACATGTACAGCAAGACCTTTGTTTTCTTTGAAATTCTATCACTCAATAGCAAGGAGTTACGTTGGCCAATTACTTCCTTCCTTGCCCTCCTGTACCTGTCATTTTAAACTGAGGAACATTTTCTGTTACATCATATGCACCTAAAGATGTATTTCGTGGAGTATTTCCAGACTGAGATTTTCACTCTGCAGCGGAGTGTGCGCTGATATGAAACTTCCTGGAAGATTAAAACTGTGTGCTGGACCGAGACTCGAACTCGGGACCTTTGCCTTTCGCGGGCAAGTGGTCTACCAACTGAGCTACCCAAGCACGACTCACGCCCCGTCCTCACAGCTTCACTTCTGCCAGTACCCCGTCTCCCACCTTCCAAACCTTACAGAAGCTCTCCTGCAAACCTTACAGAACTAGCACTTCTGAAAGAAAGGATATTGTGGAGACATGGCTTGGCCACAGCCTGGGGAAAGTTTCCAGAATGAGATTTTCACTCTGCAGCGGAGTGTTCGCTGATGTGAAACTTCCTGGCTGATTAAAACTGTGTGCCGGACCGAGACTCCTTTCTTTCAGGAGTGCTCGTTCTGCAAGGTTCGCAGGAGAGCTTCTGTAAAGTTTGGAAGGTAGGAGACGAGATACTGGAAGAAGTAAAGCTGTGAGGACGGGGCGTGAGTCGTGCTTGGGTAGATCAGTTGGTAGAGCACTTGCCCGCGAAAGGCAAAGGTCCCGAGTTCGAGTCTCGGTCCGGCACACAGTTTTAATCTGCCAGGAAGTTTCATTTCCTGGAGTAGCATGGAAGATACGAGGGGTGTCCAATAAGTAATGGAACACATTTTTTTGTGGCCAGTTTCTGTTGAAAAAATGTGGAATTTGTCCTGGGACATCGTGAAATATTCTCGCTTCAGCCCTTAAGGTTGTTACATGGCGGCGCTATAATTATGTAGGCTTCAAAATGGCGCCTGTAACAGAGGTGCGTTCCAAGCAGAGAGCTGTCAGTGAGTTTCTTTTGGCGGAAAACCAGAGCATCGCAGATATTCATTGGCGATTGCAGGTTGTCTCCTGAGACCTGGCTGTGAACAAAAGCACGTAAGTTGTTGGGCAAAGCGTCTGTCATCATCGTAACGATCGTGCAAATCTGTCTGATCACCAGAATGACTCCCGGCTGAACACAGCTGTGACTGCTGGAATGTCGGAGTGTGCGGACACTCTCACTCCAGATGATCGACTTCCATTTGTTTAGCTCGATGAAAGACACAGTCGCCAGAAGCAGTACGTGGATGATGGAGAGATTATAGATGCAACAAGATGTGGCTCCCACGTCGACCGATAGAGTGGCACTATTCGGGCACACCGGCCCTCCCATTAAGGTGGCGTGAGGCCGTCACACTGAACGAAGATTATGTTGAGAAATAGGGCTATGTAGCCAAAACAGTTGGGAATAATATGGCGTACTGAATAAAACCAGCATGCTTTCGGAAAAAAATGTGTTGCATTAGTTAATGAATGCCCCTTGTATGTTTGACACATTTCGTCAGAGGGATATCAATACAGTGGTGATTATTATTCTGATAATAATGATTTTGTAATTTGAAAAATTAAAACAACTTTTTCACCAACTTTTCTTGGTACTGGTCTTTTATTTTTTACATGTAAAGAAAATGGTATGATTAAATGTGTAAGCTGATGTGCTGTACAAACATGGAAAACTTTTTCTCTCTATCTTTAACAGCGCACTTGAAAATTCTTATACGGCGAAAGCCTCATTTGCTTGAAACGATGTCTGAATGAAGTCCTGGTTCCCAGGAAGGATTTTTGAATCTCTGAGCAACTCATCAGCACTGTTTCTTTTAACAACTTTGATACTTTTTCGGATGTGCCTCTTCAAATCTTTGATTCCTCTCAGGGTTCTTCTACCTGTCCCTACGAACAACATGGCACTGATCACGTATTTATTCTCCAGAGCACATCACTATTTTCTTTATTTGCGAGGCAGTACCGTGATATAACACAAAGTGAGGTTAGATTGTGTCTACAGATCTTGAACCTTTACATGGATTATGTCCAAAACGATCAGACAGTACAAATGCAATATACCAAGAACCAGAGCATGTTTATACAAATAACCACAGTCTACTGAAAATTGTCTTATGTATCGTAAATTCAATTTTCAGAGCTGTGTCTGATTTTGAACTATTGAAGAAATGTCTTGATGGTTGTACACAGAATCAGAATGGGAGTGCAAACAACATCATTTGGAATGTAACTCCTCTATTCATATTATTCATGGAGCGTCTTGCAGCATGTTCTCCCCCCCCTCCCTCCTCCCCCCCAACACAAACTTGCTACTTCTGGTAGCACTGTCAGCATATAAAAAAACTGCCATTATTCTGTTTGTTTATCTTCCTGGAAATTTCTTCTTTTTAAAAATTCATTGATCGAATCGCGCCACTCTTGCACTGAACTAACAGTACGAGTCACAAAGCAGAAACAAAGAGATTGTGTTATCCTGGAGACTGGTCATCTGACGTGAAAACAGATGCCCGTTTTACATCTACATCTACATCTACATCCATACTCCGCAAGCCACCTGACGGTGTGTGGCGGAGGGGACCTTGAGTATCTCTATCGGTTCTCCCTTCTATTCCAGTCTCGTATTGTTCGTGGAAAGAAGGATAGTCGGTATGCCTCTGTGTGGGCTCTAATCTCTCTGATTTTATCCTCATGGTCTCTTCGCGAGATATACGTAGGAGGGAGCAATATACTGCTTGACTCTTCGGTGAACGTATGTTCTCGAAACTTTGACAAAAGCCCGTACCGAGCTACTGAGCGTCTCTCCTGCAGAGTCTTCCACTGGAGTTTATCTATCATCTCCGTAAAGCTTTCGCGATTACTAAATGATCCTGTAAAGAAGCGCGCTGCTCTCCGTTGGATCTTCTCCATATCTTCTATCAACCCTATCTGGTACGGATCCCACACTGCTGAGCAGTATTCAAGCAGTGGGCGAACAAGCGTACTGTAACCTACTTCCTTTGTTTTCGGATTGCATTTCCTTAGGATTCTTCCAATGAATCTCAGTCTGGCATCTGCTTTACCGACGATCAACATTATATGATCATTCCATTTTAAATCACTCCTAATGCGTACTCCCAGATAATTTATGGTATTAACTGCTTCCAGCTACTGACCTGCTATTTTGTAGCTAAATGATAAAGGATCTATCTTTCTGTGTATTCGCAGCACATTACACTTGTCTACATCGAGATTCAATTGCCATTCCCTGCACCATGCGTCAATTCGCTGCAGATCCTCCTGCATTTCAGTACAATTTTCCATTGTTACAACTTCTCGATACACCACAGCATCATCTGCAAAAAGCCTCAGTGAACTTCCGATGTCATCCACAAAGTCATTTATGTATATTGTGAATAGCAACGGTCCTATGACACTCCCCTGCGGCACACCTGAATTCACTCTTACTTCGGAAGACTTCTCTCCATTGAGAATGACATGCTGCGTCCTGTTATCTAGGAACTCCTCAATCCAATCACACAATTGGTCTGATAGTCCATATGCTCTTACTTTGTTCATTAAACGACTGTGGGGAACCGTAACGAACGCCTTGCGGAAGTCAAGAAACACGGCATCTACCTGTGAACCCGTGTCTGTGGCCCTCTGAGTCTCGTGGACGAATAGCGCGAGCTGGGTTTCACATGACCGTCTTTTTCGAAACCCATGCTGATTCCTACAGAGTAGATTTCTAGTCTCCAGAAAAGTCATTATACTCGAACACAATACGTGTTCCAAAATTCTACAACTGATCGACGTTAGAGATATAGGTCTATAGTTCTGCACATCTGTTCGACGTCCCTTCTTGAAAACGGGGATGACCTGTGCCCTTTTCCAATCCTTTGGAACGCTACGCTCTTCTAGAGACCTACGGTACACCGCTGCAAGAAGGGGGGCAAGTTCCTTCGCGTACTCTGTGTAAAATCGGACTGGTATCCCATCAGGTCCAGAGGCCTTTCTAGAGAAGGAACTACAGTGTAGTCTTCCTCTGTGAAACAACTTTGGAAAAAGACATTCAATATTTCGGCCTTTAGTCTGTCATCCTCTGTTTCTGTACCATTTTGGTCACAGAGTGTCTGGACATTTTGTTTTGATCCACCTACCGCTTTGACATAAGACCAAAATTTCTTAGGATTTTCTGCCAAGTCAGTACATAGAACTTTACTTTCGAATTCATTGAACGCCTTTCGCATAGCCCTCCTCACACTATATTTCGCTTCGCGTAATTTTTGTTTGTCTGCAAGGCTTTGGCTATGTTTATGTTTGCTGTGAAGTTCCCTTTGCTTCCGCAGCAGTTTTCTAACTCGGTTGTTGTACCACGGTGGCTCTTTTCCATCTCTTACGATCTTGCTTGGCACATACTCATCTAACGCATAACGTACGATGGTTTTGAACTTTGTCCACTGATCCTCAACACTATCTGTACTTGAGACAAAACTTTTGTGTTGAGCCAACAGGTACTCTGAAATCTGCTTTTTGTCACTTTTTCTAAACAGAAAAATCTTCCTACCCTTTTTAATATTTCTATTTACGGCTGAAATCATCGATGCCGTAACCGCTTTATGATCGCTGATTCCCTGTTCTGCGTTAACTTTTTTAAATAGTTCGGGTCTGTTTGTCACCAGAAGGTCTAATATGTTATCGCCACGAGTCGGTTCTCTGTTTAACTGCTCAAGGTAGTTTTCAGATAAAGCACTTAAAAAAACTGCACTGGATTCTTTGTCCCTGCCACCCGTTATGAACGTTTGAGTCTCCCAGTCTATATCCGGCAAATTAAAATCTCCACCCAGAACTATAACATGGTGGGGAAATCTACTCGAAATATCTTCCAAATTATCCTTCAGGTGCTCAGCCACAACAGCTGCTGAGCCAGGGGGCCTATAGAGACATCCAATTATCATGTCTGAGCCTGCTTTAACCGTGACCTTCACCCGAATCATTTCACATTTCGGATCTCCGTCAATTTCCTTCGATACTATTGCACTTCTTATCGCTATAAACACGCCCCCCCCCCCCCTTCACTGTCCAGCCTGTCTCTGCGGTATACATTCCAATCTGAGTTTAGGATTTCATTACTGTTTACGTCTGGTTTCAGCCAACTTTCTGTCCCTAGTACTATATGGGCGTTGTGACCGTTTATTAATGAGAGCAGTTATGGGTCCTTTCTATAGACGCTCCTGCAGTTTACTATTAGCACATTAATATTGTTATTCCCTGTTGCATTTTGCCTACTCCTACCTTGCCGCGTCTCAGAAGGCGTCTTGTCGGGCCTAGGGAGGGGATTCTCTAACCTAAAAAACCCCATGTGCACTACACACGTACTCCGCTACCCTTGTAGCCGCTTCCGGCGTGTAGTGCACGCCTGACCTATTCAGGGGGACCCTACATTTCTCCACCCGATAGCGGAGGTCGAGAAATTTGCACCCCAGATGTCCGCAGAATCGTCTGAGCCTCTGGTTTAAGCCTTCCACTCGGCTCCAAACCAGAGGACCGCGATCGGTTCTGGGAACGATACTACAAATACTTAGCTCTGATTCCACCCCACGAGCGAGGCTTTCCGCCTTCACCAATTCCGCCAACCGCCTGTACGAACTGAGGATGACCTCTGAACCCAGACGGCAGGAATCATTGGTGGCGACATGAGCAACAATTTGCAGTCGGGTGCACCCAGTGCTCTCTATCGCCGCCGGTAGGGCCTCCTCCACATCTCGGATGAGACCCCCCGGCAAGCAGACAGAGTGAACACTGGCCTTCTTCCCCGACCTTCCCGCTATTTCCCTAAGGGGCTCCATGACCCGTCTAACGTTGGAGCTCCCAATAACTAATAAACCCCTCCCCCCGTGTGCCTGCTCGGACCTTGCTGAAGGAGCAGCCACATGTCCACTCACAGGCAGAGCGGGCGATGCCACACGGCCAGCCTCCACATTGGCCCTCCGCCCCGTGCGCCGCGAACGCCGCTGAACCCGCCACTCCCCTTGGGGAGAGGGTGGCCCAACCGCGCCCGGTACCCGCGAAGATGTCTCGACAGCAGGGACAGTGGGTGAAGCATGCAACACCTGGGGTGTACCTTGCGACACACCAGACTCCCCACTGCCGCTACACTCCGAGGCAGCAGCCTGAAGACGGCTGACCGCGGCCATCAACACGCTCAGCTGTTCGCTAACAGTGGCCAGCTCCTCCTGCGTCCGTACACAGCAGTCACACATCCTATCCATCCTAAGGAATCAATTTACTGAAGAGAGTTAATCAACCTTTAACTAGACTGCTAATTCACTAAAGGTGGCTAAACTGTGGTTGCTAGCCACTTCTTGTAGAAAACAATGAAAATAGCACTACCTGTCTCTGGACTGTATTGAAAACAAACACTAGCACTACTGGCACTATGGTTGACTAAAGGGACTCTCTCTGACTGTATTCAAAACAAACACGAAATCTATGGAACTATTAATAGCACTCGACAATTAAAGCTTCCTAAAAGCAAAAAACACATGGAAGAAGAAGTGACAAGTAAGAAAAATACAGGTAATACTTAAATTAAGGTAGCTCGCTGCACAGCAGACGTGAAGCAGACGGCAGCTACGACGACACTGACACTACTGGCACTATGGCTGACTAAAGGGACTCTCTCTGACTATATTCAAAACAAACACGAAATCTATGGAACGATGTAGCCAGCTTTGGAAACGTGTTCCCCAAACAGGACAATTCAAAAAGAATATAATTACTACAACCGGGTATAACTATTTAATGGATAGAGATACAAATAGTGCAAAAGGAAGGACTTTTTTTATGCACCGGTCACATTACAAATGCACATTTTGAATTCTGGAATCGTTTTCGGCAATGGAAGAATCCGCATCAATGTGTGGTGATGACAATGACGTTTGGTATGTTGGGCGTTCAACTGCGTGGACATCAGCGAAGGTACCAAGTCCCAATTTTTACACATTCCAATTTTTTACACAATCCAATCTAGCCACTGTCACGAATGATGATGATGAAGTAATGAAGACAACACAAACACCCAGTCCCCGGGCAGAAAAAAGATCCCCAACCCGGTTGGGAATCGAACCCGGGACCACGTGATCCAGAAACAGCGTCTTGACGGGCGTCACATGACATCCATTCAATTTGATTGTCGATTCCTTTACTCAGTTTTTTTTTTTTATTGGAGAGGGCAGCAGCCAGCCCTCTGACCGAACACGCTGAGCTACTGTGCCGGCTCGACACTAGACCACGAGCTGCGGACATCAATCTGTGGTATCATCAGTTGCTTTAACACGTCCAGGTATGTTTGTTACAACACTCAGTTCAGTGAACGAAACTGGAGCGTGCAAATTTTGTGCTGAACTCGCATAGTCACGATCAAACTTTTCTACTTTATTTTGCATTCTCTGTAATTCCTATCGATATAATGCTACGCATTAAATTTTTTTTAACTGTTCGTAATCGCTATATTCATTTTGAACTGTTCCGCAGCTCATCCATGGTCCGAGGACGATAACGATACACCAAGGATTTGAGATGATCCCATAAGAAAAAGTCGTACGGGGCTAAATATGGCGAGCGTGACAGCCGTCGAATATCGCCCCTCAAAAACATGAGATGGTCGGGGAAGTGTTTGCGCAAGAGAGACATTGACGTCTGTGCCGTGTGAGCCGTGGTGCCGTCTTCTTGGAATTAGACATCCTCCACATCTATTTCTTGAAGTTCGGGAAGAAAAAAAAAAGCTCAATCATCAGGACATAAAGCTCAGAAGCTATCTAACTGCCGTATCGTTCTCTTCGAGAAAACCGTGGGCGAGTAATGCCAATTTTGGATAATGCACACCTAACAGTATCACGTACTGTGTGCAGAGGTTGCTCGTGAAGTTCTCTGCGCTTCGTGCCATTCTAATATCGCAAGTTCTGTTTACTCTCGCATCCAGACAACAAGGGTGTCATGAGGCAGATTTTCGATCAAGGCTTCACATGGGTTTTTTTTCGAGGAACAGAATTGTGTGGGTTAAGGCTGTGTACTAGAGCCAGTTCGTATGGATGAAATTTTAAGTCTTTATGAAGAATTCGTCTCACTATGTTATGAGCAATTGCAAGAGCAGTTGCAAGTTTGCATTCAGATCGCTTGGGGGAATTCAAAATCGCCAGCCATACTTCATCGTTTTGCCGTGTCCTGGTGGCTCTCGAAGGTCATGGTTTCTATTTCTGCACACTACCAGTATGCCTTAAAGTGTCCAACCGCATAACTTTCGATTAGGAACACAGCCAGCAGGGGTGATATTAAACTTTTCCCTGAGTGCACGCTGGTTTGCAATGACCGAACGGCCATTGGAAAAGTAAGTCGTCGCCACGTTCACGCGCTCCTCTCCCGTCCATTGCATGGTCGCTACTAAACTGACCTTAAAAAACGTCAGGTCCCACTGTTTCGAATGCCGCACAACCCCACGCAACAATATTGATAACAAACGCTATGTGGCGCACGTTTCAGATAAGGAAGCTCCAGTACCGTAACCTGACATTGATAAAAAATTGCAAGGAATGTAGAATAAAGTTTAAATTTTTTCCAAACTGTACAGAAGTTCTGTATGACTCCTTTTGGTCATGGGTGAAGAATTAAGAGATAATACATTTCACACCATACATTTGAATGAGGAGTCACAGACGAGAACGCATTATAAATGAGCATTTTCAGTCCTAGAATTTTTTTCGGCAAAGGAGAAATCCGTATCAAGCTGTGGTATCAATAGTTCCCTTTACCTCGTCCACATTTGGTTGTTGAAGCACTCAGCTCAGTGAAGGAAACTGGAGCGTGCAATTTTTGTGTTGGCCTCGCACAGTCGCATTCGAAGTTTTCAACTTACTTTTGCATCCTCTGTAATTATTGACGATGTGACGCTATGCATAAAGTAGTTTTAACTGTTCGTAATCGCTATATTCATTTTTAACTGAGCCGTATTACATGTGGAATTACTGAAAAGTTCGTCTCCATTCGTCCCTCCATTCACGCCTGTCGCGACACCACTGGAGGCGGGCTGCACGATGTTGGGGCGTGAGCGGAAGACGGCCTAACGGTGTGCGGGACCGTAGCCCAGCTTCATGGAGACGGTTGCGAATGGTCCTCGCCGATACCCCAGGAGTAACAGTGTCCCTAATTTGCTGGAAAGTGGCGGTGCGGTCCCCTACGGCACTGCGTAGGATCCTACGGTCTTGGCGTGCATCCGTGCGTCGCTGCGGTCCGGTCCCAGGTCGACGGGCACGTGCACCTTCCGCCGACCACTGGCGACAACATCGATGTACTGTGGAGACCTCACGCCCCACGTGTTGAGCAATTCGGCGGTACGTCCACCCGGCCTCCCGCATGCCCACTATACGCCCTCGCTCAAAGTCCGTCAACTGCACATACGGTTCACGTCCACGCTGTCGCGGCATGCTACCAGTGTTAAAGACTGCGATGGAGCTCCGTATGCCACGGCAAACTGGCTGACACTGACGGCGGCGGTGCACAAATGCTGCGCAGCTAGCGCCATTCGACGGCCAACACCGCGGTTCCTGGTGTGTCCGCTGTGCCGTGCGTGTGATCATTGCTTGTACAGCCCTCTCGCAGTGTCCGGAGCAAGTATGGTGGGTCTGACACACCGGTGTCAATGTGTTCTTCTTTCCATTTCCAGGAGTGTACATATGTCTTTTCGAAGAGGGTGTCTTCTACTACTTTAGTACACAAGGAGAAAAAGGAATAATTTGCGTAGTATTCTTGGTCCAGATCTCTTTAATAGTGAAAAACAAGACAGGTGTAAATATACAGGGTGTATCAAAATGAATCATCTGATTTATAAATAATCATAACTATTATCTTATTTGCAATATGTGAATGAACAACGTACTGCGGGAAAGAACAGACTCTCGAGTTTTGTATGGTTCCCTCTAGGTAGCAGGAGTGTGCGCCCACTTCAGTTCTGGTAAAAATGGTGTCGGGACAACAGAAGCGTTTTGTGTTCTACGTTTTGCGCAGTGCGGGTCAGTAATAACTGTTTAGCGTGATTTTCGTATTAGGTATGATGTGGATCCTCTTACAGTACAGAGCATTAGACGACAGCATGAACAATTCCGAGAAACTGGTATTTCGTGTAAAGGCAAATATCCAGGCCGTCCCCGAGTGTCTGATACAGATGTCGAAAGCATCCGCCATAGTTTCACAAGGAGTCCGCTGAAATCCGTTCGCCGTGCAGCTCGACAGCTCAGCACGCCCGCGATGTCCGTCTGGTGTGTGTCGCATCGACGTTTACAAATGAAAGCTTCCAAAATTCAGCTGCTACAAGCTCTTCGTGAAGGTGACAAACAACAGCGTGTGGAGTTCTGTAATTTCGCTCTTGGTAAGATGGAGGATGAGAGGTTTCTTCCACGCTTAGTGTTTAATGACGAGGCAACATTACATTTAAATGGAAAGGTGAACCGTTATAATGTGAGAATATGAGATACGAGACAACCACATGAAGCTGTACAGCATGAGAGCGACTCTCCAAAATTTAATGTGTTTTGTGTAGTTTCACGGGAAAAGATGTATGGTCGACTTTTCTTTGCCGAGAACACTGTTACAGGAAGCACATATCTCAATATGTTCCAGAACTGATTCGAACGACTTGATTTACCAACAGGATGGGCACCGCCACACTGGCATCTGGTGATGACTGGGTGTTGTGTGCTGTCCCTAGGTTAGTTAGGTTTCAGTAGTTCTAAGTTCTATGGGACTGATGACCATAGATGTTAAGTCCCATAGTGCTCAGAGCCATTTGAACCATTTGAACTGGCATCTGGAAGTGTGGTTTTTTTTAAATCGAAGAATTATTGAACGATGGATCGGTCGCACTGGACCGAATGAGTCTGCCTTACTGTATGTGATTATTTCCCGTGGGGGTTTATAAAAGACTCTGTTTATGTGTCTCCGTTACCAACAACAATGAATCAAATGAGACATCACATAACAGTAGCTGTGGAAGCTGTAGCTCAAGACATGGTCGCTGCAGTGTCGGAACAGTTTAAATACCACATTGACACGTGCCGTCATCTCAAGGGGGGGATATTGAACACCTATGAAAAGGTATGAAAAGAAAAAAAAACTTTTTGAGTTTGCCGTTCATCAAAAAACAAAATTCATTGCATATGTTTATTAGTTTCGGACGAATCTTTTTGATACACCCTGTACAATAAAAGAAGCAAGACATGAGTCCGCAAAAAGCCGTTTGCGAGAAAACTGTGAACGAGTGGTTACGACTCCCCACCCACTACGGTGGTAAATATTGTTCTAGTTCCCAGAATGAGATTTTCACTCTGCAGCGGAGTGTGCGCTGATATGAAACTTCCTGGCAGATTAAAACTGTGTGCCCGACCGAGACTCGAACTCGGGACCTTTGCCTTTCGCGGGCAAGTGCTCTACCATCTGAGCTACCGAAGCACGACTCACGGCCGGTTCTCACAGCTTTACTTCTGCCAGTATCTCGTCTCCTACCTTCCAAACTTTACAGAAGCTCTCCTGCGAACCTTGCAGAACTAGCACTCCTGAAAGAAAGGATATAGCGGAGACATGCTATATCCTTTCTTTCAGGAGTGCCAGTTCTGCAAGGTTCGCAGGAGAGCTTCTGTAAAGTTTGGAAGGTAGGAGACGAGATACTGGCAGAAGTAAAGCTGTGAGAACCGGCCGTGAGTCGTGCTTCGGTAGCTCAGATGGTAGAGCACTTGCCCGCGAAAGGCAAAGGTCCCGAGTTCGAGTCTCGGTCGGGCACACAGTTTTAATCTGCCAGGAAGTTTCATTGTTCTAGTTAGTAGAAACCTACTTGAAATGCAAACTTTTAGATTAAACAAGCCGTTGCTTAACAAGAAACACAACTCTACTTCAACACAATAAATATTACATTATTTATTATACACTCGTGCCTGTTTGGCTCAAATGGCTCTGAGCACTATGGGACTTAACTTCTGAGGTCATCAGTCCCCTAGAACTTAGAACTACTTAAACCTAACTAACCTAAGGACATCACACACATCCACGCCCGAGGCTGGATTCGAACCTGCGACCGTAGCAGTCGCCTGGTTCCGGACTGAAGCGCCTAGAACCGCTCGGCCACCGCGGCCGGCTCGTGCCTGTTAACGGGGCTGTTACTTCTGTCGTCCTCGCATTCGAATTCAATACTGTACTCGTCTATGCAGACAGTTACAAATTCTTTCAAACAATCCCCGCATCAACTCGTAAATCTTGACAAGACTATAGCAACTGTACGAAAGTTATTGCTGTACACTTCACTTTTTAGAAGACCCCAGACAGGAGAAAACGCAGACGATTGAGATCAGATGATCCTGGAGGCCAAGATACGGTGTCCCGGTCCATCTGCCAGTCTTGGACCATATTAGCGCCTTAGATTAGCAAAATGTGCTGATGCACACTCATCCATGTACCACATTACCCAGTCGTGGGCCACGGGTGATGTTAGAGTCCAATTACATGCGATCTTAAACGAAAAGTTTACATTTCAGTAAATTCATACTAAACACAAACTGATAATTAACTCGCAAACACAACGTTAACGTAACTATGTCTTCTGGAAAGTTTTTGCTCGTATTAAAGTAGACTTTCATCGGCGTCAGTTTTCCTTTCTAATCGTGATACACCCCTGTATAGCATTCCTCCCATTCTTTAAACACAGTCTGTGTGTTTTCTACACCACAGTTTTCTTCATCAGATAGCATTCAACAAATAACATTTACAAAATAAAGAAAGATGAGAAGCAAACATAACATAAAAAAGAGAAGAGGAACTGGTACCACTTTGGTATTTGGGCATTTCGTTATGAACAAATAAAAATGCTACCTTAAAAATTACTTCTAAATACAGGGTAACCCAAAAGACCAGTAATATTTGAAAATTCAATACTTCACGGAATGCTGTGAGAAGAGAGGTAAAATTTGATGCACCTGCTTGAATTTACATGAGGTTTTATTGAAACAAAAAAATGTACAAAATGACCAACCGATGGCGCTTCACATCATACAAAGGCAAAAATTAGCACAGCAATTGATTTTTAGCGAAGATAGTGTTCTTTATAACAAGTGCTCACCATGACTGCCGTCATTCATCAACAACAGCCTACCTGTAATCGAGGGACAATGCTGTGAACAACAAATCTAGGGACAATGTTGTGAACAGCATTGTACAGCATATCAGTAAGTCTGGTGAGAAACTGCCGTTGGATGTTGTCTTTCAGCATCGCTAATGATGTCGGACGATCGCAGTAGATTTGCGGCTTCAGTTTACTCCTCAACCGACAATCGCACGGACTGAGGTCTGGGGACCTGGCGGCTCAGCACGCGATCCTCACCAAACACACTGCGTAAGAGATCTCCTACACACGTGTAGCAATATGGGATGGAGCCAGGGTTGCCACAGTAAACAGACAAAATTACCGAACATTTTCTGGCCAAAGGATTTGCTGAGCTAGTGGCTGTGAGTAAACACAATAACACACTCAGTAAATATTACAAATTATATTTATTACAGCTCGTTTCAGCTTTCAACAGATTTTTATTACCTTTAATTTTTTGGTGAAAGTCGTTGCATGTTGCATCTGCTTTTACCATATCGACATTCAATTTGTTTCTAGCGTCAGACCATAAATTATTTATGTGGCTGAGACTGCTTCCACATACGCTTTGGTGCGGGTAACTGTCATTATTCTTCTGATAACTTCTTTTATGTTCGGCGTTTCTTCTCCGTTTAAAAAAGATTTGCAGGAAAACGAGTTTGTGGACGTAGAAGTTCGAATTTATAATTGCTCCAAAGCTTACTTCAGTATTCGGGTCGCGACATATAAGCTATCTAAATTAGTGATTTGAATGGAATAATTCTAAAATTACCGAACCATTCATAATAAGGTACCGATAACCGAATACATGGCTGAAATACCGAACACTTCTTTAAAAAATCGAACACCTGCAATCCAGGGTGAAGGCGCCATCCTGCGTGAAAGTGGTACCTTCCAGCAGGTGTTTATCAGCCACGCTAAGGATGATCTGACACCCTCTCTGACTACAGCTCATTTTATACCCGATTCTCTTGCTGCATCAGTGCCATGTTGCTGTCCAGCGCCATTTGTTGGCCAGTTTCTGCACTCGTTTCTTGGTTCAATGAAAGCCCACTTCATTTCAGGCATTTGTGACAATTTTTACCTTTCTACCTACCTCTCTATATACATCTTCAAATGTTAACGGACTTTTGTGTCACCTTGTACTACGTTGATTATAGTTTTCGTATGCCCATCCTTGTGATTGGAGGATGGAGGGACTTGGGCCATTCACCTACGTAATAAAATGGAACACCTAGAGTCGTCCTTACGGTGTTATGTGGTTCCCAGTTTCGGTGTTTCTGCGCACCATCTTCAGACCTTAACTGACGCTGAAGGGGTTAACACTAATCGTGTACATGATTCATTAGTGGCCAACATCTAAAAACTGGTTTTGGCAGACAACGATGTTGTGTCTTCAATCTACAATTGGTTGGTAGTTGAAGGTTGGAGGCACAACATCGTTCTCGCAGGTAGTCTGCTAAAATTAGTTTATAGACGTTAGCCACTGATGAACCGTGTATACAGAGTTAACCTTCCCCCGCCCCCCCCCCCCCCCCCCACAGCATCAGTTACGACCTGAAGATGGTGCAGTGAAGCACCGAAACTGGTAGCCATATAACAAATAACATCGAAATGACGGCTGTAGGGTTCCATTTTGTTACGCTTATACTTTTCTTGAACATGGAATGTCAGATCCCTCAATCGAACATGTAGGTTAGAAAATTTAAATAGGGAAATGGATAGGTTAAAGTTAGATATAGTAGGAATTAGTGAAATTCGGTGACAGGAGGAACAAGACTTTTGGTCAGGCGAATACAGGGTTACAAACACAAAATCAAATTGGGGTAATGCAGGAGTCGGTTTAATAATGAATAAAAAAATAGGAGTGCGGGTAAACTACTACAAACAGCACAGTGAACGCATTATTGTGGCCAAGATAGACACGAAGCCCACGCCTACTACAGTAGCACAAGTTCATATGCCAACTAGCTCTGCAGATGACGAAGAAACTGAAGAAATGTATGATGAAATAAAAGAAATTATTCAGATAGTGAAGGGAGACGAAAATTTAATAGTCATGGGTGACTGGAATTCGGTAGTAGGAAAAGGGAGAGAAGGAAACGTAGTAGGTGAATATGGATTGGGGCTAAGAAATGAAAGAGGAAGCCGCCTGGTAGAATTTTGCACAGAGCATAACTTAATCATAGCTAACACTTTGTTCAAGAATCATAAAAGAAGATTGTATACATGGAAGAAGCCTGGAGATACTGACAGGTTACAGATGGATTATAAAATGGTAAGACAGAGATTCAGGAACCAGGTTTTAAATTGTAAGACATGTCCAGGGGCAGATGTGGACTCTGACCATAATCTCATTGGTTATGAACTGTAGATTAAAACTGAAGAAACTGCAAAAAGGTGGGAATTTAAGGAGATGAGACCTGGATAAACTGACTAAACCAGAGGTTGTACAGAGTTTCAGAGAGAGCATAAGGGAACAATTGACAGGAATGGGGGAAAGAAATACAGTAGAAGAAGAATGGGTAGCTTTGAGAGAAGAAGTAGTGAAGGCAGCAGAGGATCAAGTGGGTAAAAAGGCGAGGGCTAGTAGAAATCCTTGGGTAACAGAAGAAATATTGAATTTAATTGATGAAAGGAGAAAATATAAAAATGCAGTAAATGAAGCAGGCAAAAAGGAGTACAAACGTCTCAAAAATGAGATCGACAGGAAGTGCAAAATGGCTAAGCAGGGATGGCTAGAGGACAAATGTAAAGATGTAGAGGCGTATCTCACCAGGGGTAAGATAGATACTGCCTACAGGAAAATTAAAGAGACCTTTGGAGAAAAGAGAACAACTTGTATGAATATCAAGAGCTCAGATGGAAACCCAGTTCTAAGCAAAGAAGGGAAAGCACAAAGGTGGAAGGAGTATATAGAGGCTCTATACAAGGGCGATGTGCTTGAGGACAATATTATGGAAATGGAAGAGGATGTAGATGAAGATGAAATGGGAGATACGATACTGCGTGAAGAGTTTGACAGAGCACTGAAAGACCTGAGTCGAAACTACGCTCCGGGAATAGATAACATTCCATTAGAACTACTGACGGCCTTGGGAGAGCCAGTCCGGACGAAACTCTACCATCTGGTGAGAAAGATGTATGAGACAGACTTCTAGAAGAATATAATAATTCCAATTCCAAAGAAATCAGGTGCTGACAGATGTGAAAATTACCGAACAATCAGTTTAATACGTCACGGGTGCAAAATACTAACGCGAAATCTTTACAGACGAATGGAAAAACTAGTAGAAGCCGATCTCGGGGAAGATCAGTTTGGATTCCGTAGAAATATTGGAACGCGTGAGGCAATACTGACCCTACGACTTATCTTAGAAGCTAGGTTAAGGAAAGGCAAACCTACGTTTCTAGCATTTGTGGACTTAGAGAAGGCTTTTGACAATGTTGCCTGGAATACTCTCTTTCAAATTCTGAAGGTGGTAGGGGTAAAATACAGGGAGCGAAAGGCTATTTACAATTTGTACAGAAACCAGATGGCAGTTATAAGAGTAGAGGAGCATGAAAGGGAAGGAGTGGTTGGGAAGGGAGTGAGACAGGGTTGTAGCCTCTCCCCGATGTTATTCAATCTGTATATTGAGCAAGCAGTAAAGGAAACAAAAGAAAAATTCGGAGTAGGTATTAAAATCCATGGAGAAGAAATAAAAACTTTGAGGTTCACCGATGACATTGTAATTCTGTCAGAGATAGCAAAGGATTTGGAAGAGCAGTTGAACGGAATGGATAGTGTCTTGAAAGGAGGATATAAGATGAACATCAACAAAAGCAAAACGACGATAATGGACTGTAATCGAATTAAGTCAGGTGATGCTGAGGGAATTAGATTAAGAAATGAGACACTTAAAGTAGTAAAGGAGCTTTGCTATTTGGGGAGCAGAATAACTGATGATGGTCGAAGTAGAAAGGATATAAAATGTAGACTGGCATTGGCAAGGAAAGCATTTCTGAAGAAGAGAAATTTGTTAACATCGAGTATAGATTTAAGTGTCAGGACGTCGTTTCTGAAAGTATTTGTATGGGGCGTAGCCATGTATGGAAGTGAAACATGGACGATAAATAGTATGGATAAGAAGAGAATAGAATCTTTCGAAATGTGGTGCTACAGAAGAATGCTGAAGATTAGATGGGTAGATCATATAACCAATGAGGAAGTACTGAATAGGATTGGGGGGGAAGTTTGTGGCACTACTTGACTAGAGGAAGGGATCGGTTGGTAGGACATGTTCTAAGGCTTCAAGGGATCACCAATTTAGTGTTGGAGGGAAGCCGTGGAGGGTAAAAATCGTAGAGGGAGACCAAGAGATGAATACACTAAACAGAATCAGACGGATGTAGGTTGCAGTAGGTACTGGGAGGTGAAGAAGCTTGCACAGGATAGAGTAGCATGAAGAGCTGCATCAAACCAGTCTCAGGACTGAAGACCACAACAACAACAACAACAACAACATACTTTTCTTCTTATCACATCTTTCAAACGCCCCTCTGGTGTTTTCAGTGAGTAATCTGGTATAATCCGGCTGAATATTGAGTCATTCTTTTTACAACTTCATCTGTAGTTCTTTCTGTCATTCCCCTTATACGGTCTGTATAATTTTTTTCAATTGATTCCATGTAGTTATAAGACATCCTAAGATTTTGGCGGTATTTCCGTAGACTAAGTTAGTTCAAAGTTTCGTAAACAATAATGTCCATGTTATCTTTCAGGCTTCTGTCTTGCTATGTCTGGGAGCTTACTTGATTAGTTTTCCAGCATAATTGTGTAACCATTCTTTCAACAATATCAAGCAACTGCCTGTAGTCATCGTGCCTTAATAAATGAATAATCCCTCATCGCAACCAAATACAAACATCACACTGTCCCGTGGAGCAGCACTATGGGCTGAAAATACTTCTTTAACAGTTCGCCGTTGGTCTTGCGATACAAACGTACAGACACTAAATTTACATTTTTCCATAAATACAGTGTCCTCTCACCATTCATTCTTTATTAACGTAGGCTTTTACAAGTCCAACCTTTACCTGTGATTGACCTCGTTAATGGGTTCTTTTCAAGCAACTTGCCTGTTGTAAAGAAACCAAAGGGAGACTTCACATCTTTTGCATTTTACATACATATATTTCACACAATGTGATCGCTTAGCTCCCCTTTTGTTGACAACAGTGACCACGTAATAAATGCTCAACAAATCTCTGTACAGGGCATGGCAGACAGCACTTCGCACAAATATTAGAGAGTTTCTTCTTATTTTTCCTGGTCTTATATAGTCTATCAGGGGTCGACATTTTATTTTGGATTTGGAAATGTTAGTGGTAGACGGTGGCTAGATGCCCTTCCTGAAGCCACAAGTTTCTCTCCAGGAGGGAATGAGTGTTCTCCATCTCCCTGCGTCTAATGTTCCCCATGTGAAAGTGCAAAATGAAGATTTCGAAGTGTTTGCAGATTGTGAAACTGAGGCGGGACATGGGAAACAGCCCGGTATTCATCAACTTGGATGTGGGAAACAGCCTAAAACCCACATCCCAAATGGCCGGCATACCGACCCTCGTCGTTAATACTCCGCGCGGATTCGATACGGGAACGGCGGGCCTCACCGAATCCCTGCCGCGGCATGCTAACGCGAACGACTCTCCGACCGTGAAAGCATTAGCGCCTTTCAGTCTGTCACTATCCGTTGGGAGCGAGGGAAAAGGGCAACAGATACAGTATATGTCTTGTTACGCGTCCTCGCCTCTCTTGTGTAAAATTACCCCACACGGTTTAGCTTCGTAACCTCACTCACTGATACTTTAACGATGTGCAGACCCCGAAAGGTTTATCACTAATCCTATAATCTGACACTCTGATGATCCTTCTCGTTTTAATGGAAATACACTCTAAAACGAAAAAGGAATAAAGGAGGGAAAAAATGAGGCACCACAAAGGAATTAATCTAATGGGACGGAAGTCGCTAGATGTGGTATGTATGTAGAGACAGACAAATGATTACAATTTCAGAAAATTTGGATGATTTATTCAAGAGAAAGAGCTCCACAGATTGAGCAATTCAATACCGCATTGGTCCACCTCTGGCCATCGTGGAAGCAGTTTTCGTCTTGGCACTGATTGACAGACTTGCTGGATGTCCTCCAGAGGGATACCGTGCCAAATTCTGTGCATTTGGCTTGTGAGATCGTCAAAATGCAGAGATAGTTGGAGGGCCGTGTCCATAATGCTCCAGTCGTCCTCAGTTGGGGAGAGGCAGGGTTTGGCAAGTCCTAAGACAAGCCTTAAGAACTCTCACCATGTGCGGGCGGACATTATCTTGCTGATAATGAAGAAGCTTGCACAGGATAGAGTAGCATGGAGAACTGCATCAAACCAGTCTTTGGACTGAAGACCACAACAACAACAACATTTACAAAACTTTCTAAAGTATGTTTTATATTCTATTTTTTACGTCGCTTCTTCAGTTCTAAACGTGAAAGAAATGAGATTATTTACAGTCATCATTGATATAATCGACATTTAAATGCCGGCCTCAGTGGCCGAGCGGTTCTAGGCGCTCCAGTCCTGAACCACGCTCCTGCTGCGGTCACAGGTTCGAATCCTGCCTCGGGCATGGATGTGTGTGATGTTCTTAGGTTAGTTGGGTATAAGTAGTTTTAAGTCTAGGGGACTGATGACCTAAGATGTTAAGTCCCATAGTGCTCAGAGACATTTGACATTTAAATATAAGACTTAAATGAAAAAAAATAAATTAACATTTTAATTAAAGGTGAAAAGTATCGTCCATATCGTGAAGTCCTGTACTTCGAATATCGCGAAGTCCACTACTCCGAGCATCCTGTACTACCATATGCAACCAAACGAGCTCTATTGGTGAGTTCCATTATGTTCACCATTTTTTTACGATTTGAATGATCTGAAGATGGCTGTAGAAACACAACCGAAACTAGTCGTTGTGCTGTAATTGTATATTGAAATTATGGTCCAAGCATTAGAGGATTTTATATTGAAAAAAAAAATTGTATAAGAAAGTAATAAATTACTCAGTCGAAATAAGGAGATCGAAAAACCGTATGAACGGGAACGACGATTCCTGTTTAAGAAAGGCATAGCAACTGTACTAATTCTGTTACGTTGCTTTTGCCCATCACAACCGTCTAAGCCTGTATGTAAACGCAGAAGAATAGAAGATCAATTAGGATATAACGTTCCGCCGATGACGGAGCTGAGCTGGTAATTGGGATGGACAGGGAGAGAAAGAGGCTGTGTACTGTATCAAAGCATTTGCCTTAAGTGATTTAAGGAAACCATGGAAAACCAAAATCTAGATTTCTGGACGGAGATTCGAACCGCCGTCTTGCGGGATGGGAGCACAGCATCTTACCATTGCGCCAGCTCCCTGGGTTGTCCCGGGGCTTTAGGCCTGCAACTGCTGGTGTGGTTCCCCCGCTGCAGCGGATGTCCTCCGGAAATGGGGAAACCGCGTGCTCTGTATCTGGAGCCTGATCGACTTCCTACCGAAATGGTCGTCCTCAGTCCCGCCCAACGGCTGTCGCTGTGTCCTTGAGCAGAGCCGTGCAAGGAGAAGGCATGACAGAGGCTGCGGCATCCACAGGCCGAGCACTGTATCCCAGCCCACCTGCAGCAGAGGGGGATGAGGGAATTTTCCTTGAGATAAATGGCCACCGGGCGCTACGGAATCATTTAAACCGTAAGTTCCCGACATTTATTTGTCGACCTCCCATTTTCGAGTACCCAGAAAAAAGAACACAGGCTCTAGTTTTTGGAATTATTAAGATTTCCAGCTTTTTTCAGGTTGTGGCACACGTTTCCAGTCAGTGGTGCAATTGAGTCCTAAAAAATGGTTCAAATGGCTCTGAGCACTATGGGACTTAACATCTGAGGTCATCAGTCCCCTAGAACTTAGAACTACTTAAACCTAACTAACCTAAGAACATCACACACATCCATGCCCGAGGTAGGATTCGAACCTGTGACCGTAGCGGTTGCGCGGTTCCAGACTGAAGCGCCTAGAACCGCTCGGCCACAACGGCCGACTGAGTCCTAAACGTTTCTAGAACAGATTAATAAAGAAATAGAGAAAAGTTTAGCTAGTGGTTTTGATGCTTCAGTGCTATACATGGTCTCTCGTCCACCACCAATCCCCCCCCCCCCCCTTTCCCCTCCGCCAGTCTGAGTGTAACGCACAGGAAGTTCAAACAACCAAGCCGAACGGTCAGTAAAGTCCTTCTTTGGAATGTTGTTAAGCTCTCGCGTCGCAGTGCCTTGAATGATGATTATGCTATCAGAGCGTTGACCTTTCATGTGAATTTCTGTACTTTATGTTTTTTGGTAGGTTCGTAGTGATAACACCAACTTTCATCATTCGAGATGACTTTTTGCTCTGAGGTATTGTCATTTTCCATCTCGATAAAGTCACGGAAGGCGTCCACGCGTCACTCTTTTTATTTGGGAGTCAAGGTGTGAGGAACGTACACTCTATATAAAAAAAAGACGCACTACGAAGGAATTATGCGAACGGTACGGAAATCGATAAATGTTATTTACATGGATTTACATGTACAGACAAATAAACGATTACAGTTTCAGAAAAATTGGATGATTTATTCAAGATGAAGAGCTTCACAAATCGAGCAAGTCAGTAACGCGTTGGTAAATCTCTGGCCCTTATGCAAGCGGTTATTCGGCTTGGCATTGATTGACAGAGTTGTTGGGTGTCTTCCTGAGGTATATCGTGCAAAATTCTGTCCAACTGGGAGTTGGATCGTCAAAATATCGAGCTGGTTGGAGGGCCATTCCACAATGTTCCAAACGTTCTCAACTGGGGAGAGATCGGGCGACGTTTCTGGCCAACGTAGGCTTTGGAAAGCACGAAGACAAGCAGTAGAGTCTCTGGCCGAGTGTAGGCGGACATTACCTTGCTGAAATGTAAGCCCTGGATGGCTCGCCATGAAGGCCAACAAAACGGGGCACATATTATCGTCTGTGAATCGCTGTGCTGTAAGGGTGGTGCGGATGACAACCGAAGGGATCCTGGTATGAAAAGAAGTGGCACGCCAGCCCACGACTTCTGGTTTTCGGGCCATATGGCAGGTGACATTTAGGTTGGTATCTGATTGCTGCCAACTGCACAAAATCTGGCATGATATCCCTCAGGTGAACATCAAGCAGCCCTATCAATCAATGCTAAGCCGAATAACTGCTTGCATAAGAATCAGACATGGACCAACGCGTTATTGACTTGCTCAATTTGTGAAGCTCTTCTTTTGAATAAGTCATCCAATATATCTGAAATTGTAATAATTTGTTTGTATGTACATGGTCTTCTATTTGGTCTTAGAGTGTACTTTGCGCACATTTTTGTCGTTTTCAAAATATTCCGCCGTATGCTTTCACACTTGATGTAGAGGTGTTGCTCCATTGCGATTTATGACACAACAACGTTGACACATTACGGCTGCACGTCCACAGCCTGCTCACAATTGTCTGGCCGAATGTACAACAGTTGTTTACAGTTGTTAGTTCAAGCTACCAACGTAGTTATTGCTCCGTCGCAGGAATAAAATCAGTTTCGGAACCTCTTGGACGGACACTGTGGAATGGAAAAAGCCAGATTTTTAAAATCACTTTATTCAAAGATGCTACCCATGTCGATGTATTGCTCAATGTAATATTATTTGTAAGAGACTTGAGCTTGGCACATTGACACTAATTTTTCGATATTTGATGGCATTTTTGTCATCACCAACCTTACAGCACCACATCTCATTATTGACATTCTGTTCCTTTTCTTTCTCAGTAATTTCCTGGCTATACTAAATCCTCTTTCGTGTGAATGTGATGATGAGAATGCAATGAGCCTTCTGGGCCAAGCTGAAACAGATGTAGTGCGTCCACAACCGATTATATTGAGGTAGGAAACTACTGACTTATTGTGTTATAGACATACACAGTGTATACCGCATAACAACAATGTAGCTCATAGTAATTGTTCAAAGAGACGACCGCCAGCCTCAGTGCATGTATTGCAACGCAACAATCATGTCTGGAGTGAGGACAATCCCCACGCCACCCATATAGGGAATGAAAGGTTTTTTTTAAAAAAAAAACTGACTATTGAGGCATTTTTGAAGCAAGAAATACGAAAATTAGTATTTGATTTCTCAGTCAGAAATAAAAAATTAGGCTTCAGCATTTTTGGAAACCAATCCCTATGGGAATTAAACAGTGAGTGAAAGTTGTTTTAAAAAATAAATCATTATTAAGAAACACTAAAGCGTTTTTGAAGCTACATCTATGAAAACTGGTATTTGACTTCTCTGTTAGAAATAAAAGAAATACGTGTTTCAGTGTTTTTGAAATTCAATTCTTAAGGGAGTGAAATAGGGAAGGCAAAGTTTTATGAAAATATTTTATTATGAATGCAGAATCGCTTTTTGGTCCGAAGTACATTAGGAAAAGACTATGCCCTATGGCCTTAAGTATCATGAAAAGTTTAAAAAATATTGCAATTCACTAAACTAAACCAAGACAGCTGTTTAACAGCGACGGCGACAAATCGGCTTTGCAGAATTGCGTAGAAAAAGAAACGGGCCTTTAATACACGAATATTTAAATAGAACAAACAGATGATTATAAAATTATTTTTGTTGTACCTACTACGCAAACCCGTCATTACTGCTGACAAGATAGACACCACGTTTAAGTACAATTGCATGTACAGGAGTAGTCGTCTGAGATGATCCGATTTTTCTCTTAACTTGTTATATGAAATTAAGTTAAACCGGTTGAAACATTTTCACTATGCAAAGACTGGCAGCCATGTCACGGGTCACTAACTCTTTTGTAGCATGTAGATTTACACATCAGCAATGATCGTATCAACATACAAACTCGATTAAAAAGAAATAGGTGTTCAACCATACAGTTTTCGGCAGCGAAGCAGCGGGCACTAAGCCAGTGCATATCTAAAGGTTCGCATTTGTATCATTGTTGTTGGTTGAGGGAAAAAAATGTGGTGCATTACTTTCTGGGCAACCCCCGTAGGAAGTAAAACTTGACAGTCCACAGTTGAAAAAGGGTCATTCAGTAAGTAACGCAACACGATTCTATCTGGGCCTATTTCGGTTGAAAAAATGCGGAATTTGTTGAGGGACTTCCTATATCTACATCTACATCGATACTCCGCAATCCACCTTGCAGTATAGGGGGAGGATGCCTCGTACCACTATTAGTAATTTCCTTTTCTTTTCCAGTCACAGACAGAACGAGGGAAAAACGACTGTTTCTATGCCTCGGTATGAGCCCCAATTTCTCTTCGTCGTCCTAGCGCGCACTGTATGTTGGATGCAACAGAATCGTTCTGCAGTTAGCTTCAGATGCCAGTTCTCTAAAATTTTTGAGTATCGTTCCTCGGAGAGAACATCGCCCCGCCTCTCCCCCCCCCCCCCCCCCCCCAGGGATTTCGATTAGAGTTACCGAAAAACCTCCGTAACACTTGCGTGTTGTTCGAACGTACCGCTAACAAATCTAGCAGCCCGAACCTGAACTGCTTCTTGTCTTCCTTTAATCCGACATGGTACGAATCCCAAACCCTCCAGAAGTACTCAAGAATAGGTCGCACTAGCGATCTATATGTGGTCTCTTACAGATGAACAACTCTTTCGTATAATTTTCCCAAAAAACCAAAGTCGACCATTCGCCTTTCCTACCACAATCCTCACATGCTCGCTCCATTTCATATCGCTTTGCAACGTTACGCCCAGATATTTAAACGATGTGACTGTTCCAAGCAGGACACTGTTAATGCTTCATGTAATATTTTCGCTTCAGCCTCTATAGTTTTATTAAGTTCCGATTGGTGCAGGCGATATACGTACCCTTCAACGTGAAGTCTGTAAAGGAGGTTCGTTCCAAGGAGAGAGCTGTCTTGAATTTCTTACGGCGGAAACCAGAGTATCGCAGATACTCATAGATGCTTGCAGCCTGACTACGGAGACTCGGCAGTGATAAAAAGAAGAGTGAGTCGTTGAGCAAGACGCCTGTTACCATCGCAACAAGGCCTCGCAAACTTTTCCGATAATTCGCAAGCCTGCCGGCCGAACACACCAGTGACTCCTGCAACGTTGGAAAGTGCGGACACTCTCATTCGAGGTGATCGACGGATCACTATCAAAAACCCCGCTGCTTCACTGGACGACTCTGTTACACTAATGGCCATTAAAATTGCTACACCAAGAAGAAATGCAGATGATAAACGGGTATTCATTGGACAAATATATTATACTAGAACTGACATGTGATTACATTTTTACGCAATTTGGGTGGGTAGATCCTGAGAAATCAGTACCCAGAACAACCACCTCTGGCCGTAATAACGGCCTTGATACGCCTGGGCATTGAGTCAAACAGAGCTTGGATGGCGTGTACAGGTACAGCTGCCCATGCAACTTCAACACGATAACACAGTTCATGAAAAGTAGTGACTGGTGTATTGTGACGAGCCAGTTGTTCAGCCACCACTGACCAGACGTTTTCAGTTGGTGAGAGATCTGGAGAATGTGCTCGCCAGGGCAGCAGTCGAACATTTTCTGTATCCAGAATGGCCCGTACAGGACCTGCAACATGCGGTCGTGCATTATCCTCCTGAAATGAAGGGTTTCGCAGGGATCGAATAAAGGGTAGAGCCACGGGTCGTAACACATCTGAAATGGAACGTCCACTGTTCAAAGTGCCGTCGATGCGAACAAGAGGTGAACGAGACGTGTAACCAATGGCACCCCGTACCATCACGCCGGGTGATACGCCAGTATGGCGATGACGAATACACGCTTCCAATATGCGTTCACCGCGCTATCGGCAAACACGGATGCGGCCATCATGATACCGTAAACAGAACCTGGATTCATCCGAAAAAATGACGTTTTGCCATTCGTGCACCCAGGTTCGTCGTTGAGTACACCATCGCAGGCGCTCCTGTCTGTGATGCAGCGTCAAGGGTAACCGCAGCCATGGTCTCCGAGCTGGTAGTCCATGCTGCTGCAAACGTCGTCGAACTGTTCGTGCAAATGGCTGTTGTCTTGCAAACGTCCCCATCTGTTGACTCAGCGATCGAGACGTGGCTGCACGATCCGTTACAGCTATGCGGATAAGATGCCTGTCATCTCGACTGCTAGTGATATGAGGCCGTTGGGATCCAGCAGGGCGTTCCGTATTACCCTCCTGAACCCACCGATTCCATATTGTGCTAACAGTCATAGGATCTCGACCAACGTGAGCAGTAATGTCGCGATGCATAAACCGCAATCGCGATAGGCTACAATCGGACCTTTATCAAAGTCGGAAACGTGATGGTACACACTTCTCCTCCTTACTCGAGGCATCACAACAACGTTTCAGCCGGCCGAAGTGGCCGTGCGGTTAAAGGCACTGCAGTCTGGAACCGCAAGACCGCTACGGTCGCAGGTTCGAATCCTGCCTCGGGCATGGATGTTTGTGATTTCCTTAGGTTAGTTAGGTTTAACTAGTTCTAAGTTCTAGGGGACTAATGACCTCAGCAGTTGAGTCCCATAGTGCTCAGAGCCATTTGAACCATTTGAACAACGTTTCACCAGGCAACGCCGGTCATTTGCTGTTTGTGTATGAGAAATCGGTTGGAAACTTTCCTCATGTCAGCACGTTGTAGGTGACGCCACCGGCGCCAACCTTGTGTGAATGCTGTGAAAAGCTAATCATTTGCATATCACAGCATCGTCTTCCTGTCGGTTAAATTTCGCGTCTTTAGGCACGTCATCCTCGTGGTGTTGCAATTTTAATGGCTAGTAGTCTAGTTGTGCTGACACACCTGTCCACCAGTTAGGTCACTCAAATGTGTGCGCTCGCTGCTTCCTCGCCGCCTAATAGAAGACCTTAAGGAGTAACGAACGACCATCTCTGCAGAATTTCTTGTGCGTTACAAGGCTCATCGTGGTAATTTTTTTGTCGTAAATCGTCTCGGGCGATGAAGCATGGGATCATCACTTTGAACCGGAAAGAAAACGACAATGAAGTGGCGCACACCACCTCTCCTCCGAAGAAAAACTTCATGGCCACAACCTAATGCCGACGGTCTTCTGGGACTGTGAAGGGGTTATTCCGTGTGCTGTCGTACCTCATGGTGCAAGGATCAACTCTGAAGTGTATTGTGCTACCCTCAGCAAATTGAAGAAACGGCTTCATAGTGTTCATCGCGCAAAAATGCAAACGAACTTCTCCTCCTGGCAACACAATGACTCACGCAAGTCTGCGCATCCGAGAGGAGCTACAACATTTCACTGGACTTTTCTTCCTCATCCACCCTACAGCCCAGATTCTTCACCTTCCGACTTCCATGTGCAGGAAGCAGTAGGTGAATGATGGAGAGGTTACTGATGCAGCAAGACGTTGACTCCAACGTCGTCCAGTTGGTTGGTACGACCCAGTAATGTGACGTGAGGTCGTCGCATTGAACGGCGATATGCTAAAAGTGGGGATTTGTAGCCAAGAGTGGGGAATAATATGGTGTATTGGAATCCTGAATCAACCTGCTTTCAGAAAAAAGATGTGTTGCATTACTTACTGAACGCCATTCGTATCTCTTGGAACAAACCAAAAATCAGTCGAGCAGTATTCAAACTCTTTCCGAACAGGCCTTGAAGGCCCAACGGTACCGAGCGACTGTCGTGTCATGCTCAGCCTCTAGGCGTCATTGGATGCGGATATGGAGAGGCCATTAAAACGCTAACAGGGAAGAATTAAAAAAAAAAAGTACAAGAATGTCTCAACTACGACCCTCTTCCAGAAGTCGGGCTTCAGAGCTCTATCACCTGTATTTCAGGACCTCGAACATTTCAAAAATTTTGCGTGGACACGGTGGAAAATCCATCGTAGCCCAGTCATAACCCAGCTGATAGAAAAATCATGAACCAACTCTCACTTAAAATTCCAGAAGAGCTCTCGAAGTGAGGACAGACCGCTGGGAGGATAAAATGGAACAACTGCAACTTAAAACCAGAAACGACTGGAAGTTCATACGCAACCTCAGAAATCCTAAACCAGGAAAAGCCGCCTTACATGACGGCAACGACCAGGTTTCGAACAGTTGGGTAAAGCGGAATTCTTCGCTAAGACATATGAGTAACGGAACACCTTAAATCTAGGAAACCGACAAGGAAATGACGATGAATTTGACGATCAACTACGCAATTCAAGTCAATGCATAAGGACTATGCAACATCATGAGTTAACTACGCGTCAAGAAATCAGTAGAATCGTAAAAAAACTGGGCACCAACGCAGCACCAGGTCCAGACCTCGTCAAGAACGATCAGATTACACATCTTCCAGGAAATCCTAAGTGCTACTAACAATGATGTACAACAGCTGCTTGAATTTTATTTCGCTCAACATGGAAGACGTCAAAAGTCGTGCCTATCCCTAAACAGGGAACGGATCCGAAACTACCACAAAACAACAGACCAGTCAGTCTGCTATCGTCCGTCTCAAAAATATCTGAAAGAATGTTGTTGTTGTTGTGGTCTTCAGTCCTGAGACTGGTTTGATGCAGCTCTGACGCTACTCTATCCTGTGCAAGCGTCTTCATCTCCCAGTAACTACTGAAACCTACATCCTTACGAATCTGCTTAGTGTATTCATCTCTTGGTCTATCTCTACGATTTGTACCCTCCACGCTGCCCTCCAATACTAAATGGTGATCCCTTGATGCCCCAGAACTGTCCTACCAACCAATCCCTTCTTCTAGTCAAGTTGTGCCACAAACTTCTCTTCTCCCCAATCCTATTCAGTACCTCCTCATTAGTTATGTGATCTACCCATCTAATCTTCAGCATTCTTCTGTAGCACCACATTTCAAAAGCGTCTATTCTCTTCTTGTCCAAACTATTTATCGTCCGTGTTTCACTTCCATACATGGCTACACTCCATACGAATACTTTCAAAAACGACTTCTTGACACTTAAATCTATACTCGATGTTAACAAATTTCTCTTCTTCACAAACGCTTTCCTTGCCATTGTCAATCTACATTTTATATCCACTCTACTTCGACCATCATCAGTTATTTTGCTGCCCAAATAGCAAAACTCCTTTACTACTTTAAGTGTCTCATTTCCTAAACTAATTCCCTCAGCATCGCCCAACGTAATTCGACTACATTCCAATATCCTCGTTTTGCTTTTGTTGATGTTCATCTTATATCCTCCTTTCAAGACACTATCCATTCCGTTCAACTGATCTTCGAAGTCCTTTGCTGTCTCTGATAGAATTACAATGTCATCGGCGAACCTCAAAGTTTTTATTTCTTCTCCATGGATTTTAATACCTACTCCGAATTTTTCTTTTGTTTCCTTTACTGCTTGCTCAATATACAGATTGAATAACATCGGGGAGAGGCTACAACCCTGTCTCACTCCCTTCCCAACCACTGCTTTCCTTTCGTGTCCCTCTACTCTTATAAGTGCCATCTGGTATCTGTACAAATTGTAAATAGCCTTTCGCTCCCTGTATTTTACCCCTGCCACCTTCAGAATTTGAAAGAGAGTATTCCAGTCAACATTGTCAAAAGCTTTCTCTAAGTCTACAAATGGTAGAAACGTAGGTTTGCCTTTCCTTAATCTAGCTTCCAAGATAAGTCGTAGGGTCAGTATTGCTTCACATGTTCGAATATTTCTACGGAATTCAAACTGATCTTCCCCGAGGTTGGTTTCTACTAGTTTTTCCATTCGTCTGTAAAGAATTCGCGTTAGTATTTTGCAACGTGTGTCGTAACACATTACGTCCCAAACATTTTCCAGGACGTTGGAAAGGCCTTTGATAAGGTCTGGCGAGATCATCTTATCGCCAAACTCAGCAAAACTACCAATATGCCTTACTGCAGCATTACACTCGTGGACAACTACCTAACAGACAGGAAGTTCTTCGTCAGCATAGACGGCGTTAGCTCGGAGGCAGAACAAGTTGAAGTAGGAATACCTCAAGGCTCGGTCGTCTACGCGGCTTTCTTGTCATTGAGTAGAATGCTCGACACAGCAATAAAAACATTTCAAGGTCAGATCGACTTCACCGAACAATGGCTTTTAAGGAACAAAATCAAGGTGAATGCCGAGAAAACTAAAGCCATGCTGTCACGAGGAGGCGGCCTGTACTGCACACCAAAATAACACTGTTCGACACCGAAATGGACTGGGTGGACAACACAAAATACACGTAGGAGTAATACTGGACAGAATGTACTCCACAAAGACCATGTCGCGGAAAAGAAGACGAAGATTATCGGGACCGCACGTCATTGTATCTTTTACTGAGAAGCAGAGACGTGAACAGTAGAACGAATTCCGACTATTCAGAGACATCATACTGTACTGGCCATTAAAATTGCAACACCACGAAGATGACGTGCCTGAAGACGCGAAATTTAACCGACAGGAAGAAGATGCTGTGATATGCTAATGATTAGCTTCTCAGAGCATTGACACAAAGTTGTCGCCGGTGGCGACACCTACAACGTGCTGACATGAGGAAAGTTTCCAACCGATTTGTCATACACAAACAGCAGTTGACCGGCGTTGCCTGGTGAAACGTTGTTGTGATGCCTGGTGTAAGGAGGAGAAATGCGTACCATCACGTTTCCGACTTTGATAAAGGTCCGATTGTAGCCTATTGCGATTGTGGTTTATCGTATCGCGACATTGCTGCTCGCGTTGGTCGAGATCGAATCGGTGGGTTCAGGAGGGTAATATGTAACGCCGTGCTGGATCCCAACGGCCTCGTAACACTAGCAGTCGAGATGACAGGCATCTTATTCGCATGACTGTAACGGAACGTGCAGCCACGTCTCGATCCCTGACTCAACAGCTGAGGACGTTTGCAAGACAACAACCATCTGCACGAACAGTTGGACGACGGTTGCAGCAGCATGGACTATCAGCTCGGAGACCATGGCTGCGGTTACCCTTGACGCTGCATCACAGATAGGAGCGCCTGCGATGGTGTACTCAACGACGAACCTGGGTGCACGAATAGCAAAACGTCTTTTTTCGGATGAATCCAGGTTCTGTTTGCGGCATCATGATGGTCGCATCCGTGTTTGGCGACATCGCGGTAAACCCACATTGGAAGCGTGTATTCGTCATCGCCATACTGGCGTATCACCCGGCGTGATGGTATGGGGTGCCATTGGTTACACGTCTCGGTTACCTCTTGTTCGCACCGACGGCACTTTGAACAGTGGACGTTCCATTTCAGATGTGTTACGACCCGTGGCTCTACCCTTCATTCGACCGCTGCGAAACCCTACATTTCTGCAGGATAATGCACGACCGCATGTTGCAGATCCTGCACGGGCCATTCTGGATACAGAAAATGTTCGACTGCTGCCCTGGCGAGCACATTCTGCAGATCTCTCAGCAATTGAAAAGTCTGGTCAATGGTGACTGAGCAACTGGCTCGTCACAATACGCCAGTCACTACTCTTGATGAACAGTGTTATCGTGTTGAAGCTGCATGGGCAGCTGTACCTGTACACGCCATCCAAGCTCTGTTTGACTCAATGCCCAGGGGTATCAAGGCCGTTATTACGGCCAGAGGTGGTTGTTCTGGGTACGTAATCACACGTCAGTTCTAGTATAATATATTTGTCCAATGAATACCCGTTTATCATCTGCATTTCTTCTTGGTGTAGCAATTTTAATGGCCAGTAGTGTATAACCGATGTTACACGGAAGTTCAACTTGGAGAACGGTGAGCAACAAACACATCCACTGCCGGAAAGAAATTAGTACACCTGTCGATTTTGAACCGATGAGAGCATACAGATTATAAATGTACTGGTAATGGTTTCAACATCGTCCGTCAATAGACAGCGTCATGGGGTAGCTACCAGAGCGCCATCTGTGTCTACCGTGGAATAGGGAATGCTCACATCCAAAAGGCTCAATGTGCTGCAAACCTGTGAACCAGTCAGGCAGCCATGACACGGAGACGCTCTCGTCTTTCCTACAGCCAAGTGAGCGAGTGTGAAAGCTGTCAAACTGTGCCCTTCCTAGCGGAGGATGATCTTTTCGGAGAACTGCCATGTAAGCTAGACCAGCTGCATCAGTTGCGCAACGATGCTGGTGTCAGTGGTCATGTGAATATTCTCACACCTGTAGACGAGGTTCTGCACGTCAAAGCAGTACAGCCGCCCGTCAGGATAGTCGTACTGTATGGGCGTCAGTGGCAGATCGTACAACTACCACAGCATAGATAAAAGGATTTGTGGCCCGGACGTGTCAGCATGGGCTGTTGTGTACCTTTTATAGCTCAAGAAAACGCACACTTCTAGCCCATCTCCCATTTTCCACTCACGGCGCAGCATCGACGAGCACGCTAGGCTGATGCCGTCAGGGGATCACTTGGAATATGGAATGGCGCACCGTGGTCTTGAGTGATAAAAATAGATACTGTCTGCATGGAAGTGATGATCGCTTGCATGTACGACAAAGATCTGGTGAACGCTGCCTCGCATTTGTCCAAGTCACACTGGCTCATCCCCAGGCTTTATGGTCTGGAGGGGACGCTAACCAGTCCTCGGTATGTGCAGAATGTTGTTAGAAATGTTTCTAGTACTGAGCGCTGCGGTTTTCGAATCTGCGCCGGACGGCATGCAACTCGATGACCACTAGAGGTCGCTGCAGCAGTCACGGCGTAAGCCATGGCTGCGCGCGCTTCTGGCCCCGAGTCTAACGTGAGGGCGCCACTGTGGAGCACGCGGTTCCAGCGGCCAATAGCAACATACCCTGTCGCGTATTTAGGCGCCTGCATCTTACTCAGCGAGGCAGTCTGGTATTCGCGTTGATTCAGTTGACATCTCGCTTACTCGTATTTACGTCGCGTGTGCTTAGTTTCAGTTTACGAGTGGGCGTTGTTTTGGTTTCGTGAGGTCATCTCTTGTGACCACGCTGCTTAATACTTTGTTGTTGATCTTGGTGTCTTGCTCGGTTGTCTGTCGTCGTGTTTGTCCTTGCATTCCCGTTCGTCCGTCTTCTTTGTTCGCGGGCCGCTCCCGTCGGTCCCGCCGTGTTTTCGTTAGCGGCAACCCCGCGAAGGGAACTGTCGCAGTTACAACAATGTTCTTCTGCAGTTCTTGCAACAGGGAGCTGATGTGTTGTTCCATCCACACGCTGCAATTGAAACTCAGTGTGCTTTGCAAGACGTTCAGCAACTTTCCAGGCCAGTAAGACCTCAGGACTTATCTGCAATCGAGTACATGTGGGATATGATGGGACGAGAAATGACTCATGCAACTGGTCAACCAACAACTCTAACAGAACTATGTGAAAAGATTGAGCAGGTGTAGGATAATGTACTCCCGGACAGTTTTCGCCATCTGGACGACTGACCGGATGCCAGAGTCAGCACATGCACTACCACCTGTGGAGGCTACACCACGGCTTAATATAGGTGTTGCAGCATGGGTCGATACCTGGTGCCTCGCAACCGCTTGTGCTACTGATCTGTACGTGTAATAATTTCATAGGCACTGTTGCAACAATGAGTCTTGACTGAATTGGAAACCTCTAAAAGGGTGCACAATTTTTTTTTTCTGGCAGCGTAGATGGCTCAGACTGATTCTCAATGCCCCATGCTGGGAAAGAATGGTGTACCTACACGCAAAACTCAGCATTCCAACAGTAAAAGAACAGATCAAAGACTGCTATCAGCATTTTATAGACAAGGTAATCCACCTATGGCTTCCGCCTGCGTAGCTGAGTGGTTACGTGCTTGCCCCGGCCGGGTCGGAGAGATTCTCCGATTGGGTGTTGTGTTGCCCTTATCATCATTTCATCCTCATCCTCATCATCTGCCGCAAGCCGCCCAGTGTGGTGCCGGATGAAATAAGACTTGCACTTGGCGGCCGAACCGTAATGAGACGTCCCGGTCAACAGTGCCATACGATCATTTCATTTTCATCCATCTATGTCAAAACTCACGTCAGCTAGAGCATTTATGAGTATTACAGCCAGAGAGTGGAACATTTATAAAGAGTGTCACACAATCGATCATAGCAAATTAATCACAGGTGGTCGAAATAATCAATATATGAGCCCAATGTCCTCCTAAACGAAAGTGAAATACATATGTGAAACAAGAAACAATGCAGCGATGAAAGTCCAGCCCACAAAGTGAGTACCGCTCTTGCAGAAAGAGAAGCCGCTACTATCAATCAAAGAGGTCCTCAATTGCCCTCACAAGAGCTGAGTGCACCTCGCAAAATCCAACCCACCAGATCCACCTTTTCTATTATTGCCAAACCAGTTTCGTTGCAGATGGACTTCGCTCCATCTTTTACATTATTGTAAACCTAAGTTCTCTTTGAATGAACTAGCGTCACAAGTAAAGTTTTAAAATTCCCATTCCTTTTCAGAACATTACTTCTAAAATTACATCCACAGATCAATTATACTCACATAAGTGGACATAAGTAATGGATGAAACATTTACATGGATGTTATAGCAAACAGCATAGTTATATGGGAGTTACATTAGACATAAGCAGACCAAAAATTTAGATAACTGCAGATAATATCGATATCGAGGTTACAGTTTTCTCGAAACCTTTGTTTTCTTCTGATTCTTAATATCAGCATGTGAGGTGTTTTAATGAGTGTACATGTACTCCGTGAAACCTGCGCAGAGCGGTAATTTTCTTGTTTCTGTCTTACGCGCCAGGTGCAGTAACTGCATAGCGAACCTTCGCATAATGGAAGACGTCACGCGCCTGCAGCAGTTTAGCTCCAGGAGCTACGAGTATAAGTTCTGGGACTTCAGTAATCCGGTGTTCAACGCTGAAACGGGTTCATTAGTAGAAATAAGTTTCAATGTATTCAACAAGATGGAGATACCCTGCAAGATATCGCTGGCTAACATCCAGTATTTGGGAAACACAAGTGTGGAGAAATTTACGCTTAGGAGGAACGAGAACAACAGCACGCACTTGAAACTGGGAATGATGCCGAAGATGAAGGACTTCAGAATTTCATATGCTTACATAGGAAAATTTCCAGAAGGTATGTATGTAACTTAAGAAAACGATTTTATTTTTCTCGTAATGCCAATTAGTACTCCTGTTTTGGGTTTTGGGCACAGCAAACTTCCCTTTTCTCAATAAAATGCCTTAAAATGAGTTTACCTCATTTTATGTTTTGTGTAGAACTTAGAAATACAATAAACTTTCGTCGGGCGAAACATTAATCAGTGCAAGTCAAACCAATTATTTTTCTAAATAAATTCGCTGACTGCAAATATCTTGGCATCAGCTAAGTTAGATATAGATATATTACGTATTAGTAACATGAAAATTTGTGCTGGACCGTAACCCGATCCCGGATTTCCTGCTCATAGCGAGCGGTCGCCTATCTGTACAAGCCTCCCAGAACGACTCAAACTTCCATTTGTCGAGACAAATGATATTATCGTCTTGCAACCGCCTCGGATGTACGCTGGTGTCGGAAATTAAAGAACAAACGAAAATTTTTCAAAGTAGCGTTTATTTTTCTACAAAACAGTATAATCAGGTGACAGTGCAGTAGAAAGAATGTAAAGAATACAGAACGTAAACAACTGCGACATGCGTAACGAAAGACAAAAATGTTCTCCGTTTTTTCCAACTTAAAGGATTTGCAGACACATTCCGACAACGTATTAATGTGTTCGGTATAAGGTGTGCCCACCTCTGGCAGTAGTGCAAGGCTGACGACGGGGCATGCTGTGAACGATGTCATCAATATCATGTTGAGGCATAACGTCCATTCTTCCTGCAGAGCTGCTCGCAAGTTTGGAGAGTGGTTGGTGGACGCTCATGTGATGCAACCCGTCTCCCAAGGCATCCCAGACATGCTCTATGAGATTCAAATCGGGGGAGCTAGCAGGCCACGTCATGCATGCAGTATCTTCCGTTTCCAAAAAACATCAACCTCTCGTGCTCTATGAGGTCGAGCATTATCGTCCACCAGTACGAAGACTGGGCCAACAGCACCTCACAACAATCGCACATGAGGTCCCAAGATCTCGTCGCGATACCTGACAGCAAATCCTTGCCAATTTACTCGTGTAATTTGATGAAGAGGTGTTCCAGTGGTCAACTTAATCACAGCCAACACCATTAGGGATCTCTCCGCTATCGGTCTCTTTCCACAATGTTTGGGTCTCGGAATCGTGTTCCACGTTCCCTCCAGATGCGATTCCGTCCGGAATCACTCTCCAGACCAAGTCGCGACTCATCTGTGAAGCGAATCCGTCCAGAAACACTCTCCAGACCAGATTGGGACTCATCTGTGAAATACATTAAGTGAAGTCGCAATTGCGAATAAGGACAACCTTCAGATGTAGAATGGAATGACGACAATGAAAATTTGTGCTGCACCGGGACTCGAACCCGGATTTCCCTCTTATCACGAGGTGTTCAAAATGGCTCTGAGCATTATGGGACTTAACTTCTGAAGTCATCAGTTCCCTAGAACTTAGAACTACTTAAACCTAACTAAACCAAGGACATCACACGCATCCATGCCCGAGGAAGGATTCGAACCTGCGACCGTAGCGGTCGCGCGGTTCCAGACTGAAGCGCCTAGAACCGCTCGGCCACTCCGGCCGGCCGCCAGGTGTCGCCTTACCATTTGTCTATCCGCGCGCGACTCGCGGCCAGTCCCAGACTTCCATATGTCGTCAACCATGCGTAACCAGAATAACACAGGCACTCCAATATGGTATTCATCCGTGAAAAGAACATTGGCCCACTGTTCGCCCAGGTGGCATGCTGGCAACTCCACTCTAGACGTTCCCTTCTGTGAAGACAGACATATATATAGAGCAGGTCTCCGACGGTGAAGGCCATTCTCCCGGAGCTTTCTCTACACTGTTTGCCTCGATACAAATCGTCCAGTGGATGTTGCGATGTCAGATGCTAGTTGCTGTGCAATGGTGACGCGATACGGTCGTGCCCTTACTGCCAAATAACGGTTCCCTCACTCTGATGTCTCACATGATCGGCCCTGCCCTGATCTTCGGGATTCATTTTGGATCAGTATAAGCTGTCGCCACATTCGAGAAACAACAGAACAATTCACATTAATTCCTTGGCCACATCAGTTTTCGGCTGTTTTCCTATGGTCCTCCACTGGAGAGTCCGATATGCGTCTTCTGTGTGGCGTACTCTACCGGCTGTGGCTATCTACACAACGGTTGTGGATGTGGGACTTCCCGACAAACCCTACGCCGTTTGATAGGTACCCTAACGTCATCGTCGGCGTGGTTGTCCGTTGACAGGAATGCCATCTTCCGTGCAGAACATTATAACTGTTGACAGTTTATATGGTTATATCAAGAATTAGACACAGGACGGGGAAACAGAGGTTTGTTGCTTTATTTTTGGGCGCCAATGTAATATTTACATGTATGTCTTGATAACAGACATTAATGATGACTGGCAGACGTCCGAAATTAATTCGAAATAAATTCAATCATCTGTGTTACGAATGGATAAATTACATTTAGCTGCGAGTATTAAGTCATGAATGTAGGGGACTGTGGTATAGGGATGTAGACAGTGTGACATGTGGTAGTTTGGATCAGTCTGGAGGGCATGTACGGATAGCCGAAACGCTTAAAGCGACTGTCTGCGGTGAGTGGGAAACCAGGTTAGACTCCTGGTTCGGCACAAAATTTCATGTCATTAATAAGTAATACATCAACACTGATCAGCCAGAACACTGTGACCACCTACCTGATATCCGGTATGTCCACCTTTGGCCCGGATAATAAGGGCGACGCGTCGCGGCACGGAAGCGATGAGGCCTTGGTAGGTCGCTGGAGGAAGTTGGCACCACATCTGCACGCAAGTCACTTAATTCCTGCAAATTCCCGGGAGGCGGGAGCGATGAGCTCTGAAGCCACATTCAATCACATACCACATGTGTTCTATCGGGTTCAGATCTGGCTGGTTGGGGGCCAACACATGAATTGGAACTCGCCACTGTGATCCTCGACCCACTCCATCACTCTCCTAGCTTTGTGACATGGTGCATTATCTTGTTGAAAAATGCCACTGTTCAAATGGTTCAAATGGCTCTAAGCAGTATGGGACTTAACGTCCGAGGTCATCAGTCCCCTATAACTTAGAACTACTTAACCCTAACTAAACCAAGGACATCACACACATCCATGCCCGAGGCAGGATTCGAACCTGCGACCGCAGCAGCAGCGCGGTTCCGGACTGAATCGCCTAGAACCGCTCGGCCACAGCGGCCGGCAATGCCACTTTCATCGGGAAACACGACCGTCATGAAGCGGCGTACGTCGTCTGCAACCATTGTACGATACTCATGGTACCTTGCACGAGCTCCACTGGACCCATGGAAGCTCACGTGATGTCCCCCAGAGCGTAATGGATTCGATGCCAGCATGTTTTCGTCCAGCAGTACAGGTGCAAAGAAGAGGTTCCCATGGAAGACGGCGGATTCGCACACTCCAATTGGCATGATGAAGAAGGAATCGGGATTCATCAGACCATACAACACTCTGCCACTGCACCAACGTCCAGGGCCGATGGTCAGGTGCCCATTTCAGTCGTAGTTGCTGATGTGATGTTACCATTGGCACACGCGTGGGTCGTCGGCTGCGGAGGTCCATTGTTGGGACTGTCCGGCGCACTGTGTGTTCAGACGCACTTGTACTCTACCCAGCATTAAAGTCTAATATATTACTATGAAAGCTAATACACTATTATGAAAGCTACAACCGAATATTCTTTGTGCTAAAACCGTTCCTTCTGAGCATAAGTTAAGGTTTATGAGCGGAAAATTTATGGAAAGTACTTTTATCCTTACTCACAGTATGGCTACTATATTACCTGTAAGAACCAAAATATGGTTACCTTACCTCAGCGCCAGTGTTCGAAAATTTTGAATCAATAATTTCTGAATGGCCAGCAGATGAAGCTCTCTTTGTTCAGAAACCGATGGTCGCCAGACTAAATAAATCCTCGTCTTCTAACATCCCTACTGAAGAAAGGAGTGAAGAATCGATGAAACAGGTTACAGAAGTGTTGGTTGCTTTATTGGTAGTGATGGAGCTCAGTGGAGTGAAACACCACCACCACAGTTCAGAAGTCGAGAACACAATATTATAAAAATTCCAACTGGTGCAGGAGATCGCAGTGTAACCGTCTCTCATAAAAATGCATATGATTACCTTGTTTTACATTAGAATGACAGTTACAGCAGATCGTGCATTGCATTACGCTGATAAATAAGATCGTAGCGTTTTTGTTTTGCATGTTGGTATTCCGGTTGCTAGTTATCTATCGATTGTCACTTTTTGCTTATAGGTTACTGTTGCTATCTCAGTTTACATACTGTCATTTTTCCATTTGGAGCTAGGGAGCGGGGCTGTGGACTCTAGGAAATGGACTGACAAGTGGAGAAATTGGAACATTTCCGATATATTCTTCCGTTTATAGCGACAGACGGAAATATTTGCATATATATGAGGATAATGCCATTGGACAGAGCACGGCAAGAATTTGATTTTCTCGTTTTAAGGAGTGACATTAGTGATCCTATATGTTCAGGAAGACCTCCGGGGGTTGATGAAAACCGTTTCAATGCATTAATCCATAATGTTTCACGATGTGTACTCGAGAACTGCCAAATGTGATGAACTGTGACTACTGTACCGTCGTGCGACTTCTGCATGTAATGGGGACGGTTCAAAAATCAGGTGTATGAGTACCATATGCTCTAAGCCAAAATCACAAAGTCAGCAGGTGGCAATATGTGCATTTCTGCTTGGTCGTCATCAACTGGCTCGTGAACAAACGACCATTGCAGTTCTGGCGGTGTTGTGTACTACGAATTGCTTCCCCAAGGTGTAACTATCACTGTTGACGTAAATTGGTTACAAATCGATATTTGTACAGATATCGACAGAAAACACAAAACTGTAAACTTTGGAGGCTGATTGATGAATGTGTGATCCCGCAACGCAACTTCACCGCACAGTTGGCAACGATAGTGAACAGGGGATATGTCGATACCGGGGCATAAAGCCTTTGCGAATTTCATACCATGTACTCAGCTGGACAGTAACTATGCCTCGCAGATAGGCGTGTGAACAGTATAAGCAGACGTCAGCATTTGAGCGAGGCAGTGTTATCGGGCTCAATGAAGCCGGTTGGAGTAATCGGCGAATCGCTCGACATATGAGTAGGTGCGATGTCACTATTCGATGATGTTGGCAGGAACGGGTGAACCGTCGCCGAAGACAGCGTCAAGAAGGAAGCGTTCGGTCGAGAGGGATGACAGAACGAGACGAACGAACAGTCGTCAGAGAGGCACTCAGAGCCCAGATTCATCATTATCGTTTATCCGAAGCGCAGTTGGTGCATCAGTGACCACAAGCACCGTCAACAGGCGGCTGACAGACAGGGTGCTCAGCTTACTGGGCCCTTGCTCTGTACGCCAATTCTCTCTTTAGTGGTGTTGCTCACATTCGGCCTGGAATCTCAGTGACTGGAGTAAAATTGTCTTCAGTGATGAGTTCCGTTTTGAAATGAGCCCCGACGACCAGCGAAGACATGCCTGGCGTCGCTCCAGACAGCAGTGGGATAAAAACGTGATTGACGACCGCCATTCGCTCCTGCAACCAGAAGTGATGGTCTGACGTACCATTTCATTTCACAGCAAGACCCCTTTGGTTGCCATCCGCGGCGCCCTTACAGCACAGCGGTACGTCGACGATATTCCACGCCCAGTTTTGTTGCCCTTCATGGCAAGCCAACCTGGCCTTAAATTTCAGGAAGATAACGCTCGCCCTCACACGGTGAGAGTTTCTACAGCTTCTATTCGTGTTTCCCAAATCCTAGATTGGCCAGAAACGACGCCAGTTCTCTCCCCAACGGAGAATGTTTGAAGCATTATGGACAGGGCCTTGCAACCACCTCGGGATTTCTACGATCTAACACACGTATTGGACAGCATTTGGCACGGTATCACTCAGGAGGCCATCCAACAAGTCTATCTGTCAGTGCCAAGCCGGATAACTGGTTGCATAAGGCACAGAGGTGGTCCAACGAATTATTGAGTTGGTCAATCTGTGAAGTTCTCTCTCTTGAATAAATGATCCAATTTTTCTGAAACTGTAATCATTTGTTTGTCTGTAGATGTACATCACATCTACCGATTTCCATCCCATTCGGATAATTGCTTCGTGATGCGTCGTTTTTTTTTCGTCTTAGAGTGTAATACCATGTTTCCATTGAGGAAATGCATGCCGTCATTGGACCCTTGATTACTGCTGATATTGAGAGAAACTGGCATGTGCTTCAGCAATCCTACCTGCTTAGCTACACCTTTAGTTAACAGACTAGCGAAGACACTTGATATTAAATGACCAACGAATCAGAAAGGCCAGAAGCAAGAGTGACAATATGGCAGCATTCCACTACATTTGGGAACTTCAGATAGGAAACTGTCGACGAAGCATACATCCCGATGAAACTTTAACAGCTACGTGAACAATTCCTCTGCTTCGGAGTCCTGTCCCAGAAAAGTAAGGAAATGCGGACTCAAAATATTTGGCTTTGCAATTCATTCACTTTATGTTCCAGTTTATACTGGAAAACTCCCTGATCAGACAAAAAGGTGTCGATTCTGCCACAGTAAAAACACTAAAAGCGACAGTGAGAGGAATCGCAACAACTACCACAATGGGTAATTTTTTTACATAGGTTTCGTTATTTGAAGTACTGCAGGATCATATTACAACAATAGGAACTCTAAGACAAACAAAACTGAAATTTTAGCAGAAATGGAGGCTTCCAACTCCAGAGAAGTTTTATCCCTATCATTTCGTTTCAAAGATAATTTGACAATTGTAAAGTTATGTGCCCAAAAAGAATAAAAGTGTCACAGTGCAAAGCTCACCGCATCTAAAGGACGTACAATGTTTTTCTACAAAAAAAACTAAATCAGGGGTTTGTGAGGATCCTATATCCTCCCACGTCGATGTATGTGTTACATTCATGACATTGTTTGCAAGCTTACTGCTTAGGACACCACAGATTGAGAATTATAAAGGCTGAACTAAAATAAAACTGACAAACTGCAGGGACTGATTCCTGACTGGGATTGGAGGATAAAGGTCCTCTGAACGTGTGTCTGAAAAATGGATGGTGTGCATGTAACGACAACAAAATCGTCCAGGACCACAGTACAGGGCTGCTTCACGCCCACGTCACAACAGATGTTCAGCGCCTACTAGATGCGCCAATATGAGTCCACTGCCTGCAGTCCCTCGACCGAAGTCCGCTCGTTCTCCCAATGTCAGTTTCAAGCTAAACTTTCAAAGTTCTCTTCATGCCCTTCAGTTTCTGCCATTGGCTGATTCGGGCTCTGCACATTCTTCTTTTAAGAAGAGTAATAGGGAGTTGACAGCAGAAGTCGGTCGTTGTCGGTGCTCAGCCCCGCTAGCTAAGATATTAGTTCTAATCACTCACCCAAGGTTCTTACGGTCATAAGATTTTAATGTGAAGCTATTAATGCTGTATTGTGCGATACAGGAAGCTTCTAAAACTGACTTTTGTTAGACTGGATTGGAACGAGTAATAACTTCTGTAATAAGTCTTAGAGTCTGTGATTCACCATTAACTGTTATCGGTTGAACCCGTCACTGTCAGATTCCTAAAATTACCAGCAAAAACGCAGATAATTGGATATTTGGAGGTGAAGAGGAGTGATGGAGCACTTTTTTGTCCACACCTCCTTCAGTCGTCATATCATACTGTGTGTCTCAAACCTTTTGGGTCAAATTGAAACAGGTGATAGTTGGTCCACAACCAATTCTATTGTGTTATGGACATAGAAAGCATACATCACATTACAACAATATAGCACATAGAAACTGTTCAAAGTGAGGAATGCCAGTCTCAATGCATGAAGTTCTGCCGCACTCTCTCAAATATCCCTGGTACCAGGAGACAGGCAGCTTGGACCCTAGCAAGTAGGACTTCATACGTTTCTAAGGGGTGTCATACACCAACGTCTTGATGTAGCCCCGGAGGAAAAACTCCAGAAGTGTGACACCCGGCAGTGGCCCTGGCCAAGGGACACTATCTCTCCTTCCAATGCAACGATGAGGGTAAGTGTTGTTCAGGTGCTCACTGACCTAACATCGGAGTGGGCTGGTACACTGTCGTGTTGAAATCACAATCCTTTCGCGGACAACAAGGCGTACAGTCTCCAAGAACTTTGGCAGCAAATCTCGCAGGAACACCGAGTAACGTGGAACAGTCAAACAGGCAGGCAGCAGGTAAGAGCCTAATACGTGATCTTGAAGGACGCCAGCCCATACATTGACAGAGAATCGTTGCTGATGGTCAACGATGTGAGTGGCGTGGGGATTGTCCTCACTCGAGACAGGGCTGACGTCCATTGAGACTGGTAGCCATCGCTTTGATCAGTTACTATGGACTACGTTGTTGTTAGGTGGTGTGAACTTTCTGTGTCCGTAACACAATGCAAACGGATTTCCGACCATTGGTTCCCTATCTCAATGTAATCGGTTGTGGATCCACTATCGCCTGCTTCAATTTGACCCAAAAGGTTTGAGACCAGTGACATGGATGTCGCATCGTGCAATGATCACCGAAGTCAAAGCACGTTCGCCAGCGTCAACATATGGTTAGTGAATGTGAAATATTCAGTGGTGTCTAGATTTCTCAGGAAATTTTGGACAGTGAACGGTTCTTTCGATTATAAGCTGGAAGGTGATAGTAAAAATTTAATCGACAATGGCCTGCCAGAGTGAGAACTGTGATTTAATTCTTGAGGACTGTTGATCAGGATAGTACTAACGGTGACGTTACTGATACTTCCCGGCAAATTAGAAATGTATGCTGGACCGAAACTCGCAGGAGGGACCTTTGCCGTTCGCGGGAAAATGCTCTGTCGTCTGAGCTACCAAAGCACGACTCACGACCAGCCTCACTGCTTTTTTTCTAACAGTACCTCATCTCCTACCTACCAAACTTCATAGAAGTTCTCCTATCATGACTAGCACTCCTGGAAGAAATGATACAGCGGACACGTGGCTTGATGTGCCAGGAAGCTTCATATCAGCGCACACTCTGCTGCAGAGTGAAAAATTCATTCTGGGAACATCCCCCATTCTGTGGTTAACCGTGTCTCCGTAATATCCTTTGTTCCATGAGTGCTAGTCTTCCAAGTTTCGCAAGAGAACTTTTGTGAAGTCTGGAAGGTAGGAGATGAGGTACAGGCAGAAGTAAGGCTGTGGGCATGGGTTGGGAATCGCACTTGGATAGCTCAGCCTGTAGAGCAGTTGCCGACGAAAGGTAAACGTTCCAAGCTCGAGTCTAGGTCTGGCACACAGGTTTAATTTACCAGGAAGGTTCATATCATCGCAAACCAGCTGCAGGGTGAAAAGTTCATTCTGGATGGATGTTATTAATGAATGGGAGCTAGTTAGCAGTGATCAAGCTATAGATGCAATTGAAAGTGGAAGTTCAGATTTGAACACAGGCTGCCTGATTGGAACTATAATTGTTCTTTGGAGGGGAACTTAAAAGTGTGATTAGATTTCACCTGAAATTTGGCTCGTCAGATTTGGTCAGCCGCCCGGGATTAGCCGAGCGGTCCAGGCGCTGCAGTCATGGACTGTGCGGCTGATCCCGGCGGAGGTTCGAGTCCTTCCCCGGGCATAGGTGTGTGAGTTTGTCCTTAGGATAATTTAGGTTAAGTAGTGTGTACGCTTAGGGACTGATGACCTTAGCAGTTAAGTCGCATAAGAGTTTACACACACACAAAAAAAAGATTTGGTATAGAGACCAAACACACGTCCCTGCAAAAGAGCTCAGTTTACGTTAATCTCAAGATCATAAAGTCCTAGCAGACCACGTAGCCGTGTTCTAATTAAATTCAAGTAGCTGGAGTTGGATTTCACCAATGAAACTAGGTGACACAAAAACTGCTGTTGTTCATGTAGTAGCTGTAGTTTATCAGTGACACCAATTATCTCTGCCACTTCAGCAGCAGTCAGTTTCCCGGCCAAACTGAAAATCTCGCTCAAAATTTGCGAAAAAGTGTCCTAACTGTTCCTGTATCCGTCTACACAACCTTACTGCTCGAGCACAACGCCACTTGCGTAAATATATCCTGGCGAGATGAACGCAGTGAACGCTCAAACGTCTAACAGTTCACCATACGGAAATCTTCGAGACTGCGGTATACTCTCGAAAGAAAGCAAAGTTCAGAACTAACATAGTTCTTACAATCAGATACGTCTGGATTCTCCTGAGCCACCGACGTAAGTCTCCTGATCCTTTCAGTATCAGTTCCGCGCAAAACTTTCAATATCCCCTCCATCCTGTTCAGTATGCCTGCCACTGGCTGACTGCCTCTGTGTCTTATCCAACACGTTATTTTGTCATAGTGCCAAGCAATAAAAAATGCTTCACATGCCTCTGAGCACTATGGGTCTTAACATCTGAGGTCATCAGTCCCATAGAACTTTACTTAAACCTAACTAACCTAAGGACATCACACACATCCATGACCGAGGCAGGATTCGGACCTGGGACTGTAGTGGTCGCGCGATTCCGCCAAGCAATAAGATAAAAAATTGTACAACTGTGTACCAATTGGCCAACCTTAACAACTGCAACTAAACAAATGTTAGAATAAAACACACTGAAATACTAGTTTTAGTAATACCAGACACTACATACACTGCCAGAAAAAAAGTTAGTACACCTGTTAAGACGACGTTGATTTTCATCTGATGGCAGCATATGCCACCTGGGGTATAATAGATGCACTGATAATGGTTTCATAGTCGTCCGTCTGAGAGCGTAGTGGCTTAGCTACCAGAGGACCAGCTGCGTCTACCCTTTGATAGTGCCGGCCGCGGTGGTCTAGCGGTTCTAGGCGCGCTGTCCGGAAGCGCGCGACTGCTACGGTCGCAGGTTCGAATCCTGCCTCGGGCATGGATGTGTGTGATGTCCTTAGGTTAGTTAGGTTTAAGTAGTTCTAAGTTCTAGGGGACTGATGACCACAGATGTTAAGTCCCATAGTGCTCAGAGCCATTTGAACCATTTGAACTTTGATAGTGAATGCTCACAGACAGAAGGCTGAGTGTGGTGCAAATGTGTGAAACAAGCGGGCAACCATGCCACGGAGACTCACTTTTGATTCCTGCAGCCAATTGAACCATTTTGAAAGAGTTTAAACTGTGGCCTTCCGGGTGACGGGACGGTTCTTCCAGAGAATTGCCACACAAGTTGGACGTGTTGCGTCAGTTCCGCAACGATGCTGGTGTCAGTGATCATGTGAAACTCTCACACCCATGTACGCGGTTCTGGATATCCACGTGAGCCACCCAGGATCATCGTATAGTAAGACAGAAGTGGCAGATCGTACAGCTACCATAATACAGATAAGAGGGCTTATGAGCCCAGACGTGTCAGCACGAATTGTTGTGAACCATTTTATTAGTAGCGGGACTACGGGTACGCAAACCTCTAGCCCATCTTCCACAAGCATCGACGTGCAGGGCTCGACTAGTGCCGTCAGAGGATCACTTGGAAGATAGAATGCCACGACGTGGTCTTCAGCAACGAAAGGAGAATCTGCCTGCAAGCATGTGATTGGCGTTTGTCCGTACGCCGTACGTCGTAAGCCTGGTGAGTCCATTCGTCCAAGACACTACAAACACGTGTGGACGCGCGTTATCGTGGACCCGACTCACTCCCTCCGTGAGGAGGTCAGGCCGTTTGCTCTTGATGAACTTGGGTGGGTTACGCAGTGTCTCACGGTTCCCGTCACATGGTTTTTCCGTGCTCGAGGAACTGGATGAGTATCAGACCTCGGATGTAGAAAAAGACGGCGAGCATCACCTTGCCTGCTGAGTGCCTCGTTCCAGTTCTCTTTGCCTAGGCATCATGCGACGACACTAGGTCCGTCGCTGCGGTGCACCAGTGCTGCAACGGCGTTCGCACCAGCCGCGCTTCGCAGCCCAAACTCAAACTGCGGATGCGCGAGCAGGCAGCCCTATTCGTCGTGGGGGTTCCTGTCACTGCCGCAAGCCGCTGTCACACCGTGGACAACCGCATCTTTACGCATTTGCTTTATAAACGTTGTGCTTTCTTTGCCTCTGCAGCGTGCAGTTTACGCCACTCTTAACTGACGCGGTGTACGGTGGTGCGTTACAGATGCTGACGTTCGGATGCCCGTTCTGGAAACGCTGTCGCTGCGCTACGCTGGGCTGGAGGCGGTGCCCCCGGCCGTGGCGGGTATGAAGCTCCTGGAGACGCTGGAGCTGTCCGGTTCGCGGCTGGGCCGGCTGGCGGGGCAGCTGCCACCGATGCCGAAACTCATCGACCTGGCTCTGGACGACGCGGGCCTCTGCTGTCTAGACGAGGACCACGAGGCTTTCACAGGCCTTCCGCAGCTCGAGTTCCTCACTGTCGAGAATAACGCGCTCACCACTCTGGGTTCGGCGCTGAGCCAACTTCACAATCTCGAATTCCTCGTCGCTTCAAATAATTCGCTCACTGACTACCCGCAGCTGGACATTCGCAAGCCTGCAATCCTCGCATTCGAGCACAATCGATTGCAAACCTTACCGGACTGTGCCAGTCTCAGTCGTAACGACAGTATATTGGATCTGGACATCAGTAACAATCAGATCAGCTCTTGGGATGGTCGTGACGACATGCTTAGGTAATCAGATGCAAAACAGTTAAGATTATTAAAAATGTATCATATTACATTTTGGGCACAAAAATGTGTTTTTACTATGCTCATATCTGATGCATAATAACAGGAATCAAATATGTACTGCAGTCTTCTTATGAAAACCTTTTCTTTGCTTGCCAAGACCGCTATATTAACGCATTAGTGGATTACTAGTTTCGGCATTCTACAGGGCGAGTCAGAAAGGGCTTTACGATTTGAAATGATATAGAAATTTATGGAGATAACTTAGAGAATCGGTAGATGTGTCATTTCGTAGCAAACAACCTCAAGTTTCATATAAAAGTGTCATTTTGAATCGATGTGACTACCATTTGTGATGCGGCAAACATCCCACCGATAGTCAATTTCTTCCAACATTCCTTGCAACAAATAGGGCGTAATTTATGCAATCGCAGCGTAGATCCGATTTTTCAGGTCGGCCAAATTGTTTGGCAGGGGGGAAACATTCATAAGATCTTTAATGAAAGCCCAGAGTAGGAAATCCAGTGATGTCAAGTCAGGGAAGCAAGGTGACCATGCGACTGGCCCACAGACATGGGAAGCGTTTATTGAGGATACCTCGAACTTCCGTGAGGAAACGAGGTGGTGCACCATGTTGCTGGTAGTAAACCACCCATTTCAATCATCTTCATCGATCTGTGGAATTACAAAGTTTTAAAGCATATCCAGATACACAATACTAGTGACAGTTTACTCCATGAAGAAGAAAGGGCCGTACACGTTCACTTTGCAACGTGCACATAACACCTTGACTCTGGGGTTGTCACGAACGTGTTCCAGGGTTGCGCGTAGATTTTCGCTCCCCCATGTTTTGCAGGTGTGGGTGATACGAAATGTTTGACTCATCGCTGAAGATTGTTGCGTTCAGGAACGTCTAGTCGTTCTCTGTCTGATGCAATGTTTCCGCACAGAATTCTCCATGAGCAATCTTATGTGCATCCTATGTGCTGTGCCATTGTGAATCTGCATGGTTTTAAGTATAAACGTCTACGCAGTACGTGCCAAGCAGTCTTTTGTGGAGCCGGCCGGTGTGGCCCAACGGTTCTAAGCGCTTCAGTCCGGAACTACGCTCCTGCTACAGTCGCAGGTTCGAATCCTGTCTCGGGCATGGATGTGTGTGATGTCCTTAGGTTAGTTAGGTTTAAGTAGTTCTAAGTTCTAGGGGACTGATGACCTCAGATGTTAAGTCCCATGGTGCTCAGAGCCATTTGAACCATTTCATTTGAGGAATGCCAGTCTCGCGAGACCCACGTCGCGCTGATTTTTGTGGACTGCGTGCTAAACTCTCCCTAACCTGTTCGAAATCATCACCAACATGAGGGCAGGTGATTTATCACGTCGTGGTGAACAACACGTCTCAACTAAGTTGTGCCAAGTTTCTATTGTAGGCCTACATGGAGGTTCTTCAGCGTGTTCGGTCCGAAATTTACGTCGAACAGTTGTTGGAGAGTTCATTTCACGACACCAAAACACACAGCTCTGCACCAGTGAAAGTAGTATTTTTAACTGTGCACTACACTGGCGCTCATGGTGGCGCAGTGAGGTACTGATGTACTAAGTGAACCAAACTTGAGGTTGTTTGATACAAACTTACACATTACCGATTCTGTAAGTTATCTCAATAAATTTCTGTATCATTCCACATTTGTAAATTGCTTCTTGACTCACCCTGTAAATTGCCATCTTCTGGTTAATAAAAATGGTCAGTGGTAGTACCATCATACGTACAATGATTTACACCACTCTGTCACAATAAGAACGTAGAATGTGCACAAGAAATTCGACTCAGTACAGTATGATTAAGTGTCTGGCGTATTATTGTGATGCTTCGACTTTCTTGTGCACATTGTTCGTTGCTATTGTGACAGAGTGGAGTAAATCATTGTGTGATGTAACTATCACTGCCCGGTTTTATGGATATGAAGATGGCAATCTATATCGCCGAAACTGATAACCGAGTATTGTGCTAAATCTTTGGCAAATAAACAATAGGTTTTCATAAGAAAAATACAGTACAAATTTATAGCTCGCCTCCTGCAAACAAAGAAATCAAATGAAATTTTTATCTGAAGAAGATTTTGTTCATATTGCTTTTTAAACTAACTATGTTTCATGTACGTTACTTAAACGGATAACTGAAATACAGTCTTGCAAATTATCACCAACAGAAATTCATCGAAAAAGCTAGAGAAGGTTGTGAATTGGACGATGTTACCAAACGACGATCGTCAGTGAAAGGTGTGTGAAAAAACAGATATCGTAGGCCCTTCCGATGAAAGAGTCCGCTTCATATAATATGACTAACTAGCTTTGTCAAAGCTTTACGCAAACTAGTTGTCGCATTTGGTGAAACCCACTAGAAAGTAGACGCGCATAAGAGTTTCTCAGCAATGATCAGACTGTTTAAATAGACTTCACTTGAAACTTCCGGGCCGATGGGCCGTGGTCGACATGTAAAACTTTCTCCTAACGTTTCATCTCCGACTGCGGGAAGCATCTTCAGAGGTAAAGTGGCGAATTGCAACCAGAACTTGAGGGAGCGCCGAATGTATGGACAGTTTAGAGGGCACCACAGTCCACAATATGACGTCGGCTACGAGATTATCTCTAGTAATGCCAACATTCTCGATTGAAAGCAATCGATCATCACTCTTACGGTGCTACGTTGACACCCAAATTTTATCTAATTTAACACTTTCCCCTTTTCTGTTGAAATTATTACGGATTTTATTAATCTCAATAGCATCTCCATAAATGTGCGCTTTATAATGCGATGTTTTCGATATGTCGATCGTCTCATTGAACTTTATTTCATGATCACCCTCTTGCTAAGCACGTACCGCTACGGCTGAGTTATCGGTATGTCCCAGGCGGCAGCTCCCCTTGTATTTAACCAAACAGGTGTTAACACTTCTTTTCGTTGTATGTATCAGTCTAAACCAGCCCAGAACTACAAGGAATACTATTACACCCGGTGTAGCCAATGGATTTAGTATATCTTTTGGCGCTCTTAAACTTTCTTTTATCTTCCTGATGGGTCTGAGGACAGTTTCCACGCCATTTTGCTCAAAACTTTCCCAGTGCGATCTGTTATCTTACTAATGAACGGAAGGGAAACTTTCCCTCGGGCGGCCGTTGCTTCTCTTTGATACAGATTCTCTCCCTTGGGCGAAATGCTCGATTTATCTCCTTGTTAGAATAACCATTCTTTTCGAATGTCGGCCGTACATCTTTGACCTTATAAGTAGGTTCACAAATTCTGTATGCTCTGTCTACCAAGGTTTTAATCGCACCTTTTTTTGTCTGGGGTTCTGGTTGGAATTAGATAAAATTTGGGTGTCAACGTTGCACCATAAAAATGACGATCGATTACTTTCAATTACGATTGTTGACACTACCAGAGATAATCTCGTAGCCGATGTCATGTGATGAACTGTAGTGCCCTCTACACCGCCTATATATTTTGCCCTCCCTCGAGTTCTGGTTGCAGTTCGACGCTTCCCTGGTGATTTCTCCCGCAGTTGGGAGATGAAACGTTATGAGAAAGATTTTTACGTCGACCACGGCCTATCAGCCGGGAAGTTTCAAATGAAGTCAGTACTGGCCGTGCAAGCCTACGTTGTACGTTTAAATAGAATCGGACGAAATTTGTGTGCTGATTTATTACTGTAGCTTCTACATCTATCTTTGCATCTACACTTAGCAAGATGTAAGGCGGAGGGTACTTCGGATACCACTTTTTCCCCCTTTGCTTTCCCATGCACGACGGCGCTTGGGAAGAATGACTGACGGTAAATCTCCGCATGAAGTTTAGTTTCTCTTCATTTTCTCGTTCTGGCCATTTCACGAGACGTATGTGGGAGAAAGTAATATATTACCCAATCTTTCCGGTAAAGCACTTTTTCGGAAGTTTAACACTAAACCTCTTCGTGATGCATAACGACTCTCCTGTAGCGCCTGCCACTGTAGTTTGTTGAGCATCTCCGTAACGCTTTCACGCCGAGTTCACGATCCCGAGATGAAACGCGCCGTTTGTCATTGAATCTTCTCTACATCCGCACGCTAGAAAATAAGCAGCAAGCAAGACACTGGGTGGAAGCCATTTTCTCTACAGAAATAAAATGGTGAAGCCAGTGTCTTTGATGGAAAGGTGTGTTCTGAAATGAAAATTGTGTTCTCCTTACTGATAACCCTTCACTGGATGAAAAAAAATACCTGTCGGATATTACATAAGTCTGATGGAACATGTGGATGAAAGAACTACGAGAGGAGTCCAGGAATGCTAAAGAAAAATAAATCATTTTTGATTATAGCATTGCGTTTCCAGTCAAATAGGTTTAAGCATTGGGAAAACTGTAATATTATGTCACATTTACAAACTGTTGTTTTAGCCTCTCATGAAAAACAAAAATATCTTTCCCACCCCACAAATAATCAGAACAACCATTCAGGTGGATGAAACAGTCATTAAAGTATGGGCTGTATGGATCCCCACTCTCGGTTACTTCCTATTGTAGATGCAGCCCGCTCTCCAGGAGCACAAAGTTAGACCCCTCACCACACATGTAATTGAGGGTGAGTCTAGGAGCGCTCACTGCGCTGGGGAAGTAGGGTTAACTCGTAAAAAAGCGCGAATGTGTCAAGATGATTTGATTTAAATGTGTTTGAAACTGCCAGATTAGTTTAAAAGCTAGTTGCGTTATTTTAAATCTCTAACTCTGCCCACAACAAATTCGCTTTTTTTGTGCAACGATAGGAGCAGTTTTGAGTCTGGTTCCCAACTTTTACTCTACCACAGTTTTGCGTTAGACAGCCATAGCTTGGCAACCGATGTAGATCTTGTTGACTCGGGCAACGACTATTCCGGTATATATTTTTTATTGTCTTTTGAACCAGGTTGCTTATACCGTGTCAACGGATAAAGCTTTCACAGAATTAGAGGAGGGCCATGAATTACATCTACTTTTCTACCTTCCTACAAAATCTGAATCGATTCGCACAAGTTTGAAATCATAAGTGTCGCGCGTAAAACACGCCACCTACGTTTCTGAAAGTGAATTTGAATTTTGAGTTCTATTGTTACAATGTATTTTATATTTATATGATGCACTTTAAACCGTTTCCGCGCATTCAGTTCACTTAAGAATGAATTTTACGTTCTAAATTTTTCTTGTCTTTAAACCATCTATTGTATAAAAAAAAATTCGCTTTGACTTTGTCTGTTTATCTACTCTCATTCAGAGATTGAACAGGTTTGTACAAGTTTAAAGTTAGAAGTTGCGCGCTTCAAGAATGTCAGACAAAAACAAGTCTTTCGCACGAAAAACCCAAACGAGGCAAGATTTTTTCAAATGGGGAAGACTTTTCTTAGTCCAAGGTCCCATACTCCGTGTACCCAGTTTTAATCATCAATCTATCTCCAGTCTGGAATTATTTAAGGGTGACTGTTTTTGCATGTAAATTCCGAACGGTGCATACACAAATGGCGGCGGCATTAGCTGAGCATTATTTTCAGACTAATTAAAATCTTCCGCGAAGGCAATTAATCGATTCGCACAATTCGCCTGTGCTCCAGCTCCTGTTGGAACTACGCTCGGCCTTTTCAGACATATTTTTGTTACGGGTAACCTTTGTTTATCACAAATGAAGCACATACTCTACATAAAGTTTGATGTATATTTCTGTCCAAAATAAACAATCATACAGTACTATGATGCCTTCATAGGTTTACTCATTTATCCAGCTGCATCTCACGCTCCAACCAGGTTACTGTGTCGGCTGCTAAGCCAGACTAGGATCGAATTTGTACAAGAGATTAAGGTCTGTACACCGAGAAACCAATGTATGGTTTTCCGATGGTTTCCTACCGTTAGTTAGGCAAATACCGTCTGAATGTCAAACGCCGCCTAATGAAACGTGATACACAAACACTTAAATTACAGATCAAATTTTATGTGATCTGCAGACAGATAGCACACGTGATCTCCTTCCCTCATCTTAGGTGACAGGAAGGACATCCAGCCATAAATTTAAATAAATAACCATGGCCAAATCATGAAACAGGAACTTAGTCCCGCAAGGAAGTAGATAAATACATGCAACAACTACTCCCACAAACTCTATGACTAAAATTATTCCACAGATCAACTATAACTTCATCTGACTGCTAAACATAGCGAGGTTTGGCTGGGTACACGCAATTAAGGAAAACTATCAAAACCTATTTAATATTTCATTGTAATCCAAGCACCTGCATTTTCACTCTTAAAACAGACACAGTAGCAGCTGGACTACAAAAGCGTGCAGACAGATTAGTGTACGAATTCGCTGGGGCAAGAGTTCGCAGTTGTGTCAGAGATAAGGTCCTACACCTTCATTATCCGTACAGTCCTCACCTCATCGTTCGTTATACTGTATACAGTAACAAAATCACATCCAAATCCTGAGAAAATCAATTTTCTTTTTGGGAATCAGTTTTCTGAGAAGCTATGAGCAATTTTCGTTTTAAAGAAGAAGATGACCCTGTTTTGTTTATCTCTCCTCCTTTCGATTTCCCTTCTCCTCTTAGCCATCTTTTTCTGTTCAAGATCATTGTCCAACGGTGATGAGGAGAAGATTTCCGATTTTTGGCCCCCCACTTGTTTCTGTCAAGTGACTGGCTCAGCGCATGTTTGAAATGGTTGTGGTCGCTTGCGACAGACTTTTAGCCATCTCCCAGAGGTTGTTACGTTTCCTTCGCTTGACCACAATCTTCAGTCCCGTCATTATCCTTGGTGATCTGAATTACAGCTTCTTCTCTTGCTGTTGCATGAGCAGGAACAAATTCCTACGCCGAATAAACGTTAGGAGTGTATCGGCATGTATCTACACACACCATAAGCAGTTTTGCATCACCCCGCTTCCCAAAGCTCCTAAATATAGAGGTTGATTGTGGATACTGTATCACAGACACAGTCCCTTTGACTGTTCAGAAATGTCACTAAACCCGCCCAAAGATGTAAACAACCATGCATGAGCAGCGCCCATTAGATGGAAGGGGCTCGACACCCGATCAGTTTCAGTCATTCCACCAGGAAGGAGGTACACAGCTCGTGTTGTCTGTAGTTCAACCATACCTAGACGGTCAATACCGCGGTTCGATAGCGTCCGCATTGTTACTTTGTGCCAAGCTCTGAACAAGGGAAGTGTACAGGCGCCTCGGAGTGAACCAAAGCGATGTTGTTCGGACATGGAGGAGATACAGAGAGGCAGGAACTGTCGATCACATGCCTCGCTCAGGCCGCCCAACGGCTATTACTGTAGTGGATGAGCGCTACCTACGGATAATGGCTCGGAGGAACCCTGACAGCAACGTCACCATTTTGAATAATGCTTTTCGTGCAGCCACAGGACGTCGTGTTAAGACTCAAACTTTGGGCAATAGGCTGCATGATGCGCAACTTCACTCCCGACGTCCATGGCGAGGTCCATCTATGCAACCACGACACCATACAGCACGGTACAGATGGGCCCAACAACATTCCGAATGGACCGCTCAGGATTGGCATCACGTTCTCTTCACCGATGTGTGTCGCATATGCCTTCAACCAGACAATCGTCGGAGACGTGTTTGGAGGCAACCCGGTCAGGCTGAACGCATTAGACACACTGTCCAGCGAGTGCAGCAAGGTGGAGGTTTCCTGCTGTTTTGGGGTGGCATTATGTGGGGCTGTACGATATGTGAATGCCATCCTCCGAGCGATAGTTCAACCATATCGGCAACATATTAGCGAGGCATTCGGCTTCATGGACGACAATTCGGCCACCATCGTGCACATCCTGTGAATGACTTCCTTCAGGATAAAGACATCGCTCGACTAGAGTGGCCAGCATGTTCTCCAGACATGAACCCTATCGAACATGCCTGGGAAAGATTGAAAAGGGCTGTTTATGGACGACGTGATCCATCAACCACTCTGAGGGATCTCCGAATCGCCGTTGAAGAGTGGGACAATCTGGACCAACAGTGCGTTGATGAAATTGTGGATAGTATGCTATGACGAATGGAGGCATCCATCAAGAGGACGTGCTACTGGGTATTAGAGGTACCGGCGTGTACAGCAGTCTGGACCACCAACTCTGAACGTCTCGCTTATGGTGGTACAACATGCAATGTGTGGTTTTCATGAGCAATAAAAAGGGCGGAAATGATGTTTATGTTGATCTCTATTCAAATTTTCTATACAGGTTCCGGAACTCTCGGAACCGAGGTGATACAAAACTTTTTTGACGTGTGTATTGCTAGAAAAACACATCTCGGCTTCTTCCTGACGTGAATACGGAACCATTTTGCTGCTTACAGTACGCTGAGTCAATCACCTCAGCCCGCAACATACAAGGAACACACAGCAGGTGGTCAGAGGAACTGTCATTCGTCATCGCCATGTACTGTGGCAACGATGTATTTCCGGACAGATGTTCACAGAACTTTTTTCCTCGATTTCCAGTCGGGAATCTGTCCCTGTAGTTTGTGGGTTTTATTAATGTTCACCCTGTGTATATACAAATCTGTGAATTGGCACACTACAAATTGTTGGAACTAATGACAAATGTGTGATACATTACTGGCCATTAAAATTGCTACACCAAGAAGAAATGCAGATGATAAATGGGTATTCATTGGACAAATATATTATACTAGAACTGACATGTGATTACATTTTCACGCAATTTGGGTTCATAGATCCTGAGAAATCAGTACCCAGAACAACCACCTCTGGCCGTAATAATGGCCTTGATACGCCTGGGCATTGAGTTAAACAGAGCTTGGTTGGTGTGTACAGGTACAGCTGCCCATGCAGCTTCAACACGATACCACAGTTCATCAAGAGTAGTGACGAGCCAGTTGCTCGGTCACCACTGACCAGACTTTTTCAATTGGTGAGAGATCTGGAGAATGTGCTGACCGTGACAGCAGTCGAACATTTTCTGTATCCAGAAAGACCCGTACAGGACCTGCAACATGCGGTCGTGCATTATCCTACTGAAATGTAGGGTTTCGCAGGGATCGAATGAAGGGTAGAGCCACGGGTCGTAACACATCTGAAATGTTATGTCCACTATTCAAAGTGCCGTGAATGCGAACAAGAGGTGACCGAGACGTGTAACCAATGGCACCCCATACCATCACGCCGGGTGACACGCTTCCAATGTGCGTTCGCCGCGATGTCGCTAAACACGGATGCGACCATCACGATGCTGTAAACAGAACCCGGATTCATCCGAAAAAATGACGTTTTGGCATTCGTGCACCCAGGTTCGTCGTCGAGTACACCATCGCAGGCGCTCCTGTCTGTGATGCAGCGTCAAGGGTAACCCCAGCCACGGTCTCCGAGCTGGTAGTCCATGCTGCTGCAACCGTCGTCCAACTGTTCGTGCAGATGGTTGTTGTCTTGCAAACGTCCCCATCTGTTGATTCAGGGATCGAGACGTGGCTGCACGATCCGTTACAGCCATGCGGATAAGATGGCTGTCATCTCGACAGCTAGTGATACGAGGCCGTTGGGATCCAGCACGGCGTTCCGTATTACTCTCCTGAACCCACTGATTCCATATTCTGCTAACAGTCATTGGATCTCGACCGACGCGAGCAGCAATGTCGCGATTCGATAAACCGCAATCGCGATAGGCTACAATCCGACGTTTATCAAAATCGGAAACGTGATGGTACGCATTTCTCCTCCTTACACGAGGCATCACAACAACGTTTCACCAGGCAACGCCAGTCAACTGCTGTTTGTGTATGAGAAATCGGTTGGAAACTTTCCTCATGTCAGCACGTTGTAGGTGTCGCCAGCGGCGCCAACCTTGTGTGAATGCTCTGAAAAGCTAATAATTTGCATATCACAGCACCTTCTTCCTGTCGGTTAAATTTCGCGTCTGTAGCACGTCATCTTCGTGGTGTAGCAATTTTAATGGCCAGTAGTGTATTTTGAAAATTTTAATGCAAAGCTCAACGGTACAGAGGTACTACTTTTAAACCATATATTTTACATGGTGATTAAGTGAATGACATCTACATGTACTATCAGAGTCAGCGACTCCCACACTGGACATACGTTGTGTACATAGTTCCACATAGTCAGCGCGTAGACAACTTTGCCACTAGAGCGCGCCCCGCTAAGCACAACAGCGCAGGCGCAGCGCTCGTCCGTCTCCGCACTACGAGATGGCGCTGCCATAGAGACGGACCAAATTCTGCTTCCGCCGATCCGCGTATTAATATGGGACGCAGCCAATGAGATTGCTGCTATCGTAGAACCTTTTCTCCTCGCGGATGACACTCGCGCAGTGATACCTGAACGCTCGTGGTATTATAACGAGTGTACAGACCTCCGATTAGTCAGTCTGCATCAGTCTGCATTTGTCTGTACCAGTCTATAGTCAAATTTCAGTCTGCGCCTAATAAGATTATCATATTCCTGTACATAGCCATGAAGATAAATGAATAGACACTTTGTCAAGTATCAGAGATATGTGAGAATAAGATTAACGTACCAAGACCAAAGGAACTTCAGATTGTCAATTATAAACAGCATCCAGAATCAAGTTATGTAATATCTATGATTTTTATTATTTTAATAAATGTGTGTGAAAATTAATCAAGTTCTGTTTAAAGTTGGTCACCGTCAATCTGCTACTCTAAGCGTGCAAGTGGCATTTCTATCGTCTGACCTAACGGCAGAAGATAAATACGCCACGTTAAGACCACGAGACATATTGCTGACACTCGCCTACTTCGCTAGAGCGACAAGTCAAATAATCTGATGGTGCGTGTACCGAAGGTCTTACAGTACGCACACCACAACATAGATAATATTATTCTACATACAATATCTCCTGAAGAATACAGTTTATAAGCTGTCAAAGGCATGGGGTAGGGTTAATAAACCTGTATTTAGCAGCTGGTTGGCTGTTATTTTCAGTCCACTGAAGCTAAAACAATTTTCGTTGTATCAGTTTCAACTGTGTAGTAGGTGGAGAATCTTCGCCCCTTCACCATAGACTAGTTCAGCAGAAGTAGATTTTGGGGAGGGGGAATGAGCAGCTGTTCGACGTGCAGGTGCGTGGAGAAGCTGAACCTGTCGTACAACAAGGTGAGCGTGCTGAGCTCGAGCATGCTGCGGGTGCTGGACCGCGTGGAGCTGGCGGACCTGGGCGGTAACCCGCTGCACTGCCGGGGCTGCCCGCTGGTGGAGCTGCAAGAGTGGCTGCTGGGCACCGCGGTGGAGGTGCGCGCCGGCGGGCTGGCCGCGGCCGCCACGGAGCTGCGCTGCGCCGCCCCGGCCGTCGTCGCCGGCTTGTCGGTGGGCGCGGCGCCCTCCAGCCCGGAGGACTGCCGGGCGCCAGTAGAGGAGCCGCGGCCGGTGCTCGCGCTGGCGCTCGGACTGGCGGCCGTGGCCGCGCTGCCGCTGGCCGCCGCGGCGCTCTGCTACCGCTACCGCTTCGAGCTGGCCTACAGCGCGCACCTGCTCCGGCTGCGCCTGCGCGCTCGGGCCAGAGCCAGAACTGGTGGAGGCAGTGCCGGCGCCGCCTTCCTGTACGATGCTTTCGTCTTGTACAGGTACACAACTCATTCTCTACGTTAAACACCAGACGTCTCATATTTTTTGGGATTGTCCCTTATTTAGCTCCAGTGTCCCATTGTCCTGATAAAATACATACAGACGTACCGGGTGATCAAAAAGGTCACTGCACGACATAAACCTATACGCCTCGCCTCGGCCCGTCAACACGACATTGTACTATTGATGACAGGAAACATGTTGCCTGGTCGGTCGAGTCTCGTTTCAAATTATATCGAGCGGATGGACGTGTACGGTTATGGAGACAACCTTATGAATCCGTGGACCCTGCATGTCAGCAGAGACTTTTCAAGCTGGTGGAGGCTCAGTAATAGTGTGGACCGTGTGCAGTAGTAGTGATATGGGATCCTTGATACGTCTAGATACGAGTCTAACAGGTGACACGTACCTAAGCATCCTGTCTGATCACCTGCATCCATTCATGTCAATTGTGCATTCCGACGGACTTGGGCAATTCCAGCAGGACAATACGATACCCCACACGTCCAGAATTGCTACAGAGTGGCGCTAGAGTTTAAACATTTCCGCTGGCCACCAAACTCCCCAGACATGAACATTATTGAACATATCTGGGATGCCTTGCAACGTGCTGTTCAGAAAAGATCTTCACCCCCTCGTACTCTTACGGTTTATGGACAGCCCTACAGGATTCATGGCGTCAGTTGCCTCCAGCACTGCTTCAGACATTATTCGGGTCCATGCCACGTCGTGTTGAGGCACTTCTGCGATATTAGGCAAGTGCGCAAGTTTCTTTGGCTCTTCAGTGTACACTGTGTAGCACCACTTGCTGTACTGAATAGGCGATTATAAAATGATATAAATATAGATCGAAAGACAGCAACGGAGAATCGCCGATACCGGTCATATGTATGAATAAATGATTTTAGTGAGCTTTGCAGCTGAAAACTTATTCATTGTCCATACTTGTTCTACATTTAGTTATGCTATATGTTACTTAAAAATACGCGATTTCAGAATACACGGTAGCGTTAATGAATTACGGGACAATATACCGGGTGATCAAAATGTCAGTATAAATTTGAAAACTGAATAAATCACGGAATAATGTAGATAGAGAGGTAGGAGAAAGAAAACTGGCGTTCTACGGATCGGAGCGTGGAATGTCAGATCCCTTAATCGGGCAGGTAGGTTAGAAAATTTAAAAAGGGAAATGGATAGGTTAAAATTAGATATAGTGGGAATTAGTGAAGTTCGGTGGCAGGAGGAACAAGACTTTTGGTCAGGTGATTACAGGGTTATAAATACAAAATCAAATAGGGGTAATGCAGGAGTAGGTTTAATAATGAATAAAAAAATAGGAGTGTGGGTTAGCTACTACAAACAGGATAATGAACGCATTATTGTGGCCAAGATAGACACAAAGCCCATGCCTACTACAGTAGTACAAGTTTATATGCCAACTACCTCTGCAGATGATGAAGAAATAGATGAAATGTATGACGAGATAAAAGAAATTATTCAGGTAGTGAAGGCAGACGAAAATTTAATAGTCATGGGTGACTGGAATTCGTCAGTAGGAAAAGGGAGAGAAGGAAACATAGTAGGTGAATATGGATTGGGGGGAAGAAATGAAAGAGGAAGCCGCCTTGTAGAATTTTGCACAGAGCATAACTTAATCATAGCCAACACTTGGTTCAAGAATCATAAAAGAAGGTTGTATACCTGGAAGAATCCTGGAGATACTAAAAGGTATCAGATAGATTATATAATGGTAAGACAGAGATTTAGGAACCAGGTTTTAAATTGTAACACATTTCCAGGGGCAGATGTGGATTCTGACCACAATCTATTGGTTATGAACTGCAGATTGAAACTTAAGAAACTGCAAAAAGGTGGGAATTTAAGGAGATGGGACCTGGATAAACTGAAAGAACCAGAGGTTGTAGAGAGTTTCAGGGAGAGCATAAGGGAACAATTGACAGGAATGGGGGAAAGAAATACAGTAGAAGAAGAATGGGGAGCTCTGAGGGATGAAGTAGTGAAGGCAGCAGAGGATCAAGTAGGTAAAAAGACGAGGGCTAATAGAAATCCTTGGGTAACAGAAGAAATATTGAATTTAATTGATGAAAGGAGAAAATATAAAAATGCAGTAAATGAAGCAGGCAAAAAGGAATACAAACGTCTCAAAAATGATATCGACAGGAAGTGCAAAATGGCTAAGCAGGGATGGCTAGAGGACAAATGTAAGGATGTAGAGGCTTGTCTCACTAGGGGTAAGATAGATACTGCCTACAGGAAAATTAAAGAGACCTTTGGAGAGAAGAGAACCACTTGTATGAATGTCAAGAGCTCAGATGGCAACCCAGTTCTAAGCAAAGAAGGGAAGGCAGAAAGGTGGAAGGAGTATATAGAGGGTTTATACAAGGGCGATGTACTTGAGGACAATATTATGAAAATGGAAGAGGATGTAGATGAAGACGAAATGGGAGATAAGATACTGCGTGAAGAGTTTGACAGAGCACTGAAAGGCCTGAGTCGAAACAAGGCCCAGGGAGTAGACAACATTCCATTTGAACTACTGATGGCCTCGGGAGAGCCAGTCATGACAAAACTCTACCATCTGGTGAGCACGATGTATGAGACAGGCGAAATACCCTCAGACTTCAAGAAGAATATAATAATTCCAATCCCAAAGAAAGCAGGTGTTGACAGATGTGAAAATTACCGAACCATCAGTTTAATAAGTCACAGCTGCAAAATACTAACGCGAATTCTTTGCAGACGAATGGAAAAACTGGTAGAAGCCGACCTCGGGGAAGATCAGTTTGGATTCCGTAGAAATGTTGGAACACGTGAGGCAATACTGACCTTACGACTTATCTTAGAAGAAAGATTAAGGAAAGGCAAACCTACGTTTCTAGCATTTGTAGACTTAGAGAAAGCTTTTGACAATGTTAACTGGAATACTCTCTTTCAAATTCTGAAGGTGGAAGGGGTAAAATGCAGGGAGCGAAAGGCTATTTACAGTTTGTACAGAAACCAGATGGCAGTTATAAGAATCGAGGGGCATGAAAGGGATGCAGTGGTTGGGAAGGGAGTAAGACAGGGTTGTAGCCTCTCCCCGATGTTATTCAATCTGTATATTGAGCAAGCAGTAAAGAAAACAAAAGAAAAATTCGGAGTAGGTATTAAAATTCATGGAGAAGAAGTAAAAACTTTGAGGTTCGCCGATGACATTGTAATTCTGTCAGAGACAGCAAAGGACTTGGAAGAGCAGTTGAACGGAATGGACAGTGTCTTGAAAGGAGGATATAAGATGAACATCAAGAAAAGCAAAACGAAGATAATGGAATGTAGTCAAATTAAGTCGGGTGATACTGAGGGAATTAGATTAGGAAATGAGAAACTTAAAGTAGTAAAGGAGTTTTGCTATTTAGGGAGTAAAATAACCGATGATGGTCGAAGTAGAGAGGATATAAAATGTAGACTGGCAATGGCAAGGAAAGCGTTTCTCAAGAAGAGGAATTTGTTAACATCGAGTATATATTTAAGTATCAGGAAGTCGTTTCTGAAAGTATTTGTATGGAGTGTAGTCATGTATGGAAGTGAAACATGGACGATAACTAGTTTGGACAAGAAGAGAATAGAAGCTTTCGAAATGTGGTGCTACAGAAGAATGCTGAAGATAAGGTGGGTAGATCACGTAACTAATGAGGAGGTATTGAATAGGATTGGGGAGAAGAGAAGTTTGTGGCACAACTTGACTAGAAGAAGGGATCGTTTGGTAGGACATGTTTTGAGGCATCAAGGGATCACAAATTTAGCATTGGAGGGCAGTGTGGAGGGTAAAAATCGTAGGGGGAGACCAAGAGATGAATACACTAAGCAGATTCAGAAGGATGTAGGTTGCAGTAGGTACTGGGAGATGAAGAAGCTTGCACAGGATAGAGTAGCATGGAGAGCTGCATCAAACCAGTCTCAGGACTGAAGACCACAACAACAACAACAACAACAGAGAGGTAAAAATTGACACACATGTTTGGAATGACATGGGGTTTTGTTAGAACCAAAAAAATACAAAAGTTCAAAAAATGTCTGACAATTGGCGCTTCATCTGATCAGAATAGCAATAATTAGCATAAAAAAGTAAGACAAAGCAAAGATGATGTTCTTTACAGGAAATGCCCGATATGTCAACCATCATTCCTCAACAATAGCTGTAGTCGAGGAATAATGTTGTGAACAGCACTGTAAAGCATGTCCGGAGCTATGATGAGGCATTGGCGTCGGATGTTGTCTTTCAGCATCCCTAGAGATGTCGGTCGATCACGATACACTTGCGACTTCAGGTAACCCCAAAGCCAATAATCGCACGGACTGAGGTCTGGGGACCTGGGAGGCCAAGCATGACGAAAGTGGCAGCTGAGCACACGATCATCACCAAACGACGCGCACAAGAGATCTTTCACGCGTCTAGCAATATGGGGTGGAGCGCCATCCTGCATAAACATCGTACGTTCCAGCAGGTGTTTATCAGCCAGGCTGGGGATGATGCGATTCTGTACCATATCGGCGTACCTCTCACCCGTCAAGATAGTAGTTATTTTGCTGTCCAGCGCCATCTGTCGGACATTTTGTGAACTTTTGTATTTTTTTTGTTCTAATAAAACCCCGTATCATTCCAAGCATGTGTGTCAATTTTTACCTCTCTATCTACATTATTCCGTGGTATATTAAGTTTTCAAATTTATACTGACTTTTTGATCACCCGGTATATTGTCCCGTAATTCATTAACGCTACCGTGTATTCTGAAATCACGTATTTTTAAGTAACATGTAGCATAACCAAATGTAGAACAAGTATAGACAATGAATAAATTTTAATATGCAGAGTTCACTAAAATCATTTATTCATACATATGACCGGTATCGGCGATTCTCCGTTGCTGTCTTTCGATCTATATTTATATCATTTTATAATCGCCTCATTCAGCACAGCAAGTGGTGCTACACATTGTACACCGAAGAGCCAAAGAAACTTGCGCACTTGCCTAATATCGCAGAAGTGCCTCAACACGACGTGGCATGGACCCGAATAACGTCTGAAGAAGTGATGGAGGGAACTGACGCCATGAATCCTGCAGGGCTGTCCATAAATCCGTAAGAGTACGAGGGGGTGGAGATCTCTTCTGAACAGCACGTTGCAAGACATCCCAGACATGCTCAATAATGTTCATGTCTGGGGAGTTTGGTGGCCAGCGGAAACGTTTAAACTCAGGCGCCACTCTGTAGCAATTCTGGACGTGTGGAGTGTCGCATTTTCCTGCTGGAATTGCCCAAGTCCGTGGGAATGCAAAATTGACATGAATGGATGCAGGTGATCAGACAGGATGCTTAGGTACCTGTCACCTATCAGAATCGTGTCTAGACGCTTCAAGGGCCCCTTTTCACTCCAACTGCACACGGCCCACACTTTTCCATAGCCTCTGCCAGCTTGTACAGTCTCTGCTCACATGCAGGGTCCATGGATTCATGAGGTTGTCTCCATAACCGTACATGTCCATCCGCTCGATATAAATTGAACGCGCGACCGCTACGGTCGCAGGTTCGAATCCTGCCTCGGGCATGGATGTGTGTGATGTCCTTAGGTTAGTTAGGTTTAAGTAGTTCTATGTTCTAGGGGAGTGATGACCTCAGATGTTAAGTCCCATAGTGCTCAGAGCCATTTGAACCATTTTTTTATGAATTGAAACGAGACTCGTCCGACCAGGCTGATGGTTCCAGTCATCAACAGTCCAATGTCGTGTTGACGGGCCGAGGCGAGGGGTAAAGCTTTATGTCGTGCAGTCATGAAGGGTACACGGGTGGAATTTCGTCTCCGAAAGCCTTTATCGATGATGTTTCGTTTAATGATTTGCACGCTGACACTTGTTAATGGCCCAGCATTGAAATCTGCAGCAATTTGCAGAAGGATTGCACGTCTGTCACATTGAACGATTCTCATCAGACTTCGTTAGTGCTGTTCTTGCAGGATCTTTTTCGGCCGCAGTGATGTCGGGGATTTGTTGTTTGCCCGGATTTCTGATATTCACGATACACTCGTGAAATGGTCGTACGGGAAAATCCCCACTTCATCGCTACGTCGGAGATGCTGTGTCCCATCGCTTATGCGCCGACTATAACACCAAGTTCAAACTCACTTAAATCTTGATAACCCGCCATTGTAGCAGCAGTAACCGATCTAACAACTGCGCTAGACACTTGGTGGCTTACACAGGCGCTGCCGACCACAGCACCGTATTCTGCCTGTTTACGGTATTTCAGAATATATGGGACCATTAATGAAACACGGGACAATACACACTGAAGCGCCAAAGAAACTGGTATAGGCACGCGTATTCAAATACAGAGATATGTAAACAGGCAGAATACGGCGCTGCGGTCGGCAACACCTATATAAGCCAACAAGTGTCTGGCGCAGTTGGTACAGATTTCAATGTCGGGCCACCAACAAGCGTCAGCGTGCGAATCATTCAACGAAACATCATCGATATGCGCTTTCGGAGACGAAGACCCACTCTTGTACCCTTGATGATTGCACGACATAAAGCTTTACGTCTCGCCTGGGCCCGTCAACACTGACATTGGACTATTGATGACTGGAAACATGTTGCCTGGTCGGACGAGTCTCGTTTCAAATTGTATCGAGCTGACGGACGTGTACGGTTATGGAGACAGCCGCATGATTCCATGGACCCTGCATGTCAGCAGAGACTTTTCAAAGTTGGTGGAGGCTTTGTAATATTGTGGGCCGTGTGCAGTTGGAGTGATATAGAACCCCTGGTACGTCTGCATCCATTCGTGTCCATTGCGTATTCCGACAGACTTGGGCAATTCCAGCAGGACAGTTCGACACCCTAAACATCCACATTTGCTACAGAGTGCTTCCAGGAAGAGTCTTCTGAGTTTAAACATTTCCGCTGGCCACCAAACTCCCCAGACATGAATATCATTGAACATATCTGTGATGCCTTGCAACGTCCTGTTCAGAAGAGATCTCCACCCCCTCGTACTCTTACGGATTTATGGACAGCTCTGCAGGATTAATGGCGTAAATTTCCTCCTGCACCACTTCAGACTTTAGTGGAGTCCGTGCCACGTCGTGTTGCGCCCCTTCTGCGTGCTCGCGAGGGCCCTACACGATATTAGGCAGGTGTACCAGTTTCTTTGTACACAGTGTCCACGTAAACCACTAACATGACATGAGTATTTTATACAACCCTTATAATGCTGTCCTTACTCATTTGGTTTGAAGCAGAATGATATGAGCACACTCATAAAGATTCATGGTGTGCACCGAAAAACTGTGATCACATTCTTTCTCTTTCTTTAGCGTAGGTTGTACCTATACTGATGAGGCAAAACATGATGACCACTGCCAACCGCCAAATTGTATGCAGCCTGGTGGTGATGCGGTTGAGTGACGCGATAACGAAAGCACATAAGAGGAGCATAGACGAACGGGGAGTCATTCGAGCGATGATATGGATGGGGAAATCGACCGACACAAAAGAGTTTGACAAAGAGCAGATTATTATGGCATTTTACCCGGGAACGAACATCTCGGAAACGACGAAGCTGACCAGTTGACGGCGTGCCACTGTCGCGAGTATATATGGACAGCTGCTGAAGTGGCTGAAGCGCTGCAAACCACCACTAGGTGACTGGGTGTTTGACGTCGACGCCACATTGCAGAACGTGGAGCTCGGAGGCTTGCCCAGTCTGTAAAGCAGGAGACGCAGCGATTTGTGGCACATCCAGCGACAGAAAACAGCACAAGTCCAGGTCCAGGGCGTTTCGTAGCTTACAGAACATTGCCGAACATGGGGCTCAGCAAGTTGAATGCAAACGTATCGCCTGGTAGGATGAATCACTTTTCTAGATGCACCAGGTCGATGTTCATCTCCGGATATGCCGTCATCCAGGCGACTGAGCGAATGTTTTCTCGAAAATAGCACCGTGTCACGGACGCGGGTCGGTGGGAGCAGTATTATGGAATTGGGGACATTCACCGAGGCTTCCTCTGGAAGCGTGGCAGTAATAGAATGCACCATGACAGCTGTGGGCCACATGAACTTGACTGCGGACCACCTGCATACCTTCATCACTGGTGCCTTTCCTGGAGGCGATGGAATTTCCGCCAGCATAAATGGCCGTGTTACAAGACCAGAGTCGTGCTACAGTAGTTTGAAGTGCATTACAGTGATCTCACCACTGATGTTGTGGCTATCGTGGATCACACTCGGTGCACTATCGGGTGTCAGCTCCACACATACCAATCATTGGCCCCATAATTTACGAGAACTGCATGACCTGTGCGTAGACATTGGTGCTTCATAACTCCAGAAATCTGCCAAGGATTTTCCAAAACGATACCACGCAGAATAGTGGCTGTTTTGTGTCCGGAAGTGGATTAGCACGCTGGTTAGCAAATGGTCGCAACGTTTTGGCTAAACAATGTAAATCGTGTTGATAATGAGTGCCTGCACAGGGTAAGTATGGGAAGGGGAGACGAAACCATACGTTGGCACACAGCTACTTCTCTCAGATACTGCCAAGGGGGTCGCAGAGCATCCCATGAAGAGAATGAATTTTACATTCTGTAGCGGAGTGTGCGCTGATACGAATCTTTCTAGCAGATCAAACCTCTCTGCCGGACGGGGACTGGAATTTGGGACGTTTGCCTTTTGCGAGGGAGTGCTCTAACGACTGAGCTATCAAATCACGGCTTACTAGCCGTTCTCATAGCTTTATTTCCGCGAATACCTCATCTCCAAACTTCGCATTGCTTCATGTGCTAGGAAGTTTCACATCAGCGCACTGTCCGCTGCAGAGTTTGAAACTGATTCTGGAAACATCCCCCAGGCTGAGGGTAAGCCATATCTCTGCAGTATCCTTTCTTGCAGGAATGCTAGTCCTACAAGTTTCGCAAGAGAACTGTGAAGTTTCGGAGGCAGCAGATAGATACTTGTTGCGGAAGTAATGCTGGAAGGACGGGTCGTGATCCGTGCTTGGGTAGCTCATTTGCGAAAGGCAGAGGTCCCGACTTTCGAGTCTCGGTACGGCATACAGTTTTGATCTGGCCGGAAATTTCATCTCACGACGATATCATCATTAGAAATCCCATATTTTCTCCTTGTGGAACACTGGGTTTTGAAATTTAATAAGAACATTGGCACAATAGCTGGTCAACAAATAATAAATGGCAGCATTTCTTTTATTCCTCCTGGCAAATGTTAGCGACGAATTTTCTTCTGAGAATAGGATTTGAACCGCCACATTTAAGAACGCTAACACCGCAGTAGTGTCCATTACCGACTGCCTCTACCCAGATGGGTTATAAGTCAAATTATGTCGACAGAATTTTGAATACGACCAGATTTCCTTTGGATAATGTGCTCAAAGACAAGTGCAAGTCACATCTTAATAAGAAAACTATCCGACCCCAAGAGTCGTTACAGCCTGATTGTTATCATGCCTGCTGAAGAGCTGATGTTGATTACAGTGGAGGTGACCGGCAGTGGGTGGTTGAGACGCTGGTGCCGCTGTTGGAGAAAGGACCGCAGCGCTACCGCCTCTGCCTGCACGAACGTGACTTCCAGCTGGGCACCGTCATCGTGCAGAACATCTCCAGCTCCATGGACCGCAGCCGGCACACCATCGTTGTTCTCTCAGAAAACTTCGTCAGCAGCAAGGTGGGTCAATAATGCAAGTACGTTAAGGACGCTATAAGTCAGCACTAAAGGTATCTAGAGTTAATGCTGGCCTATGGCAGCCTTTTAGTGTCACCTTTATGGGCAAAGCAGTAGTTGCAGCAGTAGTAGCAGTAATTTAATTCATCTGTAGCTGAACTCCACAAGGATATTACATATGTCTTGGTATTACAATGCACGAACAACTAACTTAACTTTACATACTTACAGATATAATCCGATAAGGACGGGATAGGTAGTCGGCCGTTGCTTTATAGTAGGAACCATGTTGCCATTTGCCAGAAGTAATTCTGGAAAATCGCGGAAAACCTAATCAGGATGGCTAGATGTATACGAAACCAGTCTATTTAAAATAGTGCTGCCTCTTTCGATTTATCCCTAGTGTACAACATTGTTTTAACAAGTTGTTGTTGTGGGCTTCAGTCCAGAGACTGGTTTGATGCAGCTCTCCATGGTACTCTATCCTGTGCAAGCTTCTTCATCTCCGAGTAGCTACATACAACTTACATCCTTCTGAATCTGTTTAGTGTATTCATGCCTTGGTCTCCCTCTACGATTATTACCCTCCGCGCTTCCCTCAAATGCTAAACTGATGATCCCTTGATGCCTCAGAACGTGTCCTACCAACCGATCCCTTCTTGTAGTCAAGTTGTACCACAAGTTCCCCAATTATATTCAGTACTTCTTCATTAGTTACGTGATCTACCCATCTAATCTTCAGCATTCTTCTGTGGCACCACATTTCGAAAGCTTCTATTCTCTTCTTGTCTAAACTACTTATCGTCCATACAAATACTTTCAGAAAAGGTTTCCTGAGCCTTAAATCCATACTCGATGCTAACACATTTCTCTTCTTCAGAAACGCTTTCCTTGCCATTGCCAGTCCACATTTTATATCCACTCTACTTAGACCATCATCAGTTATTTTTTCCCCAAATAGCAAAACTCATCTACTGCTTTAAGTGTCTCATTTCATAATTTAATTCCCTCAGCATCACCGGATTTAATTCGACTACATTCCATTACCCTCGTTTTGCTTTTGTTGATGTTCATTTTATATCCTACTTTCAAGACACTATCCATTCCGTTCAGCTGCCCTTCCAGGTCCATGTCGTCTTTGACAGAATTGCAATGTCGTCGGCAAACCTCATTAGTTTTTATTTCCTCTCCATGGATTTTAATTCCTACTCCAAATTTTTCTTTTGTTTCCTTTACTGCTTGCTAAATATACAGATTGAATAACACCGGAGATAGGCTACAACCCTGGTTCACTTCCTTCTCAACCACTGCTTCCCTTTCATGCCCCTCGACTCTTATAACTGCCGTTTCTGTACAAATTGTAAATAGCCTTTCATTCCTTGTATTAGACCCCTGCCACCCCCAGAATTTGAAAGAGAGTATTCCAGTCAACACTATCAAAAGCTTTCACTAAGTCTACAAATATTATAAACGTAGGTTTGTCTTTCCTTAATCTATCTTGTAGCATAAGTCATAGGGTCAGTATTGCCTCACGTGTTTCAACATTTCTACGGAATCCAGATTGATCTTACCCGAGGTCGGCTTCTACCAGTTTTTCCATCCGTCTGTAAAGAATTCGTGTTAGTATTTTGCAACTATGACTTATTAAACTGATAGTTTGGTAATTTTCACACCTGTCAACACTTGCTTTCTTTGGGCTTGGAATTAATATATTGTTCTTGAAGTCTGAGGGTATTTCGCCTGTCTCATACATCTTGCTCACCAGATGGTAGAGTTTTGTCTGGTTCTCCCAAGGCTATCAGTAGTTGTAACGGAATGTTGTCTACTCCCGGGGCCTTGTTTCGACTTAAGTCTTTCAGTGCTCTGTCAAACTCTTCACGCAGTATCGTATCTCCCATCTCAACTTCATCTACGTTCTCTTTCATTTCAATAATATTGCCCTCAAGTACATCGCCCTTGTATAGACCCTGTATTTACTCCTTCCACCTTTCTGCCCTCCCTTCTTTGTTTAGAACTGGTTTTCCACCTGAGCTCTTGATATTCACACAAGTGGTTCTTTTTTCTCCAAAGGCCTCTTTAATTTTCCTGTAGGCAGTATCTATCTTAACCCTGGTGAGATATATCCTTACATTTTTCTTCTAACCATCTTTGCTTATCCGTTTTGCGCTTCCTGTCGATCTCATTTTTGAGACGTTTGTATTCCTTTTTGCCTGCTTCATTTACTCCTTTCTCCTTTCATCAATTATATTCAGTATCTCTACCCAAGGATTTCTACTAGCCCTCGTCTTTTTACCTACTTGATCCTCTGCTGCCTTCACTATTTCATCTCTCAAAGCTACCCATATATCTCTACTCAAGGATTTCTACGAGACCTCGTCTTTTTACATACTTGATCCTCTGCTGCCTTCACTATTTCATCTCTCAAAGCTACCCATTCTTCTTCTACTGTATCTTTTTATCCCGTTCTTGTCAATCATCCCTTAATGCTCTCTCTGAAATTCTCTACAACCTCTAGTTCTTTCAATTTATCCAGGTCCCATCTCCTTAAATTTCCACCTTTTTGCAGTTTCTTCAATTTTAATGTACAGTTCATAAGCAATAGATTGTGATCAGAGTCCACATCTGCCCCTGGAAATGCCTTACAATTTAAAACGTGGTTCCTAAATCTCTGTTTTACCATTATATAATCTATCTGAAACCGTCCAGTGTCTCCAGGCCTCTTCCACGTATAAAACCTTCTTTCATGATTCTCAAACCAAGTGTTATCTATGATTAAGTTACGCTCTATGCAAAATTCTACCAGGCGGCTTCCTCTTTCATTCCTTACCCCCATTCCATATTCACCTACTACTTTTTCTTCTCTTCCTTTTGCTACTATCGAATACCAGTCCCCCATGACTATTATATTTTCATATTCCTTCACTATCTGAATAATTTCTTTCATCTCATCATAATTTTCATCAATCTTTTCGTCATCTGCGGAGCTAGTTGGCATATAAACTTGTACCACTGTGGTAAGCGTGGGCTTCGTGTCTATCTTGGCCACAATAATGCGTTCACTATGCTGTTTGTAGTAGCTTATCCGCACTCCTATTTTTTATTCATTATTAAACCTACTCTTACATCACCCCCATTTGATTTTGTATTTATAAGTCTGTATTCACCTGACGAGAAGTCTTGTCCCTCCTGTCACTGAACTTCAGCAATTCCCACTATATCTAGCTTTAACCTATCCATTTCCCTTTTTAATTTTTCTAACCTACCTGCCCGATTAAGGGATCTGACATTCCACGTTCCGATCCGTAGAACGCCAGTTTTCTTTCTCCTGAAAACGGCATCCTCCTACGTAGTCCCCGCCCGGAGATCCGAATGGGGGACTAGTTTACCTCCGGAATATTTTACCCAAGAGGAAAATTACGGCTGTAGTTTCCCCTTGCTTTCAGCCGTTCGCAGTACCAGCACAGCAAGGCCGTTTTGATTAATGTTACAATGCCAGATCAGTCAATCATCCACACTGTTGTCCCTGCAACTACTGAAGAGGCTGTTGCCACTTTTCAGGAACCACACGTTTGTCTGTTTTAACAAGAAGTTATTTAATAATGTAAAAGGTCACACTGTCCATTTCTGACTCCCAGTCGCTGCACACACTATACGTACATGGTTTCATAATGCAACACTACACACGCTATCAGCTGATATCAGAGATGCTAAGCTCAGAAAGACGATAACATTTTGGTACCATACATTGCATAGCTTTGGGAGTAATTTTTCCAGAAAAGGTAAAAGGGGACTAGTATATCAATGAGAAGTCCAGCACACCTCACACCCAAACGATCCTGAAAAGTACCAATACCAGTGCTTGTTACCCACACGCAGGGGCAGGCCAGTGACCCTGGACACACGACGCTATCAAGCATAGGACAGCCATCAATGGTGCAATAGTACACTCATGAGTAATTGAATTAGAGACACCGCACCTAACTGCGTGTAGTTTCTCCTTTCTACCTGATTAGAGTGGTGGCTTATTGCATCATGTAGTCCACGAAACAGTAGAGGATTTGACAAACTTTCCATATCCCTGATGCACAATTTTCGCCTTTACCTACGAAGATCAGTTGGAGCTGGATCTAATGCACACAGATCTCGGTCGAAGGCATTCCAGGGAACTGAGGCCATGTCTCCCATACTGGACAAGTAGGGGGCGGGGGTGCAGTGATCGGCGGTACTTAATAATCCTTATGTCTGTCATTGTCGTTTCTTCGTACTTGTACCCCTTCAGTGGCGACTACTAACGTGAATCACGACAGATCAGTTCAGCGGAAGGTTCTCGCGCTTCGACTGTCCAATAGAGGGACACTGGATTCCAATTCGGGGGGACGAGGGTTGAAATTCGCGCCCGGCCATCGTTATTTAGGTTTCCCCTCATTTCCCTAAGTCGCTCCAGGGAAGTACCGGGAAGCTTCCTCTGAAAGGGCACAGCCAGTTTCCTCCCATGATCATTATAACATTCTGAGTGTGTGATCCGTCTTGACGTCGATGACGACGGGACGTTAAACCCTAATCTTCGCTTCTTCCAACTGTGGTGTGCTTGCGCCTCTGCTAAGCTCCGTACCTAATGACGTGTGATAAGTAGGGTTGCCTGTATTGCGCGTTGGCTTCTGCACCTCAAAAAGAGGAGGTAATTTTACACGGTACACCTACTCACCAACTGTTATCACGCAGCAGTAACTGCAATATAACTTGTAGAGCTACTCATCCATCCGCTGTTACAATCTGCGATCGTTTCTTGTACTGCCGAATTCCATTCACATCAATCACAAAGACAGCTGCCGGTTTTTGGTCAGCATCTCTTGATGTTGTTGGATGTTGTCTCTTAATATAGTTGTTGACGGTCGATCCGAAACTGGCACAGTTAACACTCCGTTTCAGAAAGCGTCCGAACACATATTCTACTCACGACGTTTCTTCCTTACAATTCCTCCCACATTACGGCGGCTTCTGTAGCTGTTTTACTCATTTTGGAAAAAGAACGATGTTTATGCATTTCTCCTTTGCGCTATGACACGAATTTTCTCACCAGTACATGTGAATGATGTATGTCTGATGGTAATGGTGCTTTTCGAAATGTTGTATGGTTCAATTGGCTCTGAGCACTATGGGACTTACCTACTGAGGTCATCAGTCCCCTAGAACTTAGAACTACTTAAACCTAACTAACCTAAGGACATCACACACATCCATGCCCGAGGCAGGATTCGAACCTGCGACCGTAGCGGTCACGCGGTTCCAAACTCAAGCGCTTAGAACCGCACGGCCACACCGGACGGCGAAATGTTGTATGTGTATGAAAATGTCCACACACGTAAAGACAACTCATGGTGGCATTGTGTGCCCACAAAACATTTTGATGTAACTTTGATTCTCTGTCCCTAAAGGAAGATCAGGCTGCTCGATTTGGGCATATTGTAGAACCAGCCGAATGCCAGACATGCTGATAGTGGGGCAGAGGGGGTCATACACGGTCCAGTCCACAGGTGACCACCGGCTATGTTCGACGTCAACCACTCACAAACGGCAGGTGGCAGCAAGGGGTTATACAACGTGTCATGGGGACGAGAAAACAGTGTGATGGTTTTGTTAATGTGAACACGGAGCGATCTACCTGACGTCCAAACGGGCATAATCATTTGCTTTCGGGCCAAGAGTGGAAGCATTTCTGAAACGGCTGAGTTTGTAAGCCGTTCGCTTGCCACCGTGGTTAACGTACACCGTGCGTGGCAAAATGGCGCTAATCAAAACCGGCGCAGAGGCATCTGTGGTGCAGCACGGGCCATAAATGACAGAAATGATAATTAAATCAAGACCCTAAGCTGTCGTCACGTGTTGATATACATCAATGGGGACAGTTGAAAATGTGTGCCCCGACCGGGACTCGAACCCGGTATCTCCGGCTTACATGGCAGACGCTCTATCTGAGCTACCGAGGGCACAGAGGATAGTGCCACTGCAGGGATTTATCCCTTGCACGCTCCCCGTGAGACCTACATTTCCAACTTAATGTCCACACACTACATTCGTAGTGCCCAGAACAGATACCATCTTCGTATATAGTTAAGGCTAACCGGCCATTGACCTTCTTCTTCTGTGCTGAATGCACACGCATTGCCCGAACTCTTACGGGACTCGGTAAGATTGTCTGCCGCGAGTAATGAGTGTAATGGGCAGGGGCACTACGAATGTAGTGTGTAGACACTAAGTTGGGAATGTGGGTCTCACGGGGAGCGTGCTAGGGATGAGCCCCTCCAGTCGCATTATCCTCTGTGCCCTCGGTGGCTGAGATGGACAGAGCGTCCGCCATGTAAGCAGGAGATCCCGGGTTCGAGTCCCGGTCGGGGCACACATTTTCAACTGTCCCCGTTGATGTATATCAAAGCCTGTGACAGCTTAAGGTCTTGATTTAATAATCATTTCATTCTAAGAGAGCTGCATGGTCACCGATGATATCTGTTCTTTCGCACATGTCCGAAAGAACAGATACCATCGTCATATATACACTCCTGGAAATGGAAAAAAGAACACATTGACACCGGTGTGTCAGACCCACCATACTTGCTCCGGACACTGCGAGAGGGCTGTACAAGCAATGATCACACGCACGGCACAGCGGACACACCAGGAACCGCGGTGTTGGCCGTCGAATGGCGCTAGCTGCGCAGCATTTGTGCACCGCCGCCGTCAGTGTCAGCCAGTTTGCCGTGGCATACGGAGCTCCATCGCAGTCTTTAACACTGGTAGCATGCCGCGACAGCGTGGACGTGAACCGTATGTGCAGTTGACGGACTTTGAGCGAGGGCGTATAGTGGGCATGCGGGAGGCCGGGTGGACGTACCGCCGAATTGCTCAACACGTGGGGCGTGAGGTCTCCACAGTACATCGATGTTGTCGCCAGTGGTCGGCGGAAGGTGCACGTGCCCGTCGACCTGGGACCGGACCGCAGCGACGCACGGATGCACGCCAAGACCGTAGGATCCTACGCAGTGCCGTAGGAGACCGCACCGCCACTTCCCAGCAAATTAGGGACACTGTTGCTCCTGGGGTATTGGCGAGGACCATTCGCAACCGTCTCCATGAAGCTGGGCTACGGTCCCGCACACCGTTAGGCCGTCTTCCGCTCACGCCCCAACATCGTGCAGCCCGCCTCCAGTGGTGTCGCGACAGGCGTGAATGGAGGGACGAATGGAGACGTGTCGTCTTCAGCGATGAGAGTCGCTTCTGACTTGGTGCCAATGAGGGTCGTATGCGTGTTTGGCGCCGTGCAGGTGAGCGCCACAATCAGGACTGCATACGACCGAGGCACACAGGGCCAACACCCGGCATCATGGTGTGGGGAGCGATCTCCTACACTGGCCGTACACCACTGGTGATCGTCGAGGGGACACTGAATAGTGCACGGTACATCCAAACCGTCATCGAACCCATCGTTCTACCATTCCTAGACCGGCAAGGGAACTTGCTGTTCCAACAGGACAATGCACGTCCGCATGTATCCCGTGCCACCCAACGTGCTCTAGAAGGTGTAAGTCAACTACCCTGGCCAGCAAGATCTCCGGATCTGTCCCCCATTGAGCATGTTTGGGACTGGATGAAGCGTCGTCTCACGCGGTCTGCACGTCCACCACGAACGCTGGTCCAACTGAGGCGCCAGGTGGAAATGGCATGGCAAGCCGTTCCACAGGACTACATCCAGCATCTCTACGATCGTCTCCATGGGAGAATAGCAGCCTGCATTGCTGCGAAAGGAGGATATACCCTGTACTAGTGCCGACATTGTGCATGCTCTGTTGCCTGTGTCTATGTGCCTGTGGTTCTGTCAGTGTGATCATGTGATGTATCTGACCCCAGGAATGTGTCAATAAAGTTTCCCCTTCCTGGGACAATGAATTCACGGTGTTCTTATTTCAATTTCCAGGAGTGTAGATGACAGAGGTGAACGGCGGCTGCAGAGATGTGTGCGGGCGAATAGTCCCGTCAACGACCGTTCAGCGAACTTTGGTCCGTATCGGCCTCTGCAGCGGGCGCCTGGTTCATGGAACCATGCTGACTGCTGTCCATCGTGCGGAAGGCTGGAATCTGCACGCCAAAAGCGCCTCTGGACGTCCAATGAGTGGCGACAGGCGGCCGTTTCAGATGACAGGTGACGGTTGGCGTGTACGGGGTGAATCGTCTGAAAGAAAATACCATGCAGCAATCGCCGGAAGGGTCCAGACCAGAGGAGAGAGCGTTATGGTCTGGGGGATGTTTTCCTGTCATTCCCTGAGCGATATCATCATTCTGGAAGCAACTATGGATCAACACAAGTATGCACCTGTCGTCGGGGATCATATCCACCTCTACGTGCAATTTGTTTTTCTTCGGCACGATGCTATTTACCAGCAGGGTACTGCAATGTGTTACACAGCTCGTAGTTTACGTGCGCGGTTCGAAGAGCACCAGGATGAGTTCACCGCACTCTCTTGGCCACCAAACCCCCCGGATTGAAAACCGATCGAAAATCGGTGAGACCACTTTGATCAGGCTGTTCGCGCCATGGATTCTCACCCGAGAAACCTAGCGCAACTGGCCACGCTACTGGAGTGGGTATGGGTGCACATCCATGTTGGCACCTTCCAGAGCTTCACTGACTCTCTTCCTGCACGTTTTTCAGAAGTCCGCACATCAAAAGTTTATTATTCAGGCATTTGATTGGTGGTCATATTAATGTGACTGGACGGTGTACAAACAAGCAAACCTCGTGGTCAGAACCAGAGGATAGAAACTATTTTTCTTTTAATTCTATATCAGTATATCCTAAACAAGAATATTAAAGGTTACTGTATGTGAAACTGTATTTGTATAATTATCAGTACACAGGATCCAAAGGTCTCACGTTCGATCTCCAGTCAGTCCTACGATTTTCATGCGTCACTTATTACTTCTTTCATCTCTGACAATGGTTCTTAATATAAAAATGCGTAGCTGCAACGTGGCTCGGTGACCACATGAAACTGAAACACTCCCATAACTGGCTGGTGAGTCAGCTAATATACTGCCGAGTCAAAAAAATTGTAACCAGTTGTTCAATAACGTATTGATTCGCCTTTGGAACGTACAGTATATCAACGATTCGACAGGTCCTCCAGAATTTTCCAGAGGAGTGTGTCGCCAGATGTCTCTGCACGGGTCACGTAGTCCCAAAAATTACGCGTCTGTAGTTTGTGGACGTTGAGCTGACGACCGATCGCATCCCAGACATGTTCCATCGGGTTCAGATCAGTCGAATTCGGTAGTCACTATCATGCTCCTCAAACCACTGCAGCACGATTCTGGCGTCGTGACACAGACATTTATCTTGCTGAAAGATGCCATCGCCATTGGGGAAAATATCTAGCATGAAGAGGTGCAGTTGGTCCGCTATAATGTTCACGTATTCCACAGCTATCGCGTTACCTTACCTCCGATTACTACCACATGTCTCTCGGAAGCTCATGTAAATGACGCCAAGTTTCCGATCTAAGGCCGTACACTCTAGAATCGGCATACCAGTCAGGTAAAATCGCCGTGAGTAGTGAGGAAATCATCCCACCGTGTCCTGCTGCGCGAATAAGTCCGTAACTGCCTGCTATCCAACCTCGTTTGAGGAGACCCTTCAAGGCGTTTTTTAAGTGACTGAAGACGTGATAATCGGATAGAGAGAGTTCAGAACCATAGCGCGGGTGCTCCCACTCGAACTGGCGCAACTTCTGCGTTACGACATTTGCGATATGGGAACGTGCGTTTTCGTGAAGCAGCAGCACCCCTTGGCGCACCATTCTTTTGGTGGTTTTCGACAAACATGGTACCCCCACACACACTCTTCATTCTCCGATTGATGTCTGCTGGTGTTTATCCTTTGACAGCCAAGAAAAGAATAACGGCACGTCGGTCCTGTTTGGATGCATTTGGAAATAGTTAACGTTTTCACATTTACTGCACGCTCGTCCACAAGGTACGAATACCACACTAACCACTTTTGTACATGTTGGTGCTTATATTCTGCATCGGAGTCACCCTAAATTGCATACGCGGTGCAGCAACTCCCTCAAATGGAAATTTTTTGATCGCCTCATATAACACAATGAAAATGAATGAAATGAAGTCCCATTCTTCTTTACAGAGCGTAGGGGAACGATGCGGGAGACCCGCACCGCCTTACTAGGCAAGGTCCTAATGGAGGTGGTTTGCCGTTGCCTTCCTCCGACCGTAATGGGGATGAATGATGATGATGAAGACGACACAACAACACCCAGTCATCTCGAGGCAGGAAAAATCCCTGACCCCGCCGGGAAGCGAACCCGGGACCCCGTGCTCGGGAAGCGAGAACGCTACCGCGAGACCACGAGGGCGGACATATAACACAATACTGTCCCCGTTGTCCTGCGTGTGAGGTGCAATGCATATTTTGAGCAGTTGTTCAGCTGGATTTCCTTTGATCCAGGGTCCACTGTCGATGGTCCTGTGTACACTGCACTCTTTTTCTTTCTTTTTTTAATTTGTGACTTTTAGCCTCAAGTATTTCGGAATTTTACACTGTGTAATTGTAGATGTCGTTGGTTCAACACGGGAACACGTAGGTGCCGTATGCTGCGGGATCAACAATGTGCGCTGAACGGCGTGCTCTGAAGCAATTACGCCAGCAGCAGCAGTGCGCTCTGTCGTCAGATCCGCCTCAGATCGCCGCCACTCGTACTTTGCAGAACAGGCTAACCTCCGACCTCCGCGTTCTCTAGTGAGGCATGGTTGTCAGATATCTTGCCGCTTAGTCTTGTTTTCACCGTATTTCCACCACTTTTGATAGATGCTGACGACGGTAGCACGCTAAGAACTTTTAGGAAGTACTCACTCCCAGATGCCGGGTCGTAAAATTATGTGTTTTTTTTTATAGTCGTTTACATTACTAGATTTCTCCATTCGGGGCCCATATCGTCTCTGTATCTAAATCTGACAGAAAAAGAGACTCTGGTGCTATTTGAAGTACACCAGCGGCAAGACACAATCAATACCTTCATAGGCCATTCCAGTGGTAATCTTACTGATGACAGCGGTACTGAAGCGGACTTATTAAACACAGTTTTCCGAAATTCCATCACAAAAGAGGACGAAGTAAATATTAAAGAATTCGAATCGAGAACATCTGCCAACATGAGTAACTTGAAGCAGTTATCCTCGGTGCAGTGATGTACCTTAAAACATGAAAGCAAGTCTTCCGGTCCGTGTGGCATGCCACCAAGGTTCATTTTAAAGTAAGCAGATACAATACCCCTATACATAGCATTCGTATAAAACCACTCGCTCGAAGAAAGATCCGTACCAACAGACTGGGAAGTTGCACAGGGCAAACCAATACTCAAGAAAGGAAACAGAAGGAATCCGCTGAATTACAGATCCATATGACTAACGTTGATTTGCAGTACGATTTTGGAACATATACCGTGTTCGAACATTATGAATTATCTTGAAAGTAACGGTCTATTGACACACTGTCAGGACGTATTAAGAAAATACAACTAGCTCTTTATTCGCACGAAGTAATGGGTGATATCGACAGGGGATCTCAAATCGGTTCCATACTTGCTGATTCCCAAAAGGTTTTTGACACCGTTTTTCACAACAGACATAAAATCAAATTGCATGCCTGTGAAGTATCGCTTCAGTTGTGCGGCTGGATTCATGATTTGCTGTCAGAAAGGTCAATGTGCATAGTAATGAATGGAAAATCATCGCCTAAAACAGAAGTCATATCCTGCTTTCACCAAAGAAGTTTTAAAGGACCTCTGCTGTTCGTAATCTACATAAGCGATTTAGGAGACAATCCGAGCAGCTCGTGTAATAAAGTCCCCAAGAGATCAACACCAATTGTAAAACGACTTAGACACGATATCTGCATGATGCGAAAAGTGGCAGCTATCTCGCAGTAAAGAAAAATATGAGGCTATTCGTTAAATTTCAGCTACACGACAAATCACGCAAATTTAAAGGCTCTCAATTCGACTAAATACCTAGGAATTACTTTTACGAACTGCTTAAATTGGAACGATAGCATAGATAATGTTGTGGAGGAGGCAAATCAAAGATTACGTTTTATTGGCAGAACGCTTAGTCTACTAAATAGCCGGTCTACACTACACTTGTTCGTCCTCTGCTAGAGTATTGCTGTTGAAAGGTCTCTGTTGGATTCCTTTCATGTTTAATTTCTTAAATCTGTTGCCATTTATGGAATAAATTCCTCTTCTAAATGTACTGTGGCGTTTCTGACTATCTGGGAGGAGACTGAGCAGTGGAACGTGTTACTTTTACACATAAACAAGAACGATCTGTCACACTACTACACTTTAAAGCACAGTTTATATGTAATTCTTATATGTAATTCATGTCACACAGTCTCATACGGAACCTACATCCGCTTTCTTTTATATACTGTATATGATAAGATACTGTCATCCCCCTTCCCTTTTGTGTGAGAGGATGAATGAGCATATGTATTTCTAGTTGCATGCTTGAGGGTAGCAGACAAGGCTGTCTGCTAGAGAACAGTAGGACCAACGTCGAAACAGGTAGCTACACTTCCTAAAAGCAAAGAGGTTTCTATCCTTAGTATGGTCCTGTCCGTCTGCCCCTCTGGCCACACCCTCAGGAAGCACGCTCGGCAGTAGGGCAGTTGCAGGGTGGCCGTGGCGAGCGTCTGAAGTGGTAAGATCTCCGGCTAAGCGCGTGTCTGTTAAGTCCGTAGGACAATGGATTTCTTAAGTTCAGCCAAACTGAAAATTTAATCACCTTTATTTCGGGTTTAGGTCTAAAATATCCGATGTTATCTTAAATTGCAGCGCAGTGTAATTATCGTGTGAAGTTCAGATTATTTTCCGGTAGTTGCTTTGTTACTACTTTGTGAGTAAAGTGGAACCACGTGTTGATCAGTAACTCTAACTAAGTTCATCAATCTTAAATCCGAATGTGCGTGAGATTATAACGTCTCGTCTTGAGAATATTTTTTTAATATAGCAACTTTTCTTTATGCTTTTCTTTATGTTCAACCCACGTGGGGTGTACTTTGCGAGACCAGTACCACGTGCTTATATAACTGTTTGACCCATCAGGTTAATAGTAAGACGTTAGTAACCAGTTCAAGGTTTTTCTTTTGTCAATTGCTTTTCGATCTAATTTATTTTAATTATCAAAATTATTGTGGAGTTGTACGCTTTGCGTAAACCAAGTTGACCACGTGAAGCATGTGGTGTAATCATCAAAGTAGCCCTCAGCTATTCTTTTTGCGAAGTCTTCACAAAGAGTTAATATGAATTTAGTATACCAGTGTGTGGTAATTACATGACGGACAGGATTGTGGTATGAACGTAATTTCTTTGGGTAAAACCTGAATCAGCAAGAAGAAATTAACCACAACCAACAGATTCAGGTTTTACCCAAAGAAATTACGTTCATACCACAATCCTGTCCGTCATGTAATTACCACACACTGGTATACTAAATTCATATTAACTCTTTGTGAAGACTTCGCAAAAAGAATAGCTGAGGGCTACTTTGATGATTACACCACATGCTTCACGTGGTCAACTTGGTTTACGCAAAGCGTACAACTCCACAATAATTTTGATAATTAAAATAAATTAGATCGAAAAGCAATTGACAAAAGAAAAACCTTGAACTGGTTACTAACGTCTTACTATTAACCTGATGGGTCAAACAGTTATATAAGCACGTGGTACTGGTCTCGCAAAGTACACCCCACGTGGGTTGAACATAAAGAAAAGCATAAAAAAAAGTTGCTATGCGAGGTGCCGGGGCTAGCAGTGTTTTTAACACTCAATTCTTAGAGAATTTACATATGTACATGATGCTCTAAGCCCACCCTTTTCTAACTCCAACTTTTCCTGTTGCACAAGGATAAAAAAAATACGCGAACTGACTCTAATCAACCCTGCCAGTGGAGTAGAAGAGAGTTTGGCACCTGCAATAATTTAATTTGTTAAATAAGTTAATTAAGCGAAGGTTTCATTAACATAGTGAGGAATGATGGGGTTGCTCTATCTATTAACAGAATGAAAGTTCTGTCCAAAATAACAATATGATTTATTAAGACTAAACACAAAATAATAAACAACAACACATGAAACATTAACAATATATCAAATTGGCTCTAATTGGATACTTAAACAAACGCTGTGAAATTGAAGTTGTCCCTAAACTAGATTGTGAGGATTATGACGAAGTGGTATGTGCAGCCAATTCCTAGCAACTCAATTCTTAGAGAAAACACATAGCCAACCCACCATTAATTGCTGCTACCCAAGACAGAACAAAGTTAGGAAAAAAAAAGACGAACAGGCGCACTCTGCTGAGCTCTGATCCCTATCTGCCGGTGCTGCGGACATACATTACCAAACCGACTTCTTGACTCCCAGAACACGATCTGCCGTACCGGAGCCGTTGGCTGGTTGCTTCGACGTCCTCGACCGAAAGGCGAGAGACGACTACCCACAAGAGCACCCGTACAAAAACCGAACACAGAACATTCCCGCCCCCACGACAGTGGCCGTGGTTAAACGTTCCAATCAGCAACTCGAAAACCGGCGGAAATTCCACTCCATTGCCGGAACGCTACCATTCCACCAATGGAGATTCTTGGCGCCAATTTCTGCGCCGATCTTGCTACGTCACGGAGCTATGCCCTGAGCAAGCCAATCACAGTTACTATTTTGCAGAAAGTGCGGGAATTTTCCCGCCACAGCTGCCTGGGTACACAAGTCATTCCCACGCCTCGCTGGTAGCCCGCCAGAAAGTGTTTTCGCTAAGTTTCTGCGAAGTAACGGAACCTCTAGCCCAGCCACTACTTCAAGCTCTGCGGGCGTGCCTCTTGACAATGTCAGTGTCTGCAAAGCATTCACTCGACTTCCTCACACCCGTCGGCTTAAAGCTTTCCAGATCAGCAGAGCCCGCCTGTCACCGGACCACCCGGGTGACGAGAGACGCTGCGTGGGAAGTCCGCGCGTGAAGGAATAGCAACTTTCCACCGCATGCAATTATAGAGGAGAATCGTAAGATAGAAATATGAGAGGGGGGTTCATGCCACCTCTCATAGCCCCTACGCCATTTTAGATTGTAATTGGTGAGCGGTTGGCTCACTTAGGAGCAAGGTAGTGAGTCAATCGCCCAAGAACAATCTCGCAAACTGGCTGCACATGCCGCACTCTATAAAGAAAATAACTGCAACTGAAAAATGCAGCTCATAGAGGGAGGATTATTTATGATGTAGCCAACTTCACCTTCTTAATATGGAACACTAACACTCACATCACACATCCATACCCAGGGAGCCCCTTCCAAACACCGATTCACACAGACATTCACTCTCTAAATATGGCCCGGGCATGTGAGCCAAATATGGAGCAATTTATTCTTTACAATCAGAGTTGGAGTGCTCCGCAATTAAATGCCCAAGATGTTACAACAATTTTAATCATTAAACTAACCTGAACTCACTCACACATGATACTATTTAAGTTAACAATCTCTTTGTGAGCTTTCAGAATCTAATTACGACCTCCGATTCATTCTGTCTCCCTGCAGCAAGAATAACCTTTACAAAATGTTCCCTGAACTGATGGTCCATTCACAATGACAGAGGTGGTATCTGCTTCAGTTTATGGGGACTTCAGGCACACTGTTTCCATACACTCAACAATAAATACAAGATAAAAAAATGGTGTGGAGAACAATACAGTAATTTGTAATGAGAATTACAGTGTAAAACAAACACATACAAGGTATCACATACATTACAAAAACAACACTAGAGAAAGAAATTAAAAAAAAACAAGGTTCATGGGACATTAAGTTGTGCGTGCACATTGCACACTGTTCACGACCGTGCTGAGAATGTGGCACTAAATCACATTGTTAGAAATGTTCGAAGCACTTCACAAATTCATTAGTTTCTCTGAGGGGGTTGGTATGTTGGGTCACATGCATTGATGCACGTGGTTCCATGTCTTGAGCATTGGAGGGCGGCTTTTGGGATGGGGCCACAGTACTGACATCACATAGGGCTAAACGTCGGGTGTTGTTGCTACGTTGTTGCAACAGCAATAGGGAGTGCTGGAGCGTCTGCAGTACGCTGTTGAGATTGTAGTCAGACCCACGCATATGATCACGGCAGTACGGTAGGAAGACACAGTGATAGGCCCTCCTCACGTCGATTAATTGTCTCTGATGTCTACTTGTTGGGATACATCACTAGTCTAGGTCTCTTCTCTCGCTGGGCAGTACTTTACGTTTCCCAATATTGCAGTTCGACGAGGGATGATGGCACGTGGAGTGACTCCACAAGTGTGTGAGGTCATCCATACAGGATCGAACTAGGAGCGACGATTGCTAAAAACTGCTCTCTAATAGAGAGGAGAAGTTAGAAATGAGACCATACATTTGTTAGTGTGGCACGATACTGCTTTGTGTAAGCAGATCGGCCAGTGCTAGTGAGTTGTAAAAACCCAAACAGGTGAGTATATAGCGTCCCTTTCTGTCCTGAGGCACATGAGACGCCAGTTATGACACCATATGTGATCTTCTTCGTGTACTCACGACTACGTGGTCTGCCGCAGGGAATCCCTCCAAACGGCTGCCTCGTGTGGGTCGCGTGTCAGTGTCAACGGCCAGCCTCACTTTCGCTTGTGGCCCGGCGAGGATCCTCCCTAATCCCTCAGGTACACGGCCCGGTGACTGTCAGCTTGTAGGACCGGACGCCCTCGCGCCCCTCACGTCAGGTAGCGCGTCGACGCTCTCCTCCTGCAGGTAGCCGATGACCTCCGGCTGGCCTCTGCGTTGCCACTATCCCAGTCCTCTGCACAATTCTTACAAAAATCATATGCCTAACTTTTCCCCATGACCTTCTATGTTATAATAAATTTACATACCGATACATTGATGGTCTGTCATTTCAGACACTGTAATTTTAATTTTATAGTTATTTATCTGTAGCTATCATAACAAAAAATGGAAATAATTTATCTTGATATTTGTGTAGAGACCGATCTCAGTATTGTACATGGTGTGTGATAACTGATGCTATGTAATGGATGAACAACTAAATGTGCGGGCCCACACTAATATTACTATTAATTATATAGATCGACAGTAGACATGCTCAAGAATTAACTACCATTTGCCAACGATCTACATTCTATGTCTTTTAATTAAATTATGTTGTTATTCAGGTCTAAGTTTTACTGTGCTATAAAGAACATGCAACTATACTACTTTCGCTCGCCAGTCGTCCCTCCATCTCGAGTCTGTGATTTGATGACCTGAAAAATAGCATCCCAACAGGCGCGCGCCACACTTGTGGTAGAAAACCCCCACAATATTAATCTAGTTATTGTTAAATCCTACAGTTTAACTTATCCTAGTATAACTTACTTTCCCTTTTATTTATTTATTTATTTATTTATTTATTTTATTTATTTTTTTTTGTTTACCTTATACACTACTCTTACATAATTCCTGTTACGCTGAGATATCTCGCTGCTCGCCGCTATTGACGACAGTGATGTGCGCGCCGTACGACACGGCCTCCGAGTTCTCACTACGCCTCACTGAAACTCCAGAGACTGGGTTAGCCATGGCTATACAAGACAATAAATTTATAGTTGAACTTAATTTTGTATGTGATGCAGTCTTAGCAATGAAAGCGCACCTTTCCAGAGGCAATGTAATTTGACCCAGCCAAGTCTGGTTCCTGTTGAGGATTCAGTCGCCCATCACACGCCAGCTACACAGTATGTCACGAATATCCTAGTATGAGTCACTGGTTATTCATCTGTGACAGTCGCAAGCAGCATGCTAAATCCCCAACCAGCACATTGGCATGGTAGGCTTTATGCCCGCATTTCTACCGTCTAGGCCCTAGGGCACCATTGGAGTCAAACGCTCACAGGTTCACCCCGACTTGCAAGACAACGATGCTGGCGCAGCTCTGCAAAAACTATACTGCCAATATTCATCCTCGAAATCTCGCAATATACCACAATCTTGCAGTGCACTGACGCGTGCCTGCAAGCATTGGTATGAACGTCTCACGAACTGGCTGTGGCCGCTATGGAGCGTATCACGACTTCTCAGAACGCTTCTAAGAGCACGTTCTTGTATGCGCCCGTTTGTGCGACATCTCGTCACTCATCACTATCCCTTAACATGGACACCAGATTGGAAAGGACAAAAACATTGCTCATGGAAAGGTAGTGCCTCTTATCGCATTGACAGTGGAGCTTGCGAACATAAACAGTGAAACGTCCCCTTAGAACAATTGTACATATGAAACGTCCCCTTCGAAACAATTTATACAAGACTGTGCTTAACCTGGCACACAATAATTTTTAGCGCAACGCAATCTGACTTTCAATAACCCCTACAAAACAATGGCCCTGACTAACTTTAACCTATACCTTTTACAAATCACTTACCTCACAAAAATCTTCGCTGCTCGAACTACTGCAATACAGCGAGTGCCACTACTGCCAGCTAAATAAAAGATTCAAACTACTGGAGGCACTAACTACTGATAGGGATAGTTAGCAAATGAAAGATATTATTAGAGAACAAACAATGTATTTACCTTAATATTCATAATTGACATCCAGTCTTACAGATTATCAAAACTCGGCCATCTCTCTCCCCACGTCCACCACTGCTGGCGGCTCACCTCCAACTGCCCAGCGCTACGCGCTGTTCGCATCCAGCTATAGCAGTTCATGACAACAATGGCAGACAACAATTCAAACTTTTCATATGTACAATTGTTCTAAGGGGACGTTTCAACAGAAAAAAAATTAGCAGCAGTAAATTCTTATGCGAGAAAACGCAGCGTGTTAATACTTTAACAATCTTAATCTATTAATGCAACGATTATTGTTCCCCGAAGAAAGGTTCATATCTTTGCCTATTCTACTCTGTACACCACTTACACTACTACTATAGCAAGGTTCACGTATTTGCCCATTCTACTACGTACACCACTTACACTACTCTATTCAACGAACTCCTTTATGTGAGAGATGTGGTGGAGTCCTATGGACTTCTTTCCTTTCAGCGTCTCTAATTCATAAGCATTGTGGTGAGCTGCTCTCCTTATACGGTACGGCCCGTTGTAAATAGAATAGAATTTTTGGCATTTCATTTTTTGTTTGTTAGAAAGTCGGAAAGACTTAACGAGCACCTTTTGTCCAATGTGGAAGTGTCGTAGACGAGCTCCCCTGTCGGCACGTCTCTTCCTGACCTCTGCTGCAGCACGTATCCTCTTGAGAGCCAAATCCACTATGGCTTGGTGCTGCGTTCGCGCACTTGGTGGGAAGTTTACGACATCGGTTATCAAGTCCTTAGGAATCCGGTTTTTCAGTACTGTAATGGGTGCCAATTTTGTTATCCCATGGGGTGCCTCATTGATCACCTCCTGGAAGTCTTTAAGGAAAACGTCCCATGTCGTGTGCTGTTTGTTACAGTACAACCGGCACAAGTTTCCGAGTTCTTTAATAACCCGTTCTGCAGCATTCGAGCTCGGATGGTGCGAAGATATAAAAATGGGATCAATTTTACACCGACGCAACGTCTCCTTCCAAGTTTTTAACTTAAACTGTGGCCCGTTATCAGAAATAATTTTACTCACATGACCAACCTGTTGTAGGAAATCCCGGATTAGGGCTCGAGATACAGTTCGTCCTGTCGCCCTCTTCAGTGGCGTAAAGGTAACGTATTTGGACGTTAGTTCAACAAACACTAATACGTAAGTATATCCTCTTCTTGTTCTTGGCAAAGGTCCCATCAAATCTGTTGCTGCTAATTGTCTTAATTTGGTCGGTACGATTGGGTATAATGGTGCCTGCATGCTCACAGTGGTGTGCTTAGCCTTTTGGCAGTCTTTACACACCGACAGTACCCTCCGAATTCGACGCTCCATGTTTCGAAAGTAACACATGGTCCTTAGCTTGAGATTGCACTTGCGTGGTCCGAAGTGTCCATAGCTGAGGTGAGTATGCCATATAACCTTGTTTATTAGGTGTTCAGGGATGCATACCCCCCATTCAGTGTCATTGGCATAATTTCGGTGGAAAATTATGCCTTTCCGCAAGAGGTAGAACTGCCTGATGGTGGCGTGTCTTCTGTCTATCCATTTCTGTTTCAATAACACTAGGGCAGGGTCCTTGTCTTGCTCCTTCTTGATGTCATGCATACTACAGGTAATAAAATTTTCAAAGGCTACTTTCTGCATATAGAAAAGGCAGTAGTGATTTTCCTCCAGATCTTCTTCCATGTTGTGCTCAAATCCGATCGGTGACCGTGATAAGGCGTCTGCAATAATGTTCTGACTGCCGGGGATATATTCTATCGAAAAGTTGTACTGCTGCAGATATGATGCCCACCTAATGAGCCGCCTGTGATTAAGCTTTGCAGTCATCAAGAACTCGAGTGCCTTGTGGTCTGTGTAGACCCTCGTCTTGCGACCAAACAGAAGGTATCTGAATTTTTCAAACGCCCATACAATAGCCAGCGCCTCTAACTCGGTTACTGAGTAATTCCTCTCACTCTTGGCTAGTACTCTGCTACCAAACGCAATTGTCTTCCACACCCTGTTTCCTTCATGTACATAGTCTTGGAACACCATGACACCCAGACCTGAGTATGAACTGTCCGTTACTATGCAAAGCTCTTCTGCTAAGTTAGGGTGTGATAGGATGGGTGCTTGTAATAATGCGAATTTTAATGCTTTCCATTCGGATTCGGCCGCCTCATCCCATTCCCAAGGAATCTTCTTTCCTGTAAGTTGATGCAACCTAGGACTGCTCTGAGTTTTGACATGTATAAAGCGGTTGTAAAAATTTATGATCCCCAAGAACCCCCTTAACTGCTTCTTTGTCGTAGGAATGGGAAACTTTTCAATCGCTTCGATCTTTTCGGGATTTGGCGCAATGCCCTCACCCGTGATGATATGTCCCAGAAATTTGACAGAGGACGTCCCAAAATTCGATTTTTCGATATTGATAGTCACTCCGTATTCCTTGAATGTCGCAAGGAGTTCACCGAGGACCGCATTGTGCTCTCCCCAAGATTTCTCCGCGATCAGCAAATCGTCCACATAGCTGGTGACATGACGTTTCAAATTATCGCTTAGTATGCCGTCCAGCCCCCGAATGAATGCGGCAGATGAAACGTTCAAACCAAATGGTAGACGACGAAACCGGTAACATCTTCCAAATGCTAAAAAGGCTGTGTACTGTCTGCAATTTGGATGGAGCTCGATCTGCCAGAAACTCGATTTTAGATCAACTGATGAGAAGATTGATATTCCATGGAAGTTTTGTAAGAGTTCCTCTAATCGTTCCGGTCTGTCTGTTTCGGGTTCTATTATGGTATTAATTTGTCGCGAGTCCAAGACTAAACGAATACTACCATCTGCCTTCTCGACTACTCTTAACGGGTTATTATAGGCTGAAGCCGTAGGTTCTATTATTCCTTCACTCAACATTCGCGTAATTTCGGCTGCTACTTTCTGTCGATATGCCAAGGGGATTGGATAGGGTGGCACACGAAACTGATTGTGCGGACGTACACGAAATTCATATTGGAAGTTCTTTATTGATCCTGTCTTGGGAATGAAGACCTCCGCATGTTCTACTAGTAATTTATGAAGTTCTTTGCGGTGGTCGCACCTTATATTCTTTATTGCTTCCACTTTTTCTCCTATTTTCTCCTTTATTTCCCCCATTATTCTGACTTCATTCTCATCTGTGTCCGCTCCCCTACCCGCAACGTCGACCTGTTCTTCCTTTCTGTCTTTCAGACACGCATAGTTTATCCGTATACAGTTAGACGGTAGTTGAGCTGGGATCAGCTGATCGTCGAATTTAATGTGGACGGGATTCCCTTTCCTCAAAACCACTTCACCTCGTCCTAGATCAACTATCGCTTCATGTTCATTTAGGAAGTCCGTTCCTATTATCATGTCGATCGCCAGATTTGGCACAATCCAGAAGTTAGACTCTATTTTGTGTCCTTGGCAGGAGAATTCCAGTCTTGTTTGTTGGGTGACCTCCGTACATTTTCCCGCTAATGCCCCTTTTATTTTGGTTTTCTTAACCGATAGGACAGGCCAGTCCATCTCCTGAGAGCACATCTTGTATGCTGCCTCAGATATTGCTGTTATGTAGCTTCCACTATCTATTATCGCATTCATACTCTTTTCAGCTATTGCTACTGTGATAAGAGGCTGCCGATCTTGTCGAGGAGTTGCTTTATGTTCCTCGAGCAGGATTTCTGATAAATCTTCGTAATGTATCATCCGTAGTTGGCCAGGTCCGAGATTACGTGCGAAATTCCGGCGGCCTGTGTTCGCACTAGTCTGGCGTCAATCCCTTGTTAAGCTCCCCCTCCTCTGACGTGCATTAGGATTTGCGGGTCTAGTTTCAATCTCCTGGTTCCACTGTTGTCCTTGGTTTCGCTCTCTCCAATTACGGTCGCTTTGCCGTTCGTTATTCCTCCTATCCCAGATTCCTTGTCTAGATTGACCCTGCTCCCTGACGTTCTGGTTTCCGTGTCTTTGGTTTCCATAACCTTGAATAGCGTAACCTTGACTTCCGTAACCCTGGTTTCCTAACTGACCAGTGCGATTATGCGATCTGTTGTCGTCTTCCCTTCCTGGCCCGTGGTATTTGTTACTTTGCCCCTTCTTCCTGTCCTTTGCGTCTTGTTTATCAAAGACTACTTCGAGTTCGCGCAATAGACTCTTGAATGCTTCTATGTCAGATCCACACTTGCCGACAAGTGTCTGTTGGTACCTAACTGGCAATTTGGAAAAGCAAAATTTAATGATTTCTCCGTTGCTATATGGACTATCTAAAAATTGATTCTTCTTGAGTAACTCATCAAGAAATTTGGTTGCGCTCCTATACCCGGACACTTCCAGTTCAGGACAAAATATTATTTCATCTTTAATCCTGTCCTGCGTTTCCTTTGACCAGTAGGTCCGCAGGAATGCACCAACAAATTCCTGATAAGTCCGACACGTCACTGCTACACCCCGCATCTTTTCCGCGGCTTGGCCTTCGATGTGTCCACACATGAATTCTAATTTTGCCTGGGTTGGCCATGATGCCGGTAATGAATTTGTAAACTGCATCACCCAGCTCTTCGGATGCATCGACCCTCCATTTTCTTTGAACTTCTGGAATTTTAGTATCGACAGGAAATGATTCTGATCAAAATCCTGTCTGATCCTCGCACTGGTGTTGTCACTCGTTTCCGATACTTGCACGTCTGCTGAGTGTCCTGTTCTATCTTGGTGATAACTGTGATGTGCTACCTCTGTATCACAGTGGAAGTGGCACTCAGAATTCACAAGTGGGCTACAATTATTGGAGCTATTACTCGCTGTTTCTGCGTGTGCATTGTTAGTTCCGCACTCGGTCATTGGGCTAGAGCACGGCGGGCTTTTCCTCGGAGACACAATTCTGTGTACTCCATCATTGGTATCCGAACGCGCAGTGCTCGTGTGCCCGTTTCGCTCTAGTTTTGCTATCCGACTCTCTACTTCTTCCATTCGTTTCGTGTTGTTCGCAACCGCGATATTACCCTGAATTTTTAAGAACGCTAGGGATTTTGAGTGGGATTGTGTTGTACGTCGCAAGCGCCCTGCGAGTTTAGAAGTTGCTTCCGCGACTTTCATTGCCCCTATTGCTGCCGTTTTAGCCAGGCCTGCTACTTTTTGTGCAGCCATTGACATTTGTTTTACCTCTCCACATTCTTTCTTTATTGTTAGTAATTCCCCACGAATTTCCCCTATATGCGAAATTATTGCCTCAGTGTCCTTCTTACGCTGTTCGTCAGCTTCTTCCTTCTCCTTCTTACGTTGTTTCTCCTCTTCTTCCTTCTCCTTCTTACGTTGTTTCTCCTCTTCTTCCTTCTCCCTCTTACGCTGTTCGTCAGCTTCTTCCTTCTCCCTCTTACGTTGTTCGTCAGCTTCTTCTTTCATTGATCGTAGGAAGCTCAGTATTGGGTTAATGTCATCATTTTGATCCTCGTCACCCATGGGTGATGTAACTCTGGACACCTGGGCGCTAGAGCTCTGACGTGGCCGAGCTGGCCCCTGTCTGCTCTCGTTCGTTTGATTATAAACTTCTGCTACCGTCTCGACCTGTGTGACTGTATCTGTTTCATCCTCTACTTCACTATCATAATCACGGCCGCAACGCTGCTCTGAGATCGCGTCCAAATCACCTTCCTCATCAAAGACCCTGGCGTCCTGTCCTGCTAAAAATGTGCCCATCTCATCTCCGAACCTATTCCCGTTAAACTGCCCCTTATCCATTATGCTATCCTCTTTTGTTTTAGCTTCGCTCGATAATAGTCGTGCCTTACTTCTCGTTATCATTCATGAAAAACAAATTTATCTAAAATGCACAATAAAATTAATCTACTCCATATATTTTTACACATAGACACAAAATTTCAACAACGCTGTTCCAACGCTGTAATTACAAGCACAATTTGAAGTGGTACAGAAACCGCACACAAATCCGACAAAGTGCGATGTGGTACGGACACCAGACCAACGAAACACAAAAAAACAATGAACAAAAAAAACAAAACAAAAAAAAATATATACACTGAAAACAAAAACTGTAATCATGCGCCGCTACTTAAAACTAAACGCGGAACTACCGGAAAAAAAAACTTGGGTATTAATCAATAAAAAAAAGAGAGAAAAAAAAATTGAATGTTCCTACTAAGAATCCTGTTTGCTTATCAGAGATTCACAGGGAAGATCCGAGGCCAAGGGTCGCCATATTATGCGAGGTGCCGGGGCTAGCAGTGTTTTTAACACTCAATTCTTAGAGAATTTACATATGTACATGATGCTCTAAGCCCCCCCTTTTCTAACTCCAACTTTTCCTGTTGCACAAGGATAAAAAAAATACGCGAACTGACTCTAATCAACCCTGCCAGTGGAGTAGAAGAGAGTTTGGCACCTGCAATAATTTAATTTGTTAAATAAGTTAATTAAGCGAAGGTTTCATTAACATAGTGAGGAATGATGGGGTTGCTCTATCTATTAACAGAATGAAAGTTCTGTCCAAAATAACAATATGATTTATTAAGACTAAACACAAAATAATAAACAACAACACATGAAACATTAACAATATATCAAATTGGCTCTAATTGGATACTTAAACAAACGCTGTGAAATTGAAGTTGTCCCTAAACTAGATTGTGAGGATTATGACGAAGTGGTATGTGCAGCCAATTCCTAGCAACTCAATTCTTAGAGAAAACACATAGCCAACCCACCATTAATTGCTGCTACCCAAGACAGAACAAAGTTAGGAAAAAAAAAGACGAACAGGCGCACTCTGCTGAGCTCTGATTGTCACCTAGGAAAATCCCTATCTGCCGGTGCTGCGGACATACATTACCAAACCGACTTCTTGACTCCCAGAACACGATCTGCCGTACCGGAGCCGTTGGCTGGTTGCTTCGACGTCCTCGACCGAAAGGCGAGAGACGACTACCCACAAGAGCACCCGTACAAAAACCGAACACAGAACATTCCCGCCCCCACGACAGTGGCCGTGGTTAAACGTTCCAATCAGCAACTCGAAAACCGGCGGAAATTCCACTCCATTGCCGGAACGCTACCATTCCACCAATGGAGATTCTTGGCGCCAATTTCTGCGCCGATCTTGCTACGTCACGGAGCTATGCCCTGAGCAAGCCAATCACAGTTACTATTTTGCAGAAAGTGCGGGAATTTTCCCGCCACAGCTGCCTGGGTACACAAGTCATTCCCACGCCTCGCTGGTAGCCCGCCAGAAAGTGTTTTCGCTAAGTTTCTGCGAAGTAACGGAACCTCTAGCCCAGCCACTACTTCAAGCTCTGCGGGCGTGCCTCTTGACAATGTCGGTGTCTGCAAAGCATTCACTCGACTTCCTCACACCCGTCGGCTTAAAGCTTTCCAGATCAGCAGAGCCCGCCTGTCACCGGACCACCCGGGTGACGAGAGACGCTGCGTGGGAAGTCCGCGCGTGAAGGAATAGCAACTTTCCACCGCATGCAATTATAGAGGAGAATCGTAAGATAGAAATATGAGAGGGGGGTTCATGCCACCTCTCAGCTATATTAAAAAAATATTCTCAAGACGAGACGTTATAATCTCACGCACATTCGGATTTAAGATTGATGAACTTAGTTAGAGTTACTGATCAACACGTGGTTCCACTTTACTCACAAAGTAGTAACAAAGCAACTACCGGAAAATAATCTGAACTTCACACGATAATTACACTGCGCTGCAATTTAAGATAACATCGGATATTTTAGACCTAAACCCGAAATAAAGGTGATTAAATTTTCAGTTTGGCTGAACTTAAGAAATCCATTGTCCTACGGACTTAACAGACACGCGCTTAGCCGGAGATCTTACCACTTCAGACGCTCGCCACGGCCACCCTGCAACTGCCCTACTGCCGAGCGTGCTTCCTGAGGGTGGCTCACAAAGACCAACGGAAGTGGCCAGAGGGGCAGCTTCCTATACCAACATGACAACAGACGGACAGGACCATACTAAGGATAGAAACCTCTTTGCTTTTAGGAAGTGTAGCTACCTGTTTCGACGTTGGTCCTACTGTTCTCTAGCAGACAGCCTTGTCTGCTACCCTCAAGCATGCAACTAGAAATACATATGCTCATTCATCCTCTCACACAAAAGGGAAGGGGGATGACAGTATCTTATCATATACAGTATATAAAAGAAAGCGGATGTAGGTTCCGTATGAGACTGTGTGACATGAATTACATATAAGAATTACATATAAACTGTGCTTTAAAGTGTAGTAGTGTGACAGATCGTTCTTGTTTATGTGTAAAAGTAACACGTTCCACTGCTCAGTCTCCTCCCAGATAGTCAGAAACGCCACAGTACATTTAGAAGAGGAATTTATTCCATAAATGGCAACAGATTTAAGAAATTAAACATGAAAGGAATCCAACAGAGACCTTTCACTGTGCTGTATGGGATCCTTACCAAATAGGACTGACGGAGTATATCGAAAAAACTCAACGAAGGGCAGCTCGTTTACTATTATCGCGAAGTAGGGCAGAAAGTTTGACGGCTTGATGGCAGTTATTGAAACAAAGGCTAGATATTCTCAAGAAATTTCAGTCACCAACTTTCTCTGCTGAATGTGAAAATATTTTATTGCCACCAACTCACTCAGGGACAAAGGATCGTCATAGTTAAATAAAAGAAATCAGATCTCAAGATTAAAGTGTTCATTTTTCCCATGAGCTGTTAGAGAGTTAAATGGCAGAGGAATAGTGTGAAGGTGGTTCGAAGAAGGCTCTCCCAGGCACTCAAGTGTGAATTGGAGAGTTGTCATGTAGATGTAGATGTAGAATGATTCCCCATTCGTCTGGGCTCCGCTTATATAATTTCCTTATCGCTCCATGTGGCTACGGTGCCACCAGGCAGCATTTAATTTTGTTGTTGGCAGTGGTCATTATGTTTTGTCTCGTAAATGCAGCAGTGGCATACCACCTCTAATGGTACCATGCTAGTAAAGCCCTGTGATGTTCGGAGCAACCCTCATGTTGATGACAGCCTCCATATGCGTATGCGATTGACGGAGTGTATTGTTAAGAACTTGGTATGAAGTGCACCTTTTTACTAGCAGGTTAATGGAGGAGTCATAAGTGTACGCTGGTTGTTTCAGTGGTGCATGTGGGAGATGGACCTGGCGCACCACCGCACGCTGGACCCGTCGCAGCGCGAGTTCATCATCCTGCTGGAACTGGAGCCCCTGGAACGCTCCGCGCTGCCGCGCCACCTACGCTTCTTGATGGACACCCGCTCGTGCGTACAGTGGCACCAGGCAGCCGACAGCGACCACCACCAGCAGGCACTGCGCTCTCTCAAGCGGGCCCTGGGGCCAGGCCTCTTCCCCCGTACTGAGACCACTGTCTGCTGACCACGAGGGGCCTCCACCTCCGACGGAATTCCAACTGTCTTACTGCGCTTCACCAAATTGTCGTTATATGGGGTGAAAATTAATGAAACCGGCAAACAGCAGGGGCGGATTCCTGATTGGAAATGGACGAGAAGAGGTCCTACGAACACATGTCCAGAAATGGACGGTATGCGTGCAACGACAACAAATTGTCTCGGAACACAGTACAGTGCTGCATCGCATCCACGTTTCAGATGTTGACAGTGGCCTCCACGGGATGCAATGCATGCGTTCACACGTGACGTCATGGACTGCCACACTCTTTTGCACGTTCTGCCTCTCATTGAATACTGTTTCAGATATCGTGAACACGAAAGGTCTGCACATGAGGAACTGGTTCAGCATACATAACGCTTTTCAGATGCCCCAAGAGGTTGACGCTGACGCTGAAGCTGAAAAGACGAGTCTATCCTTGGCTTGTGGTGGTGCAGTTTAGACCAAATTTGTCATTCCTGCGGTTCCTGTAAAGAGAGAAGGATATAATACCATTCTTGTTGATTGGTCCTAGCTGGTGTAACCTGGAAAGCCCCAAGAGTTTAAAATCCAAAGAGTTTAAGTCAGTTGATCTAGCATCCGATGCTACAGGGCCTACGCATCCTGTTAAGCGTCTGAGGATGATGTTGTTGAGGTGTCGGCGAACAGTAACGCGGAAACTGGGAGTTGGTTCGAAATGCAGAAACCACATAAGTGTCGTATTGCCAAAGGCACATTCTCAAATAGCCCAGGCACAGTATTCCATAGAAAGTCCTCTGTCAAGGCGTTGAGAAATTTATGTGGCCATCAAGAATCCCTGCCCACACATTGATGATGAACCGATTCTGATGAGAGGCCTCAACCATTGCCTGAGGATTGTCTGTTGCCAACAGATGACGATTATGCAGACTGATGATGCAAGTTCTGGTAAAGGTTGTTTCATCGGTAAAGAGGACTGCTGACAAAAATCCTATAATTATGACAGTCTGTTGCAAAAATCACCTACAAAATCCTTCCCGTAGAGGGAAATCCGCTGCTAATATTCCTTGCACTCATTGCAGGTAATAGGTATAGTAGCGGTTGTCATGCAGGATACACATAATCGTTGGCTTAAACCACGTTGGCGGGCCACTTGCCTGGAGTTTATACCAGGTTTCGTTCCAATATCCTGTAGAAGCTGGTCCTCCAGATCTGGTGTAAGCGCATTCTCTCGCCTTCGTGCACGCTCGTCTTTCTGAAAATGACCCATGATCACACAAACGCTTAACAGGGGCCTGAAATGTTGTATGATGTGATATAGCCGTGCTGCCTCTCGACCATTTCCATCTGGTCGGCTATACAGTAACACCATCTCGGCTTGTTCCCGACATGAGTGCCGGACTGTTTTGCTGCTTACAGTACGCTGAGCCCACCACAGCTGCAATGCACATGGAACATGTTCATAGGACCTTTTTTCCTTCATTTCCAGTTAGGAATCCGTCCCTGCAGTTCATCGGTTTTATTAATGTTCAGCTTGTGTACAGGACAAGCCAAAAAAAGAAATGAGAAGGCCAGACTAGGGTAGGCCGTCGAACCGACCCGAATCACTATTGTGGAGCTTCAGCCATAAAACGACAGCCAATTTGCACCGACTGTGCGAAAGTTTGTCCGGTAAACGAATGCGTTTGGGTATGTCTAGCAGAACTGTTTCTGCAGTAGTGCTGTAATGACAATAACGATTAAAAATACTCTGACTACATAATTGTTCGCTGTGCATTACATAAATACCTGTTACTACGCTAGTTTAATTAAGATAAATTAAATTTACATTGGAAATATGAAGAGACAATAAACTCCCTTTGCTTACACAGTTCTGTACACTTGTTGGGAAGGATGAGATCATTGTTGTAATGTGTGCATGGTGCAATTGTGCAAGTGTTTGGGCCTGCCAGCGCTGGCAATATTAATAAAACAAGTTTTGAAAATGTTCCAGCCAATATGCGTTTCACTAAATTCCTTCTGAGTGTGTAATCACGTTTAAACTACCAATAGCAGCCAGCGTTCATCAGGGTGACTAAGACTGCCTGCATAAGCAACCAAAGTATGAAATACTAGTTTTATTACAACAATCGGAAAAATGCTCTTATCTGAGCACAAAAAAGGCAAATATGCTCCTGTTTAGACTCTGCCTGGAAAGTACGGTACCAGCTGCCTCATTCTACTTTCCTCAGCGCCTTTAAAAATTTTGCCAAAAATTTTGGTATGCGAACATATTCGCGCTCTTTTTAACATGCAGTTCACCTCTCACTCCCATAAGGTCCCTAACTGTAACTCGTTCACATCCACTCGTCCATCACTGTAAGCCGATCATACTAATTCACTCCCATTCTCTCATTCTCACTCACTCAATTTAGCCCAACACGTTGCCACTGTCTCTTTTTGTGTAACTCTTACTGTCTTATAGCCACAATCTCCTTCGTTCTGTCCTACTTCTGCTGTCTCCTCTTATTGTCATTGTCTCCCTCTTGCTCTCTCTTACTGCTGCTACTTCATCCACTCCTTCCCTATGCTGCTGTCTCACTTCGCTGTCACTGTATCTCTCTTCTTCGTTGCCATTGTCATAGACTCTGTCTTTCATTACCACTAGCTCTCAACCACTTCCACTTTCTTCTTCTCTTTCTTTCTCTCCCACTGGCACAGCATCCTTCACTCTTTTCCTAGCACTATTCTGTCACTGTTAATATGTTCCACTGCCACTGTGTCCCTCCCTTTCCCTCACTGCCATTGTCTCCTTCGCTCTTTCTCTACCATAACCACTTCCAGTATTTATACCTCTTCGTCTCTTTCCCAATACCACTGTCTTCTTTTACCTTAACATAAAAAACGCGAATATGTTCGCATGCTACAATTTTTGGGAAAATTTTTAAAGGTACTGAGGAAGATAGAATGAGACAGTTGATACCACTTCTCGGTCAGAGTCTTTTAAATAGGAGCATGTTTGCCTCTTTTGTGCTTCGATAGGAGCATTTTTCCGCTGGTCCCCTTATTTTCTGTGCAACAGCAGAGCATGTCACTCATATGAAAAGAAGTTAATGACTCAACAAAATTTTTATAGTTTACTTAGGTGAAACGGAAATAACCTAAAACTAATTTTATACCTTAGACTGGATTTTACGTGCACAAAACGTCTGCAAGTACCTCAGTACTACAACATAGAGTTTCCAGAAGCCTTCTGATGATAACGGAGCCACTCTACAGCATATTTCTTCGTGCTCCGCACGTAATAAACTACTTTTACGCCTCGAACCGGATTTTACGTGTACGTGAGCCTCTGTATCCCGGAAAAGGATAAAAGATGGCACGAAAATTTTCAAGGTTGTTCGAAGTTGAGATCTTCGGAATATATTATAAAAACTTAAGCCATCTGCAGTGCACATCCGTGCTGGAAATTGTGGCTCGTTTTCGTACTAAGAAACTTTGTTTTTTGGATGTTTCTCGATAATGGATAAAGATTTTTGAAAACGGGAAGATAGCACTTCTAGAGAATGGCACTTCTGTGAAAATCCGAGAAATTTTCTGTGGTTAGTTATTTAGATCTCCGTTGTTGGCGGCGAAAAAACTGTGAAAAACCCTTTTTTCGGGTTATCTCAGGAACCACTCAAGAACTAACTGGTGAACTGAATGGTGCACCTTCGTGATGTTTTGCAGTACAATTCTACTGAAGCACTGGATGACAGTAGTCAGGCAGTAGGTGCTCCTAACTTCAGACTGTAGAGAAGTACTGTGAAGAAGTCCACAGTCATAAATACACTGAAGAGCCAAAGAAACTGGTATAGGCATGCGTATTTTGTTACAGAGATATGTAAACAGGCGTAATATGGCGCTGCGGTCTGCAACGCCTATGTCGGACAAGTGTCTGGCGCAGTTGTTAGGTCAGTTACTGCTGCTACAATGGCAGGTTATCAAAATGTAAGTAAGGTTGGACATGGTGTTATAGTCGGCGCGTAAGTGACGGGACACAACATCTCCTAGGTAGCGATGAAGTGGGGATTTTCCCGTACGACCATTTCACGAGTGTACCGTGAATATCGGGAATCCGGTAACAGATCAAACCTCCGACATCGCTGCTGCCGGAAAGAGATTTTTCATCAGAACTATGAACAAAAAGAAAAAAAAAACTTAATCTTTCACTCCTCACTCAAGACGCGATTTTCAGAATACTTACGCACTAGAATAACAGCCACAGTAATAACCAGAATCGCCGCGCGGAGTAGCGTGGTTTGAGGCGCCATGTCACGGATTGCGCGCCCCCACCCGCCGGAGGTTGGAGTCCTCCCTCGGCACGAGTGTGTGTGTTGTTCTTGGCATAAGTTAGTTTAAGTAGTGTGTATGTTTAGGGACCGATGACCTCAGCAGTTTGGTACGTTAGGAATTCACACACACACACACACACACACACACACACACACACACACACAGGCAATAACCAGAATCAAAACGAGATTAATAGCCACAGCAGTAACCAAAATGACAACCTGGTCGAGAGCGCAAAATTAAGGAGAGTAAATCTGAAGTGAACACAGAGAGCAAGTGGACTACCCAACCAGTGATGTCTCCTCGAAGTGGAATGGAAAATGCCCGGTGTAAATCAGACAGTAAGAAATGCCGACTGCAACTCCTATGCAGAAATAAAGAAGTCAAGTAGACGCGAAGAATGGAGACCTGCTGTAGATGCTGCTGCCAAAGGTACTGCTGCCAACCAGTCCTATAGTAATGATTAAAATATGAAGAAATTTGTCGGCTCTCTATAAAGAGCTTTCATTGTGTAAGACAGAGACGCCGCTGCAAATACGAAACCTAGCTTAACACTTCCACTTCAGCCTATACTTTAATATTTGTGAAGCAACTAAAGAGTTAAAAGGCACATGAAAGTATGAACGGAAGGTAATCAGTTGGGAGCTGCGTATAAATTTAGCAAATTTGTGTTGGTTGACATCATGATGTTAGACAACAGTGAAATATTACAGACTTTCAACCAACATACGCTGAAGAGCCAAAAACACTGGTACACCTACCTAATATCGTGTAAGGTCCTCCGCGAGCACGCAGAAGCACCGCAACACGACGTGCACGGACTCGATTAATGTCTGAAATAGTGCTGGAGGAAAGTGAAACCATGAATCCTGCAGGGCTGTCCATAAATCCGTAAGAAGTGTGGTAGATCCGCTGTAGTTTTCTATCTACATAAATGATCTTTGGGATAGGGTGGATAGCAATGTGCGGCTGTTTGCTGATGATGCTGTGGTGTACGGGAAGGTGTCGTCGTTGAGTGACTGTAGGAGGATACAAGATGACCTGGACAGGATTTGTGACTGGTGTAAAGAATGGCAGCTAACTCTAAATATAGATAAATGTAAATTAATGCAGATGAATAGGAAAAAGAATCCTGTAATGTTTGAATACTCCATTAGTAGTGTAGCGCTTGACACAGTCACGTCCATTAAATATTTGGGCGTAACATTGCAGAGCTATATGAAGTGGGACAAGCATGTAATGGCAGTTGTGGGGAAGGCAGATAGTCGTCTTCGGTTCATTGGTAGAATTTTGGGAAGATGTGGTTCATCTGTAAAGGAGACCTCGTATAAAACACTAATACGACCTATTCTTGAGTACTGCTCGAGCGTTTGGGATCCCTAACAGATCGGATTGAGGGAGGACATAGAAACAATTCAGATTCGGGCTGCTAGATTTGTTACTGGTAGGTTTGATCATCACGCGAGTGTTACGGAAATGCTTCAGGAACTCGGGTGGGAGTCTCTAGAGGAAAGGAGGCGTTCTTTTCGTGAATCGCTACTGAGGAAATTTAGAGAACCAGCATTTGAGGCTGACTACAGTACAATTTTACTGCCGCCAACTTACATGTCGCGGAAAGACCACAAAGATAAGATAAGAGAGATTAGGGCTCGTACAGAGGCATATAGCCAGTCATTTTTCCCTCGTTCTGTTTGGGAGTGGAACAGGGAGAGAAGATGTTAGTTGTGGTACGACGTACCCTCCGTCACGCACCGTATGGTGGATTGCGGAGTATGTATGTATTATGTAGATGTAAAAGAGTATGAGGGAGTGGAGATCTCTTCTGAACAGCACGTTGCAAGGCATCCCAGATATGCTCAATAATGTTCATGTCTGGAGAGTTTGGTATTTAAACTCAGAAGAGTGTTCCTGGAGCCACTCTGTAGCAATTCTGGACGTATGGGATGTCGCATTTTTCTGCTGGAATTTCCCAAGTCCGTCGGAATGCACAGTGGATATGAATGGATGCTGGTGATCAGGATGCTTACGTATGTGTCTCCTGTCAAAGTCGTATCTAGATGTATCTGGGGTCCCATATCACTCCAACTGCACACGCCCCACTCCATTACAGAGCCTCCACCAGCTTGAACATTCCCCTAGGGTCCATGGATTCGTGAGCTTGGCTCCATATACGTACATGTCGATCCGCTCGACAAAATTGGAAACGAGACTCGTCTGACCAGGCAACATCTTTCCAGCCATTAACAGTCCAATGTCGGTGTTGATGGGTCCACGCGAGACGTAAAGCTTTGTGCAGTGCAGTCATGAAGCTTACACGAGTGGGCCTTCGGTTCGGAAAGCCCATAACGATGATGTTTCCTTGAATGGTTCGTACGCTGACACTTGTTGATGGCCCAGCATTAAAATCTGCTGCTATTTGCGGAAGGGTTGCTCACCTGTCACGTTGAACGATTCTCTTCAGTCGTCGTTGGTCTTGCAGGATCTTTTTTCCGGCCGCAGTGATGTCGGAGATTTGATTTTTTACCGGATTTCTGACATTCACGGTACACTCGTGAAGTTGTCGTACGGAAACATCCCCACTTCATCGCTACTTCAGAGATGCTGTGTCCCATCACTCATGCGCCGACTATAACACCACGTTCAAACTCACTTAAACCTTGATAACCTGCCATTGTAGCAGCGGTAACCGATCTAACAACTGCGCCAGACACTTGTTGTCTTATGTAGGCGTTGCCGACTGCAGCGCCATATTATGCCTGTTTACACATCTCTGTATTTGAATACGCATGCCTATACCAGTTTCTTTTGCGTTTCAGTGTATCTGCTCGCTCAAGAGGCATATAGAGCACCTCGAAAACTTTGACCGTCGTTTTCGCAGAAATGGTCGAGTATCTACGGGCAAGCCGACACACGTATACGCTTATTTTACCCCTCTTCCATTGAGTGAAGTTTATGGGAAATCGGGTTATGGCATTTCTACATCTACATCATACTCCGCAAGCCACCTAATGGTGTGTGATGGAGGGTACTTTCGATACCATTATCTGATCCCTCCAACCCTGTCCTACTCGTGAATTGTGCGTGGGAAGGACGATTGTCTGTAAGCCTCTGTATTGGCTCTAATTTCTCGAATTTTCTGCTCGTGGTCAATATGCGAGATGTATGTGGGGGAATTAATATGTTGTCCGACTCCTCCTGAAAAATGCTGTCCCGAACTTTCAATAGTAAATCTCTCCGTGATGCACAACGCGTCTCTTCTAACGTCTGCCAGAGGAATTCGTTAAGTATCTCCGTAACGCTCTCTCGCCAGCTAAAAGACCCCGTGACGAAACGGGCCGCTCTTCGTTGGATCTTCTCTATCTGTCCTATCTGCCAGGGATCCCAGATAGATGAACAATACTCCAGAATCGGGGGAACATAGAGGAGATGTTCATTACCAAAAAAGTCATAATTCTTGAGCACAAAACATGTTTCATAATTCTACAACAGATTGACGTCGACGATATAGGTGGATCTGTCTTACGGCCTTTCTTAAAAACAGGAAAGACCTGCGCTTTTTTCCAGTCGTTAGGTACCTTTCGGTGCTCAAGCTATTCACGATGAATTACTGCCTGAAGGGGAGCAAATTTTTTCGCATAATCTGTATAGAATCTTATAGGTATCTCATCTGGTCCTGAAGCCTTTCCGCTACTAAGCGATTGTAACTGCTTTTCAATTCTGTCATCGGTTATCTCAATATCTCCCACTTCGAAGTTCGTACGACGATTGAGAGGAGGGACAGTGTTTTCCGCGGTGAAACAACTTCGGAAGACCGAATTCAGTATTTCGGCTTTCTCTCTTTTATCTTCCGTTTCGGTGCCGGTGTGGTCGCTGAGAGAATGAATAGATGATTTTGACCCACTTACTGATTTTACATACGACCAAAATGTCTTAGGGTTTGTACTCAGGTCGGTTGACAACTTCTTACTCTCAAAATCATTGAACGCCTCTCTCATTACTCTCCTTACGCTCATATTCGCTTCGTTCAGCTTTTGTTTGTCAGCTAGGTTTTTACTTCTCTTAAATCTGAGATGAACTCCTCTTTGTTTACGTAGCGTTTTTCTAACACGGATATTAAACCATGGTGAATCTTTCCCATCCTTTAAAACCCTACTCGGAACATACTTGTCTAGAGCATATTGAACGATGCCTTTGATTTTTTTTCCATTTGTTGTCCACATCTTCGTCCTCATCACTGAATATTTGATGCTGACTGCTGAGATATTCTGAAATTTGTATCCTGCACCCTTGCCGAGCAGATATATCTTCCTATATTTCTCAAAATTCCTTGTAGGGCCCGTCGTCATAGATGCTGTCACAGCCTTATGATCACTGACACCTTCCTATACGTTAACTGATTCGGTAAGTTCAGCTCTGTTTGTTGCCAAGAGGTCTAAGACGTTATACTCACGAGTTGCTTCTCAAACTATCTCAAATGGTTCAAATGGCTCTGAGCACTGTGGGACTTAACATCGGAGGTCATCAGTCCCCTAGAACTTAGAACTACTTAAACCTAACTAACCTAAGGACATCACACGCAACTATGCCCTCGGCAGGATTCGAACCTGCGACCGTAGCGGTCGCGCAGTTCCAGACTGAAGCGCCTAGAACCGCTCGGCCACACCGGCCGGCCTCTCTAACTATTTGCTCAAGGTTATTTTCGGACAAGACATCCAGAACAATGCCACACGATACCCTCTCTCTGGCAGCAGTTTTGATGGCATAAAACTCTCAATGTATACCTGGCAAGTTGAAGTCATCCCCTATTACAACGGTATGATCAGGAAAATTACCAACGATGTTCTGCAAGCTCTGTCTGAAGCGCTCTACAACTACAGATCCTGACCCAGGTGGTCTAAAAAGCATCCGATCACCATTTTTTACCGTTCTTTGATACTTAATTTCACCTAGATTAATTCACATTCCGAATCCGTGATAACCTCGCTACATTTTATCGAATTTTTCACTGCAATAAACACGCCGCCACCACTGGCGACTAAACTATCCTTACGATAAACATTCCAATCTGAACTTAACATTTCGTTGTCATTGACGTCTGGTTTCAACCATCTTTCTGTTCCCAATACTAGCTGTGCATTATAATCTTCAGTAAGCGATACTAATTCTGGGACCTGTCCATGGAAGCTCCTGTAGTTTACTAAAATCGTATTAATCTTTTCTTTCTCAAATCTGCGAGAACAAAGATTTTCTGAAGTCGCTGTGGCTGATTTAACAAGCAAATCGGCTTTGATCTCAAGGGAGGGGTTCTCTAACATAAAAGAGCCCCACGTGCACGTCACAAGTACTCCGTTACCCTAGTAGCCACTTCCTGCGTGTAGTGCACGCTTGACCTATTAAGGTGAACCCTATAATTCTGCACACGATAGCGGAGATCGAGAAATTCTCATCCGATACCGTCGCAGAGCCGTCTGAGCCTCTGGTTTAGATCTTCCACTCTGCTCCAAACCAGAAGACCGCCATCAATCCTGGGTACGATGCTACAAATATACAGCTTAGCCTGCACCCCGCATGCGTTGTTAGTTGCCGTCACCAAATCAGCCAGCCGCCGAAAGGAACCGAGGATGGCCTCAGAATCCAAGCGGCAGGAGTCATTCGTGCAGACATTTTCTGTGTTCTCCTCGTAAGTGCAACCCATATGAAGCAGGGGCGAACCGTTTGTTAATTTTTAAAGAAATGAAAGAAAACTTACGACCACACCGTGAAGACCACGAGATAGTTGACCTAGATCCGCAACTGACATCATCAGGCCGTCTCTGGTGCAGTTCTCTCACCAAGGTAGAATCCCTAGCAGTACAAGGAATCAAACCCGCGTACCCCGCATGAGTGTTTGTCAGACAGCCACTGAGTTACGGAGGCAGACAGTTAATTTATAAATGTTTATTTCCAAAATTACCTTCAACTGAATAGCCTATATTTATCTTAGAGGGTAACTAGAATCAGTGAACTAGGAATATTATCACTGGATATGTTTTGTGAACGGGCTTTGGTTGTGTGAACCACAATATCCACAAAAAAAGTAATAATCTTATGGAAAATAGACTGCATCAGTTACATGTTGAGTACACTGTAACAGCCATTCTGCAGCTGAGCTGGATAAGTGCACGGTTATACAGTGGTGCTCTTCTTGGAGATAACTGGCTCGAATCCTGGTTCTGAAAGATATTTTCACCGTTAATATCTTTTGGCAACGATATGAGAGTTGATAGAATGAAATTCCACATCATGAAACTTCCACAAATGTCCTGGATTGTTCCAAACTTCACCACAATGTCTCATGGAGTAATGGCATATGGCGCTCTGGATACTGATTCGCCCATTGGAAGAGGATGTTATACTCAATGGCCCCATTGGTGTTATTCCAGTGGAGTAGGCTTTCCCTTTCCATCGTCCATAATAACATAAACACTACACTACATCTTACAGGCCATCATCCACACGACACAGATACAGACTTGGTACTTAACAACAGGTCGAAGAAGGCGCTGCTCAGGACGGCAATGCAGGATACCCTCGTCTGACCGCAAAGGTCATTTCCTGCGTATGTTCACAACAGACGTTGAGTAATAGAGACTAAGAATGTCTTTGACACTGAATGTAACTCCTCAGGCTCCTTGCCAGACCGAGTCAGTAAAATGGGATGACATCTAAGTGGTCTTTACAAATCTTTAATATAATGCAGCGCTGGTCTTTCATTTGTGGGTGCTCTTTAGTGTTCAAAATACACTTCCGCTTGGCTTGGTTTTTGTCTTTTGATCATGTGGCTCCTGCAAACCGGTAAGCAAAGCTCCACGCTCTGGTCCAGACGGGCAATCGGTACCGACCTACCACCGTGTCATCCTCTCACGATTACGTCATTTGGATGCCCTATGGAGGGACATGAGGTCAGCACACTGCTCTCTCGGCAGTTGACGACTTTATAGATCTTGAAATCATTAATTCTCATTGAAGTAGCTTGTCAGTTGGCATCACAAGGCCTAATCCACCTTCTTCCAATCGTCCCACCAAACAAAACTCCTTAGCAGTATGAGGAATCGTATCTGAGCTCTCCGCAAAGCAGCCATGCATGCTGTCAACTGAGCTATAGTCTTTAAAAGCATAAAGTTAATTCTCCATTCATTATCGATAGCTCTTCATTGTGTGTGATTGTCTAATAGTGCTTAAAAGTATCCGAACGACCTGAACTGCATCCCGCCTCATTTCTATGCAACCTACAAGAACATAACTGTCTTGCAGGCCCGCTGCTCTCTTTTCAGTACAGTCGTTTGGCTATACAAAATGGTTAATACAAGATGCACTACAGATAACTGTTCTGTACGGTTATCAATCCACAGGGGCGGTGGCAAGAGGGGGGGGGGGGGAGCTATGGAGGCTATAGGCTCCCCCCCCCCCCCCCAATGGATTATCGTATTACACTGGATAAAATGACTTCAGAAATCAGCGAATATATAACTTCAACAGATGCTATCATATTTTTTATATTTATTTAGCAATATAGGTTGAAATGTATTTCATACACATTTTAACAAAAGAATAAGAGTGGCAAATAGCTTACTATTTAAACCAATAAATATCATTTAACTTAAAATGGGTGTCTTATTATTTGTTAATATACACTGGATGTATATTAATGTACGAGTACCACTTACAGTAATCAAGAAAGCTAAATATGCCGGGTATGCCTACCAACACTTAAATTGCCGACCCCAGAAGAAACTTCGAAATCGCCGGACACCTGGGTCAAATGGTATTGTTTTCCCGGGTACATATGTTCTATAGACACGTTTTTACCCTGAACTCCAAAACAGTTACCAAAAACCACTTTAAGCAACACCAAATTTTATCAATTTGTCGGTGGAGGACCCCAACTCTCCTTTTGTTAAGCGATATTCCATTCCCTCAAACCTCTCCCCCCTGCCATTAGCCCCCCCCCCCCCCCCGACCGACTTTTAGAACCGCCCCTGTCAATCCAATACTAGGATAAGGCAAATACCAGGAAACACACTGTTAGAGATGACACACGATTTAACGTTTGCAAACTACGATTTATTACAATGAATTACATTTCAAAAGCAAGTTCAAACTGAAATTGCATGAGGAATATTTATGTACTTGTCTGGGACTCAAATCGAGCAACTACCGTTCCTGTAACTAACCATGAAAGGTCTTAAATATGGTTTCCATCACAAGTAACAAGTACATGTTTAAACTTGAAATGGGGTGGCATAAACTTTTGTGTTCGGTGGGGAGCTGAACTCAACACCTAATCGTATTGATACTAAGCACAGTCAGAAGTTAGACATCGAAATTTTGCACCAGTATCGAGATGACATCAGCTGAAATGATGGGATGAAAAAGTTCAGCCTTACCACAGTTCGAACATGTCACTTACGGTCGTGTTCTAGCCACGATTAGACATTAAACATCGGTATCTTTTAGCTCTAGAGAGACGCGCACATGAATAAACTAGAAAAAATAACATAACGGAAAGTTCTGTGCCGACTGCAATACGAACCACGCACATATAATCGTTTATCGTAACACACGAAAGGACGACTAAAGTGTCACTTACGGTCGTGTTCCAGCCTCGATTAGACATTAAACATCGGTTTCTTTTAGCTCTAGAGAGACGCGAACATGAATAAACTAGAAAAAATAACATAACGGAAAGTTCTGTGTCGACTGGAATACGAACCATGCACTATCATCGTTTATAGTCAGACACGAAGAGACGACTATCTAAGTGGTTTTCAGCGGTAACTGGAAGTAGCGCTTTGAACCTGAAATGATATGACGAAAAGTTCTGTATCTGGCTGCGAGTCAAATCCGGCGGCACTCGGATATGCGTTAAAAGTCATAAATATTTTTCACCTGCAGTTTGGTACACGCGTGGTACAGCGAGAGGTAATCCTGCGCCTTTGGCAGAACTGCCAAACCTGTGCACAGCCCCCCCCCCCCTTCCCGTCCCCCCACAAAAAATTAACATTCTGCAATTGTTTTCCTACACACGACATAGAAAAACTAATGTTCTCATGACGTTTACTCTATAACCACGGGAGACGCTTGAAAATAATGATTGAATCGCTTCTGGCGAATGAGTTTCTCAGTTTGACGGATAAACTACTGAAGAGTAGAGCGAGCCGGTTAATTTCCCCAGCTCTTTATTTACGATGTTCCAGTTGCAATTGGTCGAGCGGTTCTAGGCGCTACAGTCTGGAACCGCGCGACCGCTATGGTCGCAGGTTCGAATCCTGCTTCGGACATGGGTGTGTGTTACGTCCTTAGGTTAGTTAGGTTTAAGTAGTTCTAAGTTCTAGGGGACTGATGAACTTAGAAGTTAAGTCCCATAGTGCTCAGAGCCATTTGAACCATTTTTTTCAATTGGTGCAGCTGGATATTATTCGTAACTACGCCATAAGCCCAAATCATACTTCCAGAAATGTGAGTACAAATTATTGGGCTGTATTTTTATGGATTTAGGCTACCATTCGACACAGTTACAGGCCGGTGTCACTGCGTCTTCGAAGCGTAAGGCTCCCAAGTGTTAGGCAGTTCGTCACATCCGCTGAGCGAAGGTATTTCTCCTGTTGCTGGTCTACTGGGTAACTAGTGACACCGAGGAAAACGTTTGGCCGCTATGTGACCGTCGGTTTACTTCCTGGTGTGGTTGCTACTAGGTTAACCCGCCAGGTAGGCGCACCAGCCCCAGATCGAATCCGCCCGACGGATTAACGACGATGGCCGGTGTGCCGGCCAGCCTGGATGTGGTTTTCAGGCGGTTTCCCACATCCCGCTAGGTGAATACCGGGCTGGTCCCCACGTTCCACCTCAGTTACACGGCTAGCAGACATCTGAACACATTCGCACTATTCCATGGATTACGCTTGTCGCAGACAGTTGGGGTACACTAATTCCTTTCCAGGGGATACGGGGTGGCGACAGGAAGGGCATCTGACCACCCCCTGAAATTAACATGGCACATCTGCTTAACCAGCAGACCCCACAAGTCGGGATAAATGCTTGAAAAGAGAGAGAGAATGGTTGCTACTAGGTTCACGTGATATTTCGTGGCCATTTCGTATAAATAACACGAATAACTTGTACTTAAACTGTGTCATTCGGTTTTCAAATGTATTGTTTGATAGTAGGAAGGTCGTTCAACGCAGAATCTACAACTAATCTTATATTTAACATTGCAAATTATCTCTGTTAACAATCACTAGAGGAATGAGAGGACACTGCTGGCAGTATTGGCTCGCTAGCTAAATGCTAAGGTGGCTGCACTGCGAAGATGAAGATGCGTTAGCTGTAGGTTCTCATCTCACTAGAGACTTAAACATTTCGTCTGCTTTGTACTACTGCTCTTACTGAGGTATAAGCTTCCAGAACGAAGACCAATAAAGAAATCGTAACTTTACCTTCTTACGTCTTATCGCAAACTCGACCTAGCACCCCCCGATTCTAAGCTGAAAATTTAAGAAATGACGTTGCAACATCGATGAAACTTATATTTATCTGCTTATTCCGACATACATTTTAATTCCTTCTGAAAACACAATTCAAGTGATTATGTGTGGCATTGAACAACATGTTAACTACACTCCTGGAAATTGAAATAAGAACACCGTGAATTCATTGTCCCAGGAAGGGGAAACTTTATTGACACATTCCTGGGGTCAGATACATCACATGATCACACTGACAGAACCACAGGCACATAGACACAGGCAACAGAGCATGCACAATGTCGGCACTAGTACAGTGTATATCCACCTTTCGCAGCAATGCAGGCTGCTATTCTCCCATGGAGACGATCGCAGAGATGCTGGATGTAGTCCTGTGGAACGGCTTGCCATGCCATTTCCACCTGGCGCCTCAGTTGGACCAGCGTTCGTGCTGGACGTGCAGACCGCGTGAGACGACGCTTCATCCAGTCCCAAACATGCTCAATGGGGGACAGATCCGGAGATCTTGCTGGCCAGGGTAGTTGACTTACACCTTCTAGAGCACGTTGTGTGGCACGGGATACATGCGGACGTGCATTATCCTGTTGGAACAGCAAGTTCCCTTGCCGGTCTAGGAATGGTAGAACGATGGGTTCGATGACGGTTTGGATGTACCGTGCACTATTCAGTGTCCCCTCGACGATCACCAGTGGTGTACGGCCAGTGTAGGAGATCGCTCCCCACACCATGATGCCGGGTGTTGGCCCTGTGTGCCTCGGTCGTATGCAGTCCTGATTGTGGCGCTCACCTGCACGGCGCCAAACACGCATACGACCATCATTGGCACCAAGGCAGAAGCGACTCTCATCGCTGAAGACGACACGTCTCCATTCGTCCCTCCATTCACGCCTGTCGCGACACCACTGGAGGCGGGCTGCACGATGTTGGGGCGTGAGCGGAAGACGGCTTAACGGTGTGCGGGACCGTAGCCCAGCTTCATGGAGACGGTTGCGAATGGTCCTCGCCGATACCCCAGGAGCAACAGTGTCCCTAATTTGCTGGGAAGTGGCGGTGCGGTCCCCTACGGCACTGCGTAGGATCCTACGGTCTTGGCGTGCATCCGTGCGTCGCTGCGGTCCGGTCCCAGGTCGACGGGCACGTGCACCTTCCGCCGACCACTGGCGACAACATCGATGTACTGTCGAGACCTCACGCCCCACGTGTTGAGCAATTCGGCGGTACGTCCACCCGGCCTCCCGCATGCCCACTATACGTCCTCGCTCAAAGTCCGTCAACTGCACATGCGGTTCACGTCCACGCTGTCGCGGCATGCTACCAGTGTTAAAGACTGCGATGGAGCTCCGTATGCCACGGCAAACTGGCTGACACTGACGGCGGCGGTGCACAAATGCTGCGCAGCTAGCGCCATTCGACGGCCAACACCGCGGTTCCTGGTGTGTCCGCTGTGCCGTGCGTGTGATCATTGCTTGTACAGCCCTCTCGCAGTGTCCGGAGCAAGTATGGTGGGTCTGACACACCGGTGTCAATGTGTTCTTTATTCCATTTCCAGGAGTGTATATTTCTTCATGCGTTTACTCTCACTGTCAGGTTTACATATTTTCATGGGAATCTCGAAATGCTTCTTGGGTAGGACACTGCACTTCACACAGATACAGATCACATCGGGGTCAAAGAAGCCGATGTTTTGCAAATGTGTGATGTTTTGGGCAGGCTTATATTACAAATACATTTTGCTTTATTAAATTAGACTTTTGTTGTAAAGGTATCCTGGTAATTCGTAATTCATTTGTATTGGAACAGTGCACATTTTTACAGCGTCTCTCGTGAGTTTATTGAACGTAACATAAGAGTGAAATTAACTATGAACAATAAATTACCTCATATTAACTAAAAAAGTCTGATGATGCTCAGGCAGTTTTTGTATTCCACGCCTGTAGAAAGCTACTGGTTCGGAGATAAAAATGCACATTTTTTATCTTAAAGAAATTTACTTCATGGCTTTTCGATAAGTAGCGAGAAAGATAGACGTTTGAGGGCCCTAGACCAGAAAAACAAGTGGGGTAGGGACTGCTTCCCGGCAAGCTCCTGGAGAGGTTCCTTGAGGCAATAACCAGAATGTAGACGTGCGTTCTCGTACAGCAGCAACATTTGCTGCAGTTTCCTTGGTCACTTTTCGTCTGTTGCGACCACAAGACATCTTAGTTGTTGGAAACAGAGAACCACTGCGATGGACACATCCCTGGAACGCAGTTCTTAACACGTCTTCTTTGTGCCACCAGACGCTTACCGTTACATTTTGGAGACTCACACTGGCATTTGCTTCAGATATTTTCTTTTTTTTGAAGATAATGGATAATGGTTCAAACCCCGATCTGATCATATTGATATAGGTTTTTCGTTATTTGCCTTAACAGATTAAGGCAAATTCTGAGATCTTTTCTTCGAAAGGGCGCGTTCGATTTCCTTCACCATCCTTCCCTCTCTTAGCCTCTGCTTCGTCTCTAATGATAGTCGACGGAACGTTTAACCGTAAGCTTCCTTTCTTTAATTTTCCCCAAAACTGCCCACTGAATACACATGTCTCACGAAGGTTAAATAGTCACAGTTCATCACATTTGCCAGGAACAGAGTGGACCAGATTGGTAAATCATAAAAAGGTCATTCATCAAAGCCCGCTGGTTTTCTACATCTACATGGATAATCTAAAAATCACATTTAAGTGTCTGGCAGAGGGTTCATCGAACCACCTTGACAATTCTCTATTATTCCAATCTCGTATAGCGCGCGGAAAGAACGAGCACCTATATCTTTCCGTACGAGCTCTGATTTCCCTTATTTTATCATGGTGATCGTTTCTCCCCATGTAGGTCGGTGTCAACAAAATATTTTCGCATTCGGAGGTGAAAGTTGATAATTGGAATTTAGCGAGAAGATTCCGCCGCAACTAAAAGCGCCTTTGTTTTAATGATGTCCGCCCCAAATCCTGTCTCATTTCACTGACACTCTCCTATTTCGCGGTAACACAAAACGTGCTGCCCTTCTTTGAAATTTTTCGATGTACTCCGTTAACCCTATCTGGTAAGGATCCCACACCGCGCAGCAGTATTCTAAAAGAGTATGGACAAACATAGTGTAGGCAATGTCCTTAGTAGATCTATTACAGTTTCTAAGTGTCCTGCCAAAAAAACGCAGCCTTTGGTTAGCCTTCACCACAACATTTTCTATGTGTTCCTTCCAATTAAATTGTTCGTAATTGCAATTACTACGTATTTAGTTGAATTTGACTGATTTTCTTGATTTGACTGGTTTCCTTGAACGAGGCGAGTAATTCATGTCAGAAGGATTCTGCTTGAAATGAGAAAACTATTTTCTGATGTGATATCTGCTATGCACTCACCCCGTAAACGGCACAAATGTCTGCAGCTGCCTCCACTACCTGCGATCTTCTATTGAATCCTATCAGAACAAAATGTCACAAATGATCCAATTTTTGCTGTTTCACGCTTCGTTTTTAACGCTTAAACAATACTCCCCGTAACCCTCAAATGTACAGCATTCGGTAAGTCGTCGCAAGAACAATTTAGAACCTCAAAAAAATTGCGATTGATAAATATACTTACAGCAACATCGATGACAACATGCCAGACTAAATCTCCTCTCCGCAAACTTTTTTTTTTCTTTGAGGCAAACTCCACCTAGTTGAAATAAATGCGTAAATATTCGTCATATAATATAAGTTGACGTTTCGCGTTCTAGCCCTATACGGGCTACTCAGGCCCAACCGATCGCCGTGTCATCCTCAGCCAGTCGTCCCACTGGATGCGGTGCGGAGGGAGATGTGGTCAGCACAGAGCTCTAACGGTCGTTGTAGGTTTTCTTGACCTTGGATACGCTACTAATTGATCGAGTATCTCCTCAGTTGGCCACACCACGCTTATTTCATCCCGATACAGTCCTCCTGACAAGGAAGATCCTTGGCGGCACCATGAATCGAATCCAGGTCCGCCGCATTGCACGCAAACGCGCTGAGCATTCAGCTACGGAGGCGAACTCTTCACGTAAGATATCGCATGAGGAAAGGTCATTAGGCCCTTGTCTGCGCAATTATATGAGACTAAGTGCAATTGAAAAAGATAAAGACGAGAGTGTGCTCGATATCTGGCCTTTGCGTTTACACTGTGATAGATTTATCACTGGATCGTAAGTACATACAACAGCACCAGAAATTTCCGGATCCTGTCATTTTGCCAGTTCATGCAGCTGACTGTTACGTGGTTTTATTTCAGTGATTACAAAATCAGGTAAAAATGTATATGTTGGGTACGCAAGGCAGCTAATGAATATCGATTTGGACAAAATAGGACATGAATGTTTTGAAAAGGCTGTAGTGTCTCTAGGGAATCAGAATTTTCATCCAGGAAAATCATGACGAAATACTCTTTGCAGTTCGGTGATCTAATGAAATGTTTCTAGCTTTGTGTGTTTAACGTCTTGGTTCGATTCACTCATAAGGCAGCCATTGTTAACAAAAACGACAGCCCTCTTCTCCTCTGGTAACGCCAGTTGAACAATGTGGGGTTTCACCGTGGTTCCAAATCCATATTAAACACGACTTCCCTTCGCTACCTACTGAAGGAGATTCGGTGACGCTGGGCCATGAAAGTGGCAGAAGTAGCAACAAGATGAAACTCACTCACCAGTAACCGTCACGTAAGGTCAAAGGGGACTTATTTGTTATTGCATTTAAAAACGAGATGTTAAAAAGCCTGGTGCTGGACTGGAATTCGAACTCTGATGTCCCCTTTCGTCGGGTTTCACCCCTTTGAGACGATACAATTCCATCGTTTCGTTGTTATCCCAAGATTCCAAACTCCTCGTGGTCTCCACGAAAGGCGCGTGTATCTGTTCAAATACTGATCAGGCACAAAAGTTCTCATCCTGTCCTTCGAAACTAGCATGCGCATACCAAATTAGAGATGAAAAGTATTTATGATTTTTAACGCCTTTCAGTGAGCCGGCCGCGGTGGCTGCGCGGTTCTAGGCGCTCCAGTCCGGAGCCGCGCTGCTGCTACGGTCGCAGGTTCGAATGCTGCTTCGGGCATGGGTGTGTGTGATGTCCTTAGGTTAGTTAGGTTTAAGTAGTTCTAAGTTCTAGGGGACTGATGACCACAGCAGTTGAGTCCCATAGTGCTCAGAGCCATTTGAACAATTTTTTAGCCTTTCAGTGCATTGTCAACAATAACGTTTGGTGTCGGTTCCGACTCCCAGTCGGACACAGAATTTTGCATCATATCATTTCAAGTTCAAAGACATCACTGCTAGTTACCAGTGGAAAATAATTTTATAATCTTCGTGTGTAACCAGCAACAACGTTATGTGCACGGTTTTTCACCTTGTCATTTCACTTTCAGTCATTTCACTAACAGTGAAAAGTTAGATACGTAACATGTGACTGTGTTTAGTTAACAATCCGTTTCGATGCTAGGCTAGAATCCCTGTCCAACACAAAACTTTATGCCACGTCATTTCAAGTTACATGCGCATACTTTGTTATTTGTGTTTGAAACCATATTTAAGAACTCTCATGGTTAGCTAACGGAAACAATAGCTATTGGATTTGAGTCCCAGGTCCTTCGTCATATAATTTCAAGTTGAAATTTGATTTTGAAATAATGACATTTATTGTAATAAATTTGATTTTATCAGCGTTAAAGGCTGTGCCATCCCTAAAAAATATTTTCTCTTATATTTGCATTTGTGTGGTATTAATTTACATTTGGACTAATAAACATTAAAACGGTTTTCTCTAGCGCCTCTTGCAATCATTTCGCCTCGTCAAACTAGAGAGCAGAGTTTCTGGGATGAATAAAAATCAGGCGAAAGACAATTCAGATCGTTCGGATACTTTTGAGTGCAACAGTACGAGTGGCGTTCAGTACGTAATGAAATACATTTTTCGGTCAATTTCAGTTGCAAATGTGTGTAATTTGTTGTGGGACATCGTGAAATATTTACGCTTCAGCCCCTACAGCTTCCTGAAGTTCCGATACGTGGCGGTGCCATACGTATTCTTCAAAATGGCGCCTGTAACGGAGGTGCGTTACAAGCAGAAAGCTTTCATTGAGTTTATGTTGTAGGGAAACCAGAGCGTTGCAGATGTTCATAGGCGCTTGCAGAATGTGGACGGAGACAGTGGTGCAAACATGTCCGATCTCCCTCTTGCCGGGCGGCGTATGGCCATATGTAATTTTACTTATGTTCGAAACAAGCTTATGTCTATTGAAATTATTTTATTGGTCTTGACGCAGCCGCTGGGCTAAGACATTTTTCATATTTTAGTGTGTAAGACTTCTGAAGAAGGCTATATTATTATAGCAGAAACCATGGTCAAGGTTTAAAATAAACATAATTTAGTGCAACTGTGGGCTGTTTTTCATTCGAGACAATTGCGTAACGGTTGCTGTTGTCGCTGCCATGATGAAAATAAAGAGTGATAATGGCTCATACGGAGGCATGCAGTCAGTCGTTTTTCTATAACTCGGTTTACGAGTGGAACGGAAAAGGAAATGACTACTAGTGGTACAGAGTACCCTCCACCACGCACCATACGGTGGCTTGCGGAGTATGTGTGTAGATGTAGATGTGTCACAACAACACACCTAAACCTTTCCTTCTAACCGTGTGGTCAGGAAGAGTTGTGTAAGGTCCTTTCAGCTAAATCCTAGCAACTGGCAGTGGAGCACTGGAGAGGATTTCAAGTTCTAGCATTTGCCTTAGAATCAAGGCAAATCATCTCGGAAACATTGGTTGGAATTGAGTGAGTGGAAGTATTTTAAATTTTTTTCTGGGAGGTTATGTGCCAGACGAAAATATCAGCGTATTCGGGAACTGCAATAGATTCTGACACAGTTACGGGCTGTAAGGCTTCAGATGATTGCTGAGCACAGACATGACCATTAGATAGAATGTCAGATAAGGGCCAGTGCTGGAATCCGAATACGGTTCCCCCGTTTCTTTCTCGTAAGTTATTTAAATAATGAGGTGCTGCTGAATGGAAATGGGGAGAAAATATTTTATGATACGATTTTTCTAAAGGAAGGAGGCAGTTGATGGAATACATTCTGAGATTGCAAGGAATCGTACAAGGTGACAATTATTGAACTATATAAAATAAAATCGTCACAACTTCTGAACGGTTTGTGTGCACGACTGGCCGCGGGGCATGATGGAATTAGTATGGTTTGGTTTTGCGCCGAAGACGACTTTCATTTGGATGGGGTCCACAATAAGAAAATTTGGCGCATTTGGGGGACAGAGAACCCGCATTTTGCGATCGAGATGTCTCCTCGTCCTCAACAGGTAACTGTGTGGTGTGCAATGTCCAATCACGGAATGATCGGTGTGATATTCCTTGATGACACGGTGACTACCGACCAGTGCATGAAGGTTCTGGAAGATGATTTCATCCCCACTATCCAAAGTGGCCCTGATTTCCACAAGATGTGATTCATGCAGGACGGAGCTCGACCTCATAGAAGGAGGAGAGTGTTTGATGTCCTGGAGGAGCACTTTGGGGACCGCATTCTAGCTCTGGGGTACCCAGAGGCCACTGGCATGGGCCTCGATTGGCCGCTGTGTTCTGATCTGAACACGCGCGACTCCTTTATGCAGCAGCTACATTAAAGACAAGGTGTACAGCAATAACCTCAAAAACATTGCTGAGCTGAAAACAGCCATTCAGGTGGTCTTCGACAGCATCGATATTCCGACACTTCAGCGGGTCATGCAGAATTCCGCTATTCGTCTGCGCCACATCATCGCCAATTATGGAAGGCAGATCGAACATTTTATAACCTAAATCCGAATATCTGTAGTGGCGTTCATATGTTGAATAAAGTGTCTGCACGCCATAGTTTGTAAATAAGTCCCTTTTTTCATATAGTTCGATAATTATCATCCTCTAGTTTGATTATGAGGGAAATGAGGGAGGAGGATGGGGCGTAAAAATGGTAGAGGAAGCCCAAGAATTGACAACACTAAATAAATTCAAATGGGCGTGGGTTGCCATAGTTATACAGAGACGAAGAGGCTTGTACAGTATAGGCTAGAGTGAACAGTTGCATCAGTCCATCTTCAGCCTCAAGACGGTTTCAACGATAACAACCAGTCCTTCTCGATAAGTTTAAATCAGAAGTACTTGACTCCACAACGAAGCTTCGGAGGAAACACGTTTCTGGGCGGGAAACTAGAATTCCTTTTGAGATCTATGGTTCCCTCTATCTGGTAGCAAAGATCACGCCACACGCCGTGCAGACATACAGCTACGGATCACCGGACATACTCAGTATCGGCAAAACAAGAGGCCTACCAACGTAGTAGCGGCGAGTACTTTTAACCCTGCAAAGCGATGCCGTGCAACAAACACTACGCCACAGCAGCAGGTCACGAGCAAAGCACAGCTACCCTCCTGATACACAGCGACTGTTTAAGAGAAGAACAGGGGTCGAGACGTCGACATTTGCCTAATACTTCTCCAATTTGTCGTGAATGAATCAGTTATCGTCATCTTAAGCGTCACCAGAAATAATGTAGTAGCTTTTATCCCCTATCTGTGCGGGGTCGACATGTTAATCTGGATTTAGCACTACTAGCGGCATAGGCTGGACTGATGCTCTACCTGTCGATTCCTCCCGCCCCACCTCACCACCCACTCACCCGTTTCTCGCGGGACGGGAATTGTGTTCCCCATCCGCTTGCGTCCTCTGCTATCCAGTGTGAAAGTGTGAGAACGTTTTAGAAACGTTTGCGAATCGTGTAACAGAGGCGGGCGTGAATATCAGGACAGTATTCACTTAGATGGATGTGGGAAGCCACCTAAAAACCACATCCGTGGTGACCGGCACATCCGCCCTCGTCGTTAATTCGCTGGGAGGATTAGATCCGAAGCCGACGTGCTTCACCGAATGTCGGTAGCGCCGTGTTCACGCACGTGATTATCCGGGAAGGTCTATAAAATTTTATACACAATAATCAACATTCGTTGTTGTGAGAGCTTGATGCTGTGCAATGACTGGTAAAGCAGGCGTGTGGAGTGCTTGAAAGTCCATCACAAGTCGTCTCTCGGCCAAGGCCTTCATACTGGTCAGTGACTTGCACGGGCCCGCAGCGACTTGGGTCGTTGTCTTCATGGCCCTGTATATGCTTGCTGCAGCCGCACTTCCCCGACAAGAGTGGACCAGGTCAACGGGACTTGTGGTTTCCTTGTCACTGTGAACAGCGTACATGGCGGTGATTATAAGACTTTTCGTGCCGTGCTCCCTCCCTTGCTTGTGCCCACCTTATGGTAATTGTGCAGCTTCGTCATGTGCCGCTCTCGAAGTTTACCGTGTCTTGAGTGGTAGAGCCAGTTGACGTGCCCAAGAATGAGTGTCTTTATAAACCGAGAGTGTCTTGGCCACATTTTTATTTGCTTTCTGACATCAAATGATGGATATAAAGCCGGAACTGATTTATTTATTTATTTGATCGTATGGCTACGGCCCCCGTCGGGCAGACCGTTCGCCGGGTGCCGGTCTTTCAATTTGACTCCACTTCGGCGACCTGCAGTCAACTCAAATGTTTCAAATGGCTCTGAGCACTATGGGACTTAACTTCTGAGGTCATCAGTCCCCTAGAACTTAGAACTACTTAAACCTAACTAACCTAACGACATCTCACACATCCGTGCCCGAGGCAGGATTCGAACCTGCGAACGTAGAGGACGCGCGGTTCCAGACTGAAGCGCCTAGAACCGCTCGGCCACCCCGACCGGCTGACCTGCAGTCGATGGGGGTGACAGGATGATGATGAGGACAGCACAAGACCCAGTCCCTGGGCGGAGAAAATTCCCCGTCCCAGCCGGGAGCCCGAACTGATAAGACGTTACAATAAAGCAAAATTTGACCAAGACTTTTAGTTCCTCAGTTCATTTAGATATGAATGTCACTGATCTCCACGAAAGGTATAAATGACTGTTTCATCTGAATACGTTGTTCCCAACTTTTTCCCACTTATTTAGTAACAAAGTTCTCCTGCGGATGTAGCTGAGCAAATATGTATCACCACCGAAAGCAGGCGCAAAAAAAAAAAAAAAAAAAAAAAATGGTGCAAATGGCTCTGAGCACTATGGGACTCAACTGCTGTGGTCATAAGTCCCCTAGAACTTAGAACTACTTAAACCTAACTAACCTAAGGACAGCACACAACACCCAGCCATCACGAGGCAGAGAAAATCCCTGACCCCGCCGGGAATAAAGCTGGCGCTAATTTTTTAGATAGAACCACACATCACGCAGTAATTACTATAAGCTGTGCGCAAATCTGGTTATTATAAGCATTTCCTCAGCCATACTGATGAGCAGTTCTCGAAAGGCAGAGAAGCGGGGAGAGAAGGAAAGCTACCTATAGCCTCAGAAATCCTTGGTGTGGAGTCTCCCGTTACTGCAAGCTGGTTTTACTGGCTTACCTACAAAATGGCGTCATTTCCGCTACAACAGAAACGGTAAAGAATACGCCCCGAATGTAGTGTTTGAGGGGGGATTTCCTCCGAAAGACTGCCAAATCGACGACGAGCACGCCGCGGAGATAGAAAACCACTTCGCCGTTTTCCTCGAAACAAGCGACGGGGCGGCACAGGTCATAGATACAGGCAAACAGGAAGTTCGCTCGAAGTCACAGCTGCTGACGAGCAAACGAGGTACCACAGTGCAATAGCTTCAATTGCCTAATAGCCGAAGAGCAGCCACCGCAAGCTCTCAAGCGACTTATGCGTCTGTGAGGGCTACCGTACCTTTTGCAGCTACACGAGATGGTGCGGTCCTTGTCTTGTGTATGGAGTAACACAGGCTGTAAACAATTACATATATATTTATTTAGCCTGAGTACAGTAACAGCTGCGTATATTCCCTCCAAATCACGTCGTGACACAGCGCTGCTTTTGTTGCCAAGTAGGTAAGAGGGGGGGTAGTTGGTACACATTTTGAGAACACATTTGTTTTACAAGTATCGCAATAGCTGGGAATGCATATACCAGGGCGTGCTGAAAAGCAATGCCTCCAAAACTTTTTATTCTGTTCTCAATATCGGTTCATGTATTACACGTCATGCATATTACTCGTCGAATTTCCCGCTTCGTACGACGGAAGTTGCAACCCTTTGTCGCTAGAGGGCTCCGAATTCTAGCGTGTAACATGGCGGTGTATAAGGTAAATATGTCTGCCCGTTAGAAACCTGAACGCACAAATTCTAAGAGTTCGTCCGCACAAGCAGCACCCTCTCGTTCAGCATGACAATGCCAGACCACGCACGAACGCTGCGGCATCAGCAACTAGCCGACGCCTTGGGTTCGATTGTCATCGATCATACGCCACACAGCCCCGATTTGGCCCAGCCGATTTTCATCCATTTCTGAGACATAAAGAGCACCTGTGGGGACTTCACTCTGATATTGATGAAGAAGTGCAAGCAGAGGAGAGGTTGTGGTTCCGTCAATAAAGTCGAACATTCGACAGTGACGGATTAACAAACTGGTCTCTCGTTGGGAGACATGTGTTCGTTGTCAGGGTGACTACGATGAGAAATAAAATGTAGATATGAAAAATAAAGACATTCAAGCTTTAGGAGCATTCACACAAAAAATTTGGAGGCATTACTTTTCAGAACGCCCTTGTAGTAAGGTTATTCGAAAGAGCAAACGTTTCTGTGAATTTTAAATTTCACTTGCTTTTTTGTCAAGCGTGCATACTCCCCAGTTAACAGCATTAAAAGCGCCGCTATGGTTCGGTAAGCTGTTATAAAACAAGGCATAGTAACGTAATATGACAACTGTTTCCTTGACATTGTATGTAAGTTTGAGGATCATTAATACAAATGATGATATACACAGCAGCCCTAAGCTATTCTCACGTAGGAATAATCGTGACAACAACAAATGAAATATTTCAACCACTCAATTCTTAAATTTCGTAGTCTTGAGTTCAAGCTATGACAAATATAAGAGTCATTCTTGGCACTTTTCGAGTGAACCCATCTCTTGTAAGGCGTACGCTGCCCTCATTGTTGACTGCAGCCAAAATTTCAAGCAATAATAGCACACAGAGTTCTTATATTCTATACTAACAATGGAACGTAAAGGACATCGATGTGCAAGTTGTTTGTGACAAGAAAAAAAAAAGTTCAAATGTGTGTGAAATCTTATGGGACTTAACTGCTAAGGTCATCAGTCCATAAGCTTACACACTTCTTAACCTAAATTATCCTAAGGACAAACACACACACACACCCACGCCCGAGGGAGGACTCGAACCTCCGCCGGGACCAGCCGCACAGTCCATGACTGCAGCGCCTTAGACCGCTCGTGTGACAAGAAAGCTAACATGCATGCTTCTTCAGCCGAAGTGCTTTTGCGTGCCATGTTTTGATGCTTTTTCCTTTGGTCTCTCAATTGGATTGTTCTGCTTCTACTTCCTTCATTGGAGTGTTAGTCAAAATTAAGATTTAATTTTTCTTCGGGTGTTTTTTTGCTGCTGTTTGACCTGGGACATGTCCGAAAGAACTAATACCATCTTCATATAGATAAGGCTTACCTGCCAATGATCTTCTTCAGTGTGGATGCACTGACATTGCTCAAAGTCTTACGGGAATCGGTAGATTGACTGCCGCGAGCAATGAGTATAGTGGGTAGGGGCACTACAAATATAGTGTGTGGACAGTAAGTTGGAAATGTGGGTCTCACGGGGAGCGTGCCAGAGATAAGCCCCTGCAATCACAGTATCCTCTGTGTCCTCGATGGCTCAGTCGGATGCCGGCACGGTAGCTGAGCGTGTTCGTCCACAGGGTTAGCTGTCCTCTGTAATAAAAAACTGAGTTAACGGCTTAACACTGAACTTCAACGGGTGTCATGGGACGTCCGCCCCGACCAATATCGAACAAAATGAGATTAAAAAAAGGTCAGATAGAGCGTCTGCCATGAAAGCAGGAAATCCTGGGTTCGAGTCCCGGTCGGAGCACACATTTTCAACTGTCCCCGTTGATATTTATCAACTCCTGTAAGCAGCTAATGGTCTGGATTTCATTGTAATTTAATAAATACCGAAACTGGTTACGGCCCTCCACTTATTTCCAACTGGGAATCACTTTTTCCTGCTACCGGATCGAGTGGCAGTTGACTGAAATGATCCAAGGCCCTTGTAGCTGACCGGATCTGAAACAACCGGCACTACTCCGTGGAGTGAAAAAATGAAAAGAAGAAACACGAGACGGCTCGTCTGTTATTTAACAAGGAAGTGATCTATTCTCAGCACTGTAAGAAAAGTGACTGTAAATCCCTTTTTCATTCCGACATATGATATCTACAGCTAGAGTCGGCGAGGTTAAATTAACAACTTCCTTCTGCGACTAAGAAGCAGCGAACTGGGAGTGCTCTTCGATCTGTTTGCGCGGCCCTGTTTACTCAGCTGCCACTTGAATTCGCTGCAGTGGGGGGCCACGCCGCTGATTGCACTGGAAGAAAGCATTGCCTTAACGATCCAGAAATCTGCGATGAGCACATGAACAATGGAGCATGTTACGTGCAGTGATTTTAGTTTTCAAATTTTCGATAGTTACCCAGTCCTCCGATATTCAACAAGTTAAATGGCTTTCCTTATCTAAATTCCGCACGGGGCTGTACGGTTTATGGCGTAGGGCCCTTCGTACCGGTATTAGCGATTTTCTGTCTTCTTACAGTGAGCAAGGGAAAAATGATTGTATCTCTCTGTACGCGCTCACAGGATCCCTGTGCGAGATACACGGTGGTGTCTGCGTAACTTTCGTGCAGCCTTCCAACAATACCGGTTCTCTGAATTTACCCTAGAGGTTTCAGCGACAACAACGTCGCCATTCTTCAAAAGAACACATCCAAGTTCTCCGAGCATCATTAGTATACTTTTGTGCAGCTTTTACTAAACTATCACGATTCTAGCAGCGCAGTCGATGTCTCCTGCAACACCAGGATCCGAAAAGATGGAGCAACACTTTAGAAATGGTCGCACTAGTGGTTTGTATAAAATGTTCTCGGTGTTCAGACCGCGTGAAATCGGAGTTAAAACTCGATATTTCTCAGATTATCACCATCTTCTTCGCCAGGAGACGACTGCCGAAAGAGATGGTGATAACCATAGAAATCTTGAGTTTTAACTCCGATTCGACGCGCTGTTAACACAGAGAAGATTTTATACAATAAAGCCGTCGCGAAAAACTTCGATTTAGTACTTGCTTTTTGTACAGGATTTCTTTTGCAGATCCGTTACACTTTCCCAGGACCCTTCCAACACATCTAAATCTTCTGTTCGCCTTCCCTAATATTCTTTCATATGTTCGTCTCATTACGTATGTCTTATTAAAACCCGTGTAACCTGCTGCGTATGTTCGCTACTGATACTGTAACAGGACCCTGTCGTGTTCTCTCTCCTTGTTATGAACATTGTCTCATATTTACGGTTTCTTTCGAAAATCCGGATACTATCAGCCTTACGTCGTTGGTGATCTACACTACTGGCCATTAAAATTTCTACACCAAGAAGAAATGCAGATGATAAACGGTTATTCATTGCACAAATATAATATACTAGAACTGACATGTGATTACATTTTCACACAGTTTGGATGCATAGACCCTGAGAAATCAGTACCCAGAGAAAAAATGGTTCAAATGGCTCTGGGCACTATGGGACTTAACTTCTGAGGTCATCAGTCCCCTAGAACTTAGAACTACTTAAACATAACTAACCTAAGAACATCACACACATCCATGCCCGAGGCAGGATTCGAACCTGCGACCGTAGCGGTCACGTGGTTCCAGACTGTAGCGCCTAGAACCGCTCGGCCACTCTGGCCGGCCATTAGACCACAGGATTTGGCAGTACAATCATAGAAGACAACCCCAAGAAACGTCTTCGTAGTCATATGCGATTCCTTGCTGTTGACATAATTGTGTTTACCGGCGATCAGAACTGTCAACCACTGAGTCAACATACTCCCAAGAATTTAAATGACTACGAGTGAGAGCGTATAGATTACTGAAGGGAGGACGCGACATCTCGATGTTGTGAGTTTCTGTATCTGTGACAGAGAAATAACAGTAGAAGAAGGGAAAAAAAGAAGTCCTAGCAGAGTGTTCGATTTTTGTAACAAAGAAGCAACCCAAAATATTACTTTTTATATCAGATATAACATTTAAAAGGTGCCTTATCAGGCTAATATGCAAGTGCGATTTGTAGCACGTATTTGCCAAACCAAATATTTGAGAATAAACCATTCATAGCAGTGGAAACTGAAGTTTATTTAGATGAGAGCAGGATTCACATACTGCAGTCATTATTGTTAATGTTCGATGATTTTGACGTACCGGGCGATACTCACTGTTTAATGGTTGTGCCCACTGATCCGTATTAGGTACACAACACTGTAGAGGGAAAATGTTTAGACTCTTATAAATTAACGCTTTATTTTTGCAAACAATTAAATTCTTGATCTTAATACCTGCGATTTTTTTGCATCGACTTAAACTTTTGCTGCAGTGGGGTTAGAGAGATGCAGAAAAGCGATATATCACAACATAAAACTGGGTGACACATGTTTATATGGACGATAATGCTGAAAACAGTAATATCAAGCTCCGCATGTACAAGAGGAGGTTCGTCATCTTCATTCAAGACTGAATCGACAAAAAACAACTCCTTTGTTATGGCTGATGAAAATCGCGACATCCTCATGAATCTACATCGACTTGTGCGTACATCTATACTCTGCAAGCCAACTTACTTCGTGAGGCAGAATGTTCTTCTTGTACCGCTCACTTCCCCACTTTTTCTGTTACTTCGCAACCTTTGAGTGGCAAGAATCGACTGGCAAAACTACCTATGAGCACGAATCTCTCAATTTTATCTGCATGCTCTTTTAGTGATTTATATGGTAGAAGGAAGCAATATATTGGTTGACTCTTCTAGGAACACACGCTCTCGAAATTTAAACAGTAAATCATATCTTGGTGTACAATTGCTCTCTTGAAGCGTCTGCCCCTGGAGTTGGACGAGCATCTCTGTGACGTTTACGCGCTAACTCAACAAATCCGTGACGAAACATAATGCTTTTCTTTGTAGCCTGTATTCTCTATGTCTTCCATCAAAACTCCATGGGAACGCTTCCAGAATAAGGATCAATCCTTATAGGTCGAACGAGCGTCTCGTAATCTACATCCTTCATGAGTGGACTATACTTCCTGAAGCATTTACCAATGAATATTAGTGTGGCATCTGCCTTTCCTACTACTAGTTTGACTGTGATCCACTTTAGTTCGCCCTGAACGTACACTCCCGCATATTTAATGGAAGTAACTGTTTTGTGGTTGGTTGGTTGGTTAATTTGAGGGAGGGGACCAAACAGGAGGTCATCGGTCCCATTGGATAAGGGAAGGATGGGGAAGAATTCGTCCATTTGCCTCAAGCGATTTAGGGAAATCACGGAAACCTAAATCAGGATGGACGTCCTCCCGAATGAGAGTCCAGCAAGCTAACCACTGCGCCACCTCGCTCGGCTTTTGTGGTTTATTGGCAGTAGAATGATCAAACAATTCAGGGTCTTCTTACCTGCACTCCCTGACAAAAAAAGTGCAGCACCAAAAAGGGAGGGGAAAATGAAAAGAAACTTCACAGGTTGAGAGGGTAAGAGGTGTTATTTCAATGATAAGAAAAACGAGCCAAATTTACAGTCAACTTGTCAGTATAAGCTCTTTTATCAGTATGACGTCGCATCCTCTCTAGCCTGGATGCATACACTGATTCGCTTGAGGCAAGCTGTCCCATGACCGTCGTAATTGGTCGTTGGTATCCTGGATATTGCCACTGGGACGGAGTTGATGTCTGGTTGGTCCCACACATGTTCCATCAGGAACGGGTCTGGGGATCTTCTGGCCATAGGAGTACCTCAACTTCACGTAGACAGTTCAGAGATGTGCGGACGAGAACAGTCTTGTTGAAAAATGGTAACACGATACTGTTCCCTGAGAGTTAACACACGTGGACTCAGGGTGTCTGTGTCGTACCGCTGAGCCGTTTGAGTTCTCTCAAACACTACCAACCACGACCTGAACCCATGCTCTGTAAAACCTCACACCATTAGTCCAGGAGTAACACTGCTGTGCCTCTCCCGAACAAATCGCAGATTGAGAACTATCCTCACGTCGCCGGCATACTCGCCAACGATGGTCATCTAGGATAAGGTAGAACCGCGATTCATCTCTGAGCGCAACGCGACGACATTTGTCAGCAGTCCGTGCTTCCCAGTTTACGGCAGGCTAAGCATGGGACGATATTTCCCTGGTCTGGACGTTGCTAGTCTCCGGCTAATGGTGTAGGACGACACAGAATGGTGCAGGGATCCACTAGTTGTTCCCGGCTGGCAGCCAATCATGTGAAGGGCTAACATATACTTGGTGTGCAATACGGCGATCAGAGCTTGTGATGGTCAGACGTGGTCGACTGCAACCTTCTCAACGAGTATTCCTGCCCTCATGTTCCCATGCCGTCTACCAACAGGCTATTGTCAAATCCGAATACCCCACAAAAGATTCGACCAGTCGGCCAAATGGTGACCCACAATGAAGCCCCTTTCAAACTTTGTCAGGTGCTGATAGCGCTGCCTCTTCACAATGATCACTTAACATCTGACGCTGTTCACCACCCGTATGTGGATTACCACGTTTCGTAACAACACTAAACACGAACAGTACTAATGTACTCTGGTGGCTGTTCTACTTGTCACATATACTAGCAATTCTAATCATTTATATAACTGCCGATGGGATGTACGAGGGTCGTTCAGTAAGTAATCCAACACTTTTTTTTCTCGGCCAATTTCGGCTGAAAAAATGCGGAATTTATTGTGTGATATCGCAGAATATCGCCGCTTCAACCCCTATAGTTTCATTAAGTTCTGATAGGTGCCATCGCTGTACGTAGTTTTCAAAATGGCATCTGCAACGGAGGTGCGTTCCAAGCAGAGAGCTGCCATTGAGTTTCTTTTTGTGGAAAACCAGAGCATCGCAGATATTCATAGGCGCTTGCAGAATGTCTACGGATACCTGGCAGTGAACAAAAGCACGTTGAGTCGTCATCGTAACAAGGTCGCTCAAACCTGTCCGATCTCCTGCCTGCCGGCCGACCGTACACATCCTTGATTCCTACAATTATGGAACGTGCGTACTCTCTCATTCGAAGTGATAGTCAGATGACAGTCAGACACCTCACTGCTCAATTGGACGTTTCTGTTGGTAGTGCCGACACACTCGTCCAACAATTGGAGTACTCAAAGGTGTGTGCTCGCTGGGTTCATCGCCGCCTAACAGAAAACCATAAAGATCAACGAAGGACCATCTGTGAAGGAGTTAATAATAATAACAATAATAATAATCATGAGCGTATGGCATTGGTGGCCGGGAGACCCCTCGCGGGGCGGTTCGGCCGCCGCTCCACAAGTTCTTTTATGACCCTGCGGCGACTTGCGAGTGAATGAGGGTGAAATGATGAAGAAAGACACACAATACCCAGTCATGTCGAGGCAGAGGAAATCCCTGACCCCTCCGGGAATCGAACCCGGGACCCGGCGCGCGGGAAGCGAGAACGCTACCGCAAGACCACGAGCCGCGGACTGTGGAGGAGTTGCTTGCGCGTTACAAGGCTGATCGTGACAATGGTTTATCGACCGTCGTCGCAAGCGATGAGACATTGTTTCATCATTTCGAACCGGAAACAAATAGGCAATCAATGGAGTGACGCCATATAATCTCTCCTCCGAAAAAAAAGTTCAAAGACACACTCTCGGCCGGTAAAGTCATGGCGACGGGCTGGAGTCTGTTTGATGTCCTTCCTCATAGTGCAACGATCAACATTGAAGTGTATTTCGCTGCCCTCAGAAAATAGAAGGAACTACTTCAGCGTTTTCGTCCCCACAAAAATAGAAACTAGCTTTTCCTTCTTTGTGACAATACAAGGCCTCGCACAAGTCTGCGCACTCGAGAGGAGCTCACAAACCTTCATTGGACTGTTCTTCCTCATCCACCCTACAGCCTAAATTTCTCACCTTCCGACATCCGTTTGTTTGGCCCAATGAAGGCTGCCCTCCGCGGGAGCAGCACGTGGATCATGAAGAGGTTATTGACGCCGGAAGACGTTGGCTCCGACGTCGACCAGTAGAGTGGTACAACGAAGGCATACAGGCCCTCCCAATTTGGTGACGTAAGTCCTTCGCAGTAAACGGAGACCATGGTGAAAAATATGATTATATAGCCAACAGAATGAAGAATAATGTGGTGTATTGGAATCCTGAATAAAACCAAACTGCTTTCAGAAAAAAAGTCGCATTACTTAATTATTGACCGCCTCTCGCACGTGTACTAAATTACATTGATTTCGGACAATATCTTCTGGGTTCTTCAATATTTTTTGTCAGTGTATATATGTGTAATACTTTACGTATGTGGAGGATAAAATGCCAGCACATGTAAGATGTGTCGATTATCCGCAAATCTTCTTGAAGTTCGATACAATTTTCTAGAGTTAAAACTTTATATGTGACAGCAGTATCCGCCAAAAGGCTCTTTGAAATTCCGATGTCGCACGGGGTAGCCGCGAGGTCTAGGGCGCCTTGTCATGATCCGTGCGGCTCCCCCCATCCCCCCCCCCCCCGTATGAGGTTCGAGTCCTCCCTCGGGCATGGGTGTGTGTGTTGTCCATAGTGTAAGATAGTTTAAGTTAGATTAAGTAGTGTGTGTGGGCTTATTAGGAACCGAAGACCCCAGCAGTATGGTCCGATAAGAGCTTACCACAAATTTCCAAATTGCTTTTGAGTACCCATGATCCCTTGACACTGCTTTGGGGTACGTCCGGACCTACTTTTAAGTCTCTAGATTTGTCTCGCCTAAGAATGGCATGCCGTTTTCTGTTTGCTAGGATCTCTTCAACCGATATTGCGTATGCTCGTCTTTTGTTCATTATGTGACAGTGCGGGACTGTGTCAAACATCTTCCGGAAGTCAAAGAACACAGCAGCAATCAGGGTGCCGAATCTACTGCCCTCTGAACCTCTAGGGCGAACAGGAGAGCAGGGTTCCACACAAGCGCTCTTTGCGGAATCCATGTTGACAGTTACAGAGAAGTTTTTCGGTATTCTTAAGGGTCATAACACCAACGGCCTTACCGAAGTGGTAGCAGCGGTTCCCGTCAGATCACCGAAGGTATGTAAATTTAGAGAGATTAGAGCGCGCACGGAGGCTTTCAGACAGTCGTTCTTCCCGCGAACCATACGCGACTGGAACAGGAAAGGGAGGTAATGACAGTGGCACGTAAAGTGCCCTCCGCCACACACCGTTGGGTGGCTTGCGGAGTATAAATGTAGATGTAGATGTAGATGTATGCGCTGTCGGGCTGGGCTAGCACTTGGATGGGTGACCATCCGGTCCGCCGAGCGCTGTTGGCAAGCAGGGTGCACTCAGCCCTTGTGAGGCAAACTGAGGAGCTACTTGATTGAGAAGTAGCGGCTCCGGTCTCGAAAATTGACATACGGCCGGGAGAGCGGTGTGCTGACCACATGCCCCTCCATATCCGCATCAGGTGACGCCTGTAGGATGTGGATGACACGGCGGCCAGTCCGTACTGTTGGGCCTTGCACGGCCTGTTCGGACGGAGGTTAGTTTTAAGGGCCATAACACGCGAGCATAAGAGCAAAACTTGTTCCAAAATTAGATGAAAGATTGACATTGGCAATATTCGGGGTGTTTGTTTCAAATTGAGACAACTAAATATCTCGAAAACAAAGCATCGTACGAAAAAAAAATGTTCCAAGTTAATATTAGTAAAGTGCACATCTGTCTGTGCTACAACTGTGCAACTCCCAACCATCCCTCCTGAGTGGGCAGGGTCAGCTTTGTATTTTCAAATGGGACCCACGAATTTCTATTGTGTATTCGGTTTCTAGTCAAAAAAGGTCTACGGTTTACTAAGATCACTGTTTTCCATTCGTGATAGAGGCGCTGTAATCGACACAAATCAAGAGTGGCTGTTTTTTCAATTAACGACCGATGCATTTGACTCTACATTTCATTTACGACGTAGGTGTAAACCTTTATGCTAAAACTGTTGATATTTATATTCGAAATTTTTCATTAGTGTTGAAAATTTGACTGCACAGTGCAATATTGTTAGACGTTCCAGTGTCTGGTTAGGAACTACGTTCACCGTGATCCAGGAACAACGGCGTGGATGTAATAGTTTTCTGTTCCCATCGGGATGTTTGATATGGTGAGACACCTTGTCTCTCACCATTCGGGCGCCTACTTTCGGCGAGTCCCCAAGCCTCTCGCTACTGGGATGTTTGATTTCGGTGAGTACCCAGTGCAGGTGCGCCTGTCACTATCACTTCATGGACATTTGACCTTACTACAACGGTTGTGGTTCGTATTCCGCCGGTAGCGACGCAGCGGCCAGCGCGAGAATTACGGCAGTTGGATGGAAACACACCGAAATCAAGCATTCCGATGGTTTGGGGACTCACCACAATCAACCGCGTAGGGAACAGAAAACTACGTCACCATACAAGTAGCTTATGTCAGAAATTTCAATACCTAGCTACATTATCCGTAGCGTATAATCACATTTGCAACACTCATGGAACATTTGAACATCAGTATCAACTATTAGAATACAAAGGTTTACATTTACATCGTAAATGAAATGTAGAATCGAATGCGTCGGTTCGTAATTGCAAACACAAACACTCCTGATGTTTGATGAAGGTTTCTCGGGTCTCCAGCGGTGTTAGCGTTGATATCCCGCGACGGTTCGGGAAGTGTCATACTACCCATCTTCTGGCGAAGCGTCGAGATTCGCGCCATCTCGCCCTCCACTAGTCCTCGGGTGGTCCGTCCCGGGCGGCCGCGTTCGGCTCTCGCTGTGGGCATTCCGTCTGCGTCTGGGACGGAGGATGCTGGCGCGCGCTCCCGACGGATTGCCGCCATCGCAGCGTTCTACGCTGCGCCTAGTTGGTATCCTTCATCCCTGTTGACAAGGTTGTCGTGAATTCTTATTTCAAGCAATGCTTTGTAAATACTTTCCCAGAAGCCAGATGCTCGGCACAGCACCTTCGTGTCTTCGAAGTTGAAGGTGTGTTCTTCCTTTATGCTGTGTTCTGCTATGGCTGATTTTTCTGTGTGTCCTAGTCGCACACATCTGATATGTTCTTCACAGCCTTCAGATATACAGCGCTGTGTTTGTCCAATGCACTGTTTTCTGCATTCACATGGGATACTGTTTATTCCTGGCGTGTTAAACTTCATAAACTTCAGCGGGTCTTTCGCAGAACCTAAGAGCTCCTTTGCCTTCGGTGGTGGGAGGAGAACAGTTCTGTTACTGTGTTTGCCCAGAAGTCGTGCAATTTTGGCCGAGAGCGGACCCACGTACGGAAGGAACGCGAGCCATTTGTCTTCTTCTTCTTCTTCTGGGGTTGTCACTACTTCCATCTTCCTTTTTAGCACCCTGTTGATCTGCGTTTCACTGTAGCCATTTTGGTGGAAGACCTTCCTCAGGTGTTGCAGCTCGGGTGGGTAGGCTGCCATTGTCGCAGATGGCGCGCGCCGTATGTACCAGGATGGTCAGCACTGTCTGTCTTGTGCTGGATGGTGGCAGCTTGTTGCATGAAGGTATAGGTCCGTGTGTGTCTTCTTCCTACGCACTGTATGGCGTAGTGAACGGTGTGTCTCCCCTCTTAATTAGTATGTCAAGAAACAGGAGACATCCATTTTCCTCCATTTCCATCGTAAATTTGATATTCGGATGCATGCTGTTGAGGTGCTCCAGTCATATATACTACTGATATTTGTCAATTACATCTCCATCTACCACGAATGAGAAAAACTGTTTGAGTACACCGTACGTATTTTTTGGCGTAGAATCCGAATATGTAAATAAAATAGGGGAGAGGTTTTCCAGTTGAAAATACAAACTTCATCCCGCCCACCCAGCAGGGGTGGTTAGGAGGTGGACAGTTGTAGCAAAGACAGATGTCCCATTTACTAATACTAACTTTTCACCTACGACATTTTTTTCGTACGACGCGTTATTTTCGAGACATTTACTTGTCTTTATATAAACACCCGTAGGTCTATTGTGCACATCAGCTCGACGACCCTTCTTGAAAATCGGAAGAGCGGATATTTTCGGATCGCTTCGTTCCTCCAGCGACGCACGGTACTCTGCCAGCAGAAGAACATACATTATGCAGAACTGTAGAGCTATCCCGCCAGGCCCAGTCGCCCCTATTCTATTGAGCGGCTTTTATTTGCTATCCCGCGGTCAGTGATGTGTGTCATCTTGGAATTCTTGCGACGATTGAATGGAGGAACAGTGGTATGATATTCAATACTTAAGATAATTCCGGAAAATGGAATTTATTATTACGGTCCTCTTTCTGTCACCGTCCGTTTCGGTGCGAGTATAGTCACTGAGTGTGTGGAGAGATGGCTTTGACACGTTAACTGGCTTAAAGTAAGATTAAAACTTCTTATAATTTCCAGTCAAGTAGACAGGCAGAACTTATTTCGAATTCGTTGAACGTTCTAAGTTTGCCGTACGTTTGACTTGGTTTGGTTTTTAAACAAAAACCAACACAACAGAACAGAGCTTTAAAGCAGAGTTGGACGTAGCCAAAATCCTAGTAGGCGTTTGCTTTTTGTTTAAAAACCAGACGCCTACAGGGATTTTTGCTTAGTCTAAATCTGCTTTAAAACTCTGTTCTAGGACCAGCTTTGTAACCTGTCTATTGAACAACATTTTGCTCTGCACGTATCTGTCTAAGGCATATTGTACAATACTCTTGAAATTCGTCCATTTATATTGAACATCTGTAGCCGCTGAAATGGGTGTTTGGAGTTGTCTGCTCAGGTAATCTGAGTTCTGTTTCTTGTAGGACTTACTAAGCAGCAACATGTTACTGCCTTTCTTTACATTCTTCATAATTTCAGTATTCTTGATGTTATAATGGCGTTATTGTGGCTGATTCCCTGTTCTACGTTAAATGAATCGAGAAGTTCGTAACTCTTTGTATCCAAGAGATATAAGATGTTACCCTTACGTGTCGATTCTCTGGTTAATTGCTTAACTTAATTTTCGGATAACTTCTCACGATTCCCTGTCGCTACTAGCCACCCTAACCCGTTGAATTTCTCAGTCTATAACTGGTGAGCTGAAATTCCCCTCTATCTCTATAACATGATCATGAAAGCCACATGCAGCCTTCTCCAAGGTTTTCCCTAAATTCGGAAATTTGTGGTAAGATCTTATGCGACCAAACTGCTTAGGTAACCAGTCCCTAAGCTTACACACTACTTAATCTAACTTACGCTAAGGACAACACACACACCCATGGCCGAGGGAGGACTCGAACCACCCACGGGGGTGCCGCGCGGACCGTGACCAGGCGTCTTACACCACGCGGCTACACCACGCTTTTCCTTAAATACACTCCTGAAAATGGAAAAAAGAACACATTGACACCGGTGTGTCAGACCCACCATACTTGCTCCGGACACTGCGAGAGGGCTGTACAAGCAATGATCACACGCACGGCACAGCGGACACACCAGGAACCGCGGTGTTGGCCGTCGAATGGCGCTAGCTGCGCAGCATTTGTGCACCGCCGCCGTCAGTGTCAGCCAGTTTGCCGTGGCATACGGAGCTCCATCGCAGTCTTTAACACTGGTAGCATGCCGCGACAGCGTGGACGTGAACCGTATGTGCAGTTGACGGACTTTGAGCGAGGGCGTATAGTGGGCATGCGGGAGGCCGGGTGGACGTACCGCCGAATTGCTCAACACATGGGGCGTGAGGTCTCCACAGTACATCGATGTTGTCGCCAGTGGTCGGCGAAAGGTGCACGTGCCCGTCGACCTGGGACCGGACCGCAGCGACGCACGGATGCACGCCAAGACCGTAGGATCCTACGCAGTGCCGTAGGGGACCGCACCGCCACTTCCCAGCAAATTAGGGACACTGTTGCTCCTGGGGTATCGGCGAGGACCATTCGCAACCGTCTCCATGAAGCTGGGCTACGGTCCCGCACACCGTTAGGCCGTCTTCCGCTCACGCCCCAACATCGTGCAGCCCGCCTCCAGTGGTGTCGCGACAGGCGTGAATGGAGGGACGAATGGAGACGTGTCGTCTTCAGCGATGAGAGTCGCTCCTGCCTTGGTGCCAATGATGGTCGTATGCGTGTTTGGCGCCGTGCAGGTGAGCGCCACAATCAGGACTGCATACGACCGAGGCACACAGGGCCAACACCCGGCATCATGGTGCGGGGAGCGATTTCCTACACTGGCCGTACACCACTGGTGATCGTCGAGGGGACACTGAATAGTGCACGGTACATCCAAACCGTCATCGAACCCATCGTTCTACCATTCCTAGACCGGCAAGGGAACTTGCTGTTCCAACAGGACAATGCACGTCCGCATGTATCCCGTGACACCCAACTTGCTCTAGAAGGTGTAAGTCAACTACCCTGGCCAGCAAGATCTCCGGATCTGTCCCCCATTGAGCATGTTTGGGACTGGATGAAGCGTCGTCTCACGCGGTCTGCACGTCCAGCACGAACGCTGGTCCAACTGAGGCGCCTGGTGAAAATGGCATGGCAAGCCGTTCCACAGGACTACATCCAGCATCTCTACGATCGTCTCCATGGGAGAATAGCAGCCTGCATTGCTGCGAAAGGTGGATATACACTGTACTAGTGCCGACATTGTGCATGCTCTGTTGCCTGTGTCTATGTGCCTGTGGTTCTGTCAGTGTGATCATGTGATGTATCTGACCCCAGGAATGTGTCAATAAAGTTTCCCCTTCCTGGGACAATGAATTCACGGTGTTCTTATTTCAATTTTCAGGAGTGTATTACGCCACTAATATTCGTGAGGCAGGAGGCCTATAAAAGCTCCCAATTATTGTATTTGATCGACCTTTGACATTCATCTTAACTCATATTATTCTGCATGTGGAATATGTATGTATCTCTCCGTATTCACTGAAGAGCCAATGAAGCTGGTACACCCGCCTAATATCGTTAGGGCCCCCGCGAGCACGCAGAAGCGCCGCAACACGATGTGCATGGACTCGACTAATGTCTGAAATAGCGCTGGAGGGAAGTGACACCATGAATCCTGCAGGGCTGTCCATAAATCCGTCAGATTACGAGGGGATGGAGATTTATACTGAACAGCACGTTGCAAGGCATCCCTGATATACTCAATAATGTTCACGTCTGGGGAGTTTGGTGGCCAGCGGAAGTGTTTAAACTCGGAAGAGTGTTTCTAGAGCCACTCTGTAACAATTCTGGACGTGTTGGGTGTCAGATTGTCCTGGTGGAATTGCCCAAGTCCGTCTGAATGCACAATCGACATGAGTGGACGCAGGTGATCAGACAGGATCCTTACGTACGTGTCGCTTGTCAGTCAGATGTGTCAGGGGTGCCATATCACTCCAATTGCACACGCCTCACACCATTACAGAGCCTCCACCAGCTTGAACAGCCCTCTGCTGACATGCAGAGTCCATGGATTCATGAGGTTGTCTCCATATCCGTACACGTCCATTCGCTCGATACAACTTCAAACGAGACTCATCCGATCAGGCAACATGTTTCCAGCCTTCAACAGTCCAATGTCGTTGTTGAGGCGCCAGGCAAGGCGTAAACCATATGTCTTGCAGTCATCAAGGGTATATAAGTGGGCCTTCGGCTCCGAAACCCCACATCGATGATGTTTCGTTGAACGGTTCGCGCGTTGGCACTTGTTGATCGCCCAGCATTGAAATCTGCAGCAATTTGCTGAAGGGTTGCACTTCTGTCACGTTGAACGATTCTCCTCAGTCGTCGTTGGTCCCGTTCTTGCAGGATCTTTTTCCAGCCGCAGCCTTGTCGGAGATTTGATGTTTTATCGGATTCTTGATATTCACGGTACACTCGTGAAATTGTCGTACGGGAAAATTTCGACTTCATCGCTGCCTCGCAGATGCTGTGTAACATCGCTCATGCGCCGACTATAACACCACGCTCAAACTCACTTAAATCTTGATAAAATGCCAGTGTAGCGGCAGTAACCGATGTAACAATTGCGCTAGAAACTTGCTGTCTTATATAAGCGTTGCCGACCACAGCGCCGTATTCTGTCTGTTTAGATAACTCTGTATTTAAATACGCATGCCTATACCAGTTTCTTTGGCGCTTCGATGTATTATCGTATGATTTACAACACTGTTAAGGCTTTCGTGGCCACTTGTTGACAAACTTCCTATTGGAGATCTCGGATTTTTCGGCCGACGTTCATATGATAATTTTACTGACGTTTCGCCAGCACGAGTGGCTGGCATTGTCAAAGCTTCACCCTCCATTGCCGGTGGTGAACTGGCGCCGAGCTCGCGGCCGCAGACTGTATGTACCTGGCGCTCCCAACATCCGAGGGCTTCTCCGCGGTAATTTCCGGTGTGGTTCTCCTCTTGCTACCAGCGACGGTCGTTCGCTGCAGTACGGGAAACCAGGATTCGAATGGCTGGACTATCACTCAACACCAGGATCAAAGAACATGAGCGAAATTGCAGGTTGGGGCCGGTGGAGAAATCGGCTGTGGCAGAGCACGCGCTGAGTGAGACCGACCACGTAATAAAATTCTCTGATACGGAAGTTCTGGCTGTAGAGAAGCGCTATCACAACCGCTTGTCCAAAGAAGCTGTAGAAATACAAAAACAAGCGAAAAGCTTCAACAAGAAAGCGGAAAGCATTAAGGTAAACAGATCCTGGCTTCCCGTAATGCAGCGAACGACCGTCGTAGGTAGCAAGCGGAGAAACGCACCGGAAATGACCGCGGAGATGTCCTCGGACGTTGGCGCTCCAGGTACACTCTTTGACATAAAACTCGACCGGCGGCCGGCCGCTTCAGAGGCTAAGTCCGCGCCGATCGCGACATGGGACAAAAAAACTGGCCAACTCGCTAATTCTCTAAGTCCAGTTATCTGCACCATCTGGCAACACTGTAGACTGCGGCACTTCCTGGAGGAAAACTTGTCCCAAGATAGAGAGACTCTAGGCTGATTACGCCTGTGGTCTAGCGGTAGCGTGCGTTGTTTCTGTTCATAATGTCAGTGGATCGAGAGCAGCTGACATAAAATATTTTTATAGCCTCTTCTGTCTGAATGCTGAAGACGTGAATGTAATGGTAGCGCAGATTCAATCTATTTCGCATTGTGACACACCGATATCAAAATTTTATCTAGTAACGATTTTGCGGCAGATTTCCTGCAGACTGTCCTCCTCTGGACGCCGTATGCGGCAAAGCTCCGGGATCCATTTGCTGGCTACTGGCAGCGACCGTGGCGACAGCAGCGGCGCTGCATTCCCCCGTTCTTTATCGAAAGCGCCTGCTACCGCTCATCGCTTTTGATGATTTAAAACGCTTTATTATTAAATGTTGCTCCACAGAAAATTTCTACAATTTCCATTCACGCTCAAAAGCAACGGAGACAGACGCCCTGATTAGTAGGCGGGTAATCGGCAAGAGCTGAGTATGGCCCGAAATTAATTTTATAGACTGGGACGAAATTAAACCACCTCACTACATTCGATGAATTTATAAATGCTTCATACCTCGTTTCTTTTCCTTTCAAACTTAATTATTTGTGCAATTTTGGTCAATGTTTGGATGTTTTCGTCAAGCCAGAGTGAGTGTCTCTGGTGTAAAGTGTATTACAGTTCTTGTTTCATTCCTTATGGTAAGTCTATGCGATAAACTGTGTGAATACCTTGCAATGCATGCTCTGTAGCAGTGCAGGCACACTGCACATTTGGAGTTCCATGTATGGGTTCATGAAGTATTTATTGTTGATCGGAAGTGATAGTTAAGGTTATCAGATTTAAACCAGAAAAATTTGTCGTTTTGAAGGTTTCAGAGAACGGAAAGGAATTGCTAACGCCGGTGTTAGAAAACGTCTACAGTTAAATGCTATTGCAAAAATTTAGAAGATGGGAACTATATTAATGAACATGTGCACTTCATAAACAACCTTCTGACATGTTAGACCTATATGACGAACAAAGCTCAAATTTATATCGTTGACAGTCGGTTTGAATCTTTTCAGGACCTATTTTACAGTGAAGCACCTTGGAATTTGCAAAGCAGAAATCCATGATATTAACTTAATTTACTAAGTCGAAATCGGACGAAGATTGATGTTTAAAGGCATTCTTCAGATTTCGCATAAGAAATTTTTACTAGCAGTTTGCAACTCCATTAATTAAAATGGAAAATAAAAGGTTGTAGTCAGCGGCTTCTACCGTGATTCGAACTTATAGTACAAGCACTGCAACGCACAAGGGAACCTCTGAGCTAACGACACACTGGCGGCCAGAGGCGGACTATAGTCACTGCGATGTTGCCTGAGCCTCAAAACGCAACCTTAAACACACAAACAGAGGAGGTGGAGATTACTGTTTTAACGTCCCGTCGACAACGATGTCATTAGAGACGGAGCACAAGCTCGGATTAGAGAAGGATGGGGAAGGAAATCGGCCGTGCCCTTCCTAAGGAACCATCCCGGCATTTGCCTGAAGCGATTTAGGGAAATCATTGAAAACCTAAATCAGGATGGCCGGGCGCGGGATTGCACCGTCGTCCTCCCGAATGCACACACAAACAGGTGTTACTTATGTGAAGAACGCCGTTCTTGGAGTCCAGAAATTAAATATACTTTCTAATTGTGTCATCTTGCAGTGGATTATATCGTACGAGTCTTCGATGTGGAAAACGAATGTCAAGTGAATTTAGCGAGGTAACGCCGACCTACACCCGGAAGTAAATGCACTATCAGAGTGTTGACAAATACTTGCTACGACGCTGCCATTTCTCGGCTCTCTGACGAGGCATCTCTTCAGCGAAATGCTTGCCGTGATTCTCCGATACGGTTCTTCAGAGTGGAGACGCGCGAGCACGTTTGGTTTTTATGCGGCGTTCTCCCCTGATGGTTTCTGACGTCGCCTTGTGGGCTATGTATACATATGAGACATTCAATTATCATTAATCCAGAATGATACAAGTTTCAGCTTCCGGCGTGGAAGAAGGCTGTTGACGCCGACATTATATCATTTCAACGTAGGGAAACCAAAACGGATCATTCAATGTTTCTCATTCAACATAAAGCATGTGAGATAAATTTCCGTAACGTTCATAATCATCTAAAAATACAAACGAAGTAAAAATACACCGGAAGCTTATTCGAATTAAATATAATGTAAGATACCAAACGCTTTGCACCTCGATGTCGAATTTGTCCACTTGCAATCGTTTGCAGCATGCACATAGAATGTCATGATTACCACGAGAATGAAGAAATATGTTGGTAAGGATGGAAGCAAGAAGAGACGCAGTCAACAAATATTCTATTCCTCATGGCATTCATTTCATTTGACACGTAAGAAGAGGTAAAGCGGGAATTTACTTTCGTTAACACGAAAGATATGTCGCACATATTGAGAACGAGGAAGTCTGCGTCTTCATACGTTTCCTCCTTGAAATCTGTATGCTCTGTTGTATACTAAGTAGCCCGATCATTGTTTCAGTAATGTTACCCTCTTGTTTGACCCCGTAACGATGAACAGATTCCAAATGCATGTCTCTGCGTGAAAGTAGCTGTTCGAACCCTTCCTGGGTTGTTTTTTGTGTTTTATTGCTTGGAATTCCTGAAGCAGACCACTGTGCCTTCCCCCCTCGTGTGTTAGGTCTCAAAACTAAACCGCTTTGTATCCAATGGCATAATTTATTCATACTGCATCAGCATAAGACTCTTGCGAGTGAGAGAATGACAATAACAATCGTAACAAGAACAAGCAAATAATGAATGATGTTTATTCCAACGCAGAACGAGAATGGCTTTAAATATAAAAATCTATATCTATATCCATATCTACTGATCTTTGAGTTGGCACAATGCAAATATATTCTTAGCATTTAGTTACTGAATTTAGTTCTGGATGTTTGCAGAGAAAAGGAAAAGTCGGTAATTCTCGCTAGTGTAATATAATGTCAACCAGCAACTACCCTTTCCTTAGAACACGACTCAAGCAGGTCCTCAAGTAGGCACTGCTGCATTCTGTTCCCTGACATTGCTCTGATGACGGTTAATGCAGATAGTTCCGATTATGAAATACAAAACGTATTGCAGGTTAGTTCCTAGGATAGTAACATTAAATTTGCGTTGTAGACGGCACATGAACGTGACGACTATCCATATTACTCATCAATATAAAAAGACAATATTTTGGGAATTTAGCAGGATTACTCAAAATGAATTCTGAAATTGGGTGACTGAACGCACAGGTGCTAAACGTCGTCAAGAGTATACGATGTCCTAATCGCATTAGGAATATGAAGATCGTCTTCGACAGCTCGCAACTTTCACATTGCTATCTCCACCCTACTCCAGACAGCTCTCGGTGGAGTTGCACTACGTTGCCGATGTTATGGAAGGCCTTCAAACCGACAACAGACCACATATTGAAAAATACAAGCGAATTCTCTTGCAGCGTAAGCTTATTGTAACTAATCTAAAAATTATTGGAGAGGAACATTGTCCTATTCAAAAAAAGTAAAATGTTACACACTGTTGACGTCAAACGGACATTATCTATGTCCTGTCTTGTGTCCTACTCATCTATAATATCAAGTGTACTATGAAAATGATTATATATAATGGATTATAAGGTAATGCATTGATACCAGATGGTGAGGTCCGGCTGATGTGGCCGAGCGGTTAAAGGCGCTACAGTCTGGAACCGCACGACCGCTACGGTCGCAGGTTCGAATCCTGCCTCGGGCATGGATGTGTGTGATGTCCTTAGGTTAGTTAGGTTTAAGTAGTTCTAAGTTCTAGGGGACTTATGACCACAGCAGTTGAGTCCCATAGTGCTCAGAGCCATTTGAATCATTTTTAGTATAAGAAAGGTTTCTGGTGATAGAGTTTCTACATGTCGCCACTCCAGACTTTATTGTGGTTCAACCTACCGTCTACTTGGTAAAGAAGGAATATCATCTTTAATGTGAATTTTCAGACCACGCAGCCATTATATCTCCTTCACTTGGTGTAGCCAGGAGAGAATGGAATCTGTCTCTCCCTATCTAAAATCATTGACAGAAGTGGGAATCGAACCCAGACCATAGGTATAACAACCTACCATCCGTCCAACAGACCACGAAATCCTCTTCTCTGCGAGTCATTTTTCTATCGTAACGCAGTTGCGCCACACTGGATGAGAATTCTGACACACAGGCTCCCTGTAGTAATTTGCAGCATGTTCAGTAAATTCATTTACTTGGTTGACCGAATCACCATGAACTAGCTACCTCGGCTACCCAGTGCATACATTCGACTATTTTGTAATCACAGAAATAAAATCACGTTACTGCCACCTACACACAACTGCCAACATTGTAGGATGCAGAAGTTTAAATAGGAAGTGTTCCTTTCCACTTGAGCTATTCTATTGCGCTATCTGTTACTAGAAAACGTCGTTCAGTCCAAAAGAAAAGCTGTAACTGTTTGTCTCTCAGAAGTCAAGACCTGGCCATATGCATAATCTCACAGTGCTGTGGAATCCAAAAGTTCTGGAGGAATAGTTGCCGAGCTCTGGAGCTGTTGTAGCTACGTGTCAGCTTGTAGCATAGATAAGATGTCGCGAGTTAGAATACATTCAGTGCTACATTTTTTAAAACGCAATTCTGCTCTCTGCTGAAGTTATCAATCTAATGGAACTTTGAACATAATTCCCTTCACTTCTCAACCCAAAGTAGTCGCATGTGGAAAAAGGACTAACTACTGTGACATTTTGTTCTATTCAGGTTTAATAGACAGCAGGCAGCAGATGCATCTCGAAGATGCGCAGGGAGAGCGCATCGTGCCATAATATGTCAGAAAAGTATTTTCTACATTAGCCGTCGTGTGGTAGTGATATTTTATTCTTCTTCAAACTTTGATTGACAGCTTTAACTCAGAACAAATTTTCTACATGCATGTAATCAATAAACTGCATGTGCATTGTCAGACTGTCATAGGTAACATCAGAGAATTCGCATATATCGTTGATGATTAATTTCTCTCTCATGTTTACTATTGTTTTAATAACACTAAAGGAAACCTTACGAAAATTGTGCATTGTATTATAAGAAATGAAATAAAACTAACCATGATAACCTTACGACGAAAGTATCTGTACACAAGCATGCCTCTATCGACACGAATTAGTAAAATACTACTCACTTAGATTTTGTTTGGGTCTGTGTTTAATTGGTATGCTGTGTCATACTCAAGAGGTATGCAAATGTGGCATTTCATAAATATAGTTACGTATTCCTAGAAACCCAAAATTCGCTTGTCAGCAGCAGAAAGAGGCGTTACCTGTTGTGCAGCATTGTAAGTTTTTCAACATTGCATTATGAGCTGAAAGCATTTTCTTGCGATTTCCTTATTGATGTTTGATCTGACTGCTTGTAGCTCTTTCACAGAAGGGATAAAAACGTTTCAGTTAGTGAGACTGGAACTGCGAACCGTAACAGACGCTGTTTCACAGGTCAGCACGTTACCACAGAGCTGGCGAGGAGGTATGGGTCTCAGCTTCCTATTACGACGGCAATAGTAACTAGAACTCGTAAACCGCTATTTAAAGGTCGAGATTAGTTGCGATTTACACCTGCAACGACTTTCCTGGGCTGAAAACCGTAAATTTTCAATCTTTTGTTACCCTTCAAGCTATAATAACTCAGATTATTCAATGGAAATGACAGGTAAAATCAAGTGAACTTTGAGGCTTAATTCCGTGCACACCAGGAAGTAACTCGCCGATCACAGAGTTGCCAAACATACGTTGCCTTGTTGCCAAATCTCAGTTACAGTACGAGCAGGAAGAAGACGAACCGATGTGATCCTACAGCGGTCTGGGAAGTGACCATAGCTGGTGTCTCCAAGTCGCGGCTGCTACGGCCTGGAATACGTAATGCGTCTGATTCGCTTTCTGTAACTAGGTTTAGGGACCGGAGCGTAGTTACTAATAATACTCAGAACTGACTGCAAACTGAGCATCATAAATCAGTAACTCTCATTGTTGTTTTTATATTTCTTTCGTAAGTGCACTCAAAACTAAGAAAGTCATTCACAGGCGTTTTCGTGCCTCGCCGATAGTCGAGCACAACATACAAATAAAAATAAAAAAGAATGTGTGTGTGTGTGTGTGTGTGTGTGTGTGTGTGTGTGTGTGTGAGAGAGAGAGAGAGAGAGAGAGAGAGAGAGAGAGGGAGAGAAATAAAAAGCAATGAGAGAGAGTGTAAAAAATTGTTGTAAAGAAATTGAATCATGGTATTTAAAGAAATCTTTCATTAAAATGACACGTTCCACATCATTACGAAATGTCGTATTCATGATCTATGGAACAAGAGTTAATCTAATGTAATCTAATCTAATCTAATCACATCATATTGATGATTACCCATGAAGAGTCATGAATTACCGAAATTTTTGCCAATACCAGTAACCAAATCTAAACTTGAAAATAAAAGACGACAATTTTTGTAATAAACCGTGACTCCTATCAAGACCCTTTCATCCCTGTTATCTAACCACGAAAGATGTCTGATATACCTCCATTCTGAAGTAACAAAGTGTGCATGCATTTAAAGATGAAGTGCATGATGTGAAGTTCTGTGACGGAGATACGAACCCAACACGTAATCCGATTGTTAACTAAGAAAAATCAAATGTTACGTGTCGGTTTTTCTTACGAGCCGCTAGGTGTCTGAATCTAAAATAAGGATACAAACTTTTGTGCCTAAGCGACAATCGAACTGCACACCTAACGTGCATCCACGAATATAGCTTAAGTATCAGTTGCTTACTCATGAACAGTAAGATGTGTGCGTGTTTGACCAGAAATAACGACACCTGTTGCGATTGTTGGCAACACGTGAACAGACATTGAAATTGCGCGTTAATTTTCACTAGCAGGTGGGTGTGCACTTGATAAAGCTAGAAATGAAATTATGAATATTTTTGTACTGGATCAGGTTTCAGACCCACATACTTAACTTTGGAGGAGACCTAGAGAAGATTGCAGTCTTGGGAAAAGGAACGAAATGACTGAACTATACTGTTCCGAGAGATTCAGATCCTCGAAAGAGGAGATACGAATTCGAATCACAGTCCAGCACCAAATTTTTAAACGTCTCTAGTTCAATCAAGTACAAGTAAAATAAGAGCCCTGTCCCTTTAAATGGCTATCGGTTCATCAAATAAAATAAAATTTTCTAATGTAAGTAAGCTTACTGGCGACTGTATTTCTTTTTACCATGACTTCCGCTATGTCATTTCCCAACGTAAACCGGCTCTGCCCAGTTGGTAATGAAGGAACGTGATGTTTAATGCGGATTCTGGATTATAACGTCTTTCTCTTGATGTTACCAGAGGTAAAATAAATCTGTTTGTGCCTCTTAAAAGTAAATGCCTGAACCCACGCATTGCACCTGTGATAGCTCGTTCCACCAGACCATTGTGGCCACATTACCCAGCCCCAGGAGTGTGCTGTAACGGATGATGTGCTTAGCTTACAAAATTAGTCACGGTGGAAAAAATGCGAGTCTATTAAATGGTCAAGTAGAAGCAAGCTTCTGACGCAGAGATTATGCTATTCTCATGTCAGCAGGATGTAAAGACTCTTCTAGGCATCATAGGCTGGATGTGAAGCCATTTTGATTTTTCACAAATTCAGCAAATGTCTTAGTTCGAGAAAATCCACTGTGAAGTGTGAAGTTGCCGGATAATTCGATTATAACTGTTATTATTGATATCATTTGATCCATACTGCTGCTGTAACGCAAGTGCTTGAACATCATTTAGTGCCATTTGGTCACTATAGAAGTAGTTTCCCAAGAACAGGTTCTTTCCCTGTCTACGGAATCCTTTTCATGTTAATGTCAAACACCAGCAATTACTCGTAGATTACATTAAAACTAAAGTAATTGATGAAGACGTTACTTCGTAACAAAAACGCACTGCCTTTCTTCATTTACTTTCGCCTAGAAATGGATATCGAGTACTGACAAACCAAAAGGCAAGAGATCTTACTGCCTTCCGATATACGTTGCTGTTAGTTCTTCCACATGATTTGGTCGACATGACCTGTTTCAAGTAGTGTATGACAGACAGTGTTTTAGAAAATCTATTGTTTCCCTTTGCAATAAACAGAAGTATTTTCATTCTAAGCTGTCCAAGTACAAAATTTTCGCAATATTAGTGCAAATTTAATATTCGCTTATATAATATATAAAAGTATTTCACAGTCGCAAAACTCGCATCCGAAACGTTGACCTTACACTTAGTCGCTGACCATAAATTCTAGCTCAAAGTGACACCAGTTTAAATAACCTAATGTAGCGAAGACTGTTTGCCAGTGCTCTTTCTCACCGGAAAATACGCAATTGACTCATTTGGCTCCATAAGTACACTGTAACAGTAATTTCTGTGTGAAATTTGTCAGTAAGCTTTCGCCTTCCAACCGGCAAAATACGGAAGAGTACAGCCGGTAAACAATTCACAAACCACGATTTAGTGCCGATAAGACGATTTCTTTAAACATTGTCGAAGCTGAGGGAATTTAGTTTCTGCTTAAATCGTCTTAAGCAGCAACGTTCACAGATATCTCAAATAGGAAAAAGCTGAATATCCAGGTACGAAGGTTGTAAAACAAACTTCCCACAGTTTGTGTCAGGTTGATCTTTTCGTCTGATAACACTGCTTAAGTATTTTGTCTAAGAGGTATCACAAGTAGTATCCCTGTAGCTGTGGGAATCATTGGTTGAAAACGAGTTTAACATCAATGGGTACAGTGCTGCTATATTTTCACAATTATTATCAACATAAGTCTGAGTTCATCCACAAACTGAGGCGTATTTATAATATTGAAGCTAGACTGTGTATCCTTGTCTTTCTTGAGTGGTCATTGGAAGGCGTTTACACACACGTATACAATACTATGAATACTTCGAACGCTATGGTTAACGTTGCTCTCATAAAATACTTTTTTTTTTAATTCTTCTGGGTCTTAAGCGTGCAATATGTGTTGTAGATACAGTCTCAGACCAAAAAATTGACCGCCGAGTCGTTCACGTAAGGTAGACAATACAGTCATGCTCCTCTCAGAATTCTATGTCTGGCAATATGCTCGATCTAGCAACATGTAGACTGCGGCACTTCCCAGAGGAAGTCTTGACTCCAGTCTTAGTACATTACTCTTGACTACGACCGTAGTCTTGAGGTTAAACGCGAGACCAGCTAATATAATATTGTAGATTCGCTTGAATTACACTCATAGCTTCAGCACCGAGAGGAAAGGGGCGATAAAAATGTTGTCGATATGTGCTTTCGGTCGCCAGACGTCATATTAGCTGGTCTCGCGTTTTACCTCAAGATTACGGTCGTGTTCCATCAGCGGTATGAATAAAATGATATTAATAATAACAGTAATAATCGAATTATCCGGCAAATTCACACTGCACAGTGGATTTTCTCGAACTAAGACATTTGCTGAATTTGTGAAAAATCAAAATGGCTTCACATCCAGCCTATGATGCCTAGAAGAGTCTTTACATCCTGCTGACATGAGAATAGCATAATCTCTGCGTCAGAAGCTTGCTTCTACTTGACCATTTAATAGACTCGCATTTTTTCCACCGTGACTAATTTTGTAAGCTAAGCACATCATCCGTTACAGCACACTCCTGGGGCTGGGTAATGTGGCCACAATGGTCTGGTGGAACGAGCTATCACAGGTGCAATGCGTGGGTTCAGGCATTTACTTTTAAGAGGCACAAACAGATTTATTTTACCTCTGGTAACATCAAGAGAAAGACGTTATAATCCAGAATCCGCATTAAACATCACGTTCCTTCATTACCAACTGGGCAGAGCCAGTTTACGTTGGGAAATGACACAGCGGAAGTCATGGTAAAAAGAAATACAGTCGCCAGTAAGCTTACTTACATTAGAAAATTTTATTTTATTTGATGAACCGATAGCCATTTAAAGGGACAGGGCTCTTATTTTACTTGTACTTGATTGAACTAGAGACGTTTAAAAATTTGGTGCTGGACTGTGATTCGAATTCGTATCTCCTCTTTCGAGGATCTGAATCTCTCGGAACAGTATAGTTCAGTCATTTCGTTCCTTTTCCCAAGACTGCAATCTTCTCTAGGTCTCCTCCAAAGGTAAGTATGTGGGTCTGAAACCTGATCCAGTACAAAAATATTCATAATTTCATTTCTAGCTTTATCAAGTGCACACCCACCTGCTAGTGAAAATTAACGCGCAATTTCAATGTCTGTTCATGTGTTGCCAACAATCGCAACAGGTGTCGTTATTTCTGGTCAAACACGCACACATCTTACTGTTCATGAGTAAGCAACTGATACTTAAGCTATATTCGTGGATGCACGGTAGGTGTGCAGTTCGATTGTCGCTTAGGCACAAAAGTTTGTATCCTTATTTTAGATTCAGACACCTAGCGGCTCGTAAGAAAAACCGACACGTAACATTTGATTTTTCTTAGTTAACAATCAGATTGTCCGCCGCTTGTGGTCTCGCGGTAGCGTTCTCGCTTCCCGAGCACGGGGTCCCGGGTTCGATTCCCGGCGGGGTCAGGGATTTTCACCTGCCTCGAGATGACTGGGTGTTTGTGTTGTCCTCATCATTTCATCATCATCCAGGAACGTGGCGAAATTGGACTGAGCAAAGATTGGATAATTGTACGGGCGCTGATAACCACGCAGTTGAGCGCCCCACAAACCAAACATCATCATCATCTTCAACAATCAGATTACGTGTTGGGTTCGTATCTCCGTCACAGAACTTCACATCATGCACTTCATCTTTAAATGCATGCACACTTTGTTACTTCAGAATGGAGGTATATCAGACATCTTTCGTGGTTAGATAACAGGGATGAAAGGGTCTTGATAGGAGTCACGGTTTATTACAAAAATTGTCGTCTTTTATTTTCAAGTTTAGATTTGGTTACTGGTATTGGCAAAAATTTCGGTAATTCATGACTCTTCATGGGTAATCATCAATATGATGTGATTAGATTAGATTAGATTACATTAGATTAACTCTTGTTCCATAGATCATGAATACGACATTTCGTAATGATGTGGAACGTGTCATTTTAATGAAAGATTTCTTTAAATACCATGATTCAATTTCTTTACAACAATTTTTTACACTCTCTCTCATTGCTTTTTATTTCTCTCCCTCTCTCTCTCTCTCTCTCTCTCTCTCTCTCTCACACACACACACACACACACACACACACACACACACACACACATTCTTTTTTATTTTTATTTGTATGTTGTGCTCGACTATCGGCGAGGCACGAAAACGCCTGTGAATGACTTTCTTAGTTTTGAGTGCACTTACGAAAGAAATATAAAAACAACAATGAGAGTTACTGATTTATGATGCTCAGTTTGCAGTCAGTTCTGAGTATTATTAGTAACTACGCTCCGGTCCCTAAACCTAGTTACAGAAAGCGAATCAGACGCATTACGTATTCCAGGCCGTAGCAGCCGCGACTTGGAGACACCAGCTATGGTCACTTCCCAGACCGCTGTAGGATCACATCGGTTCGTCTTCTTCCTGCTGGTACTGTAACTGAGATTTGGCAACAAGGAAACGTATGTTTGGCAACTCTGTGATCGGCGAGTTACTTCCTGGTGTGCACGGAATTAAGCCTCAAAGTTCACTTGATTTTACCTGTCATTTCCATTGAATAATCTGAGTTATTATAGCTTGAAGGGTAACAAAAGATTGAAAATTTACGGTTTTCAGCCCAGGAAAGTCGTTGCAGGTGGAAATCGCAACTAATCTCGACCTTTAAATAGCGGTTTACGAGTTCTAGTTACTATTGCCGTCGTAATAAGAAGCTGAGACCCATACCTCCTCGCCAGCTCTGTGGTAACGTGCTGACCTGTGAAACAGCGTCTGTTACGGTTCGCAGTTCCAGTCTCACTAACTGAAACGTTTTTATCCCTTCTGTGAAAGAGCTACAAGCAGTCAGATCAAACATCAATAAGGAAATCGCAAGAAAATGCTTTTAGCTCATAATGCAATGTTGAAAAACTTACAATGCTGCACAACAGGTAACGCCTCTTTCTGCTGCTGACAAGCGAATTTTGGGTTTCTAGGAATACGTAACTATATTTATGAAATGCCACATTTGCATACCTCTTGAGTATGACACAGCATACCAATTAAACACAGACCCAAACAAAATCTAAGTGAGTAGTATTTTACTAATTCGTGTCGATAGAGGCATGCTTGTGTACAGATACTTTCGTCGTAAGGTTATCATGGTTAGTTTTATTTCATTTCTTATAATACAGTTCACAATTTTCGTAAGGTTTCCTTTAGTGTTGTTAAAACAATAGTAAACATGAGAGAGAAATTAATCATCAACGATATATGCGAATTCTCTGATGTTACCTATGACAGTCTGACAATGCACATGCAGTTTATTGATTACACGCATGTAGAAAATTTGTTCTGAGTTAAAGCTGTCAATCAAAGTTTGAAGAAGAATAAAATATCACTACCACACGACGGCTAATGTAGAAAATACTTTTCTGACATATTATGGCACGATGCGCTCTCCCTGCGCATCTTCGAGATGCATCTGCTGCCTGCTGTCTATTAAACCTGAATAGAACAAAATGTCACAGTAGTTAGTCCTTTTTCCACATGCGACTACTTTGGGTTGAGAAGTGAAGGGAATTATGTTCAAAGTTCCATTAGATTGATAACTTCAGCAGAGAGCAGAATTGCGTTTTAAAAAATGTAGCACTGAATGTATTCTAACTCGCGACATCTTATCTATGCTACAAGCTGACACGTAGCTACAACAGCTCCAGAGCTCGGCAACTATTCCTCCAGAACTTTTGGATTCCACAGCACTGTGAGATTATGCATATGGCCAGGTCTTGACTTCTGAGAGACAAACAGTTACAGCTTTTCTTTTGGACTGAACGACGTTTTCTAGTAACAGATAGCGCAATAGAATAGCTCAAGTGGAAAGGAACACTTCCTATTTAAACTTCTGCATCCTACAATGTTGGCAGTTGTGTGTAGGTGGCAGTAACGTGATTTTATTTCTGTGATTACAAAATAGTCGAATGTATGCACTGGGTAGCCGAGGCAGCTAGTTCATGGTGATTCGGTCAACCAAGTAAATGAATTTACTGAACATGCTGCAAATTACTACAGGGAGCCTGTGTGTCAGAATTCTCATCCAGTGTGGCGCAACTGCGTTACGATAGAAAAATGATTCGCAGAGAAGAGGATTTCGTGGTCTGTTGGACGGATGGTAGGTTGTTATACCTATGGTCTGGGTTCGATTCCCACTTCTGTCAATGATTTTAGATAGAGAGAGACAGATTCCATTCTCTCCTGGCTACACCAAGTGAAGGAGATATAATGGCTGCGTGGTCTGAAAATTCACATTAAAGATGATATTCCTTCTTTACCAAGTAGACGGTAGGTTGAACCACAATAAAGTCTGGAGTGGCGACATGTAGAAACTCTATCACCAGAAACCTTTCTTATACTAGTTATTTATTTCAAGTGACGACACAAACGCTATGTATGGTCACAGGACACTTATTCCATCTTTTATTTGAGCTTCTGTATGTCGATAAAATTGGTTCTGAACTGGGAATGCAACTCAGACCGCCCTTAACGCGGAATTTGATCCCTTCGTGGCAATACAGCTCGGCTACAATTTGTTGTTTGTTCAAAACTGCAGATTCCTCAACACCTTCACATATTATGCGTGAATGGGATCGAATCCTGGCCCGGCACTAAAGATTTAATTATGTATTATCAAGCTCTAGCATGAGAACACCTATCTGCTGGTGGATAATAATTTTGATTTTTAATGTATTTTCATTCGCTGTCAACACTAACGATATCTGACGTTTTTAACTCCCAGTGAGACACAGAACTATTTGCGGCTCTGAGCACTATGGGACTCAACTGCTCTATTTGCGAGATGACTGTAAGTTCAAGATGCTATTCTGAGCAGCTGGTGGAGAAAAATTCGGTAGCTGACGTCTCTTTGTGTGTAGTCAAGAACGATATGTGTGGGGCTCTATTCCCAGTGAGCGCTGAACTCTTCGTCATATTATTTCAGTTCAAACATGCTCACATGTCACTGCTGCTGCAACAAACCCATTATTTAACGTTAGTTTTCTCTAGAATATAACAGCGATAGGTGCCGGGTTGGAGTCCTGGGAAGGAAAAAATTAATGTTTCGTCTCGTCATTTCAGTTAAAACATCTAGTTACTGCCGCGAAATTCCGATATGTCACATTTGACTGTGCTTCGATAGCAATCCGATTAGGTTCCGGGTTCGAATCCGTGTCCAACACACAGCTTTACCTCACGGCATTTCAAGTAAGTTACTTGTGAAGGAGCAATATTTAACATCCCTCGTAGTTCGTTAACAGGGACAATAGATGCTGGGTAGGAATTCGAGTCTGTTAAAAATTTTTGCGTTATGCAATTTAAAGTTGATATTTGCTAACTGATACTGTCTAAAATCGAGGTATATCACTCTCTGTATGCCTAATCAGGAATGACTGTTAGTTTCCGTCAGTCACGAAATCTTTGCTTAGTCTGCATGAGCTGGGTTTGAATCCATATGCAGAACAAGACGGTTCGTCGTGTCATTTAATGTTCATACATATTCTCACCTAGCTGCTCGTGAATAACTAAAATTTTTAATGTCATTTTGTGTTAAATAGTTCCAATGGCTCTGAGCACTATGGGACTTAACTTCTAAGGTCATCAGTCCCCTAGAACTTAGAACTACTTAAATCTAACTAACCTAAGGACATCACACACATCCATGCCCGAGGCAGGATTCGAACCTGCGACCGTAGCGGTCACGCGGTTCCAGACTGAAGCGCCTAGAACCGCACGGCCACATCAGCCGGCCCCCACCATCTGGTATCAATGCATTACCTTATAATCCATTATATATAATCATTTTCATAGTACACTTGATATTATAGATGAGTAGGACACAAGACAGGACACAGATAATGTCCGTTTGACGTCAACAGTGATTAACATTTTACTTCTTTTTAATAGGACAATGTTCCTCTCCAATAATTTTTAGATTAGTTACAATAAGCTTACGCTGCAAGAGAATTCGCTTGTATTTTTCAATATGTGGTCTGTTGTCGGTTTGAAGGCCTTCCATAACATCGGCAACGTAGTGCAACTCCACCGAGAGCTGTCTGGAGTAGGGTGGAGATAGCAATGTGAAAGTTGCGAGCTGTCGAAGACGATCTTCATATTCCTAATGCGATTAGGACATCGTATACTCTTGACGACGTTTAGCACCTGTGCCTCATCAGAGCAATGTCAGGGAACAGAATGCAGCAGTGCCTACTTGAGGACCTGCTTGAGTCGTGTTCTAAGGAAAGGGTAGTTGCTGGTTGACATTATATTACACTAGCGAGAATTACCGACTTTTCCTTTTCTCTGCAAACATCCAGAACTAAATTCAGTAACTAAATGCTAAGAATATATTTGCATTGTGCCAACTCAAAGATCAATAGATGTGGATATAGATATAGATTTTTATATTTAAAGCCATTCTCGTTCTGCGTTGGAACGGGAGAACGCCGCATAAAAACCAAATGTGCGCGCGCGTCTCCACTCTGAAGAACCGTATCGGAGAATCACGGCAAGCATTTCGCTGAAGAGATGCCTCGTCAGAGAGCCGAGAAATGGCAGCGTCGTAGCAAGTATTTGTCAACACTCTGATAGTGCATTTACTTCCGGGTGTAGGTCGGCGTTACCTCGCTAAATTCACTTGACATTCGTTTTCCACATCGAAGACTCGTACGGTATAATCCACTGCAAGATGACACAATTAGAAAGTATATTTAATTTCTGGACTCCAAGAACGGCGTTCTTCACATAAGTAACACCTGTTTGTGTGTGCATTCGGGAGGACGACGGTGCAATCCCGCGCCCGGCCATCCTGATTTAGGTTTTCAATGATTTCCCTAAATCGCTTCAGGCAAATGCCGGGATGGTTCCTTAGGAAGGGCACGGCCGATTTCTTTCCTCATCCTTTCCTAATCCGAGCTTGTGCTCCGTCTCTAATGACATCGTTGTCGACGGGACGTTAAAACAGTAATCTCCACCTCCTCTGTTTGTGTGTTTAAGGTTGCGTTTTGAGGCTCAGGCAACATCGCAGTGACTATAGTCCGCCTCTGGCCGCCAGTGTGTCGTTAGCTCAGAGGTTCCCTTGTGCGTTGCAGTGCTTGTACTATAAGTTCGAATCACGGTAGAAGCCGCTGACTACAACCCTTTATTTTCCATTTTAATTAATGGAGTTGCAAACTGCTAGTAAAAATTTCTTATGCGAAATCTGAAGAATGCCTTTAAACATCAATCTTCGTCCGATTTCGACTTAGTAAATTAAGTTAATATCATGGATTTCTGCTTTGCAAATTCCAAGGTGCTTCACTGTAAAATAGGTCCTGAAAAGATTCAAACCGACTGTCAACGATATAAATTTGAGCTTTGTTCGTCATATAGGTCTAACATGTCAGAAGGTTGTTTATGAAGTGCACATGTTCATTAATATAGTTCCCATCTTCTAAATTTTTGCAATAGCATTTAACTGTAGACGTTTTCTAACACCGGCGTTAGCAATTCCTTTCCGTTCTCTGAAACCTTCAAAACGACAAATTTTTCTGGTTTAAATCTGATAACCTTAACTATCACTTCCGATCAACAATAAATACTTCATGAACCCATACATGGAACTCCAAATGTGCAGTGTGCCTGCACTGCTACAGAGCATGCATTGCAAGGTATTCACACAGTTTATCGCATAGACTTACCATAAGGAATGAAACAAGAACTGTAATACACTTTACACCAGAGACGCTCACTCTGGCTTGACGAAAACATCCAAACATTGACCAAAATTGCACAAATAATTAAGTTTGAAAGGAAAAGAAACGAAGTATGAAGCATTTATAAATTCATCGAATGTAGTGAGGTGGTTTAATTTCGTCCCAGTCTATAAAATTAATTTCGGGCCATACTCAGCTCTTGCCGATTACCCGCCTACTAATCAGGGCGTCTGTCTCCGTTGCTTTTGAGCGTGAATGGAAATTGTAGAAATTTTCTGTGGAGCAACATTTAATAATAAAGCGTTTTAAATCATCAAAAGCGATGAGCGGTAGCAGGCGCTTTCGATAAAGAACGGGGGAGTGCAGCGCCGCTGCTGTCGCCACGGCCGCTGCCAGTAGCCAGCAAATGGACCCGGAGCTTTGCCGCATACGGCGTCCAGAGGAGGACAGTCTGCAGGAAATCTGCCGCAAAATCGTTACTAGATAAAATTTTGATATCGGTGTGTCACAAAGCGAAATAGATTGAATCTGCGCTACCATTACATTCACGTCTTCAGCATTCAGACAGAAGAGGCTATAAAAATATTTTATGCCAGCTGCTCTCGATCCACTGACATTATGAACAGAAACAACGCACGTTACCGCTAGACCACAGGCGTAATCAGCCTAGAGTCTCTCTATCTTGGGACAAGTTTTCCTTCAGGAAGTGCCGCAGTCTACAGTGTTGCCAGATTGTGCAGATATCTGGACTTAGAGAATTAGCGAGTTGGCCAGTTTTTTTGTCCCATGTCGCGATCGGCGCGGACTTAGCCTCTGAAGCGGCCGGCCGCCGGTCGAGTTTTATGTCAAAGAGTGTACATATAGTCTGCGGCCGCGAGCTCGGCTCTAGTTCACCACTGGCAATGGAGGGTGAAGCTTTGACAATGCCAGCCACTCGTGTTGGCGAAACGTCAGTACAATCATCAGATGAACGTCGGCCGAAGAACCCGAGACAGAAGCCAATAGGAAGTTTGTCATCGTATGATTTACTATGAATGACAACACATACAACACTGGTGTAATAATGTACAACATTTATTAAACCGTTTTTCGACTGTTATGCCATCATCAGGTAAGCACGTGGTGCAGTGAAATTTTGTTGAATCAGTGACTTTAAACTAGTGCATCTACAAAGTATCTCCATTTCCAGGGATGAAAAATGTTGACGTTTTATTAAGGAATAAAACAAAAGGGATCACTTCATTGTAAATGTGATGTAATATTATTTATCTACGATAAAATATGTGTCACATTAAGTAATGGACTATATACAAAGTCCAATAGTTGTTCATAGAAGAAAATAAACTGAACAATAAACTTGTGCTGCTGAATAAAACAATGTAAAGTACAAACAGATAAGACATACTAGTGAGATTAAGCAGGTAAAAGAAGCAGCTGTGTTTATTGGAAGTAAGACTTTTTAACACAGCAAGAGAAATGAAGTAACTGAAACAAGGGAAAATGGGACATGTTAGTAAGAAGGGTAACGTACAACATGGCCTGGATGTGATTATGAGCAGAGTCTGCAGTTAGAAGTGGCGAGTAAGATAACAGTGTTCTAATCATTCAGTACTAAGCTCGGGCTGACGAACATAGGTTTATTGATTTCCATTATTTCATTTTCCTTCCTTTATGGATGTGATGTAATACTTCATGTTTCACCTTCCAGCTATGGCCTTCTTTAAGCAGGCTGTCTTCAAAAGTAGAACCTCCTATTCTAAGTTTCCAGTTTCTGTGGTGTTCCATCAAGAGGGTGTACATTGCCCTACATGACTACAGCTGGCCAATATAGAATTTGCCACAATTACAAGTGATTTTATACGTTTCAGTCTTTTCCAAAACTCGAGTGCTATCGTTACCAACGGGCAAAAAGTGTACAAACGGTTCAAATGGCTCTAAGCACTATGGGACTTAACATCTGAGGTTATCATTGCCCTAGACTTAGAACTACTTAAACCTAACTAACCTAAGGACATCACACACATCCATGCCCGAGGCAGGATTCGAACCTGCAATTGTAGCAGCCGCCTGGTTCCGGACTGAAGCGCCTAGAACCATTCGGCCATAGCGGCCGGCGAAAAGTGTACAACTGTGTTGTGTACATAAAATGATGTTTTTACTTCCATGGGTTTAAGCTTTCCGGCTCTATGCAGTGAGACATATCGTAACTATAGGACTGTGGTGGGTAGAGAACAGGGTAAAGAAGAGAGTACACCTGTTGTTTCTGCTTTTTGTGTATTATGGAGTCTATCAAGGTAGGAGGGTATCCATTGTTTGCAGCTATTTGTTTCATTGTGTTTAATTCAACTTGGAAGTTGTCTTCACTCAAGGGGATGGATATTAAGCGATGTATCATTGAATGAAAGGCAGTATGTTTATTGGTCACTGCATGTTGAGAATTAGCAGGTATTACAACATCTGTGATGGTAGGTTTCCTATAAATTTTGAAATTAGGGATATAGTCACTGGCGTATACTGTTATATCTAAATAATTTACGCAATTACCTCCAAATTCCAGTGTGAATTTTATGGTGTTGTGTTTAGAATTTATTTGTTGTTCAAATGTGTGTGAAATCTTATGGGACTTATCTGCGAAGGTCATCAGTCCCTAAGCTTACATACTTCTTAACCTAAAGTATCCTAAGGACAAACACACACACCCATGCCCGAGGGAGGACTCGAACCTCCGCCGGGACCAGCCGCACAGTCCATGACTGCAGCGCCAAAGACCACTCGGCTAATCCCACGCGGCGAATTTATTTGCTTGAAGCATTTTTGAAGTTGTCTGGTAGTTCCTGTCCGTATGCACAACCCATCATCAACATACATAAACCAGTATCCAACCTTGGAAGAGAGTGGATTATTTTCCCAAAATTGTTTTTGTGTATGTTTATTGCTATATTAACATTCTTCTAACGGGCGTCCTACATATCTTTGTGATATATATCTAAACCCTAATTTAAAATTTCAAGACTTCTGGTTTCAGCCAGCTTTACGTCTGTAGTAGTATGCGGACATTATTATCAGACACAGGGGTACTGTCAACGTATGAGCAGCAGCGAGAACAGGGAAAGAGTGTTTTATAGACCTGAATACGACGGCGCAAGACCGGAGGTGCCTTCCTCTAGTTATACGTGCAAATGAAGATAACAATAATTACCAAATATTACGGACGCAACAACAAGATAAGGGCACAGACGTCGCGGCACATATCTTCCTGGTAGCGCGGAGAGTGACGAAGCGTTTCGTGCGATCACCAGCGCGGCATTTATTCGGATGACGCACAGCGCTAACAGTGGGCGTAAGCTACGGTCACTGAATTCGCTGCGTCTGAGCTGACAGGCAAAGGTTCCGTATATTGCAGCTACATGGCGCTTCAACGACTGCGTAATTCTCTGAAAGACTGCAACTGAATTACGAGGGCTGTTCGGAAAGTAATGTCCGATACGTTGTGAAATAGAAACGACAGTGAAACTCCGATGAAGCTTTGCACCGATGTGTTGTGCAGTATCTCTAGTACGCTTGTCGATCGGATCATGTCGCTCTTTTCACTTCTGAGCACACAGAGAATATGTAAATATGCAAAGAACAATAGTGTCTCCCGCCAAGTATGGGTGCCCACAGCGAGATTTCGCCTCATTTCGTGCAACCCCAAATAACGTGCCTGCCATGCATTTCCCTCTTCATGACAATTCACGGGCGCACACTGCAGGCCAGTGAGGACGCCCCTACAGCGGTTTCGATGGGAAGTATTTGACCACCCGCCTTACAGCCCGAACTTGGCTCCCCATGTTGTTCATGTCTGCTCACATGAACCGCTGGCTATGAAGACAAAAGATTGCCACAGACCTTGAACTGTAGACCAGCGTAGAGAAATGGTAGAAAGCACAGGCGGATGCTGGATACTGGAAAGTGACTACAACGCTATGACAAAAGTCTTAAGTCTGAGCGGCAATTATATAGAGAATTAGCTGGAAGGTGTAACAAACTGTTGGAAATAAAACATTTTTGATTTTCACTGTGGTTTCAATTTCGCTACCGAACGGACCTTACTTTCCGGATGGTCCTCGAAAGCCAGTACGTCCGAAGGGGTGATACATTTTATGCCAATAAATAACAATACAGACGTGCAAACATCCGTAAGTTAGGATCGCCTGAACGTCACGTATTCTGAATGTGACAAATAAAACGAAGTTAAACACTCTGTGGGTATACGGTCTGTTAGCGTCTTTGTTATTCTGGCATAATTTTTTTTAACGGCATATTTCAAGCTCAGGTGACACAAGTGGCATCATTACAGGTTTGGGTGGTTTACCAAGTCATCATGAGATGATCTGTTCAAACAGAAAGAAAGGCAAAACGAAGATACAAGGAAACAAAAAATTTCAAATAAAATTAACTGTTGTACGTAACCTTACGCACTTGAACACGTAACTTGGTAATCCATCAACCAGAGAGTTCTTCTGAAGATAAAAATACCTGCGTTGTGGTTGTTGGTACTGACGGCTCTAGTTATCTACATACAACACAAATTTGGTAACTCTTAAACAGTAAATGTAAGATTAAGAATACTGATTGCGAGAGAAAACGTTCTCAAAGTGAAAATTATTAAAAAAAAAAAAAACCTACCTAACCACAGGTGCAGAGAGGCTAGACGCACACATTAAGCTGGATCGATGACGCTGGCCTTGGGAAACGATGCGCAAATAGTAGCTTCATTTATCATTTCTTTCGTATGCCTCTTATAGTAGCATAAGTTATCAGTTCTCTCATACTGACTGTTTAGTTTACACCAGAAAACTCTCTATTCATTAAAGAATCGAAGTCCCATATATAAACTGAACAATAAACTTGTGCTGCTAAAAAAAAAGTAAATTACAAACAGATAAGACATACTAGTGAGATTAAGCAGGTAAGTGAAGCAGCTGTGTTTATTCGAAGCGTACAGCTGTGTTTATTCGAAGCGTACAGCTTCTAGCTTCTGGTTATTTTACAGTTGAAATAATGTGTTAAATATTTTAAGGTAAGCATATAAGTGAGACAAGGTTTAGAAAAGGTTCGAAATTATATTAAAAGTTTGTTGGTAGTCGCTAAGTGCTATTATTGTCAAATACTGAATAAGTATAGTCTGGGTAATTTGCAGTCGATTTCAAGCAAAAATTAGTTTTTTTCTCAGTGTTCATGGCGTCATATCTCCTGAACTATGTGTCGTACAGTGACATAATTTTGCGCCGGCCGCGGTGGTCTAGCGGTTCTAGGCGCTCAGTCCGGAACCGCGCGACTGCTACGGTCGCAGGTTCGAATCCTGCCTCGGGCGTGGATGTGTGTGATGTCCTTAGGTTAGTTAGGTTTAAGTAGTTCTAAGTTCTAGGGGACTTATGACCACAGATGTTTAGTCCCATAGTGCTCAGAGCCATTTTAACCATAATTTTGCGGGTACATAAGTGATATATGTCGATACTGTCTGCAAAATAATTGCACATAGAGTTATTAGAGAAGACGTAATAAATTAAAACGCCATACCTGATGTTGAAGTTTTACTGCATGAACAGCGAAAATGTAGTGAGCGATAAACTTTTTCCCTTTCGTTAATTTGTAGGGACTGTTAGCGACAAAAACTTTCTAAATGGTTTGAAATTATGTTTAATATTCGTTCGACGTCGTTGAGCGCTCTCATTGTCAAATCCTGGATGTCTATAGTCTGAGTAATTTGCGCGGCTTGAGTTACACTGCCTCAAAACATACACCCTGTTGTGGGTTGGCAGGAGGGCCAACACCGGTTTTGAGAGGAAGCCGAAAGGCACGCGTTTTAGCTCACGCAGGCTGGCGTGAGGTCTGGAACAGGACAAGGAAATTAGACTTTAACAAAAAACGTACGTAGCTGCTGGAATACTTAACTTTAATCCATAAATGGTGAACATCGCTCTTGACGGTACATTATTCATAATCTCAATAGTAACTAGTAATGGCGCCTTGCTAGGTCGTAGCAAATGACGTAGCTGAAGGCTATGCTAACTATCGTCTCGGCAAATGAGAGCGTATTTTGTCAGTGAACCATCGCTAGCAAAGTCGGTTGTACCACTTGGGCGAGTGCTAGGAATTCTCTCTAGACCTGCCGTTTGGCGGCGCTCGGTCTGCAATCCTTGATAGTGGCGACACGCGGGTCCGACGTATACTAATGGACTGCGGCCGATTCAAAGGCTACCACCTAGCAAGTGTGGTGTCTGGCGGTGACACCACACACCCAGTTTTTGACTGTAATACTTGACTTACTGTGTTAGTCCTTAAAGTAATACACTGACGAAAAAAAATCGCAACACCAAAAAATCGAAGGAAAGAGACTGGCATACTTAGCCTATGCTGACGACATCTGTTTACTCTCTAGGTCGGAAGAAGAGTTGGAGCAAATGACCAAAGCAGTAAAGGAGGCTGCCAGCAAATTTGGGCTAAACATAAACGAAGCCAAGACACAGTACCTCGTTATGACACGTGGTCATTGTCAGACTGCTGATCATCTACAATCACTGCAGGTTGGGGACCAACCTACAAGAAAGTGCAAGAATTCAAATACCTAGGGGCACTTTTCACTGAGAACTCGTCATATGAAGCAGAGATCAATGCCAGAATACAAGCAGGAAACCGATCTTACCACAGCCTAGCACAACTGCTTCGCTCCAGATATCTCTCCAGACAGTTCAAGATTAGACTGTACAAAACCCTGATCCGGCCTGTTGTTCTATATGGCTGTGAGACATGGAGTATCCGGAAACAGGACTTCCATAAGCTCCGTGTTTTTGAGTGAAAAGTGCTTCGGAAGATCTTCGGTCCGGTTCTGGATGAAAATACAGGGGAATGGAGGTGAGATACAACCAAGAGCTTGAGGAACTATATCAGCAACGCAACATAGCAGGAACTGTCGAAGCCAAACGAATGCAGTGGGCCGGCCATGTGGCCCGGATGGAGGATCACAGATGGCCTCGGAAGCTCCTGGATTTCACACCTGCAGGAAAGAGATCGCCAGGGAGACCCAAGAAGCGTTGGAGGGATGGACTCCATGAAGATTTAAACCAAATGTCAATAGATGTGAACGGATGGCGGATAGCAGCAATGGACAGAATACAGTGGAAGAAGAGACTTGTAGATGCGTGCGGTACACTGGGCCTGATCACGTAGTAGTAGTAGTAGTAGTAGTAACATATTCTCTTGATTACCATTGCAAGATCACGGGTTAATGTAAGCACGAGATAAGCCATTGCAAATGTAAAGTACTCTTCCATTAATAAACGATGTAGCCGCCAAAGAGTTGAATGCAAGCATGCAAACGTGCATGCATTGTATTGTACAGCTGCCGTATGTCAGTTTGTGGGACAAAATTTCATGCCTGTTGTACTTGGTAGGTCTACACAGGATCGGCAAATGCTGTTTGTGGTTGACGCTGGAGTTGTCGTCCGATGATGTCCCATGCAAGCTCGACTGGAGACAGATTCTGTGATCGAGCAGGCCAAGACAATATGTTGACACTCCGTAGAGTATACTGCGTTACAACGGTGGCATATGGCAGAACATTATTCCGTTGGAAAAGATCCCCTGGAATGCCGGTAACGAATAGCTGCACAGAAAGTCGAATTGTAAGTAGGCTGTTTAGATTTTTATATTGGTAATGCCACGTAGCGCTCTGTATGAAAATCACTGGCTGTGCTGTGTGCAGTCTGTGGCTAGTTTGCATTGTTGTCTGCCATTGTAGAGGGGCAGCTGGATGTTAACAGCGCGTAGCGTTGCGCAGTTAGAGGTGAGCCGCCAGCAGTGGTGGATGTGTGGAAGGAAATGGCGGAGTTTTGAAATTACATATACACTCCTGGAAATGGAAAAAAGAACACATTGACACCGGTGTGTCAGACCCACCATACTTGCTCCGGACACTGCGAGAGGGCTGTACAAGCAATGATCACACGCACGGCACAGCGGACACACCAGGAACCGCGGTGTTGGCCGTCGAATGGCGCTAGCTGCGCAGCATTTGTGCACCGCCGCCGTCAGTGTCAGCCAGTTTGCCTTGGCATACGGAGCTCCATCGCGGTCTTTAACACTGGTAGCATGCCGCGACAGCGTGGACGTGAACCGTATGTGCAGTTGACGGACTTTGAGCGAGGGCGTATAGTGGGCATGCGGGAGGCCGGGTGGACGTACCGCCGAATTGCTCAACACGTGGGGCGTGAGGTCTCCACAGTACATCGATGTTTTCGCCAGTGGTCGGCGGAAGGTGCACGTGCCCGTCGACCTGGGACCGGACCGCAGCGACGCAAGGATGCACGCCAAGACCGTAGGATCCTACGCAGTGCCGTAGGGGACCGCACCGCCACTTCCCAGCAAATTAGGGACACTGTTGCTCCTGGGGTATCGGCGAGGACCATTCGCAACCGTCTCCATGAAGCTGGGCTACGGTCCCGCACACCGTTAGGCCGTCTTCCGCTCACGCCCCAACATCGTGCAGCCCGCCTCCAGTGGTGTCGCGACAGGCGTGAATGGAGGGACGAATGGAGACGTGTCGTTTTCAGCGGTGAGAGTCGCTTCTGCCTTGGTGCCAATGATGGTCGTATGCGTGTTTGGCGCCGTGCAGGTGAGCGCCACAATCAGGACTGCATACGACCGAGGCACACAGGGCCAACACCCGGCATCATGGTGTGGGGAGCGATCTCCTACATTGGCCGTACACCACTGGTGATCGTCGAGGGGACACTGAATAGTGCACGGTACATCCAAACCGTCATCGAACCCATCGTTCTACCATTCCTAGACCGGCAAGGGAACTTGCTGTTCCAACAGGACAATGCACGTCCGCATGTATCCCGTGCCACCCAACGTGCTCTAGAAGGTGTAAGTCAACTACCCTGGCCAGCAAGATCTCCGGATCTGTCCCCCATTGAGCATGTTTGGGACTGGATGAAGCGTCGTCTCACGCGGTCTGCACGTCCAGCACGAACGCTGGTCCAACTGAGGCGCCAGGTGGAAATGGCATGGCAAGCCGTTCCACAGGACTACATCCAGCATCTCTACGATCGTCTCCATGGGAGAATAGCAGCCTGCATTGCTGCGAAAGGTGGATATACACTGTACTAGTGCCGACATTGTGCATGCTCTGTTGCCTGTGTCTATGTGCCTGTGGTTCTGTCAGTGTGATCATGTGATGTATCTGACCCCAGGAATGTGTCAATAAAGCGTCCCCTTCCTGGGACAATGAATTCACGGTGTTCTTATTTCAATTTCCAGGAGTGTATTATGACTTTTGATGATATTAAGGTAAATACATTGTTTGTTCTCTATTATCATCTTTCAATTGCTAACTATGCCTACCAGTAGTTAGTGCCTTCTGTAGTTTGAATCTTTTATTTAGCTGGCAATAGTGGCGCTCGCTGTATTGCAGTAGTTCGAGTAACGAAGATTTTTGTGAGGTAAGTGATTTGTGAAAGGTATAGTTTAATGTTTGCCTGGGCCATTCTTTTGTAGGGATTTTTGATAGTCAGATTGCGTTGCGCTAAAAATATTGTGTGTCAGTTTAAGCACAGTCGTGTATAAATTGTTCTAAGGGGACGTTTCAGAATCACCAGGCTGACGTACATATTTACAGTTATAGTGCGTGGGATAACCACGAGAGTACTCCTGCTGTCAAACGAAATTGCAGCAGCTGGGAACCGTAACTAGAGGTGTGCGTCCAGTGTGTCTAGCAAGCTGACCGGTTGTTTGCAGGCCCTCAACTGGCCTCCTTCTAACCAACACACGGCCACCACTGACACCGAGGCAGAACCAGATTTCAGCAGAACACGCAACAGCCCTCCACTATGTCCTTCAATGAACTCTCGCTTGACCTCACAGACGTCGCAAATGGCGGTGGTTTGGGGCTAGTGGAATGCACGCTACAGGGCGTCTGGCGCGAAGCTGCGCTTGAAGTAACCTGTTTGTAATAGTTCGTTGTACCAACTGCTACTCAAATTAGCCGGCCGCTGTGACCGAGTGGTTCTAGGCGCTTCAGTCTGGATCCGCGTGACCGCTACGGTCGCAGGTTCGAATCCTGCCTCGGGCATGAATGTGTGTGATGTCCTTAGGTTAGTTAGACTTAGGTAGTTGTAAGTCTAGGGGACTGATGACCTCAGATGTTAAGTCCCATAGTGCTCAGATCCCTTTGAACCATTTTTTTTTTGCTACTCAAATAGCTGCCTCAGATGCAGTACGATGTGCCAGAGTCATACGCCGAACAAAATGGTCTTCCCTCTCGGTAGTGCCACGTGGCCATGCGGAGCTCTCTCTTCTTGCGACCGTACAGTCTCGTGATCACAACTGCCGGCAATCACGTACGGTGACTACATTGGTGCCAAGTCTTTCGGCAATACTGCAAAAGGATCACCCAGCTTCTCGTAGCCCTATTACACGATCTCGTTTAAACTCAGTGAGGTGTTGATAATGGAGTCTTTGTTGCTGGAAAGACATTCTTGAATAACATCAACTTACCACTTACATTCTCAAAGGTAACTAACGCTCACGACCATTACAACGTATATTTAAAGCAGACCTGATTTGTATCCTCATACTGCCGCTCCTAGCGCCACTCTTACGTCACTGGTGCTAAATATGAATAGACATAACCTTTCAGATGTAGAATTCCACCTACTGACTTTCGTTTATGTCGTACAACTCCTTTGTGGAGTTGCGTTTTTTCTGTCAGTGTATCATACCTCTAAAAGAGTAGATTATGACAGCATTTTAAATTTTTAAATTCGGTCAATAATTATATGAAATATTGAAAATCAAATTTTTGTTGCCCTTGGAAGCCATTAAATAGCCAACCAGCAATTGGGATACGGTGACCGTGCACAGGATTAGTCGTTTGGTGATACGGATTTGCGACAGCCATAACCTACCTTGCGTAGTGTAGGTGTAGACACAGACAAGTCGCTGCAAGATGACCAGGCCTGCTTCTTAAAATTTCTTAGGAATACTGTAAAGTGCTTTTAGAGTTTGGTGTCAGAGTGTAGGTTACCACTATCAGAGAAGAGATAATCACCTTTAGATATCGTACATACAAGGTGTGGCTATAAAATTACGGGAAATTTGCTGGAAAACATTTTACTTAAAAACATACAGTTTTGGTTATTGTCATCCTTGATATACTTCTCTCCTCTATCCATGCAACGCTCCATGTGAATTTTCCATTGATGGAAACAGTGCTCGAAGTCTCCTGTATGAGCTCCTTGATGGCGTGTGCCGGCTTTTTTTTCACTGCTTCAACCGATCGAAATCTTATTTCTTGTAATGCAGATTAGACCTCGAGTAAAAGATAAAAGTCAGATGTGCTATGTCAGGCGAATAAGTTGGTTGATCTAATACTGGGATGCTATACTTCGCTAGAAACCTCTTTACGTACAACACGGTATGAGGCGATGCATTGTCTTGAAGCAGAACCCATGACTTGTTCTTCCACAGTTAAGGTCGTTTTCTTTCTTATTTTCTTGCTGGGGTAAGCAAGAATCTCAAGGCAGTAATATTGATTAATAATTCGAACTTCAGTATCCCAGTGAAGATACACAACTCCATGAATATTAAAAAAAAAATCATCATCGCTTTGAATCTTCATTTGTTCATTGGAGCTTTTCTCGCTCTCGGTGAGGTTGGGCCCTTCCAATAAATGGACTGGCGCTTGGTTTCTGGGTCATAACTGAAAAACCAAAACTCGTCCCACGGTATCACTCTTTCCCAGAAATTAGGATCATCGGCAGTGGTTTTAAAAGTGCCAGTGCAAACATATTCAAATTGGTTCAAATGGCTCTTAGCACTATGGGACTTAGCTTCTGAGGTCATCAGTGCCATAGAACTTAGAACTACTTAAACCTAACTAACCTAAGGGCATCACACACATCCATGCCCGAGGCAGGATTCGAACCTGCGACCGTAGTGGTCGCGCGGTTCCAGACTGTAGCGCCTAGAACCGCTCGGCCACTCCGGCCGGCTAAACATATTCATAAGCTTCTTTTTGTTCGATCGCCAGAATTTTCGACACCAATTTCGCACACACTTTTCTCATGTTACGAAATTGGTTATGTAACTTGCCTACGCATTTTTGTCAACTTCCACTGTTTCAGCAATCGATCGAATATTCAACCGACGGTCATATCGAATCAGATTACCTGCTTTTACGATATTTTCAACCGGTTTTAATGTTGAAGGGCGTTCCGGGCGTGAATGATCTTCAACGTCTTCGTGGCTATCGAAAACTCAAGTACGGTAAACCGGATATAGTTTGATCGTTTCTCGGATTCAAATATGATTATCATGACTGTTTTTTAATTTCCGCGATATTTATGTCATTGATCATAGGGGATAGTATGAAAGGTAGTACAATGCATTTTCTAAAATGCAGAGAAAGCAATGGAAAAAAAATGAAGCTGGTCAAAATTACCATGGATTTGGGGATACATTGTTCGGCCTACATTTCCACCACAGTTGTCAGCTACCATTCCATTTATAGTCAATATTTCAAAAACACAATGAAACTTTGATCACCCACAAATAAATATGTTGATCTAAAGTTTTTCTTAAGTAATATATTAAGCCTCATAAAAGAAAAACACCTAGTACGGTACATAAATGGATGTAATCCATCATTAAAATTATAAATATGTTGAAAGGTATTAAGCAGGAGTACGACATGCATAGTTCCAAGTTTAGCTGAGTTTAATACCTCCATTTTAGACTTTAATCGTCGTTTCAAAACATTCATTGCAGTTAGAACTAAGGTTATCTGTCCTTTATTTACAGAGACAATATCTGGCATTTGTGGCCTAACAAATTTCATTCCTTGTTTCCGAAGATATTTGACGTTCTCTGTTGAACCTGAATCACTGCTTGCAGTTTGAGGAATGTATAACTGACATTTGTTTTTCTTAGTTGTAGCACACTAACAACTAAAGATGTGTCTTCGTCTGTATACTGATGGTTAATGCATGTATTCCTTAATTCCACATTGTCATTGGCATCAACGCCGTTTAACAAATTGTGTAGCTGTAATCCAGGGATAATAATGACCAGTGCTGAAAGTAACCCCAAAACAGAGAAATCATGTACATCATCTCAAAAATAGCAATATAGTGGCAGAACAAAAGATAATCAGTTGTTTGTTTTGAGTATTTAATCGAGTAACATGCATGATATACTTCAAAACACCGATCGCTTTGCAGTAGGCCTAAGTGATATCGGATCATTTTTCATAACATATTTTTACACATTTTTCCGTATACAATTATAGGTCGCAACAGGTTCACCAACTGTTGCGCAAGAAAATCCGCACTACAGGGCCCCATTTAGAGTACATTGATGGGACTTTACCACCAAACAGTATATACGAAACACCCAACTGAGAGCCAGCAGAGAGCTGTAAGGCTTTTGGTGTGTGAGTGATCAAAGTAACCACAACGGTCAAAGTATACCCCGGGGTTACGCTACTTTATAAATAGTCTTCAGTAAAAGATTTCAGTAGCAGTATTTCTAAATTGTGCGTCAAACTTCAAGACAACTCGTTCCTCTGTTATTACACTTATCATTTTTGTGACGAAACAACAGCTCTTAAGAAAGCGAAGGCCAGGGCCACACTGATTTATCTACAGAGAGCAGAGACGCCGCATTAGATGAGAAGGCTTCGCACTTCACAGCAACTGGTCGTTCATCTTTGACACATTCGTACATATTCTGTGACAGCATCAGTCCAGTTATTATGTAGGCACACCTCGTATGTAAAACTGCCGGCACAAAATAACTGATAGCGTCTCGGGAGACAATCCGCCTCCGGATCTGAGTGGTCAGAGCGGTTAACTGCTAGGCGAACGACCCGCGTTCGATTCCCAGTACTGCCAGAGATTTTTTGTTTTTCTTTCTTGACAGGACTGGAAAGGGATACACTTGGCCACGGGAGGCCAACTGAGGAGCTCCGTGCCCGACTAGTAGTGACTTCAGGTCACAAAAACTAACAACGGCCGGGACAGCTGTGTGTTCACCCCACGCCACATCCGATAACTCCGTTCGCGGAGGATGACACGGCGGTCAGACAGTACCGATGGGCTCGCCAGAGCTTGTGGACGGAGTTAGTTCTGAGGGACAGAATAATAAAAAAAAGCGAACTGAATTTACCGGAGAATGAGCTAAAACAAAACCGAAAATAAATGAACTGTGTCTTGCATATCGCAGACTTTCTTTGCTATCATCACAAAAAGCAAATATTTCTGTTGTAATTGTGTCCTGCTAGCCTAACCCAACCCCCACAAGAGTGCGCAAGAGCTCGCAGCAGATAAGCATCATATATTCGTCAAAAAGCAGAACTGACAGAGAAGTTGATAATTCTTTGTTTAATTCTGTGACTACTTGTTCCTTTTTGGAGGAAAAGCTCCATTTCTGAGTAAAATCTCTTGCGTGCTATCTAGGATAATTACATATCGTCAAGAACTGCAACGACGTACACAAATGTAACGAATCACAGAGGCGACAATGCATATTGTTTGGGCTTCAGAACATTACAATAGGTTGCGTTAAGGCTAGATCCGTACAACAAGAAGTACGAAAGTCCTTGTGGACGCTTCAACTTATGTACAACAGTACATTTGTACGATTCCCTCTTGATTACATAAACGGCGTTGAGATTTTTTTGGACTTCCAGGCTTCTCTTCATTCGAGCAATGTTTTCTGGTGTCAGAGTCCGTTCTGGATGGTTACGTTTTTTATTCGCTACAAAGCCCGTTTCGCGCCATTTGGACACTAAGTTGTGCATTACAGGCTTTTCTGGAGATTTGCCAAAACACCTTGCTTATGCAAACATGTCTGCACAAGTTTTTCTCGAATTGTGCTTCACACAACACGTGACAGTGAACATGCGCTCTTTTACCATGAATACCATTTTATGTTGCGTTCAAACTGCTCACTTAACTCCCCTCACTCATACAGGCGTAGTGACACAGTGATGTATTCGATACGGAGCATCCGAGAGATGCACAGGGCAAACATGCGATAGCAAGTGATTTGTCCATCGAAGTCACGGTTCCCAGCATTTTATGCAGTGGGCACTTTACCTGTTCATTAACAAGGATCAAGCCCCTGTCAGTCTCATAAATATTTTCCAGCCAGTTTTATTTTTCCCACCAAGCTACTACTGGAGAACGCTTTTCTAGAACGGAACTGAGGAGTCCTATGAAATTTTCTAGAAGTGCACAAATGGTACTATTATTGTTTTCATGGAACTCTTTAGTCAAATAACAACAATGGTAACCTCATAAGTTCACTGAACGACAAGTCGGGAACAGAAAAAGTCTTTATTTAAAAGCGAGCGCATCGTAATACTTTATTGCGTTACTGATTCTGTTTTTTTTTTTTTTTTTAAAGATAATCGACAGTTCAACTGGCAGTGTGCAGGTAGTTAGTGTTCACGCAAAGCATTGTGGTAGGCGGATGTGCAGTCGCCAGTGTCAGGGCACTCATGGGGAGGCAAGTAGCTGTGGGGGTGGGGGTCGTGGGGAGGTGCTGTACGGGAAATGCCGAGCGCTGGAGGGGAAGTGCCGTTCTAAACTGAAGCTCACATTTTTTGTAAGTATTAAGAGGAGCCCCTCCACATCCACACTTGCTTGGTAACCATTTAAAAAGATCTGTCATCTCTTCTCTGGTTAGTATTTAAAAATAATTCCAATGGAAATGCTGCAATTTAATTTTGCTTGTCTTGTTAATCATATGTAACTTTCAGAGACGCTTCATGAGTGGCGAGTAAAGCCAACATGTTTCTCTTGTTGCCACATTAAAATCTGAATTTTAACTTTAGCCAGAACACAGTGGAGCTCACAAAATGTCACCTTACTAAAATGTTGTGCAGATATGGCTGCGAGAGAATTCTGAAACAGATGTTTATTAAATGAGGAACTGAGGAAAAGTAAGGTCAGTACCTTATGAGGAAGCACATCCTCACTACAAAATAAAGATATAATGTCTTCAGTTATGTTGTTCCAAAACCCATAGTATTTATCCTTTCACCAGCTATTGATGGTCCTTAAAAATTTAATTCTCTCATTAAAAAAGTCTGTAGTTAGTGGAATAACATGGTAGATAATGAAGCTTCGCTTAATAAACATATGGCAAAGTAGTCTCCTCTTTGCGTGCTTCCATTTGCCAAAATCTCTTTTCAGTATCTAAAATCGTTTATGAAACACGAGGAACGTAGTAGATATTTCACTCTGGTTTAATCGCTGGCGCGGCGCGATCGCAAATGAGTGTGCTACATCAGATCAGTTTTCTCGAAACTGTTGACAGTTTGAGACTTGCACACAAAGTCTAAAGAAAAATTCGATATGTTACCAAAATGTCATAGGCAGCAAGGTATTATGTAATATTTATCACACGCAAAGTCATAGCGACCCTTATTTTTCATTGCAAACTTTTTAGAATTCCTCACAGTCTTACTTCCATGTAAATATCGCAATAACTATTATCATTACCGACATGATGGTCACATCATCATGAACATGACATAAAAAGCCATAAGTAGCGCAAAAATGAATTTTCTTATGGAAAAATTTCCGTAAATTCGTTTGATAAAAATTCCATGGCGTGTGCCTCGAGTCTGTCATCGCCTATCGGCCGAAAGGTGGCAAACACTGCAGCCCCCCCCCCCCTTTCCATTTCTGAACAAACGAATGAACTCGCCCAGCGCTTTTGACGAAATTTGGTCACTGTGAGAACTCTGCTTGTTGTTACACAACAACAACATGCGTTTTCTGCACAAACTGCAGATTTCAGTTTACTGGAAAGACTTCCACTACAAAGAGCGCTTTTTACATTTGTACCATCGTCAAATAATATTAAACTCAAATACCGTCTTGAGAAATATGTCGTTGGCAATAAAGGCAGTAATGTGTCGCGATACAGACTAGGAGATACGTGGTAGACAGCTTAAAGTGAAATGGAACAAGAGTAGTATGCGTATTTTATAATTTTTCTGTCATTGCCCCTCTGGCTGGCTTGATTCGGCTCGCCACCGCATTTCTCTCTCAAGTATCAGTCTCTTCACCTTAGAGAAGCAGCAAGTAAGTCAACTATAGGTATTTGAGAATTTTTATTCACTTGTACGCATTAAAGACAGAAAGCTCAATATTCAGGTGTCACATAATCACCAAGGAACCACATACTGGCCTGGTTAAGTAGTTGCACGAAGGCCAAGATGTACAGGTTTATTTTGTGTTTCTAATCGGGGAAAGCCACAAAACTACAAAGAGATACAACACAGTTCAAGATACAATTTTGGTCGGCATGAATATGCTCATTCTGTGACTTGTTTAGATTTGATGTGATGATTAGGAAGCAGAAATTTTATTTGAGACATGACGTTCGATGTACAGGGTGGAGCATAGGAAACGCATGTTTTTTGAACCACTAGTACGCGGCGACGAGAGGGGGTATTGACCTTGAATGAATGGAGGCAGACTGCCCATACAATGCAGTTTCAGTCGCTATGGAGCGTTGGAGCGTAGAGCATCGTGTGTTCGTTGTCAAGCAGTACTTTAGAAACAATGATTCTGTAGTCACAGTGCAACGTCTTTTTCGTCAAAATTTTAGAGTTAGACGTCGAGGTGCAGTGCCTGATCGAAATACTGTAGTCCGATGGGTTTCAGTGTTTAGAAGTACTGGATCTGTGATGAAAAAAAAAAAAAAAAAAAAAAGAAACCACCTGGTCTTCCCAGTTCAGTTCGTACTTCGGAAAATGTAGACCGAGTGAGAACAGCAGCTCTTGCTAGTCCGAAACGATCGGCTGGACGACAGGCTGTAGCGCTGGGTATGTCACGTCTTTCGCCTCACCGCATCTTACATGATGATCTTTAAGTTTCACCCGTACAAGATAATGATCGTCCAGCAGCTTAGTGAAGGGGATTTTGTGCAGCGCACAGAGTTTTGTCGCGTAATGGACGGAATTTTTACGGAAGATGCAGATGCTACAGTCTTCATGAGTGATCAAGCACATTTTCATGTAGACTGTTAGGTCAATGTTCAAAACTGTCGGTATTGGGCGCCGAAGAACCCACATGAATTACACCAAAGACCTCTCCACAGTTGAAAAGTAACGGTGTGGTGTTGCATTTCAAAGATGAGGATTGTTGGACCCAATTTTTTTGAAGAGGAAGGGACTGCAGTTACTGTGACATCAGCACGCTACGTTAAAATGTTAAACAACTTTCTTCGTCCAGAACTTGAAAGGCGTCAAGTGAACATGAGAGAAATATGGTTTCAGCAGGACGGTGCCACAGCCCACACGGCGAGAGCGTCAATGGAAGTGGTTCGACAAATGTTCGCAGGACATGTTATTTCGAGGTATGGTGATGTTTACTGGCCCCCTCGCTCACCCGATTTGTCGATATGCGACTTGTGTTTGTGGGGATACTTGAAATCAAAAGTCTACATGAACAAGCCCGCACAATCAATGACGTGAAGAATTCCATTCTTCGGGAAATTGGAGCCGTGCCGAATGAAATGTTGGAGAGAGACATGCGTAGCTTTCGGGAGATGATCCACATTTGTATCCAGCAAGAAGGACGTTATCTACAAGTCATTATTTTTCGAACCTAATTAAAGTATGTATATTTCAAAACTACATTAAAAAGTCTATCACTTAATGCTTGTTTTTATTATTTCTATCAGACCATGTACCAGTCATTCAGTAGTGAAAAACATGCGTTTCCTCTGTTCCACCCTGTAAAATGAGCAGGCGATTAACTTCATATTTAACTGATAGGACCCAAAGACTCATCGTATATAACTGATGCAACTCTTATGATGAATCTCCTTCTGAATGGGGACAAACAGCCACTAGCAGTCCATAGATTCACTTCTGGAACCGCTCCTGTTATTGATATACACTGAGGTGTGAGGTTTGGGATACCACCTAATATCGTTCCAGACCTCCTTTTGCCCAGCGTAGTGCAGAAGCTCGACGTAGCGAGGATACAAGTTCCCTGCAGAAATAGTGAGTTGTGTTGCCTCTACAGCCGTTAGTAATTGCGAAACTGCTGCCGGCGCAGGACTTCGTGCGCGAACTGACGTCTAGATTATGTCCCATAAATGTCCAGTGGGATTCATGCTGGGCGATCTGGGCGGCCAAATCATTCGCGCGAACTGTCCATAAAGTACTTCACACCAATCGTGAACAACTGCGCCGCATTGACGTAAGATGGGTGACTGGAATCATGAAGTCCATAAATGGCTGCAAATTGTCTCCAGGTAGCCGAACATAACCATTTTCAGTCAGTGATCGCTTCAAATGGTCAATTCCTTGTAAATACAGCACACACACCGTCATGGAGCCACCGTCAGTTTGCACAGTAACTTGTCCACAGCTTGGGTCCATGGCTTTGTGGGGTCTGCGCCACACTCGATTCCTACCCTCAGCTCTTACCAACTGAAATCGGACTCATCTGGCCAGACCAAGGTTTTCCAGTCGTCTAGAGTCCACCCGATATGATCCTGAGCCCTGGAGAGGCGCTGCAGGCGATCTCGTGCTGTTAGCAAAGGCACCCGCGTCGGTCGTCTGCTGCCGTATCCTATCAACGCCAAATTTCGCCGCACTGACCTAACGGATACGTTCGTCGCACGTCCCACATTTATTTCTGCGGTTATTTCACGCAGCGTTGCTTGTCTGTTAGCACTGAAAATTCTACGCAAACGCCGCTGCTCTCGCTCGTTAAGTGAAAGCCGTCCGCCAGAGCGTCGTCCGTGATGAAATGTAATGCCTAAAATGTGATATTCTCGGCACACAGTTGGCACTGTAGATCTCGGAATGGTAAATTCCCTAACGATTTCCGAAATGGAATGTCCCTTGCGTCTAGCTCCAACTACCGTTCCGCGTTAATTCTGTTAATTCCCGTCGTGTGGCCGTAATCACGTCGGAGACATTTTCACACAAACCAGGTGAGTACAAATGACAGCTTCGCCAATATACTGCCCACGTACACTTGGTGTACGCGATACTACAGCCATATGTAAATGTGCATGTAACTATCCCATGACAGTCACCACCTCAGTGCATATAAATGACTTTTCATGTTACATTCATAAAGCAGTTTGTTGACAATGCAAGCATCATAATTAATTCCAATAGAGCTGTACAACACAAAGAGCCATAAATGAATTATTGAAAAGTAGTATTGGTTCGCTCTCGGTAAATGCTCTATTACTTAAATTAGAAAAAAAACACCGTTCATTCAGTTCTGTACAAGCCAAGATATATGAGCATCAATAAGAACGCCACACTTGAGAAAAATTATATGTAAAACTCATTGTTCTAAATTCCTGCATGTGCTTATTAATCAGAACTTGAATTTGAAATTACGCGTCATGGAGCTTCTCAAGCGCTTGTATTCAGGAACATTAGCTCTACGTCTAATTGCTGATTTGGGTAATGATACTAGGTACTTAATAATAAATGTTTCCCTCTCCATCACTTTGTTTAATGACAATATGAAGCTTGTCGTTGTTTGATTGACACTACAATCTTCTAATGATGTGGTCACTGAATTTCACCCTCGTCACCTGTCAAATGGTTATGGTCAAGGCAAGACAATCTTTGTCACCGATTGTCCAACAAGCATATTTCCCATACTTATAGGCTTTCGAGAGAACTCATCCACCAGTTGTGCTTTCTTTGTTTATGTAGTTTCACCGTTTTCGTAATACGTATACATCATCCATAATGATGGTAGGAGCAATGCTATTCATATTAATGTACATGACTCTAATCCTCATGAAAGGGTGATAATGAGTGGAAGACTACGGAAAGACAGTTGCCTAGTTGATTATGTAGCTACAGACTGGCACTCAGTGGAATTACCAGTCAAGATCCTATTGTCTTGCAGTTGCTAAGGGACAATGATGACGCAGTCGGATTTCCTGCATCAAATTGTGCGTCAGCCTTAAGACTTCATGCTTCGAGGAACACAGTGAACCTGCTCATGATGCAAATTAAGAGAATAACTTTGTATGATATTTGAAGAGGTCTTGTCGGCATTGGGAAAGAAGTCGATTCTAGGGTTGCGGGTCACCGCTACCCGACGACAAACATTTTGTGGTGACGCTTCGCGGTCCAGTAGCATATACATTGCAATATGCAAGCACCAATCTTACCTTTGAAGTTCTTTATTTTCGCGCATGGCGCAAACTGCTTTCCAGCTTTTGTATGATTGATGTCAACGTGACTTACCTAGAAAAGAAGAGAAATGAGCTATTAATATATTATGCAAATCACTGATAGTAATAAAAAATGTATAAATATATCGTAGACTGATTACACATAATAAAAAGCTTCCTCATAGTGTTAACGAAATAAATTATGTAACTCAGCCTTTCAAAACAGTGCAATAATTTTATTGAACATCTATTAATATAATCGCAGGTATGGTCAATATTCTTTAATTCGAAGTACACATTTCCTGAACGCAACATGTACCTATTGCCCGCACCAGTAAATGTCGTACCACAGTAGTCACCAGGGCCGGTTTAAAGCCCAAACGACATAAGCCTCCGCTTGTAACGCCAAGCTGCGTGGGGCGCCAGAGGCGGCCTGCTGCAGGATTTTTATGCAGCGCTCTGGTAGTCACAGAAAAGAAACGTCAGTTTCTTAAGGAAAATATTATCCTACCTTCTTAGACGGCTGATTTGCATCCGTAAAGACCGTTATTTTCAGTATATGTGCACAGGCCCCCACTTGCTTTGTGTCCCTTAGGCACCGACCACGTAATTAACATAATTATTCCCGTGTATCACTTCCTGTTGCTATTGCTGGAACGTTCAATATTGGGGAAGGCTTTCAACTTTGTTCTGAAGCACTCAGAGGGGTATTTGTTCCTATTCATCGTTCAGTATGGCGAACAGTCGGTCCTAGCTTTTGGACGAATAAGCGCGCAGTTGCAGCGTTATATCGTCTTAAAGGTGGTCAATAGATTTTCACGTCGAGCTGCAAGTAATCCAGTCTAGCTGTTTTCCTCTGATCCACGATCGACTAGTCCCCACTTAAAAAGAACAGTAGCATTGTCATACTGATATACAAAATATTAAACTGTTGCGAAAGGCAAGCAGTTGTCTACAATATTTTCGTGAACTCCATTTTCAGACTGCTATCGACCAAATTAACGGTGGCACAAGCCAGGTCACCATATCATCTCCACTGTGTTCCACCATGGTCAGAAGAATTGGAGTGATGGCCGTTCAACAGACAGTAACCACAGAGCACACACGTAAACAGAGCAGCCTTTGGGTCGCTCTAGGCGTGTAGAGCAAGCCCTTACTACCCGGGAACCCACAACAGGTCTCTCCACGCGAAACGTATCGTGCGGTAGACAGAGAGAAACATCATACCGTCTGAGTTGCCTTTAAAAAAAAAATTGTTTTCCGTAGATGACGCAAAGCTACGTCCGTTTCTGTAGTTAGATTCTCAGTAAAACTTTTAGTTTTCTCGTAAAAAATAAAAACCATTGTTTTGGGATTTGCGTGTTCTCCGCTGTGCACTCTTTTTCATTCGATTTTGAGGAAGCTATGCGGTAAAAAAATATTATTTTTCCGCAGCTTATAACCACACATTCCAACTTGATAATGAACTTGTTTTCTTTTCGTTACGGCATATAGTTATTGTGATACTTGCAAGTGAAGTATAACACCACGCATATTTTGAAAAGTTTGTAGTGAAAAATGTAGTCGCCGGCCAGTTTAGGTTTGGTGGGTTTTCGGACATGGTTGCCGCATACGAAATGTACCTAACATATGGAAATTGTTTTTTTAACGGTGGAAGGAGGGCCATCTCTGTTTCCATTCTCAAGAAAATACGTGAGACGTATTGGAGATACCTCGCGAAGAGGTTGGCTGTTACACTCCACATGCGCGGCTATTGCCACCTGCTATGCGAAATGCGGAGCTGCCTCGCGTTTCTCTTCGTATGCCGCCGATACAGAACGCAGCTGGAAGTGAAATAAAAGTTTAATGACATGAAACGACACCGGAAGTCATTAGTTCATGAAGCTGACTGTACGTTTTTTTTTTTTTTTTAAATATATGCTGCCTGGTTTCAGGAAACAATGTTGCCTGTGTTACTGAATTTATTCGCTCATTTATTATAACCTATTCATTTCGCAATTGCCGTTTTAGCTGAGTGCGCTGCGAACTGTTGGCATGTTCTGCTACTGGTTGTTTCGAAATGGTTCAAATGGCTCTGAGCACTATGGGACTTAACATCTTAGGTCATCAGTCCCCTAGAACTTAGAACTACTTAAACCTAACTAACCTAAGGACATCACGCATATCCATGCCCGAGGCAGGATTCGAACCTGAGACCGTAGCAGTCGCGCGGTTCCAGACTGAAGCGCCTAGAACCGCTCGGCCACTGCGGTCGGCAGTTGTTTCGATTGACAACGAGCGATATAACTGTGCTCACTCAAAATGTTAAAGCAGTTCCTGAACTGTACTTCGTATAAGTACAGAAAATGCAACAAACATACGTTAACTCACGTCTAGAGAAAAACAACCGAAATGAACAACTGGGAAAAAACATTTGTTTTACTGTCGCAAAATGCAGCTGTCTGTGTAGGACACAACGCTACTTTCGGTTTTAAAATATTCTAGAGGAAAGTACAGGAAAGAAAAAAAAATAAAACGAAATTTGTGTTACTGTCTAATAACTGGAGTGAACGTATAGTGGATTAATGCATTATTCTAGAGAGAAGTGTATGAAATTAAGATGAAATTGTTGTTTTACGATCTAATAACTGGAGTTGGAGATAAAAGCTTTAGGTTTCTTCCCATTTTCCTCGTTTTCTCTCGTTCTAAAGAAGTATGCGCACCATGCTACAATATCCTCTCTCTCAACCAGAAATTTCCTGTTTGTACATTTTTTTAATAACGAAGCAAACCTTTCTGTCTCTCTTCTGGACAGAAATGAACTTCATCGCTTATCAACGCTTTTCCATTTGAGCAAACTCTACGATAATATAAATTTTCATAAGGACTATCCATTTCAGCTGACGCTAAGCATACGCAGAAGTAGTAACGGACTGTGACTATAACGTGACTGTACAATGCCGAGGCACGTGTTTCAATCGTGTAGTGTCGGATACTGTCGGACGCTTTTGGTCCTGCCTGTACGTAAAAAAAAGTTTACTTTCGCGTTCTGCCGTTTGCAATAAGTTGAAAACTAACAAATCTAAAGCAAACTCGACAGAAAAGCGAGAGAAAGCAGTGAATAAACAAGCAGACACAGGGAAAATAGCAGCGCGAGTGGTGCTGCGCTAGGCGCACACAGCCTCCGGTCCTTCGCCACGGTAAAGGCCGCTGTAATTACTTTTATGCTCTGTGGCAGTGACTGAGTACAAACATGTTCATATACGTGCCAAACTGTCTAACAGGACTTCATCACTTCAGTAAAGATTCTTCCACAGCTCAACAATCCAACGATGAACATTTTTCAACAACTCTACCTGTCAATCATTGTGAACTTCGTGCCAAAGAGTACTTTACGTTTTACAATATATTAAGCTTATTTTCTGCTCCATTCATAAATACTGTGTGGGAAGAAGGAGTGCTTTGATGGTTCTATGCAAGCCGTTATTTATCTGGTTTTACATGCTCGATTTCTACTGGATCGGTTCATATTGGGTAGAATAAAATTCCTAATTTCTACCCTGAAAGATGGTCCAGAAGCAGCTTCTCACGAGATGTACGACGTCTGTCTTCGAATGTCTGCCAGTTAAGTTGTTTTGGTGTTCCTGTTACACTCTCCCACTACTCAAACAAGCCCGTGACCATTCGCTCCAACCTTCTATGAGTACGCTCAATGTCCCCTGTTAGTCCGATCTGAAATGGGTTCCAATTATTCAATGAGTGAGACAGGAATTACATTGAAAACCATGTGAAAACTTATTTTAGTACTCAAAACGGATATAATCGTGAACAAATCAGTCGTGGGCGCTGCATTCTTCTGGATTCTAGATTTCAGTGTCATCATCATCATCATCATCACTATCATAATCATTAACACTATCGTGTCCACTGGACACTGAACTTCTGTTTATTGTACCGCCGCACATTGCAAATCGCATTCGTTGGCATCAGTGCGTAAAACCACGAGCTCCGAGGATATCTGAGGAAGCTAAGGGAACTAGCAAAACTTTAAAAGGTTCATTAAAATGAAAAAAAATCCGCGAAAATACCCTATGCGTCTACTTTTCATATAGCACACCCAATGTAGCCAAAGTGTAAAGACCCATTTTCGCTATAAATTGCTGCTCAGAATAAAAAAAATCATGTTATAAAATTTCCTAAGTCGTAATCTCGTACATAACTGTACGAGCCTGACCGTGCCCTCGTACTACGTACAGGAGGCCACAAATCTCGTATTTGTACGAGGAACCTCGTACGTTTGGCAACCCTGCTTCCCTCTCAGAGCTGTTGCGTAATTTCTTTATTGTTACACGTAACGGCGGCGCAGTGTCGAACTCTGCTTGCCGTCGTCACTACTCTACCGTAATGTTTTTACATTTCCAACAACACTTAAAAAAGCATTTTCTTTGGTCCAAGGACAAGTTTCTAGCCCTCTTGTTATTTACGTGTAGTTAGTGAAACCAGGAAATAAACATAAGAAAAAAAAATGGCTCTGAGCACTATGGGACTTAACAGCTATGGTCATCAGTCCCCTAGAACTTAGAACTACTTAAACCTAACCCAGCCATCACGAGGCAGAGAAAATCCCTGAACCCGCCGGGAATCGAACCCGGGCGTGGGAAGCGAGAACGCTACCGCACGACTTACGAGATGCGGGCAATAAACATAAGAGCAACAAATGAACGGCTACCCACGCTAGTGACGAGACTACCATGCTGCATAGTCGCAATTGGATCATATTGTTATATATGTGACGTCGGCTCTGTCGACCTTGTTCCTCAGAACAGACGCAACACATATAATAATATATATGCGCAATAGCGGAAATGGTAAATTCAGTGTGAATGCACATTCTGCCCAAATTCTCGCAGGAATCAGGTAAAGCTACGAGCAATGACGATAATGGACGGTGGACGCTACGTGTGCAGTGTGCGACCAGTTGAGAATCTGCGTTAGAACGAAAGCGTGTCAGGATATCCGAAGCTGTTAAAAGGCTACTCGCCTAAACCGGGAAATCCGGCTTCGAGTCGCTGTTGTGAAGATATAGGTAATTATGAAAGATAATTTTTCTTCTTCTTTCTTTTCTTCTGCTTCATTTACTCTGTACATTTGTCTCTGATCGTTTAGAATATTGGCTGTTTTGTTCTATAGTGTGGAATTCAGCTCTTTTTGCTTTATTAATACATGAATTGTTTTAACTGAGTATGCAGAAGTGTCAGTGTACGTATGATTTTCTTTGTAATGCTTTTGTGAAATGTGCTGTGTGAAATCAATTGTGATATTCAGCACTATTGTATGAAGTGTGACGCCAGAGCGATATCGCTATTAGCAGTCGAACATAAACATTTGGTGGGTCAGCGGGTGTGCAGCGTCGTAACGTGCGCGGGTATGTTGTGTAACCATGTTAGATAGAAACACACAAAAATTAATGGCCGTGACTGTTTTAAAACTGTACGGGACGTCAGGAACAAAAACGCGTGTGTATGGCACATTGTAATCGCGCGCTTGTGATTAAAAGAATGCAACGGTAGATAATGTTATCGTCTGTAAAATAATTCATTGAGGAAGAGGAAGCATCAGTTGTAATTTCATGGCTGATGAAGTCATAATAATTACGCTGCCAGCATCACCAAGTCGCTGCTGACGTCGCAATGCTTCTCGACAAAAAGACAAGCTGCAACGCTAAGCGTCCTCTCACCGTAAAGACTCAAGGAGTTTCGTGTAGTATCAAATGTGATTTCTTTCTCTTTTACGACAAAGTTTTCTCAACATTTGTTTTCCCGAGAAATAAATGGAATTTCTGTAAAGCATGTTTACTACCAGCGTGGACATTGTTAAGTCCACTCTTAGTGCTTGTTATTACTATTTACTTTCTCTGTCTTATTTATTTATTTTATTGTAGTTATTATTGCATGTGATTTGGTTCAAATGGTTCAAATGGCTCTGAGCACTATGGGACTTAACAGCCGAGTTCATCAGTCCCCTAGAACTTAGAACCACTTAAACCTAACTAACCTAAGGATATCACACACATCCATGCCCGAGGCAGGATTCGAACCTGCGACCGTAGCGGTCGCGCGGTTCCAGACTGTAGCGCCTAGAACCGCTCGGTCACCAAGGCCGGCGCATGTGATTTACGTGTTCTCTTGGAGGGATGTGTTTTCATGAATGTGTGTAGTTATTTTATCCAGCACATTTACGTGTTTTTGTTGGGGTAACTCATTGGACAACACTATCCGCATATGTGACGTCATGTTGACGTCACGCGCAATATCGGCGATCGCAGGAACTGCTCCCGACTTTTACTAGCGTTCGACACAGACCGATCACAATATTAAATGCACGCTTATCGATTTTATAAAAACACGTCATTCTTGGTATGATTCATTATAATTATTGCTATAAATAAGCGTCTCATAATGATTTGTCAACGGTTAATGTGTCCATATAACAGTGCAGGCTCAGGAGTGAGTTGTTATGGTCAATATTTTACAAATTAAGCACGAAACACGCTTGTATTATAATCTGCAGTACATCGTCTGAAGGAAAATTTATAACAGACGCGTCACCATGACCATTAAATGTCAGTTAATAATGCATTAATTATACAAGCCTTCAAGAGATACCATGATAATCAAGACATGAAACATGCACCGCCTGAGTGAGTGCTAGCGTAATGGATAACGTCGCGGTTTCTGGAATCATTTTTATCTCATGTCAGCGTTGTTAACACATCCGGGACTTCCTTATGAATGTAATACAAATATGTTCTGCAATATTATGTTATTTGCATTTTTGACTGTTTGGAGAAGAAAGGATGAAATAAATATTTAGGGATTTCCAAGTATATGGTTAGGCACGAACCTAACAGGACACGTCAACTGCTGCGAGTGAAACGAGGAGCAATAACATTCACATTCTCCTCGTCACAAAAACTTCGCTATTTATTTCCGATTACGTAGCGATTTCAAATTGTGTGGTTAGGCAAGAACCTAAGAGGGCAGCTTAAATGGCTGCGAGTGAATCGAGGAGAAGTAACATTCATATTCTTCCTTACCACAAAGTCGTTAAACAGCTGAACTATCGTCGATATTACGTCTGACGTCAAAATGACGGCTCGTATGCGGGAAGTGTTGTGGAACAAGTTCAAGTGGCTCTGAGCGCTCTGAGCACTATGGGACTTAACATCTGAGGTCATCAGTCCCAACCACAGTTAGGCGGCTTGTCCGCTATTGGCATAAGCCACGCTGTAATGGGAATTTTGAATCTGACAGCTGTCAACTATATAAACTGGGTTTACAGCTGGTAAAACGTCATATTACAACATACTCATAACAAAGTACGAGTTTATTTGGCTGTTACAGTTATAACTGAACAAAATTATAGCCATTTTCTTAATTATTTACGAATTAATCTACAGAGTTTTGGTTTGTAATGTTCTTTTGGTGTTTGCTTCCAAACTCTGAGATGGTTATTTTCGTTAAGCTTAAAAGTGAAACTTTTTTTTATTAAGTAATTGAAATTCACGGTGAAAATTACACAGTAGATCTGTGAAAATAATTTCCTTCATATATGGCTCAGTTCGTGAAACGACTAGATAATACAGCATGTTATGACTTAATTTCGTTACACTATGAGTCATTTTCTTCGCACGGTCCGGCACAAATTTTAACTTGTCGCCGTCGGATTTAATTCTATTACCAAATGCCGCTGTGATCTGCATTTCTCTTTAAGTTGTGACAACTGGATCAGGTTATTATTAGCATCTCCTCAGGTATTACAGTGCAAACAGTGTAAACCTCTTTATGGGACACCCTGTATTTGTAAAACAGGTGCTGAGGACTCAACAACAGCTGCAGTTTCTTTCAGAAGTTTATCTGGTCAGTGATTTGGAAGCTTCATCCACAGCCACATATTCTGCCTCCATTGAAAAAGCGACACAGTGCTGTAATTTACTTTCCCATATAACTTGACCTCCATGGAACTCGAGCAGAATGCCACTAGTTAATCAAAAATGGTTCAAATGGCTCTGAGCACTATGGGACTCAACATCTTAGGTCATAAGTCCACTAGAACTTAGAACTACTTAAACCTAACTAACCTAAGGACATCACACACACCTATGCCCGAGGCAGGATTCGAACCTGCGACCGTAGCAGTCCCGCGGTTCCGGACTGCAGCGCCAGAACCGCTAGACCACCGCGGCCGGCAGTAGTTAATCGCCTTGCGCATTTGTCCCTACCATAATCAGCACCACCGTATGCTTCGATACTACACTCTTCATTATTCTCAATTTTAATGCCCTCTGAAATAGTTGATTGAAGATTCTGACTATTCGTATGAGCAATGCAGAATGTCCGAAAGAAGACACACCACGTATTCATATAATGCAGAATGTGTTTGTGCTGAATGCAGAATGTGTCTGTGCTGGTGAGTCTTGAATTAACAATGCAACGTAAATAGCGTATGATATCTGCTCTTGTACCCTTCGTTAAATACACCAAAATTTCTCCATAGGGCTGAGTGTCATTAAAAGAAGGTGACTCACCCGGTATCCATCGTGGTTCATTTTATTTCTCTAAAATAAACTGATTTTATTTTAACACCGTCGTCGCGTTTCTTGATTTGTAAACTCAGTTAGTAATCAACATTTTCTACAGTTATCTGAGAACATTTACCCAACTGTTCAATAAATTTAGTTGTTGCATCAATGGAAACCATAGCCAACCAGTCATCAACTTAAAAAAACAATATGAGGTTTTAACTATAGATGGATCTGAACAACTCTCCCGTATATTACATCTACTGAGAAATTTAACAAGTCATTCATACCTGTATTTCGAGGGTTGTTTTATACAGTACGGATTCTTCCGCAATTAGCATACAAGTACTGCATCATCATCAGAGCCCTCTCGTTGATACAAGTAACTTTTTCCTGTAAAGTGCCATTGAAAAACTGACTGGCGAAGAAAATTGGACAATCGGACGGTTTATTCTGAAGACGGACTCGGGTTGCGACACATAAAAACGATAGTCAGAGGACATCGCGTTTCTACGTTCCATGAAGTTTACTACTTTGTATTTCTCTCCATTAAGAGCTACATATCAGTGTTTGCACCATCCTGATTTTTTGTCGAATTTTTACAGGGTACTACCGTTATTATTATGGGACAGAATTTGGTCATTGATAACAATATGGTCTGCGAAAAGTGGGTAATTGCATTTATTACTATTCGCTAAGTCATCAATTTGCAGTACGGTTCTCTTGTATTATTGATCGGGACATCAGATATTACTTCAGTGGATGGTACTAATAGACTAAGAGATAACACCATGTAACTGATTCTATATCGATTTGTCGCGTAAAAGCAAAAATGGTTCAAATGGCTCTGGGCACTATGGGACTCAACTTCTGAAGTCATTAGTCCCCTAGAACTTAGAACTAGTTAAACCTAACTAACCAAAGGACATCACACACGTCCATGCCCGAGGCAGGATTCGAACCTGCGACCGTAGCAGTCGCGCGGTTCCGGACTGAGCGTGCGTAAAAGCAGATGAATGCGCAGCAACAGCACATTGTTGTTGTTTGTTAGGTATCTCTTCGTGTTGGAAAGCAGTTCTCGAGTCAACACTTCAATCGATAGAAATGAAAGGCGTATCAGAAAACGATTTTTTTTTTACCGAGAACAAAGTTGTTGAAAGAGGTGCATGAAACTTGATGATTTGTTTTTGAGAGGCACTTTCAGTTGCCAGTCGCTGCACCGTTCCGAGATCCTCTGAAGGCGTACCTTCATTGCCCTATGGCCTTCTGGCATGGCAGGGTCACTGGCAACAGCATCCTCCGCGAACAGCCTTGCGGAGCTTCCGAAATTCCACTTAGGCGGTTCTGCATGTTAACAATTACGGGGAATTTACATCTTTTTGTACTGTGTTCGGCTTACATGATATTCTTTCAGCTACGTTTTCATTGGAAAAGCTGAAAATTCATCATTTTATCGGTTGCCATTTGATCTAAATGAAGAAAATTGGGACAGTCAATTATGAGGTACTGTTTTCTCAACGGCAATTTTTGGATATTAGTACTGTTTCTTTATACGAAAATCCTGACACCTTGTGTAATCATTGCTACTATATCTTTCTTGATTCTTCCTACTTTAACTATTCTATGTATCAGAAAAACCCATCCCTTTTTGGGATTCCGTAGCTCATTCGGTAAAAAAGGAACCCCTGTAAGACCACTTTGTTGTCTATCCATCTGTCCGTATGTTAAGACCCCTTCTTCTCAGGAACTGGTAGAGGTACGAAGTTGAAATTTATGTCAAATACTAATGTCGACAGTCTCGTGGCGCTGTAAATAATTGAAAGTTCTAAGTCAAAGCAATCAAAAGATACGGCCAATGTGACAGCCATTTTGATACTCGCCAACCCATTCATCCAGATCTGTAGATGAACTGTCTACATACTTGTACGTCTCGGTCCTCGTGGTCCAGCAGTAAACAGGGAGTGTGGAAACTGAGGTCGCGAAGTCGAATCCCGGTAGGAGCATGGCTTTTTCAACCTACCCTTCACATCTTAACGATGTGAGGTGTCGCCAGAAACAAAACTTCGTTCGGATTCCACGATACAAAATAATTCCAGACTTGCACCAGGCCACTGAACCACACGAGATAACAAAAATTATTATTAGTGGTATTGTTATCATCAGTCTACACAACTAAGTTTGTACGCGAGTCCTACTCGCTCTCGTCTGGTTTTTCTTCCTACCGTGTCTTGGCCAAGTTTAACGTTTAGCCATCCGGGTAGTTCACCTGCTGTGCAGACCACTGTGACTCAAATCAGCTCTGTGGCTACACTATCGTTGGTTCGATAAGCCTTTATATGGTTTTTAAGTGTTTTCGATTAGGCTCTAGACAAATGTCCAGATGATTCTCCATTCTCTCTTCTGTATCTGTTGAAATCGAATACAGATAGGTCTGCAACGAAACTTAGCACGCATCGTTGGGAGACGCTACCCACAACATTCCTCTCTTGGGATAAGTGACGCTTTGTACCTCTAACGAGGGAATCCATGGAGCGATCGACCTACACGCTCGCGCGCATACACACACACACACACACACACACACACACACACACACATCGTCTATTCCCGTTACTACGATACCTTGCCACAGATGGGAAAAGACACTGAAGGAAAAGGAGAAGACTAACGCAGCTATCCTGTGCAATTCATAATTTGTGAAATCTCTCTTTGTCAGACGTAATTTCCCTTCGTGGTGTTCTCTACACTTGTTCTGCATTCAGATTCACTCAGTCCTCTCCGCTGACTCATCCTGACAACAGAAGACGCACCCATGCCGTTAACACATTACGCCTTTCCTTTCACACGCCTGGGCGCACAGTTTGACGTAGCCTGTCTTGACGCAGCGTTCTCAGCGGAGTGACGGCATGGTTTACAGCTGTGAGCTGCTCTTTTATCCTTTGGAGCACAGAAAGTGACTGCGAAAAATCGTTCCAGAGGAATTTTCCGGCACAGCACTGACGCTAATGAAATGCAACATGCTGTTTTTTTGTATGGAGCTGAGCACATGCCGAAGAGCAATCATTATTCGAAACTTTACTTAAAAATTGCCCTTTTTGTTTGCTAGACCCGTCCCAAGAAGACACACAAGCTTTTCTGCAAATAAAATACGCTGTTATCAGCCTTGGATACATCAAATAGATCCTAAACAGGGTTATTTTTGCAAGATGTCGCTGTAACTGAAAGGTCAACCTGCATGCTTTCCATGAAAAGGAGCAGAGATTCGATTCCGTGTTAAGTTCCACCAGTTCTTTTTTTTCTCTCCCTCAGTAACAGACACGTGCTATATAAAAAAAAGGTCCAGTTGCGGGTAGGACTCGCGACCAGGGGGTTCTGTACAAACAAGTTTATGTGTAAGCACAGTTCATCCACACTGGCAATCGAGAGACTCGACGATTTTTCCCTGTTATCGACGCTGATACCGGAAAAAGATCAATCCCAGGGATTCTAAGACTTTCGAGAATGTTTCGATAACAAATGACAAAAGAAACTTTTTTCGTGTTATAGAATTACAAATTACTTTTTTCCTTTACTTGTACTGTGAAATCTTTCTTCTTGTCAAATTTCATGATTGTACGTTAGGGGAACAACGCTGTAGGTTTTAAGAGTGACTTTGCAACTATCAAAGTGTGTGAGATAAATGGCCGTATCTTTTAGTTGTAATGACTTGTTAAACCACGATAGGACTATAGACCTCAGTATGGGACATAAATTTTAACTCGATACTTCTGCCCAGTCTCATCAAATTACGAATTTTTTTTTCGTCTGATATAATTACAAATTAATAATTTTCTGATTTTTTTTTCTTTGGTCCTATTGTGAAACCTCGCTCCTTCGAAAATTTCGTGATTCTATGTCAACAAGAACTACCCAGTAGGTTTTGATGACTAAGGTTGCGAGTGTCAAAATATGTACCAACGGCCGTATCTTTTGGATGCATTGACTTCGAAGCTTGCTTTTATTACACCGCCGAGTGACTATGTATCTTAGTATTTGACTTTAATTCCAACTTGTTGCGTCCTTCCTGTGCTGAGAAGAAAGAGGGCTCAACAGACGACGGACAGATATTTTTTTTCTTGTGAAATAATTACAAATTCTCAACTTCAGGTTTTTGCCTTTACTTTCCAAATTTCATGCTTCTAGACTAAGTGTAAGTATCCTATAGGTTTTCACGATTGAGTTTGCGAGTATGAAAACATGTGACATAAATGGCCATATCTTTTGACTGCGTTGACTTCGAAGCTTACGCTTATTATACAGCCAAGCCACCTCAGACCTCAGATGGGACTAAAATTTAAAACTTGATACATCTACGCATTCCTGAGAAAAAACGGTCTTAAGAGACCGACGGACAGACAAAGTTTTATAATAAATGCTAAAAAGGTCTTTTTCGTCTGATATAATTACAAATTAGCAGTTTTCGGACTTTTTCCTTTGGTGTCAGTGTGAAACTTTGTTTCTTGGCACATTTCACGACTGTAGGTCAACGGCTAAGTACCCCATAGATTAAGATGAGTGAGTTTGCCACTATAAAAGTATATGACATGAATGGCTGTAACTTTGATTGCGTTGACTGAGAAGCTTCACTTTTTGACACCGCCAAGGGAACGCAGAGTTTAATATCCCACACAAATTGCAACTTGATATGTCTTCCCCGTTCCGGAGAAAAAGAGCTTTGAAAATATAGACAGACAATAAACTGATCCTATAGGGGTTTCGTCTGTACCTAATTAGGTACGGAATCCTAAAAATAGCGTTCTCTTCCGATGATGTGCAGTTAATTTTCCACAGTAGATGTGACAAGTCAACGAGGATCATTTGAGGTGGCAGATGTGACCAAGCTGGCCGCAAAATCTGCTGTTAGCCTGTAAGGTGGCAGATTGTAGCACCTTACATGAGATTTATTCAGAAAATAAATGACAAATATCATGCGGACAGGTATAGCCGTTAAACAGTACAATACTAATAGCAACAAACGAACGTTCATACAGGTACGTAAGATTTTGAGAACTGTGCATATTATCATTGGGAAGGTGGTTTGGACGGGCACAGGAAAGAGCTGTTTTGAGCTGCAGAACAAGCGAGGTGGCCGGCGGCTGGCCGGAGCTTCACACGGCGGCTGCTTTGGCGGCAGAATGGCATCAGTGGCCGCAGGGGACATCGGGCGAGCCTGAGACCACACACGTGGGAGGGAAAAGAGAGGGCGTATATGTGAGACAGTGAGTCACTGCTTCTCGCCGCTGCGGCTACACAACGGTTGGAACGGGACACGAATACGGCGCGCCCATGAATGGTGGGAGAAACGCGCGAAATTTCAGAGTCCTGATTGGCCGAAAACGCGTAAGAACACATGTGAGAGGAACTGGAAGTCTGGTCAGCGAGTGGAGGCCTGGACATAGGTTTGGAGATATTGCTGGCACTGCGACCAGTGATCCCTCTCCAGTTGTTCAGAGTTAGTGCATACGCCTCCACAAAAGCAGAATCATCTGTTGCTCTGAGAAGAGAAAACAGATTTGTGCTCACTTCTGGCATTCGAATGCAACATTAAGTGTTCAAATGGCTCTGAACACTACGGGACTTAACTTCTGAGGTCATCAGTCCTCTAGAAATTAGAACTACTTAAACCTGACTAACCTAAGGACATCACACACATCCATGCCCGAGGCAAGATTCGAACCTGCGACTGTAACGGTCGCGCGGCTCCAGACTGTAGCGCCTAGAACCGCTCCGCCACCCCGGCCGGCCAACATTAAGTGTTCCTTTGCTACCGCGCACTTGAGTCTACTAACTACTCCTGGCATTTGTGCAAGTAGATTGTCTATCGACTCGTGACGGACTCCGCAACTGACCAACTTACGGTCAGGAGTTTTCGGACGGAAATAACGTCCATGTTTTCAGATAAAGTCGAACTTTCACAGGGGAAAGACGACATCACGCCGGTGCCTGGGACGATCGTCGTAATATTCGCACTGAATTATGGTGATATTAGCGCAAACAGCTGGCAAAGTAAGGCAGTGTAATTGTAAATGAGTACGTGTTCCACTAGCTCTTTGCTTGAGTTCTCTGATTTTGTGTCCGTCTAGGTGGAGCTTCAGTAGAACAGCGACTTGCGTGACCATTGTCAACCAACGTAAGTTAGGGAAAGGGGTGCGATGAGGGATAGAGTTTCCATTGTGCCAGTGGTAGGGTAGTTGGTTTAAGGAGTAATTTGACTGGTGTTGTAATGCCTTAGGTTAGTAACGTTGCTCATCCTGCGTTTAATTACTAAATTTGTTATTTAATTACATACCATAATTCATTATCATTTCCGTAGGTTGTAAACCACTTACTGAGAACAAAAGTATTCAAAATTGATGGAAACGGTATTGGGGGTATTATTCGAGCAGTTAAACAGCCAAAGTCAGATAGCACTAAATAAGTAAGGATGTTTAATATACATTATACCCCCGTATGTTGCTAGCCCACCCATATTGGATTATGCTAACTGCTGGTTATTCAGTCTATGCTACATTGAGGTTTTTCTGATGATTGTATTAATGATTCCAGCAACGGGAGGCCACACTGTATGACTCATCAATGTCGATGCGCTGTAATGCTCGGATTGGGAACGATTCAAAAGTAATTCCTCGAAACTGCTTCAGGTCAGCAAACCCGACTTTTCGAAAAGAATAGAGAATCTTAACGCATATAATATCGTATTATCGTTCAGGCAGTATTACGATTAATTACAGCCATAAACTGTACTGTTATTACGTATGTCATATTATTCTGTAATTACTGCACAACGTAAACTTATTTTTAAATTTTATATGTTTTTAACTGGCCACATAACAAATTAAAAAGTTTCAGTCGAGGATCTGAACCCAAGCAGCGGATCTAATCGCTGCACCAGTTATCCAGTTGAAAGTACAATATAAGCGCCAGTCAAATGAAAACGAGACATGGAGAAATGTAGGTGAACTGTTTATTACGTCAAAAGTAATCGCAATAAGTATTAATACATTTATCCCACTGTGAGACAAGCCGTCAATACCTTCATGGAAAATATTGGCGGTTGCATACGGAAACATGATTGTACGCAGAGTGAATGTCTTCGTTCGAAGCACATCGACGACCGCGACTGTCTTTCTTCATGGATCAAAAAATATAGAAATCGCATCGGAAGAGATCGGGACTTAGAAGTCCTCATGTTGCTAAGGTCGTTTCGAGTACGATGCAGAAGTTTGTCTGGGAAGCCCTTACACGTCCTCCATCAGTTCCGATCCCTCCCCATGCGATTTCCGTATTTTCTTTCCTAGCGCACACAAGCGCCCTTGTGGGAGGGCCCAAGGACCATTTATCCATAATGATAAAGAAAGAGATACGAAACATTTGACATTTAAATTCCCAGTGTATATTCTGAATATAAGAGAGAGAAAGAGAGAGAGAGAGAGAGAGAGAGAGAGAGAGCAGGAATCAAATGCCGTTAATCTCGCGAGGTGGAATGCATAATTAATGAGCTAATAAGTTAGAGTGACAATTTTGACCCTGATAAATGATTTTCTCTGCAATTCCGTAGCGACCAAGACAGCAAACTACCGGAGGAGAAGGTCCGCATACTTTTCAGCTTCCTGGATGCCAAATTATTAATATAATCCCAAGATGGCGGGTGTGTTGAAAAGACAGATTTTAGCTGTTGTATTCAAACTCGATTCTCAGTAATGGTCCGCAGGATAGTGACACTGTTTTTGGCGCGGTTCCCGTCTGGAGCCTCTTCAGAATGACGAACGTGAAAGCTTCAGGGGTTGCCCACGCTATTCGTCTGACGCACCACAGGAGGGAAGCGCTATATCCCTAGTGAGGTTGGCAGTACAGGACTATTTTTTACGAGTGTAACAACACTAGCGTGTCGTACCAGAGGTGATAAAACCGGGGGACGCACGTTCCGGTGCCCCACTCTAAGGCAGTTTTCGGTCGCTATCGATTGGTTACACTTTATCGAAATACTGGCATCCAAGTCAGCAGCCATCTAAGTCGAAACATTTTCTGGATATCATTACACTGACCCAGACGTGTTCGGTAAAGATGCGAGTGAGATCCGATTACATTTCTCTATAATGCGTACTAGGGAGGCGGTCGCGGCGGAAACATGAGCTCATTTCTGGTCCTGTGGGCGGTCCGTCGACGACACTACAGTGCACTGATAATTACGAAATGTGATTCGCGAATTGCGAAACTAAATCGACTTGTGCTTAACTATTTATTGGTGACACATGAGAATTTGTACCGGACCGGGACTCGACCCCGGATATCCCACTTAACATGAGCGGTCGCCTTAACCACACGTATTTGACGAGCAGCTGTGGATCGTCATGCAGTGTCTGTTTTGCATGTCTGGAGGAGCATCATGTAACGTGAATTGTCAACATACGACAATGTACAATTACATAATAAGTATTACATTCCTCGACGGGTTAACACGGCGATCACATCAAATGTCCCTCTCTTGCGGGAATCGCATAATGTGTGTGTGTGAGCATTAGAAGATGTGGACAAGTTTGGGTCGGTACTGGAGGCGCGTCCTGACAGCCGAAGGCGTATAACTAAATTGTCAGCCCCGGCATTGTACGATAACATATACTACACTGCGCTGGTGGTAAGTAAAGCGCTGACGTCCTCATGTTCTCGCTTTCTCTTCTAAAACTCGTGGCTCACTGAGTGTGTGTAGCTTTTCTAGATTGGTTCCTTCCAAATACTACGTACGTTTTTTTTTTTTTGGAAACGTTGGACCAACTGACCCTGTTAATTACTTCCCTAATTCTTGCACTAATTTCCCGTGGTTAGGGTGCTGGAGCCATTTGTAGTCCGGAGTTGTGGAGTATCGACTATTCCTGTATAGTGAACGTTATTTCATTATTCTTGTATTGCCCTGGAGCAATACACCAATTTTAATTCAATCTGCAGCATCTCAGTTACTTTTCTGGCCCTCCACCTGTCCCTAAATAATCTTAATCACGATGCGCATGAAACAATTGTTTTCGTTTGCGAGATCTGATGCTATCGATCATGGTGACATGCAGTTTTACAATTATCTGTGAAATCATAGGAAGCAGTATCCGAGTGATAAGTACATTTTGAACAACTATACCCCATCTTTCCTCTTAATTAAACTGGACACGAAGAGTGGCGACTTTACGATGTAATTGCCTCCAAGGCATCACAAGCCTGGAACAACTCAAGCATTTACAGCAAATGTACAGGCGCTAGACGCCAAATTGGTGGCACTATTCTGTCGGGTTGATTGACAGTCCCACGCGGCGTGATATGTCTGTCGTCGCCCCCGTTCGTTCTATAATAGCCAGTGGCAGTGGCCGTGGCAGTGACAGTGACGATTCGAGGTCGGATACTTGAACTATCTCGCTTTCAGTCCGGCTATTTCATTCATCAGGCGTGCCTAATAGTCAATAGACTGTTCGTGACCGCGTCATTGCTCTTGTGGAGAAAGGGAATTTAACAACGTCTAAGACTGGGGTAAGGCATAGTGTTCCTGAATGCACAAAGATCGAGGAAACAAAATCGGGATAGTGGAGAATCCAATTGGCGAGTGGGAATTGGACGATGGCATGTCACACCAGTCCAGAATAATGAACTTGTTGGGTAATTTCCCCAACAAAAAAAAAAAAAAAAAAAAAAAAAAATAAAAAATAAAAAATAGGTGTCATGTAATATTTTGTGTAATGTAATATCTTGTATAGACACCTTTTATTAACCTGACACGTTCCACATCATTACGAAGTGTCGTATTCATGATCTATGGAACAAGTACTAATCTAATCTAATCTCATCTAACACATCACGGCAAACCCTTTCTTAACAGAATGGATCTTCCAATTAGCTGAATTAGGAAGGAGTCAAACATGCAAATCTAAAGAAAAGACTGGCACACTTCCTTACCATTAGTTGGTTATATTCAGAAAGAAGTGGCGAAAGCCAATGAACAGTTTAGAAAGGCAAAAATATGTGAGAGTAATTTGACGTATGTGTCTCAGAATCTATGGGAAGCGTGAACAACTACCTTCTTCATCATCAGTTCTTCAAATTTTGCACAAGTTTGAAAACTGCGACTCGCATTTTTTCTCAGTATTCACTAGGATTTATTTTTCGTGTTGATGACTGCGCGTGCTGAAAAGCCTTCCTCACATAAGTATGATGTTGCAGAACTACCTGCTTGCGGATACTCCCGTGTCGCCGCGTTCCAAAACTCAAGCAGTGGTCAGGAAACGAAGTTAGATTTCACTTTATTGTCTGAAGAAATTCCAATAAACTGCTTATGTATTCAGTGGTGAATGTTGTTGGAAGGAACTTTGATACAGTTGTGTTGATCAGCGTCTTCTCGAAAGCACCTCAGAAAGCAATCACTGAGTTCATTTAAATAATCTGTGAACAAGTGGAAAAAATCAAATCCCAACAGCAGTACATGTAAAACCGAAGTTGAGGTAACTGTCGTCATAGTCACTGCATTTTCGTCCATTAATATGTGTTTAGAACAACATCATACAAGAGCGTGCTGAAAAGGAATGCGTCCGTTTTTTATGTGAAAACTCGTAGAGCTTTTTAAATAACACAAACATTATTAATGCCCCTAGGAGCCGTGGCGTACAGTTAGAAACCGCTGCTATAGACAACAGCATCGTCCGCAAATGGCCCCACGGAGCATCCAACAATTTCCACTAGATCACTAATATAAATTATGATTAGCAACGTCCCTACAGCACTCCCTCGGAGTACTACCGAAATTACCTGCACGTTTGTCGATTTTATTCTGTGAAGAATAGCGTGTTGTGTCTGCGCGGAAATGCCGTATCCAGTCGTAAATCTGGGCCGATACTCGGTGAGCTCGTATTCTGTGTCGAATGTCTTCAGGAAGTCAAAGAACACGGCGACCACTTGGGCCTCAGTGTCTGCGTCGCTATGAATCTGACGAAGTGATCTGAGTTACACAAGATCTCTGTTTGCGGAGTCCATGTAGGCTTCTATAGAAGAAATTTTAGTTCTCCAAGAACACGATAATTCTACAACAGCAGCAAACGACCATTCCCTTCCGCCTCCCACTGCCTCCATGACTGCTACTTTACCATTTACAGCCGTCCTACACACTTAGCTAACTGACTGCCTTTATCAGGGAGATTATTACGCAGTTATTATTATTGCAATGCTGTGGATCTGTTGTCAAAGCATTGAAAATTACGGACTGTCACGAGTTAAGTGATTTTTATAACGAACAACTATTCGTCATGAAGTTACAATGAAAAGAGGAAACCATCGAAAGCAAAATTTAGCAAAATTTAATTTATTTTCTTGAATAGCTATTTCTGTGTGAGTGGCGCACAGAATGTTACAACTCTAAAGGGAGTCGAATTACGCTCACACTCGGTCCCCATCTCGAATTTAATTAGTGCATCCTCGTTGCGTTGAATCGGTAGACAGCCAAATACACTCCTGGAAATGGAAAAAAGAACACATGGACACCGGTGTGTCAGACCCACCATACTTGCTCCGGACACTGCGGATCACACGCACGGCACAGCGGACACACCAGGAACCGCGGTGTTGGCCGTCGAATGGCGCTAGCTGCGCAGCATTTGTGCACCGCCGCCGTCAGTGTCAGCCAGTTTGCCGTGGCATACGGAGCTCCATCGCAGTCTTTAACACTGGTAGCATGCCGCGACAGCGTGGACGTGAACCGTATGTGCTGTTGACGGACTTTGAGCGAGGGCGTATAGTGGGCATGCGGGAGGCCGGGTGGACGTACCGCCGAATTGCTCAACACGTGGGGCGTGAGGTCTCCACAGTACATCGATGTTGTCGCCAGTGGTCGGCGGAAGGTGCACGTGCCCGTCGACCTGGGACCGGACCGCAGCGACGCACGGATGCACGCCAAGACCGTAGGATCCTACGCAGTGCCGTAGGGGACCGCACCGCCACTTCCCAGCAAATTAGGGACACTGTTGCTCCTGGGGTATCGGCGAGGACCATTCGCAACCGTCTCCATGAAGCTGGGCTACGGTCCCGCACACCGTTAGGCCGTCTTCCGCTCACGCCCCAACATCGTGCAGCCCGCCTCCAGTGGTGTCGCGACAGGCGTGAATGGAGGGACGAATGGAGACGTGTCGTCTTCAGCGATGAGAGTCGCTTCTGCCTTGGTGCCAATGATGGTCGTATGCGTGTTTGGCGCCGTGCAGGTGAGCGCCACAATCAGGACTGCATACGACCGAGGCACACAGGGCCAACACCCGGCATCATGGTGTGGGGAGCGATCTCCTACACTGGCCGTACACCACTGGTGATCGTCGAGGGGACACTGAATAGTGCACGGTACATCCAAACCGTCATCGAACCCATCGTTCTACCATTCCTAGACCGGCAAGGGAACTTGCTGTTCCAACAGGACAATGCACGTCCGCATGTATCCCGTGCCACCCAACGTGCTCTAGAAGGTGTAAGTCAACTACCCTAGCCAGCAAGATCTCCGGATCTGTCCCCCATTGAGCATGTTTGGGACTGGATGAAGCGTCGTCTCACGCGGTCTGCACGTCCAGCACGAACGCTGGTCCAACTGAGGCGCCAGGTGGAAATGGCATGGCAAGCCGTTCCACAGGACTACATCCATCATCTCTACGATCGTCTCCATGGGAGAATAGCAGCCTGCATTGCTGCGAAAGGTGGATATACACTGTACTAGTGCCGACATTGTGCATGCTCTGTTGCCTGTGTCTATATGCCTGTGGTTCTGTCAGTGTGATCATGTGATGTATCTGACCCCAGGAATGTGTCAATAAAGTTTCCCCTTCCTGGGACAATGAATTCACGGTGTTCTTATTTCAATTTCCAGGAGTGTAGGTAGGCCACTCACCTCGACGACGACATGCATGGCGGTTCTGTCGAGTAGCTCCCCAGTGCTCGTTGACTCCTCCCGCCACCTCTACCGTATGAAGCGCCTTTGGTGGTAATAATCCTGGCACGCGTAATCAAATCATATCTATACCTCTTTACCTTCCAAAATACATTGATGGGCCAAAACATTATGGCCACGTGACTGATTGCTTGTTGGTCAACGTTTGGATCGGAACACAACAATGATTCTGCGTCGCATGGATTCGGCGAGTCCTACATTGGTTGTCGGAGGTAATGGCATCAGATGACCACGCGAAGATCACACAACTCCTGTAAAATACGGACTGTGAGCTGCCGTCCGATAGCGTTCTAGAGGCATTCCGTCGGTTTCAGATCAACTGAATTTGGTGGTCGAGAAATCAACGTCAGTTCACTATCGTACACCTCAAACCAATGTAGCACGATTCTTGTCATTCGACATTGTCAGCTGTCCTGATAGAAGATGCCATTCCTGTTGGGGATGACATCAAGCACGAAAGGGCAGATGTGGTCCATATTAATATTCACGCGTTCCACAGCTATAACGTCTTGTATTACTACTACAGGTCCTGTGGAAGTCTAGGTGAATGTTCCGTGCAGCTTAACACTGCCACCAACCGGCGTGTACCCATTGTGTGTTGTATGTTTTGGCAGTCCTTCGCCTGAAGGAGGGCATACACGGACACAATTATCGACATGGTATAGGACGTGTAGCGAGAAACATGATTCACCCGATTCGGCGATATATTTCCATTGATACACGACCCAGTCTTCCATGATTGAGAGCCCTTTGCAAATCGTAACTGACGATATAGTTGAGTCAATATGGTAACACGCAATGGTTGTCGATCGTCAGGTGTGAAGCCCCACGATCAATGAAGTCTGCTGAACAATGTGCTCCGAAACACTTTTGCATCACCAGCATTGTACTCTGCCGTGAGATCTGCCACAGATCGCCTCCGATCATGCTTTATAGAGCGGGCAAGTCTCCGACCACCGTGGTTTGTCATGAGGCGTGGACGTCCAGCCCCATCCTTCAAACACTTGCCATAGCTGCTCACGACAGCAGGTCGCGAATAGCCGAGCAGCTTCGCTGTTCCAGAGGCGCTCGTCACCAACTTCGGGCCGTAACAATCTGCCCTTTGTCACAGCCGCTTGAATCAGTGTATTTCCCTATTTGTAGTCCATACCGTCGCTGGAATTGCTCCCCATCCGTCTCTTCTCCGCTTGCAGACTTTCCTTACTTTGTCACTTGCCCGCAACGACACAAGGCGGTGGGCAGTGGTCACAATGTACTGGCTTATTATCAGCGTAATTCACAGACCATTTTGTTACAAAACTTACTAAGGCTAGTTTTAATAAAATGATGGAAGGCTAATACTATGCAATTTAATACAAGTTTTATGGTTCAAATGGCTCTAAACACTATGGGACTTAACATCTGAGGTCATCAGTCCCCTAGACTTAGAACTACTTAAACCTAACTGACCTAAGGACATCACACACATCCATGCCCGAGGCAAGATCCGAACCTGCGACCGTAGCAGCAGCGCGGTTCCGGACTGAAGCGCCTAGAACCGCTCGGCCACAGCGGCCGGCTCAAGGTTTATTATTTAGTTAAACTAGCCATATGTGTTAATACATTTGTGTCCTGAAAATAAATCGATTTTCATGGCAGACCATGTTGTCCGCTTATAAGTCAAAGTTGTGTCTAAAGTTTTCTACATTTCCATACAGCCATCCAATGACCATACTCCCCTGTCGAGAGCACCGTCGCCATTGAAAAATCTACTGGCGCTGTTGGTCTTATGTGATAAATCGTTTATGGACCTTCATATCATTAACGCTGCCGTTAGACTTTCTTGGGATTCACCATCAAGACTCTCGTATCTGATGAGCATTCGAAGTCCAGTGTAATGTACGGGTTTCTGAAATTCAAAAAGTCTTCGATTCTATATCATATCAGGGAAAGTACTTCGTATGCTCGCATCTTCGTTTTCTATCGATAGTACAGTACACAGCTGAATGATTTTCAGCTCTGTTGGAAGACGCAGCATCTGTTGACCTGTGTCAGCTATTTGAAAGACATCGCGTGAAAACAAAAAGAGATTTTTCTTAAACTGACGGTGTTTCTTGAAACTTTACATACATTCGAACCTGGGATGTTCTGCAGAATAAGAATGACAGAAATACTGATCCGCAGACTGTGATTGTGGTCTTGTATTCTTGTTACAAATGGTAATGAACCGGCCTCCCCTCAAATCACGTGGGATCATTCGTTGATCAAGGGATCCTCGATACCTGTGGGTTGAAAGAGGCTGATTCCACGGCGTATTCAATATACCATACTTCTAATGTCCACAAGCATTGCCACGAGCATAGGTCCCTTGTTCCCCTCAACTTTATATAATAGGTGTTCGATACATGGAGGCCCCATTTCAATACCATCCGCTTAGAGCTGCGATGAAATGGTGGTATGGTAGAAATGTCCTTTGATGTGAGTCTAATTTCGAACATGGAATTCATTTTTTCGACTTTCTGTCTGTTGTCTTGCTTTCATTACTTTTCATACGCAGGATGATTTTTTCCCACTGTATACAAACTCTACGGATTAATCGATGAGAGGATGCAGAACAAAAAAGGTCTAATGAACTTATGTCTAGTACGCATGGTTTTCACGCTAGAGACCATTCATTCAATCACACTTTGTTACAGTGACTGTGGTCTAACACGCGCTGTACCATGCAGCCACAGTTACAGTACGCATGGTTTCCTCCTAGTGTGTGGTACTGTTCCTCATATGTCATGCCCTAGCGCCCTCTACTGCCATAGGAATTGGTAATGTTGTGTCCGGTTCACTTCTTTGACTCACCTTTGTAGTGGATGTGATACAGCGTTGTACACAATGGTTCCATATTCTAATCGACAGCTTGCCGACATGGTGTTTACTATCGGAAAGGCAAATGGCAACGAGCGGCTGGCATCAAGGGTGTATCAGGAGACCTATCCTCGCCGACAACCACAGCAATCAGTGTTTGCAACAGTGCTTCGCCGTTTATCTGAGACAAGGTCGTTTCAGGAAGCAGGAAATGATGAAGGACGTACCCGAAATGTCGGGACACCAGACTTGGAGGAAAATGTGATCAACACTGTGGAGGGCGACCGCTGTGTCACTACCAGAAAGTTGGCCCGCCAGTACAGGGTAAGCCAGTTATCACTTACAGCGTGTGCTGAACTTACTAACGACAGACTTTCCACATCGGGAGCAGTTTTGTCACTGGTTTCTTCACCAGGCAACCACGATTCCGGGATTTGTGTCATCCATCCTACTCACAGATGATGTCACCTTTACGCGGAGTGGTATCTTTAAGTTTCATAACAATCATCTGTGGGATGATATGCAGAACCCCCATGGTACGGTGACAGCGAATCCTCAGCTTCGGTGCAGCTGGGACAAATGGCGACCGTATTTTTGGACCAGTCCTCCTTCCACGTCGCCTAACAGACCGGAACTATTGGCGCTTCTTGCGGGTGACTTTGTCTCCCCTGCTGGATGAACTGCCATTGATGATTCGAAGGGTTATATGGCTCCTATATGATGGTCTTCCAGCCCACTTAGCCGTTAACGCATCTCCATCGTGCCTAACTGGTCGATGGATCGGACGAGGGGGTCCAGTTGCATGGCCTGCTCATTCACCGGATCTCAACCTGCGCGATTTCTGGTTATGGGGCCATCTCAAAAGTATCGTGTATGCAGAGCCCATTCCAGATGTGGAGACACTGGAGCAGCGTATTCGTGCTGCCTTTGACACTGTTCGGATGCAGCCTGCCTGATGTGAACGTGTGAGACAGAACATGCTACGGCGTGTAGACGCATACGCTGAGGCACATGGAAACCGTTTTCAACGCATACTGTAACTGTGACTGCATGGTACAGCGCGTATAAGGCCGCAGTCACTGTAACTATGTACGATTGAATACATGGTCTCTAGCATGGAAACCATACAATTCAGAACATAAGTTCACTAGACCGTTTTTGTTCCGTATCTCATCAATCAATCCCTAGAGTTTGTACGCGGTGGGGAAAATTACCCTGTATTCTGTACCTGTGTGGAATACATAACTGCACTGTCTCATTTGACATGTTTCGGTAGATTTGCACAGAATTGGAGGCGGCTGCACGACAACGAGTAACACAACACTGTGGGCTACCAAATTTTTTTCCTTGCAGTCTTACTTTTCGATGTATTTTTTCTGTGATTCAGAGTTTGTAAATAAGTGTACTAACATTTGTATGACGAAACATTTTTTTTGTTGAGAAATGGTCGCAAAGCAGTGGTGCTAAAGTATGTAATGCGTCGGAATCCATTTGGTGGACGGGCGGAGTATGTGGCATTAAATGGCACAGTATGATTACCGCAAGAGGATGAGAATAATCAGGAAGAGTACTGTGGGCCCAAATTCATTTGTAACGGAGCTACATGAAGGAAAGCCTGTGCCACACCTTGTCAACGAACAATGCCTTACGTTGCACCGACTACATCTCAGTCTGAAGTAAGATCCTATTAATTACTTGGTCAGACTTGTATACGGTTAGCCAGCGTCGTAGTTAATTTTGTGTTGGAATAATAACGAGTTATACCAAAGTATAAAATAACTGATGCTTGTCGAAGTAGAGAGGATATAAAATGTAGCCTAACAATGGCAAGAAAAGCGTTTCTGAAGAAGAGAAATTTGTTAACATCGAGTATAGATTTAAGCGTCAGGAAGTCTTTTCTAAAAGTATTTGTATGGAGTGTAGCCATGTATGGATGTGAAACATGGACGATAAATAGTTTAGACAAGAAAAGAATAGAAGCTTTCGAAATGTGGTGCTACAGAAGAAAGCTGAAGATGAGATCGGTAGATCACATAACTAATGAGGAGGCATTGAATAGAATCGGAGAGAAGAGGAATTTGTGGCGCAACTTGGCTAGAAGAAGGTCTCGGTTAGTAGGACACGTTCTACGGCATCAAGGGATCACCAATTTAGTGATAGAGGGAAGCATGGAGGGTAAAAATTGTAGAGGGAGACCAAGAGATGAATACACTAAGCAGATTCAGAAGAATGTTGGTTGCAGTAGTTACTCGGAGATGAAGAAGCTTACACAGAATAGAGTAGCATGGAGAGCTGCATCAAATCAGTCTCTAGCCTGAAAGCCACAACAACAACAACAACCAAAGTTTTGACCTTCACTTTTACGTAAGACAAAATACCTAAGTAGGATCCATCCTATCCAGTACTGATGATCTGCGAGAGTCCTAATGATTGAGAAACTATTGCGGTGTTTTTATTAAAGAAAGAATAGTGAAATTCCAATTATTTGCGAAACAATATTAAACGCAGGTGCTTCAGTATAGTAAACAGTAATCTGAAAGACAGTGCTTAACAAAGCAAAATTCAGTAAAAGATTTTTTGTTGTACTTTTTCATGTACAAATAAGTTTTCAATTTTACGCAGCCGCAATCAGTCAGAAATGTGTCTTAACGTCTTTGCCTAATAATAGTAGTAACTGCACAAAGTGATTGGCAGTAATTGTTTAGGAATAATAATAAATGTTCAAGCTACAAAAAACGAACCAATTTTCTGCTGTTTTAGCCTTGCAGCAAAAGCAAGCATTCTTACGCAAGTTCTCACCACTACCAGACAGTGATTATAATGACAGAAATTTTGCTCACGTAGTGAGCTGGCGACCGTTAATTTCTTTTAATTCATTAACTAAACTTGTAACATTTTCCAAATATAACTAACTACTGTACTTCCATCCAGCCAAATTTTATATTTATTTGACTTTAACAGAGTTTTTGCTTTTTGTCGTCATTGCTGTAAGCACAGAGCGCTGGTAATCCCACGTATTTAATTTATTCTTCAGAGTACACACCTCTCCCACGCAACAGGGAACTTAGGTACACGGATCATCCGCCGGCCGGAGTGGCCGAGCGGTTCTAGGCGCTACAGTCTGGAACCGCGCGACCACTACGGTCGCAGGTTCGAATCCTGCCTCGGGCATGGATGTGTGTGATGTCCTTAGGTTAGTTAGGTTTAAGTAGTTCTAAGTTCTAGGAGACTGATGTCCTTAGGAGTTAAGTCCCATAGTGCTCAGAGCTATTTTACACGGATCATTTAAGTCCTAAGCAGCCGGAAGTGCAGTGGGTGGAGGAGGGGGAGGAGGAGGAGAAGATTAGTGTGTAACGTCCCGTCGACAACGAGGTCATTAGAGACGGAGCACCAGCTCGGATTAGGGAAGGATGGGGAAAGAAGTCGGCCGTGCCGTTTACCATCCCGGCAATTCCCTAAAGCAGTCTAGGGAAATAACGGGAAACCGAAATCAGGACGGCCGGACGTGGGCTAGAACCGTCGTCCTCCCGAACGCGAGTCCAGTGTGCTAACCACTGCGCCACCTCGCTCGGTGCAGTGGGTGGTTATAAACGCTCACCCGCACTCTTCGACTAGTGTGGTCGACGTCTTGTTTACGCAATGCATTAACTCCTCTGAAGCACCTGCCTAAGTGTTATGTTTACTTGACCACAAGAACTCCTCAAAAACATACATGCAGACATTTAAGCCTGGAAAGACGTGTAACATCGAGGCTGCTGTCGATTCGAAAAGGCTGTTGCGATTTGCCTTCCTACTTTCTCAAGAGTATTACGGAACTTCCTCCCCTGTGGCTTGATCTCAGCAAAAACTCCAGTTCCGGAGTTCTGGTATTCGTGGAATTATCTACTTCAATGAACCAGATTGCAGGCGTGGATCAGGGGTGCGATTCCGGAGAGTGGGAGAAAAGGGGGAGGGGAGGAATCTGGTGCTGTTTCCTTCCCCTTTCGCAACACAACTTGCATAGGATATTAATAATAATAAATATATATATTGTTTTAATATAACAAGAATATTAAGTTGTTTACATCGCTGCATGGTACGGCCGTTGTGGCCGAGCGCTTCTAGGCGCTTCAGTCCGGAACTGCGCTGCTGTTGCGGTCGCAGGTTCGAATCCTGCCTCGGGTGTGGATGTGTGTGATGTCCTTAGGTTAGTTAGGTTTAAGTAGTTCTAAATCTAGGGGACTGATGACCTCAGATGTTAAGTCCTATAGTGCTTACAGGGAACCTCCCCATCGCACCCCCCTCACATTTAGTTATAAGTTGGCACAGTGGATAGGCCTTGAAATACTGAACACAGATCAATCGAGAAAACAGGAAGAATTTGTGTCTAACTATGAAAAAAATAAGCAAATTACACAAACTGAGTAGTTCATGTGTAAGATAAGCAACATCAAGGATAGCGTGAGCTCGGGAGCGCCGTCGTCCCGTAGTTAGCGTGAGCAGCTGCAGAACGAGAGTTCCTTGGTTCGAGTCTTCCCTCGAGTGTAAAGTTTACTTTCTTTATTTTCGCAAAGTTATGATCTGCACGTTCGTTCATTGACGTCTCTGTTCATTGTAATAAGTTCAGTGTCTGTGTTTTGCGACCGCACCGCAAAACCGTGCGATTAGTAGACGAAAGGACGTGCCTCTCCAATGGGAACCGAAAACATTTAATCGCAAGGTCATAGGTCAACCGATTCCTCCACAGGAAAACACGTCTGATATATTCTATACGTTCGATCCCTTAAGGAACTTTCCGATACCTTACAGTTCGGAATATATTTATTGACCTTGTTATTGAAGTCGCGAGATATATTTGCTGGATTCATATTGCCCACGGAATACATCTCACGTATTTAATGCACTCTCGTCCAAAGTAGCGAACAGTCAACTGCCAGCCAGGGAGCCTCGTTAGCAGGAATACTCTTTCTTCCGTGCGCTGTAGTCGACTGACGTCGTGTGTTTCGATGTTTGTTTACGTGTAGCGTCCCCATACTACGGCGCAGTTACCTCGCATCGGGCGGACGGACGGACAGATAATAATTGTCTAGAAATAAAAAAATTAAACTTTTCACCCGAGGGAAGACTTGAACCAAGGATCTTTCGTTCCGCAGCTGCTCACGCTAACCACGGGACCAAGGCGCTCCTGAGCTCAGATTGTCCCTGATGTTGCCTATCTTGCTCATGGACTACTCAGATTGTATATTTTGCTTATTTTTTTCATAGTTCCACAAAACTTCTTCCTGTTTTCTCGATTGATCTGTGTTCAGTTTTTCAAGGCCTATCCACTGTGCCAACTTATAACTAAATCTGAGGGGGGTGCGATGGGGAGGTTCCCCTGTTAGAGCCATTTGAACCATTTGCATGGTACGTCCCTTAAGCATAACTTCCAAGAATTGCAGTTCAGTGAAATACATCTGTTGCAAAGCTTTCATCCGATGATTTGAGAAGAGTATGCGTTACGCAGTTGATTTGAAACTTACAATAGCAGCAAACTCTCAAAAGTTAGACAACGTCTTAATTTATGTGATGTAACACCGAAGTGTGCACCGACTGCAACCTGTATTTCACTCAGATGTATGATCGTGAACACAGATCTGCAGCCTATGTGAATCGTGCACACCTTCGCTTCGTCAAAGTACCAGGTAACTTATTTGGCGCCGGCCTCGCGACACACGGCGCGAGATGGCACGGGCGTGCCTGCCGAGCTGGCGTGGGTCTCTCTACGTTGGCTGACGGGGAGTCCGCTCTTACGTCTAGGAGGAGGCAGTTCCTCGAAGAGCAGCAGCTGGGTGGGGAGGAGTGGCGCCCTTCCGCGACGGGCCCGCCTCCATTACGCAAGTCGGGTCGCGGAGCTTGGCCGATGTAGACGTCGGCAGTAGCCCCGGGGATTGGTGCCTGCAGCAACGCCAGCACGGCAGAGCGGTGCAAACACGAGGAGCTATCCGGTGAGCATCGCATTCACTGGTGCGGAACTGATTTTAACCCGTGGTGCAAATCCCCTTGATTAAGACAGATTTTGCCCGTGGATACATTCGTGAATCTGAATTCAGCCAGTGGTTATAGAGCAGCGGTGGATGTGACCTCCGTGAGTTATGCATGTTGTTGTTGTTGTGTCTTCAGACCAGAGACTGGTTTGATGCAGCTCTCCATGCTACTCTATCCTGTGAAAGCTTCTTCATCTCCCAGTACCTACTGCAGCTTACACCCTTCTGAATCTGTTTAGTGCATTCATCTCTTGGTCTCCCTCTACCATTTTTACCCTCCACGCTGCCCTCCAATACTAAATTGATGATCCTTTGATGCCTCAGAATATGTCCTACCAAGCGATCCCTTCTAATCAAGTTGTGCCACAAATTTCTCTTCTCCCCAATTCTATTCAATACCTCCTCATTAGTCATATGATCTACCCATCTAATCTTTGGCATTTTTCTGTAGCACCACATTTCGAAAGCTTCTATTCTCTTCTTGTCCAAACTATTTATCGTTCACGTTTCACTCCCATACATGGCTACACTCCATACAAATACTTTCAGAAACGACTTCATGACACTTAAATCTATTCAGCTACTCTTCCAGGTTCTTTCCTGTCTCTGACAGAATTACAATGCCATCGGCGAACCTCAAAGTTTTTATTCCTTCTCCATGAATTTTAGTTCCTACTCCGAATTTTTCTTCTGTTTCCTTTGCTGCTTGCTCAATATACAAATTGAATAACATCGGGGATAGGCTACAACCCCGACTCACTCCCTTCCCAACCTCTGCTTCCCTTTCATGCCCCTCGACTGCCATCTGGTTTCTGTACAAATTGTAAATAGCCTTTCGCTCCCTGTATTTTACCCCTGCCACCTTCAGAATCTGAAAGAGAGTATTCCAGTCAGCATTGTCAAAAGCTTTCTCTAAATCTACAAATGCGAGAAACTTAGGTTTGCCTTTCCTTAATCTAGCTTCTAAAATAAGTCGTAGGGTTAGTATTGCCTCACGTGTTCCACCATTTCTACGGAATCCAAACTGATCTTCCCCGAGGTCAGCTTCTACCAGTTTTTCCATTCGTCTGTAAAGAATTCGTGGAAGTATTTTGCAGCCGTGGCTTATTAAAGTGATAGTTCGGTAAGTTTCACATCTGTCAACACCTGCTTTCTTTGGGATTGGAATTATTATATTCTTCTTGAAATCTGAGGGCATTTCGCCTGTCTCATACATCTTGCTCACCAGATGGTTGTTTTCTGTCAGGGCTGGCTCTCCCAAGGCTGTCAGTAGTTCTAATGGAATGTTGGCTACTCCCGCGGCCTTGTTTCGACTCAGGTCTTTCAGTGCTCTGTCACACTCTTCACGCAGTATCATATCTCGTAAATCAGGATTAAAATTAGGTGAGAGTGTGTCTACTTCTCGGAGCGAGAACTGATTCCTCTTAAGTGAGCCCACTGGGGCGTTTGTTTAGTTCGAATCAAGTACGCAGAGTTTATGGACTCTTTCATCTTACGCTATTGATAGGAAAATTAAGACACAACGCCGGACTGATTGTTGAAGCGTGCACATGTGAAATTTTGAGCATGTTAATTACTAGTAGCAGATTATTTGGTGTTCAATCATTACTGCCCGTTATATGTATTGTCCAATTAACAAGGAGTCATTGCTTGATTGTAATTTATGTGTCTTGGTCTTTGCCCACTGTTCTCATCACGTATAATTACCTGACCTGAAAAATTATTAGGGTTCCATTTACATTAGTTCGGTTCTTTCTTCTGTTTCAGTTGTTAGTGTTTGTATAATTCAAAGGGCTCTGAGTGAAAGATACCTTTTGGGTTTACATTTTCCTTTATAGTTTTCAGGTGGTTTTATAGTTCAGACAGTTCAGAGTGTAAGGTCTCTTTTGAGTTTGCTGTAAATTGATATCGCTGACATTCATAGAATTTTTTAAGGCAACGTTAATAATAAAATTAGGTATTTGAACCTTCAAAAATCGTATATTTTGGTACAAACGTTAACGTTACCTTCTAGCAGCTAACCACTTTCAGATTTTCGCAAGGTGCCCCATTTCACTATAGTTATGCTTGCGTATAAGTGTGAGTATTGCTGTTTCTTTAAGTTCATTTTCCCGTTTTTCAGGAAAATCAGTCATCCTGTAATTTTTTTCCTCAGTTGAAGGTATTTATCTTTCTGCTTTGTCTTACTCATCACCATCCGGTTTCATGGTTCTACCTGTGGACGCAGCGGCAGTGTCGGATATGTTGTTCACAGCTTATGAAAGGGCGCCTTTTCCTTGCTGGAATGTTTGACCAGTCATCCCACTAGCTCATCCATGTGGGCTGGTCCTCAAGCAAGCAACTAAATAGAGCTTGCAATACAGTTGCTTAGTTTCCATGTTAATTTATGAAAGTTAACTGAGAAATTTTGAAATTGATATGCAGGGTTTTAGGAGTATAAGTGCAGAATTGTGATAATTGTTACTTTAATATGTACCCACTTAAGTGTGTTGTATCTTCTGTGCGTCTAACGGTCTTCCCCCAAACATGTCACATAATTGACTACCATATGTTTTCTGCACGATTGTAACTGTACATTACCTGTCAGTGTAGACTAGCAGTTTTGCGTCTACGTATCCACACTTCAATACCTTACCTTCTACCCAGGGAAAATAAGCATTAATGTCTTGCTCTTGGCACATTTATTTGGAGGTACTAACCAACTTTAATTATTAGTCTCTAAATGAAGTAAATACTGATGTAATGTTATTCAGTACACTGTCCTCAGTCACCAATAAAAGTACTTCTAGGTATGAATATTAACAGTAGTGCCTGGTAACTTAGATATGGACATACAGTACCAATCGCTGTCGCCAGTTCGGTATGACGTCATACACATTAAGAAACCGCTGATTTCGCTGTCACTGATTACGAATTCGACGGAAAAGGCGACGCGGTCACACACTATCTGTAAGCGAACAGTGTTGTAATTCTGCCGTATAACAGCCGTCACCAAACAACAACCAGAGCAAAGTTCCAGCCAGAAGGAAAGTTCAACCACTACGTTCCTCGAAACCACCGCCTCGAATTTTCACCAGCCGACAGCAGGAATCATGTGATTGAGAGCTATACTCGGATTAACCCTTGTATACTAAAAAGGACTTTTAACAACTTTCCTGTATGTTATTGGTTTCCTTTTGTACGTTTGTACATTTTGTACATGTAGCTGAATGTTTGTTCTTCCATTTGTGATGTGTAAATGAAGATAAGGGTTCGCTTACAGCCGGGTAACTGGCTGCTTTCCTGATTCGTGCCCTGGAATACCATTTGTTTTCGTAATTGGTTGAAGCGTAACTGGAGGATACACGCGTCCTCTGTTTCACAAGTACATTAAGTGGATCTTAGTACTCAAGTGTCTGTGCTCTTCAGCACGTTCATGTAAACACGTGAAGAAGCATTAAAGGCAGACCAAAAAGCCAGCCCAGTCTCATTTCCTTATTACCACCGTATCTGACATCGGAGTTGTTATGTACCGTCTCCAATCATAGCACCTGTAAAATCTCAGCTTGAGCCACCTTTGTCTCTCTTCTTGTGCTTAGCTTCTCACGTGCCTAAGACGGATTAACTCAAATCCTGCGTCATCCTCAATAAGACTGAGATTCAATGTATATTGCGACCTGTATCGGGTTACAAGTGTATCAGTGTTATCTGAAATAAGCCAAAATGGTATAAAAAGTATAGTTTTCGTATTGCGCTTACAATTTTATTTTTAGGCATAATATTAATAGGCGAGAATCGTACGAAAAGAGTAACATAAATTTCTATTTCATTTCTTTCATTGTAAACAGCGTTAAAAACAACTAGTCTTGTAAGATAAATGTGGATTACTTAAACAGTGAATGGTTTGCGAAAATTGCAGGTTATGGATTCAATGGGACGGATGCAAGAAAAAGAGAACGGGATGACCAGTGGGGCTCTTCCATGGAATACTTGTAGGTTACGGCACAAAGACCGGAAAATCGAGGAACAGGAGGCGAAGTTATGTGCCCTTCACGCAGAGTTAGAAAACACGAAATTTGAATTACAACAGCTGAAGGGGGAAAAAGAGAAAGGGTACTGAGAAGAGGTAGCAAGTTAGCAAATTCGAAATTCTGTTTGGCAGTAGAATTCGCTTGCTATCAGAATTAGAGTAGGAAGAACCTCATATATGTGAAGAGAAAAATATAGTACAGCCGAACAGCGCTAACAAACTTACAGATGAGTCAGGTGAAAAAAAGAACGCACCAAAACAGTGACCTATTCCGAAAATTTAACCTATGCTTTTGGGGCCTGCCAAATCACACCCATGGAAAGTACGATATATTCGGAAATAAGAGTAAACAGCCAAATACTTTTCAAGGCAGAGTATGGATGTCACTGCTACTCGTCCCACCCGCACCATTTGGGCTGTGCTCTTTGGTTCCTACCTGACCACACCCTCGGAGGAAAAGGAGCCAAATATTTGTGACAACCTACACTGAAGAGCCAAAGAAACTGGTACACCTGCCAAATATCGCGTAAAACCGCCGCGAGCACGTAGTAGTGCCGCAACACGACGTGGCATGGACTCGGCTGATGTCTTAAATAGTGCTGGAGGGAACTGACACCATGAATCCTGCAGGATTGTCCGCAAATCCGCAGCGATGTCGGAGATCTGATGTTTTACCGGATTCCTGATTTTCACGGTACACTCGTGAACTGGTCGTAAGGGAAAATCCCCACTTCATCGCTACCTCAGAGATGCTGTGTCGCATTGCTCGTGCGCGGTCTATAACACCACGTTCAAAATCACTTAAATTTTGATAACCTGCCATTGTATCAGCAGTAACCAATCTAACAACTGCGCCAGACACTTGTTTGATGTAGGCGTTGCCGATCGCAGCGCCGTATTCTTCCTGTTTACATATCTCTGTTTGAATACACTTGCCTGTAACAGTTTCTTTGGCGCTTCATTGTAGATTATATGTGTTGATATAATTTTGTCTGTTGCTATAAAGTATTTAAAACACTAACCATCCCTATTTGTGTGTTCGTGTTACAAAAAAGTAATGTTACTATTGGCTGATTAGACCTTGTGTTTTGTGCTTTGGCTCTGTGCTGCGATTGGCTGACGAGATCACATGTCCTGTTCTGAGAGAGCTGACAACAGCATATCGTGCATCGGAATCTCGATTTCACAGTTTCCGAAGTTAAGGTGCCGTATTTGGTTGAATTGGTATTTATATTGCGTATTACGAAAGTATGCAGTTTCAATGAAATGTTGCATTAAAGATCTCTCCATAACACGTTTTCAGAATAGTATGTTGCAGCAAAGTGGTATGAAGTGCGATGCGGTACGTAATATCTCCAACAACACTAAAAAGTTGTGGCGACATAATATTTAACGTTCTTAGTCACTTATCATTAACTGAGGGTGCTTTCCCTGAAATATTGAAATTTGCATTGTTAAGCATCTCTATAGAAAGGGTGACTCCACAGATGTCAAATCAACACTACTACCTGTTTTTCTAACATTTTTGAGCAGGTGATGTACTCCAGGGTTTCCACCTGTCTGTGTAGTAATATAATACTTAGTCAATCAGTTTGGGTTTCATGAGGTCTATTCTACTAAGTCAGCAAATTTTACATTTGCTGAGTACATAGTCAGATCTTGAATGATAAATCACCAACTGGGATCTTCCGTGACATATCATCTGTATGGCGAGAAATTATGGGAGTCTCACAGGGTTGTATCATTGGCCCACTACCGTTCTTGCTGTATGTTAAGGAATTGCCGTTTTGTTTGAATCAGGAATCCTGCCTGCAGATGTGGCGAGCGTTATTGTGAAGCCGAGCAAAGAAGCATCAACAGAGAAAGTAATAAATGATGTTTTATGCAATTTTGTCATGTGATGACATGGTTGGAGACAGTCACTATTATCTGAAAACAAATGTTGATGGTGTTGAGACAGCAACCAGCCACAAATTTATTTTAAGTTCCTTTATTCAAAAGGTACCATTACCGGTTCCGAATCATTACAGTTGATCTTCAGACGGCTTTCATGATTTAATTAGAACATGTGGTGCGTTTTTTATTGATTAGTTGTGAAATGTAGGTCTGGAGTAATTGTTTTCATAGTTTTAGTTTTCTAATGAAAGCTTGAAAGCCGTCTGACGATGAATTGTAGTGATTCGAAACCGGTAATGGTACCTTTTGAATAAAAGACCTTAAAATAAATTTGTGGCTGGTTGCTGTCTGAACACCATCAACAATGATGTTTTTATGAAAGTACGTTATGTAAAACCATTCAGTAACTTACTTTCTGGGCCAGTGTACTTATTTGCATACCGTGCATATCTGTGAGTGGACTGTCAACATGACAGGCGCTACACAGCTCATAACCTGAATGGTGCGCTCCAAACGAGCTCTTTCTGGAGCCCAGTTCTGTCTTTCGAAGCGTAAAATGTCATTATTGTATTTTTGTGAAAAATCATTGATATTGTTGTGCGACTCACATGACCCATTTGCTTCACAAAGAGATGTGCTTATAATTGTATTCTAATAGGTACAGTATGCGAGTGGACTTGAAAAAGTAAATTACACATTATAATGCCAGCCCAAGTAACTTTCATTAAATGCTGCATTATACTTCGAAGTGACACAGTTACGTGATGCTGATGCTATTTTGCAACATAGTCAACCAAGTCTCTGTAGACAACGATCGTAATGTTCTACCAATCGTTCAATTCCTGGATTATTATTTATTCGTGTCAGAAGTACCAGGAGACAGACTGTGCTGATTTAAAAATTTACATATTTGTATACATGAGTAATTCAAAGGCATATAAACGTCATAAAATGACCACATAGGGAAAAAAGAGTAAGAAATCAATATTTAAAAAATACACACAATAGTAAGAAATCAATATTTACATAATACGCACAGGAGTAAGAAATAAATTTTAAATAATAAACACATTTACACTAGTTGTGTCCAGTATTTGGCAATGTTGACTGCGTTGCTACAAGCCAAAGGCAGTTCCAGTCTTGTACAAGATTATGGGCAGAAACGACACTTCAGGAGATGGCTTGTTGTTTATTCATCTCCACACTCGCCCAATGTGTCTCTGCCTTGTGCGATGCCCCATTTCTTCAAGTTGTCCTTCGTTCTTGCAACACCGGAGCGCAGTCTGTTCAAGGACTTCCATGTGCACCATCCTTCTTGGTGACCAGGTGGCAGAGTTTCTTCAATTACGTCTCGCTTTGAGTGGACAGGATGTCTTTTCTTCCACAGTTCAACCCTGGCTATACTTTGCTCTCTGTCAATTGGAACAGAAGACTGTAGAAAGTTCTTCCTGGACTTCAGTCGAGGTGGTGGTGACTGATGTTCGTGCAAGGGGAGGACCGGGTTATTGCAGACCTTTAGCCTCTCGTTGCTAGCAGCCATCTCGCGTCTAATATCGGGTGGGGCTATTCCTGCAAGTGTATACAGCTTCTGTATTGGCGTTGGCTTCAGACGGACTGTGATCAGCCTGCAGGTTTCGTTCAGGGCGTCGTCCACTTTTTTAGCATGGGCAGAATTGTACCACACTGGAGCGGCATATTCGGCAGTGGAGTAGCAGAGTGCTAGGGCAGTTGTTCTTACTATCTGGGGGGTGGGCACACCATCCAGAAACAGTCACTTTGCCCAGTAGGCAATTTCGCGATCAAACCTTGGCTTTAAGGTTGATGCAGTGTGCCTTGAAGGTCAGGGAGAGGTCCAGGGTAACACCAAGGTAAACTGGAGCATTGCAGTGTTCCAACTTCTTTCCATTCCAGTTCGCATCCAGCTGTCGAGAAGCTTCTCTGTTCCTCAGATGAAAAGCACATATTTTAGTTTTTGATGGATTTGGCTTGAGATGATTTTCCTCATAAGATTCTGAGAGAGTCTTCAAAGCAGCAGTGATATTTTCTTCTACTATCTCAAAATTCTTACCCTGAGTTGCGAATGCCAGGTCGTCTGCATATAGAAAGCTTCCAGTCTGGAGAGGAAGTGGATGGTCATTGGTGTAGATATTAAACAACATTGGTGCTAAGACACTGCCTTGCGGGAGCCCATTCTTTTGTATTCTCCGTCTGCTCCGCCTGCCTTGAAATTCTACAAAGAAACATCGGTTCTGCAAAAGGGTGGCAACGAATTGTGTAAGCCTAAAGTCCATGGTAAGGTCGTAAATCTTCCTTAGGATGATTTGATGTTGTACTGTGTCATAGGCTGAAGAGAGATCGACAAAGGCCAGTCCAGTGATATTTCCGAGCTGAAAACCATCTTCTATGGGCTGTGTCAGGTTAAGGGTCTGTGTTCAGCAGTTCTTTCCTGGCTTGAATCCAGCTTACTCTGGGATGAGAAGAGGTTCGACCAGTAGTGTTATGCGGTTCAATAACAGTCTTTCGAAAACCTTGTAAAGATGGCACAGAAGTGATATTCGCCTGAAGTTCTTTGGGTCTATTGGCTGCTTTCCAGAACAACAACAACTTTAGTCTTCCTCCAGATTTTAGGGATTTGGCATCGTTCCAGGCAGATATTGAAGAGCTGTAGAATCCATCGCTTGGTAAGGTTTTCAAAGTGATGAATCTGCTCCATACGCATATCATCTAGTCCAGCTGTCTCGCCTGTCTTACTCTTTTTTATGTCGTCTTCCAACTCTTCGATAGTAAATGGGTTGGACAACTTAGATGGTTCTTTTTCGACATTTCTTTGAAGTTGAGATGGTCTTCTTGTTTTATTTGTTTTGCCATTTATCAAGAGTTGATGAGTAATTTGGTTAGGTGTAATGTTGGAGTGTAAGGGGCCTTTCGTGGGGTCATTGTTCAGAGATCTTATTAACTTCCAGGCCTCTCTGCTGTTTTTTGCCATGTACAGTTCTCCCATCAGCTTAACCCAGCGTTCTCTCTTTATTTCGCCCATAGACTGAATTAGTTGTCAGCCAGTTTTAATAATGTCCTCGCTAAATGGTTTGTCTTCAGAGCGGGAGATACATTCTTTTAACTTATCTGCTGTACTCCGGTCTAAGCCCTGTATATACTGAGACCTACAGCCTCTTGTAATTAATTGACTTACGAGAGCATTCTTGCACAGCAGTAGTAAAAACATCATATTTCTGTGGGACAGGTTGGATGTCTGCTATCATTTCATTTGTGAATTTCGTCCAGTCCGCTTTTTTGAAGTTATATCTTCTCCTAAATGGGACAGATTGTGGGCGTCCTGCTGATACAACTTGGCACATGATGGGTCTGTGCTGTGTATTGGGTAGAGGTTCACAGGAACGCACTCTTTGGTGGCGGAATCATTCGAGAACTGCTGTGAACGTCCTTATCACTCTACTTCGGTTTGTCAGCTGACTGCAGATCGTTGTCTGTGGTCCATGTCGATGGCATTCCTTCCCAGTCGTATCACCCGCATCTGTGTGGCTTTGGTCAAACTGACTCCACCTTTTCCCTGCTGCTGGATGCTCCAGATACCGCCAGAACTTCATGGTTAATGAGAGTGCAATTCAGACGTAATGTTCACAAGAATCGTGTTGTCCCGTGTACTTCAATTTTGGAGCAGAAACCAAGAACAATAGTGGGTCAATGATCGAACCCTGTGGGACTCCGATTGTAATTTCTCGCCGTGCAGATGTTGTGGCGTCCCTCTTTGTATTACTAGAACATCGTAAGTTCACTTTCTCCCATGGCATTTCAGTCAAAAACTGTGGTGCACCCGTTATCCATATGACAGCGGAACTGTCTGTGCAGAAAACCCAGAATATGTACTCTCGTCTGTCAGTGCAACACTCTTGTTGTGCAATGCCCTTAACGAGGGACGCAATTGCAAATTACTTTCGGAAGTTCCTACGTAATATAAGAATAAATAAAGTACTAAACGTTGGTGGCTGCTACCAAGACCATCTTGAGGTTCCACGGATTCCCCTTTAGCTGTCCTTAACAAACCTGTACGATACAAGCGAACAAACGTGTTCATCCCAAATCCTAACGGAATGTTCTTTCACTTGCTACTTGCGAATACATGCACCTGAGTCATCGCTCTTGTCCTCTACTGTTGGTAATCCAAGCGAGGCAAAGCCACTGCGTCTTAAAACAGAATGAATGCTGTGGCCTGAGCGTAGCGGGCCAGGCAGCTTTGAAAACTGCCCCCGCCCCCCAGCGTGGAACACAAACCTATTTGACGACACAGAAGTGTCCTGGCGTTACCGAAGGGCGTGCAATTGGCAGTAACAACAATGTTTGTGGAAATGGTAAGTTGTGATTTACCTGTTACTATGCACTGTGTGCCAGAAAATGAAATCGCCAACAGAAATGTAAGTAAACGTATTAATATATTACCTAATCATGCTATTCATATAATGTACACACTGTAACAGATTTATCCTTCCACACAGGTTTATTTTTCGATACTTAACCCCACTGGCACACACAGCAAATGTATATAACCTATCAGCTGATGTATAAGTAACTGTACAATGCACCTTATGATGGCAGCATACTGCTGAAATGCATTGTGCTAATAAAATATTAGTAGAAAGTGACTGCAGCAGTAATAATTATTCCACCTAATCTTATGATACAGTTGCAGATATCAAACAACATCCATATAACATGGATAAATTTTAAAAAATTATTTTCGTATTTCTGTGACGAAGAAAAGGAAGAAAACCCTTTGGTAAGTTTCCATTCCAATCGTTTACTATTAAAAATACGATGGGTTACAGGGTTCAGCCAAAATTGCAACAGAATTGGCGATTTATTTTGTCTTAATTGTTAAATATTTCTCATTTGAACGAACATAATCTGTTATGAGAAACGGCTACATTTATCTTGTTCACTGGCTTAATTGTGCTTCTTTTGCCAAAACACAGTAGAAATTCAGAAACTCACCTTGCAATAGCTATTGCGACAGAATCTTAAAACAATGTCGTATTAAACATGCAAAAGGCATCCAGAGAGGTCAAAAACTTACAGAAAACCTCATTGTGTCGATTTTTTGTAATACAAGAGCAGAAATTTCAGGTGTTTTCATATTAGCAGATTCTTTTTACAAGCTGTCAGTGACTTTTTAAAAATTACAATACGGGATTTAAGGAAATTAAATAACACGGTAGGATCAGCTATATCGGCGTAGATAAGAAAGTTCCATATGTTACTCATATGGAAAAATACTATTCCCGTTGTGTCCTATCACTTGCCAAAATCTTGTTTCGATATCTCTAATGGTTTAGGAGATATGAGGTATGCTACGAATATTTCATTCCTGCGCGCATGCATGCGGTCAGAAGTGAACGTGCCACATAAAATCCATTTTCTCGAGACTGGAGACAGATAGAAACTTGCCAAGTCGACAGTTAAATTCAATATCTTAGCTAAATTTCATTCACAGTGACATATGATGTAGTATGCACAAACGCAAAATCATAGGGATCCATATTTTCCACTGCAAAATTTTTCGCGTTTCGCGCTGTTCCTTACTTAAATGCAAAAATCACGGTGAGTATGACCATTGGCGGGATGAGGGGCACTTCATCATGAAACTGGCATATAAAGCTATATGCAGCGTAAAAATATATAGATTTTTTACCGAATACTTCCTGTAAAGTAGTGTAGGAAAAACTGAAAAGTTAACGGAGCGCACATGATGTTCTAAACGTAATGGCACTGCAGAAGGCTACTACACACCGCTGAACTCAGGACACTACAGTGTCGGCTCCCGTTCTGACGTCATCGAGCGTTCTGCCCGTTCCCCGCCACGCTGCGCGCAAGCCATAGCCTAGAGCACAGGAGTAGTTCTTGAGCTTCTCAGAGGAAAAAAAAAAAAAAAATATTTGCCAATTATTGTGGTCTTGAGTTGCAGAGCTGAGTGACACATGTGGCATATCGGGCATATCAAACGATACTGGCAAACGTCAGTGGGTTGTAGAGGATGTCATGAGTAACAAATTGAGGACAGAAACCCGTGACCGGAAACATCATCCGTAAACGCTACAGATCACCGAAGTTATAGGCGCCGGCACTTGCCTCGGCAGCAAAATATGACTTTGTGCGGATCGTAGGCGGAACGTCTCTCAATGTTGTTTGTTATTCAGTGATCGCAACTGGCTGCCTTGATTGCCAGTACAGAAGATGGATCTAGGTGCAGCGTAGACAGGCCTTGTCTTTTAAGAATACGATGCTCGTTGCCTCATTGGATGACGGTTTTGGGAATAGGTTTCTACTTGCAATTTATTTTCTCCTATATACACTGGAGATTTCATAACGTTCCAGGAGGAACGCAAACTGCGGATGAGGTCTTGTGTCCGAAACTGTCATCCACCGAGGCAACAGAGCATCGCAATCATAGGCGTCAAGGGCATCCTACGAAGCTACTAGCTCCATTTTCTCCATTGGCGATCGTCGCAGTCAGTCGCTATGGAAACTTGTGCTAAGGCCTTATGGGACCAAACTGCTGAGTTCATCGGTCCCTAACCTTACACACTACTTAATCTACACTCATGCTCATAAATTAAGGATAATTGCAGAACGTAGTGCCACACAACGTGGCACTACACAAAACTGGCGGTAATAGCATAGGCACATAGGGAAAACACACGACACAGATCTGTAAGTCCACGGTATTGGTGGTAAGTTGAGAATACCGTCCCGAAACATATGTGCTACAAAACACCACTGTTTCCTACACATGTAGCCGACATCAATATGGGTATGACCACCATGCGTACGTACACAGGCCGCAAAACGGGTTGGCATATTCTGGATCAGGTGGTCGAGCAGCTGCTGGGGTATAGCCTCCGATTCTGGCACCAGTGTCTGTCGGAGCTCCTGAAGTGTCCTAGGGGTCTGAAGGCGTGCAGCGATACGTCGGCCGAGAGCATCCCAGGTGTGCTCTATGGGGATTTGGTCTGGAGAACAGGGAGGCCACTCCACTCGCCTGATACCTTCTGTTTCAAGGTACTCCTCCATGATGGCAGCTCTTTGGGGCCGTGCGTTATCATCCATCAAGAGGAAAGTGGGACCCACTGCAGCCTTGAAAAGGCGGACATACTGGTGAAAAATGACGTCCCGATACACCTGATCTGTTAAAGTTCCTCTGTCAAAGACATGCAGGGGTGTACGTGCACCAATAATAAACGCACCCCACACCATCAAACCACGATCAGATCCCTTTCAAGGACAGTAAGGGGTTGGTATCTGGTTCCTGGGTCACGCCAGATGAAAACCCAGCGAGAATCACTGCTCAGACTATACCTGGACTCATCCGTGAACATAGCTTGGGACCACTGTTGCAATGACCATATACTGTGTTCTTGACATCAGGCTTTACTGGATCTCCTATGACCAGGGATCAGTGGAATGCACCTTGCAGGTTTCCGGGTGAATAAACCATGTCTGGGAGTCGTCTGTAGACTGTATGCCTGGACACAACTGTTCCAGTGGCTGCGGTAAGATCCCGAGCAAGGCTACCTGCTGTACTCCGTGGCCGTCTGCGGGCACTGATGGTGAGATATTGGTCTTCTTGTGGTGTTGTACACTGTGACGTCCCGTACTGTAGCGCCTGGACACGCTTCCTGTTTGCTGGAATCGTTGCCATAATCTTGAGATCACACTTTGTGGCACACGGAGGGCCCGTGCTACGACCTGCTATGTTTCACCAGCCTTCAGTCGCCCTAGTACTCTACCCCTCATAACGTCATCAATATGTGTTCTTTGAGCCATTTTCAACACTCAGTCACCATTAGCACGTCTGAAAACGTCTGTACACTTACTCGCTGAACCGTACTCTGACATGCACAAACACACCTCTGCATATGTGGACTGCTGCCAGCGCCACTGTGCTACGACCGCGGGTCAAATGCACCGCATGGGCATACCCCGAGGTGGTTTAAAGCCGCAAACTGCCCACCAGATCAAATGGTTCAAATGGCTTTGAGAACTATGGGACTCAACTTCTGAGGTCATCAGTCCCCTAAAACTTAGAACTACTTAAAGCTAACTAACCTAAGGACATCACACACATCCATGCCCGAGGCAGGAGTCGAACCTGCGACCGTAGCGGTCGCGCGGTTCCAGACTTTAGCGCCTAGAACCGCTCGGCCACTATGGCCGGCTGCCCACCAGATCGTTGTTTCACCATGCATCAGCATTATCCTAAATTTATGAGCATGAGTGTAGCTTGAACTAACTTACGCTAAGGACAACACAAACACCCATGCCCGAGGGAGGACTCGAACATCCGACGGGGGTAGCCGCGCGAACTGTGACAAGGCGCCTCAGACCGAATCAGTCGCTATCACAGAACGACAAACAACACTGCGAGATGTTCAGCCTACGGTCCGTCAGCGTACAGTCAAGGTTGTTGGCGAAGGGGTTGCCTAGTGGCAGGCACCAGTACCTAAAACTTTGACGGTCTGTATCGTGGTTGGATGACGTTTGAGGACATGGTTCCTATCCTCAGTGTGTTTCTCGTCAGTATCGTTTTGTAACACTAACTATGTTACAAACCTCATCGGAGCCAAATCTTATTACTCAACAAAGCGAAACACAGTCGCAAAAAACAGTCTGCTGGAACTGACCTGGTCGCTCTACTAGGTGCTGCCACGTTCCACTTCAAGGTAGTGTGCTATGTTTCCTGGCGTGAAAATGATGGCAGGGATGGAAACGAATGGAACCCCAAATAAGAAGAAAACTGCTCACAATAAATATTCTGTTGGCGATACACACAACTACTTCACAGTTTCTGTTGCACAGAAGTGGGCCTCAACGGTGACTATAAAACTCCGAGAAAAATTATTCTTTCCTTGGGGTTTCGTTTTAAAAGGTGCCTACATAAACGAGACATTATGTGCGAAATTATCTTCAAAATAGACTAACTGCATTGAAAACTATATTTTTTTAAAAAAAACATCAGAACTAAAGCCGCCAGTGGTTTCTTCCGACAAAAAATGGATTCATACATATTAAACTGTAAATATATTACTAGGAAAGTGATATTACGTGGGCACTATATCGTGGCAGTTTTAGGTGGGGAGTGTGTAAGATACAGTTAGCTGTCGAGTCTGAGCTACCACTGCCAACCGCAGCGAACAATTGCGCTGTAGCCACTACCAAATGCTTTGTGCACTCCAATTTGCTTCGCGATGTGGATTGTTGACTTTTTTTAAAAAAAAAGAAACTTCGAAACGAGTGAAGAGACTAATAATCCTCATGCATAAAGCGTTTCGAATGTGATTCTCACCACAAAAAAAGGAATCGGCGATCCCTATGACCGTTACGTCGGTTCTACTTTTGTGGAAGCGCAGAACGCGGACGTAGGATGGCAGCCCGTATAGAGAGAAGCGGGGCTTATTCCTCCGCGCCGCTCCTCTCTGCTCGGACAGTCCAAGTTTTCGTTTGTTTACGGTAGCGACTAACTGTCGCGATATACTGTCCGCACAATGGTGTCCCAGAGGTATCGACAAACATAAATGCCGTCAGCGCTTAATTGTTATGCTTTACAGAGCTTTGGTAAATATGTAGCGTGTCACGTCGCTGCACTTGTGAGAATACGCTGCTACTTCCTCCTCTCTCTGTTTATCTAGCGTAAACACGACAAGTAAACACCCTGGACAAGTCTTTAACGTGATAAAATCAGTTTTACAACAAAAACTTTTCAGTGGAAGTTTAACGCAACTGACTAAAAAAATTAAATAATGATCGATGTAAAATGATAGCCGAATCGTTGTGATCTAGCGATTCTATCAATATGTTACCACCTTATTGTGTTTTCAGGCTGTTAACCCTAAATTCGTTTTTCATTATGTGAGATTCGTGCATGTGACGTTCAAAATGAAACACACTCAGATCACTGAGCTTTATTGTGGTGGAAAACAATGAGCTAGAGCATCATACAAAATTTGATACAAAATTTAAATGTTATCAACACATCTTTCAAATTAATTACGTTAAGCAATGAATTAAAGAATGGAAACAACACAAGCCTACGTTTCGTATGCCCAAGAACATTTTTTTAACAACATAAATTGTCACTTTTTACCGAGAATTTTCTCTGTGCTGTGTTGATATACTGTTTGAATTTTTTTACATGTCAATCACATTAGTTGTACTGATACAATTGCTACAGAATATGTGCTAGCTAAAAATAAAAATTTGGGAAATGTGCATGTGATATTTGTTGGTGATATGAATGATTTATTCAGATTTGTTATAGATGGTATGATTCGTCCAGATTTGTGTTAAGTAAACGTTATATGCACGGTGTTAACTAACACGTGGGAAACAGCTTGGGAATGACACAGGACTTAAAAAGAAGCAAAAAGTCCATATTACTTAATGTCAAATTCTTCCAATTTCTTAGTTTCAAATACTATTTTGTTGTTACATGTTTGTTTAGTTTATCTTTTTGATTTTAAATTTCCAACTTTGGGGGCATTTAAGGGCATATTGCATTCACTATCTACTGCAAATGTTTGCATTCTCCGCCTGCGTGTTCAAGAAGGATTTCAGCAGATACAGCAGACACCAAGAATATGGGGACGCGAAAGGCGTTCAGAAGCCTGTGTTGCAGTTGATGGCAGAGATTTTGAACATTTAATTTAGCCATCAGAAGATAAGATCTAAAAAAGGGAAAATACTTGCAGAACCAAGATGGAAATTTGAAAACAGAAAACAAAAACGAAGGAAATGTGTAACAACAAAAAAGAAAATAATAAAAAATTGATCATCCTTATATATTAAATTTTTTGCTTCTTTTTAAGTCGTTAATCGATTCCCCCGTTCCCCATATTTTTTAACACTCCGTATAAGGTAAAGACGCAAAGTACAACAAACGTTGTTTTCTTTGCCTGCATAAAAAAATCTAGTATTACGCAAAATTATACTTGTGTCTACTGTATGTAGAGGCAGTATTTCCCGATATCCGAAAATCAGTAGACTCAATTCCACACTTTCACTTATTATGGAACATACGATTATAGGGAGTACCAAGCGAAATTTCTGACTGGACTGAGGATTTCTTGGTAGGCAGGACGCAGTATATTATCTTGAAAGGAGAGTCGTCGACAGGTGTAGAAGTAACTTCTGTTGTGCCCTGGAGAACTGTCGGGACTCTTGCTCATGATGTGTATTAAAGAATTCGCAAACAGTATTAGTAGAAACCACAGACTTTTCATATAATATGGTTATCTCCAATGAAGTACTGTCTGGATAAACCTGCATCAATATTGAGTCGTATTTCGATAAGATATCAAAATGGTGCAAAGAGTGACAACTTTCTTAAAATGTTCAAAAGTGTAATATTGCGCACAAAAAAAGTAGCATCTTATGACTACAATATCAATGACTCACAACTGGAATTGGTTAACGCCTACAAAAATGAGAATGTAACAAATTGCTGGGATATGAAAAGGAGCGATCCCGTATATTCAGTCGTAGGTGCAGCAGGTGGCTGACTTCGATTCGCTGTTAGACTACTAGGGAAATCAGGCAGTCTACAAAGGAGATTGCTTACAAAACTCTCGTGTAACCCGTCATAATATATAGCTTAAGTGTGTGGAAACTCTACCAAATAGGACCAACAAGGGATATTAAACGGATGCAAAGAAAGGCTGCACAAATTGTCACAGGTTTGATTGATGCATAGGAGAGTGTCACGGAAATGCTGAGGAAAGTGAACTGTCAGACGCTTGAAGATAGACGCAAACAATGCCGTAAAGGCTCACAAAGTTTCAATGTGGAACCTGGGAACATACGAAGGCGAGCTGAAGAACGATGCATAGGAATTATTTATATGCAAACTCTGAAAGCTTTTTATATAAAGCAAACGTTATTAACTTTCTACATCCTTATCCTTTGTACCTACATATTTATTTCTCAACATAGCCACGCTGGCGGCGAACACATTTCTCCCAACGAGAGACCAGTTTGTTGATGTCGTTACTGTAGAATGTCTGACTTTGGTGACGAAGCCACAACCTCAGCTACGCTTGCGCCGCTTCGTCACTATCAAAGTGAAGTCGTCGGAGGTGTTCTTTAAGTTCTGGAACCAAATGGAAATCGGATTGGGTCAAATCAGGACTGTATGGAGAAGGATCGATGATAGTGAACGCAAGGCGTCGGATTGTTGCAGATGTCGCGGCGCTCGTGTGCGGTCCAGCATTCTCGTGCTGAAGGAGAGGGCGCTCCATGTATGGACGAACTCTTCCAATGCGAAACTCGATTACAGCACGCTGTTTCTCATGCACCGATATACTTACTTTACACGCCGCCATGTTACACACAATTCGGAGCGGTTTAGCGGCAAAGGGGTGCAAATGTGCAGGCATGAAGAATAAAGATGTAGATTGTGTTAATAACTTTCGCATTATTTAAAATGGTTTAAAAGATTTCACATAAGAAATTCGGGGGCATTACTTTTCATCACGCCCTCGTACTGCAGTCCCTACACATCACTCCCTTGGGGGTCGCAAAGACGAGATTAGTCTACACACAGAGCGCACAGAGGTTGTTACGCAATCATTCTTCCCGCTCTCTAGGTGAATGCAACGGAAAAAAGCCCTAGTAACTGTTTCTACCTTGCGCTTCAGTAGTTCGGAGAGTTGTAGGCGTAGATGTAGATACATGGGGTGGTCAGAAACGGTCTGAAAAGCTTGTAAGGTTGGTGCAAGGTAGGTAATGCTGAGAAGTAACTGATCAGAAAAAAATTCGATATGTTGCGCCGTTTCCGAATTAATTTGCATTGAAGTTGTACAGGTACAGATATAGGACCTATATCGGAAGGATCGAATCTACCCTTACACTCCTTTGCTACAGCACAGCGGCATCGCTGACGGGGATGCCCCTTACTTCCAGAAGAGAGAGATCGGCGCTTGGAGACCTTTTGGCGCCAAGGACTCAATCAGTCGAGCAGGAGGAAGACTGCAGGGCAGGTCACGGAAGCTCGTACTCGGCACATCACGCGTAAAAGTGTGAATTACTTTTGTGATTTGTGGAATATCGTCACTCGAGACTGAGCATACTTAACAAGGCAGATCCCGAGTGCCTGCGCTTCTGGCTGTGGCGTATAAACGTGAAAGATTCTAATGGTAGCCGCGCTAGAGTTAAAACGCGAGTAGAACACGTATGTGTGTGAGCGAAGTTAGACTTTTGGAGCTCAGAATAGTATTTCGTATCCGGGAGACTTCTTACGTGATGAAAAGGCGATCATACAGTAATGGATGCTTGTGGCGGCAACTGTAGTGTGAATGCAATCTGAATCACTAGCGATGTGTTACCTGAATTTATACTGAAATTCACTGAGGTGACAAAAGTCATGGGCTAGCGTATGCACGTATACCGATGGAGGTAGTATCGCGTACTCAAGGTATAAAATGGCAGTGCATTGACGGAGCTGTCCCCTCCCTCCCTTTTTCCCTTCTCCCTCATCTCCTTGCGCCTGGTAGATCCTCCGTTTTGATCAGCGTGCCAATTCAGTGTTGTGTTTAGTGCTGTTTCTCCTGTGCGTCGAGACGTGTGATTTTAATTGTGTGCTGGCCGTGTAGTTAGTGTTACTGTTAGTGTTTGTGTGTGCTACCCCATCCATTGATACTTTTATGCTCCGGTCGTACTGCGCCTTGTTTCTTTTAATTGTCCCAGTGTGTGGTTTTTTGTGTGTGCTACTTTTTTACGGTTTTTATCTCCATTTTACAGTCGCCCCCTTTTTTGTCTATTGTCTTTCATGATGTTCCCCATTTTTTGTATCTGTGTTCACCATGTTTTCTCCTTTGTTATTTTTTAAATGTCTTCTATTGTTTGTTCTATGTCTTTCGGCTGAAGAGCAGCGCATATGCTGTTGCCAGCCCGCCCCGATGGGGAATTGAAATAGAATAAACGAAAAAAAGACGGAGCTGTCATTTGTACTTAGATGATTCATATGAAAGGGTTTCCGACGCGATTGTGGCCGCACGACGGATATTAACATACTTTGAAAGCTGTATGGTAGTTGGAAATAGACGCTTGGGACATTACATTTAGGAAATCGTTAGGGAATTCAGTATTCCGCGGTCCACAGATTTAAGAACGTGCCGAGAATACCAGATTTCAGGCATTACCTTTCACCATGGACAACGCAGTGGGCGATTCACATAATGACCGAGAGCAGCGGGGTTTGCGTAGATTTGTCAATGCTGACAGGCAAGCAACACTGTGTGAAATAACCGCAGAAATCAATGCGGGACGTACGACGAACGTATCCGTTAGGAAAGTGCGGTGAAAATTAGCGTTAATGGGTTACGGCAACAGACGACCGACGCGAGTGTCTTTGCTAACAGCAGGACATCGTCTGCAGCGCCTCTTGCGGACTTGTAACCGTATCGGTTATACCCTAGACGACTGGAAAACATTGGTCTGATCATTAGAGTCCCGATTTCAGTTGGTAAGAGAGGATCGAGTGTGGCGCAGACCCCACAAACCCATTGGTCTAGGTTGTCAGCAACGTAGTGTGCAATCTGGCGGTGACCCCATAATTGTGTGGGCTGTGTTTATATGAAATGGACTGTGTTGTCGGTCGAATTGAACCGATCATTGAATTGAAATGGTTATGGTCCGCTATTTGGAGACCATCTGCAGACATTCATGGACTTCATTGGTTCGAAGAACATTCTGGACAATTAGAGCGTATAATTTGGCCACCCAGATCGCCCGACATGGACCCCATCGAACATTTGTGGGACATAATGCAGAGGTCAGCTCGTGTAAAACATCCTGCACCGTCAACACTTTCGCAATTATGAACGGCTAGAGACGCAAGTAGACTTCAAACGACTTGTTGAGTGTATGCCACGTCGAGTTGCTGCACTACGCCAGGTAAATGGAGACCCGACACGATACTGGGGCGTACCTCATCACTTTCGTCACCTCGGTGTAAATAACTGTACCGTAAAAAAAAGTGGTCTCATATAACGTCTCCAGTGTCAAGGTATATAATCGTAGAAGAGTGTCGGAGCATAGATAGGGCGTGCATCGTAGGCTCACGGGCAGAAATTTAGTTGTTGGTACATGTACCGCGGAAGTCTGTTCGACCTCTACAACTGCCTGCTTAGTAATGTTTGATGCCTAATTTTACTAATCAGCCAGAGTACAGCAAGTCGTAAACACCTATAATCACCTATAGGGAAGCAATAAAGTGGAGTGGTGGCTGACAGAGTTAGCCAATCAGGTCGGTGGGCGCGCAAATCCAAGTGACGATCCAAATACAATTAATGTTATTTGTTCTCATAGCAGAAATGATAGCGCAAGAGACTGCACAGCATTTGGTTCGGCTTCGACCATTATTACCGTACCATGTCCCATTTTTTGTCACCTTTTTGTTCGGTTTCAGGAAGCAAAACGAAGAACGCGTTTGGCGACGCCGTCTCTGGCGGGTCGCTTGAATTTGCGCGCTCGACGGCCTGACTAAGTTCAATGCTAATTAACTCAGAAACGGCGCAAAGTATCGATTTTTCCTTAACAATTATTTCTCAGCAAAACCTACCCTGTAACATCCTTACAAGCTTCCCAGACTTCCAGACCACCCTGTATAGAATTTTAAGTGTGCTTTCTAAGAGTCACGCAAACAAATTTTCAATTGGAATCACACAAGACTGGTGTTACAGATGATACCGCAAAGCTGACAGCCAGCGCTTCTGTGGCGATAAGAAGCGGCGTCGGGGCGAATGACGACGCAAACCGCCACGAGGCGATAACGGGTGCTTCCTCCGGCCGTCCGCGCACAGTGCTCCAGTCGCGGCGGCCATGGCAGCTCGGCCGCCGACGCTGCACCAGCCTGTGGCGTTGTTGCTGGCGATGATATTACTGCTGCCGCCGCTGTCCACAACAGCGAAAGCAGTTGCTGCTCAGCCTGCCGAACTCCGGTGCATCCCTCCGGGGGCAGCAACGGTGGCTGTCCGCGGATGCTCCTGGCGACAACACATGCCCCACGTGGAGTGCTCAAAGTTCCCGCCTGACGCGCCCGCTCCCGGTCGCGCCAAACTGAGCCTGGATGCTGGAAGCGGCAACTCTATCGACTCGAGGCCAGCCTTCTGCGTCACACTGACACTCTTCCAGAGAAACAGCTGCGACACCTGCTTCGAGAGCTTGGAATTCCGGAACTTCACCGTGGGCTGGGCTGTAATTGGCCCCCGGTGCAAGGAAAGGTGAGTGTGGCGTCTCGGCCTTCTGCAAGGGTATATTGATGAATCCAGTATATTTCTATGAAAATGTGGCAGATTTTTAAAGCGATGTGTGCGTGTGTTGGTAAGTGTGTATCTTGTAAGGATTTGTTCCAAAATTGTTAAGGCTCTCGTCGCCACTTGTTGGTGTGGCAGGGGGCGAAAGACATTCCGGAGGGCTGAACGGAAGGCCTCTCCAGTTTGTCTGACGAACCGGTTTCAGATTCTGTCTCCAGCTCATACTGATATTCGGCCAGACATGGCTGCTTGTCCTGTTCCAGAGGCTGCCTCTCAGGCTGCAAGATCCGGGCGGTCGCAGAGGGTGGGCTTACTGGTAGTTGGGAGCTCCAACGTCAGGCGCATAATGGGGCTCCTTAGGGATATGGCTGCAAGGAAGGGGAAGAAAACCAATGTGCACTCCATGTGCATACCTGGGGGAGCCATTCCAGATGTGGAAAGGGTCCTTCCGGATGCCAAGAGGGGTGCAGGGTGCACCTATCTGCAGGTGGTCACTCATGTCGGCTCATGTCGGGATGAAAGCAGAGCTCACCATCTGCAGCATCGTCGACAGGACTGACTGCGGACCTTTGGTACAGAGCCGAGTGGAGGGTCTGAATCAGAGGCTGAGACGGTTCTGCGACCGTGTGGGCAGCAGATTCCTCGACTTGCGCCATATGGTGGTGGGGTTTCTGGTTCCGCTGGATAGGTCAGGAGTCCACTACACACAAAAGGCGGCTACACGGGTAGCAGGGGTTGTGTGGCGTGGACTGAGCGGTTTTTTACGTTAGATGGCCTCGCGCAAGTACAGAAAGGGTAACAGCCTCAAAGGGTGCTGGGACCAAGCAGCAGTTGGTATTGTAATTGTAAACTGTCGAAGCTGCATTGGTAAAGTACCGGAACTTCAAGCGCTGATGGAAAGCACCGAAGCTGAAATCGTTATCGGTACAGAAAGCTGGCTGAAGCCAGAGATAAATTCTACCGAAATTTTTACAAAGGCACAGACGGTGTTTAGAAAGGATAGATTGCATGCAACCGGTGGTGGCGTGTTTGTCACTGTTAGTAATAGTTTATCCTGTAGTGAAGTACAAGTGGATAGTTCCTGTGAATTATTATGGGTGGAGGTTACACTCAACAACCGAGCTAGGTTAATAGTTGGCTCCTTTTACCGACCTCCCGACTCAGCAGCATTAGTGGCAGAACAACTGAGAGAAAATTTGGAATACATTTCACATAAATTTTCTCAGCATGTTATAGTCTTAGGTGGAGATTTCAATTTACCAGATATAGACTGGGACACTCAGATGTTTAGGACGGGTGGCAGGGACAGAGCATCGAGTGACATTATACTGAGTGCACTATCCGAAAATTACCTCGAGCAATTAAACATAGAACCGACTCGTGGAGATAACATCTTGGACCTGCTGATAACAAACAGACCCGAACTTTTCGACTCTGTAAGCGCAGAACAGGGAATCAGTGATCATAAGGCCGTTGCAGCATCCCTGAATATGGGAGTAAATAGGAATATAGAAAAAGGGAGGAAGTTTATCTGTTTAGCAAGAGTAATAGGAGTCAGATTTCAGACTACTTAACAGATCAAAACAAAAATTTCTGTTCCGACACTGACAATGTCGAGCGTTGATGGAAAAAGTTCAAGGCAATCGTAAAATGCGGTTTAGACAGATACGTGCCCAGTAAAACTGTGAGGAACGGGAAAAACCCACCGTGGTTTAACAATAAAGTTAGGAAACTACTGCGAAAGCAAAGGGAGCTTCACTGCAAATTTAAACACAGCCAAAACCTCTCAGGCAAACAGAAGCTAAACGACGTGAAAGTTAGCATAAGGAGTGCTATGCGTGAAGCGTTCAGTGAATTCTGAAAGTAAAATTCTATGTACCGACGTGACAGAAAATCCTAGGAAGTTCTGGTCTTACGTTAAATAAGTAAGTGGATCGAAACAGCATATCCAGACACTCTGGGATGATAATGGCGTTGAAACAGAGGATGACACGCGTAAACCTGTAATAATAAACACCTTTTTCCAAAGCTGTTTCACAGAGGAAGACCGCACTGCAGTTCCTTCTCTAAGTCCTCGCACGAACGAAAAATGGCTGACATCGAAATACGTGTCCAAGGAATAGAAAATCAACTGGAATCACTCAACAGAGGAAAGTCCACTGGACCTGACGGGATACCAATTCGATTCTACACAGAGTACGGGAAAGAACTTGCCCCCCTTTTAACAGCCGTGTACCGCAAGTCCCTAGAGGAACGAAAGGTTCCAAATGATTGGAAAAGAGCACAGGTAGTTCCAGTTTTCAAGAGGAAAGTCCACTGGACCTGACGGGATACCAATTCGATTCTACACAGAGTACGCGAAAGAACTTGCCCCCCTTCTAACAGCCGTGTACCGCAAGTCCCTAGAGGAACGGAAGGTTCCAAATGATTGGAAAAGAGCACAGGTAGTTCCAGTTTTCAAGAAGGGTCGTCGAGCAGATGCGCAAAACTATAGGCCTATATCTCTGACATCGATCTGTTGTAGAATTTTAGAACATGTTTTATGCTCGCGTGTCATGTCATGTCTGGAAACCCAGAATCTACACTGTAGGAATCAACTTGGATTCCGGAAACAGCGATCGTGTGAGACCCAACTCGCTTTATTTGTTCATGAGACCCAGAAAATATTAGATACAGGCTCCTACGTAGATGCCAGTTTCCTTGACTTCCGGAAAGCGTTCGATACAGTTCCGCACTGTCGCCTGATAAGCAAAGTAAGAGCATACGGAATATCAGAGCAGCTGTGTGGCTGGATTGAAGAGTGTTTAGAAAACAGAACACAGCATGTTGTTCTCAATGGAGAGACGTCTACAGATGTTAAAGTAACCTCTGGCGTGCCACAGGGGAGTGTTTGGAACCATTGCTTTTCACAATATGTATAAATGACCTAGTAGATAGTGTCGGAAGTTCCATGCGGCTTTTCGCGGATGATGCTGTAGTATACAGAGAAGTTGCAGCATTAGAAAATTGCAGCGAAATGCAGGTAGATCTGCAGCGGATAGGCACTTGGTGCAGGGAGTGGCAACTGACCCTTAACATAGACAAATGTAATGTATTGCGAATACATAGAAAGAAGGATCCTTTATTGTATGATTATATGATAGCGGAACAAACACTGGTAGCAGTTACTTCTGTAAAATATCTGGGAGTATCCGTGCGGAACGATTTGAAGTGGAATGATCATTGTTGGTAAGGCGGGTACCAGGTTGAGATTCATTGGGAGAGTCCTTAAGAAATGTAGTCCATCAACAAAACACTCCTTGGACCTATACCTGAGTATTGCTCATCAGTGTGGGATCCGTACCAGGTCGGGATGATGGAGGATATAGAGACGATCCAAAGAAGACCGGCGCGTTTCGTCACAGGGTTATTTGGTAAGCGTGATAGCGTTACGGAGATGTTTAGCAAACTCAAGTGGCAGACTCTGCAAGAGAGGCGCTCTGCATCGCGGTGTAGCTTGCTGTCCAGGTTTCGAGAGGGTGCGTTTCTGGATGAGGTATCCAATATATTGCTTCCCGCTACTTATACCTCCCGAGATCACGAATGTAAAATTAGAGAGATTCGAGCGCGCACGCAGGCTTTCCGGCAGTCGTTCTTCCCGCGAACCATACGCGAATGGAACAGGAAAGGGAGGTAATGACAGTGTCACGTAAAGTGCCCTCCGCCACACACCGTTCGGTGGCTTGCGGAGTATAAATGTAGATGCAGATGTAGACAAACTGCCCATTGGCTTCTGTCTCGGGTTCTCCGGCCGACGTTCGTCTGATGATTTTACTGACGTCTCGCCAGCACGAGTGGCTGGCATTGTCAAAGTTTCACCCTCCATTGCTGGAGGTGGAGACGAACTCGCAGACGCAGACTGTATTTAGCTGGCGCGTCAACGCACGAGGTCCCTCGCGGACATTGGCGCGCCAGGTACATATAGTCTGCGTTCGCGAGTTCATCTCCAGTTCACCTCCAGCAATGGAGGGTGAAGCTTTGACATTGCCAGTCACTCGTGCTGGCGAGACGTCAGTAAAGTCATGAGACGAACGTCGGCCGGAGAACCCAAGACAGAAGCCAATAGGCAGTTTGTCGATTTATTCTAACTTTTAAACAGATTTAACACAATTTTTTTGGCTGCTAAAAAGCAAAATAAAACCATTATCAACCGGATAGCGTTCATTTACATCTGCAGGGTGTATCATAATTAACGGCGTTTACGCATGCAGTAGAAAGTACACGAAACTGGAAGTAAAAAAGTATCAGTAAACATAGGTCCACAGACGTCATTCTGTGTTACTGTCACCCCAGTTAGGAAGAGATAACAATACTGCAAAGGTATCTAATGAAAAATATTTAATGATGGGAAACTGCAGAAAGTATATAATAAAATGAAAATTACTTAATTTGGAAATTTCTAACGAAGGATACTTCGAACATTGACAGTATTAAATGACACTAACCTTGTCGCGGAAATGCTCGCTCACAGTGCCTATACGTCCCGTGTCGAGAATGTTTCATGTCTAATTTATTTCACTGTACACAACAAGGAACTCTCCAAATGAGATATGTAATTGGGTCCTGATAATGTCTTACCTGCAACAGACGCTCGGTTCTGTTCTGTATCGGCCTATCTGCCAATGACAATGATGTTGCGACATCATGTGCTGAAAGAGAAAAGTGCTGTGCTGCGACCTATAATTTCGCTCATCTCACAACACCCCGTCCACTCGTCGTTCTGTTCATTTGCTAACAATGCTCTTAGTACTCACTGTATTCAAAATGCACTTATTTAAGAAAAGGGAGAAGATTATTATAAATTAAAAATTAAATGAAATCAGAACTTACTTAATAAATTTATCAAAACTACATATCTAACATTTGAACTCCTTTTAATAAAATTCTTTATTCTTTTTAACCCTATCACAGACAGCAAGCATTACTGAAGTGTAAAACTGCAATCAGTTTTACTTTTAAATTGTTCAATAACAATCTCCCTTTAACTAACAAAAGTGGATGGAACTTGCTAACACCTTGGACGTATGACTGATAAATTTTCTCCTTTACCTAACACTCCAAATCACTGAGCAATGACAATTAACAAGCTACAATAATCGCTAAATGCACGCAAAGCAATGCGTCAAATACCTTTCGGCTGCCGAGTCGTTCCTGTGTGTAAATAAGATTCCAGAAATCTTCTCCACTTCTCAAAATTTCTCATCTTTAACACGGAACCACTTGTTATGACCCAGGGTTCCCCAGCTAAGCCGGCCAATCACCGTCACATCTCGCCTTGACCCTATTACGACTCGCTCTCCCTGCTGCTACTACCGCGCTATTTTACTCAGCAATGCTTTTCTTTATACTCAGAGACAATGTACACTTCATGTGTTGTAGCTTTACAAATAAATCTATGGAAGTTACAGTCTTTGCAATCGATCTGTTACACAAATGACTGATAAACCCAAGCTGTAGAAAATCGTGTATCAGTAAATCGATACATTACAGTAAATCGATGTATTACAAATGTAGTCGACTAACTTTTTTTTTATAAATAAAGTTTCTTCATGACGCAAGGAGCAGGCAATGTGTTTCTCTAAGATTATTCTATAATATAGGCCAAATTTATCTATAAAATTTTCCCTATGGTGCAAAGAACTTTGTAGTTGGGTTTTTCCTTACACGAAACTTTTAGCCGTAAAACATTAAGAAAAATTACTGGAGATACTTTGGTAGAAATGCACGTGTTTTGAATGAACACAACAGTTTCATGACTATACTTGTAGTTAAAGGAAGTGTTGAAAGTGTTCTTGTACCATGTCACAGCAATGAATTTCGAATCTTCTCAGTCATACACGGATGATTTGGAAATTGTCGACAAGCACTGACAAGTCTCTGCTCCAGTTCTTCTACCGTGCTACCTGGGATCACGCACATTACACTTAGTCCAAGAAATCGATGGGGTTCAAAGGCCATGGTACAGGGCCTGCTCGCACAGTCCATCTTTGACCTTATCGGCGCATTATATGTCGTCAAACCATAGGAGCAACAGATATCGGTGCACCATCATGTATGTACCACGTATCTGTTAGTACCGGCTCCACAATAACGGCGGTTCATAAAGTATAGAAGTAATTTTACCTTATAAAAATTATAAACCAGAATTACAGCAAGTTAAAGCATATCATAATAATTACTTACCAAACATTTTATACAAATATTTATGAAAACCTAACGAAAATGTTTCTAAAGCTTCTACCGCCTGCCACCCTCCAAGAAAGCTGGAACTCCATCTAGTGGGCGGTAAGGACCAGGTTGTGACTACCGCTGTTCTAAGGGAACCTCCTCAAGCAATCCTGCATGTTGACACCGCAGAAACCGCAGGTAATTCCGTCCATTGTGTTTGCTAGCATGTACAGCCCAATAAGACGATCATCTGTTACAGCCAAGCGTAGGTTTGTCTGCAGCTTGCTTTCTTATCCGCTGACAAAACACTAGTCTAAGATACAAGTCCACCTCACTAAGACATTGAGCTCTTTGGGCGTGGTACGCGTACATTGCACTGTGATGCGTTATTCTCCAAACACTACTGTGGCTCCTTCCAGGAATTTGTGTGTCAAGTCTCCTTGCCGAAATTCCTGGGAAGCGCTCGACTGTTTTCAGCACATCATCTTCAAGCACAGGTGTAATTCCCGCAAGCCGACCCGCTCTTGCAGCTTGTGCAAACCTCCCATTTTCCCGGAAGCTCTGATGCACCAGTGTAAACGTTCAACTCTCCAACTCTCGGGGTGCCTTCGGGCACAGTACGTTTCTTGGTACAAGCTCGTAGTCACCCGTGCATTGCTGTTATCCCTATCATATATGAAAACCTTTTTCGCATACTCCTCTTTAATGTAATTTTCCACGTTACCAGCAACGCTCATACAACACAAGTGACGCTACGCAAACAGTTGACACGAGTGGCGCGCATTGACGGTGTACAGTATTAGTCGACTACGATATTATTGCACCTGGGAAGTGAGATCGCTTCGCATCGTACTTCGCGAGACTCGTTGAAATACTTGCTGGTATATGCGTTACTGTAGAAGTAATATGATTCGTAAATCCTTGAATTAACTGGTGAAATCTAAGTCCTACCCGCACTGTGTGGTAAAAGTCCGAAATTTCTTGTTATATACGAAGATTTCGAACTTTAACCAAGAGATGTTGGTAAATCTTAGGATGTAAACTGGTAAAACCATATTTATTTAAAAATCATCTTAGCAATTTATTCAGATAGTTTTTATTTATTATAAATTTATGTATTCTAAACATTCTTGCATTCCAATGTGATTATAATGAGCAATATTCCATATTAGTGAAAAATGTTGTAAAAAAATGTTACCTTGTGAACGTTAAATTTTGTTGCAACAAGGCTGACTTTTGTGGCATTTTGAATTACATAATATGGAAGATAATTTATACAAGCATTTTTAACTGAACACTTTTTTTAAGCAATTGCACTTTTTGAACCCCTGTACTCCAACAAAAGATTGTTTGGCAACTACTTCCCATAGGCTAATTTCTTCTCTTGCTACTTCTTCGATGTTGATAAAATTTTCCTTGCACGATGTAAATTGGTTCCTAGCGTACAATGACTTCAGTTTACCAGCTTTGGTACGAAGTTGATAAAATTCGTCATCCTCGGTATTTAACACTACTGCTATTATAGATTTTGCATAAATTTTTGCCCTCTCTACATCTGGTACTTTAATTCTCACATTTTGTCCAACATAAGATTTCGGAATTTTGTTACATGAGGCTGCTTTCATTTTCTTTCCCTGCAATCGAAGCCCTTCTTTGGCAGCTTCTTGGATCCGTTTCACTTTTTGAACACTGTTGGAAGTTGTCAGTGTCTCGTCACAACCATCAGCTGGTGCCGGTGTCTCGTTGGTAACAGACGTCAAATCCTGTGTCTCTGGTGCTTCCTCACCTGTTGCAGCCGCACTTTCTACCTCCGTTCCTTCTGTTCCTGTACTTGATTCACTGGCATAAATTCCAAGGCCGTCATTTTCAGTTTCCTGTGAGTCAGTGGTGTTTAACATTGTTTCCAAGTCTTCTTCAGTGTTTATATTTTTTTATTAAATCAGGCGGAACAGCTCAGGTCGCAATGCCCATTATCATTGGAACCCAAAACATGGCTTCATATGGTGAACACCTGATCCCTTCATGACAAGCCCTATTTTTCATTGCTTGCACAAACCTCAGCCCTTCTGACCATTTTGAAGTTTCATTTGTTTTCATCCAAGGTGATAACATATTTTCGATATCTTGATTTGCTCTTTCGACTGATCCCTGAGACTGACTGTGCCTCGGTTTCCCGTGGACTATCTTTATATCACTTCACAACACACATAAACTTTGAATGTCTTGGTTACAAACCTCTCTACCATTATCAGAATGAAGGATACGTGGCGCATCAAAGATGGTAAAAATATCCAAATGATGACATGTTTACTTCATCAACCCTTTTCGAAGTTAGTGCACAGAGGATAACAAATTTTGTCAAATGATCTTGGCATACAAGTACGACCTTACAATTATTGTCTGGGTTTGCCTGCATGTCGATTAAGTCAATTTGGCATGTGAATTCATTTAACTGTGTATGATAGGTTTCACTACAACACCCCTTTTCAATGTTTTTTGGGTTTTCTGACATGGTTCACATAATCTCAAATAAGTAACGAGTGATTTAACAGTCTCATTCTTGTACTTACGATTCAGTTCCACAATCAACCGTGTTCGGCCGCCATGGCATAGAAATGTAGGTCTCGTGTAATACGTTAAACACTTCATCAAAACGAACGTAATAACGAATTTCTTCTTTTCCAGCAGACACCGGTGCTTTGAGTTTCTCTTCACCTCCGATGTTGAGAACATCATATCGCTTCAAACGGCTATAGTGAACAGATTTTTGATTGGAAACGATTTTTACATTTTTCATTTTACTTAACAGAATATTATATCGCTCAGCAGTTACATAAAAACTGTTGTCCTTCTTACTGACTGATCCACTTAAAAGTTAGTAAAATCTGTTACGCATAACATAACTTACTGTGATGCAAAGCCGCAGAAGAAACACCATTAAAACGAGTCGCAAAGATGACCGTACGCACGGTGCTCGACTCTGACTGAAAGTACGCAGCGGTGAGCGGACTGAGAACTCATAAGTGCCAACAAAGAAACTTATCTGAACACAAAATTGGCAACAATGAAACTTGTCTGAACCTGCACGACGAAGGTGGAAGTCTTCAACTCAGCAGTTTGCATTGGTAAATCCTAAGATTTACCAATTTCTCTCCGTAAAAGTTCGAAATCTATGCATATAATGAGAAATTTCTGACTTTTACGACACCGCGATGGTAAATCTTAGGTTTCACCGACTAATTCCAGAATTTAGCAATTATCTTACTTTTACAGTAACATGTGCATAACTGCCTTGAAATCATTCACATGCATTTTCGTTAGTCACCACTGTAATTGTTTGCAGTAAAAGTCACCACGTGTTTCCGATAATGGCCGCGGGAGGCCAAGTGCAATAATATCCTGGTGGGATAATACTGCCGTATCCATTCTGTTTACAACTACACGTCTCTAAAATATAAACAAATACACACGTCGGACAGGCATCTAGAGTTTGCACAGAATCATGTCAGTAGTGTGTGATAACTTGCAGTTATCACGCAAACGGTTCTTTTTCAGACCATTCATTACCGGCACTTTTTTGCTTCTTGTTACATGCTCTTTCAACCGTATGCATTTACGCCATTAATTATGACACATTACGTATATTCCGTAAGCCTTACCGTTTGTGGCCCAGGACATTTCTGCTACCATTACCTTTTCACCGTTCCAAATTCCATTCACGAATGGCGCGTGGGATGACTGACTGTCGGCAAATCTCCGTATGAGGTCTTATTTCTTTCATTTTTTCGTGATGATCATTTCGTGAGACGTATGTGGGAGGAAGTAATACACTGTGTGATCAAAAGTATCCGGACACCTGGCTGAAAATTACTTCAAAATTCGTGGCGCCCTCCATCGGTAATGCTGGAATTCAGTATGGTGTTGGCCTAACCTTACCCTTGACGAGAGCTTCCACTCTCGCAGGTCGCAGGCATACGGTCAGTCAGGTGCTGGAAGGTTTCTTGGTGAATGGCAGTCCATTCTTCACGGAGTGCTGCTCTCAGGAGAGGTATCGATGTCGATCGATGAGGCCTGGTACGAAGTTGGCGTTTCAAAACATTCCAAAGGTGTTCTATAGGATTTATTTCAGGACTCTGTGCAGGCGATGTTATTGTCGTGTAACCACACCGCCACAGGCCGTGCATTATGAACAGGTGCTCGATCGTGCTGAAAGATGCAGTCGCCATCCCCGAACTGCTCTTCAAAGTGGGATGCAAGTAGGTGCTTAAAATATCAATGTAGGCCTGCGCTGCCATAGTACCACGCAAAAGAAGGAGTGCAAGCCCCCTCCATGAAAAACACGACCACACTATAACACCACCGCCTCCGAATTTTACTGTCGGCGCTACACATGCTGGCAGATGACGTTCACCGGCCATTTGCCATATCCACACCCTGCCATCGGATCCCCACATTGTGTACCGTAATTCGTCACTTCACACGACGTTTTTCCACTGTTAAATAGTGCAATGTTTACGCTCCCAAGCGAGGCGTCGAATGGCATTTACCGGCGTGATGTGTCGCTTATGAGCAGCCGCTCGACCATGAAAGCCAAGTTTTCTCACCTTCCCCTAAGGGATGCAGTTTGGAATTCCTGCGTGATGGTCTGGATGGATGTCTGCCTGTTACACATTACGACCCTCTTCAACTGTTAGCGGTGTCTGTCAGCCAACAGACGAGGTCGGCCTGTACGCTTTTGTGCTGTTCGTGTCCTTTCACGTCTCCACTTCACTATCACATCGGAAACACTGGATCTAGGGATGCTTAGAAGTGTGAAAATTCGCGTACAGACGTATGACACAAGTGAGACCCAATCATCTGATGACGTTCCAAGTCCATGGGTTCCGCAGGCCGCCCCATTCTGCTTTTTTACGATGTCTAATGACTACTGTGGTCACTAATATGGAGTACCTGGCAGTAGGTGGCAGCACAATGCACCTAATATGAACAACATATCTTTTTGTGGGTGTCCGGATACTTTTGATCACATAGTGTATGTTGTCCGACTCTTTCTGGAATGTATTTTCTCGTAATTTCGGTAGTAAACGTCTCCGTGATTTACTCTGCTTGCCTTGTGACTTCTGTCACTTCAGTTTTGTTGGGAATATATGCAACGCTCTCACGATGACTAAACAATCCACTGCCGAAACGCTCCGCTCTTCATTGGATATTTTCTCTTCTGTTAATCCTACCTGGTAAAGGCACCAGATTGGTGAAAGTACTCACGAATCGGTCGAGTGAGTGTTTTTTAAGCATTTCTTTCATGCACGAATTACATTTCCTTATGTTTATCCCAATGAATCTCAGTCCGGCATGTGATTTTGCTACTATTTATTTTATGTAGGCATTTTATTTTAGGTCGCTCTGGATGGTTACTAGTGGGTATTTTTCAGTCATTTGTCGCCCTTAGTATAATCTAACAATAGTGTATCTCTACGTCTGTTAATGTGCAATACGGAATTTACGTTGAAGGTCAACTGCCAGTTCTTGCATCTATCGTCCATCCTGCGCACGTCTTCTTGACACCTTAATGCTTTACTGGGCATAGCACTACTCAGTTTAGTATGCCGTTACCTTATCCGACCTTGTAATTGAGTTACCCAGCCTGTTGGAGAGGGACTTCAAGTTTAACGTGAGCACCGTACTGTGGTTGAAATTGTCATATTTCACATTCACGAGTCGTTTTCTGAGGTGAAAGGACCAACAGGTGATAAAGAAGAAAAAAAAAAGACTAGGATTGAACCCCAGCCTTCGTATTGTCGTCTGATACTTGCGCTCTTAGGCACAGAGCTATCTTTATCCGTCTGTGTTGTGTACATAGTTCTGCGTAGTCACCGCGTACACAACTTTCCCACTAGAGCGCGCCCCGCTAAGCACAACAGCGCAGGTGCAGCGCTCGTCCGTCTCCGCACTACGAGATGGTGCTGTCTTAGAGACGGACCAAATTCTGCTTCCGCCGATCCGCGTATTAATATGTAACGCAGCCAATGAGATTGCTGCTAACGTAGAACCTTTTCTCCTCGCGGATCACACTCGCGCAGTGATACCTGAACGCTTGAGGTATTATAACGAGTGTACAGACCTCCTATTAGTCAGTCTGCATTAATCTGCATTAGTCTGCATTAGTCTGTAGTCAAGTTTCAGTCTGTGCCTAATAAGATTATCATATTACTGTACATACCCATGAAGAGAAATGTATAGACACTTTTGTCAAGTATCAGAGATATGTGAGAATAAGATTAACATACCAAGACCAAAGGAACTTCAGTTGTCAATTATAAACAGCCTCCAGAATCAAGTTACGTAATATCTACGTTTTTTTATTATTTTAATAAATGTGTGTGAAAATGACTCAAGTTCTGTTTAAAGTTGGTCACTGTCAATCTGCTACTCTAAGCATGCTAACGGCAGAAGATAAACACGCCACGATAAGACCACGAGACATATTGCTGACACTCGCCTACTTCGCTAGAGCGACAAGTCAAATAATCTGATGGTGTGCGTACCGAAGGTCTTACAGTATGCACACCACAATCTGAGACCTCGTTTTTTATAATAAACTTTTTATAATAAACTTGTTTCTGGATTTCGTGCATGTTTACTATACAAAAAACTTTATAAATTGTGAAATATCTGCATTTGCAAAATCAATTCCTGTAGCTTTGGATGTTCCTTATTTGGAATAACGGTCCCTGTCTTCACTGCCCTGTATTTTACATTTTGGAACAGAAGTCATGTTAATGTACAGTACAAGTAATGCACAATAGCGTTTATTCTTTTAGGCATGGAAAAACTGCTACAAGTTTATTAAACTGCCTATCGAGGAACCTCATGTGATCATAATTAAGTTTCACAAAAATTCAAACAATACACTGAATGATGCACGATATTGCGCTGCCAACATGTCGTATTTGAATTCTTCTTGTTCAAAATATTTATTGTAAGATCCTCAGATGCAATTAGTCACACATGATAAATAGTTTCGTTCGCTTAATGATCACATTAAAATCTAAAAATAAAATTAAATGAAACCTTAGCCGGCCACGGTGGCCGAGCGGTTCTAGGCGCTTCAGTCCGGAACCGCGCGACTGCTACGGTCGCAGGTTCGAATCCTGCCTCGGGCATGGATGTGTGCGATGTCCTTAGGTTGGTTAGGTTTAAGTAGTTCTAAGTTCTAGCGGACTGGTGACCTCAAATGTTAAGTCCCATAGTGCTCAGAGCCATTTGAACCATTTTGAAATGAAACGTTATTAAATAAATAGTTAAGAGGAAATGTAACGGAAAATGTAAACGTTTGTTTATCAATTCTTTATGGGGATAGTAAGACAGAGGTCTAAAATTTTACATGTGCAAAGGAAAAGAACTGTATTTTAATAGCAAAAATAGTAAAAGATCCAGGATTAGTACTTTGCCAACAATATCAATTGTCTTAAAAAATTCATTGCCCTCTTTATAAAATGCTTGAAAATTTTATTGTAGGCTCTAACAACGTTATAAGATTGATAAGATCATTAATTTGTATTTAAAACTCGATTATTTGCACAATTTTGAATTTTAGACAATCAAAATTAAGTATATTTTGCTAACATGCAATATTGTAAATGAGAATTTAGTTAAAGGATCTTATATTTTTAATTTCACTTAGGCAGCTACATGTTGTCAACAGTTCCTGAAAATATCATAACATTATATACACTTTTTGATAAATGCTCCTAATAATGCAAAAAATGTAAAACGGCGAAAATGCACTTTTAAGATGTAGTTCCTTTTCAACGTATAACAGGCTTATCTGTATTTTAAAATCATCCGGCCTCTACTCTGTCTGGCCTGTATTTTTAGAGCACGCAGCACTCTGACAGTTGCGGTGATCCCGCTCTGATGGATCATGTAAAATGCTTTTGCAATAAACACACCTGGACCTCTGCAGCACTTCAGTTCCGCCAGTATATCCGTCAGTGAAACATAAAATTGCATCATCGACACCTGTTTTTAGTACAGTAAGTATATAGAATGCAGTTTTTGAGCATCTAATCGAAATAGCGGTTTCTCCATCCTCAAGCGATTCACCTTCCTTCTCCTTTAACAAGCGACGAAACATACTACCAACTCCTGTTTGGATATGCACAACTCATTCTAAATATCCTATTGCAGTATTATAGGGTTTATCTTTTACAGCTTTGAAAGACGAAGAATCCCCACCACTATCACCATTTAATAAATGTCTGAAAAGGAGAGCGTGGCTGTGAATGCAGGGTTAAACAGTTTAATTTTCTAAATGCGTTGCTAATACTGTTACCTTGATAAAATTCGTACCCAACATACATTAAACTCCGTAGATCAAGAAAAAATATTTCCGAAAAATTGGTTTTCCGAATCTAAATGTATAGCGTCCTTCCTTAAGTAGATAACGAAGATTAAAAACATTTGAAATTTCAAATTCTTAAAATTGTAATCTATGTTCGAGTTGTAAAATTTAAATTTCTTTAAAAAGAACACAGTTGTACGCTACAAAATAAAAACAGGACTATAGGTAGTAGACTTGTGACAACAAAATGGCTAAAATGGCTCTGAGCACTATGCGACGTAACTTCTGAGGTCATCAGTCGCCTAGCACTTAGAACTAATTAAACCTAACTAACCTAAGGATAGCACACACATCCATGCCCGAGGCAGGATTCGAACCTGCGACCGTAGCGGTCACGCGGTTCCAGACTGAAGCGCCTTTAACCGCACGGCCACACCGGCCGGCACTTGTGACAACATCTAGGGGGATCTACCGTTTTATTAATCTTACTCTGTGTCATAAAGATGCCACGTTATAGACGAGAGCTAGCAGCCGGGCACGAGAGGGGGGGGGGAAGGGGTCGGGGGGGGGAATGAGAGGAGGAGGTGGGAGGGAGAGACAGAGGATAGGCAACTAATACTGTGTGGTAATGAAATGTTACAAAGAAAAGATGTAAAGCAATTAATTTTAAACTAACACGCTATTTAGATAACTCACTTAATATTCATAAAAGACACTTTTTAAAAATTCACGATCAGAAACGTTGAGTGCGCTCTGTTTTCACCAGAGGGCGTCTGAGGTGTGCGTTTGCTGCATGTTTACAGTGGGATCAGTCTCCCCCGGTCGCGCTGTCAACCTCGCCGCCTGCTGGTGCTGAGGGCTGATAAAGCCGTCGGCACACGAACCGCCGTGCATCCGAACGTTGAGCGTTGCGCGTGCCGAGTTTCTGATGTGATAGCGTGGAACAGCACGTTCGGGAATCTTTCCGAATGTGCAGAGCAATATCTAGTATGTCAGATCTCAGCGTGCGTCTGAGCGTTGACCAATCAGATGGCACAACGCTACCTGCGTCACACGCACATCTCCCTTCAGCAGAGAGCTGTGAGGCGCCATATTGGCGTTCAGTTCAACCCTATACGCATATATTCCGTTTTTGAGCACCAGCAAATTGAGAATCACTCGAAAACCCCTTGATTAACTGTGTGATTCGTTGCAATAAAATAATGAGTAACGTCATATTCGTGGCAAAAGAATTATTGTAACTTGCGTATTATGAGATACGTCATTTGAAGGTAGCGACACACTGAGGATCCATCAAAACTCCATTGTTCTTGGTACAATTTGTTAAATTAAATTTCACGTAGTAACATAGCTACGATTAAAGCATTTAGCATGTGGTAACATGTTAGAATTGCCCATAGATAAATTATTGTCACTTTAGCATAGTGAGTAGCGCCAATGATTCACAGCCAGATGGGTGGTAAAACAATGCTTCGAGTCTCGCGAAGTTTAAATATTTTTTCCTAGCATTCGCGTATTTAATGGGTACTGATACTTTATTATTAGTGTAATGTCAGTACATACCACATACCTGATGTTACCTTTCACCTTTTTTTGAGGAGTGAGTTTCTTCAATTGGCCTAATCTACAGGACAGCTTGCACTACTTGTATAAAGATATTTTGTTCCTTTTTCTTTTGAGTTTCGTAATTTACGTCTTTTAAAGGTTCTGCTACTGGGTAGGAACAGTGAGCAAGTAAGAATGAATGACCTTAGGGTTTTACCAAAATTTAGGAAAAATAAAATAACGTTTATCTTATGTGGAGGACTATTGCAAATTTGTGTTGCACTGTTTGTAATGGAACTTTTATAAGCCTGTGTCCTTATTGATTGGACATGGTACTTTCCTTTTTGTCTTAAAACATGTACATCGATATTGAATTTTTTGTGTATACTACATATAGAACAACGTGACTACCGAGCGGGGTGGCGCAGTGGTTAGACACTGGACTCGCATTCGGGAGGAAGACGGTTCAATCCCGCGTCCGGCCATCCTGATTTAGGTTTTCCGTGATTTCCCTAAATCACTCCAGGCAAATGCCGGGATGGTTCCTCTGAAAGGGCACGGCCGACTTCCTTCCCTAATCCGATGAGACCGATGACCACGCTGTCTGGTCTCCTTCCCCAAACCAACCAACCAACCAACCAACAACGTGACTAGGACATGGACAATGGAGGAAACATGCGTTTTAATAGAGCTAACGTGGCAATTTTACGCGCGCCCGCTGAGTAAACAGTGTGATTTACGAATAGAAACATCCCACAACTGCCGCTGGAGTGCGTCGCGAACGCGTGAACCACGTTGGGGCCCATGTACTGTATGCAAGTCGCATCGCTCCTGAGCGTTCAGCAGCACGTTGAACTCGGCACGCTCAACGTTGACGTTCGACAGCACGGTCCGTGTGCCGACGGCTTTTTAAACGCCGTTTTCCGTCGAGAGAGGAGGCAGCAGCTGTGCAGGCTGCTGACCGGGCCGTCACAGTACGTCGTCAAAGTTCTTGAAGTTACATTTGGCGAATGACTATTTCATCTGGTCCTTTCAGGTGATAATGTCCGTAGATCTCAAGTTTTTCCGAACGTTCAAAAAAATTTCCTTTAGGCGCCGTACTCAAAATTTCAAGATGTGTCTTTGATGGTTCTGCCGACGGTTTAGTATCATTTACATGATCTCCAAATGCTGTCCCCGAAGAGAAGTGTGTGCTTTAAATCGAATCTGAAATGTTCTGACAGTCCGACCTGAACAGGGTGTTTCAATTGCTCCTCCCGATATCGTTTTATGCAAACCGCAATTCAGTATCTTTTCTTTAAAACCCACGTACGCTCGCGCTCGCTGCGGTCACACTGTTGATCCTAGAGGAAAAAAAAAAGAACAGGAACTTATTGTAGGAAATGTAATGTAGTTGAATTCTGTACTGAGATACGTTTTCGCTGGAGGCCGTAGTCTTCGAGTTATTCTAGAAAAACGTACAAAATTGACCAGGCGCACCCCCACTCACACGCTGATCCCCCACCGGTCAGGACTTCTAGTATGCTGTAGGTGGCACATCCTGCAACCATTGTACAAAAATTTTCGACTGTACGAATTATTTCTCATATTCGACCTTTTTTTGATCTTCACTGACTGGCATTATTGCGCCACCTGCTTAGTCGAGCACTTAAGAATTGTAAACCTGACGTTTGCGTAAATTTTAGCCAACAATTTTGTGAATTTTAGCAGCATGAAATGAACACTTACATAATTCTGTTCGTCAGGCCTTCTGATTGTAAGGGTTAAGTTTGGACCAAATAGTCGACGTGATTAATTTTACTGTGACGTTTAAAAAAGTCATCTGCCTTTCATTACCATGACGGGAACATTCAAATTAATAATGTTAATGAAATAGCCGATTATGCTGATGGCGCAAGAGCCCCACCAACGGAGATCGAAAAAGTCAAATATCTTGAATAGTTCGTGTAGCCGGAAATCCTTGTACAATGATAGGAGGGAGCGCCACGAACAACATACTAGACATCGTGACTGCTGATGGATGAGTGAGGTGCAATTGCTGGTCACTTTTGTACGTTTTTCTTGGATAACTCCAAAACCGTGGCCTCCATCGAAAAAGTATCCAAGTACAAAATTTAACTACATTAAATTTCCCACAAAAAAGTCCTGTTGATTTTTTTTGTGTAGGACTAATAGTAGCGCGTAACGAGTGAGAGAATATGAAATTTTCAGGCGTGGCTAGAAATACACTATTGTCCAAAATTAACAAGTATTTCCCCTTCCTGTGCCTAATTCACGATATAATCATGACCGAGCGAGGTGGCGCAGTGGTCAGCACACTGGACTCGCATTCGGAAGGACGACGGTTCAATCCCGTCTCCGGCCATCCTGATTTAGGTTTTCCGTGATTTCCCTAAATCGCTTCAGGCAAGTGCCGGGATGGTTCCTTTGAAAGGGCACGGCCGATTTCCTTCCCCATCCTTCCCTCACCCGAGCTTGCGCTCCGTCTCTAATGACCTCGTTGTCGACGGGACGTTAAACACTAATCCCCCCCCCCATATAATCATGCAACTGCCAATAGATGTCAGTACTATCGCGTTCTGCACGGAAGAGGGCTTTCCGGTCATAGGACAACCACACCAACGATGACTTCAGGGAACCTGTCAAACAGGGTGGTGGTTGCCGTGTAGTCCCACATCCACAGTTGCCTGTGTACCCAGTCACAGACGGTGCGGTATGGCACAGAGAAGACGCCTACCAGGCTCTCTGCGATGGAGGGCCATAGGAAGATTGGAAGCAGGACAGTCGCAAATTGATGTGGCCCGATGGCTTAATGTGAGTCGTTCTGTTGTTTCGCGGATGTGGTGACAGTTAATAGAGACCGAAACTGTATTCCGAAGACCTGGGCAGGACCGATCACGTGTTACACAGAAAGAGAGGACCGTTATTTGGCTGTAAAGGCAGGACTGTACATCATTAGTACTGCACGGTTATTGGCATCTGAGCTCACACCGTCCGCAACACGTTTTGTATCGAGGTAAACGGTGTACAGAAGGCGTCAGCAGAGCGGTCTTTGTTGTCGGTGACCTGTATGTGTATCTCTGACGGCTCTTCACAGAAAAGATCGTCTAAGGTTGAGTCGTTCACATTCCACCAGGACGGTCGAACAATGGGCCATTGTTCTCCTCACAGATGAGTCCCGATTTCGTCTGGAAAGTGGTTCTCGGCGGATTCGCATCTGGAGGGAACGTGGGACACGATTTCGGGACCCAAACATTGCGGAAAGACATCCAGGAAGATCGCTAATGGCGTGGGTAGGTATTATGTTGGTCACTCGAACACGTCGTCATGAAATTGTACTGGCGAATCGGCAAGGTTTAATTGCTGTCAAGTATCGTGACGAGAACTTGGGACCTCATGTGCGGTTACTGCGAGTTGCTGTGGGCCCAGACTTGGTATTACTGGACGATAATGTTCGACGTTATAGAGTACGGGTGGTTGACGGTTTCTTGGATATGGAAGATATTGCCCGCATGATGTGATCTGCTCGCTCTCAACATTTGAATCCCATAGAGGACATCTGAGGTGCACTTGCGAGAGGGGTTGCACTACGTCACTGCCCATCAACTACTCTCCAAGAGTTGCGAGCAGCTGTGCGGGAAGAATGGGCGTTATTGCCTTAACATGAGATTAGTGACATCATTCACAGCGTGGCCTACGGCTGTCAGGCCTCTATTGCTGTCAGAGATTGTCAAAGCCCACACTGTGCACATTAACCAGCTGCCGGAATGTGTGCAAATCCATTAAGTTGAGAAAAAAAAAGAACATTTTTGTCTTCCGTTATGCATGTTACAGTTGTTTACGTGCTGTATTCTTTACGTTGTTTCTACTTTACTAGCACACGTTTACACTGTTTTGTGACAAAATAAATGCTACCTTGCAAAATTTCCGTGTGTTGTTTAAATTTGAAAACCAGTTTAGAATTGCAGGTAGCATAAAACAGCATCGGTAGGGACAGCTGAATCACCCTGTAGCTGCTTGTGAGAGTCGTTGCATTTAATATTGTACACATCTGATGCACTAAATTGAGAACTTAGCTTAAAATCAATATTTCACTTGAGCAAAACCCTATTCTTAACCCGACTGTTCAAAACTCTCGAGCTATTTTATCTGATACCCTTACTCTCTATTCTATAGACATATAGATTTTTGCACTAGATGTTCCACTTTTAACGTTATCTATATGACGCAGAGTGAGATTAATAAAATGCGGGATACTATTGAATGTTGTCACAAGTGTACTATAGTGACTTTCCTTTTATTTTATAGCTGATGGCTGTGTTCTTTTTAAAGAAATGTGGTTTTTCGTAGCTCTGATTAACTGGAGGCAACTTTAAAAAAGATAAATACTATCAGCCTACGCTGTCTACTTATTTAGTTACAGTTTTAAGAATTTAAAATTCTAAATATTTTAAATCTGCTTTATCTACTTAAATAGTCAATTTTCAATGTTTTTTATTTTATGTTTAGATCTGGAGTAGATTATTAAGCGATCGAAACTTCTTATAATGTGAGGCTAATTGCAGCTGCCGGCCGGAGTGGCCGAGCGGTTTTAGGCGCTACAGTCTGGAACCGCGCGATCGCTACTGTCGCAGATTCGAATCCTGCCTCGGGTATGGATGTGTGTGATGTCCTTAGGTTAGTTAGGTTTAAGTAGTTCTAAGTTCTAGGGAACTGATGACCTCAGATGTTAAGTCCCATAGTGCTCAGACCCATCTGAACCATTTTTGAATTGCAGCTGAGGTTGTTATACTAAATGTATTAAAAAAAATATCCTTCACACTATCCGCCTGCGGGCTACGGAGAAGCTCACGATATGGCAACAGCGGACCATCGGCACCTGTTCAGCTTCAATGTCTGAGCGGCGAGTATTGGCGACTGCCTCATGAGACAAGTCATTATCCCCGCAGCAACTCACACGCAAAGCATATACGCACACCCTGTGAGTGACCCTGCCTCTCCTGCTGGAAGCCGTACCTTTGGTGGTATGGAGAGTTACGTGGCTACAGCATGATGGTGCTCCAGCGCTCATTGCCTTCTTAAATGTGGAGATTTTTTCACTGGTACAGGCAGATCACTCCCACCTGCATGCTGTCTTCACAGGTGTGCTTTCAAACCTACACTGTCCAAGATTGTTTATCTCCACATGCAAGTTGTTGCACCTGCTTTTGAACGCATTTCCGGCCGTATGACCGCTTTTCCTCATCTTTTCGTATAGCATTTCCTGCAGTTGGCCCCAAAAAATGGTTCAAATGGCTCTAAGCACTATGGGACTTCTGAGGTCATCAGTCCCATTAACTTAGAACTACTTAAACCTAACTAATCTAGGGACATCACACACTTCCATGCCCCAGGCAGGATGCGAACCTGCGACCGTAGCAGCAGCGCGGTTCCGGACAGAAGTGCCTAGAACCGCTCGGTCACAGAGGCCGGCTAGAGTTGGCTCCATTTGGGAAAACAACTCTTGCATTCACATTGGGGATAACTGTGTCATACTTATCCGCAGGGTGAATGCAAGATCACCTAAAGTTTCTTCCTTACTCTTTATATCCCATCTCAACGGCTGTCAGGCATTCAGTACCAACACATTTGCACTACAAAAGCCAAAGAAACTGGCACACCTGCCTAATATCGTGTACGGCCCCGGCGAGCACGCAGAAGCGTCGCAACGCGACGTGGCATGGACTCGACTAATGTCTGAAGTAGCGCTGGAGGGAACTGACACCATGAATCCTGCAGGGCTGTCCATGAAAACGTTCAGAACAGTACGTTGCAAGGCGTCCCAGACGTGCTCAATAATGTTCATGTCTAAGGAGTTTGGTGGCCATCGGAAGTGTTTAAACTCAGAAGAGTGTTGCTGGAGCCACTTTGTAGCAATTCTGGACGTGTGGGGTGTCACATTGCCCTGCTGCAATTGCCCAAGTTCGTCAGAATGCACGATGGACGCGAATGGATGCAGGTGATCAGACAGAATGCTTACGTCGTGTCACCTGTCAGAGTGGTATCTAGACGTATCAGGGGTCCCTTATCACTCCAACTGCACACACCGCACACCATTACAGAGCCTCCGGCAGTTTGAACAGTCCCCTGCTGACATGCAGAGTCCACGGATTCATGAGATTGTCTCCATACCCGTACACGTCCATCCGCTCGATACTGTTTGAAACGAGAATCGTCCGTCCAGGCAACATGTGACCAGACATCGACAGTTCGATGTCGGTGTCGACGGACCAAAACGAGGCGTAAAGCTTTGTGTTGTGCAGTCATCAAGGGTACACGAGTGGGCCTTCGGCTCCGTAAGCCCATATCGATGATGTTTCGCTGAATGGTTCACACGCTGACACTTGGCGATGGCCCAGCATTGAAATCTGCAGCAATCTGCGGAAGGGTTGCACTTCTGCCACGCTGAACGATTCTCTTCAGTCGTCGTTGGTCCCGCTCTTGCTGGATCTTTTTCCGGCCGCAGGGATGTCGGAGATTTGATGTTTTACTGGATTTCTGATATTCAAGCTCGTGAAATAGTCGTACGGGAAAATCCCGACTTCATCGCTACCTTCCTGGAGATGCTGTGTCCCATCGCTCGTGCGCCGACTACAACATCACGTTCAGACTAACTTAAATCTTGAACTAACTTAAATCTTGATAACCCGCCATTTTAGCAGCAGTAACCGATCTAACAACTGCGCCAGACACCTGTCTTATACCGGCATTGCCGACCGCTGCGCCGTATTATGCCTGTTTATATATCTCTGTATTTGAATACGCATGCCTATACCAGTTTCTTTGGCGCTTCAGAGCTGATTCGATCTATGAAAACATCAAGTCTTACGACACTAGATATGGATCAGGCTGCACTAAACAGTTAAGGTGCCAACAAATACCTCCAGCCTTACAGCAAATCAACTAGTTTATTATTCATACGCCTATTGCTCCATGCCTTCCATTATATAGTATCAAGCACATTGCTGTAGTAAAAGTTCCTTTACTTATCAATCTCTGATTGCCCCAAAGACCACACATGTTGTGTGCGTTATTTGAATTCATGTTATCATTGTCTGAAACACCAATGTTTGTCGTAAATTTGAGTGAACCTCTTTTCGGCCAAAGTATTAGAAACAGGTTTTGCTCAGAGAGTCGTCTCTACTTTTCCACTGCATCTTCAATAATGCTGTGGAAAAAACTTTAAGCAACGTGCACGTGTGCTTGTAATTTTTGAAGTATATTAGCAGATAGAGATGATAATCATTGATGAGTAAAAGCGAAGGTGGTTTGAACGTCACAGTGCTGTACTTGGCTCGCATTGGAGTTACGACCAAGCGTACCTACCGTCTCTGGATTGAGTTGGCTATAGAGCGGCCAAAAACTTCACGTGGCCTCTGAACCACGGTGCAACTGGGGTGGGTAGTCTTAATCAAGGAAAAAGTAAGATTCTCAAGACCCTAAGGCGCCTTTGTCAAATTAGAGTTCACCGCCCACTTCTTTCTTTTGTTATGCGGAGCTCAACGTGGACGCAACTGTTTTGTGAACATCTCTTCGTTTCGTTGCTGCCGTGTTGCAGGATCAGAGGGCCTTGAAGGAGCCTTACCATTTCTTTCAAATCATTGTTTTTTAGAGATGGTTTTCCATCAACTACTTCACCTTCCCTCCAAAGACGGTAATTTCTTAAAACGATTCTCATGCTTTTGCTCCTAATATAGGTTGTTTTCGAGATTGATTGTCAATGTTTTCCCCCTTTTAATTTCCACTGTTCATATCCCAGATTTCTCTAAGTTGTGGAGTTCATCTACAATTGACCTAAAACAAATAAAAATAAGAGCTCTCCTAAAGCGACATACTCATTTTTGTTGTAAATCAGTGTACCCAAATCGAAAGACTTTTAGATTAATACAGTTTATAGCAGATGTATTATTCAGGATTTCAGGATACTTTAAAACTTGGGCAGACAATAATAGATGTGCAAATACGTGTTTGAGTAAGCCCTCTGTCGAACAGTAAACCTCTTTTGCCTAAGGTAAAAGTGTAATGTAGTAAAAGCAGTGCTTTTATCTTCTCCCAGTTAGGCTTCTTTCTCTTTTCCTTTCTCTGTGAATCACGCCACTTTCTTCCCCCTTACGTTCTTTAACTGAGTATAACCATGTTCACCTTTCCCTCCCTCCTTCATCTCTTTCTCTAAAGCTGATTGCTGCTAGCACTCGTAACTAGAAACATATCTTACAGTAATTTCTAATTATTGTCGTACCTATTATGTACGAATATAAACTGTGTGCGTGTATTTTATATGTACTATCGTAATATTAATTTGTAAATATAATATAACATGCTTAACGTAACATATGCCAAGTAAAATGCGAGGGCTATCCAGAAAGTAGATAAGGTTTTCACCCGCTGCAAAAAGAACGGGCGGGGCTAGCGTGGCCACATTGTTGAGTGAGTGCTTGTCCGTTCAGTCGGTATCAAGCCGCGCGAGTGTGACGCTCGTATCGTTTCACGTTATTTCACAATAAAAGTTTTTAATGCCGCAATTTAAAATCCCGGGAGTTCTAAATCGATGTCAGTAATCAAGTTTCTGTTGGCAAGAAACCACAAACCGATTGAAATTTATCAGCAACTGTGTGAAGTGAACGGAAACAACGTCATCACTGAAGGTGTAGTGCCCCAGTGGTGCATTAGGTTTAAAAGTGGCCGAACTAAGGTTCACGATGAGCGGCTAAGCATTGTGGTTGATGAACTGGTCGCGAAAAGTCAAGAAATTAGCCTGTTCACAACCCCAGAGCTCTCGTCTAGTCTTCTACAAATTTCACAGAATTTGTTGGCTCACATCGTTGCTCAGAGGCGAGGCTACCACAAATTTTGTGCAACATGGGTACCAAAAATCTTAACAGAAAACCACCAGAACCAGCGAATGGCTGTTTTTTAGTATTTCTGGACTCTTACGAAAAAGGTGGTCAATAATTATTTGATCGAATCGTAACTGGAGACGAGACCTTTGTGAACCATGTGAACTGCGAGACTAAATTGCAGTCTATGGAGTGGGGCTACGCAGTTCCTCCCCCCCTCTATGGAGTGGGGCTACGCAGTTCCTCCCCCCCTCCCCCGCCCCCCAAAAGAAAAAGAGAGTGCTCGTAAACGTTGTCTGCAAGAATGCTCACGGCGACTGTTGTTTGAGCCAGGAAAGATGTGCTCCTTGTCGATTTTCTTCAGCGTGCCATAACAATAAACTTTGCGAAGTATTCGCAGACTCTGGATTACTTAGGAATAGCAGTTCAGAATAAGCGCAGAGGAAAGTCGAGCTCAAAAATTTTGTTCTTGCACGACAACGCTCGACCAAACACGGCAAAAAGGACTTAAGAAGTACTCAATGGTTTAATGTGGGAGGAGTTGCGTCATCCGCCGTACACTCAGGATCTTGCAGCCAGTGACTACGATCTGTTTCCAACGATGAAGACCCGGCTCGCAACGCAGCGCTTCGACGACGATGTGGGACTAACTGGCTGAAGTCTCAGACGGCAGAACAACATGACAGTAGTATTTTAAAACTTATTCGCCGGCATAATAAGCGCCTAAATTTGTGCAGAGTCTGTTGAAAAGTAGTACTTCAAATGAATGTAACAGCACTTTTCCCAGCATTATGTTGTTTTTCAATACGGAAACATAATCTGCCTTCCGGATAGACCTTGTATGTAGAACGCCTGGTTTGATGTAAGAGAGGATCTGAGAACCATAATGTTGCCAGGTTAAATAAATCTATACGTAAAAAGTAAATAAATACGGAACTAAAACAACGTTCACAACGAATTGTTAGCTACTCATATGGTACGCAACAATGGAATAGCTGCAGCACTTCCTGACTTAACAGACCAAGCGGCGCAATGCAGTGGATAATGCACTGGAATCACATTCGGCCTTTGAACGTGCACGCACGATTCTCCATCCCCACCTTTGAAAAAGTCCGCGCTTGTCTCCGTCTCTAATGACGTCGACGGGAAATTAACCCTGATCTTTCTTCTTGCCTTAGTGGTACTAACGTAACATCATTGAGCTAACGAAATGGTTTCTACTCGTATAGACTGAGAAACACGACGTTCTAGTTACTGAACAGCAGTCCCAAGTCTTACAGGCGCCAAACATTTGGTAGAAGACAGTTATAGTATCTTACAGTGATAATACGTTATTATTCAAAGCAGTCGAGAGAAAAACTGACCGAAGTAAAGGATAACTAGTAATTAACGTGCCGTTGACGACGGGGCCATTAGAGACGGAGCAAAAACCAAAAATGGAGAAGGGTTTCAACGGAAATCGGCTATTTGTAACGTAGTTAGAAAATATTTTGCTATTGTTACTTAAAAGTAGGTGAAATTTTTCATATGCTATTACGTTGCAGCTAAAATAGTGGGTGAAGGTGCACCGCAGAGAACGAAAAACGGTTTGCTTGGGGGGGAGGGAAGGTAACTCCATTTTGGGTCTCATAGGTTCCCACTGTTTGGAGGTTTTCATCAAATGAAGAAATTATATGACTTGTAATAAATATCTGGTCGAGCTGGAAAGAAAGAACTGCACGAAAATTTTGAAATCTCTCTTGGCTAAAATATTTAGCTTGGCGGGATTATGTGGAGAGAGAAAAAACCGTTTTTGCAAAGTGAGCGTTCTTTATCTAATCTTTTAGCAGAATTATCAGACAAACCTCGTATATACAGGGTGGTCCATAGACAGTGCCCGGGCCATGAATGTTTTAGTTGGGCCACTTTTTTCGCTTTGTGATAGATGGCGCTGTAATAGTCACAAACGTATAAGTACGTGATATCACGTAACATTCCCCCAGCGCGAACGGTATTTGCTTCGTGATACATTACCCGTGTTAAAATGGACCATTTACCAATTGCGGAAAAGGTCAATATCGTGTTGGTGTATGGCTATTGTGATCAAAATGCCCAACGGGCGTGTGCTATATACGCTGCTCGGTATCCTGGACGACATCATCCAAGTGTCCGGGCCGTTCGCCGGATAGTTACGTTATTTAAGGAAACAGGAAGTGTTCAGCCACGTGTGAAATGTCAACCACGACCCGCAACAAATGATGATGACCACGTAGGTGTTTTAGCGGCTGTCGCGGCTAATCCGCACATCAGTAGCAGACAAATTGCGCGAGAATCGGGAAAATCAAAAACGTCGGTGTTGAGAAGGCTACATCAACATTGATTGCACCCGTACCATATTTCTATGCACCAGGAATTGCATGGCGGCGACTTTGAACGTCGTGTACAGTTCTGCCACTGGGCTCAAGAGAAATTACGGCACGATGACAGATTTTTTGCACGCGTTGTATTTAGCGACGAAGCGTCATTCACCAACAGCGGTAACGTAAACCGACCTAATATGCACTATTGGGTAACGGAAAATCCACGATGGCTGCAACAAGTGGAACATCAACGATCTTGGCGGGTTAACGTATGGTGCGGCATTATGGGAGGAAGGATAATTGGCCCCTATTTTATCGATGGCAATCTAAATGGTGCAATGTATGCTGATTTCCTACGTTATGTTCTACCGATGTTACTACAAGATATTTCACTGCATGACAGAATGGCGATGAACTTCCAACATGATGGATGTCCGGCACATTGCTCGCGTGCGGTTGAAGCGGTATAGAATAGCATATTTCATGACAGGTGGATTGGTCGTCGAAGCACCGTACCATGGCCCGCACGTTCACAGGATCTGACGTCCCTGGATTCTTTCTGTGGGTAAGATTGAAGGATATTCGCTATCGTGATCCACCGACAACGCCTGACAACATGCGTCAGCGCATTGTCAATGCATGTGCGAACATTACGGAAGGCGAACTACTCGCTGTTGAGAGGAATGTCGTTACACGTATTGCCAAATGCACTGAGGTTGACGGACGTCATTTTGAGCATTTATTGCATTAATGTGGTATTTACAGGTAATCACGCTGTAACAGCATGCGTTCTCAGAAATGATAAGTTCACAAAGGTACATGTGTCACATTGGAACAACCGAAATAAAATGTTCAAACGTACCTACGTTCTGTATTTTAATTTAAAAACCTACCTGTTACCAACTGTTCGTCTAAAATTGTGTGCCATATGTTTGTGACTATTCAGCGCCATCCATCACAAAGCGAAAAAAGTGGTCCAACTAAAACATTCATATTTCTTTACGTACTACACGAATATGCAATAAAAAATGGGGGACCCTATTTAAAAAAACGCAGTTGATATCCGTTTGACCTATGGCAGCGCCATCTAGCGGGCCAACCATAGCGCCATCTGGTTTCCCCCTTCAAGCTAGACAAGTTTCGTTCTTTGTAGTTTTTTCGTTTGACGCTTATTTCGTGAGATATTTGGCCCGGTCACGATCAATGGACCACCCTGTATATTTTTACTTAGCAATTTACAAACGTGAGATGTGAGATTCGTTAGTTTATAGTTATTACATTTATTAACTCATGCTTGCTCCGGTAGGATTATGACAATGTTTATGTATTACCACATCATTTGCAGGGACTGCCCGATTGAAGTGTACATCCTGGAGAGTGTTGCAGCCCTGAGTCCTCTAAAGTACAACAGTACTTCGACGGAGTTTTGGAATTTCACAAGCCCAGTGTTCAGAGAAGATGAAAATTTTTTTATCACTTTAGCTTTCAATGCCATTACCATGAGGTATACACGCTGTTCCATATCTTTAACGAACATCTACAATTTGGGAAAGACGAGCATCGAAAAATTGGTGCTCTACAACAATGACAATATCAACACAGATCTGAAACTGGGAATGATGCCAAAGTTGAAGCAGCTCGCAATCGCAAATAGCTCCATTCTAGACTTTCCAGAGGGTACGTATTACCTTCTTCTTAGAGCAATTCTGCTTAGTGCTGAGAAACACTAACACATGCGTGCACACTTTCATAACTAATATTTACGCACTTCTCTGCCTTGCTCCTGTCCTGCGTACACCCAGGTCACAGGAAGGTGGCGATATTACTCTCTATGGAAGTAACAAATCTCAATATTTCAATAGATCAGTCACAAGGAATATCAAGCAACTTTCTTCGCAAAGTAAACTCAAAAGTTGGTAGTCCATCAGTGTTTCAGCATTTTCCAAACAGTCAGCCATGATGATACGTTACGGGTTAAACAACAGACAAAACTATTCCAGTCGACAACTGCCTCCGTAGCCATGGTCACCAACGTACACCGGAGTGGTGATGCCCAACTCTCAGGTCGATAGTTCAAATGCTGGTGCTGGAAAAAATTTTCACGCTCATTATTTGACCAGCAAGGTAAGGAGAAATAATAGATTAAAATTCCTAAACATTAGACTTCGTGCCAATGTTCTGGATCAAATTCCAAACGCCTTCTCACCGTCTGATGGAGCGAAGGCACATGTCATTGATGGGTGATCCGATGGTCAGATTGGCACGTTGAGTTCTGTGGCCCCCTTGGTGCTATTCGAGATGGGTAGCCTGTGTGTTTACAAGCCGCATCTCTCTCTTATACGCATCCATTAAAATACCTACACTCAACTAAGAGCTCTTGAAACTTAGCAGTCCCTCTGTAGTCTACAGTGCTTACATTTTCCTGTATTGAAGATTAGCTGGTGCATTAGGTGTGACATGATAAAATAAAGGCGAAAGGAAAAAATCTGTATCAGTATAGAGATTACAGGACATTACTGTGGGGAATTGCAACTCAGCAGTGACATTCATCATATCATTCCCCATTCTTTTGGCTAGAAAACCCTATTTTTCAACAATATATCCCTTCAATGGAGCGGCCTTACGCCAACTCTACTGCTCGACACGGAGCCAGCGTCTGGAACCGCGTGGCCGCTACGGTCGCAGGTTCGAATCCTGCCTCGGGCATGGATGTGTGTCATGTCCTTAGGTTAGTTAGGTTTAAGTAGTTCTAGGGGACTTATGACCTCAGAAGTTAAGTCCTATAGTGCTCAGAGCCATTTTTGGAGCCAGCGTCTTGCGGCATAAATAACCTCTCCATCATCCACGTACTGCTACCCGCGGAATACATACTTCATTGAACCACAAAGATCGAAGTCGGAAGGTGCGAGATGAGGGAAAACAGTCCAATGAAGTTTTGTGAGCTCCTGCAGGGTACGCATCCTTGGGTGAGGCCTTGGGTTGTCATGGGGAAGGAGCAGTTCGTTACCATTTTTGTGACGACGAACGTGCTGATGTCGTTATTTCAGTTTTATGAGGGTGGTACAATACACACCAGAGTTGATTGTTGCATCAGAAAGGAGGACCTAGAACAGAATAATCCCTTCAGAGGCTCAGAAGATCGTGGCCACGAGTTTACCAGCTGAGGGTGAAGCTTTGAACTTTTTCTTCGGAGGAGAGGTGATGTGGCTCCACTCCATGGATTGCTGTTTTGTTTCCGGTTCGAAGTGATGAACCCACGTTTCATCGCCTGTGGTATTCGACAAAGAAATTGTAACGATCAGCCTCACAGCGCGCAAGCTATTCCGCACATATTGCTGTCCATGATCTCCTGTTAGGCGGTGAGAAACAAAGCGGGAACGCACATTTGAGTACCCCAACTGGTGGACCAGTGTGTCAGCACTGCCGACATGTTTGAGATGCGTCGATCTCCTCAAATTAGTGTCCGCCCGTTTCAGTACTGCAGGAGTCACAGCTGTGTGCAGCCGGCCGTCACGCCGGAGATCCGACAAGTTTGCGCAACCTCTTCGCGATGATGACAGACGACGACTCACCTTGCTTTCATTGTGTCAGGTCCATGTACACATTCCACAAGCGCCTACGAATATCTGCAATGCTCTGGCTTTCCATCAAAAGAAACTCAGTCACAGCTTTCTACACTACTGGCCATTAAAATTGTTACACCACGAAAGTGACGTGCTACAGGCGCGAAATTTAACCGACAGGAAGAAGATGCTGTGATATGCAAATGATTAGCTTTTCAGAGCATTCACACAAGGTTGGCGCCGGTGGTGACACCTACAACGTGCTGACGTGAGGAAAGTTTCCAACCGATTTCTCATATACAAACAGCAGTTGACCGGCGTTGTCTGGTGAAACGTTGTTGTGATGCCTCGTGTAAGGAGGAGAAATGCGTACCATCACGTTTCCGACTTTGATAAAGGTCGGATTGTAGCATATCGCGATTGCGGTTTATCGTATCGCGACATTGTTGCTCGCGTTGGTCGAGATCCAATGACTGTTAGCACAATATGGAATCGGTGCGTTCAGGAGGGTAATACGGAACACCGTGCTGGATCCCGTCCGCCTCGTATTACTAGCAGTCGAGATGACAGGCATCTTATCCGCATGCCTGTAACGGATCGTGCAGCCTCGTCTCGACAGATGCAGACGTTTCCAAGACAACAACCATCTGCACGAACAGTTCGACGACGTCTGCAGCAGCATGGACTATCAGCTCGGAGACCAAGGCTGCGCTGCATCACAGACAGGAGCGCCTGCGATGGTGTACTCAACGACAAACCTGGATGCACGAATGGCCAAACGTCATTTTTTCGGGTGAATACAGGTTCTGTTTACAGCAACATGATGGTCGCATCCGTGTTTGGCGACATCGCGGTGAACCCATATTGGAAGCGCCACTGATGGGGTGCCACTGATTACATGTCTCGGTCACCTCTTGTTCGCATTGACGGCACATTCAACAGTGGACGTTACATTTCAGATGTGTTACGACCCGTGGCTCTACCCTTCATTCGATCCCTGCGAAACCCTTCATTTCAGCAGGACAGTGCACGACCACATGTTGCAGGTCCTGTACGGGCCTTTCTGGATACAGAAAATGTACAACTGCTGCCCTGGCCAGCACATTCTCCAGATCTCTCACCAATTCAAAACGTCTGGTCAATGGTGGCCGAGCAACTGGCTCGTCACAATACGCCAGTCACTACTCTTGATGAACTGTGGTATCCTATAAGAAAAACAATAACTAATATAAATAAAGAAAGAACAATATATTCTAATCTCAAAAGAACCATGTGTTGAAGCTGCATGGGCAGCTGTACCTGTACACGCCATCCAAGCTCTGTTTGACTCAATACCCAAGCGTGTCAAGGTCGTTATTACGGCCAAGAGGTGGTTGTTCTGGGTACTGGTTTCTCAGGACCTATGTACTCAAATTGCGTGAAAATGTAATCACATGTAAGTTCTAGTATAATATATTTGTCCAATGAATACCCGTTTATCATCTGCATTTCTTCTTGGTGTAGCAATTTTAATGGCCATTAGTGTACTTGGAACGCACCTCCGGTACAGATGCCATTTTGAAGACTATGTATAGGCCGGCACCTATTGGAACTTCATGAAACTATAGGAGATGAAGCGAGAACATTCCCCGATGTCCCCCATCAAATTCCGCGTCTTTCCGACCGTAACTGGCCGGGAAAAAATGTGATGCATTACTTATCGAACGCCCCTCGTAATACCATGTTCCTAACAATATGAGTGATTGTGGAATGAAACACCAAGAGAGTTAAACCTGCTGCCGGCAAGTAAGTAACCTCTCTTGAAAAAAAAAGGAACGTCCAGCTTAACGTCCTCATCTGACGAACGGTTCGTTATTATTAACATGATAAGGACGCAATAAAGGCGACAGAGTAGAGAAGTTTGGGATTTAACACAGTGCATTAGCGCACACTCTGGGGTTAATGAACTGCACGCTGTAAATCAACACTGGTGACGACAATTACTTTCCTCAGCAGGACCACTGTCGAATGCCTCCAGTCGAAGGACACCGCGCAAGGGTGCTTTAAAAGTCTTCAGACTGACTCAGTGATGGAGATGAGAGACCAGATTAGTGGCCGTCCTGTAACCCAATAACGCCCAATGAGCAAATCAGGCCGTATAGGGAACTGACTGTCACATTTACAGTAATTTGCCAAGATGAACGACGAGCGGAGAGTCACTGTGTAGTGAGCAGGGAAATAATGCTAAGGACACAGTGGAGGGGTTCTGAGGAGAAACGTCACGTCGGAAACCCGAAATATTATAAGTAGACCGCATGTTCTAGAACTTCGCATACCACAATTGTCTAATTAAAAAAGTGAAGTACCCAGAAGACATGGTCGGATGCCAATGTAACTTCGTACACGTACACACCATCGGCGGGTATGTAAATGTTTAGAGTGGAAATTCTCTATGACCGGTAGGATGGCCAGCGGAGTTAGTGTTGCTCGCTTTTGGTTTTGGTACCTGGACTCGTAATGTATACAAGCGGCTCGAACAGCGTCAGATGTTGAGTCATTCCTGTGAAGGACATAGAGATGCCGCGTACTGGTGTGACACGGCGTTATCAGCACTTGCCAGAGTTTGAAAAGGACGTCATTGCATGTTTCCATTTGGTCAACTGGTTTAAACGTCCAATATCCAGATTTGTGAGGCGCTGGGATACGACAGAGTCCTGAAGTTGGACTGAATGGGACGTGACAGCAGGCATACTCGTCATCAAGGTCTCATTCTGTCACATGAAACCACCAACGACATTGTAACCCCTTCTCATCTGCACCTGCCATCCAAGAAGAAGTAATGGACACCCTGCAATACTCTGAGTCTTTGTTCAGAGACTAGCTGTTGTCGGACTAGGGAATTGTCAGCCAATGCGTAGGCTGCCGTTAATACCACAACACAAACGACTGCCTTTGGAGTGTTGCCGTGACCGGGGAACATGAATGGCGTCGCGTTAAGCGATGAATCGCGGTCCTGCACTAAACCGGATTACCATACGCGGCGAGTAAGGCGGTGGCCTTGAGAGAGGTCCAAATCTTCTAATATTTTGTAGAGGCACAGCGTTGTTAATTTTGACGTGGGGAGCCATCGGGTGTAACATCGGCTCACGACTGGTAGTGACTGCCGAAACTCGGCAAAGTGATACGCCACGGACATCCTGCGTCCTCATAAACACTGAGGAGCCAAATAAAGTCGTACACCTACGTAATATCGTGTAGGGCCCCGACCTGGCATGGACTCGACTAACGTCTGAAGTAGCGCTGGAGGGAACTGACACCTTGAACCCTGCAGGGCTGTCCATAAATCCGTGGTACGAGGGGGTGGATATCTCTTCTGAACAGCACGTTGCAAGACACCCCCGATATGGTCAATAATGTTCATGTCTGAGGAGTCTGGTGGCAAGCGGAAGTGTTTAAACTCAGAAGAGTGTTCCTGGAGCCATTCTGTAGCAATTTTGGACATGTGGGGTGTCGCATTGTCCTGCTGGAATTTCCCACGTCCGTCGGAATGCACAATGGACATGAATGAATGCAGATGATCAGACAGGGTGCTTACGTACGTGTCACTTGTCAGTCGTATCTAGACTTATCGGGGGTCCCATATCATTCCAACTGCACACATTTCACACTATTAAAAAGCCTCCACCAGCTTGAACAGTCCCCTGCTGACATGCAGGGTCCATGGATTCATGAGGTTGTCTCCATAACCGTACACGTCCATCCGCTCGATAAATCTATACGAGAATCGTCCGAGCAGGCAACATGTTTCCAGTCATCAACTATCCAATGTCGGTGTTGACGGGCCCAGGTGAGACGTAAAGATTTGTGTCGTGCAGTCATCAAGGGTACACGAGTGGGCCTTCGGCTCTGAAAGCCGATATCGATGATATTTCGTTGAATGGTTTGCACGCTGACACTTGCCGATGGCCCAGCACTGAAATCTGCAGCAATTTGCGGAAGGGCTGCACTTCTGCCACGTTGAACGATTCTGTTCAATGTAGTTGATCCCGTTCTTGCAGGATGTATTTCCGGCTGCAGTGATGTCGGAGATTTGATGTTTTACCGGTTTCCTATTACTCACGGTACACTCGTGAAATTGTCGTACGTGGAAATCCCCACTTCATCGCGACCTCGGAGACGCTGTGCCCCATTGCTCCTGGGCTGACTGTAACACCACGTTCAAATTTAGCTAAATCTTGATAACCTGCAATTGTAGCAGCAGCAAATGATCCAACAACTGCGCCACACACTTATTGTCTTATATAGGCGTTGCCGAACGCAGCGCCTTATTCTGCCTGTTTACATATCTCTGTATTTGAATACGCAGGCCTATACCAGTTTCTTTGGTGCTTCAGTGCATTACCTCTCATTTGACTAATTGTGGTGTCATTTTGCAACAGGACAATGATCGTCCATACATGGCACTTGTCTCAATAAACTGTTAGAGTAATGTTGAGATAGTCCTCTTGTGAACAGGATCCCCAATCTGTCCCTGACGGAACATGTGGGGGTCCAACTCAAATGGCTCTGAGCACTATGGGACTCAACTTCTGAGGTCATCAGTCCCCTAGAACGTAGAACTACTTAAACCTAACTAAAATAAGGACAATACACACATCCAAGCCCGAGGCAGGATTCGAACCTGCGACCTTAGCGGTCGCGCGGTTCCAGATTGCAGCGCCTAGAACCGCTCGGCCACTTCGGCCGGCGGTCCAACTCGTACAGCAACTCCATCCCATTCCAGTGTCGAGGGTATCAAAGATCAGCTATAGTAGCTATAGGCCAGCTTACCTCAAGAAAGCTTACAAAAGAACAAAGTAAAAACCTTTCTATCTCATAAGTTAGAGGTGCCATGGCTCGGAAAGTGATAAAATGCTAACAACAAAGTTTATACATTTCACAAAATATTTGTGATATTACTGAAATGTAAATACTAATATTCAAACTTACTATCGGCTTTTCTTCTCAGAACAGCACTAGGTATTAACTGTAAAGCTCGCTGCTTCTTGTTTTTCTAGCAATCTCTTCGAAGAGTGTTTTGCCGCAGCTCTCCCTGCTATCCTGGGCAAATCTTTTCGTATCTGTATAACTCTAGTTAGCATCCCACATCCATTTGAACCTGCTTACTGCATTCAAAGATTTGACACCCTTTACAAATCTTACCGCCCCCCCCCCCCCCCCGCCCCTCAATTCTCTCCATTACCATAATAATTATTCCTTCAAACCTCAGGATGTCTCCTACCATGCTTCTTCTAGTCATGTTGTACATAAAAACTTCCCCCCCCCCCTTTCCCCCCAATTCGATTCCGCATCTGTTCGTAAGTTACACCATTTACTCACCTAATCCTCAGAATTCTTTTATATCAGCATATTTCAAAAGATTCTCACCTGGACTGTTTATCGTCCGCATTACACTTTCCTACAAATAAGAACCACCAGGAAAGACTGCTCAACACTTAAAATTGTATTCGATAGTTGATTTCTCAGTTTTAAATACCCTTTTTTTTATTTCTCTTCTATATTTTACGTTCTCTATGGTCTCTCCGTCGCCAGTTACTACTTTCAGTGTCTCAGTTTCTACTGTAGTTACTTCAAAATCACCTGATCTGATTCTAAGACTCTCCATACCGCTTGTTTTACTTTTAGTTATGTTCATCTCATAAACTCTTTTCAGGGCACTGCACATCCCCTTCACCTGATCGTCTAAGTCCTTTGCCATGTCTGACGGACTTACAATTTCATCAGCAAATCTTTAAGTTTTTTTTCTTCATAAACTTTAATTCATTCTCGGGTTAGTGTTCGATTTCCCTCACTGCTTCCTCGGCGTAAAGATTGCATAATGTGAAAGGCAGGTCGCAATTCTTTTTCTATCACTGTCTCCATTTCACACCCTTCGAACTCTAGTGCCTTGAGTCTGGTTTCTCTACAAGTTGTAGATAATCTCTCGGTCACTGTATTTTATGCCTGATAACTTCACAGTTCCAATGAATGTATTCCAGTCAACAATGTAGAAATCTTTTTCTAAATTTACAAATACTATAAATTCCAGTCTGCCTATTTCCTAAAATATGTTGTAGTGTCACTGTTTCTTCAAACGCCCTTCATTTCTATCTTACGTATCCCACTTATCAGGTGGAATAGATGAATGAAGACTAGTTCTCGCAAGGATCTGGAGCCAAATGTTTATTGAATCGAACACTGTCAATAGCCATGAAAACTATAGGAAAGGACTAAAAAAAAGCATACTCTCGACCTTCTATCTTTAACGCTTCTTAAATTTTGGCAAACGAATCCAGCAGTGTACACAGGTAACGTCTAGTACATACCATGTTACGAGAATTACCGTTTCTCGCAACGCTAATTCGGCGAATTGTGTTGTATTTACAACAAACTTTACAGAGAGTTAGAATTAATGCAAGAAGATGCAATTCAGTGAATCTCAAAATCGCAAACTCTTGTAGGCAGAGCAATCCTGCCTTGTCTATACTGATCTTCTATGAAGTAAGAACGGAAAAGGCCTCAATTTCATGGCTACCAAATAAAGAAACATTGTAGCCTACTAACATAAAGTTTGCAAACCGCTTAGGGAAAAATAGTTTTCATGATCTTAACTATGTTGATAATGAAGGGGCGCCTCTAGTAGTAGACAATCTCTTATTCAAAAGCGGAGAAAACTTTAAATATTAGCGAAATATTTTTCACAAATGCAGTGGCTTTGAATGTGAAACTGAGTTAAGACAGTCACCCATTCACAAACGATATTTAGTTTCGCTCACGTATTTAATGAAAACAGCCACTTTTAAAAAGAATCGAAATCAGATTGTCACGTCTCCACTACACAACAGTAATCTGCTACTCACACGGAGCTCTAACTGCCGAGAAGAAGGCATAAGAAATAAAATTTCTTGCCTACGGGCAGATCGTTTTAAGGAAAATGCTTGGCTCTCTGAGAGAGATTTACTCACGAGTGGAAAATGTTGAAGAAAAAACTACAAAAGAATTAATATCTTAAACCCCCTAATTGTCAGCAAAACAAAATAGAGAATAGTCATTTGCACAAGAAAGGCAATGTGGATGCCAGAAAGCAAAGTGACCTTAGATACATTCTTGGTAGCAGTTCATGGCAGAAGGAAACAACCAAGACAATACTGACAAAAATATTTCAGAAATGACTCATGAAAAACGAATGGATAATGACAGCAGGACCAAGAAATTGTTCTGGGGTCTGCAATTAGGCCGAATGATTGAAAACAATTTCTTATCCCTAAAAATCACTTTATGATCACAGACCAATTAGCAACAACCTGTCGCTAAGAAACCTATGGGATACATTGTTCGCAATCAAATGCCTTATCGTTGAATATCTCCTAATTTTAATGATGATAACGGTAGACTTTCTTACGCAGCCAGTATGACATTCCAGCGACTTACGGAGATGGATGAGAAGACAGCCTAGCGCGTGCAGTTTCAACGAAGCTCACAATTTGGCGCTTTGGTTCTGAGTCGAGTGGAAGGATTGAACCAGGAGAGACATCGAAAGTTCTGTGACAGGTTAGGCTGCAATCTCCTTGACTAGCGCCATAGGGTTGAGAACTGTAGGGTCCCCCTAAATAGGTCAGGTGTGCACTACACATCACACATTACTCAGGTAACTGACTGTATGTGGGGTGCACACAACAGTTTTTTTAGATTAGGCGACTCTCCATCCAATCCAGATAACGATAGCTGTAGGAAACACAGAAGTGTCAGTGTAAGATCTAAAGAAATGCCTCCCACAAGTAAGACTATTAAAATCCTAATGGTAAACTGCCGAAGCATTCGCAACAAAGTGCCAGAGTGGGAAGCGTTCATGAAAAGCAGTGAAGCTCACATAATACTAGCTACAGAGAGCTGGTTGAAACGTGATATTGATATCAGAGAGATTTTTGGGGAAAATTGAAGTGTGAAGCGGAAAGATAGGCAAATAGGAAATACGGGTGATGTGCTTGTCGCAGTAGACAGGAAACTCAGATCCAGCGAGATAGAAATTGAAGCTGTATGTGAGATTGTTTGGGCAAGACTCAGTATCGGGGGTGGGCACAAGGTGATTGAATCCTTCTATCGCCCACCAGACTCATCTCCTGATGAAACCGAGAACTTTAGAGAAAACCTCAGTTCACTTTTACGCAAGTTCCCCCATCATACGGTAATCATCGTTGGTGGTTTTAACCATCCAACGAGTAATTGCGAAAACTACAGTTTTCTAAGTGGTAGGCGTGATAAGACATCCTGTGAATCTTGACGAAATGCCTTCTCTGAAAATTGCCTAGAACAGATAGATAGGAACCCCACTCGTGATGGAAATATATTAGCTGTAATGCCAACAAATAAAACCGACGTCTTTGCGGATGTCCACATAGAAACTGGTTTCAGCGGGCATGACGCGGTTGTGGCAACAATGATTACCAAAGTAAAAAGAACAACTAAAACAAGTAGAAAGATATACTTGTTAAGCAAACTAGATAAAAAAATCAGTAGTGTCATTTCTCAACCAGGAACTTGTAACTTTCAGCACAGGTCAGGAACATGTATAGGAACTCTGGCTCAAATTTAAAAGAAAAGTTGAACAGTTCACAATGGGAGTGAACCTCCATAGTATACATTCACTGTAAAGAAACTTCTAAAGAAATAGAGGTTACTGCGTAACAGGTGTAAAACAGATCGTAGGGTTATAAATAGAGAGATGCTAAATAAAACGCGTTTGGCTGTCAAGAGATGCCTTCAGTTACTGCCGTAGCAGAATATTGTCAAATGATATTTCACAAAATTCAAAGAAATTCTAGTCGTATGTAAAGGCTGTTAGTGACACCAAACTTAGTGTTCATTTCATAGCGAATGAGACAGGAGGTGAAATTGATGGTACCAAAGCTAAAGCTGAAACGCTTAACTCCGTTTTCAAATGCTCCTTTACGAAGGAAAACCCAGGAGAATTGTCTCAGTTTCATCCTCGACCAGCTGAAAAGACGAATGAAATAAGTATTAGTGTCAATGGTGTTGAGAAACAGCCGAAATCATTAAAATTGAACAACGCTCCAGGCCCCGATGGAATCCCTCTCAGATTCTATACTGAAGGCGGCTGAGTTAGCCCCTCTTATAACTATTATCTACCGTATATCATTCGAACAAAAAACAGTGCCCAGGTCCTGGAAAAAGGCATAGATCACACCCGTCTACAGGAAGGGTATTAAAAGTGATCCACAAAGCTATCGCCAATATCCTTGACATCGGTTTGTTGTAGAATCTTAGAACATACTCTGAGCTCAAACATAACGAGGTATATTGAATAGAATGACCTCCTCAGTGCCAACCATCTACAGCTACATCTACGTGATTACTCTGCTATTCAGAGGGTTCAATGAACCACCTTCAAGTTACCTCTCTACCGTTCCATTCTCGAACGGCACGCGGGAAAAACGAGCACTTAAATTTTTCTCTGCGAGCCCTGATTTCTCTTATTTATCGTGATGATCATTTCTCCCTATGTAGGCGGGTGCCAACAGAATGTTTCCGCAATCGGAGGAGAAAACTGGTGATTGAAATTTCATGAGAAGATCCAGTCGCAACGAAAAACGCCTTTGTTTTAATGACTGCCACTCCAATTCATGTATCATGTTTGTGACACTATCGCCCCTATTTCGCGATAATACAAAACGAGCTGCCCTTCTTTGTACTTTTTCGATCTCATCCGTCAGTCGCACCTGATGCGGATCCCACACCGCACAGCAATACTCCAGAATAGGGCGGACAAGCGTAGTGTAAGCAGTCTCTTTAGTACCTTCTAAGTGTTCTGCTAATGAAGCGCAGTCTTTGGTTTGCTCTACCCACAATATTATCTATGTGATCGATCCAATTTAGGTTATTTGTAATTGTAATCCCTAAGTATTTAGCTGAATTTAGAGCCTTCAGATTTGTGTGACTTATCGCGTAATCGAAATTTAGCTGATTTCTTTTAGTACTCATATGAATAACTTCACACGTTTCATTATTCAGGGTCAATTGCTACTTTTCGCACCATACAGATATCTTATCTAAATCATTTTGAAAGTCGTTTTGATCATTTGATGACTTTACAAGACAGTAAATGACAGCACCATCTGCAAACAATCTAAAACGGCTACTGAGATTGTCTCCTATGTCGTTAATATAGATCAGGAACAATAGAGGGCCTATAACACTTCCTTGGGGAACGCCGGATATTACTTCTGTTTTACTTGATGACTTTCCGTCTATTACTACGAGCCGTGACCTTTCTGACAGGAAATCACGAATCCAGTCGCACAACTGAGGCGATACTACGTAGCCACGCGGTTTGGTTAGAACGGTGTCGAAAGCCTTCTGGAAATCTAAAAATATGGACTCAATTTGACATCCCCTGTCGATAACACTTATTACTTCATGAGTATAAAGAGCTAGTTGTGTTTCACAAGAACGATATATTCTGAAACCGTGCTGACTATGTGTCAATAAATCGTTTTCTTCGAGGTACTTCATAATGTTCGAATACAGTATATGTTCCAAAACCCTACTGCAAATCGACGTTAGTGATATAGGCCTGTTATTAAGTGGATTACTTCTACTTCCTTTTTCGGGTATTGGTGTGACTTGAGCAATTTTCCAGTCTTTTGGTACGGATCTTTCTGTGTGCAAGTGGTTGTATATAACTGCTAAATATGGCGCTATTTTATCAGCATACTCTGAGAGGGACCTGACTGGTATACAGTCTGGACAGGAGGCCTTGCCTTTATTAAGTGATTTAAGCTGCTTTGTTACACCGAGGATATCTACTTTTGTGTTTCTCATCTTGGCAGTTGTTCTTGATTGGAATTCAGGAATATTTACTTCGTCTTCTTTGGTGAAGGAGTTCCGGAAAACCGTTTTTAATAACTCTGCTTTAGTGGCACCGTCATCAGTGACTTCACCGTTGTTATCGCGCAGTGAAGGTATTGATTGCGTCTTGCCACTGGTGTGCTTTATGTATGACCAGAATCTCTTTGGGTTTTCTGCCAGATTTCGAGACAGAATATCGTTGTGGAAATTATTAAAAGCATCTCGCATTGAAGTACGCGCTATATTTCGAACTTCTGTAAAACTTTGCCAAACTTGGGGATTTTGCGTTCTTTTAAATTTGGCATGGATTTCGAAAACATCGATCATGTGGAACAACTCGCACTTTTCTCACATGACGTACTGAAAGCTTTGGATCAAAGCAGCCAGGTAAATGCAGAATTTCTTGATTTCCGAAAAGCATTTGACTCACTACCGCACCTATGCTTATTGTTAGAAGTACGATAATATGGAGTATCAAGTGAAATTTGTGACTGGCTTGAGGACTTTCTGGTTGGGAGGACACAGCGTGTTATCTTGGATTAAGAGTCATTGTAAGATGTAGAAGTACCTTTGGGTGTGCCCCTGGAAGTGTCTTGGGACCCTTGCTGTTCATGTTGTATATTAATGACTTCGCCGACAGTATTAATAGCAAAATCAGGCGTTTTGCAGATGATGCAGTTATCTATCATGAAGTACTATCTAAAAGAAGCTGCATAAATAGTCAGTCAGATCTTGATAAGATTTCAGTGTAGTGCAGAGATTGGCAACTTTCTCTAAGTGTTCAGAAAAGTAAAATTGTGCACTTCACACAACAAAACAATGTAGTATCCTCTGACTATAATATCAATGAGTCACTGTTGGAATCGGCCAACTCATACAAATACCTAGGTGTAACACTTTGTAGGGATATGAAATGGAATGGTCACATAGGTTCAGTTGTGGATGATACAGGTGGGAGACTTCGGCTTATTGGTAAAATACTGGGAAGTTCAATCAGACGAAAGAGGAGATTGCTTACAAATCAATCGTGCGACCGGTTCTAGAATATTGCTCAAGAGTGTGGAACCTGTAAAAATGAGGACTAACAGGGGCTACTGAACGTATACAGAGAAGGATAGCACGAATGGTCACGGGTTTCTTTAATTCCTGGGAGAATCTCACAGAGATACTGAAGGAACTGAACTCACAGACTCTTGAAGACAGACGTAAAGTATCCTGAGAAAGTCTTTTAATGAAATTTCAAAAATCGGCTTTAAATGATTACTCTAGGGATATACTACATTCCCCTACGTATCGCTCACACAAGCATCGTGAAGATAGGATTAGAATAGTTGCCGCACGCACAAAGACATTCAAACAATCATTTTTCCCGCGCTCCATACGTGAATGGAACAGGAAGAAATCCTAACTGGTACAATGGGACGTACCCTCTGCCATGCACCTCATTGTGGTTTGCAAAGTATAGATGTAAATGTAGACGACCACATTGATTGAACTAATGATCTAAAGTATACCACAATCAATTGGCTGGCTACGGAATTTACGGTTCCCGATTTCAATAAGGCGTCTGGTATTGTTAGATGTATTATGTGATTTTTCCGGATGAGGTTTTTTTTTCCGGTAGTACAATCAAGTGGTTTCATAGCTACATGAACAACAGACAGTAGTACATTACTGAATAATTGAAAAGTCGTGTTCTACGCTTCTTGTTTCAGGTGTTTCAGGCCGTTGCTCTACTCCCTATACCTCTATGATATCTTGATTTTTCAATCCTTTCATAAGCTTTCATTTGTCTGACGATGATCACAAGCTACATTTTAGCTACAAACTTGGGGATGATTCGTTGTCTAGACTGGCAGAAAATCTCGGCTTAACATAACTTGCAAAGAAACCTCTGCTAGGTCCATTTGTAATCCAGACTCAAACAGTGCATACTTTCGCGACTGTTTGTCTCACTTTCTTCTAGATGGCACCCACTTTTGATAACAAAAACCAGCGTAAATTTTAGATACAATTGTGGAAGAGTATCTTACATGGGCAGGAAATAGGACAAAACATTATTTTCTGTTTGTGTGCTCCTCAAAGATTTCTTAAGATCTAGATATCCTTATTAATGCAGAAACTTACAAGAACTCGTCTTACGAAATCTTCACCGCTGTAACGCAGTTCTACGTGTGCGATATGTAGGCTACAACTATCTGCTTCATCACCTTACTGTCTGATACGTTTAACTAGACTGGAAGTGACCGGACAAGCAGTGTGGTTAACACTGTTCCTCAGCCTAAACTTACCTTGTACACCTCACCTCCTACCTCACGCACAGTATCTGCTGCATCAGCATGACAACAGTAGGTCTGGTATGTTAGCTGTACCTGTCCATGGGACAAAAATATTTTGAAACTACCTCTTCACGGTCACTATTAGTTTCTATAAGCAACTAGCCCTTATGACCCAACACTACGATGGCATTAAGAAGAAACGGAACAACTTTCTGATAACGCCACACCAAGGTCGTCACAAAAATAGCAAAAATAATCTCTCTCACAGCGCAGGAGTGAAGGGAAGCGTACCTTCTTATCTCATTGCTTTTTATTGCTCACTTTGTTTTTCGCTTCTCTTTCACAGTTAATCATTCTATTTCATTACCTTCTTTCACAGTTAGTAATTCTACCTTATCACACTGGACTCGCATTCGGGAGGACGACGGTTCAATCCCGCGTCCGGCCATCCTGATTTAGGTTTTCCGTGATTTCCCTGAATCGCTCCAGGCAAATGCCGGGATGGTTCCTTTCAAAGGGCACGGCCGACTTCCTTCCCCGTCCTTCCCTAATCCGATGAGACCGATGACCTCGCTGTCTGGTCTCCTTCCGCAAACAACTCAACCCTCTACCTTATCGTCTTCTTCTCTTGCCTCATCGTTTGCATTCATCTGTTTAATCTATTTGTATTCTTCACTTTTAGAGCTAATATAGTCCAGTCATATTATTATTATTATTATTATTATTATGCCTGGCTGATACATCTGGAATTGCCCTGGCATTCACTTCGCCTGTTTTCTATTAGAAATGAAAACAACAAGTCAACTGCGTTTGTAACGTACTATCGAAAAAGATTCATTTCCATGTATTCGTGAAAACACCTTTGCAATATTGAAACAGTTTCTGTACGCTTTGTGCAGCTGCTTCGCTTGTCTACAACGCTATTTTGTAAAGGTCTGTATGGCAACATCTCTTCGTAGTTCTATAAGCGAGCATTGTTTTCACCTACAGACGTTTGTGCTGTCAAAATCCTGTCAGGTGTCAGGGATTTCCTTAAGTTGACTCGACCGTAGGAGTGTGTTGGCAGCAAAGAATAAATGTATTAAAACTTTATGCATCATGTGGCATTTTTTCACGCATCTCACTGTTTATGTCGTCATACATCCTGAAGTATGATGGTTAGGTGGTTTTTATACCCACAGCGGTTGTTGCCTGACAATAAGGGATATGTTTACCAAGTGTGGTTGCCATCGGTCCAGCAGTATAGGAGATGCAGAACATACACATATACATACATAAATCCATTTTTATAATATATTTTGATATTATTATTATTGTTATTATCTACATATTATTATTATATCTGATTATCTTATTATTATTATTATTATTATTATTATTATTATTATTATTATATGCTTGTTGTCTGATAGTTATTAACACTAATTTATTTTAGTTTCACTGCCAGCCTTATCATTTGCAATAACCAACGTGCGAAGGATGCATGAGTAGATATAAGGGAAAGCCTCATGGCTTTAGTTTTGCCATGTAAAATAAATGTGTATCAAAATACAAGTCACTTGAAATCAGAGATTCAGAAATTATAAAAGGCAAAGCTGAATACTTTTGTCTTATAGGCAGTTAGGCCATCGTCTATGTTTCCATGCTTCATACTGAAGTAACCATCGTAAGGTCTAAAGACGCAGACAGTACTTCCCAAACTGTTTATAGTTAGCTGCAACTGGGAATCGAGTAGATGCGCCAGGAGCAGGAGAAGTTTTTTTACACACAGTATTTAGTTTAGTTTTCATTCTGACGTACTTCTAAAAATAAATGAACTGGATTTGTGTATTTTACTGTGTTGACTGGTGTGTACCAACGTATTCTAAGTTCTTTCAAAAATTTTAATGGATTTGCATAGCGTGAGCTTAGTTTGTAGTATAGTATAAACCAGAAGTAACATGGTAGATACATAGTGAATCTAGTGACTACTTGGATCAATGTTGCATTCCTTGAGGTATAGGCGAACACTAATGAAGGATGGATAGGGACTGCACCAGCTGTGCGCGGATGCACAGTGAACTGGTCACTGTTTGTGAATAGCTGGAAGTTAAACTGGCCGCGGTCTGCACGCTTCAGACCACTGCCCAGAGCTGCGGCGGCGATGGGCCACCTGAGACGAATGCTGTGGCACCTATAGTGTGCCTACAGCGTCACCTGGGGTCCCCAATACCGCAGCACCTTCTGATTCACTGAACCTGGCTGGTCCACACGCACCTGACGGTGAACGGCGAAGCGTGGTAGGGAAGCGAGTCTCAGCACCGGAGGCGAAAATGAGTATTGGCCGCACCGCCGACCTCTTGCACCTTAAAACCAGTTTTGAGGTATTGCCCACTGCTGAAAGTAGATCCGAGCCAGCACAGGGCGCTTCGTCTGTTGGGACTGGGGCCGATTTTCCTGGAAGGCCCGAACAGCGTATTAGATGTGTGATGAAGCCCCTTAGGATTGGATTGGATTGGTTGGGGGAAGAGACCAAACAGCGAGGTCATGGGTCTCATCGGATTAGGGAAGGACAAGGAAGGAAGGAAGTCGGCCGTGCCCTTTCAAAGGAACCATCCCGGTATTTGCATGGAGTGATTTAGGGAAATCACGGAAAACCTAAATCAGGATGGCCGCACGCGGTATTGAAGCGTCGTCCTCCCGAATGCGAGTCCAGTGTTGCCCCTTAGGGAAACAGCGGACAGTTCGACATGGAAGGCCAGTGTTCACTCTGTTTGCTTGCCGGTGGTGCGGGGATTGGGGCGGAGGGGGGGGGGGAAGGGTTACATCCAAGATTCGGAGAATGCTCTGGCGGCAGTGCTTGAGCGCTCGGGGTGCACCCGGCTGCAAATTGTGGTTCATATCGGCACGAATAACACCTCCCACTTAGGTTCAGAGACCAACCTCGGTCTCTCGGTTCCGAGACGTCTGCAGACACGTCTTCGCCCTGGGATCTCACTGACTGGAGGAGAACTGTCTTCGGTGTAGTCCACTTCGAACAGAGCGTCGATGGCCAGTGATGACGTGTTGGGAGACGCCCCGAACAGCAATCGGATACTAAACTGACTGTCAGCTACCATACCGCCCAACAACTAGGAATGATGATCCGGGTGCCATTTCATTTCGTAATAGGACCTCGTTGGTTGTCATCCACTGCACTCTCACAGCACAGCGTACGTCGACGATATTATATATATGTTATGCCCCGTTTTGCTGCCCCTCATGGCAAGCCATCCTGGGCTTACGTTAGCCGCACACTACGAGAGTTTCTAGTGCTTATCAAACGCTACATTGGCCAGCAATTGGGAATTTTGGAACGTTTTGGGCAGGGCTCCCCAAACAGATAGGGATTTTGGCGATTTAACAGGCCAATTGGATAGAATTTGGCACTAAATTTGATATGACCTCCAACAACTGTCAGTCAATGCCAAGCTGAATAACAAATAATGGTTCAAATGGCTCTGAGCACTATGGGACTCAACATCTTAGGTCATAAGTCCCCTAGAACTTAGAACTACTTAAACCTAACTAACCTAAGGACATCACACACACCCATGCCCGAGGCAGTATTCGAACCTGCGACCGTAGCAGTCCCGCGGAAGCTGAATAACAGCTTGCATAAGGGCGAGAGGTGGACCAGCGCGTTATTGACGTGCACGATTTCTTTCTCTGGAATAAATCATCCAAATTTTTTGAAACTGTAATCAGTTATTTGTCCATATATGTATGTCATGTCTACAGATTTCCGTCCCATACGGGTAATTCCTTCGTGGCGCTTCTTTTTTTTTTTGCCTTGGAGTGTACAACGATACAAGAATCAGAGCATGGAACTGTTTGCACAGTGCAGGATAGTGTGTTCCAGAGGTGGGTAGCAGCAACGGAGGAGCAGTTTGCGAAAGTTTTCGCTTTATGGATGGCCACAGCTATGGCACTAGATAAGTGAGACCTTCCGTTTCGATCATGATATGACGGGTGGGTAATCTGTGACCCGAGATACTCGTGTGCATGACCACGGAGGAGCCGATGAAGTAGGCTTAAAAGGAGACCGCGCCTACTCGTCGTCACCGATTTCGTCCACATTTATGGTATATGCAAGGCTTGGTCAGAAATGATAGTGATGGTAATTGGAGCTCCAGATGGCCATGGTTTTGAAAAAGTAGCATTTTTGGTGCTGGTTGGGCGAGGTATGAGCCATTTATATTACAGTAGTTTACAAGCAGCGGTTGTAGCGGCGGGAAGAGCAAAGAACGGAAATCCGAAGGTCGTAGGAAAGAGCCCCTATGACGAGGCCTTTTCTTAATCATCAATTTTTACGCTATTTATTCTGGAAACAGCCCGAAATATCAACAAATTAACCTACTCATATAAGCGCAATATGGTATACCCCTTTCTGCAACGTTATTGCCAGCAGACTACATATGCTTAAAACACAGTACTGGCTCTTTTGGGCCGAGAGTTCAAAAAACGGTGGGTGAGTAGGCGGCGAAATATAGAAATGTCGACTTTGTGCACTATACAGAATTTATTTGGCTGGTGCGATGAAGCCCTACGTGAAAGAGAACAGACTACTTCTGTTAATTCACCCGATGGGAAGACAAGCAAATCCACAATTATACGTCGTGGTCTTTCGAGATGTGGGCGAACTATTATCGTGCAGTACTACACTGATTCTCCCCAAAAACACCCCGCTAGTGCAACACTGCGATGTTGACTTTTATTGTCAGGTGAAGAATTTAATCAAAAAGCTGCAAAACTGCTCTCATCTCATCGAGAGAGAAAAAGAAATCGGACCCCATGAAGGCTGCACCAAAATGCATTCAGTTGTACATCATCAGCTATCGTCGCCAATATTTGCCGAAATGATGCGTTACGCATGGTTTGCTGCCAATTCGTGCGAAAAAAGCCATCCATTCATGAGCTTAAACCAAGTTTGTTTTTCTATAGAAACTTTAAAACATCTTTGTAATAGTAAAACTGCATCGTTTGTAACATGTTCAAGATGTCGAGAAAGTTACTGTTCCCTTTACTATGAACATCACCCCAGCATGTGTAAATCATCAACCATGAAATAATAAAAGTATCTAACTTTGTATACGAAGTTCACATGTACGCCTTATAATACCTTCCTGAAAGTCTATTTCCAATCCCAAATTTTCCTTTGTCTTTTCTTTTCATGCCTTTTATGAAAATACTAGCTGGCGTACCCGGCTTCTCTCGGGGAGTTGATATGAGATTGTGTGGTAGTTGGAATAAGGGATAAACTGTAAAGTATAAGAGGTATAAGAATTTTATTGAAAACGTATTCTATTTCCAATACTTTTCAAATCACAAGAGATAAAAAAATTGTTAAAAACATATTCTAACTATTTACAATACTTGTTGATATTCGAATTTCCTACTTGCGAGCAAGCTACTTACAGAGGACAGTGAATGAAGCAGGAGTCTTTGCGGTTGTTGAAGCAATATTTTAAAGTTTGTCCTTGCGCTTTATTGATTGGAAATCTGTAGCCTAATCTGATGGGAAATTGCAGTCTTTTAAATTGGAATGGCAGAGATCACTCGCATTCTCGGTATAAATGATGTGTGTCCTTTGTATTACCGAGTCATAAGTTCGGCTTCGATTATGTTATTCGATAGGTGTTTGACTTTCATCTTTGTTCCATTACATAGTTTTGATGAGTTGAGATTTCTTAGTAGTGTGGTCACGGGCGCTAAAGACTACACTGTTGAGCGCCCATAACACCATATCCATCCACCAGTGTGATCGGAGATGCAATTTTAAGTCGAAGGCAGTGTAATGGCATTCCTGGTACTTGGAAAGAATAAGAAAATTTGTAGGGAACTTCACACTTCCTTCAACGGTTACCATCGTGACGATCGATTTGTGTATCGTGTCTACACCGAGAATCTTCTTTATAATATTAAAGTTGATATCGTCGACAATATTATTTTCAGTTGCCAAAATTGCCCTTTCAAATAGCCAGACCGGATGGGTATAGTCATTTTCGGCAGTGGCTATGTTCCAGAAATCGCTGTTGAGTTTAATGAGGCCGCTCTTGTGGCCAGTAGGATATTTGCCCTCACCTATTTGTAAAAGCTGTTATGGAAAATGTTTCATCTTTCGATTGTTCAACTCTCATACTTTTGGTTAGTCGTAGTATTTACATGTGTCGCCAGAGATGAGATATTTGTAGCTGTTCTGCTGGTCTTGACTTGGGCATAGCTGTAGGTGTTCAGCAAATCTGCTGACACTACGAGTAGAGCTCCTCCCATGACTTCAGCGTTTCTTCACAAATCTCATAATGCACTGTCCATTGCTTCGAGTGAATTTTTATGTACCATTGTACATTCGTCCCAGAAGATAATTTTAACTGATTTTGAAGTTCACCTAGTCCAGGTGCTCTCGAGATTTTACATACCGGGAATTATTCTTCTGCTATATTTAGTGATAGTTATAGGGCGGAATGGGGAGTTCGTCCTCTTACCATAAGTGTGACTGCAATGCCGGATGATGCTAGTGCAAATGTGATTTGTTGTTTAGTATATATTTCCCCCAGCAGTAGATTTATTAGAAATGTTTTCCCGATGCCGGCTGGAGCGTTCAAGTAAATAACTCCGCCAGTGTTGATGTCGATCCGGTCCATGACAACGCTGTAAATTTCGTTTTGTCATATTGCAGCGGTTTGTTGTGAGCAATGTATTGAAGAAATTCGTTGACGTTGTGGTTTTTTTTTTATAATTTCGAAGATTAGCACACCGACAGCATCTTTTCGTGGTGCTTGCAGCCCATGTTGTACTAAGCTCTTGTAGTTTATTGCTAAATATTTATCTTCTGGGTTAGTGAGTGTTCCATTGAAGATGGTATCGTTTACTTCGATGGTAAGTTCAGGATGAGCTTGTCTGATTTGGTCGATGTCATCACTCATTCTCTCTTTGAAGGAGTCCCATACATCTAAATCTACATCTACATCTACATCCATACTCCGCAAGCCACCTGACGGTGTGTGGCGGAGGGTACCTTGAGTACCTCTATCGGTTCTCCCTTCTATTCCAGTCTCGTATTGTTCGTGGAAAAAGGATTGTCGGTATGCCTCTGTGTGGGCTCTAATCTCTCTGATTTTATCCTCATGGTCTCTTCGCGAGACATACGTAGGAGGGAGCAATATACTGCTTGACTCCTCGGTGCAGGTATGTTCTCGAAACTTTGACAAAAGCCCGTACCGAGCTACTGAGCGTCTCTCCTGCAGTGTTTTCCACTGGAGTTTATCTATCATCTCCGTAACGCTTTCGTGATTACTAAATGATCCTGTAACGAAGTGCTCTGCTCTCCGTTGGATCTTCTCTCTCTCTCTTCTATCAACCCTATCTGGAACGGATCCCACACTGTTGAGCAGTATTCAAGCAGTGGGCGAACAAGCGTACTGTAACCTACTTCCTTTGTTTTCGGATTGCATTTCCTTAGGATTCTTCCAACGAATCTCAGACTGGCATCTGCTTTACCGACGATCAACTTTATATGATCATTCCATTTTAAATCACTCCTAATGCGTACTCCCAGATAATTTATGGAATTAACTGCTTCCAGTTGCTGACCTGCTATATTGTAGCTAAGTGATATGGGATCTTTCTTTCTATGTATTCGCAGCACATTACACTTGTCTACACTGAGAATCAATTGCCATTCCCTGCACCATGCGTCAATTAGCTGCAGATGCTCCTGCATTTCAGTACAATTTTCCATTGTTACAACCTCTCGATATACCACAGCATCATCCGCAAAAAGCCTCAGTGAACTTCCGATGTCATCCACAAGGTCATTTATGTATACTGTGAATAGCAACGATCCTACGACACTCCCCTGCGGCACATCTGAAATCACTCTTACTTCGGAAGACTGCTCTCCATTCAGAATGACATGTTGCGTTCTGTTATCTAGGAACTCTTTAATGCAATCACACAATTGGTCTGATACTCCACATGCTCTTACTTTGTTCATTAAACGACTGTGGGGAACTGTATCGAACGCCTTGCGGAAGTCAAGAAACACGGCATCTACCTGGGAACCCGTGTCTATGGCCCTCTGCGTCTCGTGGACGACTAGCCGTTTTTGGATCCGATGGGTTACATGTTGTTAGAATTATGGCGAATAGGTCTCTCATTTGTTCAGCTGAGGCTGTGAGTGAGACTTCTTGTAGTGTAAATCCCCAGCGGTTGTCGTTTTCCAGTAGTCCTCAGCCTTGGCATGCTTCTCTGTACGTCTGGCGTAGGTAACCGTCAACAGCGTTGAGACCGTGGAACTTGTTGATCCCCGTGTTTCGCGTAGCAGCAGCTGGAGCTAAAAAACATTCGGCGTTGTTTGGATGTGTATACTCGGCCTAGTCCGCCAGTGTTCATGATATCTGAATGATATCCTACTGGAATTCCTTGTTTTCGTCGTCGAAAGCTTTTTCTTGTTGTGTTCCAAGTAGCCAACGTCGACGTATAGTAATGTTTTCACAAATGGATACGTTTGGCACAGTTTCTAAAAAACTGTTAATGTTGTGTTCTGAGGTGATTCGCTTGCAGTTTTTGTGGCGGAATCTTCTGTGAATTAAACTTTCTGTCCATTCCTCAAATGTACTGCTGGGTGTCGCACAGTTGGTTCGCGTTCGTGTAGGGGAAAACCGAAAAGCCGTCACGATACTGTTGATGTATTTTCCAGTTTGGTACATGGAGACCTCGTCGTTTCTGCTTTGTTGTTCGCTATCTTTGGCTATTTGAAATAGTGCATTATCACTGCTTTTGTTCACATGCTTGCAGACATATTTGATGGATTTCACTGAATTGCAGTATTGGTTGGTTGGTTAATTTGGGGGAGGGGCCCAAACAGCGAGGTCATCGGTGCATCGGATTGGGAAGGATGGGGAAGGAAGGCTGCCGTGCCCTTTCAAAGGAACCATCCCGGCATTTGCCTGAAGCGATTTAGGGAAATCGCAGAAAACTTAAATCAGGATGGTCGGACGCGGGTATGAACCGTCGTTCCCCCGAATGCTACTCCAGTGTGTTAACCACTGCGCCACCTCGCTCGGTAATTGCAGTATTCTACATTCATGTGTGCTTGGAACATTTTTGAAAGTAGTGTGTTTATGGTGCTACCCACTGATTATCTGTTTCCAGTTCGTCGCTGCCTCATATTCGTATTTTTGCTGTGAACCCTCCGTTTGTTGGTGATCGTCTTCTGTATTTGGGATAGCCATCAACTCCGGTTTGTGTATCGTCCAAGAATGGTTTTGGTTTTTTTTTGTACATTTTCCGTCATTCACACATGGCGAATTGGGGTTTAATGGCCCGCATGGTCGGTGAATCATATTTTTCACTAGTATGTCGTACCGTTCCAGATGTTCTTGTGGATTTGGAAATTCAGCTTGGATGATTTTGTCCATATCTGTTGGATGAATTCTGTTGTGTAGCCGCCGCGCGGAGTGGCCGCACGGTTTGTGTGTGTGTTGTTCTTAGCATAAGGTAGTTTAAGTAGTGTGTACGTCTAGGGACAGATGACCTCAGCAGTTTGGTCCCTTAGAAATTCACACACATTTTTTGTTGTGTAGCCATATGAGACTGTGTGTGAGAGGCAGTCCTTGTTTTTGCCATTCGATTGTCTACATCCAGCATCTAACGGTTCCAAAGACGTGGTATTTTGTGATGACTTCAATAAATATCGTTTATTTTTGTCGGAAAACTCGGCTATTATGTCGTGTTGATCCATGAGGGATTGTCTGTATCTTTGTTGTTCTTTGATTTCTAGCCACGACGAGTTGCATGTGCATTTTATGAAGAGGTCAGGTCATCCATAATTTCTTATGTAAGTCATGGTATCTTCAGTGTATTTGTATGATGAGGGTGAGATTACCATTGTTCCAATGTCGTCAATGTTTCCGTGATTTACGATTGCGTCTCGAAGGTGGATGTATTATTCCGTGCATAGTTTCTTCTGATTCTGTCTTATGTAAAACATCCGTTCCGCTTCTATTTTCTGTCTACATACCCACCAGGAATTGTTAGAATAAACGGCGAGTGTTGAGAAAGTGGTTGTATATATCATTGTCTCTTATCATTAAGTGGTAAGCATAGAACTCCTTGGAAGTGACTTCTTTATTTGTTTCTACGCCTGTTTCAGGTTAAATTTGTTTTACATTAAAATGTTATCCGTCCTCTCCGTCCAGAGATATTGATGTATATAGCGGGGCATCATATGACCGGTGTGTCTCTACAATGCATTGTAGTCCTTCTCTTCTTCGCTGTACAATTGTCACGGCTTGTGTTTTCATTGTCAACGATTAAGATGGCGACTTCGTCTGTGGTGCATTAAACCGACTTCGTGTTCTCCAGTGGTCTTTTGTCAGCTCGTATCAAAACTTTATAGTCATCAGATATCATTCGGCCTCGAGCTGATTTGAAGAACGTTAACCAGTTGATTGTACTCGTGTAATATCCTCTCTACATCTCGGACTACTTCTCGTCTCAGTCCACTGATATTTGTGCATGGTTGATCAATTTCTAAAAAAAATGGCTCTGAGCAATACGGGACTTAACATCTTAAGTCATCAGTCTCATAGAACTTAGAACTACTTAAACCTAACTAATCTAAGGACATCACACACATCGATGCCCGAGGCAGGATTTTAACCTGCGACCGTAGCGGTCGCGCGGTTCCAGACTGAAGCGCCTAGAACCGCTCGGCCACTTCGGCCGGCGATCAATTACTATTTCTCAAATTCTGATGACATATACATGCAGAAATTTATGGTCGTTTTGGGCAGTGATAGTAACGATCCCATGTTGCGATAGATTTATCCTTCGATAGAAAAAAAAACATAATCGATTTCATCTCTGTTCGTGTTAATCGAAGTGGCGCCGAAAGAAGTCATTTTGAAACAGGCGTTGTACGCTTTTATATTTTGAAGAAAGTGTTTTGATTCTGGAGTTTCCTCGGTCATATAATGTAAAAGGTCCTGCGGAGATGCTTCCAGTGGTGGTAACTGAATTTTTGCATTTATGCAACAGAATCCTCACGATCCTCTCTTCTCGCGCACCAACCGCTCCTTGGAACCTCCGCTAAAATAAATGGCAGATGTTTTGCTCGACCCACGTCAGAAGAAGTATTTTCTCTAAACGCTTGGCCATCTGGAGCTCGCACTTCAGTCACTTTCATTTCTTGCTGAGCCCTGTGTATACAAGGAGATTTCAGTTAGCAATACAACACGCTCTTTTATCGGCCAGTTTCAAGTGAAAAAAAGCAATATTTGTTGTGGGACATCTTGGAATGTACAGGCTTCAGTTCCTGTAGTTTAATGGAGTTCCGACAGGTGGCGACGCTGTTGGTAGCCTTCTACATGGTGTTTGTAATGGAAGTGCGTTACAAGCAGAGAGCTGTCATGGAGTTTCTTTTGGTGGACAACCAGAGCATCGCTGATATTTATAGTCACCTGCATAGTGTCTACGAAGACCTGGCAGTGAACAAAAGCACGGTGAGTCGTTGGGTGAGTCCTCTGTCATCATCGAAGCAAGGTCGCGCACACCTGACCGATCTCCCGCGTGGGCCGGCAACACACAGCTATAATGCGAATGAGTAAGAAAATCAAACCCGTAATGTTCGGATACAGCATTAATAGTGTCCTGCATGACGAAGTCACGTCGTTTAAATATCTGGACGTAACGTTGCAAAGTGATATGAAATGGAACGAGGATATGAGGATTGCGGCAAGAAAAGCGAATGATCGTCTGCGGTTTATTGGGAGACTTCTAGGAAAGTACGGTTCATCCATAAAAGAGGCCGCATGCAACCTGTTCTTGAGTACTCCTCGAGACTTTGGGATCCGTACCAAGCCGAGTTAAAGGAAGACATCGAAGCAATTCAGGGGCGGGCTGCTAGATTTGTTGCTGGTGCGTTCGAACAACACGCAAGTCTTACGGACGTGTTGCGGGAACTGAGATGGGATTCCCTGGAGGAAAGGCTACGTTATTTACTAGGAACACTATCGAGAAAATTTTTAGAATCGGTTTGTGAATATGACTGCCCAACGATTCTGTTACCTCCAACATACATTGCGCGGAAATACCACGAACATAAGATACGATAAAGTAGGGCTCGTACGGCAGCATATAGACAGTCGTGTCTCCCTCGTTCTGTTCACGAGTGTAACAGAAAAGGAAATGACTAGTAGTGGTACGGGGCACTCCGCCACGAAACTTGGGTGGATTGCAGAGTATCGATGTAGGTGTAGATGCGGATGTGACTCCTGTGATACTGGAACGTGTGGACACTCTCATTCGAAGTGAACCCTAAAAAGTTTTGGTCATATGTAAAATCGGTAAGCGGATCTAAATCCCCTATTCAGTCACTCGTTGACCACGATGGCACCGAAACAGAGGACGACGGAAGAAAGGCAGAAATACTGAATTCAGTGTTCCGAAACTGTTTCACTGCGGAAAATCGTAACACGGTCCCTGACTTCAGCCGTCGCACGGACGCCAAAATGGAAAATATTGAAATAAACGATATCGGAATTGAAAAACAACTGCTATCACTTAGTAGCGGAAAAGCATCCGGACCAGACGAGATACCCTTAAGATTCTACAGTGATTATGCTAAAGAACTTGCCCCCTTTCTATCAGCAATTTATCGTAGATCGCTGGAAGAACGTAAAGTACCTAGCGACTGGAAGAAAGCGCAGGTCGTTCCCATTTTCAAGAAGGGTCATAAATCAGATGCGAATAATTATAGGCCTATTTCGCTTACGTCAATCTGTTGTAGAATAATGGAACATGTTTTGTGTTCTCGTATTATGACGTTCTTAGATAATACAAATCTCCTTCATCATAACCAACATGGATTCCGCAAACAGAGATCATGTGAAACTCAGCTCGCCCTATTTGCCCAAGAAATTCACAGTGCCGTAGACACTGGCGAGCAGATTGATGCCGTATTCCTGGACTTCAGGAAGGCATTTGATACGGTTCCGCACTTACGTTTAGTGAAAAAAATACGAGCTTACGGAATATCGGACCAGGTTTGTGATTGGATTCAGGATTTCCTAGAAGAAAGAACACAACATGTCATTCTTAACGGTTCAAAATCTGCAGATGTAGAGGTAATTTCGGGAGTACCGCAAGGAAGCGTGATAGGACCTTTATTGTTTACAATATACATAAATGACTTAGTTGACAACATAGGTAGCTCCGTGAGGCTATTTGCAGATGACACGGTTGTCTACAAGAAAGTAGCAACATCAGAAGACTCGTACGTACTCCAGGAAGACCTGCAGAGGATTAATGCATGGTGCGACAGCTGGCAGCTTTCCCTAAACGTAGATAAATGTAATATAATGCGCATACATAGGGGCAGAAATCCATTCCAGTACGATTATGCCATAGGTGGTAAATCATTGGAAGCGGTAACGACCGTAAAATACTTAGGAGTTACTATCCGGAGCGATCTGAAGTGGAATGATCACATAAAACAAATAGTGGGAAAAGCAGGCGCCAGGTTGAGATTCATAGGAAGAATTCTAAGAAAATGTGACTCATCGACGAAAGAAGTAGCTTACAAAACGCTTGTTCGTCCGATTCTTGAGTATTGCTCATCAGTATGGGACCCTTACCAGGTTGGATTAATAGAAGAGATAGACATGATCCAGCGAAAAGCAGCGCGATTCGTCATGGGGACATTTAGTCAGCGCGAGAGCGTTACGGAGATGCTGAACAAGCTCCAGTGGCGGACACTTCAAGAAAGGCGTTACGCAATACGGAGAGGTTTATTATCGAAATTACGAGAGAGCACATTCCGGGAAGAGATGGGCAACATATTACTACCGCCCACATATATCTCGCGTAATGATCACAACGAAAAGATCCGAGAAATTAGAGCAAATACGGAGACTTACAAGCAGTCGTTCTTCCCACGCACAATTCGTGAATGGAACAGGGAAGGGGGGATCAGATAGTGGTACAATAAGTACCCTCCGCCACACACCGTAAGGTGGCTCGCGGAGTATAGATGTAGATGTAGATGTAGATCACAATCAAACACGTCGCTAACTGGACATTGGTAGAGCTGACACATTCTTCCACCAGCTGGGGTACTCGAAGGTGTGTGACCGTTAGATTCCTCGCCGCGTAACAGAAGATCACAGACAGCAACGAAAGACCATCAGTTTAGACCAATGAAGGATGCACTCTGTGGGAAACAGTTCGTAGATGATTAGATGGTTACTTATGCAGCAAGACGGTGTCTCCGAAAGCGACCTGTAGAGTGTTACCATGCGGACGTAAGGCCCTTCCAGTATGGTGACATAAGGCCGTCGCTTTCAACGGAGATTGTGTTGAAGAATAGGGTTTTATAGCCAGAAGAGTGGGGAATAATGTTGTGTATTGGAATCCGGAACAAAATCACTACAAAAAAAGTAAAATTACCAAACAAGCAGTAACCAGTCGCAAAATCATGTTTTATTTATTTACTTTTGCAAATGCTAACACCGTTTTACGTTTTGGCGTTATGATTAACTTTTGCTCTTCGATAATATGATAAATAGTTTTAAAAAATTTTTAAATGCTTTTTAAAATTTTTTTGTGGTGTGCTTCTCACCTATGTTTGTTCCTTTTTACTAATTTGTACTTTCGGTTTTTGGCGCATATAACTGTACTATGTGGTTCACAAAATCTTTGTCAATATATCCATTATTTGTAAATATTTTAGTATTTTATCATTATATTTTATCTCACTTTGTATATCATTTCTTCTTTTCATTTTTATTTTAGCTGTATCTTTTCGCATAGAGGGCGGGTTTGCTTTGCAGCGCCCCCTTATATTTTCTCGTTGTTATAGTTAATTCTCGATGTATCACTTTATGCTTGTCCTCTGCTTAAGACTGTGTTACTACTCACGGCACATATTCGTTGAAAGGTAAATTTATATGTGCATTTTAAATGGTTTAATGCGTCTATATACATTTAATTGGTTTTACGTTGTTTTATGTACATTTATTCATTTGGTCTCTGTATTCGTAGCACCGATGATGGCTGTTAATCACTTGAAATCGATTTAAAAATTAGCAAAAGTAAATAAATAAAACATAGTTTTGCGACTGGTTGCTGCTTATTTGGTAATTTTATGGTTTACGGTCGCTGCACAACTTGGAAACCACATGGAGCCCACCATTCATTACAAAAAAAGTGTTGCATTACTTACTGAACTCCTCTCGTACTATGAATTTGGACGAAACCGGCGATAAGGAGTAGGCGTAGTCCCCCTTTTAGGGTGCGGCAGTCACGTAACTCGTCTGTCCGCAACAACCTGAGTTTATGTAGTACTGACGCCGTAAAATGGACAGACGTTACGGATGTAACGCATACAAGCATTCATGGTTAGTTCTAACCGTGTAGAGGTCTCACTATTCGTGCCAAGTTGGGTTATATCACGACAGTGGAGGTCCGGTATAAAGAGTGATTGCACATCTTTACGTTTCACGCCCCGTAGAAATACGTTCAGAAAGTCTTTGAAGGCATAAAGATAAGCAGAAGTGTCCATGCATGCGGCCGCAGTATTACCTGCCCAGCTGAGATGCTCATCTGAAGTTACATCTAAGTTCTTCCCTGTTTGGGGATGGATATTGGAATACGGTCGAGAAGAAAGGAGCGAACAGTTCGCAGAATTCAAAACAAATAATTTGTAATGGGATGCTACAATTACTTGGGACATTTTCACATTTAGGTTAAGCCCTCAGTTTTGCGCCCATCGTACCACTGAAGACAGATCAGCATCCATCTGCCCGATCGCAGTACTGACAGCTACATCTACATCTACATGGATACTCTGCAAAACACATTTAAGTACCTGGCAGAGGGTTCATCGAACCACCTTCACAATTCTCTTTTATTCCAATCTCGTATAGCGCACGGAAAGAATGAACACCTGTATCTATCCGTACGAGCTCTGATTTCCCTTATTTTATCTTTGCGATCGTTCCTCCCTATGTAGGTCGGTGTCAACAAAATATTTTCACATTCGGAGGAGAAAGTTGGTGATTGGAATTTCGTGAGAAGATTCCGTCGCAACGAAAAACGCCTTTCTTTCAATGATTTCCACCCCAAATCCTGTATCGTTTCTGTGACACTCTCTTCCATATTTCACGATAATACAAAACGTGCTGCCTTTCTTTGAACTTTTTCGATGTACTCCGCCAGTCCTGTCAGCAGTATTCTAAAAGAGGACGGACAAGCTTAGTCTAGGCAGTCTCCTTAGTAAGTCTGTTACATTTTCTAAGTGTCCTGCCAATAAAACGCAGCCTTTGGTTAGCCATCCCCCCCACAACATTTTCTATGTGTTCTTTCCAATTTAAGTTGTTCGTAATTTTAATACCCAGGTATTTAGTTGAATTTACGGTTTTTACATTAGACTGACTTATCCTGTAACCGAAGTTTAACGAGTTCCTTTTAGCAGTCATGTGGATGAATTCACACTTTTCGTTATTTAGGGTCAACTGCCACTTTTCGCAACACTCCGATATTTCTTCTAAATGGTTTTGCAGTTTGTTTTGATCTTCTGATGGCTTTATTAGTCGACAAAGGACAGCGTCATCTGCAAACAACCGAAGATGGCTCCTCAGATTGTCTCCCAAATCGTTTATATACATAAGGAACAGCAAAGGGTCTATAACACTACCTTGGGGAACGCCAGAAATCACACCTTTAGCTCTGACACTTGAAAGGGGACCATCAGACGGATTTCGATAAGTCCTCGGTATATTGTAGAGACTCATGTCTTGAGTACCTGGGTAGTGGCTTTTAATGCGATATCTTCGACGCTGAAGAGTTTTGCGTACCTTCTATATCCATAACAATAGCTACGTTTTGACGAAGCGAGCGTAGTGCAGCGGCTACGGTTCATGGCTACCGCGCTGGAAGTACGTGTTGAAATACTGCCCATGTACTTCTTTTCTTTCAGTTTCATCGCTCAGAATATCACTGAATAGTGTATATCACGCAAAAGTATTCAAAAAATAGTCATTTCAGCTGAAGTAATTTCGTTAATAAATCAGTCATTCCAGCACACTTTCTTCCAATGTCTAATCCGTTTGTACTTCGTAGTTCAAACATCTGAAACGTTCTAAAGAATTCGCAGCGATGGACGCCCCATTAGCAGCCGCTACAGACGAAAGTACTCATCCATATTTAAGATCTCCATTATGTGCTATGTTGGTGTATAAGTTCGTAGTATTTTTGCTTTGCGTGTTGGTTATTCCCTATGGCTGCATCTATCGATTATCCCTTTTTATTTTTAGTTCACTATCGTTATTTGTCTTTACATATTGTCACTTTGTTGTTTGAAGACAGCGAGTGGATCTGTGGACTCTAGAAAATGATGTGCCAAGTGGAGAAATCGGAACATTTCGGACATACCCTTCCGTTTGAGTTCAGTTGATGGGTAACACCAGCGGAGGCAGCCAGAATCGTTTGCGCCGTTTATGGAGATAATGCCATTGGACAGATCACGGTAAGAAAATGGTTTTCTCGTTTTACGGAGGATAGTTTCGAAATTAGCCATTCTCCACGTTCAGAAAGGCTATAGGGGTCTGATGAAGATCGTTTAAGCGCATTAATCCACAATCATCCATATCAAAGTAACTGGAATATGTTGACGAACTGTTATCATTCCATCATCGTGTGAAATTTTCATGCAGAGGAGATGCTAAAAAATCGGGTGTACGGTTAGCGCGTGCTCTAAGCCAAAATCACAACAATCAGTGGGTGGCCACATGTACCTCTGTTTGCTCGTCATTAGTTGGCTGGTGAACACCGACCATTCCTGTCCTGTATTGTCACTGGTGACGAGAAATGGCGTCTTTATGCTAACATAAGGGAAAGAAGGGAATGGTTGAACCCAAACAAAGCAGCAACTCCCCGTACAAAGAGCTGCGCGCATCCACAAAATATAATGATATGCATCTGATGGAACAGTGACTTTGTTGCGTACCACGAATTGCTTCTCCGGGTGTAACCGTCACTGCTCACACTTACTGTCAACAACTGAGACCTCTTGGTGATGCAATCAAAGAACAACGACCAGGAAGACTGTGTGAAGTGGTGCTACTCCACGACAATTCCCGCCGGCATTCTGCAAGATTGAAGAAAAACGCTATACAGGAGTTGGTTAGGAAGTCAGTCCGCACCCACTTTATTCACCTGATCTTGTATCCTCCGATTGTCACCTTTTCCGATGTCTATCTAACAACCTTCAAGGAACTTGTACTCAACACCACGTAATTTCTACAGTCATTGAATCGAAAAATTACCCCACCATTGGCAAACTGTTATAAATAGTGAGGGGAATGTATTATTGACGACTAGAGTCTCTGTTATTTGTATTTGCTGTGTTTATTAAACTTACGGAAAAACGCTGTGACCCTGTGCACCAACCAAGAATTAATACTGATCAAACAGGATGCCAGTACCAATTGACGTACAATAGGTCCCTTGCGTAACAAGGAGCGAAAATCTTCTCTGTGCTGAAAAGAGTTGAACAAGATTAGGCATTCCTTTAAAGCAGGATGTACTATAATTGCGAGTTCTCGTATGCGGAAACTGCTCGGGAAATTTCGTCGGATTGTCCAAAAAAGGGTTCACAAGTTGGCTCACAAATTAAAAAAATGAAATTGTGACCTGCACGAAGTCAGGACGGTTCACTAAAGTGCTGTACGAAGATTTTTTAAAATCTGTCATTCTTCCCCAGGTGCCACAAGATGAATTACTTTACCGCATTGATTTGTGGGGTGGGCAGACTGATCAGACACTTTGAGAGGCACCCACATGCCGTGCTCATACTGTGGCATCAAGCAGTCAGGCCTGCAAGATGAGTGGTCTGCCAAGCGAGTGGATTCATTCTTAGTTATCGAGTAATATTAGCTCTAGTACTCTCACTTAAGTTACAAGTTATCCTCCTATATGATTACTACGCAACGGAAACGCATATCTGACTATCAGTGATTTACAGAACTCTGACTGTACACTACGCACTGGCAGTACCACATTTTCTTTTTGTCTTTTATTTGACGGCTTTTATTAACACGTGGCCATCCCACTGAATATGAATGGCGCACACATTATAAATTCGGGACATTATGACAACATACAATTTGAAGGAATAGTCTACTAATCTCTTTCTTTTCACTAACTGATTTATTCTGATAAATTCCCTAACCTAAACACACAAATTCTATAACCTACAACAATTCCGCCCAGTGGGCATGGCTTTACATTAGTGAATCTCTATATTATGGTCTCGTAATTTATTTAACGCTACAGTGCACTTTCTGGATAGGTTGGTGGATCTTTTATTATACCTCACACTTCGACTCTCACAATCATCATCACGAAACTTTCCTCCAGACCGAGCGGTACAGAAGGAACAAGCATATCCCACTAATCTTTTGAAACTACTTCGCTACACACCCATGGAAACCACACATACCCAAATTACATGTCATACACCACACAACAATATAAAATACTACACAGAGAATGGTTACAACATTATCACTTTCAGCTTTCCCACTTCAATTAATATTGATCCCAGTTTCCACGACACTGCCCCACTTTGTAATTCTACTTTCCTACTGTGAACTCTGGAGATAAATGCACGTCTTCCTGTGCAATGCAAGCCAAGTGGCGTTGCTGGATAGACGGCCGACTCACCTTGCTCTCTCTCAGAGTTTGAGTCTAGCGTCACACGCAAGTTAATATTAATGTATTCATCACACACGCGAGTCCTCAATTGATTCCATGGACGAGTACTTCTCTTTATCCTTTGTCTCATACACAGATTGAGACTCACACAGTACTCACCACGTGGAAGTACTCGTCTCTTATTTCAAGTCCTGCACACGCCATTTCTTAAATATTTCAACTTATGGTACACACGCTATTTCTTAAATATTTCAACTTATTGTACACACGCTAGTAATTCAACTTAACTTAAGCACACGGAAGTATTTCAACTTATTGCTACACGTGGTTTCTTTGTGACCGTTGGTCACTTCCGAAGATTACTACAATCCCATTAATATTACCTGCCTGACATTTAATTCTCCCCACAAAAGTTCCTGAAATAGAGAAATTATTATTTCAAACTACTCTTAAATATTCCACATGCATACCATGCCTCCACTCTTTCGTCATTACGGAGCACATCTAAAACAGGTGTTAACAGCACAGGATCCAGCGGCAGAGTGCCGAAAACATGGCCGTTTTCGAGGTCCTCTCCACCTCTGCTGAAGTGGGGGAGCACCTTACTACCCTATTGGCCAGCTACATTTCAGGCGCTCAAAGCTCTGGTAAATTTCATCTCTTTGGTTCCACCAAAGGTGGCCAAAGGATCGACTCAAAGATGATCATATATTCACATTCACTATCTGTGGTTAGCAGACGACCATACATTCATTCATTTCAAAAGATCTCACCAAACTGGATGTAGGGATTTATTTTGTGGGAGTGCACATATGATAAATTAAATAAATAAATTGTCATTCATTCCTACACTGGTATCCGGCTTCGCTGTATTAATTGAAATTGAGTTATTTTACAAAAAAAGTGTTGTTCTGACGAAAATACTGAAGTATGTTGTACCTATATTCAATGTCGGGCGGTACTGTACCCTTTCACCACCGGCTACCCATGCAGAAAAAAATGGCACGGTACTATCCTTGCAATGCGAGGGTAGTTCCGAACATTTTTTTTTTTTTAAGAAAATTGTATTAGAACAAACATAACAAGTCATCAAAGTAACCAGGAGGAGACCTTAGCCCCTGGTGACCTCAAATTGACGACCAAATGTTGTTACTTTAGCAAATTTTTGACACAGTTGTTGCATTATTGTACTCTCCACAATCCGGAGTAACGTACACATACATAGTTACAACAATCCAAATGACAAATAAAACATCACATCATACAAATAAAATAAATAATGGTGAGATAAAAATTGGCTTAGTTACTGGGATCTTCGTTATTTTTATGAGTAATCCAAACTTCACTAATTCTATGACAAAAAATAAAAAAAATACTAATTGTACTCATGAAATTTTAAATAGCTCACCGTCCAAACACAGAGCAAGTAATCTGACATTCATAAATTGCGGGGTAAAAAACTTTACACAGCAAAGTCTAAATACAAAACAAAATCAACAGAAGAAAAAATTTCGTACACTAGTTACATGTAGAATGTCAGGCTCCATACCATTACTCTAAAATATACATCAAACCTACAGAGAAATAAAACTGAGAAGAAAAACAATGAAATATACCACAAGTTACATACTGGTTACGTAATATAGTTCGTCTAAGACATCATGTCATACCTAATTAACTATCATCACTTAGGCAATTGCCACAACTACTCGACTGTGAGTTTAACCTTATCCTTATCCACCAGTACAAATTCCTGCTGCTGAGCCAGTCAGTCCATCAACTTTGATCAATACACGCAGTAAATAGTTTAGCAATAAGTGCTTGAATCCACCAGTAGCTCTTGTATCTTACTCTACTGTTCATTTCTCTGTTGTTACACATTTAGACGACAAGAACTTGCATTTCGACTAGCCTTCTTTACACTTTAATGTGAAATATCACCACTGTGATAATGAAAATAAGTGGCTTCAGTCAACACACCAACACGATCATTACTGTCCAGGACATCAAAATGCATCAATTATTTCCGATATTTGATGTGCAATGCAAACTCTTGTCCCCTGTGACAACCTTACCGACCAATGTAACAAGAGCCGCTACGTTAATATTACGCCATTTCTAATGAAAATGCTACGTGAACTTGATAACCCAGAACAAACAAAAAACAAACACTAACTATTCTAAACACAAATGTTAATGAAATACAATTACACTTGCTGTCCCTTCAGGAATGAAACATATAAAAAAATTTACACAATTACAAGTATAAATACATTATTCCCTATCTTGCGAGTCACACGGAATCATTTCATTCTGTGATTTTCTTGGGGTCGAAAAAGTTGCTGACAGGTTCCCTAGAAACACTGTCTCGGTGTCAAAGCTCTCCCATGGTTACCCGGACGAAAGTCTTTAAGTCACTCAAATCGGCATTTTGAACACGCACTGATCAGTAAACTGTATCTCACATTAAACACAAATGTCATAGTCACTCTCAGCGTACCATCCACACGAATCTGGTCGTCCAAAAATGGCCCTACAACTACTATTACCCACGGTTCTGTCCTTTCAGTTCATGGTGTAATTAAAAGTCGTAAGTTCCAACAAACAGCACTTATTCCCGCACCAATTAAGGAAATGTCTCCCACTACAAACGCAAATGTCAATGTCCCACTCTGGTTTCTTGCGTTCATACAATAATTAGTCACCAAACGACAACTGTCCTCTTTAAGAATACCAAGCGTCCCACATGCAATTCACAAAGCACACTGAACAAGTCACTGCCAAAAGTTTATGGATCCCACCGTTCAGTGGTCAAGACAAAACAAAACGATCGTCCTGTCTGCTAAAGACAAAATCTTTTCCACCACTCACAACGTGGAAACACCAGTCCTTCACTTTCCACCTTATGGAGACATGCGAGCAGTCATCTTGTTTCACGGCTCCACAGTCCAGTACTAGTTAATAGTTGCTGGTAAAAAAATGCCCGCCGGGCTCTGCCGCGCGTCGTCCATTCTGCCGTGGCGCCGCCGCGCGCGCCCCGTTGAGCAGAAGAAACCACCCGCTGTTGCCTCCGCGGGATACTTTCCCTAGTCGAAAGGGTGGCGGAACTTATGAATGGCCAGTGGTACGTGCGTGTCGCCCCAGGCCGTTGACCTGCTGTAGCGGGCGCGTGGAGGGTACCTCGACCGGCAGTGGAGTGGTGAGTGCCGCGGCTCTGTCGCCCGTCGCCTGCTTGGCTTATGTGGTACGGGCGTGTTCTGTGTAGCCTCTCAGCGCTACGACACCCAATCAGTCAGACCCTTCCGTGCATCTCGCAACATTACAGACAAAAGGATATTGTTACATTATTTAAATACTCATTGATTACATGTATGATCTATTAGATACATTGGTAATAAAAGAACCTTTGTTCTAAAAAACATAAAATTATACACCCTAGTTTTCTACACCTACAACATCAACATTTATCTCTTTTCTATATACCGCCCATACTTGTGCTACTGATTGCACCTGTCGTCCCTCATACAAAACATGAAAGTGTTAAAAAAAAGGAATAATAAGCAATCTATACAGCTCATAATTACAACATCAAATAGTAGACTACTTTAACATCCTATCATAGTGAAAATATTAGAAACTGTTCTCCTAATACTACAATATACAACGCACCTTTGTGCTTGTGACAGACTGAAATTAATACCCCTTGAAAGTGTTCCAACAAAAAAAATAAGAAATCATCTACACAGCTCACAATTACCTATCACATGTTATTAAGTGGTAAACTACTTTAACATCCTAACACAATAAACATTTCAAAAACTGATGACTCTAAATCTACCACATACAATGCACCTTTGTGCTTGTGACACACTGAAATTAGTATCTCTTTATCTATTTTACACTTTATTATATATAACAACATTTCTAGGACACGTATGTACCATCCACATGTTAGATCCTGACCTGCCATCGAGGTTCATCCAAATCAAACAATACACAATAATGTTTCAGTTACAGATCGGTAGCATCCCCTTTACAGGAGTGTGCGCATTGATCACAGTACTCTACGACTCTCACTCACCAGACATCACATTTTCCTTCTCATTCAGTCCATTAATACACTAACAGAATAGGTCTAGAAGTCAGCTAACCTTAACACCACCACACTCACGACAACATACCATACCTTTGTTCCCTTATACTCAACCACATAACACATGAAGCTGTTTCGGAGATAGCTTTCCAGTCTCCAAATTCGTCCTTTCACTCTGGCACCTCTCTCCATCGGCTTACCTCTGCATTCCTCCTGCTAAATATCACTTAGAATTGCGACATTTCATCTAAGAACAAAAAAATACACAAATTACTCATCCTGCAAAATAACTGTACACATTCTTGGTACCGTTTTAATTAGTTATACTGGTACCAGGCTTCAACAACAACAAAAAATATTATTTTCACCAAATTGCAAATCTTATGGTAGGAATTAGATCTACACTTATATTACATCTTACGTCAGTATTCCACAACGTTCACCATCTGAATCTCATACTCCCTTCATGTCCCTTCACATTGTGCAGTTGTCCTCATCTCTTCATTCGTATTTCGGCTCTCCGTCCGTCCATTACTGCATCATTTCCTGGTCTTCCTTCGCCATTGACATCAATCTCTATTGCAGCATACACAGGCCTCTCTGTAACATACATCTAAGACATCTCGACATTATTAATTCTACTCACCTTTATTTACCACTGTTTCATCCCGTCGAATCTCTTTTTATTAATCACACTGCTTCACGTCGCTTCTTTCCTTAAATATCACCTTTATCCACTACTATTTATCACGTCGCTTCTCTATCTACCATCTTTATCCACTCATTAATCATCACGTCGTTTCTGCTTGATCCTTATTCATATGACAAAAAATACGTACATACACCACTCTGTCGACTCCTGTTCATGACTCATTCGACCAGTCTATTCCGTCATACTTCCTGACATCCCGCCTGAAAATTCTTATGTTCGATTTGACCCTGCACAACGTTACACGCCACAAATAAATACACTGACTATCTACCATAAATTGCCTACTTTCGATCTATCCTTAACTTTTCAATAACTTGATGTTAGAAATGTGATGAAGCCCACGAGATTGTTTTCCCTTGATCGTCTCAATCAGTACAGCATTTTCCTGGACAATCCGCCTCACTCTGGATGGCCCACTATACACAGTAAAGAATTCGCTAGTTAGGAATCTGAGCTTACATGAAAATTAAATGTGTGCAGAGAGTATTCAAGCTGGGAGAGATGGGACAGCCCACGTGTTAGAAACTTTGGTGCTAGTGGCCTCTTTCCCTAACACCAGATTCCGAACAACCATACACAGCACTTCATTATAACTGTCACCACGACAATGACATCAGATGGCATCTAATTTAAAAACTTCGATCACAATGTTGCCTTTTTACATTACGTGTTAATTACCTGCCATATTCAAATCGCACTAATTAAACTGGACTCATTGACATTATTACATAACATTTTTAGCAACTGGTTTCTTTGAGGAAACAGTCCTTTTACTTTACTGTTCGAAATAAAAATTTGCAAATTTTGCTCTGAGAGACCAGCCTAATAGATTCCATTACTGGTGTTATATTCTCAGATCAGAAGTATGGTATTTGCACTCCTACACATTAGTAGAGTATGTCTGCTGCATAGCCAATTTTCAGTGCCAGCTGCATGTGTTTTAAGGCAAGATGCTAAGGGCTGATATGTTGGATTAGTTTCTCCTATCCATCAATCTACTAGGACAAGAAAGAAATGCCAGGATTCCATGCTCTCCTGTCATTCTGATAGTTTCTGCCGTTCCTATCCTCGACTCTGTCTGACCTATGAGTCGTGTCGCCGTTCTCAATGTTGCTCTCATTACCCAGTTCCTGTAACAAGTGCTGAAATGACGCGGAATCGTCTATGCCTCTGCCTGCTATCACTATATCTCTACGCAATCTCACTGGAAACTTCGTTATACAGATCCTAATGAGCTCCCCAGTTTCGTATGGCACATCCAAATACCTATTTCGTCTCAGCATTTCCTGATAGCACGACACTGGATCTCTTATACCACCTTCGTTACAATTTGGCATCATCAATATGCTTTGCTTAACCTGGTCCTGCTTACTTTTCGACCAGAATTCATTTAAAAACTTGTCACAAAATATCTTGTAGCTACTACAATCTTTAATAACTTCCTGCATTTTCGCTCTAGCCTCGTCCCTCAAATGGTTACACACAAACTTCATTTTGAGGAGCGGTCCCCACGATGAAGGTAATGAATCTTGAAACTGTGACAGCCACAGGCATGGATGTTGGTAATTATCAGGATCCGGAAAACAAGTGTACGTTTGTACCGACACGAAGTGCCTCCTACATTCTTCTTCCGCACTTATATTTTCCGACCTTGGACTATACCCAGTTGGGTTTGCCATCTGTTTTATCCGACACAACCGTTCTTCTAAGTCTCTGAGTTCGTCTTCCTCTTTCTGCCTATTTTCGTTTTTTGAATTTATCTCACTCTCCCTCTGCAGTCTACCTGGCGGTGTTTCTCCTTCACTTCTGCACGCTAATTGCAACTGTGCAAGTTCTTCCCTATGTTTCCTATTTGTTTCTAATTGTGCCTCTCTAAACTGTAATAGTGATTGTATCTCCTCCTGGTCGGCATAAACCTCTCGCTGCGTACTGTCAGAGCCTGTTTCCCCTCTCATACTGATCTTTTCTACATCTGCGCTAATCGTATTCATTCTGACCACTACCTCCGCAACTTCATCTCTGTGTTTATTTAGCGCCACTTCCTGCCGTGTGACTTGAGCTTCCACGCTGTCTAATGCCCCTTGTTTATCTGCAAGTAATTCCTCCACTATCTCTTTGATTCGCTCATCCGGCCACACGCCCCTATTTTCTGTAATATCGCTCTCTATTGCAGTTATTCGTACCTCCAAATTATTGGCTTTTTCTTTCACGCCATCACATACTTGCCTCAACGCACCCAGATTCTTCTCCCCCTCATCTAACCGATTATTAACTGCGGACAGACGCTCATCGATAACTGTGTGTAGCTTCCTCATTGCCTCTTTATTCCCCTTATCCATTGCCTCCAATCTTTCCTTAGTTGCTTCAAATCTTTCCTTATTCTCCCTATCTCTCTCTTTATTCTCCCTATCTCTCTCCTTATTGTCTCTATTCGTCGCTTCCCATCTTTCCTTATTATCTTGATTCATCCTCTGTAATAACTGCAGTAGCACACTGTCATTTGCTACTTTCGGTACCCTCATCTCGTTCGCCTGTGAAACCGTAGCTTCGCTAAGGGTAGCTGCACTTTCACTGCATACCTGACCTAGTCCCGGCTCGCCCGCGTCGTCGGGAAAAGCCCGCGTTTGTGGACAAAGCCCGCCGCATAAAGGATCACCTTGCAGCGGTCCAGTGAACAATTCAACCCCTTCTGAGTGCTTGCCGTCCCCGCTGATTAACCCATGGTCAACAGCTACTTCCTGCTGCACTGCTACGTCCACCCTAGAATCGCTATTCTCCATGGTGGCTACACTTTTCGACTGCGACCTAGTTACTACGGACATTACGCAAAAAAAATTATACCACGATCTTCCAGCCTAGGACGATATAGCAATTAATTACATAAAAAATAAAAGATCCTCACCAATCCAGAAAGAAATTGCAAACAGAAAAAAACTTTACTTCTTAGCGCTATCACAATATATTCCATCAAAAAATAAAAAAAAAATCTTAACAGCAAAACCTAACAGCAAAATATCCTGGAAAAATAATCTGGGAAAATATCCTGGCAGGGTCGAAATTATGAGAGGCACCCACATGCCGTGCTCATACTGTGGCATCAAGCAGTCAGGCCTGCAAGATGAGTGGTCTGCCAAGCGAGTGGATTCATTCTTAGTTATCGAGTAATATTAGCTCTAGTACTCTCACTTAAGTTACAAGTTATCCTCCTATATGATTACTACGCAACGGAAACGCATATCTGACTATCAGTGATTTACAGAACTCTGACTGTACACTACGCACTGGCAGTACCACATTTTCTTTTTGTCTTTTATTTGACGGCTTTTATTAACACGTGGCCATCCCACTGAATATGAATGGCGCACACATTATAAATTCGGGACATTATGACAACATACAATTTGAAGGAATAGTCTACTAATCTCTTTCTTTTCACTAACTGATTTATTCTGATAAATTCCCTAACCTAAACACACAAATTCTATAACCTACAACAATTCCGCCCAGTGGGCATGGCTTTACATTAGTGAATCTCTATATTATGGTCTCGTAATTTATTTAACGCTACAGTGCACTTTCTGGATAGGTTGGTGGATCTTTTATTATACCTCACACTTCGACTCTCACAATCATCATCACGAAACTTTCCTCCAGACCGAGCGGTACAGAAGGAACAAGCATATCCCACTAATCTTTTGAAACTACTTCGCTACACACCCATGGAAACCACACATACCCAAATTACATGTCATACACCACACAACAATATAAAATACTACACAGAGAATGGTTACAACATTATCACTTTCAGCTTTCCCACTTCAATTAATATTGATCCCAGTTTCCACGACACTGCCCCACTTTGTAATTCTACTTTCCTACTGTGAACTCTGGAGATAAATGCACGTCTTCCTGTGCAATGCAAGCCAAGTGGCGTTGCTGGATAGACGGCCGACTCACCTTGCTCTCTCTCAGAGTTTGAGTCTAGCGTCACACGCAAGTTAATATTAATGTATTCATCACACACGCGAGTCCTCAATTGATTCCATGGACGAGTACTTCTCTTTATCCTTTGTCTCATACACAGATTGAGACTCACACAGTACTCACCACGTGGAAGTACTCGTCTCTTATTTCAAGTCCTGCACACGCCATTTCTTAAATATTTCAACTTATGGTACACACGCTATTTCTTAAATATTTCAACTTATTGTACACACGCTAGTAATTCAACTTAACTTAAGCACACGGAAGTATTTCAACTTATTGCTACACGTGGTTTCTTTGTGACCGTTGGTCACTTCCGAAGATTACTACAATCCCATTAATATTACCTGCCTGACATTTAATTCTCCCCACAAAAGTTCCTGAAATAGAGAAATTATTATTTCAAACTACTCTTAAATATTCCACATGCATACCATGCCTCCACTCTTTCGTCATTACGGAGCACATCTAAAACAGGTGTTAACAGCACAGGATCCAGCGGCAGAGTGCCGAAAACATGGCCGTTTTCGAGGTCCTCTCCACCTCTGCTGAAGTGGGGGAGCACCTTACTACCCTATTGGCCAGCTACATTTCAGGCGCTCAAAGCTCTGGTAAATTTCATCTCTTTGGTTCCACCAAAGGTGGCCAAAGGATCGACTCAAAGATGATCATATATTCACATTCACTATCTGTGGTTAGCAGACGACCATACATTCATTCATTTCAAAAGATCTCACCAAACTGGATGTAGGGATTTATTTTGTGGGAGTGCACATATGATAAATTAAATAAATAAATTGTCATTCATTCCTACACTGGTATCCGGCTTCGCTGTATTAATTGAAATTGAGTTATTTTACAAAAAAAGTGTTGTTCTGACGAAAATACTGAAGTATGTTGTACCTATATTCAATGTCGGGCGGTACTGTACCCTTTCAACTTTACAATCGAATCTTTGCATATGAAAGAGAATCATGCATCTGCACCGTAAGAATGATCCCTCCCAAATGAATCTACTCTGCCAGCTGCAGACAGGACAAAATTCCCCCCCCCCAAAAAAAAAAATCAAAATACTCCCGACTTGCTCAAGACTAATAGAGAAATCGCGTCGAGGGAAGATTTCATAAAAACGCATTGCTTAATTCTACATCGGTTCCGTCCATCAGCTTTCACAGGAACGATCAAATACGAGTGGTTTGCATCGAAGCTGTTCGAACAAAGAACAATCTTTTTGATTAAAATGAACGTATTTTCCGGTAATGTTTCTGAACCATCGCATGACTGCAAGGCAGTAACTTCCATTATATATGTTCTAACATTCTGCGTGGTGTCTGTTGTTCTATGTCGTGTCTCCCTACCACTTTCGCGCAACGACGCTCTGAGCGTGTTGTTTTTAGGGAATTGACTAGTTTGAACCTGGGACCTGTTGCTGGTAAGGAGACGCCAGACCACACATGACATGTAGAGTTCAGAAGAGTTCAGTGAGACTAGCGATGATACAACCACATACTTAATGATTTCAGCGTCAGCGTAAAAGAATCTTTATACTAACTAAATTTAGTGGAAGGGGTTCAAGGCTTTCCTATTTTTAGTTAGCTGGTAAAATAACGTCGAAAAAGCAGTTAAGTTTACCATTGGAAATTTTATTCTACTCACAAAACATTGTTTATAAATTGCACTATTGATAAAAGGAAATGTTTTAACACAGGATGATAAAAACCAACTGCGTTCAACAAAAATGTGAACGAATATTCCCTGAATGGGTTTCCAAGTTCTACAATGGATCGAAGGATGACCTATGCCATATCACATCTATAATCTAGGTTTAAATTAAGCTTCACAAAAGATAAAACTATCAAAATCGTCTACAGTGACCCTCAATTATCTTTAATTACTTATCTAACTTGTCGTAAATTACAGTGGCTTCTCAGTAATTATATAACAGAGAAATCATCGCGTTTCAGATTTTAACTTACGTAGCAAATGTGAATACCGTGAGATTTAATTGACGATCGACACTAGTATTACGTAAAAAGGGGATGTAACAGATGAGACTTCTGCAGTTCTGAGTGAAACCTTATGCGCTTAAAAATGCGGCATCACATGCGTTCATTACCTTGTCTTAGTTCGTCAGGGGGCAGCGGCCGGCGCAGCTCCATACAGCTCGCCGTCTTGGAAGCAACTCCCTCCTAACTTCTCCTTACCACAATTTACCGAAGTTGGTTTAAAAAAAAAACTATCTGGCTGTGTTTTCATCTGACCAATCAGGGTCTCAATGTTAACCTTAAGGTCCGCCTACAAAAATTCTGTCTATCCAATGAGAAAAGCTATACTTTTCGTGGTGGGGCAATGTTTTAAAAGTTTGCAACGTAACAGAGACGCGAAAAAGTCTCACGCTAAAACTTGCAGCCAGTGTGGCCCTTTTAGTGGTATCGTAAGATCTATACTGTTCTTCTGGAGGGCTCTATCTTTTAACATGGGCTGGGGGGTGGTCCTGGCGGTTAGCTGGCGACGTGGGTGTCCGTCCCTTATCGTAGGGCCTTCTAGCTTAACACGGTTCTGCTTTCGGCTTCTGTTCTCGTTTCTCCCCTCGGAACTGCGTCTGTCTCACGGTGGGAAGGTTCTGCTCTCGGCTTCTGTTCTCGTTTCTCCCCTCGTAACTGCGTCTGTCTCACGGTGGGAAGGTATGACATGCATTTAGGCATTCTTGTGTTAGTCTGTGGTATTACATTTGCTCACTCGTTAGTCGTATTACTTTGGGTAATTTAATGTCACGATTTATTCGGAGCTATGTGACATACTACTGGATTTGCTTATCATGTCAGGGTTTTCATGGAAGGTGTTGGATTTGCCTGACAGCTTATATATCACCACCCTTCGAACTTAATTTTTGCACTGAAGTTAGGCAATGATTGAATCGTTGTCTAAGTCAGTCAAAAATTATTCCTTTATCTAAATTTTGTTGCCTACTGTTCAGCCACGTTTTTCTGGTTCTATGCTAGTTTATATTACTAATTTATATTTTTATATTCTTCCACATTATTCTCAAAAATATGTTTATATTGACAAGAGAAGGATATTTTTATGCTATTATTATTATTATTAATTTTTAATTATTTTCTTTCTTTATTTAAGTGTGAAATTTGTTTTTTAAGAAGTTTGTTATCGAAAGTGAGGAGTCTTTCACATCGATTTTCTTAGAAATATTTTTTTTATAAACATAGTAATTAAGTAAAATCTATTCCTAACACATTTTCTAAATATCATGTACAAGTAAAATGTTTTTGTTTCTAGACACTCATTTCAACATTGTTACACTAACAAATAAGAATTATTTCCAAGAATTGCTTTGACACAGAAATATACATACACAAGTATTGAGATATTATCCTAACAAATGGTACAAATGTTAAAAAGAAGGGAAAACATCCAACAAGATAATTTTTTATTCTTTGTTGTTATAAGGAGAAAATAAGTAAAATATAGTTATTCTTTTATTTTTATGAGGAGAAAATAAGTGGCATATAGTTTTAGTGTTTATTATGTCTTACTTTTGTCCTTTATATACTGTACATTTCAGAACTAAAGACTTATTTTAATTGATAGTCTCTTTTTACTTATGTCCATAGTCAATGACTGTTATTTTGTAGTTTATTAGCTGTCTGGTGTGCTTAACTTATTTAGTTTTTCACACATTTCTTTTGCACAATTCCTACATCACATAATTTGATTTCACACATTCACATAATCCTATGAATGTTTAAGCATGAGGTTGGCGAATGTTTTTGCACGAAGGTGATGGACTTGAGCGAGATGGATGTGGGCAAGTATTTGATGTACAGCTTTGTTCGTCGTTCCTTGTAGGCTTTGCAAGTGTGTGTTGCTGTTGTGGAGGTCCCATAATGCAACTGAGCTGTGAGTGCAGAATCACATGGTTTACTGGCTTTGTATGCGTGAAAGTCATCGTTATGTGTTGCTGAAAGCGGTCGTTTTTCATTGTAATACTTCACAGACGACTTGTTTGTAATAGGATAGGAATTTGGGAAGGTATGTCGTCTATTCTTCACCCATCTTCTTTCTTGGTCTCAATCTTGCGAATCTTCAACTTCTGTTCTTCCTGCTTTTTCTCTGCTTCTTACTTGATTCTTGGTTCTTCTCTGGGCAGGATACGGAAATATTTATTGATAACTAGTCGCTTTGAAGTTCTCCTCTTAGTAACAGTTTGATAAATTGTTTGGGCGTGTCATTTTTACTTTGTGGAAGTTTTCTTCAGTTTCGTGCATCAGTGTGCTATTTAATAGCAGTAGTGTGACTTTTACACTTTTTTTTTTGCCAGTGGTGGCTTGCCCAAGCGGTCTTCTCATCGGGCCGTTTTTTGCTCGCTCCACTGAGTGGGGGCGTTCCAAGACCCTCTTTGCCTTCCGTGTTCCGCCACTCCGTGGTTCCGTGTTCTGCCCCAGCAGGGTTCCGCCACTCTGTGGTTCAGCAGATTTACTGCCCACTTCGGCTACAAGGGCCCTGTGTTGGTCTTGCTGTCCTTTCCCTTCTCTCGATGCTTCTGCCTTGTAGGAATCGTGTCTTGCTAATTACATATTTTTCTTTCTCGATACGTCTCGCGTTGCAACTTGTGGGTCATTGCATCTGGTCTTTGCTGGAGTTTTTACAATGGTTCTTACAAAAAGTTTTACTTATAATCATCTAACATATGTCTAGTACCTACATTGTTTTACACCTTCTTAAAAAGCTTTACAAATTTCGGCACCCTTTCCATGTTACAATTCTAAGAAATTTTGAGTCTTAACTTCAACAAGAATCCTCAAATTCGTTTTTTATTTTTGTGTAGTGTCATGGTGTATAGCATTTTAGTATTTCATGCTGTTAGACTATCTATGTTTTATCCCTTCACCTTAATCTATGGTACTATTGGTGTTATTTTTATTTTTGTTTTTATTGAAACTAGTTTCTTTTTCCCACCTTCCTCTCTCTTCATTCTTCTTTCTCCTGACAATCTTATCTGCAACATAATCTTGAAATATTGTGCTGATTATTTACCAGTAATAAAATTAATCTTCAAACTTTTTGATATGGCTCACATGGTGAAGTCCTAAGGTTTTGCCTGTTTTTGGGTTCATTAGTTCCACAGCATTATCATGAGCAATTTGGCTAATTATGACAGGTCCTTTGTATGCAGCATAAAACTTATGTATTTTGTGTTTCTGTTTGCTGGAGAGATGGTGTGCTCTTACAAATACTTTCTGGCCCACTGAGAACGTTCTTTTAATTGCTGTTCTATCTCCTCTTTCTTTTCTTTTAATGGCTGCCTTTCTGATGTTGGAGAGTACTGTTGCTATGACTTGTTTGTGCTGTTTACGTGGTACAATAGGAAATCTAACATTTTCTCTGGTTATGTTTGGGGGTTCAATATTTTTAAGTACAGTAACTGGAGGTAGTAGTGTAGTGCTATGTGGAATTTCATTTATTAGTTCTTGAAAATCTTTAAGGTATATATCCCAAGTGTTGTGTCTTTTGCCTGCTTATAATTGGCATACAGTTCCTATGTCCTTCATAGATCGTTCTGCTGGATTTACACAAGGTTAGTACTTAGATATGTAGATGGGTTATATTTTGTGTTGTTTTAACGTGCTCTGCCATTGCACTGATTTGTATTGTGGGCCATTATCCGAAATTATTCATTCCACTCGACCTACTTGTCTGAGAAAATCTTGTCTAAATGCTTTACTTATAGTAAGACCTGTTGTCCGTTTTAATGGTGTCAAGGTAACATATTTAGAAGTAAGTTCCAAAACGACAAATATGAAAATATATCCATTTTTTGTGTGTGGGAGGGGCCCCATCAAATCTGTTGCAGCTATTTGTTTTAATTTTTTAGGGATTGTTGGAAACATAGCTGGTTTGGTTTGGAAAGTGACGTGTTTAGCCCTCATACATTTTTTGCATTTGACTAATACTGTTCTAATTCGTCTTTCCATATTAGGAAAATGGCTTATTTGTTTTATTTTTAAAAAGCATTTCTTTGGTCCAAAGTGGCCATTACTTAAATGTGTATACCATATGTACTTATTAATTAGTTCATCTGGGATATAAATTAACCATTCATTCGTTGCAACATTTTGTCTAAAAAATAAAACATTGTTTTTTACGAGATAGTGCTGTCGAATGTCTGAAAAATCCTTACTTCTCCACTTGTGTTTGATTCCTAGTATTTCGGGATCCTTGTCCTGTTCTTTGCCTATGTTTTTCAATGCTGTCGTAATGTAGTTTTCGAAAGGTACTTGTTTCATATAGTACATTGTAAACTGGTCTTCTGCTGCTTCCAAACCTATGTTATTGGATGCACCCTGTGGACATCGTGATAAAGCATCTGCTAATACATTCGCTGGTCCTGGTATGTGTGCAATAGTGAAGTCAAATTCTTGTAGTATTAACATCAATCTGGCTAATCTCCCATGAGTTAGTTTGGCGGATAACAGAAATTCTAATGCTTTGTGGTCAGTGTATACTTTTATTTTTCTTCCGAATAGGAAGTATCGAAAACGTTGGAAGCCCCATACAATGGCCAATGCTTCCAGCTCCGTGACTGAATAGTTTTTCTCGCTTTTTGTGAGTACCCGACTGGCAAATGCAATTGTTCTATATGATCTTAGCTCTGCCTGTTCGTATTCTTGGAATAAAACAACTCCTAAACCTGTTTTCGCGCTATCAGTGGGCATACAAAAATTTTGTGTTAGATCAGGATGTGCTAAAATCGGTGCTGCTGTTAGTGCGTTTTTCACTTTTAAAAATTCTTCATTGGCTTGTTGATCCCATACCCATGGCGTGTTTTTTTCCAGTCAATGCACATAGGCGTGGTGTTGCGAGAGAGTCGATCCAAATAAATTTTTCATAGAATCCGGTGAGACCTAGAAATCCTCTGAGAGTTTTCTTATTATATGGAGTACAGAATTCTTTGATTGCCGTTAGTTTTTCTGGGTCGGACATTACCCCTTTCTCTGAAATTATGTGTCCTAGAAATTTGACCTCTCGCCTTCCAAATTTGGATTTTGTTATATTTACTGTGACCCCATGCTCTTTCATGATCTGTAAAAACTGATTTAATGTGTCGTTGTGATGTTCCCAAGAGGGTTCTGCTATAATCACATCATCAACATAACAAGTAACTTTTTGTAAAATTTCAGGACTGAGTATAGTATTAAATCCCCTAATAAACGCTGCTGATGATATGTTTAAACCAAATGGCAATCGTTTAAATTGGTAACATCTACCGAATACGATAAATGCTGTAAATTTTCTACATTCTGGGGCCAATTCTATTTGCCAGAAAGTACTTCGTAAATCAACTGATGAAAATATCTTAGCACTGTGGAAGTTTTGTATCAATTCCTCTAATTTTTCTGAGCGATCTGTCTCAGTCATTATGACTGTGTTGATCTCTCTGGAATCAAGCACTAACCTGATGCTCCCATCTCGTTTTTGTACAATATGGAGCGGGCTGTTATATGTGGAGGTAGCTGGTTCAATAATATCATCATCTAACATTTTAGATATCTCCTGGAATACTTTATTCCTGTAGCTTAATGGGATTGTATAGGGTGGCACTCTACATGGTTTGTGCTGTTTTACTTCAAACTTGTACTGAAAGTGTTTGTAAGTAGGCTGTTTATGTTTTCTTTATGTAAGTGGGCTGTTTATGTTTTCTTATTGGCAACGTTACGTAGCGCTCTGTACGAAAATCACTGGCTGTGCTGTGTGAAAGGTATAGGTTAATGTTAGTCAGGGCCATTCTTTTGTAGAGATTTTTGAAAGTCAGATTGCGTTGCGCTAAATAATATTGTGTGTCAGGTTAAGCACAGTCATGTATAAATGTTCAAAGGGGACGTTTCATGTTTAATACTGCCAGTTTTAGGTAAAAATACCTCTGTTTTATCTCGTAGAATACCCTCTAATTCTCTTTTACTGTGTTCAGAAATACCTTGAACTTCTTGAATTTTTCGTCGATTCCTTTATGGACTTCTAACATGAGTTGAGGCGATTCCCCCTTTTGTGCACACCATTCTAATTCTTCATCCTCTTTATCTCGCATCATTCTTAATTGTTTGTTTATTTCTTCTAATTTTAGCTTTTGCTCAAAGAGAAGTGTGATATTCCCGAATGTTACGCTACCTTTCCCCATATCTATTACCGCTCGTCTCTCATTTAAAAAATCTGCACCTATAATCGAATCTACAGTTAGTTTAGGTATAATCACGAAGTTGGCTTCGATCTTTTGACCTTGACACGAAAGAGTTAACCTTGTTTGTCTCGTAACTTCCGCAGCATTGTTTCTAATAGGACCTCTTACTTCAATCTTACGTGTTTTCATAACTGGTAATTCCTCATTGGCATTACACTGCATGAATAAATTTCTGAGATCGCAGTCAGTTCACTTCCGCTATCAATTACAATATTGACTGGGATATGCTTTACCATGGCCTTCACAATTGGTTGAATGTGAAAGAGTTGGTTCTGTTCTTCTTCTAGCATCAACGAATTCTCCACTGAATCATACATGAGTCTTATCAGGAATTTCCCTTGTGAATTCGAACTTTCTGTAGGATAAGCTTCGACTACTACTTCTCTCTCATTTATTTCCTCTTCTCTATTTCTTCCTTCACTTACGCTTTCTTCAACATCCTCTCCTTTTTCCTCATCCTCGTCTAACTTCTCCTTCTTCGTCGCTACTTCCACATAATCGCATCTAAATGCTCTAATTATAGCTCCATAACTTCCTTCATTATATACGTTAGGTTGTGTGCCCACTAGTAACTTATTTTCAACTTCTGTCGACTGCGCATTATCCTCAATGAATTCGCTTTCCCTGGTTTCCATTTCAAATAGCTCTGCAATACTCATTACTTCGTCCTTTCCTCCTACATTCGTTGTGCATGCCTCTGGTAATTCATCTTCCTCGTCAGTATTCTCCCAATTAATTTCGTCCCAACACGATATTGTTATTTTCCTGTCTTCGTTTTCATCTGGTCCCTGCAGATTTGTTTCTTCCTTCTTCTCTTCTCGTGATAAGATATTTACTTCTCTTTTCAAGGTGCTGCAATTGTCCTGGATCGGTGCGTCATTCCCTTTGGCATGGGCGCTTAGCTGTCAATTCGAACGTTTTTCGGGGTTTGGTGGTCTTACCTCCACCTCTTCTATCTGTATTCTCTTTTCTTGCTTCGCTTGTTGATATTGGTTTCATTGTTGATAATTTGTCGGTCTATTGGCGCTCCAATACCCATTCCGGTTGTCGGTATTCCCTCTGTAATAGTTGTTGCCGTTCCTGGGTGAATTATAGTTATTGCCATATTCTCTTCTAAATACATAACCGGTTCTTTGTTGAAATCTATTGTCGTTTCTTGGTGCGAAGTTATCACGTGGTTCGTAATTATTGTTTCTTCGTACCGTGTCTTGTGGATTCCACTGCTTTTTGCTTTCGTTTTCACGTGCGCTTCATCTTTTTCTTGCGTCATCTTCCGAAAATATGAACCCTAGTTCCCTTCGAATACCTTTAAATGTTTCGACGTCATTGCCTCCGCGACCTACTAATGATTGCTGGTATTTCAATGGTAACTTCATCGCGCATAATTTACTCAACTCTCCGTCACTGTATGGTACATCTAAGCATTGATTTTTCTTTGCCATTAATTCGAAAAATTTCACGGGACTCTTCTCTCCTGAATTTTCAAAATATGGGTTCTGTAATAATTCGTACTTCACTCTGTTCTGTGCTTCGCTGGACCAGTATCGTGAGAGAAACTTCTCTCTGAAATCTTCGTACGATCGGCATGTCGCTGCAACATTCTGCATGGTTTCTGCGACTGTTCCTGACGTGTGTGCACATATAAAGTCTAATATGTGTGCTAGCGTCCAGTGTTCTGGTAATCCTACTCGGAATTGATCAATAAAAGTTCGTGGATGTAATGAGTTTCCTTCTCTAAAGTGTTGAAATTTTCTGACTGTGAGGAAATGATCGTTGTCGTACTTCGTCATATTTCCATATGAAATTCGCGATTCTTCGCCACTTTTGTTTCTGATCATTTCTCCCGTCGTTCTTTCCGGTTGTGGTAGATCCATTGGATATTGTCCACTGTAACTTTCGCGTACCCTTGCGTAGTATCGTTGGAGTGGTACGCAATAATTTTCTTCCATCGGTTGTGAACTTGTAGCTGAATGCATTGCACTGTACTCTTCGCGACCTGGCTTTCCATTGTCAGGTATTGGTTCGGTATCTTGTCTGGCTAACCCCTTGCCGCTTCATTGCACGATCCAAACTGTCTTGAAACATACATTTGTGGTTCTGCATGTGCTTGTGGTGCCGTTTGTTCATCAAGAATTTCGAAACGTGTTTGTTGCGGTGCAGTCTGTCTGATTTCACGTATGTTATTTTCCGCCTGTGATTGGAATCGAAAATGCATGATATCTTCGTTAATTGCTTGTTTTTCCGGTGCTGTTACAGATACGGATATGGTCGCAGACTCAGTGCTTGTTCGATCCTGTTCACTACGCTCTTCAATGGTTTGCAACAACTCTGTTCGCAATTTCTGAAATTGTCGCTTCGTCTGCACTTCTATTTTGACTATGCGGTTATCATATCTTTTCAGCGCTGCTTTTGTGATACGTTTGTGTAACACACTGTTTTCAACAATTTCACGCGCTATACCTGCTGCTTGTCTAGTAATTACGTGTATCTGTTTCTCTAGTTTCTTGACTTCTCCCTGGGTGTTGTTACGTAATGTTTTGATCTCGTCCTGAATCTCTTTACGCAATGTTTGTACGTCCGCTTGTACCTTGTCAATGTCTGTTCTCAATTGATTGTGACCTGTTACTAAGTTTCCTATCACTTCTCGAGATTCTTTTGCCTCGTCTTCAATATGACTTAGGTGTAACTGAATTTTTTTGTTTTGTTCTTTAATCTCACGCATTTGTCTCGTGGTTTCTGCACATTGGTTCGTCGTTTCTGCATTCTGAATTTTAATTTGGTTCGCAATTTCTTTATTTTGTCTTGTCATAGTTTCCGTCATTAATTGTAATAATTCTGCCAGATTGATGGGTCCTATTGCGTTTTCTTCCGACGTCCTACGCTCTGTGTTTTCGCCCAAGTGTTGGTTTGCAACCGATTGCATTGAACTGTGCGGTGACACGTTTCTGTTCGAATTCCTTGTACTCTGTGGTGAGGGAGCTCTGATTACTTGTACTATGGGTTCTACATATTCAAGACGCAAGTTAGAATCCTCATCGGCTGTCTCTCTACTTTCCTGCTCCTCTGTCGTATATGGACCTAGGTTTTCTATGCCTTGGCGTACACTATCCTCGTTATGGTGCGTTATCTGTCCTATTTCTCGCAATACTACATCGTCTGTTGTATTGTCCTCTATTCTCTGTCCATCTTCATGTTGGGTCTCTACCTCAATTCGGTCAAGGTCTCGATCTGCCATTGCTAATCTTTCCGAATCCCTTATTTTCTGTTTTAAAAGCAATTCACGCACCCTACTTCGCGTCAACATGCGCTCATACGATCTCACGCGTTTCATAAACTTTTTGCACACACGACTTGACAATCCATTCACTTACTTATTGGGTCAGAACCAACTTGTCAACGATGTATCCGCCATCTGTGCGCTTGCATTGGAGAGAAAACTTAATTCTAACAATATTAAAATTCATAACTTAATTATGCTATTGTCTCTGCTAGAATGTCTCACGTTCTATTGAATACTTTCTTACTATCTATCGCTGAACCTACTGTTTTCGGCTATTTATAATTTTAGGAAAAAAATTTTGTTACAAAAATTTTTCAACAAGATATTTCTCTAGTTAGGCATGTGGTCGACCTTCAATCATGGTATTTTACCATCCTGGCAGGGTCGCCATTCTCTAACATTCTGCATGGTGTCTGTTGTTTTATGTCGTGTCTCCCTACCACTTTCGCACAACGACGCTCTGAGCGTGTTTTTTTTAGAGAATTGACTAGTTTGAACCTGGGACATATTGCTGGTAAGGAGATGCCAGACCACACATGACATGTAGAGTTCAGAAGAGTTCAGTGAGACTAGCGATAATATAACCAAATACTTAATGATTTCAGCGTCAGCTCCACTGCACTCTCTGTAAAAGAATCTTAATACTAACTAAATTTAGTGGAAGGGGTTCAAGGCTTTCCTATTTTTAGTTAGCTGGTAAAATAATGTCGAAAAAGCAGTTAAGTTTACCATTGGAAATTTTATTCTACTCACAAAACATTGTTTATAAATTGCACTATTGATAAAATGATGATGTTTGGATGTGATGATGTTTGGTTTGTGGGGTGCTCAACTGCGTGGTTATCAGCGCCCGTACAATTATCCAATCTTTGCTCAGTCCAATTTCGCCACTTTCCTGGATGATGATGAAATGATGAGGACAGCACAAACACCCAGTCATCTCGAGGCAGGTGAAAATCCCTGACCCGCCGGGAATCGAACCCGGGACCCCGTGCTCGGGAAGCAAGAACGCTACCGCGAGACCACGAGCGGCGGACAATATTGATAAAAGGAAATATTTTAATACAGGATGATAAAAACCAACTGCGTTCAACAAAAATGTGAACCCTGAATGGGTTTCCAAGTTCTACAATGGATCGAAGGATGACCTATGCCATATCACATCTATAATCTAGGTTTAAATTAAGCTTCACAAAAGAGAAAACTATCAAAATCGTCTACAGTGACCCTCAATTATCTTTAATTACTTATCTAACTTGTCGTAAATTACAGTGGCTGATGTGGCTTCTCAGTAATTATATAACAGAGAAATCATGGCGTTTCAGATTTTAACTTACGTAGCAAATGTGAACACCATGAGATTTAATTGACGATCGACACTAGTATTACGTAAAAAGGGGATGTAACAGATGAGACTTCTGCAGTTCTGAGTGAAACCTTATGTGCTCAAAAATGCGGCATCACGTGCGTTCATTACCTTGTCTTTGTTCGCCAGGGGGCGGCGGGCAGCGCAGCTCCATACAGCTCGCTGTCTTGGAAGCAACTCCCTCCTAACTTCTCCTTACTACAATTTACCGAAGTTGGTTTAAAAAAAAAACTATCTGGCTGTGTTTTCATCTGACCAATCAGGGTCTCAATGTTAACCTTAAGCTCCGCCTACAAAAATTCTGTCTATCCAATGAGAAAAGCTATACTTTTCGTGGTGGGGCAATGTTTTAAAAGTTTGCAACGTAACAGAGACGCGAAAAAGTCTCACGCTAAAACTTGCAGCTGGTGTGGCCCTTTTAGTGTTATCATAAGATCTATACTGTTCCTCTGGAGGGCTCTATCTTTTAACATGGGCTGGGGGGTGGTCCTGGCGGTTAGCTGGCGACGTGGGTGTCCGACACTTATCGTAGGGCCTTCTAGCTTAACACGGTTCTGCTTTCGGCTTCTGTTCGCGTTTCTCCCGTCGGAACTGCGTATGTCTCACGGTGGGAAGGTGTGACATGCATTTAGGCATTCTTGTGTTAGTCTGTGGTATTCCATTTGCTCACTCGTTACTCGTATTACTTTGGTTAATTTAATGTCACGATTTATTCGGAGCTATGTGACATACTACTGGATTTGCTTATCATGTCAGGGTTTTGATGGAAGGTGTTGGATTTGCCTGACACCTCACAATGTGTGGTGCTCTATGAATGTGTGATTTCGTTTTTTTGCGAAAAATACCATCCAGAATTCTGTTCTACCACAGGAAGCGACGCGAGCAATGGTGAGTAAGACGATTCTGTAATCACTTCTACAACAAACGTGATACGCGTTTTAGAAAGTCTGTTATGGACTAATTAATGAAATTACCACGACGAAAATGACTACTTTTGAGTAAGTTTGCATGAAGTATACATATACTGAAGCACCAAAGAAACTGGTATAGGCATGCGTATTAAAATACAGAGTAACAGGCAGGTCGGCAACGCCTATATAAGATAACAAGTGTGTGGCGCAGTTGTTAGGTCGGTTACAGCTGCTACAAAGGCAAGTTATCAAGATTTAAATGAGTTTGACTGTGACGCTATAGTCGGCGCACGAGCGATTGGACACAGCATCTCCGAGATAACGATGAATTGTGGATTTTCCCATGCTACCATTTCACGAGTGTACCATGAACGTCAGGAATCCGGTAAAACCTCAAATATCCGACATCGCTGAGGCCGGAAAAATATCCTACAAGAACGGGACCAACGACGACTGAAGAGACGCGTTGAACGTGACAAAAGTGCAGCCCTCCCGTAAATTGCTGCAGATTTTAATGCTGGGCCAGCAACAAGTGTCAGCGTGCGAAACATTCAACGAAACATCATCGATATGTGCTTTCGGAGCCGAAGGTTCACTCGTGTACCTTTGACGACTGCATGACAAAGTTTTACGCCTCACGTGGGCCCTTCAACACCGGCATTGGACTGTTGATGACTGGAAACATGTTGCCTGGTCTGATGAGTCTCGTTTCAAATTGTATCGACCGGATGGACGTGTACGGGTATGGAGACAATCCCATGAATCCAAGGACCCCGCATGTCAGCAGGTGGAGGCTCTGCAATGGTGTGGCAGTTGGAGTGATATGAGACCCCTGATACGTCTTCATACGACTCTGAGGTGACAGGTATGTAAGCATCCTGCTGATCACCGTCATCCGTTCATGTCCATTGTGCATTCCGACGGACATGGGTAATTACAGCAGGACAATGCGACACCCTAAGCGTCCAGAATTGCTACAGAGTGGTTCTGAGTTTAAGCGCTTCCGCTGGCCACCAAACTCCCCAGACAAAAATATTATTGAGCATATCTGGGATTCCTTGCAATGTCCTTTTCAGAAGACATCTCCACTCCCTTGTACTCTTACGGATTTATGGACAGTCCTGCAGGATTCATGGCGTCCATTCCCTCCAGCACTACTTTAGACATTAGTCGAGTCCATGCAACGTCGTGTTGCGGCACTTCTGCTGGCTTGGTCGAAATATAACTAACGTTATGGATATACGAGGGCTCTCCGGAAAGTTGGGAACGACCGGTCGTGAAATGGAGAGTACAGTGAAATTCCAATGAAACTTTGCACAGATACGTTGAGCCGTATCTCTAGTACGCATGTTGCTAGCGCCACGTCGCTCTTCTCCGTTCTGAGCCTGTAAAGGTACATGGAAAGTAGTGTCTCCCGCCAAGTATGGGTGCCTGCCGGGAGATTTTGGATTTAATGCAACCTCACATTTCCTTCTTCAAGGCAGTTCTCGGGCGCACACGGCCTGGGCAATGAGGTCGCCTCTGCAGCATTTTCAATGGGAAGTGTTTGATCACTCACCGTACAGTCTGGAATTGGCTCTCTCTGATTTTCATGTCTGCTCAGATGGACCAGCGGCTATGAAGACAACATTTTGACACAGACAACGACCTGCGGTCCATTGTACAAAATTGTCAGAAAGCACAGGAGGTTGCTTTCTATAACGAGGGTACTGGAAGGTTGGTACAATGCTACGGCAGTTGTCAAGTTGGAACGGTGGCTAACAAGGGAACCTCCCCATCGCACCCCCCCTTAGATTTAGTTATAAGTTGGCACAGTGGGTAGGCCTTGAAAAACTGAACACAGATCAATCGAAAAAACAGGAAGAAGTTGTGTGGAACTATGATAAAAAAGGCAAAATATACAAACTGAATCGTCCATGCGCAAGATAGGCAACATCAAAGTAGTGTGAGCTGAGGAGCGCCGTGGTCCCATGGTTAGTGTGAGCGACTGCGGAATGAGAGGTCCTTGGTTCAAGTCTTCCCTCGAGTGAAAAGTTTAATTTTTTTTTCAGACAATTATCAAAGTTCAGGCACTCACACATAATCAACTTCGCTCTCCAAAATTCCTGGACATGTTCAGATTTGCTTGGACATATGCAGGATTTGACGGTCTACACACGGAAAAATTTGAAAACGTTAAAAACATATGTTCTGACTGAGCACACGGAAAACTGTGCGACTGTGAAACTGTTGCAGTCATTTGTTGCAGTTTATGTGACAAACTCTTATGTTTTCATCACCTTTTTGGGAGTGATTATCACATCCACATGAAAACCTAAATCGGGCAAAATAGAAGAATCTTTTTACCCATTCGCCAAGTGTATAAGTTAGGTGGGTCGACAACATATTCCTGTCATGTGACGCACATGCCGTCACCAGTGTCGTATAGAATATATCAGACGTGTTTTCCTGTGGAGGAATCGGTTGACCTATGACCTTGCGATCAAATGTTTTCGGTTCCCATTGGAGAGGCACGTTGTTTCGTCTACTAATCGCACGGTTTTGCTATGCGGTCGCAAAACACAGACACTACACTTATTACAGTGAACAGAGACGTCAATGAACGAACGGACAGATCATAACTTCGCGAAAATAAAGAAAGTAAACTTTTCACTCGAGGGAAGACTTGAACCAAGTACCTCTCGTTCCGCAGAAGCTCACGCTAACCGCGGGACCACGGCGCTCCGAAACTCACTCGATCCTTGATGTTGCCTATGTTGCGCATAGTCTACTCAGTTTGTATATTTTGCTTATTTTATTCATAGTTCCACACAACTTCTTCCTGTTTTCTCAATTGATCTGTGTTCAGTTTTTCAAGGCCTACCCACTGTGCCAACTTATAACTAAATCTGAGGGGGGTGCGATGGGGAGGTTCCCTCGTAAGTAGAGGCATAGCTGGAAGATGTAGCAAATAAAACAGTTTTGATTTTCGCTGTGATTTCCGTTTCGCCAGGAGTCACTCCTTACTATCCGAACAGCCCTCGTAGATGGTACGCACAAAACTTCAGCATTGATTTTCTCGGAAACTACAGGCCGTCGCATTAAAAGTCGTTAGCCAGGCACTCATGTTAGATCCCTCTACAACATTTCTAAGAGATATCAAAATCCGTGATTAACAGGTGTGATGGTCCTCTTGTCAGATGAAGCTGGAGATCGCCAACAAAAAATGGTATTTACGGGACGACAGGGAGGTATCATTGATCTACATGGAGAACAACAGTGCGCCCACGACTAATGTTCAGAGGTGTGTGAATTCCTCAGGGATCAAACTGCTGAAGTCATCCGTCCCTAGACTTACACACTACTTAAACTAATTTATGCAAAGAACAACACACACACACACACACACACACACACACACACACACACATGGCCGAGGGAGGACTCGAACCTCCGGTGGGAGCAGCCGCGGAATTCGTGCATGGCGCCTCAAACCACGCGACCACTCCGCGCGGCCTTAGGACTGACTGTTGTGCCATTCCTGAGGTAGCATCCTTCCAGGATAACTTTTTATTCCTACAGAAAACACGATAAACTGTCGACATATACATTACTATATATTTATATGGGTATGGTGTCTGTTCTTTCGTCCATGTCCGAAACAACGGACACCATATCAATGTAAGTATATAGTTCTGGCAATACCGGCCATGACCTTCTTCTTATGTGCGGATGCACACATATTCCCCGAACTCTTACGGGACTTGGTAAGAATTTCTTCCACGAGTAATGAGTGTTTTCGGGTGGGACACTACGAATGTAGTGTGTGGACATAGAAGGTGAGAATGTGGGTCTCGCTGGAGGCGTGCACGAGATAGTCCCTGCAGTCGCGCTATCCTCTGTGCCCTCGGTGGTGTGTTTCTCCTACCTACCTTAATAAAAAAAAGAAAAGAAATGGATAGAGCGTCTGTCATGTAAGCAGGAGATCCCGGGTTCGAGTCCCTGTCGGGGAACACATTTTCACCTGTCCCCGTTGAGATATATCAACGCCCGTTAGCAGCTGAAGTTATTAATATAAATCTAATATACATTACTGTTTGTAAAAAGTGAAACACACAGAAGCAATGGCCTGTGACGCGCCCAGTAAGTGGATATAGAACAGCACCAGTATAAGTGATTTACATGGCACAGAGGTGGTGTGCACGTAGGCCCAACAGCGCTCTCTTTTGTGTGGCCAGACAGATAGTTGTTACGCAACGCTCAGTCAATGCGGAACTGTCATACAGAACAGAAATGTGAAACAAAGTTCCACTTTGTCCCGCCGGCATCACAGTGTGGAATATCGGCACGTGAGTGCATTCGAACGGGGCAGAATTATTGGTCTCAGGGAGGCGGGTCTGTCGTTCCATGACTCTGCGACTCGTACAGGGCACGCTGCTTCAGCAGTGAGGCGCATGTGGTATCTGTGTAGAGAAGAGGGCCGTACACAGTACTGACAGCGACTGGAAGACATAATGCGACTGCAGCGTGAGACGTCTGTCATGTTGACCGCTTGGCCGTAATGGACAGAACAGCTTCATCCACAGTGCTGGCGCGACATTGGAGCACTGCATCGGATGTGGATATGTCTGCGTCGACGGTCCGAGCCGTCTACATCTACATCTACATCTACATCCATACTCCGCAAGCCACCTGACGGTGTGTGGCGGAGGGTGCCCTGAGTACCTCTATCGGTTCTCCCTTCTATTCCAGTCTCGTATTGTTCGTGGAAAAAGGATTGTCGGTATGCTTCTGTGTGGGCTCTAATCTCTCTGATTTTATCCTCATGGTCTCTTCGCGAGATATACGTAGGAGGGAGCAATATACTGCTTGACTCTTCGGTGAAGGTATGTTCTCGAAACTTTAACAAAAGCCCGTACCGAGCTACTGAGCGACTCTCCTGCAGAGTCTTCCACTGGAGTTTATCTATCATCTCTGTAACGCTTTCGCGATTACTAAATGATCCTGTAACGATTCTTCCAATGAATCTCAGTCTGGCATCTGCTTTACCGACGATCAACTTTATATAACCATTCCATTTTAAATCACCCCTAATGCGTACTCCCAGACAATTTATGGAATTAACTGCTGCCAGTTGCTGACCTGCTATTTTGTAGCTAAATGCTAAGGGATCTGTCTTTCTATGTATCCGCAGCACATTACACTTGTCTACATTGAGATTCAATTGCCGTTCCCTGCACCATGCGTCAATTCGCTGCACATCCTCCTGCATTTCAGTACAATTTTCCATTGTTACAACCTCTCGATACACCACAGCATCATCTACAAAAAGCCTCAGTGAACTACCGATGTCATCCAAAAGGTCATTTATGTATATTGTGAATAGCAACGGTCCTATGACACATTCCCGTGCGGCACACCTGAAATCACTCTTACTTCGGAAGACTTCTCTCCATTGAGAATGACATGCTGCGTTCTGTTATCTATAAACTCTTCAATCCAATCACACAATTGGTCTGATAGTCCATATGCCCTTACTTTGTTCATTAAACGACTGTGGGGAACTGTATCGAACGCCTTGCGGAAGTCAAGAAACACGGCATCTACATGTGAAGCCGTGTCTATGGCCCTCTGAGTCTCGTGGACGAATAGCGCGAGCTGGGTTTCACGCGACCGTCTTTTTCGAAACCCATGCCGATTCCTACAGAGTAGATTTCTAGTCTTCAGAAAAGTCTTTATACTCGAACATAATACGTGTTCCAAAATTCTACAACTGATCGACGTTACAGATATAGGTCTATAGTTTGTGGACATCTGTTCGACGTCCCTTCTTGAAAACGGGGATGACCTGTGCCCTCTTCCAATCCTTTGGAACGCTACGCTCTTCTAGAGACCTGCGGTACACGGCTGCAGGGCGGGCTGGATTCGTGGCTCGCATGCCGCTCCGTCGGCCTCCATTGATCAGAACCCTCCAATGCCGTAAACTGGAATGGGCACGTGAACGCCGAGACTTGCGTGCTGAGTGGCAAAATGTAGTGTTTTTGGAGGAGTCTCGCTTCAACGTGTCCTACAATGATCGCCATACACGCGTTCGACGCAGCCGTGGTGAACGCAATCGGGCAGACTGTATTGTTGAGCGGCATAGTGGACACACGCCAAGTGTGATGGTTTAGGGCGCTATGACCTGTAACAAACGATCTCGCCATCTATGCCTTGCGGGCAATCTGAACAGCTACCGCACTGCTCCTCCTGCAAGCCGTTCCACATGTCACATTTCAGCTGGACAACGCTCGGCCGCATGTGACGAGGAATGTGCAAGCCCTCTTCGACGAATGACGGGTACCACTGCTTCCATGGCCTACCCATTCGCCTGACATGTCGCCTATCGAACATGTCTAGGATATGACCAGTCACCAACTTGTTCATTCAGGACCTCCGCCAGTCACAGCTGATGCTTTGTGGACGCACATTCAGACCGCATGGCAGAATATTCCCCAGCAGCCTATTCAAGCGGTCCTAGATTCCATGCCACGACGTGTAGTGGCTCTGACTGTAGCACGTGGTGGCGCTATTCCATACTGAATTTCCGTAGTCACAGTGGACGTACAGGTCCGTAATGCCAATCGTTTGCATAGTGTCATGACCCAAGTCAGTGGAATAAATTTTATTGTGATTACATCTGTCGGTCTTGATGTGTCTCTCTCTCCAAACAGTAGTGTAGTTCAATATTATTGACCTGTTGTTGTTGTTGTTGTTGTTGTTGTTGTGGTCTTCAGTCCTGAGACTACGTCCTTCTGAATCTGCTTAGTGTATTCATCTCTTGGTCTCCCTCTACGATTTTTACCCTCCACGCTGCCCTCCAGTGCTAAACTTGTGATCCCTTGATGCCTCAGAACATGCCCTACCAACCGGTCCCTTCTTCTTGTCAAGTTGTGCCACAAACTCCTCTTCTCCCCAATTCTATTCAATACCTCCACATTAGTTATGTGATCTACCCATCTAATCTTCAGCATTCTTCTGTAACACCACATTTCGAAAGCTTCTATTCTCTTCTTGTCCAAACTATTTATCGTCCTCCATAAATGGCTACACTCCATACAATTGCTTTCAGAAACGACTTCCTGCCACTTAAATCTATACTAGATGTTAACAAATTTCTCTTCTTCAGAAACGCTTTCCTTGCGATTGCCAGTCTAGATTTTATATCTTCTCTACTTCGACCATTATCATTTATTTTGCTCCCGAAATAGCAAAACTCCTTTACTACTTCAAGTGTCTCATTTCCTAATCTAATTCCCTCAGCATCACCCGACTTAATTCGACTATATTCCATTATCCTCGTTTTGCTTTTGTTGATGTTCATATTATATCCCCCTTTCAAGACACTGTCCATTCCGTTCAACTGTTCTTCCAACTCATTTGCTGTCTCTGACAGAATTACAATGTCATCGGCGAAGCACAAAGTTTTTATTTCTTTTCCATGGATTTTAATACCTACTCCAAATTTTTCTTTTGTTTCCTTTACTGCTTGCTCAATATACAGATTGAATAACATCGGGGAGAGGCTACAACCCTGTCTGACTCCCTTCCTAACCAATGCTTCCCTTTCATGCCCCTCGACTCTTACAACTGCCATCTGCTTTCTGTACAAATTGTAAATAGCTTTTCGCTCCCTGTATTTTACCCCTGCCACCTTCAGAATTAGAAAGAGAGTATTCCAGTCAACATTGTCAAAAGCTTTCTCTAAGTCTACAAATGCTATAAACGTAGGTTTGCCTTTCCTTAATCTTTCTTCTAAGATAATTATTGACCTAAAAATGATAAATTAAGGAACTTGAATTAGTTTGAGGAAAACAAAAAAGTCAGTCTCGTTTCAGTGTCTGATTACTGTTTTTGACAGATGCGCACGTCCTGATGCCGGCGCTGGAAAGACTGGACCTGAGAGACAACCGTCTGACATCGATACCGGCGGCCATTGCGAGCATGCGGAAGCTGGAGGAGCTGAACATGCGCGGGGCGAGGCTGCGCCGACTGGCCGGGCAGCTGCCGCCGCTGCCGTGCTTGAGGGAGCTCAGCCTGCGCAACACTGGCCTGTGCTGCCTGCACCAGGAGCAGGACGCCTTCCGGGGGGTCCCCAACCTCGTGCTGCTCGACATCTCGCACAACCAGCTGACCTCACTGGGAGAGGCACTGCGTGGACTCAACCAGCTGCAGTACCTCGACGTCTCTAGAAACCAGCTGACCGAATATCCGCAGCTGTGGATACAGGACTGCACGGAGGGACTTCTCAGTTTTGCGTTCAATCACCTGCGAACGCTACCAGACTGCAACAGTTTCTGCCAGAGCAGTAAAGTGCTGCTCCTTGACGTCGAAAACAATCAAATTTCTTCCTGGGATGGCAGTCCTGACATGCTGAGGTAATGAGATTTATGTCTAATGTATTAACCCAAACACATGATAATGTTACTGTCATTTACGAGAACACTCATAGGACGCTCTTGCGTACCCAAGGACTTCATTAAAATACTTCTACATCTACATCTACATCCATACTCCGCAAGCCACGTCACGGTGTGTGGCGGAGGGTACCTTGAGTACCTCTATCGGTTCTCCCTTCTATTCCAATCTCGTATTGTTCGTGGAAAAGGGATTGTCGGTATGCCTCTGTGTGGGCTCTAATCTCTCTGATTTTATCCTCATGGTCTCTTCGCGAGATATACGTAGGAGGGAGCAATATACTGCTTGACTCCTCGGTGCAGGTATGTTCTCGAAACTTCAACAAAAGCCCGTACCGAGCTACTGAGCGTCTCTCCTGCAGAGTCTTCCACTGGAGTTTATCTATCGTCTCCGTAACGCTTTCGCGATTACTGAATGATCCTGTAACGAAGCGCACTGCTCTCCGTTGGATCTTCTCTATATCTTCTATCAACCCTATCTGATACGGATCCCACACTGCTGAGCAGTATTCAAGCAGTGGGCGAAGAAGAGTACTGTAACCTACTTCCTTTGTTTTCGGATTGCATTTCCTTAGGATTCTTACAACGAATCTCAATCTGGCATCTGGTTTACCGACGATCAACTTTATATAATCATTCCATTTTAAATCACTCCTAATGCGTACTCCCAGATAATTTATGGAATTAACTGTTTCCAGTTGCTGACCTGCTATTTTGTAGCTAAATGATAAGGGATCTATCTTTCTATGTATTCGCAGCACATTACACTTGTCTACATTGAGATTCAATTGCCATTCCCTGCACCATGCGTCAATTCGCTGCAGATCCTCCTGAATTTCAGTACAATTTTCCATAGTTACAACCTCTCGATACACCACAGCATCATCCGCAAAAAGCCTCAGTGAACTTCCGATGTCATCCACAAGGTCATTTATGTATATTGTGAATAGCAACGGTCCTACGACAGTCCCCTGCGGCACACCCGAAATCACTCTTACTTCGGAAGACTTCTCTCCATTGAGAATGACATCCTGCGTTCTGTTATCTAGGAACTCTTCAATCCAATCACACAATTGGTGTGATAGTCCATATGATCTTACTTTGTTCATTAAACGACTGTGGGGAACTGTATCGAACGCCTTGCGGAAGTCAAGAAACACGGCATCTACATGTGAACCCGTGTCTATGCCCCTCTGAGGCTCGTGGACGAATAGCGCGAGCTGGGTTTCACACGACCGTCTTTTTCGAAACCCATGCTGATTCCTAGAGAGTAGATTTCTAGTCTCCAGAAAAGTCATTATACTCGAACATAATACGTGGTCCTAAATTCTACAACTGATCGACGTTACAAATATAGGTCTATAGTTCTGCACATCTGTTCGATGTCCCTTCTTGAAAACGGGGATGACCTGTGCCCTTTTCCAATCCTTTGGAACGCTACGCTCTTCTATAGACCTACGGTACACCGCTGCAAGAGGGGGGGGGGGCAAAGTCCTTCGCGTACTCTGTGTAAAATCGAACTGGTATCCCATCAGGTCTAGCGGCCTTTCCTTTTTTGAAGCGATTTTAATTGTTTCTCTATCCCTCTGTCGTCTCTTTCGATATCTACCATTTTGTCATCTATTGCACAGGAGCTTACTAGAGAGAAGTTTGGAATCAAATAGGGATACTTACACAACTTTCATTGCTATAGAAAAGGTATTTGACAGTATTAGCTGGAAACTATTTAATCCATGTATGGATCAAATCACATAAGATGAACGACTGTATCGACATTTTCATCAAGACGGACCAACAGCACACACTGACTTGACAGCCTCGTCAGGAATGCATGGGGTTTTTGGTGAAGAGAGAATAATCAACAGATACTGTTAATTTCCTGCCCATCTAGATCGCCTGATACCTTTCCCTGTGAAAACTCTTAAAGATCTTGGAAGATATACATTTACACTGGAAACATACGGTAGATGAACAATACTAAACATATAAAAAAACAAACAGATATGGCGAGAACATTACAAAGCCAGAATTAGAAGTAGGCTAATACAAGGATGTTTAACATCTCCATGGGAAGGACTATAAGGATCTTTTAAGAAAAAAATATCAGGATTTAAAGTGAAAGGAATTCCTATTCACTCACACAACTGCAAACAGATGAAAATAAACAGCATCAGCAACTCATGCACTCAAAATTTTGAACAATTATTAAGAAATTGGTCGGGTGTGATTAATACTCGCGCACTGATGGTTCCATGTATGTACACAGAAAGTTTGTCCATTCGCGGAATCGAGCGTATTGACGCTTTTAGCCTTTTTTGGACAGTAATACTGGCAAGATATCGGTCCCAGGGAGTCCAAGACTTTCGGGAATGTTTTAATGTCAGTTTGAAGACCACTAAAAAGTGACAAAGGAAAAATTCTTCTCACGATATAATTATAAATTAACGATTTCGGATTTTCACCTTTACTTATTCTGTGAAAACACCTTGCCAACCTCACGAGTTTATGTCAAGGGGAAGTACCTTGTCAGTCTTGATAAGTGAGCTTTCGAGTATCAAATTGTGATATAAAAGGTTGTATCTTTTGATTGAAGTGACTAACAAGATTAACATTTTTGCACCGCCAAGGGATCGTAGACCTTAGTATGCGACATAAATTTGAGCCTGATACGCTAAATTATCAGACGGAGAGACAGACAAACAGATGAAAAAAAAATCGTGTTATATAATTAGAAATTCAGAATTTTCGGATTTTTTCCACTTAACTCTTACTGTGAAACTCTTAATGTAAATCCTTGCTTCTTGCCAAATTACATGATTAGAGGTCAAGGGGGAGTACCATATAGGTGTTTAAGAGAGAGTTTTGAAGTATCAAAATATGTGACATGAATGGCCTTATGTTTTGACGGAATTGACAGAAATTTAAGATTTTTTCACCAGCAAGGGAAAATAGACCTTAATACGTGACATGAATTTCAACTGATACAACTTCTCGTTTCTGAGAAAAAGGGCTCTCAACACAGACAGACAACAAAGGCACGGAACCCTGAAAGTAGCAATCAGAAAACCCCTATCAGTAATTTCAAGAGCCACTGCATAATCTCAAGATTAGTGATTGCTGAGCAATGTCTCCTGTCAGCATCACAACAAAATTCTTACATCAAACTGTCAACGGGATAACCAGGCGGATCAAGATGAACGACTGTATCGACATTTTCGTCGAGACAGAGCTACAGCAAACACCGACTTCACAACCTTGTCATGAATGCATGGGGTATTTGGTGATGAGAGCACAATCAACAGGTGCAATTAAGTTTCCTGCCCATCTCGTTCGCCTGAAACTCTCTATGTGATTTTTACCGGTGGGACAAATAGAATGGTCAGGTGTACTCAAATAACAACTGGCAGAGGAGTAGCCAAACACTGCAAACGCCGTTGTCGCTGTAAGCAGCTACAGTTATCTCAAAGACTGATGAATCCAACACAGCACCGCATCGACGTCAATGGTTGCCACTTCCGGCATCTTCTGTGATGATCATCAGCGAGGGTCAATCCTGCCTTTCTAGGCAGTGTTATTTTCTCTCCCCTATATAGGACGATGTCAGATCATAAAAATTGCCTAAGACTCAGGCACCAACATCCAAATTAATTTTTTGAATGTATCTGTATGTACGGTAATAATCGAAGCAGAAAAAATAAATAAAAATTTGTAGAAGGACGTCCCATTACGTCCAATGCTGAAGTGCTTGTCAATATCAGAGAGCTCTGGCAGTAGTGACAATATGTAAGGGAAAAACGAACTGAAGTGTGTTTTGGGAAGGGGACTAAGCTTAGGTAGTACGTGCAGCAGTATTGACCATGGTACTGTGGTGGTGTAATGGTTAGCATTTTTTGCCTAGCAAGCACGAAGATCCGGGTTCGAGTCCCGGTCACAGCATAAATTTTAATTCATTTCGCCTGCTTCGATCATTATAGTAGGTAATAAAAAGAGACTGAAATGTCTCAGGGAGACATTTAATTATAATATATGTAACTATGTGCATACGCAGATGAGCCAAAACATTGTGACCACTGCCCACCACGGGACAGAGTTCCGCCTTGTGTCGCTGCGGATAGATGATACGATAAGGAAAATAAGTGAAGCAGAGATGATATGGGGAGTCCTTTCAGCGACGATACGGAACACAAACAGGGAAATCCACTGACAGAAGTGACCTTGACGAAATGTCCCGTCCGACAGAACAGAAATCACACAGTTGTTTGACACAACAACCTAAATACCAAATTTGGAAGGATTGAAGGACTTCAGCCGCAGTCGGGCATCGATATAATCGATGGCGAAAGCTCAAAATTTGTACTGGACCGGGACCCCAAACTAGATCTTTCACTTACGGTGAGCGGTTGCCTTAACCGCTTCAGCCATCTGGACACACTTCCCACCTGACCTCAGTTCTTAACTTTTCATGCGCTAGTAGCTTCCACTGACCACTCACCTACTTGGTCGCAGGCAGTCTTATATATGATTATCAGAAATGAATGTAGAAAATGAGAGGGCTGGCATAGTGGGTCATAATAAGCACATTTCACATAGCATGTCCGCATCCCTTTACGTACGGCGCTAGGCGTCGTTGACGATCGTCGAGCGCTACCAAGAGGAGACACACCACATCCATCCGAGCCGTCAAAGTAGCAGGTCTGCAGGCCAACGATTTCAATGTGTTTGTGACATCAAGGTAAAAGAGAGGTTGGGTTCAAGGTTTATGACCTTTATTTGCAAACGCTGTAGTCGACATAGCTGTGGGTATTCCAGGCGGGACAGCACTACAGGTTTTCTTACTGGAACGTGAACGTGTTGCTTTTGGCTGTGCAAATGCCTGTTTCCTAGTTGTTGCACAGAAGGTAGCACCTGTGCACACTGCGGGGTCTGGTTCGCCCTGCATCAGTTTGCTATCAAATGAGGTCAGTCTTTCGTTCGTTACTGTGTTGAGCGGACAGGAAACGAAGGACTCGTGAGAGGACAGACCTGTGCTTACGGGGCGGCGGATGGAAATGCTCACGCTGCGCGACGTTTGTACTTTCGGAGGTTATCGAATCATCGAGTGCCAGATCCACGCACATGTACTGTCATTCTCAGGTCCCTACGACAGACAGATTCACTTGAGGTACATTTTCTTCACTGTCATACTCTCGTAATGACGTATGGGCATTTAAGGCCTACTTCGGAACAGGTGTATTCTTTCGGCGTTACAGGCGTGAAGGTCCGACGGACGAGGTCGTCAACGCACAGTGCGTACACCAGGACTTCAAGAGGAGGAGCCTTCAGAAGGTTCACGATCTTAACCCAGACGTTTTTCCACGTCGAACTGAATTCTGCCAGTTGTTTTTGCAAAGGAGTGCGATTCAGCCGGACTTCACGAACCGTGTACTTTTACGGATGAGACATCCTTTACACGAGAGGGTTTGTTTAACAGCCGCAATCAACACATGTGGGCACGGGAAAATCCGCACCAAGATCGCCTTGCTGTCAACATTTCTGCCGGCTGGGTAAGCTATAGTCTGGTCGGTCCATACGTGTTCCCCTGGCGACTGAACGCAAACAAATAATCTTTTTACGAGAAACTCTGCCAGAGTTGTTGGAACATGTTCTGCTCAACATGCGACAGCGAATGTGCACCTGCGCACTTCGCGCATGCAGTGCAAATGCGTTTGTGTGACAATTTTGTTGAGAACTGCATATGGCGCGGTGGCATGGCCTGTATATTCTCCCGACTTGACGCCCATTGATTTTTTGTTCTGAAATCTTTTGTTCTGAAATCTGTTGTCAATGGAACACCCAATGAGGATGATGAAAAGCCGATAACGCGCGTTATGGCGGCCTCAGATTCAAATTCCACTTTGCCAGAAGTGTTTGAAAGAGTGCAACAGTCATCCCAGCGGCGTTGCACGGCGTGCATTCAAGCAGGAGGACGTAATTTTGAGCACTTCCGTAATATTTCCAAATAAAGGTTATAAAACTTCACCCTGATTTCTCATTTACCTTGATGCCACAAATACATCGAAAACGTTGCCTTGCAGACCTGCTACCATGGCAGCTCGGACAGCATGTGAACATGGGTTGCTCTATATGAAATATGCTGATGACCCACTCTACCGGCTCTGTCATTTTCAAAATTCATTTCAGGTACATCATGTATACATATATATATAATTTCTGTGGTATCCTGTCCGAAGTGTCCGAGATAACAGAACCACATTGTTTTATACAGTGGCCTTAGATATCACACTTCGAAGAAGAGACCGACTCCAGCCGTAATCAAGCCTTTACCGCTTCAACCATCTGGGCACGCTTCCCGTCTGACGCCAGTTCTCGATTTGCGATACGCTAGTACTGTCCACAATCCATTTACCTACTTGCTAGCAACATGTCCTATATTCTCGCAAGTGGCACGAACCCAGTTGTGCATCCGCACTGAAGTTATCCTCTTGCGGGAACACAGGACTCGGTGCGAGCAAGTAGGTGAATGGACGATGGATGCTACTACCATATGACAAGATGACCATTTGTGTCGGACCGAAAACATGTGCGGATGTCAGAGGCGGTAAAGGCAATTGTTCGCGTTAAACGGTAGGTCCGGGTTCGAGTCCTAGTCCGTTGATGCCCAATTTCTTCTGGAGCTGATCTATCCTTTAGAATTTTATATTTATGGCCACTGTATTAAACGACAGTGCAGTGTCTGTTGTGTTGAACATACCCGACAGAGCATCCACCACACACACATATAAACTGAAGAGCCAAAGAAACTGGTACACCTGCCTAATATCGTGTAGTGCTCCCGCGAGCACCCAGAAGTGCCACAACACGACGTGACATGGTCTCGACTAATGTCTGAAGTAGTGGTGGAGGGAACTGACACCATGAATCCTGCAGGGCTGTCCATAAATCCGTAAGAGTACGAGGTGGTGGAGATCTCTTCTGAAAAGCGCGTTGCAAGGCACCCCAGATATGCTCAATAATGTTCATGTCGGGGCAGTTTGGTGGCCAGCGGAAGCGTTTAAACTCAAAGAGCGTTGCTTAAGCCCCTCTGTAGCAAGTCTGGACATGTGGGATGTCGCATTGTCCTGATGGAATTGCCAAAGTCCGTCGGAATGCACAATGGGCACGAATGGATGCAGGTGGTCAGACAGAATGCTTACGTACATGTCACTTGTCAGAATCGTATCTAGACGTATCAGAGGTCCCATACCATTCCACCAGCACACACCTCACATCATTACAGAGCCTCCACCAGCTTGAACAGTCCCCTACTGACATGCGGGGTCCTTGGATTCATGAGGTTGTCTCCATAACCGTGCACGTCCATCCGCTCGATACAATTTGAAACGAGACTCGTCACACCAGGCAACATGTTTCCAGGCATCAACAGTCCAGTATCAGTGTTGATGGGACCAGGCGAGGCGTAAAGCTTTGTGTCGTGCAGTCTCAAGGTTACACGAGTGGGCCTTCGGCTCCGAAAGCCTATATCGATAATGTTTCATTGATTGATTCATACGCTGACACTTGTTGATGGCCCAGCCTTGACATCTGCAGCAGTTTTCTGAGGGGTGCACTTCTGCCACGTTGAACGATTCGCTTCAGTCGTCGTTGGTCCCTTACTTGCAGGATCTTCTTGCGTCCCCAGCGATGACGAAGATTTGATGTTTTACCTGATTCCTGATACTGACGGCACTAGAGGGAGCTGTAGAGGGTGAAAACTGTAGAGGAAGGAAGAGATTGGAGTACGTCCAACAAATAATTGAGGTCGTAGGATGCAAGTGCTGCTCTCAGATGAAGAGCTTGACACACAAGAGGAATTCGTTCTGGGCTGCATCAAACGAGTGAGAAGACTGTTGACAAGAAAAGAAATGAACACGTGTCAGCTGTTTTTGAAGCCTTGTTCTCCCCACAATAGTTATATGTGGGAATGTGCAGTTCCACTGGTAGTTTATTGAGAATGCTGCCACTGCCTCTGCTGATGCGACTCCTGCCACTCATGCTGTGCTACAGCAAGGTTTGAAGTTTGTGCACCCTGTTGTACATCATAACACTTGCATCCACCCAACTGTTGTGCAAAGCAAGGAAGCCAAGGACTTCAATTAATGCCTTGTTCCTTCGACGTTTTATGACATGATCTGTGACAGACACATCTGGTTCAGAGTTTCTCTGTAATTCTTCTGTATGAAAACTCCCGGCAACTTCTTCACCTTCAATGTCCTTTGAGATTTAAGTTCTAGGAGTTTTTTGTTGCACTGTAAATATATCAGCAACCTGTTCGGTAAGTACGATTTCTAGAATTCTATCTTTTACTTTGAAATACATGCTGTATCATCTATATTAAATTTCTGCTTATGTGTATCCAGCATTTTTATCGATTTTATAGTGTATTTAGAAGCTCATAATAATAACTGAATTGGTTTCATTTTTATTGCATGGTGTGTACTTCATTTATACAGTCAAATTATATGTGGGAGCATATCTAGCCATCTGTATGATCCTCAAAGTGTACAATGCGTCCACATTTGGTGTTTTATCATTCTGCTTAAACATTCCACGATATCGATTTCATGTTGGAGAATGTCAAGTAATTGTGTAATCCATATCACCCAATTACCGTCTTGAAGTACCTATTACAGAACTCACCTCCATGGTTGGGTTGAAGATTGTCTGGGCAACGATAAGTTCCTGTCTGCAGCAATTGTTCGAATATCTGTGCAAATTGTTTCCCCATTTTGTTTACCACTTACATTCAGGCAAATTTATGTATCAATAGCCATTAATATATATTTGAAACATTTATTTCTGTTTGAATATTGCTTCATATCTACAATATGTGCTTGCCAGAAGATGTGCAATCCTCATATTGTAACGTGTTCGTGGGAATGTTTTGCATGTCAGGTTTTGGAGTTCTCAAACTACTATTTCTGTAATTATTCAATGATGTGTCATTCTCTTAACTCAGAAATGGTTGATTTGATTTCATTCATGTGTGCTGTATTGCCAGATGATGCTGTGAGCAGTCGTACCTGTTCTGTTTTTTCGCTGGGGTTATCATAGTATATATACCGTAGGGATCGATTGATCATCTTTTTATGTTTAAAGTATATACCTTCGATGCTGTTACGTGTATTATTTGGTGTCCGATTAGTAATGGTTTTGTATTTCACACTATTGGACATTTTGGGCCTCTACTGGTGTTCTTATGCACAGAAGTCAAGAGTAACATTTTACCATACATTTGTAGCTATTTCAGTAAATAATTCTCAAGTCTTCAAGCTCTTACGAATATTAGATACAGTAAGCTAGGTGTTCTTCCAAATTGTCTACCAACAACCTGTCTTATGTACTCAGTTAAATTTATAGTTTGTGTTACCAGATATGTGGCTTTCCCTGCTGACTCAATGTATTTTATCTGTCTTAGCATTGCTGTGACGATTAATGATTTCGGCAATGGCATTTTCTTCTTCTTCTTCTTCTTCTTTCATTTCGAGAGGGGATCAAGAGATTTAGCAGCTGGTTTAAAAATTTATCTGAGAAACTGATCACATTCCAAATACCCTTAGCAACCGTAATTTAAAATTATTTTAACTACTTCACCTGATGTTCCTGTCAATTTATTCTTTCATTCAGTCTTTGTTAATTCTTAACATCCAGAAGTTTTTCAATTTCGATTGACTTAAAAATGGGTCTAATAGCATTAATATATTTTTCTGTATCTGCTAACGGTTTTCCAATTAACACAGTCCTTGCAGATAACATACTGACTGTCTTCCCCATGTCCATGAATTTTGAGGTAAGTTGCTGCCCAGTCTTCTGTGTATCAATTTGCTGATTAGTTATCACAAGCACCATGTCAACCAGTCTAGTCAAGTTTGCCTTGATATTTTAAATACCTTTTCCAATTTTCCAATCATGATATTTAATACTACGCATACTGTTTCAACTTTTGCACCCACATATGTATCAATATTCTATCTATGTATCCCTCACCTCCCAGACTGAATGCCTGACATGGATATGATTAGTTTGTGGTGTAATGGTCACTGATGTACTTACTTCATTGTTTAGTATATATAGTAGTTTAAAATAAAATCATGGAAGTTTCGTCTATACAATCTGTCATTTAATTCTCTTGTTTTATCAGAAACCTGTTTCTTGCAATTCCATGAATCCCTTCACAGAGTTGTAAATACAATGTCAGTTCCTATATGCACTTGATAAAAGTATTTCAAATTCATATTGTCCAGTGTGAAAGCTATAATAAGATTGGAACTATCCCGTACCAATCGTTTCAGAGTCCTAGAATATATCTGACATCAACCCTCACATGATACCAAAATAGAAATATTTCGATATTTGATCCTGGTTTTCCACAGAAACATCATCAGATATAAACACAGTTAGATATTCCTGCTTTCACTGAATGTGGTGTATGTTACACCGTAGATGCCATTCTATATCTCCTGTAGTAGCTGGTATCTGGGCTAAAATAATATTTTTTTAAAAATACACTGGCTACTTCAAGTGTTTCAGAATGATGTACTTATTTCTAAATATGAATCTTATTATAAACTTTATGATTTGAATGTGGGCTGTGAAACTGATGGACCTCTTCCTATAGTGAGGGTTGAAAACAGGATAAATAATACTAATGTTTCTCTTAAAAAAGATGTGCAGTCACTATAGTGTGTTTCGGACTAACGTATGGTGGCATTGTACACAATAGACCTTGAGCAGTTTTGTTCCTCCTCTAACAAATCAGCTACTGCTGCACTGTGGAAAAGAAGAAAACCACAAGTATTTGTGAAATTATATATACACAATGACCAATGAATAATGAGAGGAATGGTTAGTACTTACATGACAAATGACCTACTGGCTTCTGTCTCAGCTCTTTGGCTGAAGATCGTGTGATGATTCTTCAGACGTTTTGCCAGAGTGAGTCTGGCATTGTCAAAGCTTCACCCTCTATTGCTGGTGGTGGATTTGAGGTCGCAGCAAAGATTATAAGTGCCTGGCGCACCAGTGTTCAAGGGCTTTGCCATGGATCTCACGTTGCTACCAACAACAGTCATTTGCTGCACCACGGGAATCCAAGATACATTCAACTTGAGGGTTCCTTCCCTCCTGTTGAAGCTCTTGACAAGTTTTTGTATTTCTATAGTTCCCCTGAACAAGTGAGTCTGACAGTCCTTCTCTACAGCAAGAACTTCCATGTTGGCAAATTTTACAAGTACTATGTGGTCAGTCTCACACAATACATGCTTTGCCATGGCTGACTGTTTCACCTGCCTAAACCTGCAGTGCCATTTATTTTCGATGATCCTGGTGTTGACTGACTGTCCAGTCATTCGAACATAGACGTATCCAAATGTACATGATGCGCAACTACCCGTGGTCTAGGGGTAGCGTCTTTGATTCATAATCAAAACGTCTTCGGTCCCGGGTTTGATCCCCGCCACTGCCTAAATTTTGACAAATAATCAGCATTGGCGGCCGAAGACTTCCGGCATAAGAAGTCAGCCTCATTCTGCCAACGGCCTTGCCTAAGAGGGCGGAGGAGCGGATAGAGGTTCAGGGCACTCTCTTGTCCTAGGGGTGGGAAATTGCCCCTAAAGGCGGAAGAATCAGCAATGTTCAACGACATGAGGATGCAGAAGGCAATGGAAACCACTGCATTAAAGACACGTAACGTGTATCCACAGGACATGTGGCCTGTAATTGAAGAAGTGTCATGATGATCTCTCCATTGGCAAAAGATTCCGGAATAGTCCCCCATTCGGATCTCCGGGAGGGGACTGCCAAGGGGGAGGTTACCATGAGAAAAAGATTGAATAATCAACGAAAGGATAACGTTCTACGAGTCGGGGCGTGGAATGTCAGAAGCCTGAACGTGGTAGGGAAACTAGAAAATCTGAAAAGGGAAATGCAAAGGCTCAATCAAGATATAGTAGGGGTCAGTGAAGTGAAGTGGAAGGAAGACAAGAATTTCTGTTCAGATGAGTATCGGGTAACATCAACAGCAGCAGAAAATGGTATAACAGGTGTAGGATTCGTTATGAATAGGAAGGTAGGGCAGAGGGTGTGTTACTGTGAACAGTTCAGTGACTGGGTTGTTCTAATCAGAATCGACAGCAGACCAACACCGACAACGATAGTTCAGGTATACATGCCGACGTCGCAAGCTGAAGATGAACAGATAGAGAAAGTGTATGAGGATACTGAAAGGGTAATGCAGTATGTAAAGGGGGACGAAAATCTAATAGTCATGGGCGACTGGAATGCAGCTGTAGGGGAAGGAGTAGAAGAAAAGGTTACAGGAGAATATGGGCTTGGGACAAGGAATGAAAGAGGAGAAAGACTAATTGAGTTCTGTAACAAGTTACAGCTAGTAATAGCGAATACCCTGTTCAAGAATCACAAGAGGAGGAGGTATACTTGGAAAAGGCCGGGAGATACGGGAAGATTTCAATTGGATTACATCATGGTCAGACAGAGATTCCGAAATCAGATACTGGATTTAAAGCGTACCTAGGAGCAGATATAGACTCAGATCACAATATAGTAGTGATGAAGAGTAGGCTGAAGTTCAAGACATTAGTCAGGAAGAATCAATACGCAAGGAAGTGGGATACGGAAGTACTAAGGAATGACGAGATACGTTTGAAATTCTCTAAAGCTATAGATACAGCAATAAGGAATAGCGCAGTAGGCAGTACAGTTGAAGAGGAATGGACATCTCTAAAAAGGGCCATCACAGAAGTTGGAAAGGAAAACATAGGTACAAAGAAGGTAGCTGCGAAGAAACCATGGGTAACAGAAGAAATACTTCAGTTGATTGATGAAAGGAGGAAGTACAAACATGTTCCGGGAAAATCAGGAATACAGAAATACAAGTCGCTGAGGAATGAAATAAATAGGAAGTGCAGGGAAGCTAAGACGAAATGGCTGCAGGATAATGTGAAGACATCGAAAAAGATATGATTGTCGGAAGGACAGACGCAGCATACAGGAAAGTCAAAACAACCTTTGGTGACATTAAAAGCATCGGTGGTAACATTAAGAGTGCAACGGGAATTCCACTGTTAAATGCAGAGGAGAGAGCAGATAGGTGGAAAGAATACATTGAAAGCCTCTATGAGGGTGAAGATTTGTCTGATGTGATAGAAGAAGAAACAGGAATCGATTTAGAAGAGATAGGGGATCCAGTATTAGAATCGGAATTTAAAAGAGCTTTGGAGGACTTACGGTCAAATAAGGCAGAAGGGATAGATAACATTCCATCAGAATTTCTAAAATCATTGGGGGAAGTGGCAACAAAACGACTATTCACGTTGGTGTGTAGAATATATGAGTCTGGCGATATACCATCTGACTTTCGGAAAAGCATCATCCACACAATTCCGAAGACGGCAAGAGCTGACAAGTGCGAGAATTATCGCACAATCAGCTTAACAGCTCATGCATCGAAGCTGCTTACAAGAATAATATACAGAAGAATGGAAAAGAAAATTGAGAATGGGCTAGGTGACTATCAGTTTGGCTTTAGGAAAAGTAAAGGGACGAGAGAGGCAATTCTGACGTTACGGCTAATAATAGAAGCAAGGCTAAAGAAAAATCAAGACACTTTCATAGGATTTGTCGCCCTGGAAAAAGCGTTCGACAATATAAAATGGTGCAAGCTGTTCGAGATTCTGAAAAAAGTAGGGGTAAGCTATAGGGAGAGACGGGTCATATACAATATGTACAACAACCAAGAGGGAATAATAAGAGTGGGCGATCAAGAACGAAGTGCTCGTATTAAGAAGGGTGTAAGACAAGGCTGTAGCCTTTCGCCCCTACTCTTCAATCTGTACATCGAGGAAGCAATGATGGAAATAAAAGAAAGGTTCAGGAGTGGAATTAAAATACAAGGTGAAAGGATATCAATGATACGATTCGCTGATGACATTGCTATCCTGAGTGAAAGTGAAGAAGAATTAAATGATCTGCTGAACGGAATGAACAGTCTAATGGGTACACAATATGGTTTGAGAGTAAATCGGAGAAAGACGAAGGTAATGAGAAGTAGTAGAAATGAGAACAGCGAGAAACTTAACATCAGGATTGATGGTCACGAAGTCAATGAAGTTAAGGAATTCTGCTACCTAGGCAGTAAAATAACCAATGACGGACGGAGCAAAGAGGACATCAAAAGCAGACTCGCTATGGCAAAAAAGGCATTTCTGGCCAAGAGAAGTCTACTAATATCAAATACCGGCCTTAATTTGAGGAAGAAATTTCTGAGGATGTACGTCTGGAGTACGGCATTGTATGGTAGTGAAACATGGACTGTGGGAAAACCGGGACAGAAGAGAATCGAAGCATTTGAGATGTGGTGCTATAGACGAATGTTGAAAATTAGGTGGACTGATAAGGTAAGGAATGAGGAGGTTCTACGCAGAATCGGAGAGGAAAGGAATATGTGGAAAACATTGATAAGGAGAAGGGACAGGATGATAGGACATCTGCTAAGACATGAGGGAATGACTTCCATGGTACTAGAGGGAGCTGTAGAGGGCAAAAACTGTAGAGGAAGACAGAGATTGGAATACGTCAAGCAAATAATTGAGGATACTCTTTGATCTTCTTAGTCTTTACACCATGTCTGCACAATATACGGCCGATTCAGTCTTTCACTCTGGGAATGTATGGCAGAAAGTCTGCACCTGGCATAATAAAATTTGCCGATATCGACGTTCTTGCTGTAGACAAGAGCTGTCACATACACTTGTTCAGGGAAGCTATACAAATACAGAAACACGATAATAACTTCCACACGAAAGGAGAAAGCCTCAAGGTGAATGGATCCTCGATTACCGTGCTGCAGTGACCGATCTTTGCAGGTAAGAAGGGGAGAACAACAGAGGTAATGACCATGGAAAAGTTCCTGGACGTTGGCGCGGCAGATACATGTAATCAGTGGCCAATAGCTGGGCTACAGTCCACCAGCAGCTTCGACAACGCCAGCCACTAGTACTGGCGAAACGTCAGAAAAATCATCAGACAAATATTGGCTGAAGAACCCAAGTGAGAAGCTAACAGGCAGTCTGTCAACAAATGGCCATGAAAGCCTCAACAGTTATCTAATACTTCCATGTTAGTTTTCCTCCCCTGCCTGGCTGCTTTTGATATTGCTGGCGCTTGATCCTTTCACTGTGGTATACAGATGACCAGTGACGAGGCCCACCTAATTGTCCTAAAGAAGGGGGAAGGAGAGAGTGAACCAACAGGAGGCCTCAAGAGAAGTGGGAACCATGTTAGCTGAGCTCGTTTCCCCAGCCAAGAGGACAGTAGCCCTCTGATCTTCCTGCCATCTTTAAGCGACCCAGTTCGCCTAGAGAAGTAGGGGAGGAAATGTGGCAGCAATGCAGAGAAGGAGGGGAGGAAATTTGGCAGCAATGCAGAGTGATATGAAATGCCTACTGGACACTACTTGCCTTACTTGTCACTGCTGAAAATCACATGATATAAAGACAATGCCAGCAATGTTGCTGAATGCACAAAATATTTGCAGAGACTGGTATGATTAAACAGAGCATATGGAGTATATCATCGCCAGCTACAGTACATGACATTATTTAAACATATGGTGGAGGGAAAACAAAGGACGTCTTGAAAAAGCAATTGTTACAAATGTGTTCTGTTAGAAAAAGAACGTTTTCTGCAAGACAAGCAGTTGTACGGTGAGGGTTGTTCATTAAAACCGATATTCAAACAAGAACAAAAGTAGCTAACTAACAGAAATTATTCAAAATACTACTTTGTAAGAGTCGAACTGAATTGCTGCCACCTAGGTAAGGGCAATTATATACATATATACACTCTGGGCAAGAACGGCGATGCAGTATGTGATTCACGTAGGCACACTTCACAAAGCTTAAGGTCTGGCTTCAATCGGAACACAAGAGAAAAATAAAATGATTTATCGCACGTAGCTGAGCTCATCTCAGTTTAGTGCAACAGATTGAAATTGCAGTGCATTCCCTAAATCCAGAAGTATGTAGAGATCTCACTGGCAGTGACAGCAACATTAGTTTAGATAGCTCAGCGACAGGTAGATGATGACAGTGCGACTAACCAGAGACAAGTACGAGCGTAAAGATGCTAAATTTTGACTGTTGTAAATCCAATTCTTACAACAAAGTGTCTGATTGGCCTAATGTATCCAAAGAGTGTCACGTAAGGCATGTCAGTCGTCTGGATACCTGGCTAGTCCAACGAGCTAAGTGAAGTATTCTTGCCACCCCAGATCATGTTCACAAAAAGATGCTTGCTTCTTGGGAGTTGACATATTAGCGTCACCTTAGTGTGTTAATCAAACAAGGCAAAAAGCAGACTCATTTCAAGCTTAATGGCTGCTAAGAACTTGACATGTAGACGTGTTGCGAACACCTGCTCTGATGGGCGAACATTAATAAAATCGACAAACTGTAGGGGCGGATTAATGCCTGAAAATGGACGAAAAAAGGTCTATGGACAAGTATCTAGAAATGGACGGTGTGCGTGCAATGACAGCAGACCGTCCCAGAACACAGTACAGAGCTATATCGCGTCCATGTCAAAACAGATCTTCAAAGTGGCCTCCATGGGATGCAGTGCTCTCATTCAGACTTCGCATCATAGATTTCCGCACTATTTCGCACATTCTGCCCTCTCTCTGAATAATGTCAGAGGCGTTGTGAACACGCTGTTGAAGGGTCTGAACATCAGGAACTGGTTCAGCATACGAAGCGCTTTTTAGATGCCTCTGCGGTAAAAATCCAGGGGATTTAAGTCTGTTGATCCAGCAGGCCATGCTACAGGGCATCCACATCCCATCTGACTGGGTAAGATGATGTTGACGTGTCAGTGAACTGTAATGCGGAAGTGGGATCGTGGCCCATCATGGAGAAACCAAATGATTTGTCATATTGCCAAAGGCACATTCCGAAGCAGTCCAGGCACAGTATTTCCCAGAAAGTCCAGATACGTTCCTCCATAAAGATGCTGTGGAATAGTAAATGGTTCAGTTATTTGGTCACCAAAAATCTCTGCCCACACACTGATGCTGATGAGATATGTCAACCAGTTACTGAAGTTTTTCTGTAGCCCATAGATGACGATTATGCAATTGATGATGCAAGTTATGGTAAAGCTTGCTTTGTCGATAAAGAGCACTGATGACACAAGTCCCATAATTGTGATGGTCTTGTGTAAAAACCATCGAAAAAGTGTTTCCTGTAGAGGGAAATCTGCTGCTGATAATCCATGCACTCATTGCATGTGATAGGGATAGTAGCAGTTGTCATGGAGGATACACATAAGCGTACTTTGGCTTACACCATGTTGGTGGGCAACATGCATGGAGCTTATACTAGGGTTAATGTCAATAACCTGGAGAATCCAGTCCTGCAAATCTGTTGTACGGACAGTCTGCCACCTCCCTGTCTGTTCGTCTGTCTGAGAGGACCCATGATCACAGAAACGTCCAAAAAGGGCTTGAAATTTTGAGTGATGTGGTTGGTTGGTGCCTGTGAGGGGACTTGTTTTGGTATAGCCATGCTGCCTCTCGTCCATTTCCACCTACTGGGACGTACACAGAGATCATCTCGTCTTGCTCCGACACGAATACCGGACCATTCTGTTGCTTTTAGTACGCTACGTCAGTCACTCGACCCGCAACACACGAGGAATACAAGGCACGTTGCCACAGGACCTACGATTGTTCAGCGCTATCTATAGTGGCAACGATACATTTCCAGACATACAATACTGGCCATTAAAATTGCTACACCAAGAAGAAATGCAGATGATAAACGGCTATTCATTGCACAAATATATTATACTAGAATTGACATGTGATTACATTTTCACGCAATTTGGGTGCATAGATCCTGAGAAATCAGTACCCAGAACAACCACCTCTGGCCGTAATAACGGCGTTGATACGCCTGGGGATTGAGTCAAACAGAGCTTGGATGGCAGCTTCAACACGATACCACAGTTCATCAAGAGTAGTGACTGGCGTATTGCGACGAGCCAGTTGCTCGTCCACCATTGGCCAGGACGTTTTCAATTGGTGAGAGTTCTGGAGAATCTGCTGGGCAGGGCAGCAGTCGAATATTTTCTGTATCCAGAAAGGCCCGTACAGGACCTGCAACATGCGGTCGTGCATTATCCTGCTGAAATGTAGGGTTTCGCAGGGATCGAATGAATGGTAGAGCCACGGGTCGGGGAAACACAACTGAAATGTAAAGTCCACTGTTCAAAGTGCCGCCAATGCGAACAGGAGGTGACCGAGAAGTGTAACCAATGGTAGCCCATACCATCAAGCCGGGTGATACGCCAGTATGGCGATGACGAATACACGCTTCCAATGTGTGGTCAGCGCGATGTCGCCAAACATGGATGCGACCATCATGATGCTGTAAACAAAACCTGAATTCATCCGAAAAAATGAAATTTTGCCATTCGTGCACCCAGGTTCGTCGTTCAGTACACCATTGCAGGCACTCCTGTCTGTGATGCAGCGTCAAGGGTAACCGCAGCCATGGTCTCCGAGCTGATAGTCCATGCTGCTGCAAACGTCATCGAACTGTTCTTGCAGATGGTTGTTGTCTTGCACACGTCTCCATCTGTTGACTCAGGGATCAAGACGTGGCTGCACGATCCGTTACAGCCATGCGGATAAGATGACTGTCATCTCGACTGCTAGAGATACGACGTCGTTGGGATCCAACACGGCGGTCCGTATTACCCTCCTCAACCAACCGATTGCATATTCTGCTAAAAGTCATTGGATCTCGACCAACGCGAGACGATAAACCGCAATCGCGATAGGCTACAATCCGACCTTTATCGAAGTCCGAAACGTGATGGTACGCATTTCTCCTCTTACACGAGGCATCAAAACAACGTTTCACCAGACAACGCCGGTCAACTGCTGTTTGTGTATGAAAAATCAATTGGAAACTTTCCTCATGTCAGCACGTTGTAGGTGTCGCCAACCTTGTCTGAATGCTCTGGAAAGCTAATGATTTGCATATCACAGCATCTTCTTCCTGTCGGTTAAATTTTGCGTCTGTAGTAGAGATGGGGGATCCGCTCTTGAACTAATTCATAGAGTTGAATCTTTCAAAGGAGTGAACAATCAGTGATTCAGAAAAAAAGAACGGTAGCTCCAAACGTTTCCCACAGCAGAGAGAGGGAGAGAGAGAGAGAGAGAGAGAGAGAGAGAGAGAGAGAGAGAGAGAGAGAGAGATGGAGCATATCAGCAGCGCCTCTGCTGGTCAGAGCACAGTGCACGCCACACAACACAGCCAGCGCCGACCTCTGCCCTGCATCTACCTTGGCTGCCTGCATTGTGCAGTGCCCCATTGGATTTTGTGTTTCACATATGCCGTGCCATCTCTGTGCGTCGTCTACCGCGCGCAGTGTCTGGCGCAGCTTAACTTCGCATCGCACTCTGTCAGCGATCGTTTCAGTCGCACGTCCTGCCCTCTGGGCAGTTGATGTGAGGAACAGGACAGAGAGCCACCTAGCGGATAACATAGGAACTACTTGCAACAACCTGCTCGCAAGGGAACGGACGATTTGTCTCGGAGCGGGTGAGTTCACCGCTCCCCCCACCCTCGGAACTCGCCCGCTCAACGCTCACCCCACTGTCTCGACTCTAGCCAGAGCGTTGAGCAAAGCAACTCAGGTGTCACTCTGGTCTCTGCGGTCTCAACTCACGCAGTAATACAGCTCACGGCTCGACCTGCTCGGCTCAGCGCCTCTGCATCGGAGTTCGTCCCTACTGGATATTGTTCTTCGTAGTAATACCGCTATGTATATTACATTATTATGTTATGTATACGTCAGTTGTTTTTATTTTATTTTTATTTGTTTAAACTGATCAGATTAGGTTCCTGACGACTCCTCTTACTATAGGATTTTTATTATGGACGCTCGAATTTACACTTTAATTACGAGCGAACCGATAAACGTATCGCAAAATGTGATACACCAATATTTTCCTTGTTTTATTCTGCGTAAGGCTATATGCAGCACTTTCGTTTTATAGTCAAATTTATATTTTTTTCCTTATTCTGGTACGGATTTTGCGATTTTAGGCGTCTTCGGAAGGAAACGTTCACTTTAAAAATATATGGCTTGCGATGTATTTGTATGAGGTTAATGAAATTTTAATACATTATAGCCAAATATATTGTTAATGTAAATCTCAAGTTACAACATTTTCCGATCACCCAAAAAACCACGATAGTGCAAAATAAATCAATAATCAAAAACTTTGTCATATCGTGGAAATTTCAATAAACAATACAAAATTCTTACTCATTATCTGTGTTACTTCAAAATAGGATCAAATAAGATCAAAATACAGGTATAGTACTGGAATAAACCAAGTTCTATTGTAAATGAGTGGTAAGTCATGAAAAAGAGCTAATTCATTTCAGGGAGTGAACAGTTCTGATCCAATCTCTGAAAAGAACAGTTTTGCCCATCTCTAGTCTGTAGCACGTCTTCTCCGTGGTGTAGATATTTTAATGGCCAGTAGTATACGTTCAGATGACCCTTTTTCTTCCGTTTCCAGTCAGGAATCTGTCCCTGCAGATCGTCATTTTTATTAACGTTCACCCTACATAATGCGAAAAGATGCAACGTGTGCACGGCCCTATTCTAAGGTTCGGCTGAAGAGTAGCAGTTTCCGTACGATTTTCAGGTGCATCTCGGGGCTGCACTTGTCGAACAACACGGTGTCGGAGCTGAGCGCGACCATGCTGCGCACTCTGGACGCGGTGACCGAGGTGCAGCTGGCGCACAACCCGCTGCGGTGCGCGGGCTGCCCGCTGGTGCGGCTGCAGCAGTGGCTGGTGGGCACGGCGGTGCGCGTGCTCGGCGCCCCCGGCGGCGGGTCGGCGGGCCAGGCGCTGCGCTGCGCCGCGCCCCGCAACGTGGCCGGCATGTCGGTGGCGGCGGTGCCCGCGGACCCCGCCTCGTGCCGGCCGCCGCCGCCGCCGGCGGGCGCGGGGCTCGCGCTCGGCCTCTCCCTGGCCGGCGCCGCCGCGCTCGGCACGGCCGCGGTCGCCGCCGCCTGCTACCGCTATCGCTTCGAGGTCGCCTACGGAGCCCACCTGCTCAGGATGCGCATGCGCGCTAGCCGAAGTCGGCGCCGAGGCAAGGACGTCTCCGGCAACCCCTTCGAGTTCGACGCTTTTATCTTGTACAGGTACGAGATCCCGTCGGTTGTCGATAAGAAATTTTGGAAACAATGAACCGAGCGATATCATTCGTGTGATTTCACAACAGGCTTTACCAATTGGGCGGACGTAGGCCATTAGTCTTAATCCATTTCACTCTCTGAGGGGCAGGTAAATGCCAAAGAAATCTGCCCTAGACAATCATGAATGTTGTTGTTGTTGTTGTTGTTGTTGTTGTGGTCTTCAGTTCTGAGACTGGTTTGATGCAGCTCTCCACGCTACTCTATCCTGTGCAAGCTTCCTCATCTCCCAGTACCTACTGCAGCCTACATCCTTCTGAATCTGCTTAGTGTATTCATCTCTAGGTCTCCCTCTACGATTTCTACCTTCCACGCTGCCCTCTGATACTAAATTGATGATCCCTTGGTGCCTCAGAAAATGTCCTACCAACCGATCCCTTCTCCTAGTCAACTAGTCACTCAGATCGAATCTCTTTTGGCGTGCCAAACGAAAGTCTGTATACCAAAAGAGCGTTAGACGAGGAAAAGCTAATTCTATGTATAAGCGAATATCCAGAGTTATATGGCCTTTAAAACGAGCATTATAAGAATAGTACCAAAAAGAGAAACATTTGGAAACACATTGCCAAGGAAATGGCAGTAAACATAAAGTACGAATACCTGCAAATTGAATTTTATTTTATTTTGAGAAAAGAACGATTAGTACTCTATTATTTACTCTCACGTGCCTCTTACTACATTTTTTTACTGCTTATTGTCTCTTCGACGATATCCCTTGTGTATCATATCGTTTTGCCGAACCAAAATATCTTGCATGGAACTGAAATAATCTGTGAATCATCCAGCATTTGGATAACATTCTCTGTAGTTCCGGACTGAGACAGATTTTGCGATAGTAAATAATTAATTTTATGACACAGTATTCCAAAAGCGTTTTCTGAATCTCTTCGGTCTCTGTTACGTCTGGGGCGTCATCTAACTGCGAACCAAGATAAGATTTCATCAGACAAACTTTTAATAGAAAAGCCTCTCCGACAAACATGTGAGGCAATCGAAGTCTCGTACCCGGTAATTCTTTTGGAGCTGGTAGTTCTTTGGCTAAATCTCATCGTGAAAAGATCCCCGCATCACTATTCTTTCAGAGGTTCGCATATATAAGCTTATAGCCTTCTGCCTCACATAAAAAAGAAATTATTTTACGTCCATGTCACTTTTCGAACGATTCACATACGAAATTCTCAATTTATTGTCACGCCCGTTGCATTTCAGATGCTGTATACTAAATAGAACGGCGGTGTTCTGCTCAGTACGGTCTTACCTTAAAGCTGTTTGTTTACCCTGTCGCGTCCGTGTCTCGTGTGGCTTCTGCCCAGCGACCGCTCGCGGCCTATTGGATAGAGAGAGCCGGCAGCCACGACGCTGGAAGTTTGGAGTCATCCTCTCTACGGATATTATGAGGCTGCTTAATAATTTTTATCACCTCTCGAATTTTCCGTTCGCGCTTCCATGACTCTTTTGCCAGAAAACAACGGTGTGTTACCATTTCTAGATGTGGAGGTGCATAGAACTGCGGACTGCACACTGGGACACAAAATGCACCCGAAGCCAACCCGCACAAAGCGGTACATACACTCAGACAGCCACCATGACCACCTCAGAAGTATTCATTTCTGCACACTCTGACTGTCCGTGCCAACTGTGTGAGTGACACCACCAACATCAAAGAAGTTTTGAGGGTGCTACACCACACATTTCGCGCCAACGCTTATGACAACAGTGTTATAATAAACGCGACCAAGGCCAACCGAAATAAAACAAGAGAAGAAGGCAAGGAAGAGAAGCTCCCGCTAGTGCACTTATTAAATCCGTCCATGAACGGCTAGGCAATGTCCTTCGCCGACGAGGTGTCAAACCGATTTTCCGCAGCAGCCACAGGAGCCACGCATGACAGGTTCAACAAAGGATGCGAAAGGAAAGTAAATACTGCAGGGGTATGTGAACTACGTTGTGAGTGCGGAGCTGCCTACACAATGGCGACAGGGAGATCATAGCACACGAGAAGCAGAACATGAATGCTATGTGCGATTAGCCCAGCATAATAAATCGGTGATAGAGGAACACCGCCTTGACTGTGGACAGCCTCTCTTGTTCCAGGAAGCCCGTGTGCTGGCGAAAGACTTGTTCACGAGCCGACGCAAAATTCGAGAGGCGATAGAAATTATAAAGCAGTCTGAGATCAGTAGAAAGGGCGGCTACAAACTTACGGCGTCTTGATTGCCAGCTATCCCTGTCCAGCGAGCCGTGAGCGGTCGCGGGACAAAAGCCACACCGTACACGGATAAGACAGCCTAGCAAACATCTTTAGAGGGTCTGTCAGTGCATTTCCGCGCACACCAGAAAGGAAACGTGTACTCCAGAAACCAAGCGCTGATATGAAGACCATCCCCAATCACTGGAAAGCCGGCTACCCCACGAATAGCTACTATCCTACTCTCTCCCTTTCTTCATGAGTAGCTATTATATATTAGGGTCAACAACTCCTCTTCCTGAACAGGCCATGAAGGCCCAACGGTACTGACCGGCCGCCGTGTCATCCTCAGATCATAGGTCTCACTGGATGCGGATACGGAGGGGCATGTGGTCAGCACACCGCTCTCCCGGCCGTATGTCAGTTTCTGTGACCGGAACCACTACTTTTCAATCAAGTAGCTCCTCAGTTTGTCTCACAAGGGCTGAGTGCACCCCGCTTGCCAACAGCTCTCGGCAGACCGGATGGTCACCCATCCAAGTGCTAGCCCAGTCCGACAGCGTTTAACTTCGGTGATCTGACGGGAACCGGTGTTACCACTGCGGCAAGGCCGTTGGCAGGGTCAATAAAGTTTCACAAATATGACGTATTGATTCCCATCGTCTGCAACAAATAGAGGGATCTATTCTCTACGAAACCCACTAAGGAAGGCTGTTGTAATACGGTAGAGACGTTGGTTTTACAGTTTATAATTAAAGTATTTTATACAAAACCTAGAAAAATGTTAAACACCATGACACCGGTCGCGGAAGCCCATGTACACTCCTGGAAATGGAAAAAAGAACACATTGACACCGGTGTGTCAGACCCACCATACTTGCCCCGGACACTGCGAGAGGGCTGTACAAGCAATGATCACACGCACGGCACAGCGGACACACCAGGAACCGCGGTGTTGGCCGTCGAATGGCGCTAGCTGCGCAGCATTTGTGCACCGCCGCCGTCAGTGTCAGCCAGTTTGCCGTGGCATACGGAGCTCCATCGCAGTCTTTAACACTGGTAGCATGCCGTGACAGCGTGGACGTGAACCGTATGTGCAGTTGACGGACTTTGAGCGAGGGCGTATAGTGGGCATGCGGGAGGCCGGGTGGACGTACCGCCGAATTGCTCAAGACGTGGGGCGTGAGGTCTCCACAGTACATCGATGTTGTCGCCAGTGGTCGGCGGAAGGTGCACGTGCCCGTCGACCTGGGACCGGACCGCAGCGATGCACGGATGCACGCCAAGACCGTAGGATCCTACGCAGTGCCGTAGGGGACCGCACCGCCACTTCCCAGCAAATTAGGGACACTGTTGCTCCTGGGGTATCGGCGAGGACCATTCGCAACCGTCTCCATGAAGCTGGGCTACGGTCCCGCACACCGTTAGGCCGTCTTCCGCTCACGCCCCAACATCGTGCAGCCCGCCTCCAGTGGTGTCGCGACAGGCGTGAATGGAGGGACGAATGGAGACGTGTCGTCTTCAGCGATGAGAGTCGCTTCTGCCTTGGTGCCAATGATGGTCGTATGCGTGTTTGGCGCCGTGCAGGTGAGCGCCACAATCAGGACTGCATACGACCGAGGCACACAGGGCCAACACCCGGCATCATGGTGTGGGGAGCGATCTCCTACACTGGCCGTACACCACTGGTGATCGTCGAGGGGACACTGAATGGTGCACGGTACATCCAAACCGTCATCGAACCCATCGTTCTACCATTCCTAGACCGGCAAGGGAACTTGCTGTTCCAACAGGACAATGCACGTCCGCATGTATCCCGTGCCACCCAACGTGCTCTAGAAGGTGTAAGTCAACTACCCTGGCCAGCAAGATCTCCGGATCTGTCCCCCATTGAGCATGTTTGGGACTGGATGAAGCGTCGTCTCACGCGGTCTGTACGTCCAGCACGAACGCTGGTGCAACTGAGGCGCCAGGTGGAAATGGCATGGCAAGCCGTTCCACAGGACTACATCCAGCATCTCTACGGTCGTCTCCATGGGAGAATAGCAGCCTGCATTGCTGCGAAAGGTGGATATACACTGTACTAGTGCCGACATTGTGCATGCTCTGTTGCCTGTGTCTATGTGCCTGTGGTTCTGTCAGTGTGATCATGTGACGTATCTGACCCCAGGAATGTGTCAATAAAGTTTCCCCTTCCTGGGACAATGAATTCACGGTGTTCTTATTTCAATTTCCAGGAGTGTAGTTATAATCTGACTGTTTCAGAGCAATAAAAAAAAAACCAGGAAAACGTCCTTGATATTTCCATCAGTATAAAGGCATGTTACGTATTTTTTTTTTTTACATCTTACAGATGAAAACAGTCAGCCGGTTTCATAATCGTATTTTGTAAAGGATAAATGAATCTACCGATACGATTGGTCTGTTTTGGTACTGAGAGCCATCGAAATGTCGCATCACTCATCGAAATCGGCTTAAGCAATCCTATCACAGTTTGACTGGCAATGTTCTCACTGTCTCAGAACAATAAATAAATCCCACAAAAACCATCCTCATATTTCCATCAATATAGAGGGCATATTACTATTTTGTATATATATTTTTTCATTTTCGTAGTACTCAAGGAAATACTGGGTAATTCCGTGATGATGTTACAAACTATCAGGGGTGGTGGAGAAGAGTAAAAGTATCAATGTGAGGTATTGAACACTGCTCCGGAAACGACTGGGTCCAAAGCTATAGCGGAAATTGTCCGATACCTCTTTTATTGTAATCTCTTTGCTTTCCATATTTTGGGAGGCGATAGTATAAGCCAAAACGAGAAAATAATGCCCAGTAAAGATGGGCTCTAAAGTGCGTACCTGTTCATCTTGGCTACTCTGAAACACATGTTTTCTATTAAACATGACTCTCTATGTATGCATTTTAGAGCCCATCTGACCTGGATGTAAGGTAATCCAGGACGCCGAGACTACAGTCTCCTTACGTAAATCTGCTGTGGCAGCATTGCTACAGCCCTGGCGGCGCTCTTCGAAGTCAGATATGTGATAACTTGTCCCGCTGTGAGGCCCCAGCAGCGATTTTCGCTCTGTCAGCAAAGTTCGCTTATAGCTTCTTGCAAAAGTATTTCTTACTGATGGCCGTGCGGTTCTAGGCGCTACAGTCTGGAACCGCGTGACCGCTACGGTCGCAGGTTCGAATCCTGCCTCGGGCATGGATGTGTGTGACGTCCTTAGGTTAGTTAGGTTTAAGTAGTTCTAAGTTCTAGGGGACTGATGACCACAGCAGTTAAGTCCCATAGTGCTCAGAGCCATTTGAACCACTTATTTCTTACTGACTGCCGTCTACATGACCTCTCTAAGGCTTCTTGCATCAGCCGTGGTGACATGTTCTGATAACGTGGCCACCAAGCAATGAGGCCGTGCTGCAACAATTGATAAAAAAAAATTATCTCAAAGCAACGTCCTCTCCACCTCCAGATACACACTCGTATAGACATATTGTGCAGGCCTCTATTTATAATCGTGGTGCTAATTGAACTATTGACATTGGTGAGTACACACGTCGATTTTATACTGATCAGCCAGAATATTATGACCACCGACCTACTATCGATATAAACCCGTCCAGGCGACAGCAGTGTCACTTGGCGAGGAATGACTGCTACTCAGACACAAGCTCGGTGCATGTAGAATCTGCGAGCGTGCTGTCCTTGTGTAGAACGGGGAAAGCGCGCGATCTATCTGAATTTGACCGAGGACAGATTGTGATGGCCCGGAGGCTCAGCAAGAGCATTTCGGAAACGGCATGATTTTTCGGGTGTTCATACTGTGGTGTGCGCCTTCAACAGGTGCCGAAGGCAAGGTAAAACCACGTCCAGACGTCGTGGGGTTGGGCGACCACCCCTCATTCCACATGTCGGACGTCGTAGGCTGGTTAGACTGGTAAAACAGGATATGCGGCGAATTGTGGCGGAAGTAACATCAGATTTTATAGCTGGGCAGAGTAGAAGTGTGTCTGAACATACGGTACACCAAACACTCCTGACGATGGGCCTCCGCAGCCGACGACCTATGCATGTGCCAATGTTAATACCACGGCATCGGCACTACGACTGAAATGGGCACGTGACCATCGGCACTGGACATTGGCGCAGTGGCGAAGCGTTGCATGATCTGATGAATTCCGATACTTTCTTGATCATGCCGATGGGAGGGCGCGAATCCGTAGTCTTCCAGGGGAACAATTCCTTGACACCCGTACTGCTGAACGGAGGCAAGCTGGTGGCTGCTTCATTATGCTCTGGGGAACATTTACATGGGTGTCCAGCGGTCCAGGGAAGCTCGTGCAAGGCACCATAACGGCCAAGGAGTGTCGTATACTGGTTGAAGACCACAGACACGCCTTTGTGACGATCATGTTCCCCAACGACAATGGAATTTTTCAACAAGATAATACGGCACGTCCTAAGTCCAGGAGTGTCATGGAGTGGTTCGAGGAACACAGTGGCGAGTTCCAGTTCATGTTCTGGCTCCCCCATCGTGCCAGACCTGAGCCCAGTGGAACACATCTGGGATGTGACTGAACATGGCGTCGGAGATCATCGTCCCATCTCCGGAATTTACGGGAATTAGGTGACTTGTGCTTGCCGATGTGGTGCCAGCTCCCTCGAGCGATCTGCTAAGGTCTCACTGCTTCCATGCCACAATGAGTCGCCACTGTTATCAGTGTCAAAGGTGGACATACCAGCTAATAGGCATGGTGGTCATAATGTTCTGACTGATCAGTGTACATCATGTAAATTATGACGTCAAGGTAATGAGAGTTTGTCGCTATTATTGTTCTTAAATCTGCTGTATTTAAAAAGCACTTCTCTACCTGTAATTTTCGGACAAGTACTTTTTAAATGATGAGTTTCTCTTAATTAAATTTTCTTGAAACTTATGCTGAAGCAATGTACTAAGCGTTGATGTCAGCAAATTTCTATTTATTTATTTATTTATTGCTATTATTATGCAAATCCTAGGTACCTGTGGCATATTAAAAGTGGAAGTGATTGCAAGTTCTATTCGTGGAGGGGAGAGGGGAGGGCAGTAACGAGCTGTGACTCCCTCCAGAACTGGACACTGGATTGTTGCCTGCCTAGTAGTCCCTTCAAAGGTCCACCCTACCTCAGAAGTCGGATCTTGCCGTTTGTTGTGTCCATAATTCACAATTCGACGTTCTATAAAATGACGAGCCAAAACATTATGACCACCTACTTAAAATCGTGTTGGTCCACTTCTGGAGCCCAATTCAATAGTAATTCCGCTTGCCATGGATTCTACAAGTACTTGATAGGTTTCCAGAGGTTTGTGGCATAGTTCACACATCTCCCGTAATTTACGAGCGGTTGGTTTGTGCGCGCAGAGCTGGCGCGGGGCAGCGACCCAGTTGCGTTTCATCGAATTCAGACAAGCCTAATTTGATGGTCAGGACATCAAATTGAGTTCATTATCATGCTCCTCAAACCACTGCAACACTATTCTGCCCTTGTGACATGGACAGTTATCCTGCTGGAAGATGCTGTTTATTTATTTATTTAAATGTCAAGTTCCGTAGGACCAAATTGAGGAGCAAATCTCCAAGATCATGGAACGTGTCAGTACATGAACTTACAACATAAAAAGTAATAACAGATAAAAATAAATGTTCATGAACCTGAAAAAAAGTCAGTCCATAAGTTTAAGTAAACGCTATCAGCAATACAATAAGAATCAGCTTAATTTTTCAAGGAACTCATCGACAGAATAGAATGAGTGACCCATGAGGAAACTCTTCAGTTTCGATTTGAAAGCGCGTGGATTACTGCTAAGATTTTTTAATTCGAGTGGCAGCTTATTGAAAATGGATGCAGCAGTATACTGCACACCTTTTTGCACAAGAGTTAAGGAAGTCCGATCCAAATGGAGGTTTGATTTCTGCCGAGTATTAACCGAGTGAAAGCTGCTTATTGTTGGAAATAAACTAATATTGGTAACAAGAAACGACAGTAAGGAATATACATATTGAGAGGCCAATGTCAAAATACCCAGACTCGTGAAAAGAGGTCGACAAGAGGTTCGTGAACTCACACCACTTATTGCCCGAACCGCCCGTTTCTGAGCCAAAAGTATCCTTCTAGAATGGGAAGAGTTCCCCCAAAACATAACACCATACGACATAAGTGAATGAAAATAAGCAAAGTAGACTAATTTACGTGTCGAAATATCACTCACTTTCGATACTGTTCGAATAGTGAAAATGGCAGTATTAAGTCTTTGAACGAGATGCTGAACGTGGGCTTCCCACGACAGCTTACTATCTATCTGAACACCTAGGAATTTGAACTGTTCAGTTTCACTAATCATATGCCCGTTCTGTGAGATTAAAACGTCAGGTTTTGTTGAATTGTGTGTTAGGAACTGTAAAAACTGAGTCTTACTGTGATTTAACGTTAGTTTATTTTCTACAAGCCATGAACTGAGGTCATGTACTGCTCTACTTGAAACCGAGTCAATGTTGCACACAACATCCTTTACTACCAAGCTAGTGTCATCAGCAAACAGAAATATTTTAGAGGTACCCATAATACTAGAGGGCATATCATTTATATAAATAAGGAACAGGAGCAGCCCCAACACTGATCCCTGGGGCACCCCCCACTTGACAGTACCCCACTCAGATCCCACATCACAGCCGTTATCAACATTGTGAATAATGACCTTTTGCTGCCTGTTGCTAAAGTAAGAGGTGAACCAATTGTGAGCTACTCCCCTTATTCCGTAATGGTCCAACTTCTGGATCAATATTGTGTGATCAACACAGTCAAATGCCTTTGTTAAATCAAAAAATACGCCAAGCGTTCGAAACTTTTTGTTTAGCCCATCCAGTACCTCACAGAGAAAAGAGAATATAGCATTTTCAGTTGTCAAACGACTTCTAAAGCCGAACTGTACATTTGATAGAAAATCGTGCGATATAAAATGATCAATTAACCTTACATACACAGCATTTTCGATAACTTTTGCAAACACTGATGGCATAGAAATAGGTCTAAAATTATCTACATTATCCGTTTCTCCCTTTTTATAAAGCGGCTTTACTACTGAGTACTTTAATCAGGAAACTGACCATTCCTAAAGGAAAAATTACAAATATGGCTAAATACAGGACTAACATGTGCAGCACAGTAATTTAATATTTTACTAGACACTCCATCTGTATCACAGAGGAGTATTTCAGACGCCAATCTCGGGAAGGCATTTGCTAAGAAATTTATATGATTTCCTGTAGATACTAAATTTTTATTTAATTCACCAGCAATGCTCAGAAAATGGTTGTTAAATACTGTACATATATCTGATTTATCAGTAACAGAAATATTATTACTGCAAACTGACTTTATATCGTCAACCTTGTGCTGCTGACCAGACACTTCCTTCACAACTGACAATATGGCTTTAATTTTATCCTGTGAATTAGCTATTCTATTTGCATACCACATACTTTTTGCCTTGCTAATAACATTTTTAAGCACCTTACAATACTGTTTGTAATGGGCTACTGTAGCTTGATTGTGACTACTTCTAACATTTTGATATAATTCCCGCTTTGTTCTACATGATATCCTTATCCCACTAGTCAGCCAACCGGGCTGTCCATTACTGCTAGTACCCCGTTTAGAATGTTCTAATGGAAAGCAACTCTCAAAGAGCATGAGAAATATGTTATGGAAAGCATTGTATTTATCATCTATATTATCGGTACTATAAACATCTTGCCACTCTTGTTCCTTGACAAGTTTTGAAAAACTCTCTATTGCTGTTGGATTAACTTTCCTACGTAGTTTGTAATTAAATACGACATTGGTTAGAATACAAAAACCTTTTAGTGTTAAAATTTGTGCATCATGGTCTGAAAGGCCATTCACCCTTTTACTAACAGAATGCCCATCTAGTAATGAGGAATGAATAAAAATATTGTCTATGACTGTGCTACTGTTCCCCTGCACCCTAGTTGAAAAAAAAAACCACAGTTTGCATCAGATCATATTAATTTAGGAGATCTACCAACACCCTTTTTCTTGCACAATCATGTACAAAATTAATATTGAAGTCACCACATAGAACTACTTTCTGGTACTTCCTACAAAGTGAATCAAGAACCCTCTGTAGCTTAAGCAAAAATGCTCTGAAGTCGGAGTTAGGGGACCTATAAAAAACAGCAATTAGAAGTTTAGTTTCACTAAATTCAACTAATGCTGCACAACTTTCAAATACACTACTGGAAATTGAAATAAGAACACCGTGAATTCATTGTCCCAGGAAGGGGAAACTTTATTGACACATTCCTGGGGTCAGATACATCACATGATCACACTGACAGAACCACAGGCACATAGACACAGGCAACAGAGCATGCACAATGTCGGCACTAGTACAGTGTATATCCACCTTTCGCAGCAATTCAGGCTGCTATTCTCCCATGGAGACGACCGTAGAGATGCTGGATGTAGTCCTGTGGAATGGCTTGCCATGCCGTTTCCACCTGGCGCCTCAGTTGGACCAGCGTTCGTGCTGGACGTGCAGACCGCGTGAGACGACGCTTCATCCAGTCCCAAACATGCTCAATGGGGGACAGATCCGGAGATCTTGCTGGCCAGGGTAGTTGACTTACACTTTCTAGAGCACGTTGGGTGGCACGGGATACATGCGGACGTGCATTGTCCTGTTGGAACAGCAAGTTCCCTTGCCGGTCTAGGAATGGTAGAACGATGGGTTCGATGACGGTTTGGATGTACCGTGCACTATTCAGTGTCCCCTCGACGATCACCAGTGGTGTACGGCCAGTGTAGGAGATCGCTCCCCACACCATGATGCCGGGTGTTGGCCCTGTGTGCCTCGGTCGTATGCAGTCCTGATTGTGGCGCTCACCTGCACGGCGCCAAACACGCATACGACCATCATTGGCACCAAGGCAGAAGCGACTCTCATCGCTGAAGACGACACGTCTCCATTCGTCCCTCCATTCACGCCTGTCGCGACACCACTGGAGGCGGGCTGCACGATGTTGGGGCGTGAGCGGAAGACGGCCTAACGGTGTGCGGGACCGTAGCCCAGCTTCATGGAGACGGTTGCGAATGGTCCTCGCCGATACCCCAGGAGCAACAGTGTCCCTAATTTGCTGGGAAGTGGCGGTGCGGTCCCCTACGGCACTGCGTAGGATCCTACGGTCTTGGCGTGCATCCGTGCGTCGCTGCGGTCCGGTCCCAGGTCGACGGGCACGTGCACCTTCCGCCGACCACTGGCGACAACATCGATGTACTGTGGAGACCTCACGCCCCACGTGTTGAGCAATTCGGCGGTACGTCCACCCGGCCTCCCGCATGCCCACTATACGCCCTCGCTCAAAGTCCGTCAACTGCACATACGGTTCACGTCCACGCTGTCGCGGCATGCTACCAGTGTTAAAGACTGCGATGGAGCTCCGTATGCCACGGCAAACTGGCTGACACTGACGGCGGCGGTGCACAAATGCTGCGCAGCTAGCGCCATTCGACGGCCAACACCGCGGTTCCTGGTGTGTCCGCTGTGCCGTGCGTGTGATCATTGCTTGTACAGCCCTCTCGCAGTGTCCGGAGCAAGTATGGTGGGTCTGACACACCGGTGTCAATGTGTTCTTTTTTCCATTTCCAGGAGTGTATCTGTTCAGTGCAGTGTCGTGATACGTCTATGGACTCAAATGAAATACTGTTTTTTGCGTACAGAGCCACTCCCCCACCCCAGAGGAAGACATCAAGCACAAGGGATTATAGGTGGTCCCTAATAGTTCACAGCTGTCGTGGTGACTTCGATTACTCCCGCAGGCCCCATGCAAGCCTCCCACCGGCCTGTGTCCATGGTGCGCTGCATGTTTAGAGTAAGCCGTTCGCCTGGATAATGGCATATCTGGACACGACCATCGATCTGGTTTAACAATAAACGGGATTCATCTTACCAGGTGACACGACTCTATTGATCCGCGGTCCAATCACTATGATCCCATGCCCACTGTAATCATAATTGGCAGCCCTTTCTTCCAGGAGTGCTAGTTCTGCAAGCTTCGCAGGAGAGCTTCTGTGAAGTTTGGAATGTAGGAGACGAGGTACAGGCTGAATTGAAGCTGTAAGGACAGGTCGTGAGTCGTGCTTGGGTAGCTCAGTTGGTAGAGCACTTGCCCGCGAAAGGCAAAGGTCCCGAGTTCGAGTCTCGGTCCGGCACACAGTTTTAATCTTCCAGGAAGTTTCATAACTGACAATGTTGTTGGGTAAACATGGGAACACAAAGGGGTCCTCTGCTGAGGAACTCCATGTTCAACACTGTGCGCTGAACGGTATACTCCAAACCACTTGCGCCTGCGCCACCACTGATTTCTGTCGTCAAATCTGCCACAGATAGCAGTCTATACTGCTTTAGGGAGGGAGCAAGCCTCCAATCCCTATGTTCTGTGATGAGGTACGGACGTCCAACTTCTTGTCGCCTACTCGTGGTTTCAGCATTTATCAACCACTTCCCGCAGATGCCCATGACAGTAGAAGGCGAAAAGCCGAACAGCTCTACCGTTTACGGGATTCTCGCTTCCAGGCACTGGGCCATAACAATCTGGCTTTTGTCAAAGTCGCTGAAGTCGGTGGATTTCCGCATTTGCGCCATTTGTCGCCGCAAGAATGATTCCCTATTCGTCTCTGCTCCATTCAAATAATTCTCTTGCCGCGTCACGTGCCGTCAGCACCACCAGGCAGCATACAAGCTCGAGGTGGGCAATGATCATAACGTTTGTCTCATTAGTGTATATTTTCCCAAGGGTGGAAGGCGGAAATTTGCGTCTTACCGCTAGCTCTCCATTCTACGCTTCTGAAAGTCGCAGCCTCGCTCTCAGATGAGTACAATTACAACGTGTTTAAATAAAGCTTTACATGATCTATCTTTGCGTCCAGGTCCTTTAGTTTCCTAAATTAAATCAAGCGCTTAACAGTACCTTTTGCCTTGGAATCCTTTAGGTAACACCGTTCTCCCACCCGTAAATGGTACGACATGTAAGAAAGGTTATAGGCTAGTTCAGATGGTGTCCTCCACCCATATTCTGCCTGATTGGTTACAGCAGCAACGACCGCCCCTGGGTGGTGGGCACGCTGGTGCCACTGCTGGAAAACGGACCACAACGCTACCGCCTCTGCCTTCACGAGCGGGACTTCCAGTTGGGCACCGTCATCGTGCAAAATATCTCCAGGTCCATGGATCACAGCCGGCACACCATCGTTGTCCTCTCAAAGAGCTTCCTCTCCAGCAGGGTGAGTTATCTGCAGTAACAATAATTTTCTTTTTTTGAACATCTTTATTTCCCTACTCCCGAAGGTTGTTCTTCTGGGTCACACATCTCAGTAGGTTGGGGGTAGGGCGGAGGGGCTCCCAGTTGAGAACAGTTGAGAGACAGGAGATTTGCAGTTCCGGCATTCGCCTGATAATCCAGGAAAAACTCCCGGAAACCTAAAGTATAGTACTAAAAAGTCTGCTGACAGATGCCATTAATCACCGTATAATTGCTCGGGTGTTTCTTGTTTCCTTCAAAAAATGGTTCAAATGGCTCTGAGCACTATGGGGACTTAACATCTGAGGTCATCAGTCCCCTAGAACTTAGAACTACTTAAACCTAACTAACCTAAGGACATCACACACATCCATGCCTGAGGCAGGATTCGAACCTGCGACCGTAGCAGTCGCGCGGTTCCGGACTGAAGAGTCTAGAACCGCTCCGCCACCGCGGCCGGCCTTGTTTCCTTGTTTTTAAACATACAGATATGTATGACACCATTCTCTTTGTATTTCCTCTCACCCCACAATATGGCTGGACAATCCAAATTTAAGGCTCACCATCTGAAGAGGCCCATAATTGCACAATTCTGTCACAACTCCACATGGTCCACTTGTGAGGCTGCAGCACGTTTAAGGCCTTTTCATTACATTTTATCCTATTTACATACTGAATTTACATGCAAGTGTCTCTCGCTTCATTTAATTTCCGATTCTGTTTTTATTTGTCGACTTCTCACTTGTTTTGTGTGCTGATTACACGAGTGCGTAGGCCATAGCTTGTAGAAATGTACACAATTCATCTCCCTGTATCTAATCTAATATTTCATTCTTGTAGTAGTTTCTCTCTTTGATGTATCTGGACTTGGTCAAGGGAATTCCTCTCCTCTGGGGTCAGAAACAGGTAGAATGTTTCGCACGCTCTTGAGGAGCTGCCTGTCACTCAAAGTGTAGGTTTCACGTTAGTGGGACTGCACGGGCAGTCAAGCAAGCGTTTCAGGAGTTATCTTGGAGGTACCTCGAACAATGGGCGGTGAAACGGTCGACTGGCGTCCTCTATAACAGAACCGGAAACCAATGGTGGAAGGGGTGAGGACTCCGCTTGTCGGCAAACTTTCGGCGGGGTCCTCAGTTGTCCACTTGCCGATATCGCACTGTGCGTTGGTATCCAAACACAAGCTATGTAATATGCTCGCCTATGGGTCTACGAAATTTCCAAACTCTGCCGTTTCCGTGGGAGCTCTTTTCGAAGCTCTAAAAAATTTCCAGAATTTCCGACAAACGTGGCTGTCCGTAGGAATGTGGCGAAATTTTGTTCTCGTTTCCATAAACACGAATCTCACTGATGGATACATCTATTGCGTGATGCTGGAAGGTAGTGAACGGAGTTCCAGTTGCCTCATTGGAGGAGCACGTAGCCCCTTTCTGGAATTACTTCGAACAAGGGGCGGTGGAACGTGTGCTTCCCGAGGTATGAAGGGAGGCCATCAAAATTTAGAGGGGTGATACATTTGCGATTCTCATTTGGATGACCACTCTGTTTCGGATTCCGCACTTGCACGATTTTCCTCGACTACGGCTCTCTGCCAAGTTTTCGAAGTTCTACTTTGGACTTACTGGGATCTGCGATCGGTAGTCAGAACACCATTCACGATCACACCACACCGGACCACGCCAACAACAGTTAGCAACCACTGCAGCACATCACACGGCGATTCGTGTGGAGCCATTTTGACCACAGTCACAGTTGGCCGGATCTGCAATGTGCACTTCTCCTGTCTTCGGTCATCGCTATATAATGAAAGGAGAGAAGTCAACTCTCGTTTTTCCACTCTCAGCTTTCATAATGAAACCTAAGCGCTTCACCTACCAGAATGCATGTTTTCTGCAATAGAAGTCCTTTTTCAAAGAGCATTTTCTTCCGTAACCACTCATGTGTCATTTCGGTATTGAGTTAATTCAGTGGAGTTCACCTGTCTGGTTATGATTCTTTCTGTTCTTTCCTTTATTCATTGATCTCTTGTGCACTCTGTCGGTTTCATGCTCTGTTTTTTATATAATAATTAAGTTTTAAAATCACGGTTCAAAAAGTTTTTCGTGTACTTTGTGTGTCTGTGCACCATCTCATCCGTGGTTGTTCAGCATCATGCTGGCGGAGACCCTAATAAGCATTCCTTTTTATGATCACTGTTTATTTTATTTATGTAAAATTCATTCTCAAGTTGTTTGTAATCACGATGTTAATGTGTTCTGAGTAAATTTCATATTGTTTCGATAGATCTCATGTTTACCAGATCAAATTCTATCATTCAGCAACCACTAAGATAAATAATTCTATTCAAATGCCCAGGTCCTCCAACTATAAGCAGCAGACGAAGCCCCTGACAAGTTCAGGATATTATCAAATAACGTTCCCAGTGTGTACAGCAGTTGATTTTTCAGGTAACCTGTTAACTTCCGGGAGTAATCTATCGTTTTTCTTCGCGTTGGGTGATAGAATTAGCATCAGTCTACTCTGCATACCCAAGGAGCACCTGATGAACAAGTTCTTATGTTCAGAGAACACCTGGCTTCTGGCACTTTTCATCATCTATTTTACTGGATAAGAAGTGGTTGGAGCTTATGTTCTGTTTTGGAGTGGAGTGGAAAAAAAAATTGAGCAGATTCTGGGTTATAAGTTCTTATAAAAAGGAAACGGAAACAGGGAATAAATAATTGGAAAGAAGTGGATGAAAGAATAATCGGTGTAACAATAAAAATTCATGGAATAAAACTGAAATTCATTGAAGTATATGGCCATAGCAGAGATGACCCTGAGGAGAACAAGGAGACTGTTTCGATGACGTACAATGAAATGAAATGAAATGATCGTATGGCATTGTTGGCCGGGAGGCCCCATGCGAGGAAGTACGGCCGCCGTATTGGAAGTCCTTTTTAGCTGACACCACTTCCGCGACTTGCGAGTCAATGATGATGAAAGACACACAACACTCAATCATCACGAGGCAGAGAAAATCCCTGACCTTGCCGGGAATCGAACCCGGGAGCCAGTGCGAGGGAAGCGAGAACGCTATCGCAAGACCACGAGCTGCGGACGATGACCTACAAGAAATGGCTAACGAATGTCTAGGTGGACGTGAATTTTTAATAATGGGGGTTTAAATGGTCGACCTGGAAAAAGATTAAATGGTGACGTTGCCGGACCCTGAGGAGACGACGTAGCGAATGATAACGGTAGGAGATTGGTTGACTTCTTTAAGGGTCAGGAGTGTACTGTTATGAATGCTCAATTCCAGCGTAAAGAACTTCGTAAATAAACGTGGGCTATCAGTCAAGGGACCTAAACTTAATCATAGACTATGTAATAGTGCGAAGACAGCAGGTGTTTAGGTACAATACAAGGGGAATACAGTGTGGCTCCGATCATTACATTGTTACTTCAAAAACTGCTTTTCCCATTAAGACAAAGATAGCAGAGGAGGAGGAGAAGGAGGAGGATGCTGGAAGTACAATTATAAAGGAGCCAAAATATAAGGTACTTCTCTTACAGGAAGAAAGTATGAAAATTTAGTCTCAGTAAATATTAAATCTTTGCCTGGAGTCAGAGGAGGAGAACTGAAACAGTCGATTAAGGAAGCAACGGAGTAGACTTTAGGAAGGAAACGGGATAGATGAGTAAGAACTGAATGGATGACCAAGGAGTTGTTGGAGATGGCTGAGGAAAAGAAGAAGCTACATCACATATGGTTAAGCTATGGGACTGAAGAGGGTTGAAAAAGATACATAGTCTATCAGAAGAGAGCTATCGAATTAACAAGAAAGTGTAAGGAAGAGGCGTGGGAAAAAGTATGTGGGGAAACGGATATAGGAGACTGATGGAGGCACGGAAGATGAAAACAAGAATAAAACGACTTGCAGTCCCTCACACACAATACAATCTATATCTATTGGACAGAGGAAAAAACATTTTGAAGAATTTCTAGCAGAAAAAGAGGAAAGACCAGGTGACAAGTCTACAATAAAAGCAGTACATCGAGGAAGAAATAAAATCGAGTCTCGGTCCAGCACACAGTTTTAATCTGCCAGGAAGTTTCATATCAGCGCACACTCCACTGCAGAGTGCCGGCCGCGGTGGTCTAGCGGTTCTAGGCGCTCAGTCCGGAACCGCGCGACTGCTACGGTCGCAGGTTCGAATCCTGCCTCGGGCATGGATGTGTGTGATGTCCTTAGGTTAGTTAGGTTTAAGTAGTTCTAAGTTCTAGGGGACTGATGACCACAGATGTTAAGTCCCATAGTGCTCAGAGCCATTTTCCACTGCAGAGTGAAAATCTCATTCCGGAAACATCCCCCAGGCTGTGGCTAAGCCATATCTCCGCAATATCCTTTCTTTCAGGAGTGCTAGTTCTGCAAGATTCGCAGGAGAGCTTCTGTAAAGTTTGGAAGGTAGGAGACGAGATACTGGCAGAAGTAAAGCTGTGAGGACGGGGCGTGAGTCGTGCTTGGGTAGCTCAGTTGGTAGAGCACTTGCCCGCGAATTGCAAAGGTCCCGAGTTCGAGTCTCGGTCTGGCACACAGTTTTAATCTGCCAGGAAGTTTCGAGTTTCAAGAAATAAAATAGTCTGCTTCTTATTCAGAATACACATTAGAATATGGGAAGATCATGTTATGCCTCGTATAATAAGCAATAACACTCACCAGTGTGTGTTGATACTCAGCAGTAGCAGGATTGTGACCTACTGAGAGAGCAGTTTCTCGTTCCATGATATCAGTGATCACGATGGTCTGTGGTCCCACGAATGTAATGAATGAGTCTGCGAAGGCGATACTCAATAGGATGCAGAATCTAAGCGGCCCACACGGCTAGCGCTCGAGAGGACAGCCATACTGTTAACTCGGCCACGTAGGACTGTAGAGCCATGCCACGTATACTGAGTCAGGAAATGAGCTTGCCTGCAGCAAGACAACTGCCCAGACAGTCAGGGCGGCTGCGTTCGGGGAAACATGGATTGTCAGTACAGCGACCACTGTTGCGGTACCCTTGACATGGCAGCAGTGTGTGGTGCGGCCAACAACACTGGATGCATGGGTGGCAGCACGTCGTCTTTTGAGACGAATCCCACTGCTGTGTACCGCATCACAATGGACGCATTCGTGTATAGAAGCTCTGAGAAGAACGAACGTTTCCATATGTATTCGTTATCATTATATGGGCTCAGTGGCTGAAGTTATGGCATGGGATGTCATTGAGAACACAACATGATCACCTGTGGTTCACGTTACGGTTATTTCGGCGGCAGCCTTTATATTTCTTCTGTGTTAAGACCGGTGGCTTTGCCCATCTTCGAGGCCACCATCACATTGTCTTTCAAAGTGGTAACACAAGACGGCATTTAGTTTGCGGTTTTCTGACTTACCTTGATAGAGAAGGTGTTCTGATACTGAACTGGCTCGTATGTTCTGCAGAGCACTAAAATATCTGTTCATGGGTTGCCGAGAGACTAGACCAACACCACTTGCTAGCCACTACAGCAGATAACCTTCTGGCATAGAGCTGAAGCAGCATGAAATGACATAACGTGTCTGTCATTCGAACCCATGCTCATGCAGCTGAGAGCCTCTGTATAGTAAATTTCACAACCTGTATACGCCAAACCACGTACAAATTAAATCGTGTGTTCTTCCTACTATACTGTGTACTAACCAGAAGTAAAACTTCATTCTTTACTATCCTTCCTGATGTTGCAGTGTTAATAGCCAGAAGCGTAAAAACAAAAACAGTAACCAGATTGAAGACACTCTGGCCAGAAAGCCCATCTTAATACACGTCTGCGAAATCAAATTCTGTGGGTAGCTAAATTCAACACCGCATTCCTCCACCCTGTGCATTGCAACAAGCTTGAGTCCTCCTGGAAATGCTGTGTTCAAAGTGATCGAGCGTTGCTGCTCAAGCCATACTACACGACGACGGTGATTGTCCTAAGGCGTAGCGGAAGACGAGGGTTCCTGCGACGAAGCACTCCAATGTCAACTGGTCCTAAACGTACTCAGTCGGGTTCATGTCAGCGGATTCCGTTGGCCATAGCATTCGGATGCTTCCTGCCTGCTGGAGGGAGGCGTTCATGAGTGGGGGGTCATGCACCGATATGCGATCTCATCGCCGAAATGTTGTCTACAGGAATGGCTCATTCTGTTCCAGTACTGTGCAGCCCTCAAATCGCCTCGAGAGTGATGGGAGTCTAGCGACATATGGACGCAATGCCAGCCCAAAACATGGTTGGACCAGATCCCTACTGAACGCGTGGGAGGAGTGTATTGGTATCTTGTCACCTCCACGCTCTTCTTTGGTTTACTGCACAGATTCGTAGAGTTTTCCCATAAGTTTAATAAATACAACAGATCACATAACAGTCTGGCAACGCTAGGGTAACTTTTCGATTTCACAACTGTAGAAATCACGAGGCGAAGCACTCGTCGAACCGTGTTCAGAGCCCACTTTCATCCGGAAAGTTCCTTGAAGTCTGTTCGATAGAGAGCAGACAAGGTGAAAATCTGAGGGTGCAAGATCAGGTGAATAAAGTGAGCGCAGAGACTTCGAAACCCAACTCCTGTGTAGTGGTTTTTCTCAGTTCAGCAGAATTTGGGTACTATCGTGGCGTAGCATCACTTCACACAGTCTTCCTTGTCGTTGTTCTCGGATTGTGTCTGCAAGACGTCTCAGTTGTTGACAATAAATATCAGCAGTGATGGTTACACCGCGGGGAAGCAATTCGTAGTACACCACACCGTCGCTTTTCCACCAGAAGCATAACACTGTTATTCACGGATGCACGCAGGTCTTTGTACGGGGAATTGCTGCTTTCATTAGACTCAACCGCTCCTTTCTTTTCCTTGTGTTAGCATAAAGACACAATTTTTCGTCAACGGTAACGATACAGGATAAGGATGGTTGGTGCTGTTCACGAGCCAATTGATGATGAGGAAGCAGAGATGCACACCTGACCACCCGCTGGCTTTCGTAATTTTGGCTTAGAGCATGCAGTACCCATATACCCGATTTTTGAACCTTTCTTATTGAACGAAAATGTCGCACGATGGTGGAATGATCACAGTTCATCACATTTGCCAGTTCTTGAGTACACTGACATTGTCGATTGAAGCGTTTAAACGATCTTCATCAAACCTCGAAGGTCTTCCTGAACGTGGAGAATCACTAATGTCAAAACAATTCTTCTTAAAACAAGAAAACCATTTTCTTGCCGTGCTCTGTCCAATGGCACTAGCCCCATACACGGTCCAAATGTTTGTGGCTGCCTCCGCTGCTGTCACCCCTCTACTGAACTCGACCAGAAGAATAGGTCGGAAATGCTCCGATGCACTCCATTTTCAAGTGTGCATAGCTTCACTTACTATCTCCAAACTACAAATGTAAACTCAACTAATGACAGTGTGAATTACAAATAAAAGACGGCAATCGATAAATAGCCCCACAGCAACCAGGATGCCAACATGCAAAATAAAATGCTATGAACTTATGCACCAACCTAATGCTATGAGTATTAGTCACTAGAAATATGGGTGTTAGCAGGAAGGACTTCTTCTCTTTATTATTTTATGAATTTTTTTTTTTTTTTTTTTTTTTTTGTCATCAGTCTACTGACTGGTTTGATGCGGCCCGCCACGAATTCCTTTCCTGTGCTAACCTCTTCATCTCAGAGTAGCACTTGCAACCTACGTCCTCAATTATTTGCTTGACGTATTCCAATCTCTGTCTTCCTCTACAGTTTTTGCCCTCTACAACTCCCTCTAGTACCATGGAAGTCATTCCCTCATGTCTTAGCAGATGTCCTATCATCCTGTCCCTTCTCCTTATCAGTGTTTTCCACATATTCCTTTCCTCTCCGATTCTGCGTAGCTCCTCCTCATTCCTTACCTTATCAGTCCACCTAATTTTCAACATTCGTCTATAGCACCACATCTCAAATGCTTCGATTCTCTTCTGTTCCGGTTTTCCCACAGTCCATGTTTCACTACCATACAATGCTGTACTCCAGACGTACAGCCTCAGAAATTTCTTCCTCAAATTAAGGCCGATATTTGATATTAGTAGACTTCTCTTGGCCAGAAATGCCTTTTTTGCCATAGCGAGTCTGCTTTTGATGTCCTCCTTGCTCCGTCCGTCATTGGTTATTTTACTGCCCAGGTAGCAGAATTCCTTAACTTCATTGACTTCGTGACCATCAACCCTGATGTTAAGTTTCCCGTTGTTCTCATTTCTACTACTTCTCATTACCTTCGTCTTTCTCCGATTTGCTCTCAAACCATACTGCGTACTCATTAGACTGTTCATTCCGTTCAGCAGATCATTTAATTCTTCTTCACTTTCACTCAGGATAGCAATGTCATCAGCGAATCGTATCATTGATATCCTTTCACCTTGTATTTTAATTCCACTCCTGAACCTTTCTTTTATTTCCATCATTGCTTCCTCGATGTACAGATTGAAGAGTAGGGGCGAAAGGCTACAGCCTTGTCTTACACCCTTCTTAATACGAGCACTTCGTTCTTGATCGTCCACTCTTATTATTCCCTCTTGGTTGTTGTACATATTGTATATGACCCGTCTCTCCCTATAGCTTACCCCTACTTTTTTCAGAATCTCGAACAAATGGTTCAAATGGCTCTGAGCACTATGGGACTCAACTACTGTGGTCATAAGTCCCCTAGAACTTAGAACTACTTAAACCTAACTAACCTAAGGACAGCACACAACACCCAGCCATCACGAGGCAGAGAAAATCCCTGACCCCGCCGGGAATCGAACCCGGGAACCCGGGCGTGGGAAGCGAGAACGCTACCGCACGACCACGAGATGCGGGCGAATCTCGAACAGCTTGCACCATTTTATATTGTCGAATGCTTTTTCCAGGTCGACAAATCCTATGAAAGTGTCTTGATTTTTCTTTAGCCTTGCTTCCATTATTAGCCGTAACGTCAGAATTGCCTCTCTCGTCCCTTTACTTTTCCTAAAGCCAAACTGATCGTCACCTAGCGCATTCTCTATTTTCTTTTCCATTCTTCTGTATATTATTCTTGTAAGCAGCTTCGATGCATGAGCTGTTAAGCTGATTGTGCGATAATTCTCGCACTTGTCAGCTCTTGTCGTCTTCGGAATTGTGTGGATGATGCTTTTCCGAAAGTCAGATGGTATATCGCCAGACTCATATATTCTACACACCAACGTGAATAGTCGTTTTGTTGCCACTTCCCCCAATGATTTTAGAAATTCTGATGGAATGTTATCTATCCCTTCTGCCTTATTTGACCGTAAGTCCTCCAAAGCTCTTTTAAATTCCGATTCTAATACTGGATCCCCTATCTCTTCTAAATCGACTCCTGTTTCTTCTTCTATCACATCAGACAAATCTCACCCTCATAGAGGCTTTGAATGTATTCTTTCCACCTATCTGCTCTCTCCTCTGCATTTAACAGTGGAATTCCCGTTGCACTCTTAATGTTACCACCGTTGCTTTTAATGTCACCAAAGGTTGTTTTGACTTTCCTGTATGCTGAGTCTGTCCTTCCGACAATCATATCTTTTTCGATGTCTTCACATTTTTCCTGCAGCCATTTCGTCTTAGCTTCCCTGCACTTCCTATTTATTTCATTCCTCAGCGACTTGTATTTCTGTATTCCTGATTTTCCCGGAACATGTTTGTACTTCCTCCTTTCATCCATCAACTGAAGTATTTCTTCTGTTACCCATGGTTTCTTCGCAGCTACCTTCTTTGTACCTATGTTTTCCTTCCCAACTTCTGTGATGGCCATTTTTAGAGATGTCCATTCCTCTTCAACTGTACTGCCTACTGCGCTATTCCTTATTGCTGTATCTATAGCGTTAGAGAACTTCAAACGTATCTCGTCATTCCTTAGTACTTCCGTATCCCATTTCTTTGCGTATTGATTCTTCCTGACTAATGTCTTGAACTTCAGCCTACTCTTCATCACTACTATATTGTGATCTGAGTCTATATCTGCTCCTGGGTACGCCTTACAATCCAGTATCTGATTTCGGAATCTCTGTCTGACCATGATGTAATCTAATTGAAATCTTGCCGTATCTCCTGGCCTTTTCCAAGTATACCTCCTCCTCTTGTGATTCTTGAACAGGGTATTCGCTATTACTAGCTGAAACTTGTTACAGAACTCAATTAGTCTTTCTCCTCTTTCATTCCTTGTCCCAAGCCCATATTCTCCTGTAACCTTTTCTTCTACTCCTTCCCCTACAACTGCATTCCAGTCGCCCATGACTATTAGATTTTCGTCCCCCTTTACATACTGCATTACCCTTTCAGTATCCTCATACACTTTCTCTATCTGTTCATCTTCAGCTTGCGACGTGGGCATGTATACCTGAACTATCGTTGTCGATGTTGGTCTGCTGTCGATTCTGATTAGAAGAATCCGGTCACTGAACTGTTCACAGTAACACACCCTCTGCCCTGCCTTCCTATTCATAACGAATCCTACACCTGTTATACCATTTTCTGCTGCAGTTGATATTACCCGATACTCATCTGAACAGAAATCCTTGTCTTCCTTCCACTTCACTTCACTGACCCCTACTATATCAAGATTGAGCCTTTGCATTTCCCTTTTCAGATTTTCTAGTTTCCCTACCACGTTCAAGCTTCTGACATTCCACGCCCCGACTCGTAGAACGTTATCCTTTCGTTGATTACTCAATCTTTTTCTCATGGTAACCTCCCCCTTGGCAGTCCCCTCCCGGAGATCCGAATGGGAGACTATTCCGGAATCTTTTGCCAATGGAAAGATCATCATGACACTTTCTTCAAATACAGGCCACATGTCCTGTGGATACACGTTACGTGTCTTTAATGCAGTGGTTTCCATTGCCTTCTGCATCCTCATGTCGTTGATCATTGCTGATTCTTCCGCCTTTAGGGACAATTTCCCACCCCTAGGACAAGAGAGTGCCCTGAACCTCTATCCGCTCCTCCGCCCTCTTTGACAAGGCCGTTGGCAGAATGAGGCTGACTTCTTATGCCGGAAGTCTTCGGCCGCCAATGCTGATTATTTATCAAAATTTAGGCAGTGGCGGGGATCGAACCCGGGACCGAAGACGTTTTTGATTATGAATCAAAGACGCTACCCCTAGACCACGGGTAAATATTACTGTGAAATTAACATTGTGTTTCATTGTATAGTGGAGCCCATCCAGTGGTGAAACAGTCACCCCTCAAAAGGGAACACTGGTCTCCCTCTAGGGCTGTTGGCGGTGTAAAACTGGCACAGGATGGTTATATGACCACCCACCGCTGGCGTAAATAGTGTGAGTGGAGTGGTGTTGGACGCCAGTTGGCTGTAAGGAATCAGCGCATTAAGTTGTTTCCACTCGGGGACGTGACAGAATTTATCATATTTTGACGTGCCCATGACGAAACCGTGAATGAAGTTGTCAGAACTCTTCATTTCTCACAGCCGCGAGCACATGTCTACAAGGAATGATGTACCAATCGCAGCCATCTAACACGGCATTAGAACAGTAGTCGCAAAAAGATCATTACCAGAGGAACCAGAAAAGAGTGACACGTCTTGCCAACGACAGCAGTTTCAAATCCCACAGGGATCGCTGCTGTTGGAGAAAGCAGTTCCATCTCAGCCGGTTTCCGGACGAACATTCCGAACTGAACTGCATGTAACGGACAATTAGAAACAGGTACCTCTCAAAATGTCGTTCTCACAGTTCACATTAAGTTGCACCTCTGAAGTCGGCCGAACAGCACAGAGACCGGACAGTAGCCCAGTGGAGGCATATAGTGCGGTTGGATGGGTCGAGATTTTGTTTCTTTTCAAGTGATGCCTTGAGCAGCCGCTGGTGAAGTATCAGTGAAGCAGTAGTGCAGTAGCGAGTAGCATATTTAGTGTAGTGGACTGACCCGACAGCCAATCCACTATGACTTGTAGCCGAATAGCACGCGTTTAAGGTCACGCTGACTGGCGTGAGGTCTGGAACAGATTGAAGGAGTTGAGTCTAATAAATAAAGTACGGAGTTGATGTAATACTTAACTTTAATCCATAATTGGAGAACATCGCTCTTGTTGATACAATATATAATCTCAACATAAATAGGTCATGGCGCCTTGCTAGGTCGTAGCAAATGACGTAGCTGAAGGCTATGCTAACTATCGTCTCGGCAAATGAGAGCGTATTTGTCAGTGTAGCTTCGCTAGCAAAGTCGTCTGTACAACTGGGGCGAGTGCTAGGACGTCTCTCTAGACCTGCCGTGTGGCGGCGCTCGGTCTGCAATCACTGACAGTGGCGACACGCGGGTCCGACGTATACTAGCGGACCGCGGCCGATTTAAAGGCTACCACCTAGCAAGTGTGGTGTCTGGCATTGACACCACATTTAGCTTTCATATTTGTTTTGTAGTTTGATTCTTAATTTCTTTCCGAGTGTTTGTGCGCTTGCATATTTAATTACATAAAATCCTTGCGTATTCTCGTATTTGAGAGGAGTAATATTGCTTATTGATAGCTGTAAAGTATAAACTCGCGGAGTCGTTAGATATCAGCAGTAGGATGGATAGGGTGTGTGCGTGCTGTGTGCCGGAGCAGGAGGAGCTGGCCGCGGTTCGCGAGCAGCTGAGCGTGCTGTTGGCCACGGTCAGCCGCCTTCAGGCTGCTGCCTCGAGGTGCAGCGACGGCGGAGGGTCTGGCGCGTCGCTTGAGACACCCCAGGTGTCGCTTGCTGCGTCCGCTGACTCAGCCGCCGAGGCACCTTCTAGTGTACCCGCCGCGTAGGGGCCGCCCTCACCTCAGGGCGAGTGGCGGACTGCAACGCGTTCGCGTCGCTCGAGGCGGAGGGCATTGGAGGTTGGCCGGCAGGGCTTGCCCGTTCATCCTGTCAGTGGGCAGGTGGCTGCTCCTTCAGCAGGGCCCGAGCAGAACCCAGTAATAGAACCCAGTACGTTGTCCTCGATGGTGAGAGTTCATCGGAGGTGAGGGTATAATCTGGAGTGCCCCAGGGAAGTGTGGTGGGTGCGCTGTTGTTTTCTATCTACATAAATGATCCTTTGGATAGGGTGGATAGCAATGTGCGGCTGTTTGATAATGATGCTGTGGTGTACGGTAAGGTGTCGTCGTTGAGTGACGGTAGGAGGATACAAGATGACTTGGACAGAATTTGCGATTGGTGTAAAGAATGGCAGCTAACTCTAAATATAGATAAATGTAAATTAATGCAGATGAATAGGAAAAAGAATCCCGTAATGTTTGAATACTCCATTAGTAGTGTAGCGCTTGACACAGTCACGTCGATTAAATATTTGGGCGTAACATTTGAGAACGATATGAAGTGGGACAAGCATGTAATGGCAGTTGTGGGGAAGGCGGATAGTCGTCTTCGGTTCATTGGTGGAATTTTGGGAAGATGTGGTTCATCTGTAAAGGGGATCGCTTATACAACACTAATACGACCTATTCTTGAGTACTGCTCGAGCGTTTGGGATCTCTGTCAGGTCGGATTGAGGAAGGACATAGAAGCAATTCAGAGGCGGGCTGTTAGATTTGTTACTGGTAGGTTTGATCATCACGCGAGTGTTGCGGAAATGCTTCAGGAACTCGGGTGGGAGTCTCTAGAGGAAAGGAGGCGTTCTTTTCGTGAATCGCTACTGAGGAAATTTAGAGAACCAGCATTTGAGGCCGACTGCAGTACAATTTTACTGCCGCCAACTTACATTTCGCGGAAAGACCCCAAAGATAAGATAAGAGAGATTATGGCTCGTACAGAGGCATATAAGCAGTCATTTTTCCCTCGTTCTGTTTGGGAGTGGAACAGGGAGAGAAGATGCTAGTTGTGGTACGAGGTACCCTCCGCCACGCACCGTATGGTGGATTGCAGAGTTTGTATGTAGATGTAGATGTAGATGCGAGGCTTCACGTGCACCGAAGCTCCAAAGAGGCTTTTAACCAGTAGAGTGACTTTTCTCTTTAGTCGGTCTTCGATATCGGGTTGTGCCGCCCTCAAGGCTGTGGTTCAATTCTGGGGGCTCACACAGGTACCTAATAGAAGAAAAGCGAACCGAACTCCCTTACTAGTCCGCAGCTATAAGAAATGGCGACATCTTTTACCACTAATTTTACAAAACACAAAAATCTCTTCCTTTCCCTCTTCGTTTGGTATTTCCTCCAATCCAGCCCTTGCGTCGTTCTTGCCGTCCGATTTCAGAACGGGGCGAACGTCAGTCTCGACCTAGAGTATTTCCTTATCCGACATTGGCCATATTACGCTTGCATCCATAAGGATGGCTCTAAAACTGAGGCGGTTGTGGCTTCTGCCAATTGTTTGCACTTTTGTCTGAATCGTTTGTCTCTACGGCGGAGTCACTGGTCATCAGGGAAGCCATTTATTACGGTACAAAACAGACGTACGAACTCGTACTGCTCCCCACGGGCCTCCCAAAGCGCGTTGCAGAATCTGCAACATCCAGTATTTGATAAAAGACTAACGAATATGTTCCGGATATCTTGGCGTCCATAGCAGACGTGCGGACATTGAGCACAGACGTCCGCTTCCTCTGGTAAAAGGACACAACGGTATTCCCCATGATGAAATTGTTGACCATCTAGTCGAGAGGAGCATTACGGAAGGACAATTAGGCCCAACGCCAATCCCTTATACGGATCTCAAATCTACAATTTAGAAAGATGCTTATGGAACGGTGAGTGGCACATATCCCTGCACTATAACGGCGGTCACCTCGCGGCCATACAATTAATAGACTTAGCTCGCGGACTGTTTAAAAGATGCCGGCGTCCAGCTTCAGATTATACGTTGCAGTGGATTTCCTCACATGAAACCAGGCCGGTTCGGAAACTGGGGTCGTAACTTTGTGTTTTCATTTTACGAACAGAACGTACCTATGCACGTCAAGCTTTAGTCATTGTTTTATTGCGAGTTTTATAATTCCGTTAACTTCGCACTATTGTAGCTACTGCTGCCTGTATGATGTTCGTCCCGTTAGGTTTTATTTGATTTTACGAACTTATGTTAGAACGTCAGAGTCTCATTAGTGTTCTGCAGTGAAATTTTTAGTTACTTTAACATGGCTCTGTTGTAACTACTGCTGGCTATATGGTCATTGCTGTCCAAAGCAAAAATAAAAAAGTAAAAAAAATGCAGGGTATGGAGGGTGAAGTTCAAACGGAGGTGCTTCTGTGACGTTTTAGATGTGTCCTCGTGGCCCTTTATCCATAAATGCCACCAACAGAGGAAGGATTAAGCAATCTGCAGACCCTGTTGCTGTTTACACAGCTGACTGTAGATGATTTGTATTTGGCCGCCCATACGAACGGAGGGTGGTTATTTGTCAGCGTCACTGTCCCCGTATTCCTAGAACGTCACGTGCTGCCTGCAACTCAACAGTTAATAAATTGGAGTTTCCTGTTTTCCAACGAGCAATGATACCTAAAGCTGTTTACTGTCCAGCTTCAACCCTAGAACGAGTTGCCATTCCGTAGATTCGTTACATTACGTTTATGGAGCAATGAACCACATCGTATCCGTATGAATACTACTACCAGACACTTTTGTCTCTTTGCGTCAGCAAAGCCGTACATATCAGTAATGTGACTAGTTGATGTGTCTAGCTGACGTACGAGTGTAATAATAGCATTTTTTTCTTTTCTTCGTGACAAAGTCGTGATTTTGTCTCATAAAAATATTTCCCTGTGATTTTCAGATTTTTATGCTTGAAATTCCAAATTTCCCTGAACCAATTTTTGTTCTATGGGAGAGCAGGTTCCAGTTTACTATATTTTATGGGCGCAAATGAAATTTTTCTAGTAGACATGTTATTTATTACTGATCATTCCTAGTTCAGTTAGGATTTACCGTTTCAGCAAAACTTTCGTAAGTTACAAGGCATTGCTGCCGCTGCAAATTCTTTCGTTGCCGTCGTCTGTCACCGTTCCTTGGCGTGCCATGCCATCCTGCGATAACTTCAAATATACGAGAAATCTCCTCAGGAACGCAATTCTAACTGTTATCATTGAAATTTAATATCAATAAATTTTGATAACAAGGACGCAACGCTCTTCTCACTACGGCGACTGTTGATTTGAAGCATGACGCAGTGAGAAAGCGCGGAAAGTACTACTGTCAACGGAAACTAGCAAAAAAGAACTGAAGCATGTAACGGGTGATCAAAAAGTCAGTATAAATTTGAAAACGGAATAAATCACGGAATAATGTAGATAGAGAGGTACAAATTGACACACATGCTTGGAATGACATGGGGTTTTATTAGAACCAAAAAAATACAAAAGTTCAAAAAATGTCCGACAGATAGAGCTTCATCTGATCAGAATAGCAATAATTAGCATAACAAAGTAAGACAAAGCAAAGATGATGTTGTTTATAGGAAATGCTCAATATGTCCACCATCATTCCTCAACAATAGCTGTAGTCGAGGAATAATGTTGTGAACAGCACTGTAAAGCATGTCCGGATTTATGGTGAGGTATTGGCGTCGGATGTTGTCTTTCAGCATCCCTAGAGATGTCGGTCGATCACGATACACTTGCGACTTCAGGTAACCCCAAAGCCAATAATCACACGGACTGAGGTCTGGGGACCTGGGAGGCCAAGCATGACGAAAGTGGCGGCTGAGCACACGATCATCACCAAACGATGCGCGCAAGAGATCTTTCACGTGTCTAGCAACATGGGTTGGTTCTAACAAAACCCCATGTCATTCCAAGCATGTGTGTCAATTTTTACCTCTGTATCTACATTATTCCGTGGTTTCTTACGTTTTCAAATTTATACTGACTTTTTGATCACCCGGTATATTGAATACTTATCTATAACACAGTCTGGTGCAAACAAGGGATTTACATTTGTTTTGTGTGAAGGACAAATTTACAGCTACATTAGAAATACTTACTCCATCGCACTCATAATCACGAAATGGTGAGCGAACATGATAACAAAGATCCCCGATGTCGAAGAGCACGCCAGAGGTAGCCTTGATCGCTAACCAACGTTACATAAGTTCAATGCTCTCTTTCATCTTTTATTATACAAGTCGATAATCGATAGCTTTGGAAGCAGAATCTAAGAGTAAATTGTAACAAAATGACAACTTACCTCAGGTCTCTTAGAATTTCCTGAGCCGTTCAGAGTTATCTAAGATTCCTCAAAATTTTCCAGTAAGTTAAGTTCCCTTTAGACTTCCAGAATTTCCTGGTTTTCCAGACAAATCGCCACACTGTGCAGTGATCCTAAGGAGCTAATCAGGAAACTATCCAAAGCATATCTTCCTCCTCAGCAGGTCGCTCGAAGCTGCCGCCAGCATGTGTCCCGATGCCTTGACTGATTTTGTAGACTTACTGACCAGAGCTGAGTGATCTGTAACAACGTGAGCCACGCGCACGCCGGCTGTTGCAGTGGTGCCTGTGGGAGATGGATTTGGCGAACCACCGGACGCTGGACCCGTCGCAGCGCGAGTTCATCATCCTGCTGGAGCTGGAACCTCTGGAACGTTCGGCGCTGCCGCGGCACCTGCGCTTCCTCATGGACACCCGCACTTACGTGGAGTGGCACCAGGCGGGCGACGTCCAGTACGAGGAGCAGGCGTTTCGCAGACTCAAGAGGGCGCTGGGGGCCAGCTGCTTCACCTGCTCTGACGTCAGCCGCTGCTGACAGCACCTCACTGCCAGAGCCATCTGGACGGCAGCGGTTGTGGTCACAATCAAACTTGCAGTCAGATCACAGCCACAGACAGTATTCAGCACCCAAGTCAAAAAAACAAATGATTTTCCACAAACACATTCCAACCAGAATCTATCCCTTCCGTCTCGATTTATCTGCCGATGAAAAAAGCCTTTGCGCCATGCACCTCCTCTCCCATCAACGTAACTACTGCAAATACATTACCTTTGTATCCTTTGATGTCAAGAAAGCCTACGATCATGTATATTATTCTGGTCTCACTTTCAAGCTCCAAATATTTCCACTTACAGTTTCCTATATCTGCCTTACTGCATTACATCTGTTATGACCAACAACTATTCTTCACCTCATGCCTTAGGGCTCCATTCTCTTCCTACTCCTACAACTCGTGCACGCTCCGCATATACAGGGTGAACCAGAACTTCGCCGTTACTGTTCGTGGATACCTCATGAGTATTTTGGTAGAAGGAGCCCAAGGTCTCTGACGGCTCGTTAAAGTTATTGCATTTCGTTCGGTTTCTTGCCCAAATAGCTTTGTATCTGAAATAGTGCACAACAGTGCAATGTCGAAGATGTGCGCTGTGTATCTTATTTGTATTCGGTCACGGTACCTGATTCTGACAACCGTGATGCCCTTTCAAACTCGAGCTTGTACTCAGTACTGCTCGGTTCCGTCTAAGATTTTATTTTCCAACAGCGTTACCAGTGATAAACAGCAGTACTGTGGACAGGTTTGCTGATGAAGCATTGGCTGATGTGCACCTCGTGTATAGGTTCACTGATGCAATGGAAGAGCGACACAACGACGCAGTGGTGGCTGTTCCCGCAGCGACGGCAAACCACATCACAGTACTTTTTCATCTCTCTGAGGATTGATGAATCACTCTGTGTTGTGTGTTTCAGTTGTGTTTATTGCATATTACAGGCTTCGCTGTGAAGGTATTTTGGCCTGCCATCATGTACCAACTTTCGGACGCCTGTCATCACTCGTGAGGACAGTGCTGTATCGGGATACAATCCTCCAATCCACAGCATTGTCCACCGCTACAGACAACATCTCTGCGATGGTTTTTTTGTGGTTATTGTTTTTTTTTAATTTCAATAAAGTTACTTACTTAGTATTATAAGGCCTCAGATCGAAGCTGCAGTGTCCGAATGATCACCCATGTTGTTGGATTTTCTAAAATACACGTACATAGTGTTATTTCTGTGAATATGCTCTTACGGAAAATTGTTAGAACAGGTATGTGATGTAGAGTGTTAAAGAGCTTTATGGTGCCACTTGACTAAAGTTAGGTACAATGTATCAGGATATATCCAGTAGCATCGAGGAATTGTTAATTTGGCACTGGGGGGAAGAGGGAAGAGTGAGTGAGTACGTATGTGCGCTTGTTAGGAGTGGATTGACAAGGGGGGTGGGGGTGGGGGTGGAAGACGGAAGATAGAAGATAGGGGTGAATTGTAGAGTGAGACCAAGGCATGAACACAGTAGGAAGCTCAGGTGACCGCAGATAGGTTGCAGTAGTTAGGCAGAACCGAAGACACTGCATAGGACATACTGTCATGGAGAGCTGCATTAAGACAGTCTTTGGACTTAATAATAACAGCAGTCACTACCGGACTAGTTGAGTTGAGCTACAAAATTAATTTCTGTCAAACTAAAATTGACACCGACCACCACTGTGACAATGAATGACGCTCCTTGAGCGCTATCGAATCGTATTGAGATGTCTACGATACAGTAACTAAATTAGCCGTCGGAAGTGGCACAAGGGTAATGAGATTGAATAATTAATTTACAACCAATTAAGTACAGAGACACAAATACACGCTGCAGCAATTGATAAGATTAGCACATACTAGTAAGAACACAGCTTCATATTTATCGAGTCACCTTTTCTTAAGATAATTACACATTTATGGAACATATTTAATTACAGGCACTATAGAAAAGGTAAGGAAGAATCTTTTCAGTATATCTGCTGTCAGTTTTACACAAGTTTCTTTTACAGTCCAAAAAAATCACGTTGAATGAGAACACGTAGAAGTTACATCATTTGGTGTAGTAAAATTATGTTGTTGACACCATTTTTATAAGCACATCTAAACTAAACTCCGTCCGGACAGGTCTCGGAAGAGCCAACGGTACTGGCGACCGACCGCCGTGTCATCCTCAGCCTATAGGCGTCACTGGATACAGTCATGTAGGGGCATCTGGTCGGCACACTACTCTCCCAGTCGTTGTCAGTTTTTACGACTGGAACCGCTGCTTCTCATTCAAGTAGCTCCTCCATTTGCCTCACAACGGCTCAGTGCACCCCGCTCGCCAACAGCGCTCGGCAGACCAAACTGTCACCCATCATGGTGCTAGCCAGGTCCGACAGCGCTTGACTTCGGTGATCTGACAGAAACCGGTGTTGCCACTGCGGTAAGGCCGTTGGCTTATTAACACATCAATGTGCTTATTTTCGTGTATTTTGATATACTATTAGTTCTATAGCTTAAGTTATGTAAAATAAAATGCTCACTGGCGCAGTTAAAAGAACAGAGGCCATCCATAAGAGTTTGTACGAATCAGATAGAACAGAACAGTGTAACGAGTGTTGGTTAGCGGAACTTTGCGAGTCTGAGTGCCGATGAAATGCACCTGTTAGCTTCACGTTGTGTAATCTGGTTATGTATTTTAATGTTTTAAAACAAAAGTCAAGCTATATTACTTCTGTAACAGGTGTATTTCCAGGCAATACTCACGGTTACGAACTAATCAAGCACTTCTTCGTAAAAATGCCTATCTTAATATAGCGCATGCGTCGATCGATGCGGGAAAACATCAACAAAAATGGTTCAAATGTCTCTGAGCACTATGGGACTTAACATCTGAGGTCATCAGTCCCATAGAACTTACAACTACTTAAACCTAACTAACCTAAGGACATCACACACACCCATGCCCGAGGCAGGATTCGAACCTGCGACCGTAGCGGTCGCGCGGTTCCGGACTGAAGCGCCTAGAACCGCATGGCCACACCGGCCGGTGAAGACATCAACAGATTACTTACCTCTCAACCAAAACTTTAAGACAGCACACGTATGCCTTCCACACATTCATCAACAGTTGTTGTTGTTGTGGTCTTCAGTCCTGAGACTGGTTTGATGCAGCTCTCCATGCAACCCTATCCTGTGCAAGTTTCTTCATCTCCCAGTACCTACTGCAACCTACATCCTTCTGAATCTGCTTAGTGTATTCATCTCTTGGTCTCCCTCTACGATTTTTACCCTCCACGCTGCCCTCCAATGCTAAATTTGTGATCCCTTTATGCCTCAGAACATGTCCTACCAACCGATCCCTTCTTCTCGTCAAGTTGTGCCACAAACTCCTCCCCAATTCTATTCAATACCTCCTCATTAGTTATGTGATCTACCCATCTAATCTTCAGCATCTTCTGTAGCACCACATTTCGAAAGCTTCTATTCTCCTCCTGTCCGAACTATTTATTGTCCATGTTTCACGTCCATACATGTCCGCCCCGGTAGCTGAGTGGTCAGCGTGACAGACTGTCAATCCTAAGGGCCCGGGTTCGATTCCCGGCTGGGTCGGAAATTTTCTCCGCTCAGGGACTGGGTGTTGTGTTGTCCTAATCATCATCATTTCATCCCGGCGTCAAATCGAAAGACCTGCACCAGGCGAACGGTCTACCCGACGGGAGGCCCTAGCCACACGACATTTCCATTTCCACTTCCATACATGGGTACACTCCATACAAATACTTTCAGGAACGACTTCCTGACACATCTATACTCGATGTTAACAAATTTCTCTTCTTCAGAAACGCTTTCCTTGCCATTGCCAGTCTACATTTTATATCTTCTCTACTTCAACCATCATCAGTTATTTTGCTCCCCAAAAAGCAAAACTCCTTTACTACTTTAAGTGTCTCATTTCCTAATCTAATTCCCTCAGCATCACCCGACTTAATTCGACTACATTCCATTATCCTCGTTTTGCTTTTGTTGATGTTCATCATATATCCTCCTTTCAAGACAGTAAGATCGACATAAACAAATAAATAAGCCAATAACACAACACAAAAGAAATTTGTTAAAAGAATATTGAAACATGGTGTATATCTTTCAATAGGCAATCTGAGCATGCATTATATAAATAATAAGAAAACTGACATTTTGGGCATAACGTTGGATGGACCACCATATACTCACTCGTTCGGATGTCAACATGGTGATGTGCCATTTGATATAGTCTACAGAAAGCACAACAGTCATTGGCTTCGAGTACGCTAACACACGTCAGAATCGCGGTCGATCTTACGATTCCCGCTATCGATAGTCACCGCACACAGTTCTTTGTTTGGCGCTGTTACTAGTATAGAACTGGTCACGATTTACAGGTAAGTCTTAGCCTTTGCAGCAGCATGGGCTATCACGTATAGACTTTGATTTATTTCTGAATATTCACATTGAGACAAACATTTGACCACGGTGTTTTGAACTTACAGACTGGAATGTGTGAAGCTACTTCGCGCTTAGAAAGTGTTCTAGCAACGCACTTGCAGTGTTACCGGGGCTTAAATAAGTTGAACATTTGATGACTATTATTAACGTGTAACTTATAGATTATTCATCCCAGTTTTCACGCAATCGAGCAGCTGTGTCCGCTCGCCAATTATTGTTTCATGGACATAAGCTGTCACCTAACGTTAATATTAGTACAAATCACCACACCTGTATTAAGTTACACTTATTACGTCACTACAGGTTCCATTCAATTAACATCATTAGCTGACATTGCCTGTTCTCGACACAATTCCTCAAAGAACTGTCCTGGTATTATGGCTCAAGCTGTCATCAACACTGCTCAAAAACGTGTTGCAATACACCCATATCTGTGAACATGTGTGGTGTTAGATAAAAGGGAAGCAGGTGAAAGGTACTAGCTTTATTACGATTGACAGTAGTACAGATTGTCGTAGATGTCTGGGGATAATCAGTGGGAAAACTTGAGCAGAGTTAGCAGGTAATCGTTCCTGTCCTATGTGAGTATATCAATATCTTCCCTCATCAGGCATCCCAACCATTCTGTTATAATTTTAAATCCTTCGTCAAAGCTAAGTGCAATGGCCGTACCAAGTTGCATCTACAGACAATGAAGTGTTTAAGCCCTGATTGATAATAGAGAGATCTTAATAAAAAAAAAAAAAAAGAAATGGTTCAAATGTCTCTGAGCACTATGGGACTTAACATCTGAGGTCATCAGTCCCTTAGAACTTAGAACTACTTAAACCTAACTAACCTAAGGACGTCACGCACACCCATGCCCGCGGCAGGATTCGAACCTGCGACCGTAGCGGTCTCGCGGTTCCAGACTGTAGCAACTAGAACCACTCGGCTACCCCGGCCGGCCAGATCTTAGTCCAACTATACGCATTAGTACTGGGAAACTGGTAATTTTAAAGGAGCATTGCAAAATAAAGCGTTTATTTACATTTTCATGTCCAGTTGACATGGACTTTGACAGTAAACGAACGTAAAGTGAGTTCATTTAATTGTCCCGTACACATTCACAACTGAATGAAACGAAGTGGGAGAAAAATCGGCATGGGGTGTACTGTGTGCACGGATGGAATGGGGACAATGTTGGAGGGGATGTTAACCAGGCAAATACGAGACTCGCTCCGTTAAAGGAAAATATGAGACACGAAAGCGAACACTGATATTTTAGCAAATAAAACTCCAGAGCATGTACGAAACAAACTAAGGGAGTTGAAGCTCCGCTAATTAAAGCATCCGCAGTTAATAACAGGATGGACTATTCTGGGACAAAGTAGTTCTGAAAGAACAAACCGTACGCTTTTCTGCGCGACAGTACAGGCCTATCAGATCCCGAGAAGAGCTCATAGGAATACATCTTCTTTGGCGCCCTTCTGCCGAGAGAAAGCTAACAGGAACTTCTAGAAACTTCTCCCGAGGAATCGGACGGACCAATGAAACTCCTCGCCTGTAAATTTCGCTATTGTGTTACGAAACGTAACGGTACCTCCCTGCGTTCCCTCACCAGGGCAGAGCAGACATAAGAAGAACTCAGCTAAACATACATACTCATGCACTACAGTGAACCGACACACAACTGGGATTTGCTGATCCGAAGGGACACTAAAAAATTAAAAATAAAACGCAGGTTAAGCTGACACTTCCTTTGGGTATCGATATTACTCCACAGCAATGAACACAGGTGAAAGACATAATATGATACCAAGTTAAATTAATCGATCGTAGAATCAATTATAAGAGGTACGAAAACAACGTTCATCTTACACAGCGAATGAAAGAATGATCCTTACGAAACTAAGAAGTGCGTTAAAGAGCATCCGGACGTTGATCGTCTTAGGCATCACCTTTTTTCCCCAGAAGACGTTGTGTCATCGAAAGAATTTATGAAGAGGACAGAGCGTTTCTTTCGCTGGCTTGTCACAAAATTTCATATGTTTCCGTGTCGTTTTTTCCAAGTTTTACAAAAAAAATTTGCCAAGTGGTAGTGCCCTACTCTCTGTGAAAGCACAGAAAGTGAATGACTAGTGTCTGGGTTTCACGTTATGGTTCTGGTGTACGTCCGTTACGGAGGACTGGAAAGCCCTCAGACTTTGGGTGAACTCCGTACTGACTTCTTAGTCATGCACTCATCTACATCTACATCTACATCTACATCTACATTTATACTCCGCAAGCCACCCAACGGTGTGTGGCGGAGGGCACTTTACGTGCCACTGTCATTATCTCCCTTTCCTGTTCCAGTCGCGTATGGTTCGCGGGAAGAACGACTGTCTGAAAGCCTCTGTGCGCGCTCTAATCTCTCTAATTTTACATTCGTGATCTCCTCGGGAGGTATAAGTAGGGGGAAGCAATATATTCGATACCTCATCCAGAAACGCACCCTCTCGAAACCTGGCGAGCAAGCTACACCGCGATGCAGAGCGCCTCTCTTGCAGAGTCTGCCACTTGAGTTTGTTAAACATCTCCGTAACGCTATCACGGTTACCAAATAACCCTGTGACGAAACGCGCCGCTCTTCTTTGGATCTTCTCTATCTCCTCCGTCAACCCGATCTGGTACGGATCCCACACTGATGAGCAATACTCAAGTATAGGTCGAACGAGTGTTTTGTAAGCCACCTCCTTTGTTGATGGACTACATTTTCTAAGGACTCTCCCAATGAATCTCAACCTGGTACCCGCCTTACCAACAATTAATTTTATATGATCATTCCACTTCAAATCGTTCCGCACGCATACTCCCAGATATTTTACAGAAGTAACTGCTACCAGTGTTTGTTCCGCTATCATATAATCATACAATAAGGGATCCTTCTTTCTATGTATTCGCAATACATTACATTTGTCTATGTTAAGGGTCAGTTGCCACTCCCTGCACCAAGTGCCTATCCGCTGCAGATCTTCCTGCATTTCGCTACAATTTTCTAATGCTGCAACTTCTCTGTATACTACAGCATCATCCGCGAAAAGCCGCATGGAACTTCCGACACTATCTACTAGGTCATTTATATATATTGTGAAAAGCAATGGTCCCATAACACTCCCCTGTGGCACGCCAGAGGTTACTTTAACGTCTGTAGATGTCTCTCCATTGAGAACAACATGCTGTGTTCTGTTTGCTAAAAACTCTTCAATCCAGCCACACAGCTGGTCTGATATTCCGTAGGCTCTTACTTTGTTTATCAGACGACAGTGCGGAACTGTATCGAACGCCTTCCGGAAGTCAAGGAAAATGGCATCTACCTGGGAGCCTGTATCTAATATTTTCTGGGTTTCATGAACAAATAATGCGAGTTGGGTTTCACACGATCGCTGTTTCCGGAATCCATGTTGATTCCTACATAGTAGATTCTGAGTTTCCAAAAACGACATGATACTCGAGCAAAAGACATGTTCTAAAATTCTACAACAGATCGACGTCAGAGAGATAGGTCTATAGTTTTGCGCATCTGCTCGACGACCCTTCTTGAAGACTGGGACTACCTGTGCTCTTTTCCAATCATTTGGAACCTTCTGTTCCTCTAGAGACTTGCGGTACACGGCTGTTAGAAGGGGGGCAAGTTCTTTCGCGTACTCTGTGTAGAATCGAATTGGTATCCCGTCAGGTCCAGTGGACTTTCCTCTGTTGAGTGATTCCAGTTGTTTTTCTATTCCTTGGACACTTATTTCAATGTCAGCCATTTTTTCGTTGGTGCGAGGATTTAGAGAAGGAACTGCAGTGCGGTCTTCCTCTGTGAAACAGCTTTGGAAAAAGGTGTTTAGTATTTCAGCTTTACGCTTGTCATCCTCTCAAAACGACCTCTGATACCTTCACACTCCAACACCTCTAACGACTGCACCAACATCAACATTTAGCCACCATATCTTGATCCCTCGATTTTCGAACTTCTGACTTGGTTTAACTGATATGGTAAACTTTCGATCGGTACATCCGCGTGTTTCTGTTGATCATGTAATTCTGTTCACACGTAATGTACTCTGTAATACTTTTTCTGTGTAACCTACCGAACATAACTTTAACAGTCCGTCTTTTTCGTTAGCATCCACAACACTATTTTTACACACATCTCTCTTTTCCTAGACATGATACACTTTCATTAGTGAAGACGTAGTGATGTCAGTGCACTGTGACCACCTCCATTGAGCTGAAAGTAAAACACCGTTTAGATCACTTGTTTTGCACCCAGTTTCGCCCTCTTTTTAGGTCATCCTCATTGTCATTAATTACCAATAACCGCGAGGCGCACTTCGTCATCTGGCTGGATTTTAGTTCTAACCATTAACTTTTTGTGTTAAGTCAGCTGCTGCGATTATCGAAATTATTGTAAAAAGTCATGTTGTCTGCGGAACTATTTTCGAAACTGTTGTGTATATTGGCGTCTCCGAGAGGATTTCAAAAAGTAAGTTACGAGGATAATCACAAAAGTAAGGTCTCCTATTTTTTTTCATAAGTACATAGACCTGTTTATTTCTACAATGGTTTACATCAGTTTACAGCTTGAACATTTAGCTATTTTCCGAAACAATAACCATTTCTGTGGATGCATTTCTGCAGGCGCTGTTGCAGTTTTTGTACGCCCATGTCATACTAGCTCGCCGCCATGCTGTTCAGAAAGTTATTAACCTCTTCTTTCATCTCGTCGTCGGAGCTGAATCGCTGGGACCACAATTAACACTAACAGGTACTGTGAGACTCTGAAAAAACTCAAACGGGCAATTCACAACCGGAGAAGAGGAATGTTGAGCAAGGGCGTACACATTCTCCTGACAACGCTCGCCCACACATCACTCAGAAAACCGTTGCTGTTCTGCAACAGTTTCAGTGGAACATAATCACCCACTCAAATTATAGTCCTGACTTGGCGCCCAGTGACCATCACCTGTTCCCTAGGTTAAAAGAACATTTGGCCGGAAAGCGTTTCATGATATATTAAAAAAAAATAGGATGATTTATTCAAGAGAATGAGTTTCACAAATTGAGCAGGAAAATAATGCTTTGGTCTACCTTTGTCCCTTATACAAGCAATTATTCGGCTTGACATTGATTGTTGGATGTCCTCCTCAGATATATCGTGCAAAATTACGTCCAATTGAGCAGTTAGATCGTCAAAATACCGAGCTGGTTGCACGGCCCTGGCCATACTGCTACAAATGTTCCCAACAGCAGGAGGATCCACGACCTCACTGGCCAAGATGGGGCTAGGAAAGGCGAAGAAAAGCAATAGAAACACTCACCGTGTGCCGGCGGGCATTATCTTGCTAAAATGTAAGCTCATGATGGTTTGCCATGTAGGGCAACAAAACGGGGCGTAGAATATCGTCGACGTACCGCTGTGCCGTGAATGACAACCAAAGGGGTCCTGCTATTCAAAGCAATGGCACCACAGACCATCACTCCTGGTCGCCAGGCCGTATGGTGAGCGAAAAGCAGGTTGTTATACCACTGCTGTCCGGGGCGGCACTCATCATTGATTTCTACTCCAGTCAATGAGAAGCCAGGGCGAAGACGACGGGAGTCTCTACTGTTTGTTGTCTTCGTGCTTGCCAAATCCTGTCTTGGGCAGCTAGGTCATCGGATCTCTCCCCAACTGAGAGTGTTTGGAGCATTATGGGCTGGGTTCTGCAGCCAGCTCGGGATTTTGACGATCTAACGCATCAATTGTACAGAATTAAGCACGTAGACTTTTTCATTTCAATCATGAGCAAACAAGAAATGTGTTTCTAGCGTAATATTGTATCGTACTATCTAAATTCAGATGCCACGAGAGTGCACGGGAGCTCTCCAGCACATAAAGTGTTATACACTATGTGATCAAAAGTATCCGGACATCGCCAAAAACAAATGTTTTTCATATTAGGTGCATTATGCTGCCACCTACTGCCAGGTACTCCATATCAGGGACCTCAGTAGTCATTAGACATCGTGAGAGAGCAGAATGGGGCGCTCCGCGGAACTCACGGACTTCGAACGTGGTCAGGTGACTGGGTGTCACTTGTGTCATACATCTGTACGCCAGATTTCCACACTCCTAAACATCCCTAGGTCCACTGTTTCCGATTTGATAGTGAAGTGGAAACGTGAAGAGACACGTACAGCACAAAAACGCACAGGCCTACCACGTCTGTTGACTGACATAGACCGCCGACAGTTGAAAAGGGTCGTAATGTGTAATAGGCAGACATCTATTCAAGCCATCACACAGGAATTCCAAACTGTATCAGGATCCACTGCAAGTGCTATGACAGTTAGGCGGGAAGTGAGAAAACTTTTTCATGGTCGAGCGGCGGCTTATAAGCCATACATCAAACCGGTAAATGCCAAACGACACCTCGCTTGGTATAAGAAGCGTAAACATTGGACGATTGAACAGTGGAAAAACGTTGTGTGGAGTGACGAATCACGGTACAAAATCTGGTGATCCGACGGTAGTGTGTGGGTATGGCGAATGTCCAGTGAACGTCATCTGCCAGCGTGTGTAGTGCCAGCAGTAAAATTCGGAGGCGGTGGTGTTATGGTGTGGTCGTGTTTTTCATGGAGGGGGCTTGCACACCTTGTTGTTTTGCGTGGCACTATCACAGCACAGGCCTACACTGATGTTTTAAGCACCTTCTTGCTTCACACTGTTGAAGAACAATTCGGGGATGGCGACTGCATCTTTCAACACGATCGAGCACCTGTTCACAATGCACGTCCTGTGCGGAGTGGTTACACGACAATAACATCCCTGTAAAGGACTGGCCCGCACAGAGTCCTGACCTGAATCCTATAAAACACCTTTGGGATGTTTTGGAACGCCGACTTCGTGCCACGCATCACTGAACGACATCGATACCTCTCCTCAGTGCAGCACTCCGTGAAGAATGGGCTGCCATTGCCCAGGAAACCACCCAGCACTTGGTTGAACGTATACCTGCGAGAGTTGAAGCTGTCATCAAGGCTAAGGGTGGGCCAACACCATACTGAATTCCAGCATTACCACGCCACGAACTTGTAAGTCATTTTCAGCCAGGTGTCCGGATTCCTTTGATCACATAGTGTATATTTGTGAAAAGCAGAACTGACGGGGCAGTCGATATTTTTTGTGTAATTATATGACTGCTTGTTTTAGTTTTGGAGGAAAAACCTCGCTTCTGAGTTAAAATCCTAACCTGCTATACAGGATAACAATAGCTTGTCTATAACTCAAATCGTTTGGTCTCCAAACTATTACCGCAGGTTACGCTGCTGCCAGGTCCATCTAGCATGAAACGCGAAAGTTTCGTTTCTATAAGTCACGTAAAATAGCAAATTTGTAAGGATGCAGATGTAGATCGTTTTTGATAACGTTTCCACACGACGATCTCTTAATTTACAGTTGTACAGATAAACTATATTGAAATTTCTTCGGATTTTACTTCAGGCATCTCTTCACTCTAGCTATATTTTCTGATTTACGGACCCGTTTCTGACAGCTACGATTTTTGTTCATTGCAGAGTCCGTTTAGCGCAATTCTCCCATTTCGTTTTGCACTGCAGACTTTACTGGAGCATTTACCAAAACATCTCCAAACTTAACCTCACGTGCGAACACTTCCACACATGTTTTCCTCGAATGACAACGAACTCACGCTCTTTTGTCGTGAGCACCATTTTATGTTGCATTCAACTGGCCACTAAACTCATCTCACTCACTCAAAAACGGAATGACACGGTAATGTATTCCGTACAGAGCATACGAGAAATGCACAAGGGCAGACATGTGACAGTAACTAATTCCTGCATCGAAATCACGGTTTCCAGCATTTTCTGCGGTGAGTAGGTCTCCAGGCTCATTTCCGCGTCAGTTTCATCAATGTTTTCCCATCCGTTTTATTTTCCCCATCTGGCTACTACTGCAGAGCGCTTTACTAAAAAGAACTGACGAATCCTGCGAAATTTTGTAGAATTATGCAAGCGTACTATTATTGTTTTCATGGTTACTCTTCAGTCATATAACAACAGTGGTAACCACATACATTTACTGAACAGCTTATAAGAAAGAGAAAAACGTCTTTATTTGAGAACGTGTGTATCGTAATACTTTATTGTTTACTGAATCTGTTTTTTTGAAGAGAATTGACATTTTAACTAGCAGCGCGCAGATACGTGTTGTTACACAACAACAATAAGCCTTTCAAATTAGGTTTTGGGTTTACTGCACAAACTGTAGGTATCATTTTATTGGACAGAATCTTAATACTTTGAACAATGTGCTCTTTTTACATTTGTGCCCACGGTAAATAATATTCAAGTCGCGTACCAGCATGAGAAATACATGGTCCAGTCACATTAATGTTAGTTACTTACTTCCATGTTCTATGGATCATTTTGCACGATAAATCGTCATGAGGTGGAACGAATCATTTTACATTCATATTGCAAATTAATTTGTAGATCTATTTGTACTCTAAACATCACCATATTATTATGATTTTTTCCCGGAATCAAAGGAAGATGTACGGATGGAGTTAGAAATTCCTACCCACCACCTGTTACACATTACAAACACAGAAATTATTTTATACATTACAAACTAGAAATTCTTCTACGGAATAGAAGGAGTTGTCAAGGAGAAACTTTTTCAGTTTATTTTCAAATTTTACCTCGCTTTCTGTTAGACATTTTATATCACTGGATAAGTGGTCAAAAATTTTTGTTGCAGGTTGTGCACCCCTTTCTGTGCCAAAGACAACTTTAATGAATGTCATTTTTTCTTCTGGTATTGTAATTATGTACCTCATTGTTCCTTTTGAACTATAGTGGGTTATTTACAACAAACTTCATGAGGGACTAAATATACTGTGAAGCAGTAGTCAGAATGCCCAACTCCTTAAACAGATGTCTACAAGATGATTGCGGATGAGCGCCACATATTATTATTACAGCACGTCTTTGGGCAATGGAGATCTTCTTTCTTAAAGATAAGTTACCCCAGAACATTATTCCATATAGCGTTAAGAATGAAAATAAGCAAAATATGTCAACTTATTGATTTCTCTCTCCCCAAAATTTGCTACGATTCTAAGTGTAAATGTGGCTGAACTGAGTTGTTTTAGGAGTTCCAAAATGTGTTTTTTCCAATTTAAATTCTCATCAATATGGATACCTAAGAATTTTGAAGTTTCCACCCTATGTATTATTTCATCATTATGTGTTACACTTAAGTGTTACCCCTAGAGGTGCAAAACTGAAATGATGTGTCTTTGTGAAATTCCAGATGAGACTATTCGCAGGAAACCAGTCAATGATACTTCTGAGAACTTTGTTCACCATTTCTTCCATTTCTGTTTGTGTACTGGGAGTGATTACAATACTGCTGTCATCTGCAAAAAGAACTAATTGTGCTTGTTGTACGTTAGACAGTAGATCAGTTACATATATGAGAGACAGTAGTGGACCTAAGATTAAGCCTAGGGGAGCCTCCTACGTGATTTCTTCCCTGCCAGAATTATTCCTGCGGATTCTGTTGGTTGAATTACTACTAAATACAGCTTTCTGCATTCTTTTGGTTGGATATGGCATGATCCATTAGTTGGCTATACCACCAATTCCATAAAACATCAATTTATCTAGGAGTATACTATGATTCACACATTGAAATACGTTGGACATGTCACAGAAACTAGCTGCCGTTGCTATTTTGCTATTTAATGCTTGTAATATCTGGTGTGACCATCGCCTATTTTCGACGTCAGCCAATAGACAGTAGGTGGCAGTACTAGCAACGGAAGGTGTGCAAAGCATGTCGGGGAGAGGAGAGGACGCGGAAAAAGTGCAGTCGTTCTCGCAATGCGGAAACGGAGCGATTTATTTGACGTCCAAAAGGGGATAATCATTAGCTTTCGGGGCATGTTTATAAATTATTCGCGTGCCGCCGAGGTTAAACTATACCGTGTCTGGCATATGACGCTATCCAGAACTGGGGCCGAGGCAACTGCGATGCACCCCGGGGCATAGATGACAGTGGTCAACGACGGCTGTGGAGAAGTGTGCGGGCGGAAAGACGTGCAAGTGTTGAGCAACACACCGCCCAGATGAAGCATGGGACGGTGTGGCCGAGTGGTTCTATGCGCTTTAGTCTGGAACCGCGTGACCGCTACGGTCGCAGGTTCGAATCCTGCCTCGGGCATAGATGTGTGTGATGTCCTTATGTTAGTTAGTTCTAGGGGACTGATGACCTCAGGTGTTAAGTCCCATAGTGCTCAGAGCCATTTGAAGCCTTATTTTTTTACCAAGGGGCTACCAACAGTGCCTCGTCAACGACTGTTCAGTGAACGTTGCTGCGTTGTTGTGACTGTTCATCGGCGTCGGAGGCTGGAAATTTCACGACAATACTGCAACTGGCCGTCCAATGAGTGGCGACAAGTCATCTTCTCAGAAGAATCACGTTTTCCGCTTTATCGGACAGATTGCTGTTGGCGAAAGGGTCCTCCTGTATTAATCAGTGTGTGAGCTTCAAAACTTCATGCTTCGAGGAACACATTAAATCAGCTGATAATGCAAATCAAGAGAATAACTTCGTGTAGGTTTGAAGAGGTCCTGTCGGCATCGGTAAGGAAGTGGTTGTGGTTCACTGCTGCTTGACCACAAACATTTTGTAGTGGCCTTCTGCGGTTCAGTAGAATCTGTGTTGTGGCATGCAAGTACCAGTCTTACCTTTGACGTTTTTAACTCTCGCACATTTAGTAGGGATGAGGCCAGTTCACAGCTTTTGTGTGAGTATTATCAACATAACTTACCTAGAAAAGAAAAGAAAGGAAATGTTAATATATAATGCAAATTACTCATAGTAATAAAAAATGTGGAAATATATCATAGATTATGTGTAACAGAATGCTTCCTCATATTGGTAACGAAATAAATTATTTAACTTAAACTTTTAAAACAGTACAGTTATTTTATTAAACCTCTATTAATATAATGGCAAGTCTGCTCAATATTCTTTCATTCAAAGTTCACTGTTCCCCTAACATAATATGTACCTACTGCCCGCACCAGTAAATATTGTACCACAGTAGTCACAGATTAGAAACGTGAGTTTCTTACAGAAAAGTAGTTCCATATTTTAGTACACGGCGGTTTTAAGTAACATGAAGCAGTTGTTTTCATTACATGCCCACAATTCCCCACTTAATTATCATCCCGAAGGCAGCAGCCATGTGTCACCTCCTGCCACTGTTACTGGAAGGTTGAACCTTGGGGGAAGGCTTTCCACTTCGTTCTAATGCGCTCAAAGCGGTATTTGTTCCTATTCGTCGTTCAGCATGGCGAACGGATGTTCCTAGCTTTTGGATGAATACGCGCAGTTGCCGCGTAACTTCTTCTTAAAGGTGGTGAAAAGGTTTTCACGTTGGACCTGCGAGCTATCCAGAGCATCGAATCCACTTTCCAGTAATCCACGATAGACTAGTCCTCGCTTTAAAGAACAGTACCATTATCATATTGGTATACGAAATGTTAAACTGTTCCGAAAAACAATCCACTCTCTACTATACGCTTGTTTCGGATTGCTAACAACCAAACTAATGATCCGACCACAAAACAGGATACAATGCCCCATGACACATCGGCATCTCCACTGAGTTTCATCTTCGTCAGAAGAACTGATGTGATAGCCGTTTAACAGGCAATGACTGAGTACACACTCGTTCATGTGCGTACCAAATTGTGCAATGTAACTTGACAAGTTCAGTAAACGTACATCCACGGATCCACAAACGAAGATTCAGTATCTATATTCTGCCAATCGCTGTGAACTGCTTTGTAGATGATACTTTTTTTCTACCATTTACTAACGTTAGTTCCCACTCTGTACATGAACAGCGTGTGACATGCACGATCGCTACTAGGTCTATACTTATTTGACAGACTAACATTCCTAATCTCTACCCTGAAAGAATATCCAGGAAGCAGGCTTTCACGAGATGTACGACGTCTTTCTTCGAGTGTCTCTCAGTTAATTGGTTTCGTTATTCCTGTTACACTCTCCCACTACTTAAACAAGCCTGTGACCATTCGCTCCGCCCTCCTTTCTATACGTCCTAATATGGGTCGCATATAATTTGCCGTGTTCATGTAAAGTTGTACAAGTGTTTTATGCAGTCTCCTTTGTAGGCAAACCGTTGGTTTTTACTATTTTACTAATGAGTCGTAGCCTACGATAAGCCTTACACACAACTAAGCCTTTACGAATGTTCCACACATTATGCTTCTGCACAATAATGGTGTTACAATATACATGCCGTTAAGAACTTATACTTTGAGCATTAAAAATACATCCATCAGACCATATTTCTCCAACATTTTCTTCACATATGCATACTGATTTATTTGAGTAGTATTGTCAAGTTCCTTGATTTATAAGCTCAAGAAGTAATCAACATTTTCTTCAGTGATTTGAAAACTTTTAACCAGTTGTTCAATGAATTTATTGGCCGCGTCAGTAGAGACAATAACCAAACAATCATCAACATATAAAAAACAGCATTAGGTTTTCACTCAAGATCATAAATGCATCTGGACAGATCTCCCTTAAATTATATTCACTGCGAAATTTAACATGTCATTCATACTAGCATTTTGAGGCTTGCCTTAATCCGTAAAAACTCTTCCGCAGTTTACGAGGGGCTTTCAGTAAGTAAGGCAACACTTGTTTCTTCTCGGCCAATTTCTGTCAAAAAATGCGGAATTTGTTGTTCGACATAGTGGAATGTTCACGCTTCTGCCCCTATAGTTTCATGAAGTTCAGACAAGTGGCGGGACTATAGGTAGCCTTCGAAATGGCCTCTGTAACGGAGGTGTATTCCAAGCAGAGTGACGTCACTGAGTTTTGTTTGGCGGAAAACTAGGGTATCGCCAATATTTTTAGGTGCTTGCACAATATCTACGAAGACCTGGCGTTGAATAAAGGCACGGTGAGTCGTTGGGCGAGGCAACATGGTCGTGCAAACCTGTTCGGTCTCCCACGTGCAGAGCGGCCGCATACAGCTGTGACTCCTGCAATGTCGCAACGTATGGACACTCTCATTGGAGGTGATCGAAGGATCACAGTAAAACAGCTCGCTGCTCAATTGGAGGTCCCTGTCGGTAGTGCTGAGACACTCGTCAACCAATTGGGGTGCTCAAAGGTGTGTGCCGCTTGGTTCCTCGCAACCTAACAGAAAATCATGAAGAGCAACAGGGACTATCTGTGCGGAATTGCTTGAATATTACGAGACTGATTGTGACAATTCTTTGTCGATATCGTTATAGTCAGTGCAACGCCCATAAAGTGGCACCACACCACCTCTACTCTGAGGGAAAAGTTCAAAGCTGCACCCTCAACGATGAAGTACTGGCGGTGCTCCTCTGCGATTCCGGAAGGGTTATTCTGTTTGATCTCTTCCCTCATGGTGCAACGATCAGCTCTGGAATGTTTTATGTTAACCTCAGGAAACTGAAGAAATGACTTTAGCGTGCTCGTCTCCACAAAAGCGCAAACGAATTTCTGCCTCCCCATGACAACGTAAGGCGTCACACAAATCTGCACACCTGAGAGGAGTTCAGAAAGACTCACTGAGGGTTTCTTCCTCATCCACCCTGCAGCCGGGTACTGCACTTTCCGACTACCATTAGTTTGGGCCAATGAACTTCAAGGGAAGCTGAAAGTGAATAATGGGAGGTTACTGATGCAACAAGACGCTGGCTCCGACGTCGACGAGTAAAGTGGTACCATGCGGGCATACACGCCCCCCGTTAAGGTGGCGTAAGGCCGTCTCTTTGAACGGCGGTTATGTTGAAAAATAGGGCTTTATATCCAAAAGAGTGGAAAATAATGTCGTGTTTTGGAATCCTGAATAAAACTAACCAACTTTCAGGAAACTTACTGAACGCCCCTTGGTAAATACAAGTGCTGCACCATCATCAGAGCCCTCTGGTTGATAGATGTAAGCTTCCTCCTTCAAAATACTGTTCAAAAACTGACGGGCGAAAAAAACTGGACAACCAATCGAATTATTACTAAGACGGACCCTGGCTGTGAGCCATAAAATCGATAGTCAAAGGATACCACGTTTTTATGTTTCGTGTGAAGTTTACAACTTCGTATTTCTCTCCATTTTGAGCTACACTCCAGTACTTTCACTAATTTGATCATTGATAACTGCATCATCTGCGAAAAGGCTGAAGTTATAACTTACACTATTCGCTAAGTCATGAATGTACAATACGGACAGCAAACATTCTCTCGCACACCACTTCAGCATACCAGATATAAGTTCAGTGTCTGTAGATGACCCCACAGCTAGGTTATCAGCTGAGTCCTATCTGTGAGGAAATTTTCGATCCAGTCGCCAACCTGTTTCTATTTTCTACTGGAACGGACTTCTTATAGGAGGCCTTGGTATAGTACTAAGTAAAAACCTTTCTTGAGTCTAGAAACACTAAATCAATTTGCTTTTCACCGTCCTCTGCACTGAAGATATCATGTGTGAAGAACGGTAGTTGAGTTTCGCACGATGGATGTTATAGGAACGTATGGTGGCTTCCATGGAAAAGTTATTTAATTCCTGGATAATATTTGAACTCAGAGTATTCCAGTAACTCTCCTACAAATGGATAATTATTAGTGGTGTGGAACAGTTCATCAGTTCTACTCACTTTTTGTAGACAGATGCGACCTGCTTTCCAGTTACAGGGAACATTTATCCGCTCCAAATATGTGCGATAAACACTGGTCAACCGCGTAACTGGGGCCTCAGAGGCACCTAGAGACTGTTGGTGGGTTATGCTGTCGTCGCAGTAAATAAAACTTGACTGCGACACCATCGGGACCAGTGTCCTTACTGAGTTTTAGCGACACAATCTGTTTTCAACGCCAATGCGTCACTCATTCTACCAGCGGTAAAGCCTTTTATAACTCAGCTTACAACACATCTAAAGCTTGCTATAATTAACAAAGTTGAAATAAAATGAACATCGTGTTGTGTACAAAGACCGCGTAGTCAGCGCGTACACAACTTTCCCACTAGCGCGCGCCCCGCTAAGCACAACAGCGCAGGCGCAGCGCTCGTCCGTCTCCGCACTAAGAGATGGCGCTGTCTTAGAGACGGACCAAATTCTGCTTCCGCCGATCCGCATATTAATATGTAATACAGCCAATGAGATTGCTGCTAATGTAGAACCTTTTCTCCTCGCGGATCACACTCGAGCAGTGATACACGAACGCGCAAGGTATTATAACGAGTGTACAGACCTCCGATTCGTCAGCCTGCATTAGTCTGCAGTCAAGTTTCAGTCTGCGCCTAATAAGATTGCCATATTCCTGTACATAGCCATGAAGATAAATGAATAGACACTTTGTCAAGTATCAGAGATATGTGAGAATAAGATTATGTACCAAGACCAAACGAACTTCAGATTGCCAGTTGTAAACAGCATCCAGAATCAAGTTACGTAATATCTACGAGTTTTATTATTTTAATAAATATGTGTGAAAATTAATCAAGTTCTGTTTAAAGTTAGTCACCGTCAATCTGCTACTCTAAGCGTGCAAGTGGCATTTCTATTCTCTGGCCTAACGGAAGAAGATAAACACGCCACGATAAGACCGCGAGACATATTGCTGACACTCGCCTACTTCGTTAGAGCGACAAGTCAAATAATCTGGTGGTGTGCGTACCGAAGGTCTTACAGTACGCACGCCACACATCGCATGTGCACATTGACACCAGCAGTTTCATACCACATTGACACGCAATGCAAATATACGACGCAGGAGACTTACGTTTATCAATTACAATTCTTGTGTGCAATATGTCCTTGCTGTCGTCAGTTTAGTCTCCAGCTGAGGTGACTTTATGAGAGAAATTATTAAGTAACCGTTATGCAGTGCTGTGGATCTGTTAACAAAGAATTAAAAGTAATTAAAAGGTTAAATGGTTTAATAACGTACAACTGTGCATCGTGAAGTGACAATGAAAAGTAGATATGATCGATAGCGAAACTGAGCAAGATTTAATTTATTTTCTTGAATAGTTATATCTATGTAAGTGGTCTGCGGGATGTTAGAACTCTATAAGAATTAACGCTCATGGCCAGACTCTTCCCCCATACCGAACAAAATGAGGCTTTCCATTCGTTCTTTATGCGTACAGATTAATTAATGTACCCTCGTTGTACAGAACCGGTAGACAACCAAGCAGTTAGAGCACTCAGTTCGACGACCTCATACATGACAGTTATGTCGAGTAGCCGCCTAGCACACAATGACTCTCCCGTTTCCTCCACTGTACTAAGCGCCTTCACTGTTAATGAGCTTTCAGATAATATCAATGCCACATTACCTTCCAAGATACACTGAAGAGCCAAAACATTATGACCACCTAGTAAATTGTGTGTTTGTCAAAGTTTGATCGCAATACAACAGTGACTCTGCGTGCCATGGATTCGACACGTCCTAGGTTGGTTCCCGAAGGTATTTGGCATCAGTCGGGGCAATATAGTGATCAAACACTTCCCATCGAAAACGCTGCACGATCGTCCTCATTGCGTCTGCAGTGTGTGACCGAGAACTGCCGTGAAGAAGGAAGTGAATGACAGTTACGTTTTGTGGGTGTGTGTGAAATCAAGCGAAATCTTTTGACAGGCATCCATACTTGGCGGGAGACTCTATTTTCCAAGCATCTTTACGTGCTCACTGTGCGTTCAGAACAGAGAAGAGTGACATGACACTGCCCAAGGCGTCTGTGCAAAGCTCCATCGGATTTTCACTATAGTTCCCTTTTCGCGACCGATCGTTCCTTACTTTGCGAATAGCCCTCGTATTTTCGCATTCGACAGGTGTTTATTTTGCTGATATTGATCAATTGTTGAATGTTGAACTTATTGGAACTGCGTTCAGTGAATTGTCAATACACGTTAAATGAATAAAGTGCTTCATAAAATAGATTCACGCCTCACTAATATTAAAAAAATACCTCATGGAATCGGCACTGTGCGACGTCCGCCACTATCTTGCAGCAAGATACACGGCAACATAGTTTGTACAGTTGGTGATAACCTGCTACAGTTTTTTGTCATTTGATCAGATGAGCAAAAAGTGCGAGGGGAAACCGTACTGAGATTTGGCTGGTGATGACACTCTACTGCGTCTTACCGGGAGGGTCTGTATGACTGCACCGGTACCATTCTATTGGTTGACGTCAGGGCCGGCGTCAGTAACCTACCCATCATCCACGTACTGCTTCCCATCAGGTGCACGCTTCATTGGGCCAAGCGTATGGATTTCGGAAGGTGCGAGATACTGGCTGTAGTGCGGATGAGGAACTACACTTCAGCGAAGGTTTGTGGGCTCCTCACGGATGCGCCTACTTGCGTGAGGCCTTTGTTGCTATAAAGAAGTATTTTTGTGGCGGCGAACACGCTGAAATCGTTTCTTCAATTCCCTGAGAGCAGCACAGTACACTTCCGGGTTGATCGTTGCACCATGAGAGAGGACTTCAAACAGAATAGCCGCTTCAGTGCCCCAGGAGACCGTCGCCTATGTCTTTACCGGCTGAGAGTGTGACGAACTTTTTTTTTCCGGAGGAGAGGTGGTGTGGCGCCACTTTATCGACTGCCTTTTTGTTTCAAGTTCGAAGTGATGAACCTTGTTCCGACACTAGCCTCGCCCAACGACTCACCCTGCGTTTGTTCACTGCCAGGTCTTCGTCGACACTCTGCAAGCACCAATGAATATCTGCGGCGCCATCGTTTTCCGCCAAAAGAAACTCAGTGTCAGCTCTCTGCTTGGAACTTAGATCCCTTATAGGCGCCATTTTGAAGGCTACATATGGCGCCGCCAACTATTGGAACTTCAAATATTCCAAGATGTCCCACAATAAGTCACGCATTTTTTCAACCGAGTGTTGCACTATTTACGGAACGCCCCTCGTATATCCAGTAACTGCCCACAACCTGATGCCAGGAACTGAAGAGGTACGGGTCTCACGAATCGCTGTCCCTGTGACACTCCACTGCGTCGTCAAAGGAACACGTTGGCGTCGGCCTGACGACCTTAAACAGAAGAGAGACTCACCGCTTAATTATAGACATGATTCTGTCGAACATGTCCCACAGAACAAACACCACTCATCTGTGTTGTACTATAGGCGCGACGCTGTCTCATAAAAAGTGCCAATGGGGACGCACAACCAACGTCCGAACTACTACAGGAATCAGAAATTTGCGAGCAGGAGGTTAACAGGTGGAGCTCGTTGCGGTGCGGCGAATAGGAAGGTGGGGATTTGAGTTTGACGGGAAGCGTGTCCTAATTCCGAGACGGATGAGGCAACTGTTCTAGAGAAGCGGAGCATCCGGGTTCGAGTGCCGATCCGGCACAAATTTTCAACTCTCGCCGTTGCATTGCCACAATGCCCTGTGTGGCCGGAAGTTATTATTTCCTTCCTATCTCTTTCCCATCGCGTTTCCCTTCGATTCCTGCCACCCTAATTATTCATGTCATCACTGAACACCACAGAACTTCACTCAGATCCCACCTCCTCACGAAAATGAATCGGCCTGTTTCATAGTCCAAAACACGGTGATAAACTGCACGTGTACGTCCTTTGAGCATGCCATATTGCGATCTCCACCGGTTAATTTTTAGTAACGTTAGATTGGCCCTCTAGCCATTATGTATTCACACCATTTTACATCTGTAGGCTTCTCGGTAATCTGTATTGAAAATAAGCTCGCGTAAGGACGGGATTTTAATCAACATATCACACATCAATGGAAATACTGCAGCATCAGTTTAATAGCTTTCGGTGAAGGTGTTGACGGCGTTAGACTTTTCATTCCCGTCAGTTCATATTTATAGGATTTGGCGTAGTGGTTAAGACACTGAAGTCGAATTCGTGATGTGAGGATTAAAACCAAATACTTCTCGATCAGTCATCCTCACGCAGATTTTCAACCTTCGTTGTCTTCTTCTTCTTCTTCTTCTTCTTCCTGAAACGTTTCTTTTGATGCAGACCGTTCGCAGAGCCCTTTTCAGTCTCTTCTTTCCTCCCACAATCTATCACTTTGCGTAACTTCCCACTGCAGTCCTCTTCGGTTCACGTCACCCTTCACCGGGTGTCTCCATCTTGTTCGTGGTCTTCCAAATGGTTTTTATCCAGATTCTGTTCATGCTAGGGTTCTTCTCGGAAGTCTTTCTGGTTCCATTCTTTTAAAGTGGCCAAACAATTTAAGCCTATTACTTTCCACTGTCCGCAGCTCGTGGTCGTGCGGTAGCGTTCTCGCTTCCCACGCCCTGGTTCCCGGGTTCGATTCCCGGCGGGGTCAGGGATTTTCTCTGCCTCGTGATGACTGGGTGTTGTGTGATGTCCTTAGGTTAGTTAGGTTTAAGTAGTTCTAAGTTCTAGGGGACTGATGACCTAAGATGTTAAGTCCCATAGTGCTCAGAGCCATTTGAACCATTTGATAGTGCTGGCGAAACACAACCGCTATTCGATGGCCCTGGGGCTTAATGGTTGATGGCTTTGAATTTTGTATCTACATCTACATCTACATCTACATTTATACTCCGCAAGCCACCCAACGGTGTGTGGCGGAGGGCACTTTAAGTGCCACTGTCATTATCTCCCTTTCCTGTTCCAGTCGCGTATGGTTCGCGGGAAGAACGACTGTCTGAAAGCCTCTGTGCGCGCTCTAATCTCTCTAATTTTACATTCGTGATCTCCTCGGGAGGTATAAGTAGGGGGAAGCAATATATTCGATACCTCATCCAGAAACGCACCCTCTCGAAACCTGGCGAGCAAGCTACACCGCGATGCAGAGCGCCTCTCTTGCAGAGTCTGCCACTTGAGTTTGTTAAACATCTCCGTAACGCTATCACGGTTACCAAATAACCCTGTGACGAAACGCGCCGCTCTTCTTTGGATCTTCTCTATCTCCTCCGTCAACCCGATCTGGTACGGATCCCACACTGATGAGCAATACTCAAGTATAGGTCGAACGAGTGTTTTGTAAGCCACCTCCTTTGTTGATGGACTACATTTTCTAAGGACTCTCCCAATGAATCTCAACCTGGTACCCGCCTTACCAACAATTAATTTTATATGATCATTCCACTTCAAATCGTTCCGCACGCATACTCCCAGATATTTTACAGAAGTAACTGCTACCAGTGTTTGTTCCGCTATCATATAATCATACAATAAAGGATCCTTCTTTCTATGTATTCGCAATACATTACATTTGTATGGAAAGACATGCAGATCTTCTACAACAATTTGTCGCAGCATCTTCCGATTGATTCCCACCTGTTATGCAGTTCGTCTGATCCATTTCGTGGGGTTGATTTGAAACACAGCGAGTGTCTTCTTGATGTTTTCAGGCGTTTTCACCCTTTTTGGACGACCGACATGCCAACACTGTCATCACGAACACTACCCATTTTCTCAAACTTTCGAATCAGATTGTTAATTTTTAGCACACTTGGACCGGTTGTCTTCAGCTTGAACTAGGTCGCAAACTTCGTTTGAGCCGCAGGTTGGGCTGTTATTACTCGCGTAGTAGGCCTTCACCGTTCAGAATTTATGACGGTTTTATTTCGTATAGGTCAATAATTTTCACCCTGTATGTGGAAGGTCGACTCATCGCTAAAGATGATAAATGCAGCAAATATTTCCTCCTCTACAGCTTCCAGCATTGCTGTAGCAAGATTCGTACGTTTAGCGTAAACTTTCTACCTTAGTTGCTGTAAAATTTGAATTACGTACGATTTCCTTTTCAACTTCGTTTTGAGGACACGGTGAGTCGTTGTCTGTGCCACCTGTGGCTCTCTACTGGCTGTTTGCTCGTAGTTTTTGATTGTTCTAAATGGCTTACTAATTTTAAGACGCACTGGGACAATTGCTGCGACATAATGTTTCTATTGATACCGTGATACAGTTATGCTATAGTTACACAACAGAAGTGTCCGTCGACCGGAAATTATAGAGCGGCAGGATTTCGTTTTGTCGAGGTGGGATTACTCTCTCGTAACATGGACGTCGAGCGTTCGAGTTCTGTCTATGGAATTTCTGTGTGTTTTAAATAATCTTCGGGTCCCTTGCAGTTTTATGAGAATGCGTGAGCCACTTTCATGAGATTTATCTGTTGTGCCTTACCAGAAGTATTATCGTCTTCTTCACTGTGTTCAAGTTTTCGGTTGTCTAGAGACTCTATACTACTAGCGACCCAACCCAGTATCGCATGGGTAGCACTGAGTATAATACGGCCGGAAGACTTAGCAAGACTGGCAGCAATAACATGTAAAGAAAAACCTTTCTCGTGAATCAGTCTATATACTAGTGAAAACCGTATCAAAGTCCTATAGTAGTTCCAATTAGCCGGAACACACAGACAGAAACCTCAGCAGGGGAATTTAATATCTAATATATGTAAGTATAGGTAGAATATTATAGTGCTAAATTACTTATCTCTAATTTAAATTGGTTACCCTTTGAATCACTTTCCTTGGGTTTCTACACGAAAGAAACAGTGACGCGAAGACCATAGGAGAAACTTGGACGGGAATGGCTGATTGACTTACTCTATGATTAGTAGTCTGCATTCAGAACTGTAAAGCTCTAGCAACCAAGGAAAATACTGGCACTGTGGAAGAAATCAGGAAAGCTATATGGGTTTGGTGTTTCCACTCTTCATCTACAAATACGTACCCAGCATATGTATTATGGTCTAACGACAGGAAGTGCGGGTGTAAATATGAGAGAGGAAAAATATCTGGGGAGAAATACAAACATCATTACAGTCTACCAGTAGCCATCGTGGAAGACACTGATGATGGTTTGTGGGGCGCTCAAGATCGTGGTCATCAGTGCCTGTACAAGTTACAAATCTTTCCATTTCCAATCTCTGCACTTCCTGAATGATTATGAGATGATGAGGACAACACAAGCAGCCAGTCCCCAGGCAGAGAAAATCCTCGATCCAGCCGGAAATCGAACCCAGGAGTAGTGGAACAAAGTTCGTGTCACCCCACTCCGCACTGTTGCCAAATTTATTCAAGATAATGGATCCAAGATAGCGGAGATAGATATGGCAATGTGACAAAGACGTCAAGGTGGGAAGCTCCAATTTTGGCGGGAAAATAGGTCAATTGGGCGGCCACCACTAACCTAACCCTCTCCCCTCCTCCCCCAGAAAATAGTGGAAATTTCAAATTCTATCAGGACATTGCAACACACCATGGCTACCTCCACTAACCTAAGAAAATTGTGGAAAAATAAGTCACTTGGGCTAACTCCACTAACCTAAATCATCCGACCACCACCTTTTCCTAGGAATTGGTGGGGAAAGGACTCAGCGTGTGCTGGGCTCCTGGAAAGAGGAAGGAGTGTACTTTATTTATTTCAGAGCAATTTATTTAGGAAAGGATTTCACGTAGTTTATTTATTACATTGATACAAAGCACTCGCTCCAGCATGCTTGGGGTCACAATACACAGCATACAGACCTAAAAACTACTAAATTACGTAAATAATGCAGTGCACTGATGTTCAGACACGAAAACAACTCGTAAATTACCGAAATAATGCAGTACACAGCATACAGACCTGCAAACTATTCGTAAATCACCGAAATAATGCAGTATACTGCTGTGCAGACACGAAAACAACTCATAAACTATCAAAATAACGCAGTACGCAGCATACATATCGGCAAACTACTCGTAAATCACCGAAATAGTACAGTACACTGATGTCTTACAGACCTGCAAACTATTCGTAAATCACTGAATTAATGCGTATATAATGCTATGCCAACATGCTCACAACGTTAAAACAGCTGAAAATAATGTAGTGCAAAAAAAACTCAGTGCATGTAAAAAGAACTTCCATTATATCATCAGCCGCAACGTATTAAAGGATCCAACACATGCATATGCCGATGCCACCGGAAGCCTCCACCGGACAGACCAGCACAGAAGTGTGAGCCATTGCTCTCAGACCACTATCACCTACAGCCAGCAGGTGAAAGTCACATCTTTTTTTGGGTATGCTGTTAGAGTATCCACACGTGGTTACTGATGTCACAGGTCATGCTATAGAAATCTGTTGCAATGCTTCCCAGAATAGCATAGGGTGCATTGTTCCTAGCAATCCTAATTGGACATGTGAGATGCTTCTGGCTGCTCATGTGTTTACTGTGACTGACATCTACCTGCAAGTACAGCGTTAAGCAGGAGATGTCTGCACAGCAGCTCAGCCGCTCAGGCGCATCTGAAAGGTTCTTAATGTTATGCTCACATCACATGGCTATGTAAATAAGAGCCAAGTCTACCTCTTGGAAATTGTCAAGTGTCACAGAAATAGTTAATGGTCGCTTTTGTAGGAGCTTTCGTGATGTCTCAGTTTTCTGCATGCAATTTCTTGTCGTAACAGAACCTGTTTACAAAAAAAAAAAGACTAGAACAACGCTGAATGTATTCCCCGTGATAGTCCTAATGTGGCACCCCAGCCGTCATGTGTTACCCTTCCGAAAAAATCGTTAAGTCCTGCTTTCAACAAACATCTCTGAAAAGCAAACATTCTACCCACTATGTAGAGGCTCCTGTGTACCAGCACAAAGAATGTCTTGTGAATAATTGGAGCATTCTGATTGGCTCTTACTGAATTTACCCACCAAACTATGGATGCTGCCAGTGTGGAATCAATGTCCACCTTTTTCTTTCTGCAGACGAGACTTTCAGTGGCAAAACTCTTTTTTACAGATCGCCATATTGCCTTTGTGCCAAGGGGAAATAAGCCCATCTTCGTACAATAGTTCTGAGAGTGATTTTGGTTCACTGCGTGCACTCTGATCATGTGTCAGGGCAGATGACTTGTGACTGTTGGCTGAGTGGATGACAGCCTGACCTTGTGGGAAAATATTTAGTGCTCATGCTGTCTGTCTTCGTGGTAAATGTACAAGTGTCTGGCGGTCAATAGCTATATGCATGATGCAAAAGGGGCGATTTTGCATGGTGCAGGATATGAATTGTATGTTTACTACATCAATGTGGTACGCAGTGATATATTGCCAGGTTGGAGATTGGTTTCACACTCTAATATTTAAGCTTCCATCCTCAGTGGCAGAGCAGTGTAATTGAGCAAGAGTATTTCCGTATTTGACGATATGTAGGGCTCTTTTGCAGAGTTTAACTGTCAGTGCAATATGGCGATCTGTACAAAATAGTTTTGCCACTGAAACTCTCGTCTGCAGAAATAAAAAGGTGGACAGTGATTCCAAACCAGCAGCATCAGTAATTTGGCGGGTAAAGTCAGTAAGAGCCAATCAGAATGCTCCATTCATTCACAAGACATCCTTTGTGCTGGGACAGAGGAGCTTCTACATAGCAGTGAGAACGTTTGCGTTTCGGAGATGTTTGTTGAAAGCTGGATTTAACATTTCCTGGAAGGGTAACACGTGACGGATGGGGTGGTGCCACGTTAGGACCATCATGAGGGATGCATTCAGCGTTATTTTGGTCTTTTTTCGTAAGCAGGTTCTGTTAGGACAAGAATTTGCATGCAGACAAACTGAGACATCACGAAAGCTCCTACAAAAGCGACAATTAACTTTTTCCGTGGCACTTTACAATTTCCAAGAGGTAGACTTGGCTCTTATTTACATAGTATGTAATGTCAGTATAACACTGAGAACCTTTTAGATGCGCCTGCATGGCTGAGCAGCTATGCAGACCTCTCTCTCTTGACACTGGACTTGCAGGTAGACATCAGTCACAGTAAATGCATGTGTGGCTGGAGGCATCTCACATGTCCTGTTAGCATCGCTATTCTGTGCTATTCTGGGAAGCACTGCAACTGATTTCTACAGTGCGACCTGTGACGTCAGTATCCACATGTAGATAGATATCGCGAAAGCAATGGTAAACACTTGCACGCAGCCCAGAGGGTGACATGGCTCTTATTTACATAGACATTTGATGTCAATATAAATCCAAGAAATCTAACTGTATACCCAAAAACTTTCACCTGCTGGCTGCAGGCGATAGCGGCCTGAGAGCAATGGCTCGCGCCCCTGCACTCGTCTGTCCGGTGGAAGCTCGCAACGGCATCGGCGTGTGCGCGTGTTGGAGCGTCTGATACGTTGCGGTTGATGACAGTATGAAAGCGCTTTTTACGTGCACTGTTTGTTTGTGCACTACATTATTTTCAGCTGTTTAAACACTGTGAACATGTCGGCAGAGCGTTATATATGCAGGATTTCGGTGATTTACGAATAGTTTGCAGGTCTGTAGGTTATGAATTGCATTATTTGGACAGTTTAGAATTAGTGAGTGTGTCTGCAGAGCGTTTTACATGCGTTATTTTGATAATTTACGAGTTTTTTTCGTGTCTGCACATCAGTGTACTGCATTATTTCGGTGATTTACGCTTAGTTTGCAGGTTTGTACATCAGTGTACTGCATTATTTAGACAATTTACGAGTAGTTGGCAGGTCTGTAGGCTGTGTATTGTGACCTCAAGCACATCAGAGCGAGTGTTTTGTATCAGTGTAATAAATAAACTACGTGAAATCCATCGCTAAATAAATTGTTCCAAAATAAATAAAGCACACTTCTTCCTCTCTGCAGGAGCCCAGCAGAGGCTGAGTCCATGTCCCACCATTTTTCCCCAACAGACCGCAATCTTGCATTACTTCAGAGAAGGGACGACCGCGCCCTCTGGTGGTACCGTGTACTACATCAGGTGGGCTCCAGACTTCATGGTGAACACACTGGATGGAGCTACTACCTCAAACTGTTTAAATAAACACTGCATGCAAAATAAAGACTTACATCGATCCTATCCAGCAGCACAGCAGAGGCTGAGTCCTTTCCCCGCCAATTCCTCGGAATAGGTGGCTGTCAGATGACTTGGGTTAGTGGAGGTTGCCCAAGTGACCTATTTTCGCACCATTTTTTAGGTTAGCGGAGGTAGCAATGGTGTTGCATTGTACTGTTGGAATGTGAACTTCCTGCCATTTGCTGGGGTAGGGAAAGGGAGGGGGTTAGGTTAGTGTGGTTAGTGATGCTGTCGTTTATCGTCTAGTAGTCATCAGAACAACAAAACAAATTCCGAAAATTGGCAATTGACCTTAAATAACGAAAAGTATGAGGTCATCCACATGAGTGTAAAAAGGAATGCATTAAACGTCGGTTACACGATAAACGAAATCCAAAGGCCATAAATTCAGCTAAATATCTAGGCATTAGAATTATGAACAACTTAAATTGGAAAGAACACATTGAAAATGTTGTGAGGAAGGTAAATTAAAAATTGTGTTGTACTGTCGGAATACTTACAAAATGTATCAGATCTACTAGGGAGACTGTCTACACTACGCATGTCCATCCTATTTTGGAGTACTGATGCGCGGTCGGGGATCACTACGAGATAGGTGTGTGAAATCTTATGGGACTTAACTGCTAAGGTCATCAGTCCCTATGCTTACTCACTACTTAACATAAATTATCCTAAGGACAAACACACACACCCATGCCCGAGGGAGGACTCGAACCTCCGCCGGGACCAGCCGCACAGTCCTGGCTGCAGCGCCTGACCGCTCGGCTAATCCCGCGCGGCACTATGAGATAGGATTAACGGAGTACATTGAGAACGTTCAAAGAAGACCAGCACGTTTTGTATTATTAAGAAACATGGTAGAGTGCCACGGACATGATACAGGATTTGGGGTGGACGTCATTAAAACAAAGGCGGTTTTCCTTGCGGCTGGATCTGCTCACTAAATTTCAATCAACAACTTTCTCCTCAGAATGCGAAAATATTTTGTGCATGCCGACCTACATATGGAGAAAAGACCATCATAACAAAATAAAGGAAATCAGAGCTCGCACGGAAATATATAGGTGTTGGTTTTTTTTTTTTTTTTTCGCGCGTTGTTCGAGAGGGAATAACAGAGAATTATTGTAAAGATGATTCGATGAACCCTTTGCCAGGCACGTAAGTGTGGTTTGCAGAGTATCCATGTAGATGTAGATAGACGTAGAATGCTGTATATAATAAGTTTGACTAAAAACTGTTTTTTTTTCAATACTACTATTACATATCTGTTCACTTAGTATAAAATTTTTATCTTCCTAGCTCCAGTAGCTTGTGAGAAAATCTTCCCTATAGTAGGCATTATATGACATTTCGGACGCAGGCGACTTCGTATCCCCTCATGTGGCCTCGTGCTTTTGCCACGACTATTCAGGTAACGAGACTTTGTTTAATTTAGTATGGCAACGCGTCAGGGTTACTGCAGTATTCTTCTTTTATCGAATTTATTGACCATTAGTTTACACCATACAACAAGCTCACATTTGCATAAAATATACAGGTATTGATACAACATATGTAGTTACAAATACCCCAGTATCGTGTAACCAATGTATAATCGAGATTTATATAACTCTTTCGTGCAGTCCATTGACTGTACATCACGTGGAAAAGTCTGTCTTCATGAACACTCTGCAATTCACTTTCAGATGCTTGATTTCTCTTATTTTATTACAAGGGTCGTTTCTCCCTGTGTAGCTTGTCACCATCAAAATATTTTCACACCCGGAGAAGAAAGATGGTGATTGAAATTTCATGAAAATATCTCGCCGCAACGAAAAACACCTTCCGTAATACTCTCATCCCTGTTTCGCGACAATACAAAATGACCTGCTCCTGTTTGAATTTTTTCGATGTCCTCCGTCAGTCCTATCTGGTAAGGATCCTCACTGAGCAGTAATCTGGTAATTTCAATAGTCCAGAATTCTGCATACATGATGTTCAATACGCGCTTCCGACAGGTGGACTGGTTTTGAAACCATCAGCATAGATACATATCGCCTCCGGATACTGGCCTAAAAATTGCACCAAAGTTTTATCGTCAATGTGAGCCTCATTGTCATACTCTATAACAAGCTTTCCCAAACTGAGTTCCGCGGGAAATGAATAAGTACTCCGCGAAAACCTCCTAATAAATGGCCTTTTCTTCTCGACATTTTGACGATACTGACTTTTTTTAATTTTATTATGATTTCTATGATACTGTTTCCAGTAATTATTCGGAGATGAAGAGGCTTGTACATGACATGACAGAGTAGCATGGAGAGCTGCATCAAACCAGTGTTCGGACTGAAGACAACAACAACAACGACAACATGATATTAGTTGTGATTTAAAACTGAAGCAATCACCGAATAAAACAAATTTTTCTAATTTTTAAAAATGTTATTACCTTCCGAAATTAACAAAGCCTTTCACCAGAGTACCAGAAATCTCGAAGTGTTCCGTCAGAGGAAAAGTTTGGGAATCCTTGCTAGACAAGAGGACAGACAAGCGTACTGCAGTTAGTCTCTTTAATAGATCTGTTGCATCTTGTAAGTGTTCTGTCAATTAAAAGGCAGTCTTTCGTTCACCTTCCCCACTACATTATCTGTATGATCGTTCCAGTTTAAGTTGTTCGTAATTGTAATCCCTAGATATTTACGTCAATCGACAGCCTTCAGATTTGTGTGATTTATTGTGTATCGAAATTAAACGTATTCCTTTCAGTAACCCTGAGGATGACATCATATTTTTCGTTATTTACAGTTAAGTGCCATATTTCGCACCATACAGATACCTTGTGTAAAACATTTTGCAAATATTTTTGATATTCTGATGGCTTTACTAGACGGTAAGCGGCAACTTCATCTGCAAACAATCTAAAAGGGTTGCCCAAAATGTCTCCTAAATTGTTTGAACAAAGTAGCAACAGCAGCAGCAGAGGATCTATAACACTTCCTTTTGAAACGACAGATATCACTTCTGTTTTACTCGATGACTTCTCGTCAGTTACTTCGAACTGTGACCTATCTAACGAGAAGTCACGAATCCAGTCACACAAATAAGACGATACTCCATAGGCACGCAATATGACTAGAAATCACTTGTGAGGAACGGTGTTAAAGACCTTCTGGAAATTTTAAAATACGGAATCAATCTGAGTCCCCTTCCGATAGCACTTCTTGTGGATAAAGAGCTAATTGTCTTTCACAAGTACAATATTTTCTGAATCCGTATTGACTTTGTGTCAATAGATCGTTTTCTTAGCGGTAATTCATAACGTTCGAAAGCAGCATATGTTCAAACGTTCTATTTCCTATGATCCTACGTTTCCAACAAAGGCGTCACGCAGGTGGGCAACAGGTGGCCAACGATTGCAGAACTTCCGTGTAGTCTCAGATACCCAGAGATATCCATATCTATGCGACATATAATGATATAATTTTGTAGGTGCAGTCACCGGCACATGTGGATACTGTCTGCAAAATGTGTTGCGAATAGAATTAGCAGCAAAGAAGTAATTTAAACATCACGCATGATACGGTAGGAGATATGGAACATGCACATACATACACACAGACACGCACGCACATACACACACACACACATACACACACACACACACACACACACACACACACACACAGAGAGAGAGAGAGAGAGAGAGAGAGAGAGAGAGACACGTTAACTCATTTTTATAAAATGTATGGTTTTAACTTGTCAACATTAGGTCTATCTGCCATTCTGTTATATCTAAACTGGCGTTCTATTTTTCTGCATCATACTCATTACGATAAACATAAGTTATATGTAGCATATATTACTACAAGACATATAGTAATTACTACAGTGCAGAAACAGAAATAAATAAGCACTGTTTACGTTAGTTCTTGAGTGCAACAACACAGGTAAGTTACAGGGAGGTAGTTAAAAAGTATGAGGGTAGCTAAAATGAAAATGAGACAAGGCGGTGGCAGAGAGAGAGAAACACGAACGTGAGAAAACACAATACTGGGAAGATATGGCAAAAGGAAGTGACGCGGCTGATAACAAAATAAAAAGAGTAAGAAGCGTTAGTGGAAGAAGATGGAAGGGTTTGGTTTGTTGTTTACCAAACTGACCATTAGCGATTAATTTTTGGGGAACCGTTATGAGGGTGACAAGAGGAACTGGTTCAATTTCTTCTTAAAAGCAACACGGCATTTAACTGTGCACAGGGTGCAGGGTAGCTTGTTCCAGAGCCGGAGGACGGCATCTGATGTTGGCTTGTATTTTGTCGGACGTTGTATCAACTGATTTTGCTATGTACCCATTTTTCAATGCATTTGTTTTGATGGTGTCAGTTCCTTGTGTTAGTGCTTTCAGTTTTTAGTAGTACTGCCTGTTCAACGAAGATCTAAAAGCAGCATACTTGTATGTGTTTGTGTTGTGTGACGATTTGTGTAATGCGGTTATCAGTGTAAGTTGACTTACCGTAGATGTAAAAGTTGTTTTCCTGTTGTTAAGAATTGTGAGATCTAAGAAATTTCTAGAAAGGTATCATTCAAGCTCTGCTGTAAACTATATTTTCCGTACCATTCCATTCACTACTTCGGCACTAATTCAGGTCTGATCTTCAGCACTCTTCTGTAGCACCTCATCTGAAAAGCTTCTATTCTCTTCCTGTTTGAACTGTTCATCGTCCATGTTTCACTTCTTTACATTTAAGACAAATCTGTTCAGAAAAGAACTTCTAGCTCTTAAATTCATATTCGATGTTAATAAATAAATCTTTTATAGAAAAAATTTTTTCTTGCCATTGGCTGTATGCATTCTACAGGGTGGTCGGAAATTCCCGTTACAAACTTCTAGGGCTTGTAAAGGGGAGTGAGTACATCGTATTTTGAATGGAAACCCATGTCCGGGAACGTCAACCAACGAGACTACAGAGCGTCCAAGTTATAGGCGCGGGCGTCTATTAATGTTCGTATACATGGGGGAATTCTGTGATGATGTTACAGACATTCTAGGATGATGGAGAACGATAAATGTATTATTTTGAAGTAAGGATTCCTGTACCGGAAACGATCGAGTCGAAAGTCATAAACGAAAACCATTCTGATACCTCTGACAGTTGAATAAATGTACCGGTTCTTGTGTTGCGAAGAGTGTAGGGCTGGTAACTTTCAGTGGTGGTAGTGTGGACGAAAACAAGAAAAAATGTCCAGTAAACGTGGGCTCTAAAATGCATACCTGAGGAGCTGTGACCATTCGTTCATCTTGACTAACGTGAAACACATCTCCTCTATTGAGCAAGTGTTCATAGCTGTTAAGGTACGCACTTTAGAGCCCACGTTTGTTGGACATTTTTTCTTGTTTTTGTCTGAAAGTTAGCAACCCTAAAGTCTTCGCAACACAAGAACCGGTACATGTATTCAACTGTCAGAGGTTGTTGTTGTTGTTGTGGTCTTCAGTCCTGAGACTGGTTTGATGCAGCTCTCCATGCTACTCTATCCTGTGCAAGCTTCTTCATCTCCCAGTACCTACTGCAACCTACATCCTTCTGAATCTGCTTAGTGTATTGATCTCTTGGTCTCCCTCTACGATTTTTACCCTCCACGCTGTCCTCCAATGCTAAATTTGTGATCCCTCGATGCCTCAGAACATGTCCTACCAACCGATCCCTTCTTCTAGTCAAGTTGTGCCACAAACTTCTCTTCTCCCCAATCCTATTCAATACCTCCTCATTAGTTACGTGATCTACCCACCTTATCTTCAGCATTCTTCTGTAGCACCACATTTCGAAAGCTTCTATTCTCTTCTTGTCCAAACTAGTTATCGTCCATGTCTCACTTCCATACATGGCTACACTCCATACAAATACTTTCAGAAACGACTTCCTGACACCTAAATCTATATTCGATGTTAACAAATTTCTCTTCTTGAGAAACGCTTTCCTTGCCATTGCCAGTCTACATTTTATATCCTCTCTACTTCGACCATCATCGGTTATTTTACTCCCTAAATAGCAAAACTCCTTTACTACTTTAAGTGTCTCATTTCCTAATCTAATTCCCTCAGCATCACCCGACTTAATTTGACTACATTCCATTATCCTCGTTTTGCTTTTGTTGATGTTCATCTTATATCCTCCTTTCAAGACACTGTCCATTCTGTTCAACTGCTCTTCCAAGTCCTTTGCTGTCTCTGACAGAATTACAATGTCATCGGCGAACCTCAAAGTTTTTACTTCTTCTCCATGAATTTTAACACCTACTCCGAATTTTTCTTTTGTTTCCTTTACTGCTTGCTCAATATACAGATTGAATAACATCGGGGAGAGGCTACAACCCTGTCTTACTCCCTTCCCAACCACTGCTTCCCTTTCATGTCCCTCGACTCTTATAACTGCCATCTGGTTTCTGTACAAATTGTAAATAGCCTTTCGCTCCCTGTATTTTACCCCTGCCACCTTCAGAATTTGAAAGAGAGTATTCCAGTCAACATTGTCAAAAGCTTTCACTAAGTCTACAAATGCTAGAAACGTAGGTTTGCCTTTTCTTAATCTTTCTTCCAAGATAAGTCGTAAGGTCAGTATTGCCTCACGTGTTCCAACATTTCTACGGAATCCAAACTGATCTTCCCCGAGGTCGGCTTCTACCAGTTTTTCCATTCATCTGTAAAGAATTCGCGTTAGTATTTTGCAGCTGTGACTTATTAAACTGATTGTTCGGTAATTTTCACATCTGTCAACACCTGCTTTCTTTGGGATTGGAATTATTATATTCTTCTTAAAGTCTGAGGGTATTTCGCCTGTCTCATACATCGTGCTCACCAGATGGTAGAGTTTTGTCATGACTGGCTCTCCTGAGGCCATCAGTAGTTCTAATGGAATGTTGTCTACTCCCGGGGCCTTGTTTTGACTCAGGTCTTTCAGTGCTCTGCCAAACTCTTCACGCAGTATCTTATCTCCCATTTCATCTTCATCTACATCCTCTTCCATTTCCATAATATTGTCCTCAAGTACATCGCCCTTGTATAAACCCTCTATATACTCCTTCCACCTTTCTGCTTTCCCTTCTTTGCTTAGAACTGGGTTGCCATCTGAGCTCTTGATGTTCATACAAGTGGTTCTCTTCTCTCCAAAGGTCTCTTTAATTTTCCTGTAGGCAGTATCTATCTTACCCCTAGTGAGACAAGCCTCTACATCCTTACATTTGTCCTCTAGCCATCCCTGCTTAGCCATTTTGCACTTCCTGTCGATTTCATTTTTGAGACGTTTGTATTCCTTTTTGCCTGCTTCATTTACTGCATTTTTATATTTTCTCCTTTCATCAATTAAATTCAATATTTCTTCTGTTACCCAAGGATTTCTATTAGCCCGCGTCTTTTTACCTACTTGATCGTCTGCTGCCTTCACCACTTCATCCCTCAGAGCTACCCATTCTTCTTCTACTGTATTTCTTTCCCCCATTCCTGTCAATTGTTCCCTAATGCTCTCCCTGAAACTCTCTACAACCTCTGGTTCTTTCAGTTTATCCAGGTCCCATCTCCTTAAATTCCCACCTTTTTGCAGTTTCTTCAGTTTCAATCTGCAGTTCATAACCAATAGATTGTGGTCAGAATCTACATCTGCCCCAGGAAATGTCTTACAATTTAAAACCTGGTTCCTAAATCTCTGTCTTACCATTATATAATCTATCTGAAACCTGTCGGTATCTCCAGGCTTCTTCCACGTATACAGCCTCCTTTCATGATTCTTGAACCAAGTGTTAGCTATGACTAAGTTATGCTCTGTGCAAAATTCTACAAGGCGGCTTCCTCTTTCATTCCTTCCCCCCAATCCATATTCACCTACTATGTTTCCTTCTCTCCCTTTTCCTACTGACGAATTCCAGTCACCCATCACTATTAAATTTTCGTCTCCCTTCACTATCTGAATAATTTCTTTTATCTCGTCATACATTTCATCTATTTCTTCATCATCCGCAGAGCTAGTTGGCATATAAACTTGTACTACTGTAGTAGGCATGGGCTTTGTGTCTATCTTGGCCACAATAATGCGTTCACTATGCTGTTTGTAGTAGCTAACCCGCACTCCTATTTTTTTATTCATTATTAAACCTACTCCTGCATTACCCCTATTTGATTTTGTATTTATAACCCTGTAATCACCTGACCAAAAGTCTTGTTCCTCCTGCCACCGAACTTCACTAATTCCCACTATATCTAACTTTAACCTATCCATCTCCCTTTTTAAATTTTCTAACCTACCTGCCCGATTAAGTGATCTGACATTCCACACTCCGATCCGTAGAACGCCAGTTTTCTTTCTCCTGATAACGACGTCCTCTTGAGTAGTCCCCGCCCGGAGATCCGAATGGGGGACTATTTTACCTCCGGAATATTTTACCCAAGAGGACGCCATCATCATTTAATCATACAGTAGAGCTGCATGTCCTCGGGAAAAATTACGGCTGTAGTTTCCCCTTGCTTTCAGCCGTTCGCAGTACCAGCACAGCAAGGCCGTTTTGGTTAATGTTACAAGGCCAGATCAGTCAATCATCCAGACTGTTGCCCCTGCAACTACTGAAAAGGCTGCTGCCCCTCTTCAGGAACCACATGTTTGTCTGGCCTCTCAACAGATACCCCTCCGTTGTGGTTGCACCTACGGTACGGCCATCTGTATCGCTGAGGCACGCAAGCCTCCCCACCAACGGCAAGGTCCATGGTTCATGGGGGGGCTGTCAGAGGTATCAGAACCGTTTTCGTTTAGGACTTTCGACTCGGTCGTTTCCGGTAGAGAAATCCTTACTTCAAATTAATACATTTATCGTTCTCCATCATCCTAGAATGTCTGTAACATCATCACGGAATCACCCCGTATATACGTACATTTACAGACGCCCGCGCCTGTAACTTGGACGCTCTGTAGTCTCGTTGGGTGACGTTTCCGGACATGGGTTCCTATTCAAAATACCATATACTCACTCCTCTCTACAAGACCTAGAAGTCTGTAACGGGAATTTCCGACCACCCTATATATTCTACCTGCTTCGGCAACCGTTAGTTTTTACTGTTCAAATAGCAAAACACGTCTACTACTTTTAGTGTCTCATTTCCTAATGTAATTTTTTCTTCGAATACACCCAATTACCCTTGCTTTAGCTTAACCTCTTTTCAAGACATCGTCCTTTCCGTTTACGGTTTAACTACTCTTCCAAGTCCTTTGTTGCCTCTGCCAGGATTACAAATGTTACCTGGAAACGATAATTTTTTTCATCTGCGTGAACTGCAATTCTTTTTCTAAATATCTTCTTCCTTTCCTTTACTGCGTGCTCGGTGTACATTTCAGTAACATGGCGGAAAACCCGTAGTTGTGTATCACTCCCTTTTCAAGTACTAGTGTCCATCTGCTTGGCTGAGTGGTAACGTGTTTGCCTCCCATCCAGCGGGACCGGGTTCCCTTCTGGATACGGTATCCGGAATGTCAGAATCTACAATTTACCGTTCGAAGTACCGGACGAAGAAATCATAAAGAGCTGTAGGCTTTATGGGAATGTTTTTGGACCCACCAGAGAAAAAAAGGGGAGTGCTTACGGAATACATGTGGGCGTCCGAACTGTTAAAATGGACCTTAGAAAACATATCCCGTCTTTCATTAACGTTTGCGGGCACAGGGGTCTCGTCTCGTCAACTGGACAGCGGCAGACCTGACCCATCTGTCACGCTACAGGACACATCAGAAACGAATGCCCCCGAAAAAAAACTAGTACAGCTGCCCAGAGAAGATGAGTACTCTGGGAGAGCACAGAATCTCGTCACCGAATTTCCCTCGATTAGGGACGCGGAAGCGCCAGAGCGGACACAGCCGCAGGAAAACGCGAGCAACGGCGGCGGCCGCGAGGCCTTCTACCTCTCCCTCTCCCTGGGGCGAGGGTGAACCGGTCCCTGTTAGGGGCCAGCCGGCAGGAAACGCAGAAAAAAAGGCAGATTAGTCACGGCAGCTCGGGTGAGGCGGAGCAGCAAGGTCAGCCGATGACCGCGCGCACGCCGCAACAGGTGCAGGAGGAACTGGAGCAGCAACAGGCCGTGGAAAGCATGCAAATCGACGCGACGAATCCCGCGAGCGGGAGCTCTGTCCCGACCGTGCCGCGGACGCGTGAGCACTGGATAAAGGAGAAGAGTACCACCTGAGAAAGGTGACAAAACTGAACCAGAACAGCGGCGTCACCGCAAAGTCCTCTAACAGGGGAAGCAGTAAAAAACCGAAAAAGCGACAAAACACAGACGACGAACAGATTCGAACGACGAAAATGATAGACAAAACCATGAGGAAAAACAAGGAAAGACACAGCTCCAACTTGTCAGAGGACAGAAGACAAAACAGCCAGAAAGATGTCCACACGGAAACATACTACAGTACCGACTGATAAATTAAATGAGCAGGCAGGCAAATATAACCTGTAAAGCTGTCACGGTGAAAATAAAGAAAATTAGCACACCACTAAAAATTCGAGACTTCGCGGACTTCTTACGCCATAGGACAACGGATGTTGCACTATTGCAAGAAGTGGTTACGACCAAAATAAACCATGTACCAGGATACGCGACAATCGCGAACATAGACCCTGAATCCAATAGCGGCACCGCAGGAATGGTATGAAACGGGATCGACTTCGGCGAAACTAAAATGTTCTAAAGTGGCCAAGGAATAGCGCTAAATACAGAACAGACCCCACATGTGTATTTGGATGAGGTCCGTCTTTAGTGTGGCCGGGGGTATTCCGCATACCGCTAACGCTGCCTCTCTCTCCTGTTCCGTTCGCAGATGGTGTATGTGAAGAACGCACGTCAGTAACTCCCCGCATGACCTCATAGCTCTGATTTTTTCCATCATGCTCATCTCGCGAGGTGTACGTGGAAGAAACTGTCATGTTTCTTGAGTCTCCTTGGGACACTACGAATGTAGTGTGTGGACATACATACAAGGTGAGAATGTGGGTCTCGCGGGAGTCGTGCGCGAAATAGTCCCTGCAGTCGAGCTGTACTCTGCGCCCTCAGTGGCTCAGGTGGATAGAGCGTCTGCCATATAAGCTATAAGCAGGAGATCCCGCGTTCGAGTCCCGGTCGGGGCACACATTTTCACCTGTCCCCGTTGATAAATATATATATAATTTCGTTCTAGGCAGCTGCAGGCCATCAATGTCTGAAACAACAGACACTATATCCATATAGTATACAGGGTGGTCCATTGATCGTGACCAGGCCAAATATCTCACGAAATAAGCATAAAACGAAAAAACTACAAATCTTGAAGGGGGAAACCAGTTGGCGCTATGGTTGGACCGCTAGATGCCGCTGCCATAGGTCAAACGGATATCAACTGCGTTTTGTTAAATAGGAGCCCCCATGGTTTTTAACATATTTGTGTAGTACGTAAAGAAATATGAATGTTTTAGTTGGACCACTTTTTCGCTTTGTGATAGATGGCGCTGTAATAGTCACAAACGTATAAGTACGTGTTATCATGTAACATTCCGCCCAGTGCGAACTGTATTTGCTTCGTGATACATTACCTGTGTTAAAATGGACCGTTTACCAGTTGCGGAAAAGGTCGATATCGTGTTGATGTATGGCTATTGTGATCAAAATGCCCAACGGGCCGCATCTCGTGGTCGTGCGGTAGCGTTCTCGCTTCCCACGCCCGGGTTCCCGGGTTCGATTCCCGGCGGGGTCAGGGATTTTCTCTGCCTCGTGATGGCTGGGTGTTGTGTGCTGTCCTTAGGTTAGTTAGGTTTAAGTAGTTCTAAGTTCTAGGGGACTGATGACCATAGATGTTAAGTCCCATAGTGCTCAGAGCCATTTGAACCATTTTGCCCAACGGGCATGTGCTGTGTATGCTGCTCGGTATCCTGGACGACATCATCCAAGTGTCCGGACCGTTCGCCTGATAGTTACGTTATCTAAGGAAACAGGAAGTGTTCAGCCACATGTGAAACGTCAACCACGACCTGCAACGAATGATGATGCCCAAGTAGGTGTTTTAGCTGCTGTCGCGGCTAATCAGCACATCAGTAGCAGACAAATTGCGCGAGAATCGGGAATCTCAAAAATGTCGGTGTTGTGAATGCTACATCAACATCGATTGCACCCGTACCATATTTCTATGCACCAGGAATTGCATGGCGACGACTTTGAACGTCGTGTACAGTTCTGCCACTAGGCACAAGAGAAATTACGCGACGATGACAGATTTCTCGCACGCGTTTTATTTAGCGAAGAAGCTTCATTCGCCAAAGCGGTAACGTAAACCGGCATAATATGCACTATTGGGCAACGGATAATCCACGATGGCTGCAACAAATGGAACATCAGCGACCTTGGCGGGTTAATGTATGGTGTGGTATTGTGGGAGGAAGGATAATTGGTCCCCATTTTATGTATGGCAAACTAAATGGTGCAATGTACGCTGATTTCCTACATAATGTTTCACTGCATGACAGAATGGCGATGTACTTCCAGCATGATGGATGTCCGGCACATAGCTCGCGTGCGGCTGAAGCGGTATTGAGTAGCATATTTCATGACAGGTGGTTTGGTCGTCGAAGCACCATACCATGGCCCGCACGTTCACCGGATCTGACGTCCCCGGATTTCCTTCTGTGGGGATAACTGAAGGATATTTGCTATCATGATCCACTGACAACGTCCGACAACATGCGTCAGCGCATTGTCAATGCATGTGAGAACATTACGGAAGGCGAACTACTCGCTGTTGAGAGGAATGTCGTTACACGTATTGCCAAATGCATTGAGGTTGACAGACATCATTTTGAGCATTTATTGGATTAATGTGGTATTTACAGGTAATCACGCTGTAACAGCATGCGTTCTCAGAAATGGTAAGATCAAAAAGGTACATGTATCACTTTGGAACAACTGAAATAAGATGTTCAAACTTACCTACGTTATGTATTTTAATTTAAAAAACATACCTGTTACCAACTGTTCGTCTAAAATTGTGAGCCATATGTTTGTGACTATTACAGCGCCATCTATCACAAAGCGTAAAAAGTGGTCCAGCTAAAAAATTCATATTTCTTTACGTACTACACGAGTATGTTGTAAGAGGTCCATGATTAAGGAATTTATTGTTAGCGCACTCGAGCAGATGTAATTTCGATGGATTGCTCACGCGCTGCCTGCGATATGTAAGCTATAAGAGAATCTGAGACCAAAGAGCAGTGTTGACTGCAGTAGGAACTGTGTAGCAGTAGCAGTAAGTAGTAGCTAGCAGTCGCGTGTGTGGAGTTGGCTGGGCCGGTCTTGGGAGCGATGGCGGTGCCTGAGCGTTGTAGTATAAGGTAAAAGCAGCGTCGCGCATATGTATTATTGTTATATCATGTCCCATGTAAATGTTTTAAAAATCAATTAATAATAATCTTTCTTATAAAAATTAACTTTTGACAATTATTCATCTCAATTTAAAGAATTTACTAATTTCTCCAATCCATGGTCATACCGATTATTGCAAAGAAAAATCAGTTGTTCTTTTTATACATGACAAATCTATCGGCCAGCATTGCACAGAGCTGCGCCAGGAAAATTTCTTATAGGAGCAGATATATATGCGTTATCCGGCGACTTCATTGATTTAAGAATTTTCAGTTTATTCAGAATGATCTTTCAGGGCCATGACGCAGCACTGCTGACGTCCAAAATTTACCAGTTTAAATTCACAGTCAGTTATTGAAAGGTTATAAGTGAGCCACAATTTTTTATTGAGAGATTAGTCACATTGTATTGTTAGTAGGTTAAGGAATTTATTTGTGGGGAGGTTACACTTGTCGACAACCGGCCAGGATCGTATTTCTTTGTGAGTTTGTGAGTAGTAGTCAGTTATGTATCTGGTCTTATTTACACTATTGTTAAAGGTAGTTTGCATCTGGCGCAGCGCATTTACTAATTTGTCACTCTTTCTTTCACAGATCATCGGCAATTTATTGCTCTTGGTTGTCACTGTAATTGTTCCATTTTTTGCTTTGTCTTTGTTTGATTTAGTGCTTATCGTTGACTTGTGAATATGCCGCGAAAAACTGCTAACAGTACATCGCGATCCGTAATGAGGGAAAAAGCCGATTTGAATAATTTCACTGATAATACTAGCGACACTCAGTGTCTTAATGATAATCCTCCATTTACAGACAATCAGTGCGTACCGACCACTAGTAATGATTTTAATTCTAATGACGAACAAACAAATTCAATTGTGTCCACTGTTAATTTAACGACACGCGGCATGTTCCGTTACAATGAACGATGCCCATTTTGAAACACCTGATTTGCAAAGTTTACACAGTGAACTGACAAATGTTTCTAACGAAGGTGAACAATATACACAAAACGCGTCAGATTTATTTGATTCCGATGTAGTGACCAACAGAGCACATCCGATTTGCAAACCTTTTCGTGAATCAGACAATGACCTAATGGTTACACAAAAGGCGACAAATGCAGATACACCAACACACAGCATAGAAAATAGAGTCGCTAAGTTTGGCATGGATCAAGTTATGGCAGTATTGCTACAACTTAATGAAAATCTCAAACAGTCGAAGAAAGAACAAGACGATAATTTCAAACGATTTAATGAATCGAACAAACAACTTAATGGAAAACAAGACAACCTTAATGAAAATCTCAAACAGTCGAATGATAAACAAGACAACAATTTCAAAGAACTTAGTGAACAGATTACAGCCGTTGCCGTGCAATGTCATGACACTAAAGAACAATTACGTGAGGAAATTGAGGCTTGTGCTAGGAACAGTAGTGAAGAAATTAGATCTGTGGCACAAGAATTAAGTAATACACATGCAGCCACAACCAAATTACTTAGAGATGAAGTTAGTGCAGTCGCTAAACAATGTTCTGAAAACGCAACATAGTTACGCGACGAGTTTAAATTAATGTCATCAGAACTTTCACGCACACTGGATGCGAAAGTAGACACGAAATTTGAACAACAAAACAGCCAAATTGACGCACGTTTTAATCATCACCTACAAAGCAGTGAAACGCGTTACCGTAAATTTACACAGGAACAGAACAAAGTAAAGAAACAAGTCATGGAAACAATTACTGCACAGAGACAGGAAGATAAGCGTAAAATGTTTACGAAGGCAAAAACATACGTAGACAACAATATTGCCACAGTATCAGCCGAAATCAAACAGTTGAACACCGAATTGCATGATGAAATCTCCGATCTTAAAACAAAAACAGACACACACACATTAGACTTTCAGACAATGACCAACAGACTTGAAAAGTTGGAACTAATACAGGATCCCGATGCCATCAAAGGAGACGTTAAGAAATTGAACAAAACCACACGTAAAATACAAAAACAAATTAATGCTTGTGACACTAAAAACGACGATCACGTAAAAGCACTGACTGAAAAATTTGATGAATTGGCCAGTCGCATTGACGTTATCGAATATAACAATGACATCAAATCAGACGATACTTCACCAGTTTCGTTTAATCAAACACCCGAATTCCAAGATTTACAGCAGAGAATCAGTGAGATAAGTTCGTCCAATAATACATTGCGTAGAAAAGTGTCGTCTTTACAGCAAGAGGTAACAGAGATGAGAAATGTCTCAGCCTGTAACATACGCCACTTTCCGAACATTTCTCACACTCACACAGCCAATATAATTTAGGTAATTTACAGAGAGTACGTGACTTAGATTCCGAACAGTCACAGACAAACAGATTATCATACAGTCCTGAACCTGTTCAGACATTCAGAGACGAAAATTTTGATTACAAGCACTTTCTATCTGTTAGGAAATTTAAAGTATTTAAAGATGACAGAACACAGATTCACCCTTTGGATTGGATACAACAATTTAGCCTTGCTTTTCCACCAACTTGGCCCGTAACACACAAACTTGAATTTATTTGCAGTTTTTTGGAAGGCGAACCGGCAACTCGTATGAGACCGATCGCGAGACAATGTTATTCGGTAGAAGAATTTCAGAATGCTTTTCTGTCAGCGTATTGGTCGAAGACAACACAGCGCGGAATCAAGGATCAATTAATTAGTTTACCGAATTATGAGAACTCAAATTTTCCCACTGTCACGCAATTTTTTGAACACATGGTCCAACAAAACCAATACTTAAGTGAGCCATACAGTGAATCAGCACTTATCCAATTGTGTATTTCTAAATTACCACGATCGTTAAGAGTTTCTCTTTTAACAGGACAGCAGAAAGAAAATATTTCTGCATTTAGAGATCTGTTACAGCTTTTGGAAGTTCAGCAATCAGACTATTCTTTCATAAACAAAAATTTTTCACGTTATAACCAAGGCCGACAAGCATACGGCAATTACGATCAGCCACGCTATTTTAATAGCAAAGGTGATAGACGCTCCAGAAATGACAACCACCAAAACTTTAATAACAGACAAAATTTTAATTATCAGTATCCTCACAGTTATCAGCAACAGCAAAGACAGTTTGTTAACGATAGAGTCTTTTCCCCACAACATGAACAAAACCAGTCGGTTAGCATACCTAACCAACAATGTAGTCTGCAAGGTCAACCAAGTCTTAATGTTTCGATGCCTACACATACAGCGTCGGCTCCACCAAATAGTAATGCACAGCAACAAGGAAACCACTACGTACAGAAGACACATCATTTCAATTCCTATCGCAACGCGCCGTATAGCAATGATTATCATGAGAGAGGTAAAAGTAATGAGCACAGTTTTCAGCGTAACAATCGGTCTTACCAGCAACAGAATCATCCGCAACAACAGATTATCATGAACGAACCAGACAGTAGGTATCATCCCGAACCTAATACGTCAGGAAGAAATAACAGAACAGTACAAATAGTCGAAATGCCACAGCATCCTCCCGCAAATAACAGCACGACAGATAGAATTTGACTAGATACAGTACAGATTGAACCTTCCAGCAACGTAAGAAATACTTCTGATACACAGACTCTTGTTCACGAAATGTTATTACTTTTGACGACATCCGAGACACACTTTTGCATGAAAAGCCAGTTATTCAAAAAGCCATTTCCCACCCCGTAATTGAAGTAAAGATTGGAGCATTTACATTTCCAGCAGTAATCGATTCTGGATCACCTATGTCAGTCATAAATGAAGAAACCTTCAATGAATGTAACAAAGAGAGTATTTATCTTACGTTACCATTAGGCAGAACTAAAGTAAAAGGAGCAGTATCTAGTAAAGGAGTAGGTGTAAAGTTACAGACACACTTATCATTTTATATTGCAGGTCATACGTTTCACTCAAATTTTTGGATTGGTCCCTTATTGACAACAGACGTTATTTTAGGTACGAATTTTCTGGTACAACACGACGCAATTATTGACTTTCAAAATTCCTATTTAATGTTAAAGGATGAAAATGTACAACTGGCATTAGAATTTCAGCATTCTTTATCTGCAGAAGAACAAGCAATTAATCGGGCAGAGGTCATTTCTGCATCGCGTAACATAAACTGTCATTCTACATTGTTCACAGATACGTATGTTCACAACTACAATACACCAGACGAAGCCGACTATGACGTTATGCAAATGATTTCTGATAAAGTTAAACAGAGCAGTGCAAATACAGACGACGAACGTACAGAGCTACGCAAAATTCTTTTACAGCAAGCTCCAGTTTTTGACAAATTCTCTGGTACTATGTCCGGTTTTATGTATGAATTTCAAGTTCAACAGCACGACACGTTTAAAGCCAAACACTATCCCATTCCATATATTCACAGAGAACAAGTTAAGAAAGAATTGCAAGCTATACATGACCAAGGAATTATTGAACCGGCAGTTAGTCCGTACATAAACCCGCTCCATATTGTTAAGAAAAAGGATGGCTCACTTCGCCTCGTACTTGATTCGCGTCACATCAATGACATTATTATTAATGAAACAGATCGCCCTCAAACATTAGAAGAACTTCTACAGAAATTTCATGGTACTGCTGTTTATTCCACATTAGATTTGAAATCGGGATTTTGGAAAATTCAGCTCCATCCGAACTGCAGAAAGTACACAGCATTTCTCTGTTTTGGTGACTGTTATCAATTTTGTAAATTACCGTTCGGTTTAACAATTTCTTCAGCAGCATTTATTCGCGGTTTGAATTCTATACTTCCGACAGAATTAAAAGACAGAATCACAACGTATGTAGACGACATTCTTATTGCAGAAGCTAACTGGTCTGAACACAACCTGTTTCTTGAACAACTGTTGCAAACTTTTCGTGCACAAGGACTCACAGTTAATCTTAGCAAATCGCACTTTGGCAAGACTTCTATAAAATTTCTTGGACATGTAATTTCAGCTGAAGGCATTGCGCCTGACCCGGAAAAACTTCAAGCTTTACGTGACATTACTGTTCCAACGACGAAGAAACAATTACGCAGCTTTCTGGGATTAATTAACTTTTTCCGTAAATTTATTCATTACTCTGCTTTAGACACCCCTAGATTATGCCAATTGACGGGTAAAAACTCTATTTGGTACTGGGATAGCCAAGCACAGTCTGAATTTGTCAATCTGAAACAAGCTTTGTTGAACGCACCACTTTTATCACACCCAGATCCTACCAGAAATTTTTCTATTGCCACCGATAGTTCTAACACAGCTTTAGGCGTACACATTTTTCAGGAAATTGAAGAAGACGGTAATACAGCAATTAAAAACATCGCCTTTGCAAGTCGCAGTCTGTCATCTGCTGAACGCAATTATTCTGTTACAGAACTTGAAACATTATGTGTTGTATGGGCATTTACCAGATTTAGGCACTTTCTTTATGGAAGACATACTACCGTTTACACAGACCATAGAGCTGTACAGTTTTTACTTTCCGCTAAATTTACACATGACAGATTAAGCAGATGGAAACTTTATTTTCAGGAATTAAATTTTACAATTGTTCACATTCCCGGTACACAAAATGTTGTAGCAGACGCACTATCCCGTTTTCTCAGCAACATTCAGCAAGACATCGCAACCAACTTATGCCAAACAAATTTTAGCGTCATGTATATTCAACAAGTTGCATTTGAAAATTTCATTTCGTCGTCATTACGAGACATAGCACAGGAGCAGTGCAAAGACAACGTTTGCAAAGAAATTAAACACCTTTGGCAAGATAAGAATAACGTTACCATTAGAAACCATTACACTGTATGCAATAACATTCTGTTTCGCCGCTCTCCCCCTGACAGCAACAACTGGTTATTATGTATTCCTGAAGAACTTGTTAACAAATTAATTTGGTATACTCATTTGAGTTACGCACATTATGGAGCCAGAAAATGTTTTCTTATACTGAGACAAAACTGTTATTTTGCCAACATGGAGAAACGTATTCGACGAGTTTTAGCGTCATGTAAAATCTGCTAGAAAGCTAAATCAGACGCGACTTCACATATTCCTCCGTTACATCCCATTGTACCCGTTAAATTGAGACACATGGCCGCTGTAGACATTTTTGGTCCGATTCCCAGAACTAATAGAGGTTTCTGCTACATCTTTGTCGCTGTTGAACTCACTTCGAAATTTGTTACCTTCACTCCGTTGCGCAAAGCTACTGCTAAATCTATTTCGAATGCATTTGTAAAACATTTTTTATTTCATGTAGGGCATGTATTGAAAGTAATTTCCGACAATGGACCACAGTTTCGATCTGCGATATGGACACGTATGTTACGAGCTAGAAACATTTCTCCGATCTATATATCCATGTATCACGCTTCTTCGAACCCTTGTGAACGACTAATGAAAGAAATTGGTAAACTATGTAGAATATACTGCCATAAAAAACATATTGATTGGGATACACACATACTCTCATTCTAGGATGTAATTAACTCCATACCAAATGAATCTACTATGCTATCTCAGACTGTTATATTGAAAAATGTTGAACTACCTAACAAAATTAAAGAATTAGTATCCTTTCCTACATCTCGTCGACTACGCCACCATGAAATAATTGACATTGCACTCAACAACATCAAACGTCCGCAGAGCGCCGGAGAAGACAGCAAAAACAGGTTTGTACACGCCGTGACTTTCACATAGGACAGAAGATATTAGCACGTACACACTATTTATCCAACAGAGGAAGGAGTAGATGCAGTAAATCTGAGCTTCTATGCGCAGGTCCATACAGAATTCGCAGCATTCCTTACCCCAATGTAGTACATGTTGAAACTTTGAGAACCAGAAAAAGCAAAGGCAATCACCATGTCTCCAATATTAAACCCTTTATTGAATGAACATTCTTTATGATTTATCACACTGTAATACCATTTCCTGAGATATATATATATATATATATATATATATATATATATATATATATATATATATATATATATATATGACCACTTATGCTATTACATTTATGTGACTACTTACTGATAATGATCGTATTTTTTCTTGGCAAGTGCCCAGCAAGTTAAGGTTAGCAGGTCGCTTTTCTTGTCATTAGACTTCAGACCGTGCAAATTTTCCATTTTTTGTGTATGTATGATTGTTTTCCTATCGAAAGTAGAATTTTTGTCTGTATGCACTATGAAATGTTTAAGGTGTAACAAACATCAGTTGACTTTGACATTTTGCCTTATGATATCTCAACATCTTGACTATTCTACATCTTTTGCTACTACATTATGATACTGTGTGTACATTTTTTGCACTTGAAAACTGTCTATGTTTTTGACTTAATACGTTTTCTGTCATGCTGTGCTGTATGCTTAGTCGTATCACAAGAAACAAGTTTTTATTTAATGGGTATATGATTTAAATGCAACATATTAATCCTTATTCATCTTTTTCAGAAAGCAATAACGTGTAAAAGAAATAATTTAAACAAACCTCAGTAGTTTACTATGAAATGGAAATTTTACCATCGGAATGAACGAAAGAAAATGCAATATCTTGTCATGAAGAGTAAATGGATCAGAATTAACAAGCATTAACCAGAATATACTATACACATCGTATGATAGCAGTCTTATTTTTCTTTCAGAATACGAGGCGATTGATGCAGGCTGTCAGACAGAACTACACATGATAATTTTAGTGATGAAATATGCTAGAAGTAAGAAACTTTATACTATGAATAGTTGTATGAAGTAAATGGTAATTTGAATAATGAATAATGAAGTGTCTATTTTTTTGCAGATGATAATAAATGATGATGAATGGTTGCATGAAGAATATGGTAATATGAGTAATGAAGTTTTTCTTTGCAGATTATGATAATGATGAAGTTATGGTAATATGAATAATGAAGTTTTTCTTTGCAGATGATAATGATGATGAAGTTTATATATTTTCTGTTAATTAAGATATGCTATGTAGTTATTTAAGTATTTGTTGCAGTTGCTTTTGACAGTATATTTTATGTCGCATTGTATAATGAGTGAATGTTTTGGTAAAGACAGCTAGAGTACATACATATTGAGTACACATTTCATTACCTGTTAATTTGAGGTTCACTACTTTTCAGCATAATATACATTTTTTCTTTCAGCTCAATAACCCATTTGTAATATTTCCAGGAGAAGCTTTTCATGATATTAATATGCTATAAACACTTAGTTATGAAACCTGTTCTAATACTTGCATTTTCTTACCCAGTTGTGTCTATCATTTATGAATGTGATCACATATACTGTACTTGTTTCATAACCTTGCTACAGCTGACTCATGACGAATGATGTTATTAATCCTTATTTCCAGCAATAAGTCAAAAGCAAATATTTTCATGCCCCAGCAATTGACTATTGATCCCAACGCAATGCATTGCTAGCACAAAAAAAATTTTTATTACCAGTACCAACTCTTACCAATATACAACTGAATAATGCTACCAGTTTAAGGTATATTGCTAGTCCTAAATATAATGCAAATTTTTCTGATGTATTGATTCCATTATGTCTATGTATTAGTCGACTACAGACTTTGAATAATAGTTACAATGTGTTACATATTAAATATTTCTTATGTCACTTACATGATATCATATATAAACACTAGCAGCTTGATGCTACATGCAATAACTCTTGTTTTGAATTATGACTTCTGAATAATGTATAAAAATGCTTTGTAACTGGCCAATGAGTGCCAATAATTACTGTAATGAGATATGATGCAAATGATTACTGTAATATGATGACTTATGCATAAATGCTATGTCAATAATTAACTCTTGTTTTGAATGATGACTTCTGAATAATGTATAAAAATGCTTTGTAACTGGCCAATGATTGCCAATAATTACTGTAATGACTTATGATGCTAATGATTACTATAATTAGATGACTTATGCATAAATGCTATGCCAATAATTAACTCATTTTGAATGATGACTTATGAATAATGCATAAAAAAATGCTTTGTAACTGGCCAATGAGTGCCAATAATTACTGTAATGAGATGATATGATGCCAGTAATTACTGTATTGAGATGACTTATGAATAATGTTCTGTATTACTCCATACACACTACTTAAATGCTGTGTAAATAGTCAATGAATGCCAGTAATTATTCAAATCAGTTGATACACTTGTGTAATTCTGAGTCATGATTAGCATAAGACGTAATGTATCCTTCACCTTCTGACCTAATTACCAGCAATTACTGCAATATCCGTATGTCCTGTCCATCCTCATGATCATGGAGCACTATATTTGGTTTTTGCACTAATTATCTGTTGATGTGAGAGTATGGATTCTACAAGAATGTGGTGTTGACATATCAAGCTGTCCACCACCTTGAACGATGGAGATGTCATTATGGTCCTACTGTTTGGTGTACCTAATGTACTACCAAAATGATAACATACAATATTAATACAACATTTCAATGTCTTGGCTACACTGATAAATACTTCAGGGAAGAGAAATTCAGATTGTCTCACTTGGTGTTGTGCTTCTGTAGAAAGATATGGACTTTCAGTGCAGCTACGTGCAACCTACTGTGCTACAACCGTGATGCAATCCTTCCCATTCCTTTCCTAGTTCTTGTAAAATGGTAAAGACTTATGCAGTGTGTTTAAATGCTTGTAAAATGCTAAAGACTTTTACAGTGCGTGTGCACTTTATTTCATTTGTTAATGTTTTCAGTTCTTGTAAAATGCTAAAGACTTTTACAGTGCGTGTGCACTTTTTTTCATTTGTTAATGTATTCAGTTCATGTAAATATGCTAAAGAGTTCTACAGTGCGTGTGCACTTTATTTCATTTGTTAATGTTTTCAGTTCCTGTAAAATGCTAAAGACTTTTACAGTGCGTGTGCACTTTATTTCATTTGTTAATGTATTCAGTTCATGTACATACGCTAAAGACTTCTACAGTGCGTGTGCACTTTATTTCACTCCTTCATATGTCTAATTCATGTAAAAATGCTGAAGAGTTATACAGTACGTGTGCACTTTATGATATTTGTTAATATATTTCCAAATTTTTGCCCCCCCCCCCCCCCCCCCCCAGTGGAGGGTTATGTAAGAGGTCCATGATTAAGGAATTTGTTGTTAGCGCACTCGAGCAGATGTAATTTCGATGGATTGCTCACGCGCTGCCTGCGATATGTAAGCTATAAGAGAATCTCAGACCAAAGAGCAGTGTTGACTGCAGTAGGAACTGTGTAGCAGTAGCAGTAAGTAGTAGCTAGCAGTCGCGTGTGTGGAGTTGGCAGGGCCAGTCGTGGGAGCGATGGCGGTGCCTGAGCGTTGTAATATAAGGTAAAAGCAGCGTCGCGCATATGTATTATTGTTATATCATGTCCCATGTAAATGTTTTAAAAACATCAGATCTTTCTTATAAAAATTAACTTTTGACAATTATTCATCTCAATTTAAAGAATTTACTAATTTCTCCAATCCATGGTCATCCCGATTATTGCAAAGAAAAATCAGTTGTTCTTTTTATACATGACAAATCTATCGGCCAGCATTGCACAGAGCTGCGCCAGAAAAATTTCTTATAGGAGCAGATATATATGCGTTATCCGGCGACTTCATTGATTTAAGAATTTTCAGTTTATTCAGAATGATCTTTCAGGGCCATGACGCAGCACTGCTGACGTCCAAAATTTACCAGTTTAAATTCACAGTCAGTTATTGAAAGGTTATAAGTGAGCCACAATTTTTTATTGAGAGATTAGTCACATTGTATTATTAGTAGGTTAAGGAATTTATTTGTGGGGAGGTTACAATGTAACAAAAAATGGGGGTTCCTATTTTAAAAAACGCAGTTGATATCCGTTTCACCTATGGCAGCGCCATCTAGCGCGCCAGCCATAGCGCCATCTGGTTTCTCCCTTCAAGCTAGCCAAGTTTCGTTCTTTGTAGTTTTTTCGTTTGACGCTTATTTCGTGAGATATTCGGCCCGGTCACGATCAGTGGACCACCCTGTATAGTTCTGGCAACACCGGTCATGACCTTCTTCTGTGCGGATGCACACACATTCCCCAAACTCTTACGGGACTTGGTAAGAATCTCTTCCACGAGTAATGAATGAGTTGGGCTGGGGCACTACGAATGAAGTGTTTGGACGTACAAGGTGAGAATGAGGGTTTCGCGGGAGGCGTGCGCGAGGTAGTCCCTGCAGTCGCGCTATCCTCTGTGCCCTTGGTGGCTCAGATGGATAGAGTCCCCGTGGTGTAGTGGTTATGATACTAGACGGTTGCATAGAGGGTCGTGAGTTCAAAAACTCACCTCAACTGTAAAATTCTGCCGGTACAGTAGCTCAGCGTGTTCGGCCAGAGAGCTGGTTGGCCTTTGTAATAAAAAACTGAGCGGAAGGATCAACAAACGAACTTGACTGGATGTCATGTGACGTCCGCATCGACCAAACACAACATCAACAACGAACAAAATGCAAAAAAAAAAAAAAAAGATGGATAGAGCGTCTGGCATGTAAGCAGGAGTCCCGGGTTCGAGTCCCGGTCGGGGCACACATTTTCACCTGTCCCCGTTGATATATATCAACGCCCGTTAGCGGCTGAAGTATTAACATAATTATAATTTCAAGCTAAACATGTGGGTACATAGTAAGTGCCGTTACTATGTACCTACATGCACAGTTTGAATTTGATACTATATAAGAATATTTTATGATCTGATAATGGCAGTATCCGAAACTGATACAAGTCAAGTGCAAAAGTTTGTGTGATCAAGACCGACCCGTAAAATAAAGAGCCAAAATATGATCATGGACTCATTTTCAAACTTTATGTCTTCAATTGATGAATATGAGTAGCCTCAGTAGATTAACAAATTATTAGTAACAATACACAAAATTCTGCCTGTTTTTGATTATTCCTGTTGCTATTTCTTGGGCTGAAAGTTTATGTTTGAAGCTCCTTCTTATAAAGAACTATCTGTGAGATTTTGTGACCAAAGACAGAGTTAGTGAACCCAGTCTCCACAACATCCAAAGTGATCTACTGGTGCCAGTGAAATGATCAATAACTTCCATCACACAGAAATACACCGCATGGTCTAGTTCACTAGATGTCAAGGTGAGTGCAGTGAGGTATTATAAGTACAAATCGATTAAACAACAGATAGAACTACAGACCTTTGCTTATTTAATTTTTAATAACATTTATCGGTATTAACAATTTTTATTTAATACTTTGAATATGATCTCTCTGTTTATATTACATGGGATTTTACAACACACTCCATTAAATTTCTATTTCCACCTGCTGTAAATAAAGTTACGTTAGTTAATGATGGTTATACATTTTATGTTAAAGCGTCAGAATTTTTACTTTTGTAGTTGGGCCTATATCGCGAACGTTACGCCACTGGGTCTGTAGCATCGTCCAAGCACATTTGAATCCGCGTTTGATCTCATTTCTGTTGCTTTTAAATCAGCTGTGTTACCGACTGAGCTAGGGCGGTCTCAACGTACCGGTGTATCTTATTTTATCATGGCAAAGATCTTTATGATACAAGCAGTGTTCATAAAAGATTATAAATGAAAGGTAGTCACTTTTAAAAAATGTCGAGATTACCCCAAAAAACATATACTACATTCCGCCACTGTCATGCACCCACGGAAACTATGGAAAGTCGGCGTCCTTGGAGGTCGTAATACATATCCAGTCCCTTCTTCTTCTCACTGTTTTCCGTATATTCCTTTCCTCGACGATTCTGTGCAGAACCTCCTCATTCCGTATCAGTCCACTAGATTTTCAACATTCTTCTGTAGCACCCCATCCTAAACGCTTCGAGTCTCTTCTCCCCCGTTTTCCCACTGACTATGATTCACTACCGTACAATTCTGTGCTCCAAACGTACATTACGAGAAATTTCTTCCTAAAATTAATGCCTATATTTGAAACCAGTAGGCTCCTCTTGGCCAGGACTGCCCTCTATGCCTGTGCCAGCCTGCTTTTTATGTCCTCTTTGGTTCGTCCACCATGGGTCATTTTGTTTCCAAGGTAAACGGATCCTGTAATTCTTTCTCGCATTCACTGAAGATAATAATGTTCATCACCGAGTCTTATCACTGATATCCTTTCACCTTGAGTTTTAATTCCACTCTTGACCCTTATTTTTATTCCTGTCCTTCCTTCTTCGATGTATAGACTGAACAGTAGGGCAGAAAGATTTCATCCCTATCTTCCATCATTTTTAATCCGAGCTTTTCGTTCTTGATCTTCCAGTCTTCCAGTTCCTTCTTGGGTCGTGTACGTGTTGTATATTACCCATGTTTCCCTGTCGCTTTTTCGTATTTGCCTCAGTATTTCGAACTTTTCCTTAAATACCTTATATGTCAAGGTATCCAGTCAGTATTGTAAGGGCAAAGTGCGGTTTTGCATTATCTTGTTGAAAAATAAGGTCAAGTAACCTGGCAGACTGAATGCAGCCACCGGTCTTAAAACATTAAAAATGTGACGCTTGCTTTCCACATTATCGACCGTGCGAACAAAAGGTGATCGTGTTGTGCAGCCAGTGGCAACGCATACCATCACGCCAGGTGCTGGGTCTGTATGAAGTTATCGATTGCCATGTGGCAACCTTCGTTCTCGTCGGAGCCTCTAAGCACTGATACTTCCATTGTGATGTTGTACTCGCCTAAATAAAAGATGCAGTGCCGCTCCTGCAGCTGGTGCTGTCGTTAGATGGACGACTATCAAATACCTCTCTTTGCAGCAGCATCAAGGCAAGCCACAACAATGGTGGTCGTGCTAACAGTTCACGGTGCTCCAAGCATTGTGGCACTGTCCATGTTGATACTTGTCTCACTGGATACCAGTCCGTTTGCTGACTCAGTGTTCGTGGCATATCTGTACGATCCTGCATGTCTGAGTAAATCATATGTCTGTCCCAGGCGCTAGATACGTGGGGCTGTTGAGCTCCTGCATGCCGTTGGCTATGGCCCCAGGTCTTGTCACACTGTCCATGTTGATGTGTGTCTCGGTGGATACCAGTCCATTTCCTGACTTAGTGTTCGTGATGTATCGGCATGATCCTGCATGTCTGAGTTAACCATATGTGTGTCCTATCGGGCACTGGTCACGTGGGGTCGTTGAGCTCTTGCACATCGTTGAATATGGCTATCTGGAAGTCGTCGACTCAAGTGACAGTCGGGAAATCACAATCAATGTGAGGAACAATATAGGGAAACGATAAACCACAATCTCGATAGGTTTCAATCCTGCCTCTAACGAATACCAGCATGTGGTAGTAGACATTTATTCTTTTTAAACAGTGCGTGAAGCGATCTCTTGGCAAATAAAAAACATTCAAATGCGTTTTTTCATTCTAATGCGTTTTTTCAATGATAATCTTGCTTCCTAATCTTTCCTTATATATAGAGAACGTGGATGGCTCTACTCCTACCTACTTTGCGCATTCACGCTGATTTGCTAGTCATTAGCGTATCGAAGCATACAGTATATACTTGACGATATATAGTATACCCTGAAGTGACAAAAGTCACGGGATACCTCTTATAATCGTGCCGGGCCTTCTTTTGTGCAGTGTAATGCAGCAACTCGACATGGGCTCAACAATTCGCTGGAAGTCCCCTGCGGAAATACTGAGCGACACTGCCTCTATGGTAGTCCACAACTGCGAAAATGTTGACGTAGTAGGATGTTGCGCACGAGCTGATCTGTCGATTACGTACCATAGATGTTCGATGGGATTCACGTCGGGTGATGTGAGTGGCCAAAATATTCACTGAATTATCCAGAATGTTCTTCAAACCAGTCGCATACACTGGTGACATGCAATCGTTGTTTGGGAACATGAAGTCCATGAATGCCTGCAGCCGGCCGAAGTGGCCGTGCGGTTAAAGGCGCTGCAGTCTGGAACCGCAAGACCGCTACGGTCGCAGGTTCGAATCCTGCCTCGGGCATGGACGTTTGTGATGTCCTTAGGTTAGTTAGGTTTAACTAGTTCTAAGTTCTAGGGGACTAATGACCTCAGCAGTTGAGTCCCATAGTGCTCAGAGCCATTTGAACCATTTGAATGCCTGCAAATGGTCTCCATGTAGCCGAACATGACCATTTCCAGTCACTGATCGATACAGTTGGACCAGTGGACCCAGTATATTCCATGTAAACACAGAACACACCATTATGGAGTCACCACGTTTGAACAAGCCTAGTTGACAACTTGGGTGCATGGCATACTGGGGTCTGTGCCAGACTCGAACCCTACCATCAGCTTTTACCAAATGAAATCGAAACTGATCTGAGTAGGCCACGGTTTTCCAGACGTCTAGAGTCCAACCGATATGGCCACGAACCCAGGAGAGGCGCTGCCGGCGATGTCGTGCTGTTAACAAAGGCACTCGAACCGCCCGTCTGCTGCCATAGCCCATTAATGCCAAATTTTGCCACACTGTCCTAACGGATACCTTCGTCGCACGTCCCACATTGTATTACGCAGTTATTTCACGCAGTGTTGCTTGTCTGTTAACACTGACAACTCTACGTAAACACCGCTGGTCTCGGTCGTTAAGTGAAGGCCGTCGGCCATGGCTTTGTCCGTGGTAATGCATGGAATTGGATATTCTCGGCACACTCTTGACACTCTGAATCACGAAATATTGAATTCCGTAACGATTTCCGAAATGGAATGTCCCTTGCGTCCAGTTTTCATGGTGTTGCAAGTTTGAATGACCAATACTGCAGCTGATTCGCAGGATACCTTTATTTAGCACTTTGGCAATACACAAACGCACGGCACATTTGAAACCTGTGCTGTGCGCCGCCAGGCGTGCTCGTTCCCACAATACTCGTAGTACGAGGCGGCGTAGCTGCGCAGTGTCTGCGAGAGGCTGGTCAGCGAAGCGGAGATAAGGCGGATGTAACGGACAGGCGCGGCCCTGCGCGGCGCGATAGAGGCAGATTTTCCTGGTGGCTGTGGCGACGAGACGACAGCTCACACGGCCTTGAGCGGCCGCAGTGTGCGGAGATGCGCGCCGCGAGTCGGGCGCTGCTTCTGCAGCTGCTCCTGCTGCGGCTGGCCGCGGCGGCTGCTCAGGAGGCCGACTACGACTACGACGTGTCGCAGCATCAGAACTGCGTGCCGTTAGGCTCCCGCACGGTGGAGATTCGGTGCAAGTTAGAAGGCGATAGCGTGGCCGTGTGCCGCGGTCGAGGCTGGGAGGAATCAGACGACGTTCCGACGCTGCGCATAGGCCTCCGCGACGCCGGTGCCGTCTCCTGCGCCTCTCTGTTGACAATCGAGAGGGGCAGCTACCCAATCTGTTACGAGCGTCTCAGCTTCCGCAACTTCACCGTTGGCTGGGCTGAAATTTACTCTGATGACGCTTCAGAGGACTGGTGAGTGCTGCCGTCTCTGATGTATCGCATGCCTTCATTTCTGTATTGTGAGCTACTCCTCAAGGGTATTTTACACGTTGAAACTAACAAGGAACACCCTGAGTGCGAGGTCGTAAGTTCAGTATTAAGTAAGATTCGTCTGAAAGTGATGTGCTATTAATTATGACAGGAAAAACATTAGCTGCTAATGACTCACCATGTGGATCAGGAGAGCGACAGAAAATAGTTGTCCGGAAAGTGCAGAGATCAACCTTCTATGGGCTGTATGTATTACACTTCCCAAATTGGACATCGTCGACATTCAAGAAATTTTCAAAACAAAGCTTTAACTTGCACAATGAACACCGAATGAAAAATGGCACGCCACAGTAGTCGCAAAGGTTCGCACCATCAAAATTTAAAGCGAACTCCTGGGAAATCACAAACCGCGTATGAGGTTCAGCTAGGTATCCACTCTTAACGGATGCATATAGCACCATGTTAGTGTGACGAGGTGATGAGAAATGATGGAATGGGAGGCAAGCAACGGAATGAGAAACATTCTGTCGTGGAGCTTATCGTGACTGGCTGTCCTTAAAGGCATAGCTGCAGATAGTGCGACAACATGCTGTCTAGACAAGGGAAAACAAACATCCAGAGGTTGAATTGGTCTTGTGCTTCCAGATAGTATGAATTGCATTGTCACACATTTTCAGGAGGGATAGTTTGCTCTAAGGAAATATGATTTTTATGCGCAGACCAGGAATCCAGGAAAACCAAGCTATTTAGATCAGCTATTGACCAAAAGCAGTGCTCATACCATATTTACAGTTCTCTTACGCCCATTTTCCCACTCTTCCTTGCTGTGACGTAATTATTCCCTACTGCTCTTACAAGGCCACGAGAAAGAATCGTAAGGGGCAGAGCACCTCCAACTTCTCACAGCATAATAAATAACTTTGTATCCAATTTACCATCCAGATTAACAGTCGCCATAATTGTACACAAATGCGTAAAGGCACTAATGTTAATCAATCATGAAACAACTCGTTTGGTATCTCTGATTTCCAGGGCTCCTTTCAAATGCATTTCCTCTTCAAATATCGATTGGTTGGAGTTGAAAACAGATTCCTCACTGAATTATGGGATAAGTTTGTTTATCTCATATACAAATTTTCGGGCCGATTCCACAGTTTGCTGTACATCGTCAAGCTGACGCTTTGTTTGAAATTTTATCTTATGTTTTTCAATTCTGTAGTCCTGTTTACAGCTATGCAACCATCCACTGCTTCCTTGAAATTGCTGTAATCTTTATCGAGCGCAAACTGGTGTGCATGACGTAGTAGGAAACTGTCATGCACATCCCGTAAATTGTATCGAACATCTTTGAATCACGCAAATACTAGTTTTTGGAACAAGTGCGCCTCGTCGTCTCTTGGATATCCGTAATTTTTCTTATGCACAACGCCGTCATATTCCTGCGCACATATTCGATACATGTTCATAATTGCTTTTTAACTATGGAGCAGATGATCTTCAATGTATGTAATTATGTTTCGTACCAGCTCCTTGAACAGCGACTGTCATTTACTACGTTTTACTGGAGAAGGTGTTTGTGTCTCCCTCTCCGACAAGGACGTTGAACTACGTGGCTCGCTATCTGTTTCTACAGCACTCCCACTTGTTAAGCACGTATCATCATCTGTAACTACTCATGTAGGATGCCTGCACAGCCGGTCGTATAGGACAGCACACATTCCACTGACTCATCTTGAAGAGACGCTAACATTTCATCTGCCACTTCTTTCTCACTCTGCGTAATTCTTCGGTTTCTTTCTGACGAAATGTCAACTTCGGCAACTGTTGTAGATATAATGCAATGTCTGCTTTCTTTATCGTTTCCACTACTCTGCTTTGTATCAACACCACTAGCGCCGTAGCACTGCTGTGAGTTACTCGTCGACTAAGAAGTTCAACTACGCTGCGGAGCCTCATACTGTGCTCACACTTGGGACACCGCCAGCCCAGCCCCCTTTTGCCATTAGCAGCCAATATTGTGGCTGCATGGTAGACAATATGTGGGGCATCGAATGCCGTGAACATCATCAGCCTTTTGTGACGTCGTACTCAAGGGCTTCCTTGTTAAGTTTCGAAACTGTGCTGCCGGCCACTGCCCATGCGCGGCGTGCCGTGGCGAAAACCGTTGACGACACTATTCAGTTTCGCGACCTTCCAACTATCGCGACATGAAACCGTCAGTTGCATGTGTTTTTAGGCCGGCCGGAGTGGCCGAGCGGTTCTAGGCGCTACAGTCTGGAACCGCGCGACCGCTACGGTTGCAGGTTCGAATCCTTCCTCGGCCATGGGTGTGTGATGTCCTTAGGTTAGTTACGTTTAAGTAGTTCTAAGTTCTAGGGGACTGATGACCTCAGCAGTTAAGTCCCATAGTGCTCAGAGCCATTTGAACCATTTTGCATGTGTTTTTGGGTTAGGTGGCGTGTCAATACATGCGACATAAACTAGGAAAGAGAGAAAATTGTTCGCTTATAGGCAGTTACACTATGCATAGATGCTTGCGGGACTGTATCCATGACCATTACAAGAATATGGTGTGACGCTGTACTGTACCTGAGAAAGTTCTTCGTAATATAATCATAGAAAGATTCAAGTTGTTGGCGTCATTGAGCAAAAGAGATACTGGAAGAAACAACAAGTCATCTAAGATTAATAAAGGTCCATATTTGCAATAAAAAATTGTGTAGCTGTCCTGAAATCAGTACGAAATCATCCGAAGATACTGACGAAATAGACAGCTTCAGTAAAAACAGATTGTACAATTACGGACGTTGCCCACAGGTGGTGTTAATGTTGAAAATACAAAGTACAAAAATTAATTGCACGAAGAGAAAAACTTTAATGCCTGAAAGGCGGAGAAAAGCAAGTTCCGAAATAGGTGTCATAACAAATATTTGGCGCAGATTTTCCGATTGTGGAGTTTGGATCACGATATGGGTACTGTGGTAACGAATGAGAATCTCCACTTAGGAAAAGAAACGCAATGTGATCCACAGTTTCAGTTTCGATGTTAATGCTTTTCCCGTTCAGTATTTTTATTCTTAACGCATTTAAAACACAGATCCTTGAATTGTTCTGACGTCATTCTTAGTTGGATTAAGTAGCTTCTGGAGTCTTGCACAATAGTTTCTTTCAAAAAATTCGCTGAACACCAGAGCTGATGTCTTCCCTTTGTCGAGTCACGTATTCCAAGATGTTTGTTCCTTTTCTTTCGTACCGGTTTCAAGTATACAAGCACGAAGTCCGCCACTACTAATTTAACTGCCCAGGTTTCATTTATGATATAACGATGGCGCGGCGTGACACACATGTCGGAACGGAAGCGTACACTAACGGCACCGGGTAGACAGCAGTTTAAGAAACTACTGTCACAACTCTGTTTTCAAGAAACGAGTTCCGGGATCTCGTGTTCTGTGTAAATCAGGTTTTTACGAGGGTCATTTCATAAACAATGTTTGGATTAGGGATGGACGATATTACACATTCGTGTATTAAACACACACGATGTATAGTATTTATGCATCGAACTGAGCCATTGTATTGTTACAGCTTCGATATATTCGAAGCATCGAAGCATTTTATTCGATGCACCGAGGTGGTGAACCTACTAGATTACTTGTTGTTTTGTCTTAAATCATTTTCGTCTTCTGAAAGGTCGCATGGATATTCGTTCGCTTCATGAATCGGAGCGTAATTATCACTTGAACAGAAACTAGTGGCCAAATCTTCATGCGTCAGGCCAGGAAGAAGGTGAGACGCAAAATCGTGAAGGATACATAGGTGCTGAATTTTGGTACTTATTTCACCTATTTCTCGTTCCAGTATCTTTACTCTAAAGTACAAACTGTTTTTAAGCCTCAAACGTTTAGTTCTAAGTAATTAGTTTCGAAAAGTTGTTGAGGTACACTTTGTTCGTTGTAAAACTAACGTAGGTGTAAACATTACACCACATACCCTTCCCCAGTGTCATTTACGTGATCGCATCAAACTTTCCGCATAATTCAGAGCTTTAAATAACCACGATCCATTGTGTACAGGCACTTGCAGCTGTAACAGCTGTACATCAAATGAAATTTATGCGTAATTCGTAAACACGATGAACGACAGACAAATAAAAATTCTACAGGCGTTTTTCAGTATTACTTATGAAACGGAAGTAACACAGTAAAACGCCGTCATTGCGTTTCGCATGCGACCAGACGAAATAATAAACCCAAACTGACAGCACTCAGAACAAAAAACTTGTGGCAAACACAGTGCAATTCTTACGCAGTAGGTATTCAGTGCAGGAAGGAGTTTATTAATCATTACCACAGTGTAACTATATAATATAAGAAGCAGTCAAATGAATAGGAGACACACGGAAAAGACAATGGACGGTCGATGCTCTCGTGGAAAAGTGTTTGCGATTGCCTCTGCAACCACTATTGTACCCAGCGTGCACATCTTCGTCCGTAGCAAGTCGGCAACCACGAATGTCATTTCCAGGGCTCCCAAGTATGGAAATCGCATGGGGAGAGATCGGGACTATATGCAATATGTGTGTTTCCCAGAGTACTCTAAACAAACTTAGCAACATGTGGACGCTCTCGTTTTGACCTGAGTGCCTCTTTTACGTACGCTAAAGGCATAACTTACAGGCAATCAGCCTGTAGTTTCTGAACCCTTCCATTTCTGGATCCGAAGTCTTTCGACAGAGTTCCGTGCATTAATTTTGGTACGTCTGGAACACTTCGCGCAGAACAGTTCCGCCTGCGCAGAAAAACATTATGGTCTTGAGGGGGAGGGGGGGGGGCGATGGTTGACTAACACCTGCCCACCTGAGAACGTGGACTCTTCTCATTGCTGTCTCTTCTGTACATGGTGTGACGCCGCTGTCTTCGCGCAGCTTAGTTGCTGGCAAAATCGTTCATTATCAGGAATCAGTTATCATATGCGCTGCCATCAAACGTATGTCGAAAGAGGAAAACACGGTAGCAGACATAACATTGAAAGGCTGTGCTACTTCCAGAACGATGCGGAAGGACGTATTTTACTTTGGCTGATCATTTCTTTTGTGACAACTTTTGAGTACTCTAGTGACAAACTGTCGCTTTTGAACGCCTGTACTTATCGAATTACTTGGTTATACTGACGTAACCTGTTAATATAGTCGCTTACAAACTCGCTAAGCCTGGCTTATAAGTCATGATTTTTGTAAACCCTCGTCGCCAGCTTTGTAAAGGCCTCGTCGCTACTGCTGTGGAGGCCGAGTTGCCATTGTTGTTACGGTAGGCCGAGTTTGTCAGTTAATGAAACGGCTTCTGGTACAATACACTGCTAACACAATTTCTCCTTGCCACTATTACACAGTTGTGCCTCACGGTCAGAATAGCATAACGAAGGTTCTACAACACTCCAACAATTTTAACAAAGTCACACAATGAGTTAAAATCTTTGCTTATCATCGTGACTTATTGAATAATGAAGTCTGCAACCATGCTTGTAATATAACACAAATAAAAGGCCCTCAATGACTCAGTGCAAATAGGTAAACTTCACAGTACAAAGCAAATGCAATTTACAACAACTGTCTATTCACATCTAAGAGTTCACTAAACGACGTTGCCAGCCAAGTAAGTCCTGGACGATGATCTATAACCAAGTGGGCGAGAGCTACTTTTCTATCTTCCGAGTAGGCTTCTGTAAGTTGTCGTCCGGTCATTGGCGGATTGTACTCGGCCGGCAATTGGTCGAGGCGAAGTCGATATCTTTATCCTCAGCGCCGCCCTTGGCGCTGGTGGGTGTCGCGCAAGTGGCGAGTCTCTATGGGACTGGCATCAGCTCGCATCTTTGCGCCTGCAGTGCTTTTGCCCTGGTTCTGTCTTGTTCAGACGACACAACAATGTGTTCACAACGAAACCCCCCACTGCCCTCCACCCTCCACTACTGTTGCACCCTCCCCAACCACGCAATCCGTGCAGGTATAGGCTGTTGAGAATGTACGGCTGCCATCTGCATGTTACGGCCACCACATTCAGCCGGCCGGGGTGGCCGAGGGTTTCTAGGCGCTACAGTCTGGAACCGCACGACCACTACGGTCGCTGGTTCGAATCCTGCCTCGGGCATGGATGTGTGTGATGTCTTTAGGTTAGTTAGGTTTAAGTAGTTCTAAGTTCTAGGGGACTGATGACCTTAGAAGTTAAGTCCCATAGTGCTCAGAGCCATTTGAACCATTTTGAACCACATTAACTTGTATGTTTCGCAGGCCAGGTATGGCCCCTGCTTCACCTAGGACGTAGTTGTGTAAACAAAAGAGACGAGGTATGGTGTACCGTCAAGCCGCCAATGGTCGCCACAGCGTACAGGAGAGCCAGTCTCGCCACTATGTGGCAGGCGGGTCGCAGCACACAGCGCTGCTGACGCTAAGGCTGTCGCTGCACAGGCGAGGGTGGACCCTCGGCTTGATCAGGAAGTTCTAGCGCTGGTGCGCTTCGCCTTCCTCGTGGCGGTGTGGCGAGTGGAGTCGTGGCGGTAGGGAATGACATGGCGGTGTGCATATGCTTTTTTTTTTTTTAATATCCAAAGAAGACAGGAGGGTGAGAGAGAGACAGTAGAAGTGGAGGAAAACGAAAGGCCTCATGTGGCTGGCCCGATGGTGGGTATTTTTTTTTTTTTTAAAGAGAAAAGGATAGTAGAAGGGACCGTAAGAGAAGCAGGAAAACGAAAGGCTCAATTGACGAGCCGGTCTTTTAATGAGATTGGAGAGAAGAAGCAGAAGAGAGAATGATAGGAGAAGAAGATCAGAAAAACGAAGGCCAACCTAGCCGGTCGCTGACACGGATGGTGAGGCAGACACGAGTAGAATGAGGGGTGGGAGAACCAATAAGGGGGAAGGGACCGGTCCCGGGGGGGGGGAGAGTCTATGGAGGGAGTGGAGGAACAGAACAAGGAGGGAAAGAAGGACGAGAGAACGTGGAAGAGGCGTGGAGCAGCTGGCAGGAAGGGGGGGAGAGAGAAAGGAAGGGAACATGGGGAGCGAGGAGGGGAGGTGAGAAGGGGCGAACAGGGATCAGTGGGCAAGGAGGTCAGGCCATCGGGTGGTGGCCAGGCGATGGAGGCGGGTGCCAAGGAAAAGGATGAGAGGATTGGCAGATTGGCGGGAGTGGTGGTAAAAGGAAACGGCAGAGGAGCATACACGGTCGTGAAGGAGGGGGATACCAGCAAGCAAGTGAAGTTCGCAGGTGGGAAAACGGTATGGGAGGTGGAGAGCAAGCCAGAGAGCACGGTTCTGCATCGTCTGGAGATGGTGGAGATGTGTAGGGGCGGCATTGCCCCACACAACTGAAGCATATTTGAGGATGGGGAGGATCAGGGACGTTTAGAGGAGGACGCCAAGATGCTGGGGAAGGGAGGAAGATGGACTGATGAAAGGATAGAGCTGACCGAGGCACCCCAAGGCCTTGCGCCATATGTCCTCAATGTGGGGACGCCAGGTGACGGCCCTGTCCAGGGTGACCTCCAGATATTTGGCAGTCCCTGCTCATGCGGGTACCAGGGACAGTGACAGGGGGGGGGTAATTGATGGGCCACCAGCGCTGACACATGATGAGCGCCTGTGTTTTGACAGGGTTAAAGGCGAGGCGCCATTTTCTGGCATACTCCATGAGAGCGTCGATGGCAGATTGAAGATTTTGTCGGAGGAGGGCCTTGCTCCGGGAGCAAGCATAGACCACCATATCATCGGTATACAGGGCAAGATGAACCCATGGAACGGTGGGCGCGTCGGCCGTGAAAAAGGCTGTAGAGGACAGGGCCGAGCACACTCCCCTGCAGGACACCTGTCCTGATGCGCCTCTTGGTGGAGGTACCTCCCGGGATCCGGACATGGAAGGTGTGGTCTTCAAGGTAGGTGGCGATGAGACGGACATGAGAGGTGGAGAAGCCGTGGTCAAAGAGCTTATACAGCAGACCCTCATGCCAGACTGAGTCGAAGGCCCGGGAGACGTCGAGGAAGATGGCGCCGAAGTACTCCCGATGCTCGATGGCGTCCAGTGCCTCCTTGACGAGGTGGAGGAGCTGGTGCATGGTGGCATGGCCATGGCGGAAGCCAAATTGAACATCGGGGAGCACGCGCTCCCGGGCGACATGGATAAGGACTTGCTTTAGATACAGCCGCTCAAACAGCTTGGAGAGGGCGGGAAGGAGCCTGATGGAATGATAACTGGAAGGGGAGTGAGGGTCTTTCCAGGTTTAGGGATGGCGATCACCTCCGCATGTTTCCAAGTGGAAGGGAATTACCCGGTGGAGAGGATGGAATTGAAGGCGGAGATAAGGATGGGAATGGAGGGTGGGGGAAGCTGTTTGAAAAGCTGGTTGTTCATGGTGTCAGGGCCGCCAGCTTCCCGAGGATGGAGGTACCGACGCTCCCGGGCAACCTCCTAATCCGTGACGGGGGTGATTACGTCGTCAGGGTAATGGGTGCCGAGGAACTGGTGGACTCAGGTCATGACCATGCGGACATGGGTGGGGTCGACGGGGTCATCGACCGGCGTGAAGCTGCATGCAAAAACATCAGCCAAGGCGTTGGCCTTAGCATCAGGATTGCACACAGCCTCAGCACTGAACAAGAGGGGGGGGGGAATATGGGGACGCTTACGGAGGAACTGGGAGACCAGGTGCCAAGCAGACGGTTCGTGGAGGTTGAGGGCGGAGAGCTTTGCCTCCCAGGCTTCATTGCGATGGGCTTGAATAGCGGTCCATATCTCGTGTTGCATGCGGTTCACGTGGCACTTGGTGGCAGGGTCGCGGGTGCGTTGCCAGTCACAGATGGCCCGGTTTTTAGCAGTGATGAGGGCACGGATGGCCAGGAGTAGAGGGCGCAAGTGGGATGGTGGATGAGGGGGATGGGGAGGGGTGGCAGCAACAGCAGCAGCTACGGTGGCATCCGTGAATTGGGCGAGAGTGAGGTCAGCCCCCACCCTGGCAGCTTTGGGAATAGTGGGCAGAGCCACCTTGACGTGTCGCCGATAGGAGTCCCAGTTGATGCCCCGCAAGTCGAAGGAGGCATGGGGTGGTTCCAAGGACCTGACAATGTCGATGGAGTAGATGACGGGGACGTGATCAGAGGCAAGGGCGGCACGAGTGGTGGCGGCGATAGGGAGGGGGAGACCTTTCACAAGGGCGATGTCAAGGACATCTGGAGGGCCACGATGGGGGAAGATGGTGGGGTCGAACAGGCCGACGACGCGGGCAGCATGCGTTTCGACCACGCGAAGGAGGCGACGGCCATGGTTGTTCGTGAGGCGGCTGTGCCAGGCATTATGCTTAGCATTGCAGTCGCCCCCAACGAAGAGGTTGCCGCCTAAAGACAGGACTGTGGCGTGGTGAGGGGCATGGAGGAGGCCACAGGGCCGACGGTAGAGGGCCACAAAGGTTATAGGGCCTTGCACAGTGTGCACAACGACGCCAGTGGCCTCAAAGGTGGCAAGGGTGGGGAGGGTAATCGGGTGGTGGCGGAGGGAGTTGCGTACATACAAAGTGGTTCCACCCAATGCGGTTGGCCGATCAGTCTGGTAACAGCAGAAGTTGGGGACCCGGATACTGACCCCCGGCTAAAGATGTGATTCGGTAAGGAGGCAGATATCTACCCCTTCGTCAAGAAGAAACTGCTGAAATTCCCCTTGCTGGCGGTGGATGCCATTGGCATTCCAGACGAGGATGGTGAGGCCATGGAGTCTAACAGCCATGACGGGGGGTGGGGAGGGTGGCGGTGATGCGGGAGGGTGAGTGGGAAAGGGCGGCTGCAATTTGTTGGGGAATGGAATGTAGGAGGGCGTCAAGGGCCCCAGTGATCGCAGAGGTCAAAGCATCCATGACACTGGAGATAAGGTCTCCAAAGACCGGGGGGATGGGGGACGAGGGGAGAGGATGGGGGGAGGGACCAGGATGGGCATGGGGAAGGAGGGGAGGGGGCTGAGGGGGAGCAGGGGTGAATGGGACTTGCTGGGGGTCGGGAGAAGGGGGGAGGTGGTCAGGAGGGGGAATGGGGGCGGCGTGGAGGGGGAATGGGGAGGGGTGGGAAGTTGGCGGGAGATGGGATGGGTGGGAGGGCGGCAGGGAAGATGGGCCATGAGGACTGGACCATGCAGGTGGACCTGCAGAACCAACCCTGTGACGCTCCACAGTGGAAGGGGCCGCAGAGCGTCGCTGATGGGCGCGAAACGCCTTAATTTTGGGACAGCCCTGGTAGTTGCCTGTGTGGGCGCCACCACAGCGAGCACAGGTGGGGGGGACACCTCGAGGTTTAGAACAGGAGGTGGATTCATGGCCACTGGCGCACTTGACACAGCGTACCGCTCAAGTGCAATCACTTGCATAGTGCGCCAGGCCCTGGCATCGGTAGCAAATGAGGATAAGGCACTGGGAACGGGGTTTCTCCATGGTGACCGAAAAATGGTCGATGGTGGTTAGAGTGAGGAGGACCCTATTTGCCGGTGTGTCGTCGGCAGAAACAAAGTAAAGGGGGGTGGGGAGTTTGGTGCGGGGAGAGACGACACGGGAGATGACAGCAGGGGTGATACTGAGGGCAAGCAACGCCTCCCGGAGGTCGGCGGTGGCATATTTTAAAGGGAGGCCGCGGACAACAACCCGGAGCCGCCTCAACCTCTGTGGGGAGGTGGAGCAGCCGATGTTCTGGGCACCAAAGACATGGAGGACCTTCGCGAGGTCGGAGGGGGACTGTAGGTAAAGGCGGTAGAGGTCTCCGCCAGTATGCTTCATGCGGAAGTCAGATTCAGTGATATGGGTGGGGAGGTTACGGAGATTGGTGTAGGGTTCAGAATATTCTACCAGAATGGGAGGGGGCGGCGGCGGTTTGGGGTAGGAGGGCTGGGAGGGGGGGGGGAGGAGTGTCTGCCGCGCCGTCAGAAATCGGTGCAAACTGGTTTTGCACTGGGACGGTCGGCGGCGCGGTAATGCGGCGGCAGGGCGCTGTCTTGCGGGGAACGGTGAATCCCTCCGCGTCAGATGCTGCCTTCTGCTTCTTGCCCCGTGCAGCGGCGGTGGGGGCGGCTTCGGAGTCGGAAGAGGCCGCACATGACTTCCTCTTGCGGGACTCCTTCTCGACCTGCATGGTGGCGTCTGCGTCGTCGGTGGCAGCGGCGTGAGGGTACAGAAACAGCCGAGCTCCCAAAGTGCGGTCAAACGGGTACTCCCCCTCTTCCGCAGCGTCACGGAGGACGCTGAGATGTTTCTTCAGGCCCTCCGCGATGTCGCTGTCGTCCATGAAGCCATCAAGGGAGTCGCAGTCCGACTGTTCGGAGACATTGACAGCGTCGGAAATGTCCGGCATGTCTAGGGCGGACGAGGGACGAAGGAAAGAAGCGGAATCCTGCCTTTGCCTCGGCGCGCGCGGGCTGGTCCCACGTGAAGGGGGCCCTGACGCGCCATGTGCCCTATCTACTCGCCTAAGGGCGGCGGCATCGAGTCCTGAATTGATGCCACATCGCCCAGAAGTGTCAGCAGGAGAGGACGGCGTCGGCGGCAAGCCGCCAGCGGAAGAGGCAGCACTCTCAGGCGAAGGTCGAGAGTCCAAGGGACGAGCCATCTCAAATCCGGTTGAATGGGCCGGGTTGTCGTTGGTGGGGGACCGGATGGGGCCGCTGACGAAGCTAGCTCCGCCAGGCGGCGATCCGCCACACCCTCAGCTCCAGAACACGCATCAGTCGCAGGTGACATCGCAGCTCGGAATCACACAGCGCTGTAGTCGCGGGCGTTAATTTACATCCGCGTGCTCACGTGATACGACGCATGCAGCCTTTTGCAGTCGTGTCCATAAGTCGGCGCTTCGCCCACGGAGAGACAGTTAGGTCTCGAGCTCCGAGCAGCCAATAGCCGTCTCGAGTCTCCGCTACGGACACCGCCTATAGCTGCCACGTCGCTGCCCGCCAAGGTGGCGTGCCGCCCTCCCCTTGTCCCGAGACACGTCCGACGCGCTCCCGCCAGCCGCTCCGAGTGCACCGCTGCGTGTTGTTCGTTGTGACTGCTCCCGCCACCTCGTGGGACAGTGTACCTTGCTACTCACCAGTTGACTGCTTACGAGACCCCAGCCTTGTGGGGCTGTATCGTTACCAGCAGACTGCCTAGGAGCTCTCAGCCTGATAGGACCGCGTTGTCCAAAACATGCTGCTCATCAAAAGACTGCAGCAGCCTCATGGGACTGTGTCGTCGTTTATCTTCCCTGCTCCTCAATACACTGGCTGTTCTCAAGTTTCATAGACGTTATTCTCAGAGGTTGTATTTACAAGGGAAGGTCACGACGTTGGGATCACAGATTTACTCTAAACTTTGTACACCTTTAGTAGGGCTGGCCGGTGTTGCCGAGCGGTTCTAGGCGCTTCAGAATGGAACCGCGCTGCTGCTACAGTCGCAAGTTCGAATCCTGCCTCGGTCATGGATGTGTGTGGATGTCCTTAGGTTAGTTACGTTTACTTAGTTTTAAGTCTAGGGGACTGCTGATCTCAGATGTTAGGTCCCATAGTGCTCAGAGCCATTTGAACCTTTAGTAGGCCATTAGAACAACATAATTTGCAAGTATTAAGGTGCACTATTCTGCCAATTCCTAGATAATCACAAGAGAAGTTTCCCCTTCTATTATGTAACTTACTATCTGTGCGAAGGTGCCAACCATAGAAGTCATTGTGGTCAAATGGTTAGCGTTCACGCTTTGCTGGAGGGTCTTAGACGAAGCACCGGTGCCGGCCCCTGGTGGCCGAGCGGTTCTAGGCGCTCCAGTCCGGAACCGCGCGACTGCTACGGTCGCAGGTTCGAATCCTGCCTTGGGCGTGGATGTGTGTGATGTCCTTGGGTTAGTGAGGGTTACGTAGTTCTAAGTTCTAGGGGGCTGATGACCTCAGATGTTAAATCCCATAGTGCTCAGAGCCATTTGAACCATTTTGAAGCACCGGTTCGACTCCTGCTAACATTTATTTTGTAATCTATATTTTTCATCATTGGTCACATTAGTTAATTTATATGACATCAGAGACGTAGCATAACGAAAAACAAGACGTGTATCTACATGAAGTGTTAATTTATAATTTTCATGTCTGCATGACATATACCACCGTGCAACGTGTGATGTCGAGAGCACATCCGACGAGTAATCGTACATTACTGTTGTGGTCTGGAACATTGTGACTTACTATATTACTGATTGTGAATAACGTCGTTCACATTCTTATTTATCGATATTCGACTTGGGCTTTCCAAGCCTGTCCCTCGTCTTTCAAAATTTAATTACAAATAGTAAATATTCAAATAACATATGAAATTCACAACAGCTTCATGAAAATGCACGTGTTTTTTAATTATATTACCTCTCAAATGTCATATTACTTAAATAATGAGACAAGTGATGAAAAAATATAGATACAAAAATGTTAGCGGGATTCGAATCATCGCTTTGTCCACGGCCCTCTTGCTAAGAGCCAAAGCTAACAATTTTTTTAAATCTCATTTTGTTCGTTAATGTTGTTTGCATTTGTTTGGTGTGGCCGTCCCATCACACCCGTTCGTGTTCATCGTTGATCCAATCACTCACTTTTTTTTAATACAAAGGGCAGCTAACCCTCTGACCGAACACGCTGAACTACCGTGCCAGCAATCATTTGATCATAACCACTCCTTACGGCTGGAAGCCTCGCAGAGACACATGAGTTGCATAACAGACGTGCAGGACTTCTCTTGCGCTTTTCTCGGATTTGCCAGAATAGTGCACCATACTACTTGCACATTATATTCTTTTCATGGCCTGCTAAAGGTGTACGTAGTTTGACGTAAATCCGTGACTCCAGCGTCGTGGCCACCCCTTGTTAGCTGTTGTTACTGCAAAGCGAGTCTCGCTGCTCTAGAACAGGACAGAAAACGGGCCCCCTTATTTTGTGCACACCCTAGTACTTGATACGGTTGTAGTAGCTACAACAATGCGGCACGCTGCCTTTCGGCACACTGTCAAGTGACGCGCTCAAACGTCATGATAGCATACAGATATTACAAACATTATAGTTCGTTTGTAATTGTTTCGAAAACTAAACCCTTCCTTGAAAAATCAGATATGTGTAAACAAACACATGGTGTTTCAGAATTCCTATTATAGGTTTCTAGGGGTTGTAGAGGGGACTTTATAGATAAAGACTGGATAAGGAAATCGCGTCCAGAAATGTAGCATTTGGATATGAAATAAGTTTGGATATCGGATCACACTCAAATCTTCAGCCGCAAGGTACACACAGCAAATACCACGAGCTCTGACGCGTGCTCTACGGGAGCTGCTCGACATGACAACGCTGTTGGAAAAAAATTGTGGTAAGTTCTATGGGACCAAACTGCTGAGATCATCAGTCGCTAAGCTTACACACTACTCAACCAAACTTAAACTAACTTACGCTAAGGACAGCACACACACGCCCATGCCCGAGGGAGGACTCGAACCTCCGACAGGGGAAGCCGCGCGAACCGTGACAAGACGCCCAAGACCGCACAGCTAACCAGCGCAGCGACGACGCTATTGTTCGTGTATCTGCGACCCATGCTTTTATACACATTGCTGGAAAAACCTGATCGGCGTCTGTGGAGAACCGCAGTCAAGCCTCCTGGTTGTAAACGTATCAGATTCTCACAGCAGTTATCGTAGTTGGTCTAAAATGATATGTGATGGATTGAGACAATCCGGTATATGTGCTTGATAGATGCATTGTGCAGTCCTATTATGTACAGAAGCCTACCATGAAACGGAAGATCTGAAAGGATCCGATTTTCAAAACTTACTTAATATCCAAACGGTACGTTCTCAGCAATGAGTTCCTGATCAAAACTTCATCTACTGGGTTCCATCTACAACACGTAGAAGGCTGTAGTAATAATTGTGAAATACCCTGAACGACAGAATAACGTTTATGGTTCTGGAAATCAATTAACGATGAAGTGGACACCTAATCCATATTCCTTGTCTTATTTTACTATTATAATAGCAAAACAACATAGATATTAATATGCATTGTCAATTAGAAACTGTGACTTGGTAAAAAAAAGATTTAACTCTTCAGGTTTTCCGGGCGCTCTAATTACATCTTGGGTTGTAGAGTGTACTGCCAGATATTAGCGTCGTTCTTGGGACTGCTGCTCGAGGTCTTGTTCTTTTTTTTCCCACCCTGAGAGGGTGGGCGGGCTCCTTGAGAGCGTACATTTTGCTCTATTCAGCCATGGGGTTTAAGTTTAAGATTATTCTGTTGGGACTCTGCTTATTTTTCTTGCAAGGTGGGGGGGGGGGGGAGGGGATGCGGAGGGTATTCTACCAATTGGGGATTTATTTGCAGGAGATTGCTGGGGACAGTTCCAGTATTCACCTTAGCAGGAAAGGAAAACCTGCAAAACCCGGCCAGAACTGCTTGGGCTTCACTTTTATTTTCAGTCTTGGCAGCGTTGGTGTTGGCGTTCACGGCGGGCAAGAGCGACTTCGTGCCTTGAATTACGGTCCTCTTCTTGCCTTCTTTCTTCTCTTCTCTCTCTCTCTTCTGAATTGTTCTTCACGGGCTTCGGCCTTTCTTCTTATGAGTTCCCGACTTTGTAGAAAATTCATCAGAGATTCGTCTCGTTCAGCCATGTTCGGGATTGCCTGGTCAGGATCTCTCTGTTCACCAGGTTTCCCCTGTGGTTAGCGAACTCCCTGGTTTTGACCTCCGCATCCTTACGCTCCGTGGGAGCTGCACTGGCGGCCACTGCAACTTACGTGGCTCGGCTCGCTGTTATCTTCTTCTGCCGTGCCGTTTGGGTGGCCTGATCTTGGCCTGGGCGGGCTTCTTCCCGGCAGGCCCATCGTCTTTTCGCTGCTCACAGGCCTGTACTGCCCGCGTCTCTGTATGTGGACGTCGGCGATAGGCCTCTCGAAGAGTGAGGCAGGCGGCCTCCGTCTCCGCATGAAGCACCAGGCGGAATCTTATTTCCGCCTTCCTGAGGGCTGTGTTGACGTCGGGACCAGACGTCGCCGTCTGCCCCCTCACTGCGCCGGGCCGTCGCCTCTGCCACCGGCAGTTGGGGCCGGCGGTCGCACGTGAGTGGGAGCTGCCGTCGTCTCTCCACCAGATGCCGCAGTTGACTCCGCGGCGTTGCCCCACTCCTCTGTGGAGGCCTCTGCCCTCCTGTCGCTGATGTTTGCAGCGGCATCCGAGTGTTGTCTTCTTCTCCTGCGGCGTTTCTTCTTTCCCTGGGTCGCAGTTTTCGGCGCTTTGGCGGGATTTTGGCCTATGAAGGTCTGGCATCCGCGCCAGTTGGCGACGTGCTCTCCGCTGCAGCGGCCGCAGGTCGGCTGGTCGTCCCTAGTGCTGGCACACGTGAGGCTGTCACGCTGACCGCCGCACTTGACGCACCTCGCCGCGCTGCGGCAGTGCTTCGCCACGCAGCCTTCTTCCTGGCACTTGAAGCACTGGGGCGTCGTGTGCAGGTGGGTGGGGAAAGTTTCTGGCTCCATGCAGAAGCCCAACAGCTTTCGTATGCCAAAAATATCGCCACTGTTGTCTGCCACTGGTGTGGTGATGATGAAAAGTGGCGGTTTCTTCTTATTGGTCATATTATGCAGCTTGACGGCTGCATTGATGAAGCCTTGATGGCGCAGCTCATCTCTTGACTGCGTGCTGCGTCAAGACCCAGGGTAGGTCCCTTAGGAGCGCCTTGGTTATCTTCCTGCGACGAATTTCGGGTTCCATTGTCTTCTTCTGTGGGGCGTCCACTATATGGGCGGCCACAAGGTCCTTCAGGGCCCTGTGGTCGTTCTAACTCGCTGCCTGGAGAATGACGATTGTGTCGGAGTCGATTGACTCGACGACGACCCCCTCCTCGCATCGCTGCCTCATCTCATCGAAGATCTCCAGCCATTTGGTCTCCCTGCACTTGATGTACAGGGCGGGAGTGGGGAACTTTCATCTTCTGCCTCCGAAATGCCGCCTCTCGCGACATTCCTTCCTATGCTGCTCATCTTTACGACATTTTGCTTTTTGTTGTTAAAACAGCAGCACGACAATTTGCCATCCCGTGTACAGTGCTGTCTCCTGAACAAACTCTCCCCCTCAGGAGCACCACGGCTGCGTGCTACGCTGGGCTGCTCGCTCCGGCTGCCATGGCTCGAGTGTGGTGTGCGCTCCTCGAGTGGACCTGGTCCAGTATTTATGTCTGTGGCCTTCCCCCTCCACCAGTGGTTGCAGGCGTTCCCTCTGTGGTCCGCGCCCACCAGACCCGCTCCTGTGTGTTCCATCTTCACCCTGGCGCGTTTGGAGTTCTGTCTGGGTTGTCAGACGTTCTCCCTGCGGTCCTTTCCCGCTCACTGTGATCATCTAGAGCGTCGCCGATCCGTTTCGGTCCGTTGCGGTTCCGGGTGTTCCCACTGCAGTCAGCGTCCATCGGACCCGCTCTTAGATGGTCCATCTTCGGTCCAGAGAGCCTGGCACTCTGTCTGGGGATCGTTTTCTATATCCACACCTTCACTTCTTCTGTGCATGGAGTGCTGGAGCTGTCGCTGCTGCTCCTTCAACAATTCCAGTGCAGGACCCCAGGCTCTGCTTAGCTGCTACACCACATATGGAGACAGCAGATCTTTCAAATACTTGGCTGTTGAATATGTAGTTTCCCCAATGGTACTGACAATTGGGCCTAGGGACACGTCCTCCTTGTGTATTTTAGGCAATTTATATATTCTAGATGGTACTGGTGGTTTAGCCCACAGTTGTCTGATGAAATCTGTTCACCACATTCGAAACTCAGAAGACTTCCTGCAACATCTCAAGCAACTACACATCACAGATTCGGAAATCATGGCTAGTTCTGATGTGGTATCACTGTTCACTAGGGTCCCACTGAAAGACTCAATAGAACTGATTGCAGAAAAATTTGATGGTTCTCTGTTGGACCTGTTCAGGCATACACTGACATCTACGTATTTCCTGTATGGGAACCAATATTACGAGCCAACTGAAGGTGTAGCTATGGGCAGCCCACTGTCTCCTGTGGTTGCCAACATTTTTATGGAGAGATTTGAGGGACGGGCATTAGAGACAGCCAGATATAAAGCCACATGGTTCTTCAGGTAAGTGGACAACGACTTCATGATCTGACCTCATGGGAAGGACAGGCTCAATGAGTTCCTTGAACATCTTAACTCCTGCCACCCAAATATTAAGTTCACCATAGAACTGGAGAACAATGTCCAGTTGCCATTTTTGGATTTAGTAGTTATAAGGAAAGCACATGCATCAATTGGCCACAGTGTGTATCCAAAACCCACACAACTGATTTATATCTCCAGGCCAGCAGCTGTCACCACCCTGCACAGAAGTATGGTGTTATGAAGACATTGGTCCATAGAGCACGTATCTTGTCAGACTAGCCGGCCGGAGTGGCCAAGCAGTTCTAGGCGCTTCAGTCTGGAACCGCGCGACCGGTATGGTCGCAGGTTCGAATCCTGCCTCGGGCATGCATGTGTGTGATGTCCTTAGGTTAGTTAGGTTTAAGTAGTTCTAAGTTCTAGGGGACTGATGACCTCAGTTATTAAGTCCCATAGTGCTCAGAGCCATTTGAACCAATTTTTGTCAGGGTAAGGGAGTCTACCAACGAAAATAGAGCATCTTAAAACAGTGTTCTGCGAAAGTGGATATACTACCATACAAATTAAGATGGCAGTCCAACCAGTCACTAAACCCCAGATTCCAGAAGCAGAGCAAGATGAAGCAAAGAACGTGGCGTAGCTGCCTATGCTGGTTCTATTTCTGCCAGAATTAGTAGGATCCTCCATAAACACAACAACAAGTGTTTTTTTTTTTTTGTCCAGCAAGGTCGGAGGATTGGTGGGAAACCAGGCATTTACAATATACCTTGTCGATGTGGCATGTCCTACACTGACCAGACGACAAGAACAGTGGATATCAGGTGCAAGGAACATAAAAGGCTCACCTGATTAAGACAGGTGACGAAATCAGCCATTGTTGTACACTGTCTAGAACTAGATCATACCATGAATTATGATGAAACCAATATTCTAGCACAGACACCCAGATTTTGGGACAGTGTTATAAGCGACTCGATAGAGATAAAAGTAACTCACAATCTCATGAACCGTGTCATGGGGTACCAGCAAAGCCTGGGGTACTGCTCTGGGTTTGCTAAAGGAGCAAGGGCGACAGCTGCAGCGCTCCATGAATAGAAGAACTGAAGGTGGGGATATACAAAACGATCCACAGACAGAGTGCCAGGCTCTCCAGACCGAATATGGAACGTCCAGGAGCTTGGCCAATGGGCGCGAATTGCAGAGGGAACCCCCCACAACCGCAGCGAACCGAAAAGAAACAGTGACGCTGCAGAAGATCGCAGTGAGCGGGAGAGGACCGCAGGGAGAACGCCTTACAAGCTGGACAGAAGTCCAAACGCACCAGGGCGAAGATGAAACACCCAGGAGCGGGTCTGGTGGGCGCGGACCGCAGAGGGAACGCCCACCGCCGCTGAAGAATATATTGGGGCATCTAGGATTACCCAGGCTGAAGATAGAAGTTCAAGCCATGAAGCTATGCCTTCAATAATAAAAAAGACAATAAAACAATAGCTTTTTGGTTGTCTTGTTTTTTTTCGGCACTTAAATGATTTAAAAAGACATTGGCTGAATGTTGTTTTATTATTTTTATTTCTTTTAATTTTTTATGGTTTTTTTGTTTTTTTATTTATATATATATTTTTTATAATTTTCCCCCCATTCGCTCACACATTCACATGATATATACATTGTACACACTTATACATATTACAGTGAACACATTCGCACACACATAATAAAATAAAATAAAAATAAGTAAATAAATAAATAAAAAATAAAATAAAATTAATTTTAAAGATTTTAAAATATATATACACAAGATGTATAGTCTTGTTATTCGCGTAGGTCGTCGGGCCATCTGGTGGAGGCTAGGTAGTGCACCCTGTGTCCAAGTTCTCGTACAAGGTTGTTATCTGACTGTTGTGTGCTTTCATAGAAGGCTTTGGCAGTGGTTCTGAATCGGTCCATCAAATAAGGTACCCCTGCGAGTTGATGAAGTTCGTTTGTTGGGAACCGGTATGGCAGGTGGAGTGCCCTTTTCGGAGCACAATTCTGAATTCTTTGTAGCCATTCTATGTGGGTTGGAGCAGCATTGCCCCATACAACAGTGGCGCAGTCCAAGATTGGTCGCACCAATGCGAGGTACAATATCACCCCCAGTCTTGATGGTAGTGTTGACGATGGATTTAGCAGTGGGTAAAGCTGTACCATTCTTCTCCTGGCTTTCTCTCGAATGTTTTCTATATGAGGGTGCCATGTCAAACGCCTGTCAAGGGTCACACCCAGGTATTTTGCTGTTTTTAACCATGGACTGGGGTGCCCTTTATCTCAATGGGCTGGATGTTAGGTGGAAGAGGTCTCTTGCAAATAGCTATTGCCTGCGTCTTCGTGGCGTTCAAAGACAATCGCCATTTCGTCGCCCATTCACTCAGCTTATTACATGCTTGTTACAGTCTTGCCTGGAGGTGTGCAACATTCATACTTCGGGAGTAGATGGCCGTGTCATCAGCATATGGAGACAGGTGTGTTCTGGCCATCGATGGTAGGTCAGATGTATACAAGATGCATAGCAGTGGTCCCAGTACATTGCCCTGAGGTACTCCTGTTTTGATGGGTCTGGTGGACGATGTACCATCTTCAGTGCGGACATGAAATGTCCGGTTTTCGAGATAGCTCTTCAGGAGTGTTGCGTGTGACATGGGGACCCCTATATGAAGGAGTTTATACAGGAGTCCCTCGTGCCACACGCAATCAAAGGTGCGAGAGACATCCAGAAATACAGCCTCAAAGAATTCCTTGCTTTCCATAGCGCCGAATGCTTCCTCAACTAGGCGTAGTTGTTGATGGGTTGTGGAGTGGCCTCGGCGAAAGCCGAACTGGACGTCTGGTATCAGGTGCTCTGCTTCCACATGCTGCTGAATTCTCTTTATATACAAACGTTCAAAGAGTTTCGATATGGCAGGTAAAAGCCTGTTTGGTCTGTAGCTAGCAGGTGATCGAGGGTCCTTTCCTGCCTTCGGTATGGCGACGACCTCAGCATGTATCCATGTGAGGGGGAAGTCACCAGTTGCCAAGATCTCGTTGAAAGCAGCTGCTATTAGTGGTGCTGCGGTAGGTGGTAGTTGCTTCAGCAGCTCATTTGTTAGGAGGTCTGGAGCTCCTGTTTCTTTTTTTTTTTTCATTTAGTTCTTCGAGCTGTTTTGTAACTTCTGCTGTGGAAATCGGTTGGATATGGTCGTCCTCGGCTCGACTGGCGAGGAATCTTGGAAGTCTCTCGTTAACTAGGCCAATGTGGGCTGCGTCGGCAGGGTCATTCATCGGCGAGAAATTTTTTGCGAATACATCTGCCAGGGCCATTAGCTTTGGCGTCAGGTTCGCTAGCTACAGGGTTATTACAAATGATTGAAGCGATTTCACAGCTCTACAATAACTTTATTATTTGAGATATTTTCACAATGCTTTGCATACACATACAAAAACTCAAAAAGTTTTGTTAGGCATCCACAAATGTTCGATATGTGCCCCTTTAGTGATTCGGCAGACATCAAGCCGATAATCAAGTTCCTCCCACACTCGGCGCAGCATGTCCCCATCAATGAGTTCGAAAGCATCGTTGATGCGAGCTCGCAGTTCTGGCACGTTTCTTGGTAGAGGAGGTTTAAACACTGAATCTTTCACATAACCCCACAGAAAGAAATCGCATGGGGTTAAGTCGGGAGAGCGTGGAGGCCATGACATGAATTGCTGATCATGATCTCCACCACGACCGATCCATCCGGTTTCCAATCTCCTGTTTAAGAAATGCCAAACATCATGATGGAAGTGCGGTGGAGCACCATCCTGTTGAAAGATGAAGTCGGCGCTGTCGGTCTCCAGTTCTGGCATGAGCCAATTTTCCGCGGGCTACGCGTGAAACTTGCCCGCACGCGTTCAACCGTTTCTTCGTTCACTGCAGGCCGACCCGTTGATTTCCCCTTACAGAGGCCCCCAGAAACTTTAAACTGCGCATACCATCGCCGAATGGAGTTACCAGTTGGTGGATCTTTGTTGAACTTCGTCCTGAAGTGTCGTTGCACTGTTATGACTGACTGGTGTGAGTGCATTTCAAGCACGACATACGCTTTCTCGGCTCCTGTCGCCATTTTGTCTCACTGCGCTCTCGAGCGCTCTGACGGCAGAAACCTGAAGTGCGGCTTCAGCCGAACAAAACTTTATGAGTTTTTCTACGTATCTGTAGTGTGTTGTGACCATATGTCAATGAATGGAGCTACAGTGAATTTATGAAATCGCTTCAATCATTTGTAATAGCCCTGTATATTGTTGCCCACTTGTAGTGGGGGTAACTTCTGTCCGTTCCTTAGAAGAGACTTCGTCATCTTCCAGGCTGATTGGTCTTGTTGTTGTAGCAGTGCGATCTTATCTGCCCAGACTTGATTCTTATGTTTTTCTACTTCTGACTTTATTTCTCGTTGCAGTCGGTTTACTAGGCGCTTTGTGGCTGGATTGAGCGTTGCCTGCCATTCTCTGAATGCTCGTTTTTTTCCTGATGGCTGCTATGATAAGTGGAGGCAGTTGGTGAGTTTTTGGTCGTGTAGGTCGTCTCGGAGGCGTGGCTTCTGTTGCAGCGTCCAGTGCTTTAGATGTTATGCATAATAGTGTGGCTTCTGCTCCTGCTGTCTCTGGGTCTGGTGTGTCCGGAAGGTGTCTTTCGAGCAGTTGGCAATATGTTTCCCAGCTGATTCCTCGGATATCAAGGTGGTGTCTTGGTGGTTTATTGATGCTGAGAAGGTCGACATCAAAGGTGACAGGTTCATAATCTGATGTAAGGGCCCTTCTGGTGGTGGCAGTAACATCATTGGGAAATCCCTTAATGATGGCTTTTGGCTATATCCAGCACGTCGCTCTGACCTCTGCTTGGAAAGCATGTGGGGTCGTATGGTCCCACAATGATGGCGTGGTTTCTTTCTGCGACTCGTGGCAGACGGCGTCCACTGATGTTCGTGATGTGGCTATTCCAATTAGTATTTTTGGCATTAAGGTCGCCAGCAAGAAAAAGGTTTCCTTGTTGTAACAGTAACGCCTCTAAGTCTGCTTCTTCTTGATGGCCACGGGGGGTGGGGGGGGGGGGGGTGGGCGTGTACACTGCAATGAATTGTATACGGCCTCTTGATGTTTGGACTGCAACCGACGTGGCTTCTACTGTGGCTAATGCTGGGAGTGGCAGTTGGTGATGCATCAAGGAGTTTCTCAAGGAGTTTCTTACGTATACTGCTGTCCTCCACCAGCAGTCGGCCGGTCCGTCCGGAAACAGCTGTAGTTGGCGACTCGTACGTGGATGTCGGGTTTCAAGTGTGTCTCGGTGACAAGGCACACGTCGATTCTTTCATCTTGAAGGAATTGACGGAACTCTCCTACTTGACTTACGAATTCCATTGGCGTTCCACGTGCACGCAGTTAGTCCAAATCTAGCTGCCATATTGAGTGGTGGAGGTTGGCTTTGGAATGGCCTGTAGGGCAACTTGAACTGCAGCAGAAATCTGTTGCGGAATGGTGGCCATGATAGCCTGAAAGGCATCAGTGATAGTTTTCGTCATGACTTGCATGACTGAGGTCAGATTGAACCCTTGCAGGGGAGTGTTGTGCTATGCCTGAGTTGTTGGGGATCTGGCACTGATTATGTGCTGCTGAGGCGCAGAAATGGTCAGTGGGGGTGGAGCTTGGCGATGGGGAATAAACTGAGTACGCCTATGGTGGTGTAGGTTGGTTCTCTGTATGCCTGCAGTGGGGACATTGGCCTTAGAGGATGAAGCATTATTGGTATTGGTTGCTGCTACATCTGTGTTTCTTCTGGTAGCTGCAATAGCAGCATAGGTGAGAGCCTCATGAATGATTGCCTTTTGTCTAGTCCTATAGGCCTTGGTGACTTCACAGCCAAGGTAACTGGCAGGATGAGCTTTGTTGCAACGGACACATGTGGGGGGAGTGTCTTTATCCTTGGGGCAATCTTTGGAGGTATGTTCTTGGCCGCACTTCACACACTTGAAGGGCATTGCACAGTGTCTGACCACATGGCCGATGCCTTGGCATCGAGAACAAATGGTGGGGTCACGTTTCACCCGAGGTTCCTCAATTGTGACATCCGTGTTGGCTATGGTCTTCAGTGTCAGCAATTTTCGATTGTCTGGTGTGTTGGTAAGCACTACCATAAAGCGGGTGGTGTCTTTGTGTGTTCTAGGCGATTGTACTCTGGAGAGTGACCTCGGGACAATTCCAATGGCTTCGAGTTCTTCCCTCAGATCATCGCACGAGAAACTGAAGGGAAACCCTCGAATGATTTTTTGATGGGTTTGTCAGGCGAATAGGTATAGAATCCCCATTGCCTTTTCGAGAGTTCCTCCGTGACTTTCATAAAATCCGCGGTAGTTATGGTTTGAAGCTTGTAGAGATCTTTACCAGCTATTCTGAAGTGGAAAGGGTTACTGAGAAGGCCCTTCATAGTTTGCAGAAGGATTTTTATATGCCTCCTTGAATTCTATGATGATGAGAGAAGGTTTCTGTGCTTTTTTAGTAGTCTGGGCCGTGGTGGCCAAGGTGTCGTTTTGGTCGGTTGGGTTGGCGTCCATAGTCGCGAAAGAATTGTTTGTTGATATCGGGGCAGCACTCGTGATCTTGCGGGCAGGAGCCGTCCGAGTGGCTGGGATGAATCCCTCCTCATTAGAGATGGGGCGGGACTTCGTGTGGCGCTTTTCGCTAGCTGACGAGTTCGGGTTTGTCTCGTCCGTCTTTTTCCTCTTGGCAAGTCCATGAGGTTCTTCTGTTGGCGTTGAACACATGGTAGTGGTTGGCATTAAGGCAGTAAGAAGCTTCAGGCTTTCATTTGGATCCTGCTCGGCATTTTGGGCGTTGGAGTGCCTGTCTGATGCAGGTAAGTGTTCCTCTTGGCATTGAGTTCTTGCTTCTTCTTCGTAGCCTCGGTCGAGTGAGGTAAGTTTCGTGTGTCAGACATAGCGCCAGTGGAAGCGACGACATAGAAGTAGGAAAGCTAGCCTTGGCCTCTGCGAACGCGGGCTTGTCCCATGCGAAGGAGGCCCTGACTGGCGAAATCCCTCACTATCGGTCTCTATGTGCGCAGTGTTTTATTCTTGATTAAAGCACTGCGCAACCAACAAGCGCTGGAACATGACAAAGTTGCTTGCCGCGGCAAGTGATGCTAAAAAGCGCGCGAAACGGCCAGCGTGTGCCGCATGTGTGAGGGAACGCCCAGAACAGCAGCGGACGGAAAACGGAACAGCAGCGGTCCAGCAGGTCGCAGCGAGCGGCGCGGACCACAGAGGGAATGCCTGCAACTACTGGTGGAGGGAGAAGGCCACAGACATAAATACTGGACCAGGTAAGAACAACACACGACAATCTGCTCTCCGCGGCGCCCACAGCACAGAAAACCTCTTCACGAGCTCTCAAGCGTATTTGCATGCAGTTTAAAAAAAAGCATTTTTGAATGTCCATCAGCAACACTAGTTTGCAATAATGCAGAAGCAGAATAAAAGTCTTGTTGATATTATATATTACACCTACTGTAGGGAAAAGCATGTGGAAGAAGACCTTGTTTTCTTAGCATCAATACGATGGTTTATTTTCATTAGTTATCAGCAGTTATATATGCCTGTTCTGGTGCACTTTGTTTGCATGTCGAAAACTTTAAGCCGGTCGGTGTGGCGGTGCGGTTCTAGGCGCTTCAGTCTGGAACCGCGTGACCGCTACGGTCGCAGGTTCGAAACCTGCCTAGGGCATTGATGTGTGTGATGTCCTTAGGTTAGTTAGGTTTAAGTAGTTCTAAGTTATAGGGGACTGATGACATCAGAAGTTAAGTCCGTCCCATAATGCTCAGAGCCATTTGAACCATTTTTGAAAACTTTAAATTTGTTTACATCACATGATTCAAGTTACTTACTTCAAATCCGAGATAGCAGCAGTGATGCCCCCTTTTATCTACCACTTGAAAATCTCTCCTCTGGCCTGGCCCTCCCCTCCCCATCCCCTATCTTGCAGAAAATGACAAATGCTAAATGGCAAATAGTAAATGATATATGGCAAAAGGTTGAACAGTTGTTGACCTCAAAACTGCAACAAAGTGGTCTCAAAATTGGGGAGCTTGACCAAAAACTGCAACAACTTGCCTCAAAACAGTACCATGTTACCTCAAAACTTAAACATATTGACCCAAAGCTATAACAAACTTCCCAGCAATATTGTATCAAACTGTCCTCTGTATTAGCCCAACATTTAAATTTCATCTAATAAAACATTTTCCTCTCTCTTTTCACTTCAGCCTCATTTCATTCAATATAGGGGTGTTTGTGCACAAAACGTTCTCACATCTGTCACCTCATGTCAATATATTACAGAGGGAATGAAAGGAGAAAAATGTTATAGGCATAAATTTTATTAGAAAAAATTGTAACAATTGACTTTGATATGTTATGCTATCACACACAGTGGAAACATGTGAATTTAGTGCACATTCTACTTCATCTTCAACACAGTCTAGAATATCTTCCTTTGCAGGCAGTGTGTTGTTAGAAATTCAGTTAATATTTGAGACATTTCAGCATCCTGGTGTAAATTAAAATACATAAGAATGTGGCTGACCTCTGTATTAATTAAAATGATACAATTCACGGCCACAGAGCTGAACAGCCAAAAAATTGATTGATTTTTTATCAGCCATTTTCTTTCATGGTAGAGAAACTAATCAGTGAAATAAATACTTCCATGCCTAAGGTAAACTTCAAAAACAAGAAAGTGTTCAGAATGTGTAAAGCACTCCTTCTGAAGCATTCACTTCTGAAAGAACATTTAGATTATCAATGACTTCATAGATGAGAACAATAGGCCACTGCAAATTAAACGAGGAGGCATGACAATCTTCTTTTAGAGATCTAATATAATATGTTTTATTGATTGGCGACTCCATGGCGTGTTGTGTGCACCACGACCAAATATTGGATAGAATTGGAAGGAAAATCAGCACTGGCCGTATTCTGTTGTTTTATTGTCAGCAAAATCGATTTTCGGTCACTTAGTGACCAACCTCTGTGCTGTAATATACAATTAAAATTGGTAGGCACTGGTATCAAGCTATAACCACAAGCTTAGAGCGATCACATAGCTTGTGGTTTAGCTTAATACCAGTGCCTACCAATTTTAATTGTATATTACAGCACTGAGGATGGTCACTACGTGACCGAAAATCGATTTTGTTGACAATAAAACAACAATATACGGCCAATGCAGATTTTCCTTCCAATATGTTTTATTGTTTCACACAGTGATAATATGTGAAAGGAAACAGTTTTTATATACACAGTACACACAAAAAGTTATGAATTAAGTTTTCGAAATCGACTGTGTCCGTATTATTCACTCTTTCATTCTACCACTATTAAGAAAGTCGAGTTCAGCAGGACTAATGATCAATAATCTTGGCGGTAGATATATCTTGCAGTCTTTCGCCACTCTAGATTTAGTGTTGATGAGTTATGAGCTCAGTATCAGAACGTGGCGCCCCTTCTCCAGTGCTGATAATCTCACAGTGCATACTCCTCTTCCACCCTTAACCAGATTCTTCGCTTTCCATAACATGCGATCCCTGTGTTCTTTTATTGCAACAACACACACACACACACACACATATATATATATATATATATATATATATATATATATATATATATATATATATCAGAAGTAGTGCAAGTCTTACTTACATTGTGCGATAAGGGTAACTACAATTATCATTATGATGACGGTATCATTATGATGATGGTGTCTCTGATGGTGCAGCAGCAGCAAATAAGCTACTGTTGATAACACGCCATCAATGCTGATTCAACAGGAAAACATGTGATTACTGAGCAAAAATATGATTACTAAGCATTAGTTTTTCATCTTGCTGTAGACACATGCTTCATATTTCGTTTTCCACATTTCAAGGAATGTATAACCTTTTCACCTCATATTTGGCTTCCACCTTAAAGCAACAGGAAACACGCAATGCTTCCTCACTTCATAGTTACATTGGCTGCCAGTAATATAATTTTGTAGCGGAATAAACTATGGCTGGCAGTGTAAGACAACACATTGTCATAAGCATCTCTGGTAAGCTCTGATAAGAGTGTTATATCAGACACAGGCCTTGTGGCCTGGGTCACTGTCACAGCCCTCAGTTGGCTTCTGCGGCCCACACTTCTTGTTGCATTCCTCCATCCCCAAACACTCGCGATCTTTCATGATTGCTACTGTATCAACTGGTTTCCTTGCCTAACTATAAACAGGTGGCAGTCAACATAACATTTTCACTTTATTAAAACACTGTGGTGACCTCAACCCACAGGAAAAATAATTATCAAAATCTCAACTGTGAAGTCATCCAAAATTCTAGTTGGAAAACCACACTCTTTGTTATACTTCTCAATTGGTCACGATCCCACTTTTTTTATGAACTGAAAACTCTAATATTCACGAGAAACTGCTCTGAAATTAACCTGAACCAACAAAATTGTGCATATATTCTCTGAAACTTCAAAGACATCTAAGACAATATCTGAAAGGAATTAGAAAAAGTGACAAAATTTCGTGAATCACACACAATACTGTTAACAATCGCATGAACACTGGGGGGTTTCACCATACATCTACCCACTTTTGAGTATAACCAGTGTCTCTTAATACTACGACTCGTAGCAATACAATATCAAAAACTTTTATTACTGGGTAAACAGTCACTACGTGATTTGACAGCTGATATTTATGATTCCCGCTCACGTCAGGAAAAACACCAATACGGGAATAGCAGCTTTTACGTTATTGGTCAGAACGCAAGCAATTATGGCGGTCGCAGTAATTTTCGCGCGAAGCAATATTTCGCGACAAAATACTCTTATTAGTCACTGTCATATATCTAGTCTCATAACAATACATAGAACTACATAAAATAACTACAATAATTTTGACATGCAAGGAGAATTAATCCTAATCAGAGGAAGAAGTTTATATTTACTGGTGTTTCAACAATGACTACCAGGTAACTTTTAATTCACTGATTGTAATTTTATTTTCGTTAGCAGAAAGCAAACAAACTAAACAAAGAATTAATTAAATAGAGTCTGTAATTCTTATACTTTTAATAGAGAAAGAAAGTTTCTAGGTCAGGGGATAGCGTTCGGCGAAATCTCTTAACTTTTTGTTGCATACGAAGCGTTGCGTTAGGCAGCACGATGTCGGCCGGTTACGATGATGAGAGCAGGATACAGACAGTTCCGCTGGTTAATCTTCTCCGGCGAAACGCAAATAAAGTTCCGGCACAGCTGTATCATTAACCCCGTGGTGATTAACAAACCACAAGACGCCAGTATACGAACGTTGTTGACATGTCCTCCCTTTCAAAGTACATGACGTAAACATCGCTCGTTTTTACACTTTATGCACTGACCGTGACGCTATCGTCCATAATTACACGGTTCGTCACATTCATATAGTCTTAGCCACAAATACACAGTTCATCGAATTGTTCTTGTGTGTAAAGCACACCGTAAACAATGTCCACTCTGTTCTCGCATTTCAAACTTCGACAACGTCACTGAAAGCCATTTATATTGCACAGTTAATTAGTCTTCACTTTCACGGCTTGATAGAATGTGATATACAACAGTTCCACCACCCAAAACCAATACCAGCAAAGTTCATTCGCATAAAAGCACAGTTCGTGTCGGCCACAACAAAGTAATGTTAGCGGCACTTTCACAGTCCGGTTTATTTGCTCTTAAAGTTCGCTGGCGATGGCATTACATACCGCAGTGGTAAAGAGAATTAACAATGTGATAGTTCGGTATCACTGTCCATACAATTACGTATGCTTTTCATGAAACACAGTACTATTTTTCAAGCGCACGCTTCACAGACTCACCATCCACCATCCCCTCTACTACGCAACCACCTTTCGACTCTCGATATCACTATCGCTGTCCCCTGTCTATAGATGTTATATCGTTATCGTAAATTACATAAACCTTTATAAACGTTATTGACTCCATTTTTCACAATTAATAATATTCCAAAAGAGAACTTTACAAACTTTACCACAGGTACAAAACAAGAAACATATTTATCCATTGGCAAACGAAATAATCACAATTACATCTTTACATTTAAAAACCACAGTAGAATGTTACATAATCACAATTAGAAATGCCCATATGAACAAAAGAAAAAGAATAGAAATCTAAAGAAAATCACGAAAAAAAATTTTATATGCGTAATTAGCAATGCCTTCACAACACCCAAAGATCACACAAAGCATCAGACGATTTTGGATTTCTTGGGAGGTTTGGCCTCAATTCCTAGCTTGAGAATCTAACATGTATTGAATAATCCTGGATTACACCGCACACCATTCCTGGCGTTAAAGCACATATGCTCTCCAATAATAGTGGTGTGCACATGGTACAGGATCCTGTGGCGCATTGAAGTTCCAAAATTGTGGAGGAAACACAACGGATTGTGTTTTTCAGGTGTGATATCTTGCAAATAGTAGATGCAGGGAAATAGGTAATTCTGTACTCGTAGATTTCCGAAACTCTTACTAATTCATTTAAAGATTTATGAGACTATGGTCGTCTACAAGATGATGCAAAAAGTGGGAGAGAACAATAGTATGCCTGATATTATCATTTTATAATGTCAGTGATAAGAAGAAATTGGGAGTGCAGTTTCTAATTCGATTTGGTCTTCTGACGACTTCACTAGATGGTAATCAACCACCATGTACTGTTTAACCATTTACTGTTTATCAACACCTGTTCACTGTTTACTGTTACCATTTACATTTCACCTATATTACCTGTTTACAATTCACCATTTACCCATATTACCTGTTTACTTAGTTACCATTTACCGTTAACCCATGTGAGCAGTGGTATAAACTGAGATATTTGGATACAGTCAGTTGAATGAGCACTGCATTTGCCAACATGCCTACTTTGCCACTGGATGGAAGAGTATTCAGGTATTGAAAGTTTGACCAAAATATCTGCAGTAAACTGGCATTGCCGCAAAAAGGGCAAGCTGAAGCTGCCTCTGTACTGGAAAATGTATTTAAGCACATTTCTCTACCGCTACAGAAATTAGGACAGCTTTTCTGAAAGAAGATAGACCAACGCAAACAAGATGAAGTCAAATAAAACGATGTATTTATGAAACCAGAAGAAGAAGAAGATGATGATGATAATGACAATGAATATGTGGAAAATAGTGGCTGGGGATGATGATGATGGTATTGAAGAACAGTCACGAAACAAAATTATGGAATAGACACAGGGGAACTGGTAGGATCATTTTTGTTGACCTAATATACAAAACCGGCGATACTGTGTACGAAATTAGCTTGATCCATTAGCAAAAGTAGTGATGGTTAATAATTCAGTGTGGAATTCAATGGAAATGATTTCACAATTCACAACGTAAGAGGATTGTTACTTCACCAGTAGATGACAATGGAGATGATTTAATAATTCACAATATAAGAAACACGGAAACAATAGTATTATACGATATATTGTTTAGAATTAAACCTCCTGAAAACAGCTACGAAACACGATGTCTTCAAAATCATGGTAAAATTACCTTGGCTAGCAGTGCTCAAAAGCAAAGATATCTCGCCTACAGACAATAACTTCCAACACAGATGATAAATATAGGCACTTTTTTAAGACTGCATAAGACGAAATTGGTGGATCATCGTTGAGAGTTGATGACATACATGTCTATATGGGAGAAGGACATTTCCGATCCTAATCCAGCTGTGCCTAATCTTGGATACTGAAAATCTCGTCATGTTTTGTCAAAGGAAACAATGCGACTCAGGAATCACGCACTTCAGCTGCCCATCATTCCCGGTTCTCAGAGACTGATTCAAGAAGGCAGCCATACTGAAAGCAGACAGATCTAAACGAAGACATAGAAAACAATATATTTACGTAAACAGCGGGTGGAGAAAAAAAAGAAGAAAATGATTACGATGAGGAAGATAATGATAATTACGATATGGGAGAAAAAGAAAAAGAAGAAGAAGATGAGAACTTCGCAATAATCATCATCATTTTCTTCAAGAGGAAGACGGTCTCCAACAAATCGTTAGCAGATGTCAACCAGAATAAATTAGTAATGTTATTAGTTTTCTTGCTAGCTTTGAAAGTGATAGGTAACGATACACATGGTAATGGAACAATGTCTACTGAAAAGGAACTTCGCAAAGCCTCTTTACGACGGTTCTCGAAAATAAAGCAAAAACCTGCAAACTGGCGTCTGAGGACATTCAACTGATTGATAAATATGCGCAAACAATGCATTTTGCAGATTCACAAACAGTTCATGTAATTATTGCAAAAGATTTTGCAGAAAGCACTGGATCTTTGGTTCGGTGAGAGACCATATTTGATTCCACAGAAGAACTGAAAATATGTCACAAATCAGACAGTCTGTGTTACGGCTGTAGATTGGCGCATACAATCAAGTGTGCCCAGTTACATTATCACTAGAGGCTGTGAGCAACTCCTGGTAGAAGTGTTGAAGCTTGTAGATGCACAGCGTGTTGAATTATTATGCACACACCTGAAAAATCAGAAAAAAATATTATGAAAACTGTGCCACAGAGATGCGAGGTCCGATTATTTATTTAATATTGTAGAGATTCAATGTCTGCATTGAAGACTGAGGTTCTGGGATATATCGGACCTTGAATCATGTTCCTCGGATATGTGGACACGGAAATATGAAACGTCTGTCAACAACAATACAGAAAACTGGTTGACAATGCTTGGTAATCACATTTTTTGTTATTAACGTCATTTTTGCCCGATGATTCAACATTGGTGGTGTGCTAAAAAAGCTGGAAGACTCACTGCAGTAGCTTAGTCATTCTTGCTGCATCATCAGGGACATCACAAGTATCATTACAATCATCTCTGTAGTCAATGTCATTGCAAAGTGTAAGTACAAGAGGCACCTCATGTTACTAATTGAGCCTATATGTTTTGTTTGTTATAATACGGGTTAGGATGCTTTTTGTTATCTTTTCATTTTTCCTGTACCGTATTCTTTGATTGTCAAGAATTCTGCACCACAGACTATCGATTTCTTCCAAAGGAACTTGCATTTCGCATTTTGGGTGGTGCTCAAAGTAGTGTGGTCGCTCCTGATGCTCTCATTCTACAGTGGGCAACGCCATGTTATGAGTGGCACACAACTTCTGCAAAATGGTGAATGGAAAATCACCACCATCACATTATGGACAAAGCTGGTGTACTACTGGAGGTGGTACTGATTGGTATATGTGTGTAGTTATTCTGTCTGAATCACATGCCTATGTCAAGAGGTATGAGAAAGTGAAATGAATGAGGCCTATTGCCAGAATATGACGTGCATAATATTGCTGACAAAGGTTGTCCCTCACTTTCTCCACTCTGATCGAAAATACATGTGGCCAAATAAGAAACTGTGACTGGTTAAATGTGATGTTGCTGGGACTGTGGTGGCTTGATTGCCACCTGCAAAATTTCCTTTGTGGCACCAATGGGCAGAGTGGACCTTCTTCTTGAAGAATGGAAGAAACAGAGTGCTTATGAAAATAATAAAATGTATCTGCAAAACAATTGAAAATTTGTGCTGTGACTTTAGTGTAGGTATGAATGTGTGAAAATGTAAACAATACAGGTATAAGTAGAGAGTCAGTGAGCATTCTAAGCAAAAATACTGACATCAGAACTCTTTTTTCCATCAGCATTCATAGAATTCTGACATAAACACATCTGATGCATGAAGGCCATGACATCATAGCTCCCAAAAATCTGATATCATTGTGGCATTTCCCTGTGAAGGCCACTCCCCCTCTCCCAGAGCCCTCCCGCCCCCTGACCACAAGCTCCCAGCACTCACACTTGTTGATGTTATCACTAACGGCGAGCAAGCTCAGCTGAGCAATCTTTATAACGTGTTTCAGTGTCCGTTATCATTTGCCATCTGCATATTCTCCAGTGTGAAGCGCCGCCAGCAGCTTCGTTAGCGATCAGCTGGGAAGAAAAAGACTATTGTTTTGTAACTGATTTTGCAGTAACAATACGGTTATTAATTTTTTTATTTCTCTGTGGATTCGTAGACTCCAAATGCCTGATAAAAGAAAACATGGTCCATAGCACGCTAGTAGACACATCAATTTGGGTGAGGGCAGCAGCTAACGTTATTCTGTTTCCTTGCACGACTACAAGTGTATTTTTTTACGGATAAACTAAAAACATCATGACATTCTCTGTCTATGCTTAGGTTTTGTCATCACTCTTACACACCCTGATCCAGTGCTGAATTTAGTGATAATACGAGACGGGTGCACAGTGGGCTGTAACTCATAAGATGCACACTTTATAATAAGTGGCCTCCGTGAACTGTACTGCCATCAGTATATACCAGGGGTGGTTTGCACAGTATGTAAGAAGCAAGGCCATATGACGAGCGATTGCCACAAATGCACGTGGTTGGCTCTTCGAAGAGGAGGAAAGAAGTAATAGCTACAGGCAGTTTACAATGTATACATGTAGGTAAATAAATATATCCCATAAACATTGATTTTTACTTTTTTACCATAGCAATAAGTAACAACATGCAGTTAATCTTGCAACAGGAGCAGTCTTACAACTGTCAGCTGTACACTTTTTTTTAATTACGAGGAAAAAGTGGGAAATTGGTAAAACTTGCAGGACATGCAAGAAAAAAGTTAAATACATTAAGTGGATATGTATCTGCCTACTCTGTAGATGTACCCATTCTTGCAGAAAAAGATGCTTGCAATATTAGTAATTAGCTGCATAAAAGTTAAGTGAAGGTCTTAGCCCAGCAGCACTCGCGCAAGAGCAGATAGCAATGTTATAATGTAGCCTCTATCTACTAAAAAATATCCGAATGATCTGAATTATTTATCATACAGGTGCCAAACGAGAAGTACTGTACTTTCATACAGGTACTAAATGCGGGTTACTGTGCTTTCAGCTACTTTATTTCGAAAATTTTTCAAGGCCACCTACCTACCCACTTCCCATACATGTACATCATTGTAAATAGGAGACTTTTGTAGGAGTTTTGGCAGCATAGTGAACGGGAAAGCGAATATTCTTGTACAAAAGCTTTATCACATTCTACGCATACTTTTACGTACAGAAAACAATTCTTTCTTTATTCTTACCCAGTATAGTTTTAATAGTATCCAGTTTCATTGTTAGGTTTTTTTGAGCAAATGGGAGCGGCATTGCCAAATCGCTATGTGGTATTTCACGAAGAAAGCACCCACGCCACTAGTACAGACACGCTCGGAGCCTCAGTTAACTATCGTCAGAAATGCAGCTCATATGTAGGAAACCACAGCACTTGGAATTCAAATAAATAGAATCACACAAATCGCATTACACTATTAATAAAACAACTCGACTTATGGGGACATAGAGCATGACAGAGAGTTTTTCTTTCCTCTCTAGATTCCTATGTAACTAAACGAATGGATGTCTACCAATTTACACTAAAATAGAACCATGTAGTTGATAACAGAATGGATCGCATGTTTTAACCTTGTGCAAGACTGTTTAAGTGTTTTAGAACCCAATAAACCGTATTAACAATGTGTTCCATTGTACTCTGCGCCAGTCACTTCCTCGTAGTATCAATTAACGAACAACGTATGAACAACTGCTGTGCTGTGATAACTCGCCAGAGTGCCGCCATCTTAGTTCTTTCGAGTATAAAAGGAGGTATGACGGCCGCAACCGATGTCTTCTCTGGTACAGGAAAGTGTCAATACGGATTCCTCAAAAGTGCTAAATATCCCTCAGGTATTAGAGAGGAAGACGAGACCAGCCGATGAATGTTTGGTCTGTGGTCATTACTGGAGAACTTGGACGATCTTGTTACAAACGTTGGCGACATAAGTTACACAGAGAGGCACACTTCTTAGGCAAAAAGAATTTAAATGTGCTTACACCCATTACCGAAGAGTTTTGAAATAACATTATGCTAGTTAAAATCTGTGATCAACTGGACAGACAGCACACGTTGTTGACGTACCTACCTTACCTCCGAGCAAATGGACTCGCCCGTCCCAAGTCACCGGCGTGCGCACAATCGAGGGAAACACAGTCACTTGTGAGCGAGCGTCTAACGTAACGGTGTTACTATGTTTTCGAAACAGGAACAACGGAGGTGGATCAAGATTAAATGTGACAGAGGTCGTACGGCATGACAGTGTCTTCAAGGTCTTCAAGAGGCGTGCGGGGAATTGGCAGTGCCTTAGAGAACAGTGGCATGTTGGGCAAAAGTCTTCAACGATGGTCGGCAAACTGTGGCAGATATGCATCGGGCAGGTCGTCCTCTCGTCTCTGAAGAAGAAGTGCATGCTGTAGCCGCGGTAGTGAACAGTGATCGACGCCACGCGATTCGTGAGCGCGCCCACGAAACCGGATGAGCGCATACGACTATGCTTCGCATGCTGAAGGAACGCCTGGGCATGCGAAAAATTGCATCACGATGGGTTCCGCATTACTTGATGGAAATGCTGAAATGGATGCGTTACGACGCTGCTCAGACTCACTAGGAGCGCTATGAGCGCGAGGGAGAGGCTTTCTTACGCCGTATCGTAACATTGGATGAGACATGAGCCGCATCGTACGAGCAAAAAATGAAAAGCCAGTCCAACGAATGACGCCATTATGGGTCGCCGCGAAAGTCGAAAGTGTGTCGGAGCCCCAGTATGGTGAACGTTAATAGTGATTCTCGTGTACGATTGTGATGCTGTTATCCTAACGCATTGCGCTCCTCCACTGCAGACCGTCAGTGCACAGTATTACTGTTCGTTTTTGGAGCATCACCTGCGACCAGCTTTACGAAAGAAGCAGTGACACTTCCTGTGCAACCCACCCATCATTTTGCATGACAATGCGCGGGCGCACACAGCGCAAGCTGTGGCTGCTCTGTTCGGTCGATGGGACTGGGAAGTGCTATACCATCCACCATCCACCCCGGACCTAAGTCCTTGTGACTTAGATTTGATTCCGAAGATGAAGGAACCACTTCGTGGCATTCGCATCAGAACTGTTCCAGAGATTCGACAGGCAGTAGACCGCTCCATCAACAGAACAGGCTCTGCTAACGTTATACTACGCCTTTCACATCGCTGACAACTGCTTCTACATAACGCTGGTGACTACTTCGAACGACACTAACAGGTATAAACATGTAACTCTTTTGTATCGGCTGTGAATAAATAGTTGCTACTATTTAAGTTCCAACCCTCGTATTTGGCGTGGAATCTGATGACTGGCTATGTTCCCTGGACGCAGCTTGCAAGCGCGATACAGCTTATGTTGCGAGAACTCAGAAGCGAACACAGTGGCGTGATCGAGTTCCCGACATTATGTGTGTGCCTTTCAGGCTCTGCAAAAACAAACACGGCCGTTTTGTAGCGAGGTGTGTGCATCCCGATCGCTGCATTCTCAGTACTCCAATGTATCGCTACCTACCATTATTATTTTACTGTAAATGCAAATACCTCCCTGTGTTTAAAGCAATATGTAAAGCTTGTTTGTGCATTTTGCAATAGCTTATTCTTTTTCCCAATTGTGTTTCGTATACTATCTGTTTCTGACAGTTGTCTAAGCCATATACTACTATTCCCGTTTCCTGACTTCGATGTCTTCCATTTCCAGTTTTCTTTTTTCGTATACACACCACATTAACCTTCTTTAGCGGTTTGCTAACTCAGTAGACAAACTGCAGAACATTGTTCAAACACCACACAGTAGCTGTTCTTAAGTTATTTGTTAATTAATACTGCACGAAAGCGACACAGTGTCACACAGACTACAGTTGTCAATACTGTTTGTTGGTCTTTGCTCAGCGTGAAATACATGAGCCATTGTGTTTCCAGCTATAAGATTCTTGCCACATATAGATGCATGGATTTCTTTCGCGTACCGCTTAATGCAGTAAATAGGTCACGATTCCGACATTTATCGACCAGTACTCCAAGGTATGTCTATTTGCGGTCACTGTGGTCGCCATTATTTTTGTTTGCTAGTGTTAAGAATAAGGACAAAATTTAGTAAGAGAAATGCAAAGAATAGCTTTACATTTCCAGACACCTCACTGACTTGCTGGCAAGGATATAGATATCTAAAAGGAGGTCGATGTGTCAAGCAGACTTTCCGCATTACCTATTAAAAACTTATAAGCTGGTCCCGTGACCATGACATCACTTTTCGTTCCTTTATAGTAGCTCCATTTCTAGTTTTCTTTTCTTTTTTGTATACATAATTCATTAACCTTGCTTACGAGATTATTACAAAGTAGATTAACTGCAGAATACCACACACAGATTGACATTTCATTGTATACAGGGAGGCCCCTCACTGCATCAGAGGTGTACACATTCCGCTTTTAACCTGCCCATGCTTGCCTGTTAACCAGGCAGACAAGCTGGCGCACGTTATTAGCAGCACGGGTAGGCTGCTGTCTTCCCATCCAAGCCGAGCTATGCATAAACCAAAGAGGCTAAAGAAGTCTTGCTTGCCTGCCCGTCTTCCCGTAGTGCTACGATGGGTAGCAGTTTATAGTGTACACTTCACTGTAGTGTCATGAGGAGGGTTCGGAAATTGATGAAAAGTATTTTTTCACTCGAGCATCACAAGACGAGGGTCAATTAAATATACATTCATTTTGGTCATTGTGGGCCAGAAAAAGGTGCATTTTATTTGGCCCAGAAAAAAATAGTCTTTATTGCGAATTGCTTAATATCAACGACGCGTTTCACCGTTTCGAGGCATTATCAGACTGTGTAAAGTAGCTAGATGTGTAATCCACCCGTCATAAAGCCACGCAAAATTTTCCACATTATATGGCTTTATCAAAGAGGGGTTACATATCGAGCTACTTTTATATAGTCTGATGATGCCCCGAAAGGGTGAAACGCGTCATGGATATCAAATAATTTCGCAACCAAGACTGTTTATATTCTGAAATAATTCGAAACTGGTTGCTGTAGCCTCTGCCACAACGCAACGGAATAGTTTTTATTTTATTTATCCCTTTTTCCTTTTTGGCGTATTTCAGGCTTATTAATCTGTTTCGACATGAACAGTTTTCTCTGATAATTCATTCTCTTTGGTCTAGTACTGCCTATTCTCAAGTCGAACCACCAACTGGTCATCTCTAGCACATGTTTCCTGTAGCACACAGAGCTATAATTTTCGTAAAACAGAGAATCACACGAAAACAGTTCTTAAAGATATTAAAGATCACCTTGTTGTATAACGCAACATACCTTACTTGAAAATCACTTAAACCTGTGTGTTATATATTTGTTACATTTTTTTGAAAGAAATGCTTGCATATTACCCGCTCTACCCCATCAACAGGGCAGAATAGGACAAGACATTTTTTTGTGATATTATCGCTAAACTCTGAAATATAAAAAATATCATCTTATCAGTAAGGCCTAAAGTTGTTTAGTGAATAATTTAGACTAATGAATACGAAAGTTTATGAACTCAGTTCAGGTGAATGTAGGCCAGATAATCTGGATTAACTTATTAACAGCGATTATACTCTGGTAAAGAAATTGTAAAATCGAATTCTGAATCTTGTATGTCTGCTGTGATCTTTTACGCCATCTGTAACGAATATTGCAGTGATATTCTAGTTCGCGTTTTCAAGATTCTTGGTGAGCGTGTCATCTCTGATGGTGCTTCGTATATGGATTGAACATTTATAGTTAACGTATATTGACGAAGTTTGGAGAGTGATATCAAATGGAGACAGTTACTTAAACGCTTCTGTACCCTGAAAAGGCTTATCGGAATTAATTATCGTCATATATATTCATGAAAGAAGAAACTGCAACCAGATATTAATGAACGGTTTGAACATCGATTTTTTTAAACTTAGTTTGTTTCACAGTATTGAAAAATTTCTACACACGAATGGAATTCAGCATTCTACGTTCAGGATCTGACACTGAAGAAGTGGACTTAATAAGGGGATCATTAATTGCACGAAGATTTAATGCATGTTCCCTTTTTGCTGGTCAGACTACAGTTACGCACCTGCGGCGTGGCTACACAAGGTCTCATCGACTATATAAGAAAAAAAAATGTCCTTATCCATTAATTAATTCGTCGTAGGGATCCTGTATTTGACACCAGGAGCGTGTCGGGGCAGCGCACCTCGAATCTAAGTTCGCATACATTCGAAAATATGCAGGTTGTGCGAAACTTCTTTCAGCTGTTTACATTAATTTCGTCACTCAGTTCTGTTAAGTTACCCACTACAGAATTCTTAATACGAACATGAATAACGTCGTTGGATTTTACCTGCTAATCTTAGGGCATTAAAAGAAGGCAACAGAAGTTTCACAAGATAATTCAGTAACAGTCGCTCGAATTTTGTTTTAGTTCAAAATCGATGTCATGTCTTCAAACAAAAATTTTAAGAAACTGATGCATGTTAAACTAAAATCCTTATGTATAACTCATTTTTAAATATCATTTGCTTTTATGAACCGCTGGCGGCAAAAGCATACCATACTTAATGAAAATCATTTTGGGATATAAAATTTTAATTTCCAATTTCCTTTTTGCAGGAACCTCGTGGTCGACGTAAACCTGTTGTCTATTATTGGGGCCATGAAACAACTGGAATACGACAGCTCATTCGATGAGTTCTGGAATTTCACAAACGCAGAGTTCAGTGCTGAGAGTGGCTTCCTGACCGCAGTCACTTTCAATGAAGAGGTGGTCAAGCCGCGGCCCTGTCTCATATCGCTGGGTAACATCCACAATTTGGGCGGTACCAGTGTCGAGGAACTGAGTCTTTATAACAACAAGGTCAGCCCCACAAATCTCACGTTTGGACCAATGCCAAAGCTAAGGATACTGCGTCTTGTCCACTGTTCTTTATTGGATTTTCCGGTTGGTACGTATATACGTTTGACAATAATTTTCCTTGAAAGTTCTACATTAATATATCTCTCTGTCTCTCAGTCTTTCTGTTCTACCTCTTATTGACATGTGCATTCTCATAAGCCAACGCATACCAACAAATCAATGCACACCTCCCCATCCCACAAAGTACTGAAAGGCTTGCAGCGAAGAGGAGTACACTTTCGAGATTGTTGCACTTGATGGTTTCCAATTAACTTACCAGGAAACAGTGAAAGATCTCGCCATAATCTTGGGTGAGCATCTAAACTGACAAGAATAAAGTGTTGCAGCATGCGCATGCCTCTCCTCTGCCTGCATGCATTCCAAAGGTTTAGAAAAAATTTTCCACTTGAAAGTAAACAAAAATTAGTCCAGTCTTCAGTCCTGTGAAATCTTTACTACTGTGATTTATCTCAACATGGCACAAATAATTAAACCACCACACAATACGAGGTTGCTATGAATGCTTCTGGAAGATGTGCGTAATATTCAGTTGTATGAGGATGTTAGTCATTCCTGTTCTCAGTTGGATGCGATCAGATAGGCGACACGATTTTCACTTGCTTCTGTGTTTTCATTGCTTTCTTAGTCACTGGTGTCCTAAGTAGCTCTCTTCGCGTATCATATGCCATTCATGATTCCATGACTCGATCGCATTGGATACGTACATTACCTCGGCTGCAGCTGTACATAACACTAAATCATTTCCACTCCTTTCTCAGTTTCAGCTACAGCACCCTGGAACAAACCACCCAACAGCCTGCGTCTCATCCAAAAGCGCTCTGCATTCAAAAGGACATTGAAGCTTTATCTGTTACCACCGGCGCAGCCTCCTACTTGGCATATTCCAGCAGTTTTGTTCGACAATGAACCAGGATTTCGGCCACACTGTAAAGTATTCATGTTTTTCTCGTTCTCATCAATTTTCATTTTCTTTCGTCTATCTCAGCTGCTACAATTACCATATTTGTTCTCCATCTTCATCTCAACAGTCAACCTTTTCTCCACAATTTTTTTTTCTTTTTGTACTGCTGCCATACGTTTCTGTTAAATGTCATTACCCACGTTCTACATGAACGGAAGGGATTGTTAATAACGCAGATATTTCTTAAAATCCATATATGCATTATTATATATAGTGTCATTGTATAATTATTAATAACGTTACTACCTGCAGTATTTCATTACAGTTATCATTGTACAGGGGTGTACAAAAATATGGGAAAACCGAAAATGCAACACACTACCACGACTAATACATTGCAGGAAATCCATTGGCTTTCAAAACAGCTTTCATTCCTCTCGGAATGGGTAAATAAAGGACCTGCGTGCTTTTCAAGGGGATTTTATACTATTCTGCCTGCAAAATAGGGGCAAGTTTTGGTAACGGTGATGGAGGTAAACAGCGATGCGCACACTTCTCTCCAGAGTAGACCACAAAGGCTCACTAATATTGAGATCTGGTGACAGCAGTGACTAAAGGTGATGCGACACTGCATCCTCATGTTCACAAAACTTGTCCTGGACGATGCGGATCGTGTGAACGGGGATATTGTCGTCTTGGAACGTCTCATCACCAATGGGGAACGCCGGCCGAAGTGGCCGTGCGGTTAAAGGCGCTGCAGTCTGGAACCGCAAGACCGCTACGGTCGCAGGTTCGAATCCTGCCTCGGGCATGGATATTTGTGATGTCCTTAGGTTAGTTAGGTTTAACTAGTTCTAAGTTCTAGAGGACTAATGACCTCAGCAGTTGAGTCCCATAGTGCTCAGAGCCATTTGAACCATTTGAACCAATGGGGAACAAACATTGTTCTATGGGACTGACCTGGTAAACCAAAATACTCACATAAACCTTGGCAGTAACTGCTTTGCAGAGTAACTATGGGGCGCATGGAATACCACGATATTGCTTTCCAAATCATCACCGAACCCCCACCATGTTTCACTCTTGGGACGTAAACTCGGTCAGAAATTGGAAACAGAGTGAAACAAGACTTATACGACCAAATGACTTTCTTCCATTGCTTCATAGTTCATCACTCAACAGACTCATTCGTCGGCGTTATGACTTAACGGATAATATTGTTCCGCTTTCCGTGTATGCGGTATAAATCTTAGATACGATGCCTCTCGAAACACCAAACGCTTTGGGTACATTGATTAAGGAAGCATCCACCATACGAGCGCCAACGCGCTGCCCACGTTCGAATTCATTTAGTTCCGCCATAACCCACTCACAACTGCACAGAACACTATTCTGACCACGACTGACTGTATTGAGCGCATTGCAAGGTTGCCGTTCGTGGTCAGATACAACAGCGTACCCTGCAGGCTTAGCTCGCATCTGCATATATGCTCAAGCACGCTTTTCTCGCGGTGTTTCCATATCTTGCCCCAACCACTTTATATTATACCTCACTAGCGACGTCTGATTAGACGTAAAGGAGGCCTGGAGGCCCTAATCTTCCCAATTGAAATAAAGCAGTGAATAAATTAATAAATAACCCAGTACGTTGTCCTCGATGGTGAGTGTTCATCGGAGGTGAGGGTATCATCTGGAGTGCCCCAGGGAAGTGTGGTAGGTCCGCTGTTGTTTTCTATCTACATAAATGATCTTTTGGGTAGGGTGGATAGCAATGTGCGGATGTTTGCTGATGATGCTGTGGTTTACGGGAAGGTGTCGTCGTTGAGTGACGGTAGGAGGATACAAGATGACTTGGACAGGATTTGTGATTGGTGTAAAGAATGACAGCTAACTCTAAATATAGATAAATGTAAATTAATCCAGATGAATAGGAAAAAGAATCCTGTAATGTCTGAATACTCCATTAGTAGTATAGCGCTCGACACAGTCACGTCGATTAAATATTTGGGCGTAACATTGCAGAGCGATATGAAGTGGGACAAGCATGTAATGGCAGTTGTGGGGAAGGCGGATAGTCGTCTTCGGTTCATTGGTAGAAATTTGGGAAGATGTAGTTCATCTGTAAAGGAGGCCGCTTATAAAACACTAATACGACCTATTCTTGAGTACTGCTCGAGCGTTTGGGATCCCTATCAGGTCGGATTGAGGGAGGACATAGAAGCAATCCAGAGGCGGGCTGCTATATTTGTTACTGGTAGGTTTGATCATCACGCGAGTGTTATAGAAATGCTTCAGGAACTCGGGTGGGAGTCTCTAGAGGAAAGGAGGCGTTCTTTCCGTGAATCGCTACTGACGAAATTTAGAGAACAAGCATTTGAGGCTGACTGCAGTACAATTTTACTGCCGCCAACTTACATTTCGCGGAAAGACACAAAGATAAGATAAGAGAGATTAGGGCTCGTACAGAGGCATATAGGCAGTCATTTTTCCCTCGTTCTGTTTGGGAGTGGAACAGGGAGAGAAGATGCTAGTTGTGGTACGAGGTACCCTCCACCACGCACCGTATGGTGGATTGCGGAGTATGTATGTAGATGTAGAAATAAGGCTTCTTTCAAACTACTCCCTCAATAGCGATTATTCAGTTAATATTGTCTTGAACATATCTCGGAAGCCCTCAGAATAACTGTCCAGTCTGTTCTGAGTTTCCAAAAAATTTATTGCGACTCTGAATCAGTGTAAAAAATAACTGTTGTAAATGTAATTTATGGTTCAGTTTCTGTAGCTTTATGGCCTCCTTTTCGATTGGCAGTCTGTAACGAAACCCGAAATTTATGCGTTTTTCACTGGATTATGACACAAGTCTGCAAATAGAATACGTACTGCTTCGTGACACGTATCTCCTTCTTCACGTAAGATCATGCAATTTTAACACCCGTCGTCATCGAACTAGTAATCGAACGCCTCAGTTGCACCTCGTACGTATCGGTTACTCAAGATGGTGTCAAAATTTTTAATACTTTTGTATTTCGGTTAATTGTTGTACCTTCAAAAAGGAGTTGAATCTTAAATGTAGGGATCGAACAATAACAGTAAGTAATGAAAGACATACACAAAGATGGTCTTTGCTCGTTGACTTCCAGTGTAAAAATGTATTTCAATCCCTGACACAAGAGACTTTTCCCAACGTCCTATCTATCAGACGTAAGATATTACTCCCACGCAAAAACTTCCCAACGCTAATGATATATCCGTTACAAACTGTTAACTGTTTAAGTTCAGATCCTATAGACTATGTATGTGTGTGTGTGTCTATGCTCGACGGCATCTACAAACATTGCAGTCGTCGATATGCTTCTTCACGAAAAGTGAATTTACGAAACGAAGCTGTACTATAAACCAGTGACGCCAATGTACGGTACACAAGCTCAGTCAGCGCGAGAAGGCAAGAGGGCTTTTAGCTCTGTTTCTAACGGAGATTTGGTTTGTTGTAATGTTTGCGGGAGTGACAACGACTTGTTCTTCACTAACATTCCATAAAACGGGTAGAGAAAATTGCTGTTAAAGTCTTCACGCACACATAAGCAGCGTACACAAAACTGTAAGCAACAAAAAACTAAAGAGAAAAATCATTTCCGAAGAAGAAGAAGGAGGAGGAGGAGAAGGAGGAAATAACAAACGCCACAATTTAAAAAAAAATGTGTTGTGGCTGATCTCTAACAGAAAATGTTTGGCCGACTCTATCCTATGATAACTAAGTTTCTCCCACCATCATTTTAGGAATAACTCATGACCCTAAACAAAATATATTTTGCTCAATAATCACCACGTTGCCACCTAAAATGGAGGAAACCAGTAAACCGCCGATTGTTTAAATACTCGAGCTTTCATGTGTAAAACTGCAATAATCTTCTAGTTGCTTTACAAATGAGTTAACGAGTCCAATATTTGACATTAAGCAGGTAAGAGAAAAAATGTTCAGAAACTGTTCACAATTATGTTTAAAGTTTGTTGGAAGTCGCTAACACTGGATGAGCATAGTCTTAGATATTTGCTCTCCGTTTTAAGCAGAAGCTAGTCTTTCGTGCATCACAAGAAACGAGGGTCATTCAATAATTAAAGAGACACATTGGTCTGGAGAAAAAAGCGTTTATTTTTAAAAACCAATACTTTTTCTACTTTTCAACATAATCCCCTTGAACATTTATGAACTTGTTCCAACGGGCTAGAAGCTTTTGTATTCCGGCTGGAAAGAACTCTTTATCTTGACATTGGAACCAATTTACCACAAACTTTTTCACGTCTTCGTTGTCCAGGAACCTCTTCCCACATAATGCCTTTCACAAATGAAAATCACTAGGTGCTAAATCAGAACTGTAAGGGGATGAGGCAGTACTTCCCAGCCAATTTTGTCGATGGTTTCACGGGTTAGTTGAGCAATATGAGGACGTGCGTTATCTTGCTGGAGAATCACACCTCTCCTCTGAGATCCACGACGTCTCTCTCTCATGGCTGGCTTCACCTTGTTTAAAAGTAAATCCAAGTAGTACTGGCTATTCATTCCACGCTGTTCTTCGAGATAATCACAAAAAACTGGACCTCCAGCATGCCAAAACCTCGTCAGCATGACTTTTCCCGCTGATGCTTGGGTTTTGAATTTTTTTCGTGACAGGTGAGTTGGGGTGCTTCCGCTCCATGCTTTGTCTTTTTGATTCTGGCTCATAATAGTGAACCCAAGTTTCATCACAAGTTAAAATTTTGTTGAGAAAGTGCTCACCTTCACTTTCATAACTTTCCGTAAGCTCTGTGCACACTCTCAACGTTGTTTCCTTGTGTAGCCGCGTCTGCTCCTTTGGGACCCATCTTGCACATGTTTTGCGGTACTTCATCTTGTTAAAGATAATGTTATGAACTATACCAGTACTAACTTGAACCTTATCAACTATCATTTCCACAGTCATACGGCGGTCGGCACGAATGATATCATCAATTCGACTTTCAAGTGAGGGAGTTGAAACTGCAACTGGTCGGCCAGAACGGTGTTGGTCAGTCACTGAGTCGCGACCATTTTTGAACTTCTCTACCCACTTGTAAAAATTTTCACAACTCATACATCCTTCACGACCAACTTTAGACAGCCTACAGTATATATTCACTGGTTTCTGGCCTTCAACAAGTAAAAAACGAACAACAGAACGTTGTTCAACTAATGTGGACGTTTCAAGCGGACTCGCCATCTTGAAATGTATTTTCGAGGTTATAATTAAAACAAGATTGATACATCAGCTGATCAGGGATCATCCCAGCGATGCCAACTCCAAGCCATAAAAGTACCAAACTTGCCCTACCAACAGTCTTTTCCCCAGACCAATTTGTCTCTTTAATTATTGAATGACCCTCGTATATGACGTCATATCTTCTAAAATATGTGTCGTACAATGATATAAATTTGAAGGTACTTTCAGTGGTATATGTAAATATTGTCTGCAAAATGTGGTACGAATAGTGTTAGCCACAGAGGAGTAATAAATTAAAACGTCATGCTTGATGGTAAAGTTCGACTGCATGAACAGCGAGACTGCCGGAAGCGATAAGCGTTATTCTTTTCGTCATTCTGTGGGGATGTCAGAGAGAAAAGTTTCATAAAGATTTGAAATTACCCGTATGTGTAAGTTTCGTTGCGAGTAGATAAGCGCCCTCATTCTTAAATGCTGGATGATATAGTCTGGGTCTTTTGCGTGTGGTGGCTTACACTGCATCAAGAAATATACACCGAAGTTACAAAAGTGATGGTATACCACCAAATATAGTGTCAGGTCTCCTTTTGCCCTGCGTAGTGCAGCATCTCGACGTGGAATGGACTCAATAAGTCGTTGGAAGTCCCCTGCAACAATATTGAGCAATGTAGCCTCAATAGGCGTTCGTAATTGCGAACGTCTTGACGGTGCAGGGTTTTGTGCATGAACTGATCTCTCTTTCATAAACGTTCGATGGGATTCATGCTGGGCCATCTGGGTGGGAAAATCATTCGCTCGAATTGCCCAGAATGTTCTCCAAACCAATCGCAAACAAATGGTTGTTTGAGAAAATGAAGTTCATGAATATCTGCAAATGTTTTCGAAGTAGGCGAAGATAACCACTTCCAGCCAGTGGTCAGTGTAATTGGACGAGAGGACCCAGTCCATTCCATGTAAACACAGACCACACTATCATGGAACTACCACCAGTGTGCGCAGTGCCTTGTTGACAACTTGGCTCCGTGGCTTTGTGGGGTCTGCGACACACGCGAATCCATCAGCTCTTACCAACAGAAATCGGGACTCATCTGACCAGGCCATGGTTATCCAGTCGTCTAGGGTCCAACCGACACGGTCACGAACCCAGAAGAGGCGCTGGAGCCGATGTCGTGCTGATAGCAAAGGCACTCGCGTCGGTCATCTGCTGCCATGGCCCGTTAACACCAAATTTCGCTGTACTGGCCTGATGGCTACTTTCCTCGTACATCCCACATTGACTTCTGCGGTTATTTCAGGTAGTGCTGCTTGTCTTTTAGCACCGACAACTCTACACGAACGCCGCTGCTCTTGGTCTTTCAGGGGAGGCCGTCGGCTACTGCGTTGTCCATGGTGAGAGGTATTCTCGGAACACTCTTAACCCTCTGGATATCGTAGTCCTCAATTCCCTACGGATTTCGGAAATGGAATGTCCCAAGCGTCTAGCTCCAACTACCATTCCGCGATCAAATTCGGTTAATTCCTGTCGTGCGGCCATAAGCACGTAGCACACCTTTTTACATGAATCACCTGAATACAAATGACAGCACTATCAATCGATTTCCCTTTCATACCTTGTGCACGCGATACTACCGCCATCTGCGTATGTGATATCGGTCTCCCACGACTTCTGTCATCTCAGTGTACACAGTTTCTGACTATAATTCATGTCTTAACGTGTTCAATCTTTAACATAAGATTATACCTCTCAACGAGTAGATTATGAGAACATTTTTAATTTTTTAATTCCATGAATAATTATATGAAGTGAAAGGTCCCGAGTTCGAGTCTCGGTCCGGCACACAGTTTTAATCTGCTAGGAAGTTTCATATCAGCACACACTCCGCTGCAGAGTGAAAATCTCATTCTGTAAATTTTATGAAGTACTGAAAATCAAAGTTTTGTTGTCCCTGGAATCTTTTAGATAGGCAACGTGCAACTGAGACTGGATACCACGAACCAGGTTACCCGTTCAATAACAAAGGTATTGCCATATCGTCTTGTGTGTAGTAAAATGAAGTTCGTTTTAATGTGATGCATTGGAAATGATAGGCCACAAGCGTTGCCAGTTTTTGGGTCTTCTCTCCAAAGAAGTCGACGAATACCCCTACACTTACTCTTGTTATGGTAGATTCTTTGATTCTGAATGGTTGGTGGGATGTTCTTCAGAAAGAGATAGTCGATTCTATGGTCTTCATTTGTTCTGTTGCACCGCGACCACTCTGTTTTGGTTCAACTGGTTCAAATGGCTGTGAGCACTATGGGACTTAACTACTGAGGTCATCAGTCCCCTAGAACTTAGAACTACTTAAACCTAACTAACCAAAGGACATCACACACATCCATGCCCGAGGCAGGATTCGAACCTGCGACCGTAGCGGTCGCGCTGTTCCAGACTGTAGCGCCTAGAACCGCTCGGCCATTCCGGCCGGCCCACTCTTTTTCCCACTGAGCAGTCATCTCATGACCGAGATCACAGTGTGTGTAGGATGTCATATTTTGCCATTTTTCGAGTTCCTTTTCATCCACATGACTCGGTACTCAGCCCAATGAAATTTCTGTTCCTGGCCACATTAAATATAGGAGGCTGTCTGCCGGCCGCTGTGATCGAGCTGTTCTAGGCTCCGGAACCACGCGGCTGCTATGGTCGTAGGTTCGAATCCTGCCTCGGGCTTCGATGTGTGTGTTGTCCTTAGGTTAGTTAGGTTTACGTAGTTCTAAGTCTAGGGCACTGATGACTTCAGATGTTAAGTCCCATAGTGCTTAGAGCCATTTGAACCATTTGGATGCTGTCATGATCACCCAGTACATTTTCTCGGTTGGATGTAACTGTGTGTCAGTCTTCAGCGTACTCGGAGAGTCGGGGCAGATTAAATACTTATTCCAATACTTATTCCCTCGATTAACCTCTTCTCATTCCAATGTCCTCAGAATGTCAGACATACTTGCATCAAAAGGTTAATATCACTAAGAAGTGGTTCCCAAACGGACTGCAAGCAAATATGAATGATTATCCTTCGACGTCCCCCTATTTAGATCCATTAGTGGCCGGCCGAAGTGGCCGAGCGGTTAAAGGCGCTGCAGTCTGGAACCGCACGACCGCTACGGTCGCAGGTTCGAATCCTGCCTCGGGCATGGATGTGTGTGATGTCCTTAGGTTAGTTAGGTTTAAGTAGTTCTTAGTTCTAGGGGACTTATGACCACAGCAGTTGAGTCCCATAGTGCTCAGAGCCATTCATTAGTGAAAACTGAAGTTGGGCCGCCTTTGTCTTCTAAAATAAAGTAGAATATTCATTTAAAACATACTGAGGAGCACAAGCGTAATTGCACTCATCTTTAAAACCATTCTCATTCTCATTAATAATATGGGTGGAAAATTATGTACACCAGGCTTGCAAAAAGCATTTAAATTTGCCACACCTGAATATGTAAGGTCAGTTATTACGGATCGTAAGCGGCTTTCTTCATCATCTTTAAGTCACTAATACGAGCCCAGTTCGTTATCAAATAAATGTACTCTACAATGATGAATTGCCTACAATTTTTAAAAATGGCGGACAATGAGCTGGTGTCTGCGGACGCAAAAGGCCGATTCATTATCGCATCACAGTGGCGTGGAACGGCGTTCGCTCCTTAAGCCCCTGATGTCAGTATTATGTCATCATACTGCAGGCAGATTAGTATGGCTGTAGGAAGCACGAATGCGTCTCTGTGGTGTGGTTGCCAGCTTGCTTCACACGTTTGCACTACACTGTGCCTTTCGCTGTGTGCGTCCTCTATTAAAGGGTAGACACAGATGGTCTCTGGTAGCTACGCCACTATGCCATCTGTTTGCAGACGACATTGAGACCATTATCAGTACATCTACTATCCTCCAGGTGGCCTAAGCTGTCATCAAATCGAAATCGACGTAGTTTTTCCAGATGTACAAATTTTTTCCCTGCAGTGTCGATATAGATTGCGGTAGTTATCCAGAGACAGAGAAGCTTGCAGTGCCTGGACTAATTTGGAGCGCTGCATCAAAACTATTTTCGGACTGGAGACCACAACTACAATATCAATGGTAGTCAGGCTAGAGCACGTGTAAAATAAATAAATAAAAATTAAAAATAAATGAATGTTATCGCTATGTAATGAACAACGGACAGCGCTATTTCGTGCTGCTTACTGCACTTATCGAAACATTTCACTATGCACACTCGTAGTATTCCACTCTAACCACATACAAGACCGTGCACCAACACACTTGCCATTTTCTCGCTTAGTAGAATTACTATAGCAGTCGCCATGTTACTAAAGTACTGGCCTAATATGAATCGGACTTGAGGGAAGGTACCAAGCGCGGTGACGAGGTAGAAAAATTTAAGTTATTGCGGATGAACGTGAAAGACAAGCCCTTAACGTTCCTGGGAAAGGAAGAGTCCTATCCTGGGGGACGTTATTGACGAGATCGCTGTTGCTGAAACTGACCATGTAGCGCGTGCCCCGGTATTGCTAGGGCTAGTGCAATGTCAGGAGAATTTTCCGTCCCACGGTTAACAGCACGGCAAGATTTGCGATCTGTTTTACTTTAGTGTTTGTACAAGATCCAGATGGTGCAGCAACTGACACCTCACGATCTGCAGCAACGTTATGAATTTGCTCTTCGATTTCTGGCACGGATCGAAGTTGATGACACGTGGCCGGGGAATGTTCTGTGGAGTGACGAGGCACATTTTATGCTACACGGTGCAGTGAATACACAGAACTGCCGAATTTGGGACGCAATTGAACCACGTGTTGCGCACTAAGAGCCATTGCTCTCGCCATGTGTGAGTGTGTGGTGTGGACTCACAAGCACCTGTATCCTCGGTTCGTACTTCTTCCGAGAGAATACATCCAGAGGGTCTTTCAGGTGAGCCGTGACGTCTGCGCGTTATCGAGACCTCCTTGTACAGCATGTGATTCCTGCTTTGGAAGAGCGCAACTGTGCGGACACTACTTTCTTCACGTAGGATGGGGCAACACTCAACGTCGCTTACCCAGTGGAAGATCCGCTTAAAGCAACCTTCCGCGAACGTCTGCTGTATTATTAGCGTGCAGCTGCACACAGCGACGTAGATTAAATATCTAAGTGTAACACTATAAAGCTTTATGAAATGGAACGAGTACGTAAGGACGGTAGTAGGAAATGCGAATGGTCCACATCGGTTTATTAGGAGAACTCTAGGAAAGTGTGTCTTATTTATAAAGGAGACCGTTTGTAGAACGCTGGTGCGACCCATTCTTGAGTAGTAGTCGATTGTTTGGTATCCCCACCAGGTAAGATTAAAGGAAAACATCGAGGCAATTTAGAAGCGGACTGCTAGTTTTGTTACCGGTAGGATAAAGAGATGGGGCCCCTCCACGCCCGCACCAACGTGGTGACCAAACAAAAAGTTCTACTGTCACCTCCGTCAACATGTTAGTTATCTAGTAAATGGATCACAGTATGCTGGGCTGTGATGTTATCCGTGCGTCTGCGTAAGACTACGCATTAACACGGTCCATCAGGTCATAGCTAGTGGACGAAACGCGAGTGAGGGTAGCGATTTGAAGAGCAGTGGGAAAAAAGTGCCAAGGCTCGTGCCGTGGGAAAAAAAACCACTGCGACTGTGGGATGGGTAGTAAGAGCAGTAGTAGCTTACTAGCTGCGATAGTTCATGCAAGGTTGGATTTGTTAGTATGGGTATCATGCATCATTATCATGGCAAGCGATGGCGATGTATCCCAGTTGCTGCAGCCGCTACATTCCTGGAAGATCAAGATCGTTATACAATAGTGGGAGATCGGCCATAGATCATCTCACTGTGTGGGGGATGTGTGGAGCTTGTCTGCATGCAGTGTACGGTACGGCTTCCCTGCGTGGTGCCAGTTATTCGGCAGTGTATTCCAGCTGGATATCCAGTAATGGCGTCTGATTAACAGGGGCTCACCTGTACCGTTGTGTTTGCGTGTGCTTGGCCATAGATGTTACGTCCTTACAAGTACGCCTTTCGGTCTTTTATGTTTCCTTCTATGGTTGTGATCGTAGTTCCCCAGATTCGGAATAAATGGGTTCTGCGAATGTCTGGAGTTTCTGTTTAGTCTTGTGGTGAGTTTGTGGATTACCTCCGTGAGAGTCTCAAGTCGGTATTCCCGGTGAAGGTCCGCGATGGGTGTGTATCGTGGATCATTGCTTATGATTTATAGTACTTTATTGTGTATGAGCTGCAGACGGCGCAGGCGTGTAGGCGCAGCGTATCCCCAGACGGGAGCTGCGTACGTCATCAGGAGTCGGATAAGTGTCATGTACATGGACCTCGACACCCTTCTGTTCAGTGTGATACGCCTGTTGAGCATAGGGTAGAGCTGTTTGAGCCTCGCGCTAGCTCGGTTGGTCATGTGTTGTATGTGGTCCCCCCCAGAGTAATTTCCGGTCCAGCCAGACACCGAGGTATTTGACTTTCTCACGGAAACGTATTGGGCGTGCATGTAGAGTTATTGGTCTGCAATATCGGTGTTTGCGCAGTTGCTTCGGTCTTCTAGTGAACAGAACGGCTTCGCACTTGTCGACGTTTACTCTAACACGCCATTTCTCCAACCAAGGCTCAGCTACTCTGAGTGCAGTCTGTAGGCGTGACATAATGTTTCATGGTTTCCAATCTTGCGCGAGGATGGCTGTGCCATCCGCGTAGATTGCCATCGTTGTGTTGTGTGTGGTTGGGAGATGGTTTATGTAGAGGTTAAACAGTAAGGGCTCTAGGGTGCTTCCCTGGGGTACTCCCGCGTGTATACCGTGTCGTGTTGATTGTTTTCCCAGCACGTCAGTGTTGAAACTCCTGTCTGTGAGGTATGAGTGTATTAGACGCACCAGCCGGTCGGGGAATTCCGCGTCGCTGAGTTTGCGAATGAGGCCGTTGTGCCATATACGGTCGAAGGCCTTTTCGATGTCCAGGAACACCGCCCCTGTAGCTTTGTTTATGTTGAAGCCATGTGTTATATGTTCAATGACCCGTAAGAGTTGTTGTGTTGTGGAGTGGTGATTCCTGAAGCCGAATTGCTCCGGTCTCAGGATGTCATTTGTTATGCAGTGCCTACTGATGCGTTTGAGACTCACCTTCTCAACAATCTCACTGAGCGAGCTCAGAAGGCTGATGGGTCGGTAATTTTGTGGGAGGCTGTGGTCTTTCCCCAGCTTCCTGAGCATCAGGACCTTGGCCGTCTTCCAAAGGATGGGGAAGTGTTGGTGTTTTAGTATGGCATTCGCTATGTGTGTTAGGTACTCAAGTTGCTTTATCCGTGAACCCCTGGAGGACACGGTTTTGAATGTCATCATGACCAGGGGCTTTCCTAGCAGCGGAATGCATTACACCCCAGGAGACTTCGGCTGTGCTAGCATGTCGTAGGTCGTCGCGCGATGGTTGGGCTAGAATGCGTGTAACCTCTTGGTCAGTAGCAAGTGTGAACACTAGATCTGATGGTACCAGCCCAGATCACGTAAGAAACAGATTGCCCGATCGCTTGGTCTAGCAGGCAACCCTTGTCAGGGAACGGCCACCAGGCGGCAACAGCGTCACACCCTTACTTGTGGCACCAACCACTAGATAGCACTCCGATCTGTGAAATATGTGGCAACATCGTCCGAACGCGTGCAGCTTTCCACCATTTGGCGTCTGTGAAGTACAGCTGTTTCTGACATACCGGTGGTAGTGGATCGAGTCGTCATGCAGAGGGCCTGTGAGTGTATCAACTGTAGAAGGAGTAGACGGACAAATCCTGAACTAAATATGTTCAGATTTTCCGTCAAACATAAAGAAAGGTTACGGGAGTGGATTTTAAATTCAGGTAAACCAATAAATTAGTTACGAGTAGGAATTAATAAAGAGCCCTAAGCATTCGATCCTATCTAAATTTTGTCAATCTTATATTCTGATATAACGTGCCACCCTTCTTGTACAAGAACCATACAATTTTTAAATGAAATCTTTGCTGCGATTTGGACTTTTTAAAACTGTTTATTCACTTCACTATCGTAATTTTGGCTGTAGAGGCATTTTTGTGTGCAATATGAAAACTGAAACCAATATAAGATATGGATAACAAAATGCAAAGCATAGTGTGGTAACATTTGGTAAACAATTTAAGAAGCATTACCTTACAAGACCTTCCCCTTGGTACTTGAAAATGGCTCTAGAGCTGAAATCGCAACAGTGAAATAAATGAATAATAGCCATCATCTAACTGCTAGGTCATCGGTCCCTCTAAATCCTGGTATACAATAGAGCGAACGAAGTGAACGAGTGTAAAACCTCGTTTACACTGCTGCAAAAATGTATTCACATATAATTCGCCGATGTTCACTACCATTCGTTTATACTTGTGAACAAGCGTTTATACTGGAATGAAGGGAGGAGAATAGAAGAGAACGAGCATAACATGCAAACTATAGACGCTGCCTATTTTAATTTTTTTTATCTGTGCGCTAATAATTCTCACACAGCTTTCACTCGAAAACAACACTCCTTATAGTAACAGGTATGCGCGAGTGCGGATATCCCCAGTAATAACTGTGTTGCAGATAAAAGCGTACGTCTGTTGCGAATATTTAGGGGTTATCTTTAAACTGTACAAAGTAAATTTGTAACATAATTATGGTTTGCCGTCTGTGGCCCTTCAAAGTTGACACCGTCAAAATATGCTCGAAAAACACGCTTTCACTTGTATATTACCGCGTTTTCAGCCCCCTTTCAGCAACAATCCAAAATTCATCGTTTTGTGCCACTCTTATATCATTTACGATAAGTTACATGCAAAGTAAAAGAATTTAAATTTGAAATGACTGTCACTGAAATATGTCCAGCCTTAATTCGCATCATAACCGAGTGCGGATTTTGAAAACTTTATAGTGTTAACCTGCACATGGAGACCTTTTTTACCACCATAATCCGTATCAGAAGAGCTGTATAGCAAAGAGGAAATAGACGGCATGGAAGGCGAGTGTAAAACCTTTGCGACTGCAATACAGTCTGCATTTAAACAGTAACTCGCGAGAAATGTTTGTGTGTTACTTTTCATTTATTTCATTTCGCATATGATTGTGAGAAATAAACTTGGTTTGTAGAATTACAGGAGCTAATCTACATTCTTAGATTGAAAACTCGGGAAAAACCACAACCGATCATGAGCTACAGTCAGCAGTGTGACGAATGCATTTCGCGCGCAGCACTCCAGCCGAACGCAAATCAACGTCATTCACGTCACCGAAGATACAGCGTTGCCAATTCCGCGACATGGACAGGTCAGTTAGCATTGTAGCGTCGCCTGCGACATCTGTTGACCGACGGGAAAACTATTTTTACGGTTGCCTGTTCTGTCGTAAGGACGGTCAATCTGTTTCTTACGTGATCTGGGGTACCAGGTTCGGTGTGAATGACGCTGCGAGTGTGCGGGCCATTAGTTCCGCTTTCTCTTCCACTGAATATGCAGGTCCGTCAGGCCCTTGAAGCGGTGGAGTGTATATTTTCTCCCTGGTGAAGTGTCGGGCTAGTTGCCACACGCCAGGTCGTGCGGTGTCCAGCCCTTCGAGTTTTTGGTTCCACTGTTGTGTTCTGCGTGTTTGTATTTTATCGTGTTGATGCCCTGTAGCCTGTTAATGTGCCGTTTGAAGTACTGACGCCTGGTGCGCTGTCATTGTCTCCTGAGGCGATTCCTCATTGAGATAAGGCCCAGGATTTCCTGGGGCAGGGCCGCACTGTGTTGTTGTGAGGTGCGATCAGGTATGGTGCCTGCCATTGCGTCCTGGACGGCGTTAGTGGGGGTTTCTACTGCCTAGTCAATTTGTGCTGTTTCATTAATTTCGTGTGTGGGTGGGATGTGGCTATCGAGCTTTTCCTTGAACAATGTCCAATTCGCACTCCCGTAGTCCAACATCTTGAGTTGTTCCATGTGCTGCAGTGTTTCCTCAATGTATAGTATTACAGGTTGGTGGTTTGAGGGCAGATCGTTTTCAACGGCAACGTTGAGTGTCGATGTAATGCTCTTGATGAGGGCCATGTCTATCACGTCTGGCCTGTGTCCCCTCTGATAGGGAATGTGCGTCGGTTCAGTCGGCGCTAGTATAATGTAGTTTCTGCCTAGTGAATGTTCGTACAGTTTTTTGCCGTTGGTATTTCGTATGCGTGAATTTCATTCGGGGTGTTTTGCGTTCAGATCTCCAGCGACTATTACTCGCGGTGATATGTTGAGTAGTGTGCTGATATCGCGTGTTGAAATGCCTACAGGGCTGTGGTATACCAATATCAGTGTGGTGTAGGCTCCGTTGAACTTGATTCTGACGGCCGTAGCCTCGATTTTTTTCAGTTCAGGGAGCTCTATGTTTGTGTGCTCAATGTCTTTGTGTATGACGATTGCAGTTCCACCTGCCACGGCGTCGCCCGGTCGGTCGGTACGATAGACGCAGTAGCCAGGAAAGTTTAATTGTTTGTGCGGTTTAAGCTTAGTCTCGCTCAATAGCGCGACAAGGATTCCCTTGCGCTCCATGAACGCGGCAAATTCTGCTCTTTAGTTGTGGACCGAGTCTGCATTCCAGAACAGGATCTGTGATAGTGTGTTTTCGTTATGGGCCAGGTGTGGTATATTATTCATGTATGAGTGTGAAAGAGTGTTGTGATGGCAGTGTGTATAACAGCCCAGTATTGCCCGGGTTCGGCGCTCATGATCTGGCTGATGAGTGTAGTGACGGCCGTCAGTACCTTGGTAAGGATTTGAACGGTCGTGTGTCGAGGGAATAGTGTTTCCAGTATTCCCCCAGGTGATGTGCTGGTGTTGGGTGTGGCAGCCTGAGGTGCTGTTGTGGAGATAGCGGCAGCTTGTGCGGGTATTGGTGTGTTGTTAGGAGTGGCATTTGTGTTTATATTTTGTGACAGAGGTTGTGGCACCTGTGTTACTTCTGTGGTGAGGGGGATGGTAGTGTGGCTTACAGTCTCGATGTCTTGTTGACTGTTTTCCTGTGTGTTATTGGTCTGTTGTTGCTGGGTGGCCTGTTGTTGTGATTTCGTGTTCCCCGCTCTGTGTTTACGTGTAGGTCTATTCCTCCTCTGGGCTTGGGGTTCTGGGGGTTCTTGTGTGGGTGTGTTTTCCTGTATAGCGTGCGTTTCTTCGCAGCACGTGACTTCTGGGAGTGGGGTCGTGTTGTTTGGGGGCACAGTTGTTGGTACCGATGCTTGTTGGTTTTCAGGTGTTCTCTGTGGCTGTTGAGTCGCTGTTGCAGCGGTTGTTTCGCGTGTGTGTGAAGGGCGCTGAGGTTCCGCGGCCTGTGCCGTTCCGCCAGGGCGTGCAACCGTGGCAAACGTTACGCCGTTCCTTATTGGGTTCAGCGCTGACCTTTGGGCGTGGAATGTCGTACTGTACCCTGTTCTTGTCTTGTTTACGCTTCAGCGCCTGTTTGTATGCACTGCACCGCCTGAAGTTGGCCGCATGGGGCCCACTGCAGTTGGCACAGCGTCGCTGGTTTGGCTGTGTTTGTGTGCAGGTGTTGGTAGGATAAATCAAGTGCAGGTGTTGGTAGGATAGATCAACGCGCGAGTATTGCGGAGATGCTTCTAGAAATCAAAAGAAAATCCCTGCAGAGAAGATGACGCTCTTTCCGCGGAACACTATTGAGAAATTTAGGAGCAACGTCATCTGAAGCTGACTTCAGAACGATTTTACTGCCAAAGGTAAAATAATGTGAACACCTGTACTTACTTGGGAATGGTTAATTAATAAGCGGTCGGACCCCCATTTGCCCGTACTACAGCTGCGATACTTCTTGAAATACTGGTACATAATTATTGTGTAGTCTACAGTGGAATGCTATGCCACTCTTCGATCAGGACCTCTTCTAACTCCTATAGTGAAGAGGGTGGCGGAAATCTGCTCCGGAGTCTGCGCTCCAATACCGCCCAGAAGGGTACGTTAATGTTAAAGTCCGTGGACTGCGCTGGCCAGGGAAAACACTGCAATTTAGTTACATGCACCTCATATCAAGATTCTACTGTCCTGGCTGTGTGAATGGGTGCATTATCTTCCTGAAATATGTCATCATTGTTGGGGAACAACATTTGAATCATAGGGTACACCTGATTACCTAAAATGTTAACGTAATTGTTGGCTGTAGCACGGCGTTTGAGAGTAATGATCGGACCAGCAGAATACCTTGATATGGCTGCACACACCATCACTCTTCCACCTCCATGGTTCAAATGGCTCTGAGCACTATGGGACTTAACATCTGAGGTCATCAGTCCCCTAGAACTTAGAACTACTTAAACCTAACTAACCTAAGGACATCACACACATCCATGCTCGAGGCAGGATTCGAACCTGCGCCCGTAGCGGTCGCGCGGTTCCAGATTGAAGCGCCTAGAATCGCTGGTCCATGGCGGCCGGCTCCACCTCCATGCTTAACCGTTGGAGTTAAGCAATCAGGATTATAGGCTTCTTTTGGCGTCCTCCAGACGTAAACCGGCCCGAGGTTTGAAATAACGGAAACGTTGACTCGTCGGACCATATGACGTATTTCCACTGCTGAGCTGTCCAGGATTTATGCTCCTGACACCATGTTTTACGCTTCTTTGCGTTGGTTATCGTCACTAATGGTTTCGGTATAGCAGCTCTTCCATGAATATTCCCTTTATGGAGTTCTCGGCGGACAGTGTCGACAAATACGCGGTCATGAAAATAGCTATTGATCTCTAAAATCACTTTAGCTGCCGTAGTTTTCTGTTGTTTTTACACAATTCGTGTTAGTGTACAGCGGTCTCTCTCATTCAGTTTTGATTTGCGCCCACTATTACGTTTACACGATGATGTCTTTCCATGTTTTGTGTAGGTTGCCACGACTTAAACAGTTGCTCTTGAAACATTCAATAAGTTGGCTGTCCTGGTTACTGATGCTCCAGTTAATCGGGCCCCCACAATCTGCCCTCTTTGGAACTTTGTTAGGTCTTTCACTGAACGTCGACCTCGGCCTCTGAATGCAAATACGAAGTGTGAACTACTCGTAAACAACCTGCACTGATGCCCAGTCCGTACTGAACACACACAGTCCAGTGCGACATGTGCCTCACCTGCGTTGTTGACCATCAAACACAACCATCCCATTACTACCACTGTTCACATTATTTTGCCTATCCCCTGTACATTTAGCGTAAGGACAACGAAGATAAAAAGAGATAAGACATTGGATTCGCAGTTGGGAGCATGGCAGTTCATATCCCAGTCAGGCTATCCAGGTTTAGGTTTACCATGTTTTCTAGATCTCTTACGGCAACTGTTGGAGGACGACGATTCAAACCCACGTCTGGCCATCCTGATTTAGGTTTTCCGTGATTTCCCTAAATCGCTTCAAGAAAATGCTGAGATGGTTCCTTTGAAAGGGCACAGCCGACTTTCTTCCCTAATTCTATGAGACCGATGACCTCGCTGTCCGGTCCCTCCCCCAAATCAACCAACCAACCAGCTGCTGGACTGGCCCCTTTGAAAAGTACAGCGTCAGTTTCCTTCCCCATCTTGTGCTCGTTATCTAATGAACTCGTCGTCGATAGGGCATGAAACATTTCCTTCGGTTTTGAGAGCAGAGCAGACGTAATGAACCGAGAAGGAGGTGTAGGGTACAAAAAACCAAAAGAGCTTAATAAACCGAAAATTCCTTATTGAAATTTTTAGAGTTACTGAGTGTAGTAACATTACACATAAGTCTTAGGAGAGCTTCCATTGATAAGACTGTAACGTAAACTGTGGCAGATGCGCACATCAAGATGCCGGCGTTGGAAGAACTGGACCTGGCAGACAACACGCTGTTGACGGTACCGGCGGCCATTGCGGGTATGAAGAAGCTGAAAACGCTGAACCTGTCCAGGTCGCGCGTGCAGCGGCTCGCGGGCCAACTGCCGCATCTTCCGCAGCTGAAGGAACTCACGCTCCGCAACACGTTCCTGTGCTGCCTTCACCAAGAGCAGGACGCCTTCCAGGGGGTCCCGAATCTGGAGTTCCTTGACATCTCGCAGAACCAGCTGACCTCCCTGGGAGCGGCACTGCGTGGACTCCACCAGCTGCAAGTCCTCGACGCCTCAGACAACCAGCTGACCGAATACCCGGAGCTGGAGCTCCAGAGCCAGGCGGCGCTGAGTTTTGCTCACAACCGCCTTAGCACTATACCACACTGCAGCCAGTTTGGAAGTAGCAGCAGCCATCTGGCGTTGGACCTACACGACAACCAAATATCTCACTGGGATGGAGGTCCTAACATCCTGAGGTAATGAGAAATACACATTACTGAAATGAAATGACACTATTTCAGAGATTTTACTGTTCTCTTACATAATGGTTTTATGTAAACACATCAAAAAACGTTTTGCATCACCTCGGTTCCGAGAGTTCCGGAACCAGTACAGAAAACTGGAATAGAGATCAACATAAACATCATTTCTCCCATTTTTACTGTTCATGAAAACCACACATCGGATGTTGTACCAACATACAGCGAGACCTTCAGAGGTGGTGGTCCAGATTGCTGTACACACCGGTACCTCTAATACCCAGTAGCACATCCTCTTACACTGATGCATACCTGTATTCGTCGTGGCATACTATCCACAAGTTCATCAAGGCACTGTTGGTCCAGATTGTCCCACTCCTTAACGGCGATTCGGCGTAGATCCCTCACGGTGGTTGGTGTGTCACGTCGTCCATAAACAGCCCTTCTCAATCTATACCAGGCATGTTCGATGGAGTTCATATCTGGAGAACAGGCTGGCCACTCTAGTCGAGCGATGTCGTTATCCTGAAGGAAGTCATTCACAAGATGTGCAAGATGGGGGCGCGAACTGTCGTCCATGAGGACGAATGCCTCACCAATATGCTGCCGATATGGTTGCACTAACAGTCAGAGGATAGCATTCACGTATCGTACAGCCGTTACGGCGTCTTACATGACCACCAAAGGCGTACATCGGCCCCACATAATGCCACCCAAAAACAGCAGGGAACCTCCATCTTGCTGCACTCGTTGGACAGTGTCTACGGCGTTCAGCCAGACCTGGCTACCTGGTTGAAGGCATATGCGGCACTCATCGGTGAAGAGAATGTGATGCCAATCCTGAGCGGTCCATTCGGCATGTTGTTGGGCCCATCCGTACCGCGCTGCATGGTATCGTGGTTGCAAAGATGGACCTCGCCATGGACGTCGGGAGTGAAGTTGCGCATCATGAAGCCTATTGCGCCAGTTTGAGTCGTAACACGACGTCCTGTGGCTGCATGAAAAGCATTATTCAACGTGGTGATGTTGTTGTCAGGGTTCCTCCGAGCAATAATCTTTAGGTAGCGGTCATCCACTGCAGTAGTAGCCCTTGGGCGGCCTGAGCGAGGCATGTTATCGATAGTTCCTGTCTCTCTGTATCTCCTTCACGTCCGAACGACATCGCTTTTGTTCACTCCGAGACGCCTGGACACTTTCCTTGTTGAGAGCCCTTCCTGGTACAAATAAACAATGCGGACGCGAACGAACCGCGGTATTGACCGTCTAGGAATGGACGAACTACCGACAACACGAGCCGTATACCTCCTTCCTAGTGGAATGACTGGAACTCATCGGCTGTCAGACCCCATCCGTCTAATAGGCGCTGCTCATGCATGGTTATTTATATCTTTGTGCGGGTTTAGTGACATCTCTGAACAGCCAAAGGGACTGTATCTGTGATACAATTTCCACAGTCAACGTCTATCTTCAGGAGTTCTGGGAACCGGAGAGATGCAAAACTTTTTTTGATGTGTGTATATAGACTGAAGCGGCGAGCGAAAACTTACACCACGAGTGCCGAACCTGGGTCTCCCGCGATTCCCAACCTTGATACACGTTTTCACTCCCCTCTTCAATCTACATACATAACATGATATCTGTGTGAGACCAGTAAAGTCTCTGAAATTGTGTCATTTCATTTGTATAAGTACTTACACCTGATGCTCATTTTCGTTCGATGCTGTTCGAGCACATGGAGAGAGTCGGCAATTCTGTTTGTGTTTAAAGGGGAATTTAAAGTTTATTGGCGCGGCAGTGAGAATTTGGATGGAGGAGGGAGGCATGGCAGGGTTATCCGTGCAGTTGTGTGAACCGGTGGTGGCTTAGTTGCTCACGTACCTGCCTAGCAAGCAGGAGACCTGGGTTCGATTCCCAGCCTTGGTACAAGATTTCACTCGCCGCTTCAGTCTATATACATAAAATATATCACTGAGATCGAGTGTCTGCGTTTTGTGTATCGTAAACACCCTGACAGTATGCGATGCGACAAATGTGTTGCCAGCGCTTGATGCTGTCCTTTCACTTGTACGGTAACACTGTGTGTGTACGCCATGAGCAGACTCGAAGCTTCAACTCCACAGAAGTCCTACTGCGATGCTGTGAGACTATGTCATCCGGAAGAAAATGCGTCACACTTTGTGTCTGATTACCTATTGCCTGTCTGTTGTTGGTGCGATAGTATTCACCCATTCTTTGCTAAGTGTTCTGATTGATATCATATCACTTGCGAAACTCAGGTGTCCGGGATGAAGTGTTAGTTTGACTTGTCACATGTAGCCGATAACTTTATGAAGATTTTAATATATGCTATCAGTAAGCTGCTTTTACACTCAGTTATTTATGAATAAGTACCGGGTGGCTATAATTAGAGTGCAGCTACTCACAAAGGTCCGTTGTGGGCTCCACTTATCAAATGGCAACGAAACTTGGTAGATACTCTAATGCGTGAACACGGAGCTGATTTGCACTGAAAAAATTTTTGTTTAAATTTTGGCCACAAGGTGCACTTCTGCCGCTGTGAATCCAAGAAAAACCTATAAAAATGTGTCCCTATATATTGGATTAAGAACAGGACGAAGACAGAAAAGCTCAGACAAGGGGGAAAGGCATAATGTTAATCTTATTATTAACTGCCGCTTACACAATAGGTTCAATATAAGCACCGGAGACGTCGACGAGATGCTGCATCCGTAAAACGACGTGACCAAGAGTTGCTCGCAGCGGTTCTGGTGGACTCTGAGCAACGTGTTACTGTATGCCAGGGGTCTCCAAACTACGGCCCGCGGGCCGAAACCGGCCCGCGAGAGCCGGCAAACCGGCCCGCGTTAGCTGGCCGGACATCCCCGGTATTTGTGGTGGTACCTATACTGCCAACAATTGAGTTTCGAGGCCTATCGCAACCAATACACCTGACATTGGCTCTGATACTCGCTACAAGACTACATAACTAAAATTACTGTTGCGCCGCTTGAAATAACAATGCGTTGACATACTCTACCTCTGTTACGTCTTGCAGTAATAGTGTTGCTAAAAATGATTTTGAGATTTCGTTAACTTTGCAGGACGCTTTCGTGAAGAATGTGCAGTGACATACTTTTTTGTCGGTGAAATTCGCCAGAATAAAATACGCCAGAATTTCGGTTAGGTACGTCCAACAATCAAAATTATGTAATTAAATAAAAATCGTAGTTCGTTTCAGTGCTAGCTATTCCCACAACCTTAGATTTTTGCGATTTGATCTTTCCTTTAGCCTTACATTAAGCTGATCATGGAGTGCTAGGGTGCTTTAATACCACTAGGTAGATCTTGGCCGTTATGATTTCGTGGAGGAGTAAATGTGGCCCGTGGACTAAAAAGTTTGGAGACCCCTGCTGTATATTGGCTTTCAGATCAGGTAGAGACCGAATGTGTCGCTGTAAACACGTTGTTTTAGATACTCCTAGAGCCAAAAGTCACTTGGATTCAGTTCAGGTGACCTTGTAGGCTCTGCACCTGGAAATTCTCTAGAGATAACACGTTCGTGGGAGGTTGCATTAAGCAGGTCTTTCACTGGGCGAGCGACGTGAGGCGTTGCCCCATCCTACGTGAAAACAGTGGTTTCCACACAGTTGCGCTCTTTCAAGGCAGGAATCACATACCGTACAAGGAGACTTCGATAACGTGCAGACGTCACGGTTCACCTGACAGGGAATTTGTGTGTATTCTCTTGAAAGAGGAGCGGACCGAGAATATAGGTGCTTGTGAATCCACACCTTACAGTCCCATATGGCGAGTGTAATGACCCTCGGTGCACAACGCCTGGTTTAGTTGCACCCCAAATTCGGCAGTTTTGTGTATTCACTGCACTCTGTGGTGTAAAATGTGTCTCGTCACTCCACAGAATATTGTCCAACCACATAATAACTTAGATCTGTGCCAGAAATCGAAGACCGAATTCAGAACGTTGCTGCTGAGGTTTCAGTTGCTGCAGCGTCTGAATCTTGTGCGGACATCAAAGTGAAACGGACCGCAAAACTTCCCGTACTGTTAACCATGGGATGAACAATTCTCGAGCACTACCTGGGGCAGGTGCTGCATGGTCAGTTATAGCAACAGCGACCTCGTCAACAACTTCCACCAGGATAGGGCGCCTTCCTGTTCCAGGTGTCACACCAAGCTCATCCGTGTTTTCGAATTTCATATCATCTGCTTTAAACATTTTAATGGCATTGGGTCTCTCCTCAAGCCTTTCAGTCGGCGATACTCTCTCAGTGCAGCAATGTAAATGCTACGGTTTACATAAAACAGTTTCACTAACAGCGCACTGTCTCTCTTCTCGATAGTCATATTGTTCACTAACGTTATGTCTTGTCCAATAACAGCGTGGATGTCATACCGTTGTACCAACAGTGTACAGATTTGCACATGGTGACCAAAACTGTAACAAATTTTTTTCCAGCGCAACTCGATTTCCCGTTAACGTGCCAGGTGCCGGGCTAGCAGTGTATTTAACACTAAATTCTTTTAGAATTTTCATATGTAAATGATGCTCTAAGCCCCCCCCCCCTATTCGAACTTCGACTTTTGCTGTTGCACATGGATTAAGAAGAAACGCGAACTGACTGTAATCGACCCTGCAAGTGGAGTAGAAAAGAATTTGGCACCTTCAATAATTTAATTTGATAGAAATTAATTAAATAAAGGAAAGTTTCATTAACGTAGTGGGAAATGAAAGGGTTGCTCTACCGATTAACAGAATGAAAGTTCTGTCCAAAATAACAATTTGATTTATTATGACTAAACTCAAAATAATAAACAAAACACATGAAACATTTACAATACATCAAATTGGATACTCAAATAAATGCTGTGAAGGTGAAGTTGTCCATAAACTAGATTGTGACATTTATGACGAAGTGGTATGTGGAGCCAATTCCTTGCAGCTCAAATCTTAAGAGAAACACACAGCCAATCCAATATTAATTGCTTCTACAGTAGTGAGAAGTCAGACAATGAACACCCAAGACAGAACAAAGTTAGAAAAGACGAACAGGAGCGCTCTGCTGAGCTCTGATTATCACCTAGCAACATTCCCTAAGCTGCCGATGCTGCGGACATACATTACCAAGCTGTCTTCTTAACTGCAAGAACACGACCTGGCGCACCGAAGGCGATGGCTGGTTGCTTCGACGTCCCGTCTTAGTAATGATAATGTCGCGAGTATGTCGTTGTTGTGGTCTTCAGTCCTGAGACTGGTTTGATGCAGCTCTCCATGCTACTCTATCCTGTGCAAGCTTCTTCATCTCTGCAGCCTACATCCTTCTGAATCTGCTTAGTGTATTCATCTCTTGGTCTCCCTCTACGATTTTTACCCTCCACGCTGCCCTCCAATACTAAATTGGTGATCCCTCGATGTCTCAGAACATGTCCTACCAACCGATCCCTTCTTCTAGTCAAGGTGTGCCACAAACTCCTCTTCTCCCCAATTCTATTCAATACTTCCTCATTAGTTATGTGATCTACCCATCTAATCTTCAGCGTTCTTCTGTAGCACCACATTTCGAAAGCTTCTATTCTCTTCTTGTCTAAACTATTTATCTCCACGTTTCACTTCCATACATGGCTACACTCCATACAAATACTTTCAGAAACGACTTCCTGACACTTTATTAAATCTACACTCGATGTTAACAAATTTTTCTTCTTTAGAAACGCTTTCCTTGCCATTGCCAGTCTACATTTTATATCCTCTCTACTTCGACCATCATCAGTTATTTTTCTCCCCAAATAGCAAAACTCCTTTACTACTTTAAGTAGTATAGCCCGAAACAAATTATCCTAGTCTTGTTGTTCCAGACTAAAGACTTCCTAGCAATACAAATGAGCCTCTGAGAGAGACGAAGAAGGCCCGGCACACAATCACTGAAGGTACAGTGATTGATTTTAACAAGCGAAGTCACACAGTAGCTCCGATACAGTCAACTTTAGCCAAAACTGCTCAAGACAGACAACATAGGCCGCTTGTACGCAGAACCCTCAATTGCCAACTGTACTCGGAAAGTTACGTTGAAGTCGAAACTTCAGCAACTTCGTCAAACAGTTACAACTAAATAAAAGTATATTAGACAGCCAACGAAAGGCAGGCTGTCCAGAGCAGCGAGAGCTCAGACTTGTAACCTACTCCGACCGAAAGGCGAGCGCCGACTCTCTTCAAGAGCACCCGTACAAGCCGAACCCAGAACATTCCCGCCTCCACGACAGTGGTCGTGGTTAAACGTTCCAATCAGCAACTCGAAAACCGGGGGAAAATTCCCCTCTGTTGCCGACGCAGTACTACTCAACCAATGGAGATACTTGGCGCCAATTTCTGCGCCGATTTTGCTATGTCACGGAGCTATTCCCTGAGCAAGCCAATCACAGTTATGATTTTGTAGAAAACACGGGAATCTGCCCGCCAAGACTGCCTGGGAACGCAAGTCTTTCCCACGCCTCGCTGGTAGCCCGCCAGAAACGGTTTTCACTAAGTTTTGCGAAGTAACGGAATCTCTAGCCCAGCCGCTCCTTCTGGCCGCTCTGGGGGTGTCGCCGCAGCTCTTATGACAATGTCGGCGTCTGGAAAGCATCCACTCGACTCCCTCACACCCGTCGGCTTAACCCTTTCAAGAAACAGCAGAACCCGCCTGTCACCGGGCCACCCGGGTGACGAGAGACGCTGCGTGGGAAGTCCGCGTGTGAAGGAATAGCGACTTCTCACTGCATGCAATTAGAGAGGAAAATCGAATTACTCAGAGTAAGATAGAAATATGAGATAGGGCTCATGCCACCTCTCAAACGTACTAGTATGTCTACCAAGTTTCACTACCATATGATAGTTACAGCTCACACTGGACTTCTGTGAGTAACTAAAGTTTAATTACAGCTACCTGGTACTATGGCCGCGTGGGGTAGCCGCGCGGTCTTGGGCGTCTTATCACGTTCCGCGCAGCTCCTCCCCCTCCCTCCCCTCCTCGTTGGGGGTTCGGGTCCATCCTCGGGCATGGCTGTGTATGTTTTCCATAGCGTAAGTTTTTAGTTTAAGTTAGGTAAGCCACTGCAAATGTGATGGGACCGATGACCTAAGCTGTTTAGTACCATGAGATCACAAATTTACAATTTTTTTACCAGGTCCTATGAGCTTACCAAACACACTTTAACAGTACCTAATGATTCTTCTAAGGCGTATGATAATATACACAACCTGTACAGCATAAGTATAGAATGTATGGAACCCAGGAAGTTAATTTGCACAGCGAGAGCAGGCACAACTGTGACAAGAGCACAAGCGAAAATGTTTCGTCAAAAATGTTAGAAAGAATACTTCAGTAAGTCTCAGAGAAATGAACAGAAATTTGAAAGCTGCTAGGATGAATGAGAGAACTCATCCGTTAGCACATGTAAGTGACATAGCAGTACTATCAGAGTGCAAGGCTGGATTGAAGAAGCCGATAAGAGAGCTAGTGGAAAAGGCGCGCAAAATTTTCCTGAAAATCTACTGACGACTAAAGAAACGTACTTTCTAGAGGAGTGGGATACAGAACATCGTTTCTGCTTAAGAACCGAATGGTGCTGCTCAAAAGGAGGGAGTTTGAAGTTATACTTAGTATCTACATACAACAGTATAATCAACAGCAGAGAGTTTTCCAGTCGTATCTCATGATTTCGGTTTTAATAAAAATATTGATGCTTTTGTTCTTCTCTTCTTATATTGCTGATAGAATAATCAGTGTTTTGGAGGGGAAAAGACTGTTTAGCTCTGCGTCTAGCTACAATGACGGCAAAAAAAGAAAAACTCGCGACAGCCAGGAGTTATGCGACATGAACGAAATTTGGTAAGCATGTTTCTACATCTGAGAAATGATTATTCAAATCTCGCACCAGTCGCATAAGAGCGGTTCTAGTAGCACTACTATGAGTATGCAAATCAGGGTGGCTTTAAATACACGCTGTAGTGAGGGTTAGGCACCTTTGAGATTGGACATGGTGAGTTGATGTTAGTCAAGAGTGCCTTTATGGCGACGAAGACGCCATTATAAACACCTGATTGAGTGTGAACGCGGTCGTGTAAGAAGGCTACAAGAAATTGAATTTTCCTTCTGTAGTACTGCAGAAAGGCTTGGCAGGAATGTAGCCACTATACTTGATTGCTGGCAGCGGCGATCATGAGAATGAAGACTGAGCTCCGAATGGCCACGTGACACTACCGAGAGGGAAGAATATCGTGTCCAGCGTACGGCTCTGGCGCATGGTACTGCATTTTCAGGACCAATTCGAGCAGCAGTTGGCACCACAGTGGCACAACGATCTGTTACAAATCGGTTACTTCAAGAACAGCTCCGAGCCAGATTCTAGTGACTGCATTCTAGTGACTGCAAACCACCACCATTTGCGAATTCAATGGAACGGAGCGAGAACTCATTGAAGGACTGGGTGCAGGTCTGTTATGTTTTCTGATGAAAGCCGGTTGTGCCTCGGTTTTAGTGATGGCTGAGTGTTGGTCAGAAGAAGGCCAATTGAGGGCCAGCAACCAATCTGTTTGCGCGCTAGACATACTGGACATACTCCTGGAGTTATCGTATAGGGTGCTATTTCGTATGAGAACAGGAACACTTTCGTAGTTATCCCACGCACCCTGACTGCAAATTTGTTTGTCAGTCTGATGATTTGACCTGTTGCTTCATCAAAAGCGTGGTGTTTTCCATCAGGATAATGCCCTCCCGCACACAGATGTTGTAGCCCAACATGCTCTACAGAGCGTCGGCATAATACCTTGGCCTGGTCAATCATCAGATCTGTCTCCAGTCGAGCACATGTAGGGCATCATCGGACGACATCTCTAACTTCATCCACAACCAGCATTAACTGACCCTATATTGACGAGGACGCGCAGTAGGCATGGAACTCCATCCCACAAACTGACATCCGGCAGCTGTACGAGACAATGAATGAACGTTTGTATCCTTCCATTCAACACTGTGGCTGTTACACCGGTTGGTAATGTACCACATTTCACATTTGCAGTGGCTTACCTCGCGCTTACATTAACATGTGATCGTGCAATGTAAGTAACTTCAATATGTTACCTAGACAAATGTGTTCCCGAAATTTCGTTAATCTTCATTGATTATTTTTCGTGTTGCGATTTCAGTGTAGTTAAAGTCAGGTCTCAGTTGCGTCTAGTTTTGTAGTGGTGTTGCTGAAAGGTGACTCTGTCACGTAGAGTACAGCCTGATGGATTGAAATCAGGCGTGGTATTCCATGTAACTCACACCACGGACGTTTTGTAATCTCCAGACAGGGTCCAGCTTTCCAGTGCCAAAGAACTGTGACTGAGAGAGATGTTGGGACATCAATTCCACTAGTAACGAGAAGGCAGAAGGCACTCCGTCTTCAGGCCACAAGACGCCCATCGGGACCATCCGACCGCCGTGTCATCCTCGGTTGAGGATGCGGATAGGAGGGGCGTGTGGTCAGCACACCGCTCTCCCGGTCGTTATGATGGTTTACTTTCACCGGAGCCGCTACTATTCGGTCGAGTAGCTCCTCAATTGGCACCACGAGGCTGAGTGCACCCCGAAAAATGGCAACAGCGCATGGTGGCTGGATGGTCACCCATCCAAGCGCCGGCCACGCCCGACAACGCCCGACAACGCTTAACTTCGGTGATCTCACGGGAACCGGCGTATCCACTGCGGCAAGGCCGTTGCCACTAGTAACGATGTGTGTAGTGATCCCTTCTCTATGTAGCAGCTAGGTCTGGCATTGACTGCGGCTCGTGACCCGTCCTGTGCTCACGATATGATCCACTAAAGCAGGTTACGGCACCTCGAACAACAGCAATAAAATCCTCCCCGCCCAGTTTCATTTTGACGTGGGCATCTGGACAGTTTCCCGACTACTGGGGAGAAACCATTTTAATCCCTCTCTTGAAACCTAGGAAGGACTATACCCGCCTGAGCAGCTACCGTAGATTTACCCTCAGTAGCTGGGTTAGAAAAACATTGGAGCGCATGATCAGCCTCTGTACTTTTTGGATTTTAGAATCCAGACAGTTCCTTAGTCGCTTTTAGTATAGGTTTAGGAGATATCGATAGATCATCGATAATCTGATCCTCCTGGACGGGAATCTATAAAAGCCTTTCGTATGCAGGTGTCATTTAAATAGGTACTTCCTTCGACCTTGAGAATGGGTATGATACTACGTGGAGGCAAAACATCCTTGGACAGCCTAATGAATGGGACATCCTGAGACGTTTAGCAGTATTCCTACAGTTCTTCTTTATACCATGTTGTTTTAAATACAGAGCCACAGAATCTTGTTTAGTCATCTTGAACAAAAATATAGTCTCCCTCAAAGTAGTTTTAACTGTGGCAATGTTTGTAATTGCTTTTAAAGCCATTATGTCCACGGTAACGGCCTCGGTATAGTGCTCCCTATCCATGGAAGACTTTTCTATTTTTGGCTCGTCTTCTAGGACGTGCCATCTACTATTGACAATTAGGACCGTAAAGGAATGGGCAGTGAAAACTGGTCTTAGATTGCTTGCAAAGATATCTACATGTATTCTTTTTAACCGTTCGTGCTCTATTTTTAATTTCCCCTTTTAAATTTTAAAGGATTTGTAAGGTTGTGAGGTTGATGAAAAATCCACTTGGCACAAAAGGAAAAGTGTTTCAGAACACTTAATACTTTAATATGCGTTACTCACAGGGCTTGTGTAGCAGATAGAACTTGTATGCTTCAGTTGTATCGATCGTTTGCACAATACTAGCTCCATTGTGGGTACTGCCATTAATGCACAGCTTCTGGGGTGAGGATGTCCCAATAAGTGATGCCTGTGGCGGATGGCACATCATGAGCCACCTTTTGTTAGAGTGTATTTTACATTCAAACTAGAGGGTAGAGGCTACGTGGAGACGTCCTCTCTCTTTAAACTAGTATTGAGTAGTTATTAGTCAGCCACACTTACCTGCTGTAATCTCAATAATTATTTTTTATTACATGTGTCTAATCAAATCTTCAGCTAACGTTTTACAAACCAATATGCAGCAAAGATTTACTTTGTGTGTGTGTGGATCTGCACAGAAGAACTTTAAACTACTTTATTTTCGTTACAACCCGCCAGGATAACGCTTCCGGGACGCTAAACCGTGCCGGCCCCAGATCGAATCCGCCCGGCGAATTAAGGGCGAGGGCCGGTATGCTGACCAGTCTGGATGTGGTTTCCAGGCGGTTTCGCACATCCCATTAGGTGAATACCGGGCTGGTATCCATGTCCTGCCTCAGTTACGCGATTCACAAACATTTAGAAAACTTTTGCCCACATGCACATCAGTAACACTACACACAGATGGTTGGGGTCACATACTCCATGTGGATGGTTCAAATAGCTCTGAGCACTATGGGACTCAACATCTTAGGTCGTAAGTCCCCTAGAACTTAGAACTACTTAAACCTAACTAACCTAAGGACATCACACACACCCATGCCCGGGGCAGGATTCGAACCTGCGACCATAGCAGTCCCGCGGTTCCGGACTGCAGCGCCAGAACCGCACGGCCACCGCGGCCGGCCTCCATGTGGAGGGTAGCGGTGTGGCAACAGGGAGGCATCTACTCATCCCTTAAATTAACCATGCTAAATTAGTTAATAACCATATCGACCCTACGCCGATGTGGGACCAAAGCAAAAGAAAATTTTATTTTCAGTAGAGTACAGCTTTTGTTGCAGACATTTAAACGACATTCGTTAAACAATCGTATCACCATCAACACCATCATCGTCTAGTGAGCGAAGTAAGTATAATAGTCTACATGCTTCCAAATGCACATCAATCTACATCAACAGTGAGCACATATATAGATGGCGGCAGTGCCGCTTACACAAGGTTTTTAAGACTGTGCATCGGCGTACGTGTCATTTGTACTCAGTTGATTCATATGAAAAGATTTCCGACGTGATTATTTCCGCACGATGTCAATTAACAGACTTTCAACGCGTAATGGTATTTGTAGCTAGAGGCATGGGACACTCCATTTCTGAAATCGTTAGGAAATTCAGTATACTGTAATCCACGATGTTAAGAGCGTGCCGAGAATACCAGATTTCAGTTAGTACCTCTCACAAACGAAAACGCAGTGGCCGACGGCCTTCACTTAACGACCGAGAGCAGTGACGTTTGCGTAGTCATTAGTAAGAGACAAGCACGTGAAATAACCGTAGAAATCAATATGGGACATACGACGGACGTATACGTTAAGAAAATGCGGCGAATACTGGTGTTAATGGGGTTTGGAAGCAGACGACCGGTGTGATAAAAAGTACCCGGACACCCCCAAAAACATACGTTTTTCATATTAAGTGCATTGTGATGCCACGTACTGCCAGGTACTCCATATCAGCGACCTCAGTAGCCATTAGACATCGTGAGAGAGCAGAATGGGGTGGTCTGCGGAAATCACACACTTTGAAAGTGGTCAGATGATTGGGTGTCACTTGTGTCATACGTATGTACGCGAGATTTCCACACTCCTAAACATCCCTAGGTTCTCTGTTTCCGATGTGACAGTGAAGTGGAAACGTGAAGGGACACGTACAGCACAACAGCGTACAGGCCGACCTTGTTTGTTGACTGACAGAGACCGGCGACAGTTGAAGATGGTCGTAATGTGTAATAGGCAGACATCTATCCAGACCATCACACAGGAATTCCAAACTGCATCAGGATCCATTGCAATTACAAAGACAGTTCGGCGGGAAGTGAGAAAACTTGGATTTCATGGTCGAGCGGCTGCTCATAAGCCACACATCATGCCGGTAAATGCTACACGACGCCTTGCTTGGTGTAAGGAGTGTAAACATTGGACGATTAAACAGTGGAAAAACGTTGTGTGGAGTGACGAGTCACGGTACACAATGTAGGGATCCGACGGCAGGGAGTGGGCATGGCGACCGCCCAGTGAACGTCATCTGCCGGCGTGTGTAGTGCCAACAGTAAAATTCAGAGGTAGTGGTGTTATGATTGTCGTGCTTTTCATCGAGGGGGCTTGCACCCCTTGCTGTTTTGTGTGGCACAGCACAGGCCTACATTGATGTTTTAAGCACCTTTTTGCTTCCCACTATTGAAGAGCAATTCTGGGATGCCGACTGCCTGTTTCAACACGATCGAGCACATGTTCATAATGTAAGGCCTGTGGGGGAGTGGTTACACAACAATAACATCCCTGTAATGGACTGACCTGCACATAGTCTTGACCTGAATGCTATAGAACACCTTTGGGATGTTTTGGAAAGCCGACTTCGTGCCAAGCCTCACCAACCGACATCGATAGCTGTCCTCAGCGCAGCACGCCGTGAACAGTTGGCTACCATTCCCCAAGAAACCTTCCAACACCTGATTGAACGTATGCGAGAGTGGAAGCTGTCATCAAGGTTAAGGGTGGGCCAACAGCATATTGAATTCCAGCATTACCGATGGAGGACGCTACGAATTTGTAAGTCACTTCCAGCCAGGTATCCGGATACTTTCGATCACATAGTGTAAGATTCCTGAGCCGAACGAATTTCAGTGTACCAGAGTGATTTATTGGTAACAAATAACAAAATTATGAAGTAAAATTAATGGTCAGATGGCCTAATTTGTTACTTTCCGAGCATTGGATGGGTGAACACACAACCATATACTAAATTTATGGCTCGACTATTAGTCTTGGGGTCTGATTCTGCAGTGTTGTATTGTGCCTACATGTGTTCTTTTGAATTTTAAAAGCCCATCCTACGTAATATACAACGAATAAATTGCAAAAAAATAAATGTAAAATATTAAATAAGATGTTATAAGAATAGTCCATTAGGACAACGACATATTCTGACAACGGTATAATATTGCCTTGATGGGTAATGAACTCACAACCTGCAGAGCAGATGCCCAATGACATTCGACCTCCAATAGGATCTAAAATTAACGAGCATGGAGCACATGGACAGGGATTGTGAACAGGTGGTGCTAGATAGGATTGTGAGTCGCCCGGAGAGCGTGTTGAGATAGTCCACACATTTGCGATAAACACTGTGACTGGATGGCGCACTGGTTAATGCAGTTGTCTAGTAAGCAGGAGATCCTGGGTCGAGTCCCAGTCCGGCACAAATTTTCACTCATCGTCACTGATTCCACTTAAAATCTCGATGCAGCTGATATTTTCTTCCCTTTCCTCTCTTTTCTCCGCCCTCCACGTTCAATTTACATAGTATATTGTTCAATTTCAATTTTATTGTTCTCAAGAAGCACCATATGGCCTTGCAGGGCTAATATTTTATGCTGTGATACGAATATAATTTGATACAGTATTGTCGTGAGAGCAAGCAGAGTAAACGCAGGCAACGATTAACTTGTGCCAACGGCATTGTATAGCGCACCAGAATGTTAACCTGAACAAATTCCTCTCGTTTAACGTTTCCCCCGAGTCTGTCTCAATGCCGTTTCACCAATAACAAAGTTCAGTATCACAAGTCTTTATTAATTCACAAAGAATACACATTATCAAGTTGCGAAGTGGTGCACTGAAAAGACAATATCCAGTCTAGCTTCACCTGACACTAACATTTTAACAGACATGTGGTTCATGGACTGAACAGCTCTTATCACTTTGCCCGACCAAGAACGGCGACCAAAAGACTCTGGTACATGCTCTGCCTATTTCCTCCACAACTACCTCATGTGTAGGACCTGTGTAGTCAAAAGAGTAATTGCGAGCCTGACCACCATTCCACATACAATTCGTAAAAGTTTTCAAATATTCTAAATAAGTAAAATATACATTTTTGAACAGTAATAAGTGAATATAATTTCTTTTTTGTTACACATTGTTAAATAGTAATAGAAAATTGCAAATTATATTCTGCACAAACCGGAACAACAAATGCTAACTAGCAGACCATCGTTTTTTTTTCTTTTGCCTGTCGCGCACTTGGCTATTTAGCTATCTTCCGTATAGCACTGCAGTCAACCTCAAACAAGATTACTCACTGCAGTCAGAAATAAAGCCTGGAAACGTCGACTGCGATTTGGCCCTTGAGTTAGCATGATCTAAACAACCACTCTCTGTCACTTTTTTATTTCCTCCACTGTCCTCTATGGTGACGAGCAGCAACTTGCATAAATTACGTTGATCCTCTACAAGTGTCATATTATACAGGATGTCTCAGGAGGAATGGTCAGTATTCAAGGATGTGACAGGAACGATAATTCGAAACAAAAAACTGAAAAAAATCAAGTAAACATGGGCTCTAAAATGTGTACCTTAAGAGCTGTGGCCACTCTTTCATCTTCGCTAGTATGTAACTGATCTCTTCTACTGAACGAGCGCTCATAACTCTTAAGGCGTACACTTTAGACCCCATGTTTACTGCACTTTTTTGCTTCGAATGATCGTTCCCATTACATGCCTGAACACTGACCATTTGTCCCCACGACAACCTTTATAAAAGTAGTCTCGGACGGCTGTGCACAGCAAGTTGTTTTGAGAATAGTTTCTGGTGGTCGGTATTTAAAATTTTTGAATATTATTCTTTATTTGACCCATATATCATACGACAATAGTCGAGCAGAGATCACTCAAAGGATTGGGAAAATCAAGAGCAAATAATTTCCATTTGCTATTCAAGCCCTGTTTAAGATACCTTGTCTTCAAATCTGCCACTTTTGCAACAAAAGTGAAGGCGATACCCCACCGATTCTTTACATTTTATAATTGTTTCCCTCATTCTCAGTTCAGGCAAATTAAGACCAAAGCTTGGGCGGTTGAAAACGACACATAATGAATTCTCAGTCGAAAATCTAAAACCATTTTATCTGCCTATTCCCCCATCTTACGTCACTTAAAGATGGCATGCACTACTTGCAATACTGGAAGACGAACATGGAGATGACGGAGATATGGACGCGGTAACTTACCGTAATATTGCTGTCACACTTAATCCACTAGCGTCCAGCTTTACAGTAATGGTAGGCATGACAGGACTGCAGTTGTACTCATTTTTTGGACAACGATGGAATTATCTAATCTTGTTATACTTGCTTAAGGGTCGTTGAACATCTTTCATTCCGGTGTTTCAGTTTAAGAAGCAGTCCACTACCGGGAAAATTGGCAATTGAACTTTAAACATTATTTCTGCACTTTGAAACTCATCACACAATGGATTTATTAAGTATGACTATTAAAATATTTTTTATTTAAGCTCAAAAACAGTGTAATTTACTTAAATTTATATAATATTATTTGTGTCACAGGGGCAGAAGCAAATTTTTCAGCTTTACATAAAAATAAGGCTAAGATTATTGAGGGAGCACTTTTATGTCATTTATTTATGTCTATTGCTGTTGTAATATGTCTACTGGGGTTGTAATTTTTCTCACAAAACAATGTTTTGGTGGCAGCGGGACTGTGAGAGAAAATTATATCGGCCAAAATTGTTCCATTTCAGTGAAGAAGGAAAGGGACCGATGGTCTTTGTAGTCTGGTCCCTTCAACCCCCACAAACCAACCAGAGAAGAAGGAAACAGGGAAATATGAAAGAGGAACCATTTATTCTGCCATAAAAAAATGATCTGCTTCTGTCTTAATGGGATGAAAACTCTGCTGTTTCTGCAACACATAAAATGCAACTGATGTGAACCCAGTAACTAACGTTAAAAATATTTTCAGCAGTCGAGCAAACGCAATGAAGTTCCTCGACGCTCCATCCTTGCAGACTACATGTACATGCGTGGAACTGATTGAACGGATCAAAATTAAATAATTGGAGTAAACTGTAAAGCATTAGCACGTACACAGTGCAAGAAATATAATATGGAACTGTATATTGAGTGTTTTGCTGCTTGTCATACAAAGTAATTTGTTGTTTTTGTTTTTTATTTGTAATTTGTTCACGTTGAATCTATTTCTTTCAGAACAAAAACGTGTAAAATTTTTATATGAACGTATGTTTTGCTCTTAGCAGTGTTAAGCGTTACATATATGGCGCGGTATATTATATTAATACTAGAAAAATGAAAATAGCTTTTCCACTTTACGTGTTTCTTTTCGAGTGTAATAGGCAAGTTAAAAGTAATAAATGTAAAAAAAAAAGACCAAGAAAAATAATTCGCGCTCTAGTGGGTTAAAACACTACATTGAGGGTCACTGTTCTCTTGTTCAAAACGATAGGACAGGGGATTGCCAACTACACTCCTGGAAATTGAAATAAGAACACCGTAAATTCATTGTCCCAGGAAGGGGAAACTTTATTGACACATTCCTGGGGTCAGATACATCACATGATCACACTGACAGAACCACAGGCACATAGACACAGGCAACAGAGCATGCACAATGTCGGCACTAGTACAGTGTATATCCACCTTTCGCAGCAATGCAGGCTGCTATTCTCCCATGGAGACGATCGTAGAGATGCTGGATGTAGTCCTGTGGAATGGCTTGCCATGCCATTTCCACCTGGCGCCTCAGTTGGACCAGCGTTCGTGCTGGACGTGCAGACCGCGTGAGACGACGCTTCATCCAGTCCCAAACATGCTCAATGGGGGACAGATCCGGAGATCTTGCTGGCCAGGGTAGTTGACTCACACCTTCTAGAGCACGTTGGGTGGCACGGGATACATGCGGACGTGCATTGTCCTGTTGGAACAGCAAGTTCCCTTGCCGGTCTAGGAATGGTTGAACGATGGGTTCGATGACGGTTTGGATGTACCGTGCACTATTCAGTGTCCCCTCGACGATCACCAGTGGTGTACGGCCAGTGTAGGAGATCGCTCCCCACACCATGATGCCGGGTGTTGGCCCTGTGTGCCTCGGTCGTATGCAGTCCTGATTGTGGCGCTCACCTGCACGGCGCCAAACACGCATACGACCATCATTGGCACCAAGGCAGAAGCGACTCTCATCGCTGAAGACGACACGTCTCCATTCGTCCCTCCATTCACGCCTGTCGCGACACCACTGGAGGCGGGCTGCACGATGTTGGGGCGTGAGCGGAAGACGGCCTAACGGTGCGCGGGACCGTAGCCCAGCTTCATGGAGACGGTTGCGAATTATCCTCGACGATACCCCAGGAGCAACAGTGTCCCTAATTTGCTGGGAAGTGGCGGTGCGGTCCCCTACGGCACTGCGTAGGATCCTACGGTCTTGGCGTGCATCCGTGCGTCGCTGCGGTCCGGTCCCAGGTCGACGGGCACGTGCACCTTCCGCCGACCACTGGCGACAACATCGATGTACTGTGGAGACCTCACGCCCCACGTGTTGAGCAATTTGGCGGTACGTCTACCCGGCCTCCCGCATGCCCACTATACGCCCTCGCTCAAAGTCCGTCAACTGCACATACGGTTCACGTCCACGCTGTCGCGGCATGCTAGCAGTGTTAAAGACTGCGATGGAGCTCCGTAAGCCACGGCAAACTGGCTGACACTGACGGCGGCGGTGCACAATTGCTGCGCAGCTAGCGCCATTCGACGGCCAACACCGCGGTTCCTGGTGTGTCCGCTGTGCCGTGCGTGTGATCATTGCTTGTACAGCCCTCTCGCAGTGTCCGGAGCAAGTATGGTGGGTCTGACACACCGGTGTCAATGTATTCTTTTTTCCATTTCCAGGAGTGTATATATTCGTCACAACATGGGGAAAGGTAAGACCGTTGTGCTCAATACAAGTCTTACCATCAGGAGACGGTGCTGGCGACCTCATTAAAATGGTATGCTGTTGCATTATAATGAACAGAATGCGACGTGTTAACGTGCAGATCTTCCTTTTTTTTCAGGAAGCAAATAGTAGACACTATACGCCAATGCTTAGGAGTAACGTTCGTACTGCAACATTTGTTTCAAAACCACGGGATCCGCAGGCGCTATGGTTACGCCTGCTTTGAGAGGGGAGAGACTGAAGCATAGATGTTACTCAGCGTTTAAGTCACTGGCATGTACCCCTGTGGCGCACATATGACAGCGTGCCACGCTATGGTATCACCTCTCGTGCACCTGCGGGCGCGACTCCACCAGTAGTAGTCTGTGGGTGGTTCACAAGGAGTTACGGGTCCGTACATTTCAGAACGCCGACAGTGTTAGTACAAAGAATGAGTCGGATGGTGTACCTTACCATTTACGACTGTCCTTTCCACCTAACACACTAAAACATCTTGGACTAACAATTGACCAGCAATTAACGTGGAAACCAGGCTCACTAAGCATCCAATAGAAAGCCCACAATATTCTAAAACAACTAACTGGCCGAACTCGGAGAGTGCACCCCTCCACTGTCCTCTAACATACAAAACCTTGATCTGACCCGTCCTTTGGTATGTGAATATTGCATGGATTTCTGCCCCACCCAAGTTGTATAAATCCTCCCACATCCTGGAATGCCGTGAACTCTGCCTCGTTTTCCGCATCCGTTTATCCTCCCCCACGAAGATCCTTTACCAACTCATCCAATTCCCAACCCTTCTCACTCACACTGAACACCTCTGAACAATCTAGATCGTCCGCTAAGTGCACTCCAATAACCCTTCAGTTTCCCCTCTATTTTCCACATCTCGGATGCTGCTGCGTCTTTATCAGCACATCCCACCAACCCTGCGCCTGTACACACTGTCTACATACTCTCCCGAAGAAAATTCAACCATCTCCTCCTCCCACATCATGAGGTCCACCCTGACATTTATCCATCCTAGCGATTCTAAGACCATACCACTCTCCCTTCCTCATACTTCTTTATCTCCTTTCTTTCCCCATCTGCCTTTCCTTCCCCACTCGGTCCCCTTACCCCACCCACTTTTAACCTCATCGATCCCCTCTCTACTCCACCTTGTCTTCAGTCCCAACAGCCGCTCCGGCCCCATCAATACTACGCACCAGTCTTCCATCCTTATACCACCAGATTCCTACCATCCTCATTGGCCAACCTTTTCTGTTCGACAATAGACTCCCTATCACAGGACAGGTCCTTCCAGTTTTAGTGCCAGTAAAGGGCTATGTTTAAATATCTGTGTTTTGGCGTCAAGTTTTAAATGTTTTTAAATGCGCTCTTGCTGCGTTCCTTTTTACCTTTTTTTATTACTGTTTTTCAACTACAAGTGCAAGAAGTCATATCTCTTGTGTATATAAAAACTTCCATTTTATGTTCACCTTCAAAAAGTTTTAAATTCATTGTAAATATTTCACCTTTCTGTTTCTTATTGTTCTTCTCATTTAGTTCTTGTGGTCATTTCGTTGAAGAGTGTGTTGACTGTACCGTTGACTGGCCACCCCTTGCCCACAGGGGGCGCATGGAGATAAAAAAAAACAATAAAGATAAAGAAACAGGTTGGTGTAATAAAACGAATAATTAGAGGACATACAACTGTGAGTTAGGACACGGATTGCAAATAGGATATCAGGACTATATAATTTGGCCGATATGAAATTGGGACCTATAAGATTGCAAGAACTTGCGACGAGTGTCTCAAGACCAATCTGATTAGCTTTTGGAACGCGTTTATCCACTGATTTCTAAATCTAATACTAACATACGACGGGCAGTAAGAACAAGAATAAAACATCAACTGACGTTGCGCTACTTCGCCTCAGGAGACTCTTTGAAGAGTCTGGAGCTCTTACATCGTGTTCCAAAAATTCGGTTAGTAAATTCATACCAGATACCTGCGAAGCTACCCAAAAGACATTTGAACAGCTCTTATACACACCTGTATTTTTTTTTTCAAAACTGGATTGTGTTGGACGGGACAGTGGAAGCATTCATCTGGTGGAATCAGGAGACTTTCAATATGTAAATATCATCCGTGACTGGTCGCTGATAAGTCCTGGAAACAACGACTCAAGCTTTTTAAAATTTGACATCAACTCTTGAGATACGAAGCCAGCAATTGCGAGTGCAGCGGACTTTCTCTGTGAGGTTGCCATTCTTAGGTTTCTGTCTTTGTAATGTTCGACGCCTGCATCAGTTAACAATGGTTCATTTCCACAAAATTCCAGAAACTGCTGTACCAAACTGAGGACTAATAAAAACTAACAGGTTTGATATGACGCGTAATCCTTCACGCTTGTCTGTGACGTCAGAGGACTTTCCTCGATACTTCGTTCACATAGTTATAGCCCACGAAAACGTGGCTTACGCTAACGTGTTATGCTCTCTCAGAGAGCACCGTAAACTATTAACCTGACTAGGGTGGTAGCGCAATGGAAAATGAGAGAGAAAAGGCCGAAATACTGAATTCAGTACTGTGGAATTATTACACCCTTCAAAAATGGTTAATACGATTCCTCCTTTTAACCTTCGCACGAATACCGAAATGGCAGATATTGGGATAAGTGATCGAGGATTAGAAAATCAACCAAAATGCTCAACAGCGAAAAGGCATTTGGACTGCATGAGATACCAGTGAGACTGTGCACAGGTCTTTAGAAACACAGCTTGGTCCGTTCGTCAATGAAATCCACACTTCGTAGATAAGGCGTCCACGTTGATGCCACGTTCGTTGGCTTTCGGATGGCATTCGATACGGTCTCATAAGAGCAGTTAATAAAAGAAGTAAAAAAAAAAATTATGAACGTACCGAGCATAGGACCAGATTCATGACTACACTGATTACCTTATAAGAGGTAGAACTCAATACTTGTTTTTATTTTATATATTATGTTCGTCCGCAGCTCGTGGTCTTGCGGTAGTGTTCTCGCTTCCCGCGCACGGGTTCCCGCATTCGATTCCCGGCGGAGTCACGGATTTTCCCTGCCTCGAGATTACTGGGTGTTGTGTCGTCTTCACCATCTTCATTCATCCCCATTACGGTCGGAGGAACGCAATGGCAAACCACCTCCGCTAGGACCTTGCCTAGTATGGTGGTGCTGGTCTCCCGCATCGTCCTCTACGATCCGCGGAAAATGGGACCTCATCATCATCATGTCATGTTCCGTAGGACCAAATTGAGAAGCAAGTCTCTATTGTCACGGATCGAATCAGTACATGAAATTATAACAGAGTAATAATGATAAAATGAAACTTATATGAATCCTGTGCAGACGACAAGCCATAAGTTCAAACAAACATAATCAATACAGGAATTAGTATATTTCTTCAATTTTTCTAGGAGTTCTTCGACAGCATAGGAGTGAGCCATAAGGAAACTCTTCAGTTTAGAGCTGAAAGTGAGTGGACTGCTGGTATGCTTGAATTCTTGTGGCAGCTTATTGAAAATGGATGCAGCAGAATACTGCGCACCATTCTGCACAAAAGTCAAGGATGTGCGTCCCAAAAGCAGACTGAATTTTTGCCTATACTAACTGAGAGAAAGCTGATAACTTTTGTGAAGAAGCTGATGTTGTTAACAACAAATGACAGTAAAGAAAATACGTTCTGAGAGGCCAGCGTCAGAATTTCCCGACTACTAACAAGAGGTTCGCGAACGTACACCACATATTGCTCAAACCGCCATTCCTGAGGCAAAAATACGCTTTTTGAATCCAAAGAGTTACCCAAAAAAGTAATACCATACATCATAAACGTATGAAAATAGCCAAAGTAGACTACTTTTCGTGTTGAACTATCACTTATTTCAGATATTGTTCTAATAGTAAATAAAGCAGCATTTTGTTTTTCAACAAGACCCTGAACAGGAGCTTTCCACGACAACTTACTATCTATTTGAACACCTAGGAATGTGAACTGTTCAGTCTCAATAATCATATGCCCATTCTGTGTAGTCAAAATGTCAGTTTTTGTTGAATCGTATGCCGGAAACTGTAAAAAATAAGTCTTACTGTGATTTAGCATAAAATTATTTTTCTATAAGCCATGCCTTAAACTGCATTATTTGATACTGTGTCAATACTGCACATGGCATCCTTCACTACTAAATAAAAAATAAGTCTTAGTGTGATTTCGCATAAAATTATTTTCTACAAGCCATGCCTTAAACTGCATTATTTGATATTGTGTCAATACTGCACATGGCATCCTTCACTACTAATCTGGTGTCACCAGCAAACAAGTATTTTAGAATCCCTGTAATATTAGAAGGCATATCATATAATATAAATAAGAAACAGTAGCGGCCCCAGCATCGACTCCTGGGGCACCCTCCACTTTACTGTGCCCCACTGGGACACAACGTCGTAGCCATTCTCAATATTGCGGAGAATAACCTTCTGCTGTCTGTTCTTAAAGTAAGAGGTGAACCAGTTCCATAATGGTCCAACTTCCGCAGTAATATTTTGTGATCAACACAATCAAACGCCTTAGTCAAATCAAAGAAGACGCCTGGCGTTATCCTTGGCTCTAAGCACTATGGGACTTAACATCTGGGGTCATCAGTCTGCTAGACTTAGAACTAATTAAACCTAACTAACCTAAGGACACCACACACATCCATGCCCGAGGCAGGATTCGAAGCTGCGACCGTAACAGCAGCGCGGTTCTGGACTGCAGTGCCTAAAACCGCTCGGCCACAGTGGCCGGCGTTATTCTTAACGGGACGAAATCGACACGTGTAAAACGAATTTCTGGAGTACCCCAATGAAGAGTTTGATATCTCCTTGAGGCTTTTTGCAGACTATGGTACTGTCAACAGCGTGGTTACAACGTCAGCAGACTGCAGCGAAGTGCAGAAAGACCTATGCAGGAGTCTCGGGTGTTGCAAGAACTGGTAGATAATTCTAAACGTAAAGAAGTGTAACATATTGCGCGTAAATGTGCGAGAGATCGACTACTTTTCAATTAATTTACTGACGATAGATTACTGAAAACAGTTAACAACCGTAACATACCTAAGAGTAAGCGCAAAGAGCGACCTGAAGTGAAATGACCACTTGATACTAACTGGAGGAAAAGCAAAGGCTAGCCTGTGAGACACTGGAAGAATCTTAAGGAAATCTGATTTGTCCACACTCGATCGAACGGCTGTTGATTACTGCGCATGGGTCTGCGACCCCTACCAAGTAGGAGTAGCAGGGGAGAGAGAGAAAGACAGAGAGAGAGAAGAGAGAGAGGGAAAGAGAGAGCGAAGAGAGAGAGGGGAAGAGAGAGAGAACATTCACGAAGAGAAGATTCGTCATGCTATCGCATAGTATGGGCGACAGCATTACTGAGATGCGCAATAGACTCCAGTGGCAGTAGAAATAGAGACGTTGTGTGTGACGGAGAGGCTTATAGTTGAAATTTCAAAAACGTACATTCAAAGAGTCGCATCTCATATTGCTGCCTCCCACACATGTGGGAAGTTTATTGACAGTCGTTTTCCCTAGAAAGTATTCAGGAACGGAACAGGGAAGACAGCTAAGTCTGCATACATACTCTGCAAGACACCGTATGGTCTGGAATCGCGTGACCGCTACGGTCGCAGGTTCGAATCCTGCCTCGGGCATGGATGTGTGTGATGTCCTTAGGTTGCTTAGGTTTAAGTAGTTCTAAGTTCTAGGGGACTGATGACCACAGATGTTAAGTCCCATAGTGCTCAGAGCCATTTGAACCATTTTGACACCGTATGGTGCATGGTGCAAGCCAGCCTTTACCACTATTAGTTATTTCCCATACTGTTTCAGTCACAAATAGAGAGAGGGAAATACGGCTGTCTGTACGCCTCCGTACAAGTCCCAATTTCTCCTGTCTTATCTTGTGGTTATTACGCGAAATGAACGTTGGCACCAGTAAAATCATTCTACAATCCGCTTCGAATTCCGGTCCTCTAAACTTTCTCAGTCAGTTTCCCGAAAAGAACGTCGTCTACCGTCCACGGATTCCCATTTGAGTTCATGGAGCATCACTGTAATACACTCCTGGAAATGGAAAAAAGAACACATTGACACCGGTGTGTCAGACCCACCATACTTGCTCCGGACACTGCGAGAGGGCTGTACAAGCAATGATCACACGCACGGCACAGCGGACACACCAGGAACCGCGGTGTTGGCCGTCGAATGGCGCTAGCTGCGCAGCATTTGTGCACCGCCGCCGTCAGTGTCAGCCAGTTTGCCGTGGCATACGGAGCTCCATCGCAGTCTTTAACACTGGTAGCATGCCGCGACAGCGTGGACGTGAACCGTATGTGCAGTTGACGGACTTTGAGCGAGGGCGTATAGTGGGCATGCGGGAGGCCGGGTGGACGTACCGCCGAATTGCTCAACACGTGGGGCGTGAGGTCTCCACAGTACATCGATGTTGCCGCCAGTGGTCGGCGGAAGGTGCACGTGCCCGTCGACCTGGGACCGGACCGCAGCGACGCACGGATGCACGCCAAGACCGTAGGATCCTACGCAGTGTCGTAGGGGACCGCTCCGCCACTTCCCAGCAAATTAGGGACACTGTTGCTCCTGGGGTATCGGCGAGGACCATTCGCAACCGTCTCCATGAAGCTGGGCTACGGTCCCGCACACCGTTAGGCCGTCTTCCGCTCACGCCCCAACATCGTGCAGCCCGCCTCCAGTGGTGTCGCGACAGGCGTGAATGGAGGGACGAATGGAGACGTGTCGTCTTCAGTGATGAGAGTCGCTTCTGCCTTGGTGCCAATGATGGTCGTATGCGTGTTTGGCGCCGTGCAGTTGAGCGCCACAATCAGGACTGCATACGGCCGAGGCACACAGGGCCAACACCCGGCATCATGGTGTGGGGAGCGATCTCCTACACTGGCCGTACACCACTGGTGATCGTCGAGGGGACACTGAATAGTGCACGGTACATCCAAACCGTCATCGAACCCATCGTTCTACCATTCCTAGACCGGCAAGGGATCTTGCTGTTCCAACAGGACAATGCACGTCCGCATGTATCCCGTGCCACCCAACGTGCTCTAGAAGGTGTAAGTCAACTACCCTGGCCAGCAAGATCTCCGGATCTGTCCCCCATTGAGCATGTTTGGGACTGGATGAAGCGTCGTCTCACGCGGTCTGCACGTCCAGCACGAACGCTGGTCCAACTGAGGCGCCAGGTGGAAATGGCATGGCAAGCCGTTCCACAGGACTACATCCAGCATCTCTAAGATCGTCTCCATGGGAGAATAGCAGCCTGCATTGCTGCGAAAGGTGGATATACACTGTACTAGTGCCGACATTGTGCATGCTCTGTTGCCTGTGTCTATGTGCCTGTGGTTCTGTCAGTGTGATCATGTGATGTATCTGACCCCAGGAATGTGTCAATAAAGTTTCCCCTTCCTGGGACAATGAATTCACGGTGTTCTTATTTCAATTTCCAGGAGTGTACTTGCGTGTTGACCGAACCTAATGGTAACAAACCCAGGAACCCGCCACTGAATTGCTTCGATGTCTCCCTTTAATTCGACATGCTGGAGATCCATTTCAGTCGAGCACTACTCGAGAATCAGTCACACTAGGGTCGTATACGCGGTCTCCTTTATAGATGAGCCACACTGCGCCTAAATTCTCCCAGTAACCGAACTCGACCATTCGCCTTGCCGACTACAGTCCTTACTTGCCCATACCGTCTCATTCCACTTTGCTACATTACGCCACAATATTTAATGGACGTGACTGTATCAAGCAGCTCACCGCTAATACTGAATTCGAACGTAACAGCATTTTTTTACTTTCTCGTCTGCATTGACTTACATTTTTCTTCACTGAGACCAAGCTACCACTAATCACATTAAATAGACAGGCGTGTAACAAGTAACCTCATCCACACGCCCTAAGTATTGAAGGATACACTGAGGTGACAAGTCATGGGATAGCGATGTACACGATTACAGATGGCGGTAATATCGCGTAGACAAGGTGTAAAAAGGGCAGTGCATTGGTGGGGCTGTCATTTGAACTCATTGTTCATGTGAAAAGATTTCCGACGTGATTATGACCACACGACGGCAATTAACTGACTTTCAACGCGGAATAGTAGTTGGAGCTAGAGGCATGGGACAGTCCATTTCTGAAATCGTTAGGGAATTCAGTATTCCGCAATCCACAGCGCTAATAGCGTGCTGAGAATACCAAATTTCAGGTATTACCTCTCACAAAGGACAACGCAATGGCTGAAGGCCTTCACTTAACGACCGAGAGCAGTGGGGTTTGTGTAGAGTAGTCGGTGCTAAGAGACAAGAAACACTACCAGAAACAACCGCAGAAATCAATATGGGACGTACGACGAACGTATTCGTTAGGACAATATGGCGAAATTTGGCGTTAAAGGGCTATGGCGGCCTTTGCTAACAGCATGACGTCGCCTGCAGCGCCTCTCTTGGGCTCATGACCAAGTCGGTTGGACCCTACAGCATTGAGAAACCGGTTACTTCATGCGCACCGATTGCTAATTGGAAGTACAAAGGGACGCAGTCACGTATCATCTATAAGAAATCAGCTTCAAACAACGTATACACTGATCACACGGGATAGCGATATGCACTTATACAGTTGGCAGTAGTATCGCGTACACAAGGTATGAAAGGGCAGTGCATTGGCACAGCTGTCATCTGTACCCGGGTGATCCATGTCAAAAGGTTTCCGAAGTGATGATGGTCGACCGACGGGAATTAGCAGACTTTGAAGGCCGAAATGGTAGTTGGAGCTAGACGCATGGGACATTTCATTTCGGTACACGTTAAGAAATTCATTATTCCGAGATCCATAGTGCCGAGAGTGTGCAGAGAATACTAAACTTTAGGCATTATCTGTCGCCATGGACAACGCAGTAGCCGACGGTCTTCACTTAACGAAACACAGCAGAGGCACTTGTCTAGAGTTGTCGTCAGTGCCAACAGATTATCAACAATGCGTGAAATATCCATAGTAATCAATGTGGGACGTACAATGGACGTATCCTTAGGACAGTGCGGCGAAATTTAGCGTTAATGGGCTATGGCAGGAGACGACCGGCGCTAGTGCCTTTTCTAACAGAACGACTCTCCGGACCGTATCGGTTGGACTCTAGACGACTGGAAAACCGTAGCCTGCTCAGACGAATCCCGATTTCAGTTGGTAACAGTGTGACACAAATCTCACAAAGCCAATGATCCAAGCGGTACAAGCTGTGGTGGTTCCATAATGATGTGGGTTATTTTAACATGGAATGGAATGGTTCTTCTGGTCCAACTGAACTGAACCGATCATTGATTTTAAATGGTTGTGTTTGGCAACTTTGAGACCATCTGCAACCATTCATGGACTTCATGTTGCCAAACAACTATGGTCACTGGGGCACAATTGTTCGCGACTGATCTGAAGAACATTTTGGACAATTCGAGCGAGTGATTTGGCCACCCAGATCGGGACATAACCGGCAACACTTGCGAAACTGTTGTCAGCTATAGAGGCAACATGACTCAATTTTTTTGCAGCGGACTTCCAAAGACTTGTTGACTCTACGCCACGTCGAGTGGCTGCACTACGCCCTGCAGAAGGTGGTTCGACATATTTGGAGGTATCCCACGACTCTCGTCACCTCACTGCATATGTTGATGTAAATGCAGAAGCTTGACATATGTTATGCAGAACTCCGTATGTAGTACAAATTCTGGAGCTTCATTAATTCTGCAGGTGCGTGGACTCGCTGAACCTGGCGAACAATTCGCTGGCGAATATCGACGCGAACATGCTCGCCAGCCTCGACGTTCTGAAAACTGTGTGGCTGAGCGAGAACCCCCTGCACTGCGACGGGTGCGCGTTTCAGCAGTTTCGCGAGTGGCTGCGGACGACGCAGGTGGAGGTGAGAGCGGTGGGCGTCCCCACAGGGGCGGCGACGTCGCTGCGCTGCGCCACACCCCCAGCCTTCCTGGGCATGTCCGTGGAGGCGGTGGCGCTGGTCGGCGACCTGGACGAGTGCGCTGCCGACTACTCGGCCGATTCGACGCGGCGCGAGCCGCTGCTAGCGGTCGGCCTCTCGCTGGGGGCGGCGCTTCTGGTGCTGCTCTCGGCCGCCGTCGGCGTCTGCTACCGTTACCGCTTCGAGCTCGCCTATAGCGCTCACCTCCTGCGGCTGCGAGCCCGGGCCCGCAGCAGCCGTCGCAAGGGGCGCGGCGTTGCTGACGACGTCTTCCTGTTCGACGCTTTCATCTTGTACAGGTGGGGCGCGCATAAAATAGCTTGGCTCTCTATACTGTGTTCATCATAAGCATAAACCTGATGTAAACATTACACAAGATATTCTTCCGAGTTTGCGGGTATCTCACTGAATTTCGTTTGAAGTGGAGCGGAAGCCAAGCTGTCTCGAGTACTGTAGAGTATGATTAATAGGACACGTTTTAAGCCGTATGCCACGCGGGATTAGCCGAGCGGTCTTAGGCGCTGCAGTCGTATACTGTGCGGCTGGTTCCGGCGGAGGTTCGAGTCCTCCCTCGGGCATGGCTGTGTGTGTTTGTCCTTAGGATAATTTAGCTTATGTAGTGTGTAAGCTTAGCAGTTAAGTCCCATAGGATTTCACACACATTTGAACATTTTTAAGCTGTATGTTACGCGCACATTGACGAAGTGATGATAGTGGACAAAAGTTTTATTGGCGCACTTGGACAGTACTGGCCATCTAGAAGGTGCAACTAACCTGCACTGCCGTAAGCAGTTGCAGGTAAGACGAAAAAAGAGACGAGCAGACAAACTATACAGCTTCGAAAGTAATTTAATTTTTAAAGAGAATAATACACTGAAGCTCAAAAGAAACTGGCGTAGGGATGCGTATTCAAATACAGAGATATGTAAACCGACACAATACGGCTCTGCGGTCGGCAACGCCTATATAAGACAACACGTGTCGGGCGCAGTTATTAGATCGGTTACTGTTGCTACAATGGCTGGTTATCGAGATTTAACTGAGTTTGAACGTGTTGTTGTAGACGGCGCACGAGCGATGGGGCACAGCATCTCCGAGGGATCGATGAAGTGGGGATTTTCCCGTACGACCATTTCCGAATGTACCGAGAATATCAGGGATCTGGTATAACAGCAAGTCTCCCCCATCACTACGGCCGGAAAAAGATCCTGCAAGAACGGGACCAATGACGACTGAAGAGACTCGTTCAACGTGACAGAAGTGAAACCCTATGGCAGATTGCTCCAGATTTCAATTCTGGGCCATCAACAAGTGTCAGCGTGCGAACCATTCAACGAAGCACTATCGATATGGGCTTTAGGAGCCTAAGGCTTGATGACTGCACGACACAAAGCTTTACGCCTCGCCTGTACCCGTCAACACCGACATTGGACTGTTGATGACTGGAAATACGTTGCTTGGTCGGACGATTTTCATTTCAAACTGTATCGAGTAGATGGACGTATACGGGTATGGAGACAACCTCATGAATCCATGGAACCTGCATGTCAGCAGGGGACTCTTCAAGCGGGTGGAGGCTCTGTAATGGTGTGGGGCGTGTGCACTTGGATTGTTATGGGACCCCTGATACGTTTGGATACGACTCTGACAGATGAGACGTACGTAAGAATCCTGTCTGATCACCTGCATCCACTCATGTCCATTGTGCATTCCGACGGAGTTGGCAGGACAATTCAACACTCCACACGTCCAGAATTGCTACAGTGTATCTCCAGGAACACTCTTCTGAGTTTAAACACTTCCACTGGCTACCAAACTCTACAGACATGAACATTATTGAGCATATGTGGGATGCCTTGCAACGTGCTGTTCAGAAGGGATCTTCACCCCGTCGTACTTCTACGGATTTATGGACATCCGTGGAGGATTAGTGGTATCAGTTCCCTCCAGCACTACTTCAGACATTATTCGAGTCCATGGCACGTCGTGTTGCGGCACTTCTGCGTGCTCACGGTTTGATTTTTCAAATGGCTCTGAGCACTATGGGACTTAACATGTGAGGTCATCAGTCCCATAGAACTTAGAACTACTTAAACCTAACTAACCTAAGGATATCACACACATCCATGCCCTAGGCAGGATTCGAACCTGCGACCGTAGCGGTTGCGCGGTTCCAGACTGAAGCGCCTAGAACCACTCGGCCACACCGGCCGGCTTTGATTTTTCATTTTTGTCCTGGAAATTTAATTTGTTGTTTTCTTCCTTTAAACAACCTTTATTAACAATCTTTCATAAAATATCGATAATTAAGAATTTATATTTGCAATAAAAACTGGACTTTGTGTGCAATATGTAATTAGAAACACGAAGATGTGCATTTTTCATAGCAGAATGATAATTAGGTATGTGCTAAGTAGTGTAAATTTGATGAACTTTACATTTAAAAAATGTAGGTATTACAAACTGAACGAAAAAAAGATTCGAGCCATCGATCCACGGATTTATCAAAACGATACCGAAAAAGGAGCTGCGTCTTAACTACAGTAAATACGAATCCTTGGAAAACTTCAAAGCTGGTTTTTTCTGTATACTTGTGAAAAACAGTCACTTTTTAAGAGTGTTCTATGGGAATTTTTCGCTACGAAGCAGGAAGCAGCGTCAGCCATTTTCACACGCCCAATTGACAGCGCGGCAACCAGAATACAACAGTACAGCGAATGTTACTGTAAACGATTTTTTATATAAAAGCTACATTGTTAAAGCATGATGAAGAGAAACTTTGATGGTAGTTAATATAAAGGTTCATTCACTGTTACTTAGTAGCAAGATATCTAATACGTAAGTGCGATCTAAACGCGTGTCTAAAATTAAAGCAACAAATTGCTATTACCCCGTCCAGTGTCTCATTAACGATATAATAAAACAGACTCTCAACAGATGTCTGTACGATCATGGTCTGCACGGAAGACGGCATTCGGGAAACAGACAAAAACGCCGACGATGAAGTCAGGGTACCTATCAAACACGGTATTGCTTGCCGGTTAGTCCTATGGCCATAATCTCTGTGTACACAGTCACAGAGGGTGCAGCGTGGTACAGAGAAGACACCTACCAGACTCGCTGTGTTGGAGGGCTCACGAAGGTTGGAAGCAGGACCCTACCAGCTAATGTGACGCACTGGCTTCATGTGAATCGTTCTGTTGTTTGCCGCGCGGGATTAGCTGAGCGGTTTAAGGCGCTACAAAAATGATTCAAATGGGTCTGAGCACTATGGGACTTAACTTCTGAGGTCATCAGTCGCCTAGAACTTAGAACTACTTAAACCTAACTAACCTAAGGACATCACACACATCCATGCCCGAGGCAGGATTCGAACCTGCGACCGTAGCGGTGGCGCAGTTCCAGACTGTAGTGCCTAGAACCGCTCGGCGACCCTGGCCGGCTAAGGCGATACAGTCATGGACTGTGCGGCTGGTCCCGGTGGAGGTTCGAGTCCTCCCTTGGGCATGGGTGTGTGTGTTTGTCCTTAGGATAATTTAGGTTAAGCAGTGTGTAAGCTTAGGGACTGATGACCTTATCAGTTAAGTCCCATAAGATTTCACACACATTTGTTCTGTTGTTTCTCGAGTATGGCGACAGTTTAAAGAGATAGAGATTGTATCCCGAAGGCCAGGTTAGGGTCGATCACGTGCGGCACAGAAAGAGAGGACCGTTATTTGGCTGTAAAGGCTGGGCGGTACCTCCTTAGTACTGCACAGCAACTGGCAACTGATCTCGGAGTATTCACTGCAAACGTTGTATAGAGACAAAGGGTGCATAGCAGGCTTCAGCAGAGCAGCCTTTATTGTCTAAGACCTGCTGTATGTGTATCTGACGCGTGATCACAGAAGGAAACGTCTAGATTGGAGTCGTTAACATGTAACCTGGATGGTCGAACAGCGGACAAAAGTTCTTTTCGCAGATGAGTCTCTAATTCGTCCGTGCAGTGATTATCGACGGATTCGCATCTGGAGGGAACTTGGAACACGATTTCAGGATCCAAACATTATGGATAGAAACCAGTATCGAGGAGGATCCCAGCAGGGATTATATGGACAACTCGAACACCTCTTCTTGAAATTTTGCAGGTAAATCGGCAAGGTTTACCGGATGACAGGTATCGTGATGAGATCTTGGGACCTCATGTGCGGTCGTTTCTAGGTACTGTGAGCCCAGACTTCGTATTGATGGACGATGATACTTGGCCGCATAGAGCACAGGTGGTTGATGTTCTCTTGGAGCCGGAAGATACTGCACGGATGGCGTTATCTACACGCTCTTCCGATTTGAATCCCACAGAGCACGTCTGGGATCTACGAGGGACACGGGTTGCAATCACTAACCACTCTCCAAGACCTGCGAGCAGGTCTGCAGGAAGAATGGGCGTTACTGCCTCATCATGAAATTGATTACATCATTCACAGCATTTCTCGTCATTGTCAGATCTGTACTGCTGCCGTAGGTGGCCACACCCCATACTGAGGACATTAACCAGTTGTCGGAATGTGTGTGCAAATCCGTTAAGCTAGAAAAAACGAAGATCGTTTTTTGTCTACCGTTATTCATGTTGCAGTTGTTAACGTTATGTGTTCTTTACATTGTTTCTACTTTACTATCACCTATTTCTACTGTTTTGTGGCAAAATAAGTGCAGCTTTGAAAAATTTCCGTTTGTTGCTTTAATTTTGGACCCCAGTGTACTTCGAAGAGCGTGACAACAGCAGTGTACATGTGTTACGGCTGCTGACCAATCATCGCGATTGTGTGTGTCTACATCAGGTGAACGAAGTAAAGCCGTGCAGCAGGTGCGTAGCGGATGGGTCAATGGTAGAGTCTATTTAATAAGATAAAGAGATAGTGCTACGCTGTCCATTCAGTTCTCAATACCCATCACTGAACACACAACAGATTATACAGACGCATTATTTCGTAACGCAATGCTACACATATTATCATCTGACATGAGGACCACAGTAATGGTATTGGGTTTCCAATTTATGTACCATAACTGGCTATTCACTTGCCTGAAAAAATGATAATGAGTGAAGCGTTGAGCTCAGAAAGATTATAACGAATTGGAGCTTTGGTTATTTGGTTTTCTAGAAAAAAATGAAAAAGCATTATAGTGCGATAGTGTTGTATGAATTGACAGATGTATTATTTTTATTAGTTACTTTAGTTATGTTTGTTACCAAACCCCTGTTCTGTGTTGAATATACGGGGAGCCTACTCCTGAAGAGTCGTCAGGCACAGTGTCTCTAGTGTTTCAGTAGGTATTTGGAACTTCGTTTTCGCATTGCGTAGCTGGAGTCAGCCCAAACAAATAACGCTCATCATGTCTTCCACGCGACTCCCAGCAGTCGACGGAAATCGGCGTTTTGTTTGCCGTTGCAAACAAAATTATTTTTAAAGCGATATGTTACGTGCCCATTCGATGGAGCGGTCCCAGAGTAGAGTATTCGTTTTATCGATATGGATTAATAAGAGCAGTAAAACTCGAAACCAGGAATCAAGCAGCGACACTACCGCCCTGACGTATGACTACTAACGCCAAGCATACAGCGCTATTGAATCGCTGCTAGATTCTGTTTATTCTTCGTGCTTTACTGTCCCTGTTAACACATATCGATAAAACGAATATGGCACTGGACTAATCTGGGAGCGCTCTATCGAATGGGCACGAAACATTCCACTTTAAAAATAATTTTGTTTGTAACGAGAAACAAACCGAGAGTTTCCGACGACCCTGTGCGTCGCATGAAAGACGTGACGCGAACTATTTGTTTGAGCTGACTTCAGCCGCACAATGCGGAAACGAAGTTGCAAATATCTACTGAAACAGCAGATGAATTGCGCCTGACGGCTCTTAGGAGAGGCAACCCACATATAATGTATTCTATAGAACGCATTCATCAAAAAATACTTTTTTACTTGTGTTTTTAAATAAGTTTCCTTTAGTAATCTCTTTAACGTCCTTGGGTAATTTAGTGTACAATTTTTGCCATTGGAGGGAAAAGCTATTTTGAATTTATATTTATTTATTCTTGGTAAATTTAAAGTCAGTCTAGCTGTTTTCAACGGTCATGGACAGAGATGTATGTCCAGTAACTGTCAAGATTAGTTTGGGTATGCATAACAGGGTGGTAAATGTACTCACACGGTGTAATTATAAATTCCCTAGATCCTTACACTGACCCCGATTACTGTTTTTATTCATTTTCCTTATGCCCCTTTTCTGTAGTTTGAAAACTGTGATCATACACTGAAGGGCCAAAGAAAATGCAACAGCTGCCTAATATCGTGTAGGGCTCCCGCGAGGACGCAGGAGTGCCGCAACACTTCGTGCCATGGACTCTCCTAATGTCTGGAGTAGTGCTGGGGGGAACTGACATTCATAAATCCGTAAGAGTACGTGGGGGTGCAGATCTCTTCTGAACAGCACGCAGCAAGGCATCCCAGATATGCTCAATAATGTTCAGTCTGGGGAGCTTGGTGGCTAGCAGAAATGTTTCAACTCAGAAGAGCGTAGCGTTCCAAAGGATTGGAAAAGGGCACAGGTCATCCCCGTTTTCAAGAAGGGACGTCGAACAGATGTGCAGAACTGTAGACCTATATCTCTAACGTCGATCAGTTGTAGAATTTTGGAACACGTATTGTGTTCGAGTATAATGACTTTTCTGGAGACTAGAAATCTACTCTGTAGGAATCAGCATGGGTTTCGAAAAAGACGGTCATGTGAAACCCAGCTCGCGCTATTCGTCCACGAGACTCAGAGGGCCATAGACACGGGTTCACAGGTAGATGCCGTGTTTCTTGACTTCCGCAAGGCGTTCGATACAGTTCCCTACAGTCGTTTAATGAACAAAGTAAGAGCATATGGACTATCAGACCAATTGTGTGATTGAATTGAGGAGTTCCTAGATAACAGGACGCAGCATGTCATTCTCAATGGAGAGAACTCTTCCGAAGTAAGAGTGATTTCAGGTGTGCCGCAGGGGAGTGTCATAGGACCGTTGCTATTCACAATATACATAAATGACCTTGTGGATGACATCGGAAGTTCACTGAGGCTTTTTTCAGATGATGCTGTGGTGTATCGAGAGGATGTAACAATGGAAAATTGTACTGAAATGCAGGAGGATCTACAGCTAATTGACGCATGGTGCAGGGAATGGCAATTGAATCTCAATGTAGACAAGTGTAATGTGCTGCGAATACACAGAAAGATAGATCCTTTATCATTTAGCTACAAAATAGCAGGTCAGCAACTGGAAGCAGTTAATACCATACATTATCTGGGAGTACGAATTAGGAGTGATTTAAAATGGAATGATCATATAATGTTGATCGTCGGTAAAGCAGATGCCAGACTGAGATTCATTGGAAGAATCCTAAGGAAATGCAATCCGAAAACAAAGGAAGTAGGTTACAGTACGCTTGTTCGCCCACTGCTTGAATACTGCTCAGCAGTGTGGGATCCGTACCAGATAGGGTTGATAGAAGATATAGAGAAGATCCAACGGAGAGCAGCGCGCTTCGTTACAGGATCGTTTAGTAATCGCAAAAGCGTTACGGAGATGATAGATAAACTCCAGTGGAAGACTCTGCAGGAGAGACGCTCAGTAGCTCGGTACGGGCTTTTGTCAAAGTTTCGAGAACATACCTTCACCGAAGAGTCGAGCAGTATATTGCTCCCTCCTACGTATATCTCGCGAAGAGACCATGAGGATAAAATCAGAGAGATTAGAGCCCACACAGAGGCATACCGACAATCATTCTTTCCACGAACAATACGAGACTGGAATAGAAGGCAGAACCGATAGAGGTACTCAAGGTACCCTCCGCCACACACCGTCAGGTGGCTTGCGGAGTATGGATGTAGATGTAGATGCAGAAGAGTGTTTCTAGAGCCACTCTGTAGCAATTCTGGACATGTGGGGTGTCGCATTGTCCTGCTGGAATTGCACAAGTCCGTAGGAATGCACAATGGAGATGAATGGACGCAGGTGATCAGAGAGGATGCTTACGTACGTATCACCTGTCAGCGCCGTATCTAGACGTATCACGGGTCCCACATCACACCATCTGCACCCGCCCCACTCCATTACAGAGCCTCCACCTGCTTGAACAGTCCCCTGCTGACATTCAGGATCCATGGATTCATGAGGTTGTTTCCATACCCGTATACGTCCATCCTCTCGATACAATTTGAAACGAGACTCATCCGACCAGGCAACGTGTTTCCTGTCATCAACAGTCCAATGTCGGTACTGGCGTGCCCAGGCGAGGCGTTAAGCTTGTTGTGCAGTCATCGAGGGTACACGAGTGGATCTTCGGCTGCGTAAACCCATATCGATGATGTTTCGTTGAATGGTTCGCACGCTGACACTTGTTGACAGCCCAGCAATGAAATATGCAGCAACTGGCGGAAGCGTTGCACTTATTTCAGGTTAAGCGATTTTCTTCAGTCGTCTTTGGTTTTCTGCAGGATCTTTCTCCGGCAGCAGCGATGTCGGAGATTTGATGTTTTACCGAATTCCTGATATTCACGGTAAATTCGTGAACTGATAGTACGGGAAAATCTCCACTTCATCGCTACCTCGGAGACGCTGTGTCTCATAGCTCGTGCACCGACTATAACACCACATTCAAACTCACTTAAATCTTGATACCTTGCCACTGTAGCAGCAGTATCCGATCTAAAATCCGTATGTAAAATCAGCAAGTGGGCCAAAATCATCTATTTATTCTCTCAACGACCACACGGGCACCGAAACGGAAGATATCAGAGAGAAGACCGAAATACTGAATTCGGTCTTCCGAAGTTGTTTCACCGCGGAAGATCGTAACACTGTCCCTCTTTTCAATCGTCGTGCGAACGTCGAAATGGGAAATATTGAGATAATCGATCGCGGAACTGAAAAGCAACTACAATCGCTTAGTAGTGGAAAGGCTTCAGGACCAAATGAGATACTTGTAATATTCTATAAAGATTACGTGAAAGAACTTGCTCCCTTTCTAGTAGTAATTTATCGTAGATCGCTTGAGCAACGAAAGCTACCCAACGACTGGAAGAAAGCGCAGGTCATTCCCGTTTTTAAGAAAGGCCGTAAGACAGATCCACTCAATTATAGACCTAAATCGTTGACGTCAGTTTGTTGTAGAATTATGGAATATGTTTTATGCTCAAGAATTATGACGTTTTTGGAAAATGAACAGCTCCTCTATAAAAATCAACTTAGATTCCACAAACAGAGATCCTGCGAAACTCAGCTCGCTTTGTTCCTCCATGAGATCCACAGCGCAGTGGACAACGGCGCCCAGGCTGATGCCATGTTCCTTGACTTCAGTAAGACATTTGACACCGCCCCGTTGTGCCATTTAATGAAAAAAAATATGAGCTTACGGAGTATCGGAGCAGATGGAACTCAACACGTCGCTCTTAAAGAAAATAAATCGACCGAGATAAAGGTAATATCCGGAGTGCCACAGTGAAGTGTGATAGGACAGCTGCTGTTCACAATATATATAAATGATCTAGTAGAAAGCGTCGGATGGTCTTTAAGGCTATTCGCAGATGATGCAGTTGTTTATACCAAAGTAGCAACGTCAGAAGATAGTAAGAATTTGCGGAACGGATGAATGGTGCAGACCCTGGCAGTTGACTCTGAACGTAAATACACTCCTGGAAATGGAAAAAAGAACACATTGACACCGGTGTATCAGACCCACCATACTTGCTCCGGACACTGCAAGAGGGCTGTACAAGCAATGATCACACGCAAGGCACAGCGGACACACCAGGAACCGCGGTGTTGGCCGTCGAATGGCGCTAGCTGCGCAGCATTTGTGCGCCGCCGCCGTCAGTGGCAGCCAGTTTGCCGTGGCATACGGAGCTCCATCGCAGTCTTTAACACTGGTAGCATGCCGTGACAGCGTGGACGTGAACCGTATGTGCAGTTGACGGACTTTGAGCGAGGGCGTATAGTGGGCATGCGGGAGGCCGGGTGGACGTACCGCCGAATTGCTCAACACGTGGGGCGTGAGGTTTCCACAGTACATCGATGTTGTCGCCAGTGGTCGGCGGAAGGTGCACGTGCCCGTCGACCTGGGACCGGACCGCAGCGACGCACGGATGCACGCCAAGACCGTAGGATCCTACGCAGTGCCGTAGGGGACCGCACCGCCACTTCCCAGCAAATTAGGGCCACTGTTGCTCCTGGGGTATCGGCGAGGACCATTCGCAACCGTCTCCATGAAGCTGGGCTACGGTCCCGCACACCGTTAGGCCGTCTTCCGCTCACGCCCCAACATCGTGCAGCCCGCCTCCAGTGGTGTCGCGACAGGCGTGAATGGAGGGACGAATGGAGACGTGTCGTCTTCAGCGATGAGAGTCGCTTCTGCCTTGGTGCCAATGATGGTCGTATGCGTGTTTGGCGCCGTGCAGGTGAGCGCCACAATCAGGACTGCATACGACCGAGGCACACAGGGCCAACACCCGGCATCATGGTGTGGGGAGCGATCTCCTACACTGGCCGTACACCACTGGTGATCGTCGAGGGGACACTGAATAGTGCACGGTACATCCAAACCGTCATCGAACCCATCGTTCTACCATTCCTAGACCGGCAAGGGAACTTGCTGTTCCAACAGGACAATGCACGTCCGCATGTATCCCGTGCCACCCAACGTGCTCTAGAACGTGTAAGTCAACTACCCTGGCCAGCAAGATCTCCGGATCTGTCCCCCATTGAGCATGTTTGGGACTGGATGAAGCGTCGTCTCACGCGGTCTGCACGTCCAGCACGAACGCTGGTCCAACTGAGGCGCCAGGTGGAAATGGCATGGCAAGCCGTTCCACAGGACTACATCCAGCATCTCTACGATCGTCTCCATGGGAGAATAGCAGCCTGCATTGCTGCGAAAGGTGGATATACACTGTACTAGTGCCGACATTGTGCATGCTCTGTTGCCTGTGTCTATGTGCCTGTGGTTCTGTCAGTGTGATCATGTGATGTATCTGACCCCAGGAATGTGTCAATAAAGTTTCCCCTTCCTGGGACAATGAATTCACGGTGTTCTTATTTCAATTTCCAGGAGTGTAAATGTAACATATTACGCATACATAGGAAAAGAAGTCCATACTGTACAGCTTCCCTAATGATGACAAACAGCTGGAGACAGCGTCTGTCGTAAAATATCTAGGCGTAACTATCCAGAGCGACCTTAAGTGGAATGACCATATAAAACAGATAATGGGAAAAGCAGACACAAGACTGAGATTCATCGGAAGAATCTTAAGGAAATATAACTCATCCACAAAAGAAGTGGCTTACAAGGCGCTTGTTCGCCCTATTCTGGAGTATTGTTCAGCTATCTGTGATCCGTATCAGGCAGGACTGACAGAGGATCCAACGAAGAGCGGCGCGTTTCGTCACAGGATCGCTTAGCTGGCGACAGAGCGTTACGGAGATAGTAAACAAACTCCACTGGCAGACGTTACAAGAGAGACGTTGTGTATCACGGAGAGATTTACTACTGAAATTTCGGGGCAGCTCTTTTCAGGAGGAGTCAGACAACATATTACTTCCCCTACATACATTTCGCGTGTTGACCACGAGGAGGAAATTCGAGAAATTAGAGCCAATGGAGAGGCTTACCGACAATCATTCTTCCCACGCACTATTCGCGAGTGGAACAGGGTTGCAGGGATCAGATGGTGGTACTGAAAGTACCCTCCGCTACACACCATTAGGTGGCTTGCGGTGTATGATGTAGATGTAGATGACCAACTGCGCCAGACACTTGTTGTCTTATATAGCCGTTGCCGACGGCAGCGCCGTATTCTGCATGTTTATATATCTCTGCCTTTGAATAAGGATGCCTCTATCAGTTTCTTTGGCGCTTCAGTGTATTTTATGTATTTATCCCCAGAAGAGAAACCCATAGGTAAACCTGAATATAGATACTGGAACACACCATCGCCTCGCAGCGTGCTGTGAGCTCCTCAGATGACTATTGCGTGCACCAGAACCGGTATCCGGGGGACGAAGGTGCTCTTCGGCCTGGAGGCGACGGCTGGTCTTTCCATAACCCTTATAATCCTTATAAATGGATTGTGGCCGGGGAGTAGATGGCTAACTTCAAGGTTTGTGATTTTTCCAAAATGGGCAGCGTTTTGCAATAGGTGTTGAAGAGAATCTTCTAAAAGACCTGCCAGCATCAGCATGATCAGCATCAGCAGGATCAGCATCTTTGAGAAGTAGTATTAGCGGGGGCCCTGCTCCTGATTCTGATTGGTTGTAATGTCTAAATGTTAAATAATCTCGTGGAGCTGTTCGCGATGTTGCGAAATCGGGAGACGGTCGACAGCGCTCGTGGAGTGTCGTGAGCCGTCTTGGGCGGAGGTGGTGTTTTGCTAGTAAAATTTTCAATTCGGGTGTTAGTGAGACATCGTCATCAACGGGGTTACTTTTCCAGTGCGGTACACCTAAAAGACATTTGAAAATGCGATCGAATGTATGGACGTGTCAAGCCTTCTTAGATAGGTCTACTTTGCTGTTATACACCGCGATCGTTGCGATTTGGTGACCGCCCAAGTGCACTATAGAAAGAGAAACAATGTGTCAGATCGTGGAGCCTTTATGTAGCTGGAAGTAGCGTTCACTGAACGAAACAGACTTGGTTAGGTTTAATTGAAGCAAACAGATTCCATTTGTTTCCGTGGAAACTTGAATGTTTTGTTTTTGTGAGACATTTTCCATCCTTGAATTTTGACCTTGTTTTTGTTTTACTGGTCGGAGATTATATTCGAAATTGTTAAAGACCCGTAGGAGGCGGTTTATGAACCGTTAACAGTTACATATTCCAATGTTCTGATCTCTGACTCTTTTTGAAAGTACGCTGATGTCCAAAATTAAAACAACAAACCGCAATTTTCCCGTCCTGCGTCTAATTCACGATATAATCATACAAACTGTCAACAGATGTCCGTACGATCGTGTTCTGCACCGAAGATGGCATTTCGGTCAACGGAAAACCACACCAACGATGACGTCAGGGCACCTATCAAACGGACTAGTGTTCGCCGGATAGTCCCACATCACAACCGCTGTGTACACAGTCACATACGGTCTAGTATGGCACAGAGAAGACGCCTTTCAGACTCACTGCGGTGGAGGGCCATAGGAAGAACGGAAGCAGGACAGTCGCAAAACCGAGCGAGGTGGCGCAGTGGTAAGACACTGGACTCGCATTCGGGAGGACGACGGTTCAATCCCGCATCCGGCCATCCTGATTTAGGTTTTCCGTGATTTCCCTAAATCACTCCAGGCAAATGCCGGGATTGTTCCTTTGAAAGGGCACGGCCCACTTCCTTCCCTCTCCTTCCCTAAACACTCCAATCCCAACAATCGCAAACGCATGTGGTCTGTTGGCTTAATGTGAATCGTTCTGTTGTTTCTCAGATGTGGCTACAATTTCTAGAGACCGAAACTATATCCCGAAGATCAAGGCAGGGCCGACCATTTGTTACATCAGAAAGAGGAGACCGTTATTTGGCGTTAAGGGCACGACGCAACCGCCTGAGTATAGCAACAGGCATCTGACCTTGCAGCATCCGCTGCACATGTCGTATCGAGGCAAACAGTGTAGAGAAGGTTTCGGTAGAGTAGCCTTTATTGTCGGAGACCTGCTGTATATGTACCTCTGACGCGTCTTCGCAGAAAGGAACGTCTAGAGTGGAGTCGTGAACATGCCACCTGGTCAGTCGAACAATAGGCCAATGTTCTTCTCACAGATGAGTCCTGATTTGGTCTGGAGAGTGATTCTCGGTGAATCTGCATTGGAAGGGAATGTGGAGTACGATTTCGAGAACCGAACATTTTGGAAAGTGGTCGATGTCGAGGAGGATTGCTAATGGTGTGGGTAGGGTTATGTTGACCATTCGAACATCTCTTCATGAAACTCTACGGGTGGATTGGAGAGGTTTAATTGCTGTCAGGTACAGTGATTAGATCTTGGGACCTGTGTACAGTTGTTGCGAGGTGCTGTACCACCAGAACTGGTGTTGATGGACGATAATACTCGACCTCATAGAGCCGAGTGGGTGATGTGTTGTTGGAAACGGAAGATACTACAGGCATGAAATGACCTGCTCACTATCCCTGTTTGAATCCCATAGACCATGTCAGGGATGCACTGTTAAGACTGGTTTGCATAACGTCAACATCGACCAGCCACTGTCCATGGGCAGCAGCTATGCAGGAAGAATGAGCGCTATTGCCCCAACATGACATTGATAACTTTGTTCACAGCATGCTCCGTCGTTGTCAGGCCTGTATTACTACCAGAGGTAGTCACACCCCATAGTGAGGACATTTGCCGGTTGTCGGAAAGTGTGCACAAATCTGCCAAGTTGGAAAAAACGAAGAACATTTCCGTCTACTGTTATATATGTTGCAGTTGTTTACATTTTATTTCTTTACATTGTCTCTACTTTGCTATCACCTGTTTATATTTTTTGTGGCAAAATAAATGCAACCTTTGCAAAATTTCCGTTTGTTGCTTTAATTTTGGACACCAGTGTAGATGGACTGTTACAGGTCTCTGATTATTAACACTGGGGTAGTGAGAAATTTAGCCCCGTCCCCCGTGTCAAAGCGAAGCAAGCGCGCATTACTTAGACTCTTTTAATAGTGTAGCAGAGCAGAGAATTAATGCAGGTCCGCCAACAAAGCTCTCCGATTAAATCCGTGGATCAGTGCGACGTGCGAATTGTCTCGCGCGCCGCACATTGCCTAGAGTGCGTGGATTAGGCCGCATCACGATTGTGGTTTCGCACGAGGCCACGGTGGCTCCGAAGTGCGGACGAAAGGAACGTTACAATATGAGCAGTGTATAACTGAAAGAAAATGGCTGTTACACACTGATGAAGCACTCTAAGAGCATAACATGTTGATGACGTTCTGTTTGCAAGTACCTGACGCCTGCACGCTACCTGGTTGCAGCGGGAGCGATCAGTCGTGGGTGGGGGGCACTCTGTTGCCCCTGCTCGAAGGCCAGCCGGACTACCGCGTCTGTCTGCATGAGCGAGGACTCGACAGTGGCACCGCCAACCACAACTTATCTCACTTGATGGACTGCAGCCGCCACGTCATCATCGTGCTGTCCAAGAGCTTCCTCAGCAGCAGGGTGAGTTGACATCCACACTTGTTTTTCTTTCAAGTGCGACGTGCACATCAAGAATGATTGAAACTTTACAGCCAAAACCATGGGGACTTTAAATAACATTTTTTGTCCAGAATGGGATTTTTCACGCTGCAGCGGAGTGTGCGCTGGTATGAAACTTCCTGGCTGTGGCTAAGCCATGTCTCCGCAATATCCTTTCTTCCAGGAGTGCTAGTTCTGCAAGTTTCGCAGAAGAGCTTCTGTGAAATTTGGAAGGTAGGAGACGAGGACTGAGAGAACTGAGGCTGTGAGGACGGATCGTGACTCGTGCTTGGGTAGCTCAGTCGACTTCGGCACGCTAGCGGCACGGACGTCTTGTTTACGACCTCGCCGTGGAGCTCGCTCGCGGAGTTGTTTACGTATTTCTGCCGTCTTAGCGCGCTATATTTCCTTCGAAAGAGAATGGCTTATGCCCACAGAAAATCGACAATGAAGATTAGATTTTCACCTGAATATGCCCGACCAAAAGCACTTGAAATCGAACAGCTTATCAGAGATGAAGTCGAGATTGTTTGCAACGATCTTGTTGGCATCCACCTGTCTGTAGTGAGCAGTGTGGCATACGTGAAATTGATTAACGAAGACAAAAAAATGGCTCTGAGCACTATGGGACTCAACTGCTGTGGTCATAAGTCCCCTAGAACTTAGAACTACTTAAACCTAACTAACCTAAGGACAGCACACAACACCCAGCCATCACGAGGCAGAGAAAATCCCTGACCCCGCCGGGAATCGAACCCGGGAACCCGGGCGTGGGAAGCGAGAACGCTACCGCACGACCACGAGATGCGGGCCTAACGAAGACATATGTGACAAAATTCTAAGTGCAACTCGAAGTGGTCTTACTTTCCGTCACTCTGATGGACATATTGGTAACGTAACTGTGGAATATGCGAGACTTGGACTGCGGACGATACGTGTATTTGAACTCCCTTTCGACGTGCCTTCAGAGGTAGTGGTATCTGAATTCCCCCCATATAGAAAGGTGATTAGTCATACAACTGAAAAGTGGGTTCAGTTCACTACATACTCAGTTCTCAATGGAGTACGACAGAGCCGCATAGAGCTAACCAAACATGTCCAGTCCTACTTATATATTAGTGGCTGCCGTGCAATCATAATTTATGATGGCCAGTCGAAGACATGCTCGGGATGTGGCAAGAAAGGACACCTCTGCTTCAGCTGCCTGCAACGCAGAATCCCTCAGTTGCCGCCTGGGGACCTACAGGCCACGACCGCACCGACGACGCTACGGCTGACGTTTGTCGAAGTTCCCCATAACGACCTCCAACTGCGATCACCACTGGCTCCTACTACTGATATAGCTTCATCTCCGGTAATGCTTGAGGCTGTTGCGGACGGACCGACGCCCTTGCCTCCTCTCGTCATGGGCAGTGGTGAGCAGTCTCTAGTGCAGGGGAAGGCCCTTGACTCCATGGTTGTGCCTACCGATGATTTTGTGCCTGATCATCCGGATCCCCAGGCGTCTGCAGACAGTGAAGATCACGTGCGCAAGCAACGGTCGCTGAAGAGACGTCGGAAATGGCGTATCTTCCCGTCTGACACATGCAGGACGCATTCTCAAGGCCATGAGGATCACAACTATCAATATGTTCCCCTAATGGACGATTCCGTGGCAGAAGCACCATTCTGCCCCCTGTTGGAGGTACAACCATTTTCGCATGCACCAGGCGCTGTACCTATGGACGTTGAACAGCAGCTGAGCCAGCACCACTCTGCCACAGCCGACGTGACGCCGCCTTCTGACTCCACTGGACGCACACCTTTCACGCACCTTTGCGTGGTCTGACGATGTGGACGACGAAACATCCACCTTTGTGACAGCAGCGAATGCTGCTGCTCCAACCCACGACTGCTAATCGACAGGGTCACTGAATGGGAATGTGCAGCCTACTGGGGCAACGTTCGTGTTCGCTGCTGATCTTCGTGCCGTCATGGGCTTCCCAGTAGTCCCAGTTCCGCGACAAGCTTACAGGACTGGCTCCATCAATGTCAACATCATTGGCACCCATCATGACAAATCACAATTGTTCCGTGAAATGTTGAGAGCGTCGGACCTCGATGTTGCCCTTCTGCAACAAGTTCGCCTAGCGACGTTTCCTGATATCTATCGCTATGTTTCTTACCTCACGCCATGTGCTGACGGTGGCAGTGAGACATCTATTCTTTTAAAGGAAGGCATTGAAGTAGACGACGTGATTTACCTACCATCGGCTAAGGGTCTTGCTGTGACCTTCCACAGTGTCAGAATCATCAATGTTTACGCTCCTTCGGCCACGGCCAAACGACGGGAACGGCCGCGATTCTATTCAGAAAAGGTCGTTCCTTTGTGTGTAGGCCGATACGACCATATTATTCTTGGCGGCGACTTCAGTTGTGTGTTATCACAGAAGGAGCAATATCCCCATTTCACCACATGCCAGGAACTCAAGTTGCTCGTGCATGAACTCAACCTCACCGATACTATTGACGTGTGCATGGTGATCGACCTGGATATACGTACGTCACCAGCCATTCAGCAAGTCGTCTTGAGCGTGTCTACGTTTCCCAAGGAATCGTAACTGCCAAGTTTGACGGTGAGTTATGGCCTACCGCCTTCTCCGACCATATCGCCTATATCTGCACTATTAAGCTCTAGAGGCAGAAGGTGTGGCGCGGTCGAGGCCTGAGTAAGCTGAATGTCGGCCATCTCAAGGATCCGGAACGCAGGCAGGTCGTAGAGACGACGTGGAACAACTGTATGAGACGCCTCCCAGCGTATCCTTCAACATCCTGCCGGTACCTCGACTGCACCAAGCCTGCTTTACGTCGTTCGATGATGAATTACGGTCGCCACAAAATGCTGTGGCAACGACATAGCATGGAATACTATTTCACAGTTCTCCGCGAACTCTCAAGTCATGCCCCCTCTGTTCAACGAAAGGGTGAAATTCAACGGATTAAGGCGAAGATAATTTCTATTATGCCTATGCGCAAGATGTCACAACTGTGTACTAGGAGAACCCCCGTCTATGCATCATATTATCCAGCAGCAGTGGTGTCGGAGAAAGCTGGTCAACGCCCTCGACATTCCAGATGGTCGCCGGTTGACGTCCCAGAATAATAGCACAAATACCTGTGTGGATCACTACAAAGAGTTCCATGCAGCAGAGGACCAGAACATGGCGGTAACGACTGATGTCCTCCGTTCGTTGACAGGTACCCTTGACGGGACTGCTGCGGAGATTCTCACAGCGACAATTACGGTTGATGACGTAGCTGATGCTCTTCGTAAGGGTGCGGCGAACAAAGCCCCAGGTCCCGACGGGTTTCCGCTGGAGTTTTACCGCACATTCCAAGACGCCACGGGCTCACGCTGAACTGCGATGTATGAAGAACTGATGAACTCTGACCTTCCCCTCCCACCCGAATTCGGAGAAGGCTTGCTTATCCCCGTCTCCAAGCCATTGGGAGGTCGGGGAGTTGGACATCATCGGCCGTTGACTATGTTAAATTGTGACCACAAGATTTTTATCGGGATTCTTGGCTCTCGCCTTCGGCGCGTCATCCCTCAAGTCATTTCTCTGGATCGCACTCAGCGATTACCGTGACGTCATACCCCTGGCCACGACCTGCCGCAGTCGTGGTGCCATAGTGACAGTGCACTTCGACCACGCCTTTGATGGAGTGAGTCATGACTTTCCAGAAAGCGTACTCCGACGGATGGCCTTCCCCAACAGGTTTATAAACTCATCGTCTTACGGCTCCTCCGAGGTGTCACGTCGCGAGTGCTGGTCAGTGGCTGTGTGGCGGGCCCTGTTAATGGCATGCGGTCGGTCCGTCAAGGATGTCCGCCGTCGATGCTCCTTTTCGCCATCACCCTTGAGCCACTGTTACACGTTTGAGGAGCCGGCTGGCAGGGATAACAATGAGGAGACAGGCTTTCATCTGCCGCGCCTATGCCGATACTTGGTGTTCTTGGTTTTAGCTGAGGATGAAGTGCGAGAGGCACTGGCATGGATCAACCAGTACGGGACGGCTGCGGGCAGCCGTGTGGACCTGACGAAATCTAGTGTAGTGTTCGTCGGTAGAGGTCTTCCAGCAGAGAGTGTGTTAAGATCGTGATTAAACATTACCAGACATGGTGTTGAAATTTTGTGCCGGAATAAACTCGGCACCAACCTCGCAAACAGTTTGATTACAGACAATTGTCCACGCAGGATATCATGCACTCACTTAGCTGACATGCCTACAGTCTCAGCAAAGTCCGAATTTTTATTCGGCTGTCTTTCATTATCATATTATGAATTTTTTCGGTGGTTTCCTTTATGTTGACGTGAATTGGACGGCTGCAGCGATGACGTTTAAATTCATTAATCCAAAAGAAAATCGTATTCAATGATGGTGTCCAGTCAGTGTGAACTACCTCCAATTCTGTTTTAATTTTTCCGGCAGTCCAACCCTTCAAATGTAAATGTTTGATAACAGCACTAAACTCAGTTTTCTCAATTTTGAATCGCATCGAGATGCTGACCAATTCAGAGGGCTGTTGAAATTCCTTATATGATCCTTGGAATAGTCGGGCTTACCAACTATGTAGGTGCAACAAAAATGTTCCATTATTTCACGAAAATTTACCAGTCTTGTCAAACCATGCTTGTACCTTAGTCGAGAAATCCTACGCACCCACATCAAGTACCTCTATGGGGAGAAGATGGTGAAACCTGTAGGGAAGTTTTACGGAAGTTTGATGTAATTTTAGGATCCGGCTGCAAACTCGACAAACATACCACACATTCCTGCACTGGAAAAATCTACACTGTCACATATGAGATAATTGCTTCTACACTTTTGCTCTCGCCGCTTACAGGATAAGGCATACTAATACAGACGAATGTGGAATTTCGACACCAATGATGAAACTTATTTCCTCGCACAAACTGGTCAAAATATTGTACCGGCCTCACTTGCATAGTTTGCGTCTGTTTATCGGAATTACCTTTCTCAATAATCTTTTGACAGCAGAGAGTCGCAATGTGTGTAGTTCAGGTAAAAGTAAACCTGCATTCTCATTGCAGTTCAGTGGAGTCCGCTGTGTCTCCAAACTGCGAAAAGAACAGATTTCAGACTTAGGCGGTGCGGGCATAATCACCTCACGCAGTCTTAGACCATGCGGGCAGTCACTTCGCGGCAAGAAGAGTTCTCAGCACGGGAAGTTTGTCACCGAATTGGTACATACCTCATCGTCGTCACCCGAACATTCAGCTGTTATCATGAGGCCTATGGTTCTCAGTGAACGCACACGCTCTACAACTCCAGCGGATAACAGCTACCTACATAAAATATTAATTCGTGTGGCTCAGTTGCCTCGTGTAAGTCTTTCAATTGGACGCCACTTCGGCGAATTTCGTGTCCCTAACCTACCCTAATTATCCACTTGGGGAAAAGGAAACTACAGTTTAACGTTGAATCCGTCCTATGAGTCATTCCTGGCAACTCCTCACATCGTTGAGAGGCGAAGGCTAGGTTAAAACCCAGACTGAAAAATCAGTAGTTCAACAGGGACTCGATGTCGTGACCTTTCGGTTTCCGCGCAAACGCTCTCCCGCTAGACCAGCGGGAGCGACTCGCTACTTATAAATTACTGCTCTCAGGTAACCGAGGAGGACGCAACACAACTGTGCGCTGCCTTTCTGCAAGCTACTTATATTACTGTATTGACCTAGATAGTACTCAACTGTCTCCACATGATCAGTCTGGCCTCTTGACGTCCATTATGAACATCAGTATAGATTCCTCGGTACCACGGTGCGCGGAGGTTAGAGCCAAGGGAACAGCTGGAATGGCATCTGTACTGATGGCGTAATGTCTCGTTACTGATGAGTACAGGACATCTATGACTCCTGATGGTCATCTTAGAAGAGTATGGAGGCGGCCAGGTACCAATGCACACCTCAAGCATGCAGGTCTGCACGGACGTGGGTCAGCTTTGTTTTGCGGAAGGATCCTTTGTGTTAGAGGCCTAAAATCACTGTCAACCGTAATTTCACGGTTGTGAAGTACGAGTGGCGTTTGATAAGTTTGGTACATTTCCATGAAGGAATGAAACATTTTTGCTGCGCATTCATGGTTGGTAAGCTTGATTATTCCAAGGAAAACATAAAGAATTTCAACAATGTACAACGTACAGTTCATAATTGACAGCCGTCTGACTTGGTCGGTGTGTCGACTGCGATTGAAAATGGAGAAAAAAGGAATTTCGTGCTGTTATTAATCATTTTCATTCGGTGGGTTCGACTGCCGCACAAACCAAACCGAACTGGATGCGGACTGTGCAGCATCGTTGAAGACCGTTTGCGTTTGGATCAATGAATGTAAACAGCGGAGTAGAAGCGCGCTGCGCCCGTTCAGTTGAGGTCACCACAAAGGAAACCATTCACAAAATCCATGACGTGGTAATACAAGACCACCGAATAAAAATTCATTATATTGCTGAGTCTGTAGGCATCTCAAATGAGCAAGTGCATAATACCCTGCATGGAGAATTACCTGTGAAGAAGCTGTGTCCAACATGGGTGTGCCGCGATTGCACACAGTCAACCAAAAGCGCGCCCGGAACAATATTTCAACACAACGTCTGGCGGTGTTTAATCGTAATCCGCAAGAATTTTTTCACCGATTTGTGCCTGTTTAAGAAACCTCGATTCATCATTAAGCACTAAGAGTCAAAACGGGAGTCAAAATAATGAAAAAAGGCTGATGAAAGTGCACTGGAGAAGACAAACACCATTTTGTCAGCTGGTAAGATGATTGCCACCTTTTTTTGAAATGGGATTCCTAAGGAATAATCCTCTTACATTACTAAAAGAGGCAGAACCATAACTGGATCCTGTTACTCTTCATTGTTGGATCGTTTGAAACTTTCGTCGGCTAAAAAAAGGCCAAGGTTGGTACGCAAAAAAAAAAAAATATCGCTCTTTCATCAGGATAGTATACCATCCCACACATCATAAATATGGCTTAAGTGCATGAAATGGGCTTTGAATTGATTCCTCGTCCGCCCTGTTCACCAGACGCAGCCCCTAGTGGCTTCTTAATGTTCCCTAACTTGAAACTTCTGCTTGCTGGGTAGAAATGACATCGAATGAGGAAGTAATAGTTGTATTCAACGAGTATTTTGCAGCGCTTTATGTAACTTATTTTTCCAGTGGGATGAAAAAGCTGGTTCGAATCCTGCCTCGGGCATGGGTGTGTGTGATGTCCTTAGGTTAGTTAGGTTTAAGTAGTTCTAGGTCCTAGGGGACTTATGACCTCAGAAGTTAAGTCCCATAGTGCTCAGAGCCATTTTTTTGAAAAAGCTGGAGACTGGCTGGACCATGTGTATAATATATCCCATAAAGGAAACTACATCAAGAAGTAAGGTCAGTTGTTTACGAAACAAATATCTTTCCTTATTTTTTACAAGACTTATCAAGCAACCATTTTATTGGGGCAGGATCCTGCAACATCTTGTCCACAATACTGTCAAGAACACCGTGCCCACCTAGGGAATGTTGGAAAGTTGCCAAAATACATTTGCTGAAAGTTTTCAAAGACTGGTAATTAGAGCAGAAAACAGAGATTTGTCTGTGATGATGCAGTCTTTGTCAGTATCTGTGGTTTTTACGTAGGAAGATTATAATAAAAATCATGTTTTATGTTTTTTATAATATTCAAATAACATAACAGAGGAAAAACGCGACATTGAAGGCCATCCTCCAGCAGGAAGAAAAAAATCGAATGAAATAGCCTGCACTATCTGTTGACATGAACTCGATTGAGAATGTCTGGAACCTGACGAAATTTGCAGTGAGTAGTCCCAGAAACCCTTCTCATACATTGCAGACATCGAAGAGTGGGACCGGCCTGAAGAGCAACGTTTCGACTACCTGGTGGATAGCACTTTAAGGAGAATCCGAGCGTATTACTTTGCGTGGGGTGCATCAACGCGGTTTTGAATGTCACCTAGCAGCATATTTTAATTTCATAGGTGTGCAAAGATATGAACATTCAAACAAACGGCTTTATTGTCATAGTTTCGCTTTAAACTAGCAGAGAGTTTCTTTTATTAGTTTGGTGCATGTATTCGTAGCGTTTTTGTTTTGTATGTTGGTGTTCCGGTTGATATGGTTTTATTTATCGATTGCCATTTTTCATTTATGATTCACTGTTGCTATTTGAGTTTACATATTGACATTTTGTCATTTAGAGATAGTGAGAGGCGCTGTAGACCTTAGAAAATGGGACGCCAAGTGGGAAAATCGGAACATTTCCGACATATTCTTCTGCTTGAGTTCAGTAGAGGGGTAACAACAGTGCAGGCAGCCAATGAAATTTGCGCCGTGTATGGGAATAATAACATTGGGCAGAGCATGGCACGAAAATGGATTGCTCCTTTTAAGGAGGATCGTTTTGACATTAGTAACTTTTCACGTTCAGGAAGTCCTTCAGGATTTGATGCAGATCGTTTAAAAGCACTAATCCATAATAAACCAAGTCAGTATAATCTAGAAATGGTAAATGTGATGAACTGATTATTCTACAATCGTGCAACATTTTCATACAATTGAGAAGTTTCCAGACTGGGGTGTAAAGGTACCCCATGCTCTAAGCAAAAATCACCGTTTGTATCTCTGCTTGCTCCTCATCAATTGGGTGGTGAACAACACGGACCATACCTATCTTGTGTCTTGCTGGACACGATAAATGGTGTCTTGATGCTAACATAAGGAAAATGAAGGAATGACTGAGCAAAAGCAAAGCAGCAACTCCTCGTACAAAGAGCTGCGCGCATCCACAAAAGATAACGTTATGCATATGGTGCAACAGCGACGGTGTTGTGTACTACGAATTGCTTCCCGGAGGTCTAATCATCACTCCTGACATTTATTGTCAACAACCGAGACGTCTTCCAGACGCAGTCAAAGAACAACAATCAGTAACACTGCGTGAAGTGATGGTACCCCACGATAACGTCCAACCGCATTCTGCCAGACTGACAAAAAACATTACACAGGAGTTGGGTTGAGAAGTCATACCGCACCCACCTTATTCACCTGATACTGCGTCCTCACATTTTCACCTTTTCCGCTATCGAACACCCTTCAAGGAACTTCCTTTTTTTTTTTTTTTGAAGAAAATGTGCTCCGAACATTGCTCGAGGAGTTCTTCGCCTCAAAACCAAAAAAAGTTCTACAGTCGCTGTTGCGAAAGAGTGAAGGAGACTATGCTATTGATGACTAAAGCTTCAGCTACTTGTATCTGTTGTGTTTATTAAACGTATGGAAAAACGCTACGAACTTCAGTTATTGGGAGCTCCAACGTTAGGCGGGTTATGGAGCAAATTTCTCGACCTCTGCTATCGGGTGGAGAAATGTACGGTCCCCCTGAATAGGTCAGGCGTGCACTACACGCCGGAAGCGGCTACAAGGGTAGCGGAGTATGTGTGGAGTGCACATGGGGGTTTTTTAGGTTAGAGAATCCTCTCCCTAGGCCCGACAAGACGCCTCCTGAGACGCGGCAAGGTAGGAGTAGGCAAAATGCAACAGGGAATAACAATATTAATGTGCTAATAGTAAACTGCAGGAGCGTCTATAGAAAGGTCCCAGAACTGCTCTCATTAATAAACGGTCACAACGCCCATATAGTACTAGGGACAGAAAGTTGGCTGAAACCAGACGTAAACAGTAATGAAATCCTAAACTCATACTGGAATGTATACCGCAGAGACAGGCTGGACAGTGAAGGGGGAGGCGTGTTTATAGCGATAAGAAGTGCAATAGTATCGAAGGAAATTGACGGAGATCCGAAATATGAAATGATTTGGGTGAAGGTCACGGTTAAAGCAGGTTCAGACATGGTAATTGGATGTCTCTATAGGCCCCCTGGCTCAGCAGCTGTTGTGGCTGAGCACCTGAAGGATAATTTGGAAAATATTTCGAGTAGATTTCCCCACCATGTTATAGTTCTGGGTGGAGATTTTAATTTGCCGGATATAGACTCAAACGTTCATAACGGGTGGCAGGGACAAAGAATCCAGTGCAATTTTTTAAGTGCTTTATCTGAAAACTACCTTGAGCAGTTAAACAGAGAACCGACTCGTGGCGATAACATATTAGACCTTCTGGTGACAAACAGATCCGAACTATTTGAAAAAGTTAACGCTGAACAGGGAATCAGCGATCATAAAGCGGTTACGGCATCGATGATTTCAGCCGTAAATAGAAATATTAAAAAGGGTAGGAAGATTTTTCTGTTTAGAAAAAGTGACAAAAAGCAGATTTCAGAGTACCTGTTGGCTCAACACAAAAGTTTTGTCTCAAGTACAGATAGTGTTGAGGATCAGTGGACAAAGTTCATAACCGTCGTACATAATGCGTTAGATGAGTATGTGCCAAGCAAGATCGTAAGAGATGGAAAAGAGCCACCGTGGTACAACAACCGAGTTAGAAAACTGCTGCGGAAGCAAAGGGAACTTTACAGCAAACATAAACATAGCCAAAGCCTTGCAGACAAACAAAAATTACGCGAAGCGAAATGTAGTGGGAGGAGGGCTATGCGAGAGGCGTTCAATGAATTCGAAAGTAAAGTTCTATGTACTGACTTGGCAGAAAATCCTAAGAAATTTTGGTCTTATGTCAAAGCGGTAGGTGGATCAAAACAAAATGTCCAGACACTCTGTGACCAAAATGGTACTGAAACAGAGGATGACAGACTAAAGGCCGAAATACTAAATGTCTTTTTCCAAAGTTGTTTTACAGAGGAAAATTGCACTGTAGTTCCTTCTCTAGATTGACGCACAGATGACAAAATGGTAGATATCGAAATAGACGACAGAGGGATAGAGAAACAATTAAAATCGCTCAAAAGAGGAAAGGCCGCTGGAACTGATGGGATACCATTTCAATTTTACACAGACTACGCGAAGGAACTTGCCCCCCCCCCCCTTCTTGCAGCGGTGTACCGTAGGTCTCTAGAAGAGCGTAGCGTTCCAAAGGGTTAGAAAAGGGCACAGGTCATCCCCGTTTTCAAGAAGGGACGTCGAACAGATGTGCAGAACTATAGACCCATATCTCTAACGTCGATCAGTTGTAGAATTTTGGAACACGTATTGTGTTCGAGTATAATGACTTTTCTGGAGACTAGAAATCTACTCTGTAGGAATCAGCATGGGTTTCGAAAAAGACCGTCATGTGAAACCCAGCTCGCGCTATTCGTCCACGAGACTCAGAGGGCCATAGACACGGGTTCACAGGTAGATGCCGTGTTTCTTGACTTCCGCAAGGCGTTCGATACAGTTCCCCACAGTCGTTTAATGAACAAAGTAAGAGCATATGGACTATCAGACCAATTGTGTGATTGGATTGAGGAGTTCCTAGATAACAGGACGCAGCATGTCATTCTCAATGGAGAGAACTCTTCCGAAGTAAGAGTGATTTCAGGTGTGCCGCAGGGGAGTGTCATAGGACCGTTGCTATTCACAATATACATAAATGACCTGGTGGATGACATCGGAAGTTCACTGAGGCTTTTTGCAGATGATGCTGTGGTGTATCGAGAGGTTGTAACAATGGAAAATTGTACTGAAATGCAGGAGGATCTGCAACGAATTGACGCATGGTGCAGGGAATGGCAATTGAATCTCAATGTAGACAAGTGTAATGTACTGCGAATACACAGAAAGATAGATCCTCTATCATTTAGCTACAAAATAGCAGGTCAGCAACTGGAAGCAGTTAATACCATAAATTATCTGTGAGTACGCATTAGGAGTGATTTAAAATGGAATGATCATATAATGTTGATCGTCGGTAAAGCAGATGCCAGACTGAGATTCATTGGAAGAATCCTAAGGAAATGCAATCCGAAAACAAAGGAAGTAGGTTACAGTACGCTAGTTCGCCCACTGCTTGAATACTACTCAGCAGTGTGGGATCCGTACCAGATAGGGTTGATAGAAGATATAGAGAAGATCCAACGGAGAGCAGCGCGCTTCGTTACAGGATCAATTAGTAATCGCGAAAGCGTTACGGAGATGATAGATAAACTCCAGTGGAAGACTCTGCAGGAGAGACGCTCAGTAGCTCGGCACGGGCTTTTGTCAAAGTTTCGAGAACATACCTTCACCGAAGAGTCAAGCAGTATATTGCTCCCTCCTACGTATATCTCGCGAAGAGACCATGAGGATAAAATCAGAGAGATTAGAGCCCACACAGAGGCATACCGACAATCCTTCTTTCCACGAACAATACGAGACTGGAATAGAAGGGAGAACCGATAGAGGTACTCAAGGTACCCTCCGCCACACACCGTCAGGTGGCTTGCGGCGTATGGATGTAGATGTAGATGTAATAGCATTTCTTTTATTAACCAGATCCGTAATATTGTCGGCGGACCTGCACTGAGCCCGGGAAGAGATAGAGAATGTTGAGTGTCATGACGAAATTACACACACACACACACACACACACACACATATATATATATATATATATATATATATATATATATATATATATATATATATAATTCTCACTGTAACTTTCATTTATGCCAGTTATGAGAGTTTTTATAGAGTCTGTTTTGATATATAGAATTATACTTTTCTGTATGCTGCAGTGGTGCCTATGGGAGATGGCCTTGGCGAACCACCGCACGCTGGATCCATCGCAGCGTGACTACGTCATCCTGCTGGAGCTGGAGCCGCTGGAACGCTCGGCGTTGCCGCGGCAGCTGCGCTTCATAATGGACACCCGCACCTACCTGGAGTGGCACCAGCCGGGCGACCCGCAGTACGTGGAGCAGGCGTTCCACAGGCTGCAGCAGGCGCTCGGCCCACCTGTCTCTCCAACTCGCAACTCTCGCTGATGTCTACATTCGACGAGAGACTGAAGTCTGAGTAATGGCTCTCGCCAATGGCCCTAAGTTTTGCCGCCAGATTTAGCTACAATAAAATTCCCCAGTCTGTACTGCTGCATCGCTGTGTCAAACACGCCCACATTTCAGCCACTACAACAGTTTGCACAAGTAATAATGACGTTTCGTAGCACTGATTAACTGTCGGTAAATCTCACAACACACGCCATGTAATTTTATGTCATTTATATACCACATATATATGTAGTGGCGTTACATCAGTGGTAAAAACCTCACTATGAGGCATATCACCTCCAGCTGGGGTGAAAAAAGAGCCATCTCGATCATATACAGCTAGATAAATTTTTATTCAACAGAATACCTCTCCTTCCAAATTCTAATCCAATGGCCCACTAATCACGGTTTCTCGTGTCCAGACGTATGGCAGACAGCCGCCAGTGCTGAGTTCTCACCAATGGCGCGATACGCAGAGACTGAAAAGTGTACATTCGCCCTGGAGGTTGCGCTATGGTTCAATCGGCCTAAGTTGACCCCAGACAGTGGCAGTGGGCTGCACGTGGCGTTTTCACGGGCCCGCCTCAACCAATAACGTAACGCGATTATGTGTACATCTCTATGGCAATGCCCCAGCGTTCTCATAGCTCTTCAGATGGCTACTGGAGTCGTTAGCGCTTTGAAGCTGAAAACTGGCAACAGTGCTGTGTACTGCCAGGTATCTTCTTACGCCGTCTCGACATTGGGCATGCTCCACAGCTGTTACGTCGTAGGCGTTCGGTTACACGTTTTGCAACTGGTGTTTGCACGAGTGCAGCAAAAGTAAGACGTTCCTTAGTGTGCTCCTTTTCTTTCTCTTGATTCCCTTGCATTGTCGCCCTGTTAAACCGCCCTAATATTCACTGAGCTCCATCTGAACTTTATATTCTTAAATCTATCTGCCGCTGCATTTGTTCCTTCTTTATGACACTTGCCAGCGATACTTAATCTCTAATTCAACAAAACCATGCTTGTAATGGAAGTGTCAATGGCACTCGTTCTCGCACATCATCAGTTCACGAAATAAATAAATGTCTGTCCCCGTACAAGCGCAGTCACTACGGCCTTTTCGTGTTCTCGGAGCTGCTGCAAAATCTTCACTAGAAATCCAGCTTCGAAACTCCGTGGTGTTTTTGAAAATAGGCAAATGGTCTCTCTTTCGGTAATTTCTATATTTTAATAGATCGTAACCATTTATGGGTAATGACTTGCAAGTGTCAACCCTTAAGTACTTTTAATGTTATCTGTTCTGATAAGATGCAGTGGTGTTGAAATACGATTCATAACGTCGCAAGTAGATTCACAATCTCTCTATATAACGGAATCGTAGGTCTTGTACCCATTAGGCCCTTTCTACAAAAAGGCTCCTGATTCCCGGGAATAAAACGTACTATTGGTGCTGCTGTGTTTTGAAGGTGGACTAGAGATATCTCTTTCGTGAAATTTTACATCTGACGCACGTAACCATTTGTGGCAAATGACCTAAGGAGCGAAACGTAGCACTGGTGCTTGTGCTACTTCTTACGCACCAGATCTAACTTTTAAGTCATTATTTTATAACATTTAAAATATGTGTCACGATTTTATATAGCATCCACTGATGAGTCAGTCTCTCGACTGTTCAAATGTGTTCCCTGATTACGTTCACAATTCGCCTTCCCACTGAATGAAATGCATCTAGCACAGAATCAGAGGCGACCCTGAAAACAATGGAGCAGATGGGGCACCATTAAAGGACGAAGATTCTCATCTGCTCCTATTGTCTTAGCGCCTTACAACCCAGCAAAGAAACTGACGCAAAAAAATGCAAAACGAAATGCTTCAACAGCAGGGGAGACATGTATCATTTTAACATGGGACGTGGAATTCTAAGAAAACGAGGAAGCAGATCAAGCATCAAGGAGACCTGCAGGGAAAACAATATGCCATTCCCCTGCAGTCTGCCATCTCGTTCTTACGTCAGAGAGTCCTACAATAATGGAAAGAGGAGTGGATGGCAAAGGAGGGGGACTGGATTTGGTGAACCCAACTGTCCGGCCATGATGTACCTCATATTGGACTCAGAGACAGCAGGAAGTAACCTTCACCTGTCTTCAAATTTGGTGCTGTCCACTAACGCACGGCCTCGTACACTGACGAGGGGACCCTCCAGCATGTGACGCTTGTGGCTGCGAATATCAATGTACGTCACAGTTTAATTGCGTGCATTTTAAACCTTGACAAGATGGCAGAAGCAAATGTAAATACAGATCTGTCGTCTATTTTCGTTAACGACGACGTGAGTTTGATAAAGCTATTAAAATGTTGTATATTTGAAGATTCTAACCTAAGATTTCATGTTGAGGATTTTAATGTGATACAGAGTAGCGGCTCACCCATTTTTAGTACAGCGATCGGCCAGCTACACTTACCTGTGCAACCGGCATGCTTTTGATTCATTCCATGAAAAATTTTTATGGTCAGTTTTAGAATTGACTGTGAACGTGATTTTAATATTTTGGTGTGTGTGTGTGTGTGTGTGTGTGTGTGTGTGTGTGTGTGTGTGCGTGCGTGCGTGCGTGCACATGTGCGCGCGTACACAGTATTCAGAGTATATTTATATTTTAACTCCCTGTGGAAATCCTACTGAATTCCCACCTTAAGTTACACAAGTCTCATGAAAGATTTTAGTTCAAGCGCTTAAGGTCTTGGAGTCGTCCGCCCCTACTAATAATTGTTATCCTGCTACGGATGCTCTCTAAATTTGAGAGATATCTCAGTTTCTTTACACAAACATTGTATGGATATGTCGCTGTTGTAATGATTAAACTATTTGTATGATCAGTAAATTTTTTAAAAGCAACTTATTATTGTATTAAAATTATAAATCCTGTGAGAAACCTTTTTGCCCCTAATAAATTAGGACAGTAGCTTAGTGTGTGTTTTTCTAAAAAGAAACATTTCAGTATTTTATTGATATTATAAGAAATTCTTCAACCCGAATAAACGCACTTGGAAGTGTAACAGTCAAGGTAAGGAGAAGTGGGAAGACAGAGAAGAAATGAAAAACAGAGTAGAATGTAAGAGGTAGCCAAATGAAAAGGAGACACATAAAAGAAAGTATGTAAACTGTATATTATTTCAAAACTAATTGCCATAACTGTTAATACAGTTATCCCACTGTGCGACAAATCGGTCAATGCCTTTACGAAAAATTGTTTGCGGTAGCCTACAGAGCCATGATTGTACACAGGCGTGCACTGCTTAGTGCGAAGCCATTAACGGCCCTCTTCAGGGCTCCAAAAATATCAAAGTTGCATGGGGAGAGATCGGGACTGAACGGGGAATGTGTAAGGGCTTCCCAACAAAATTTCTGCAACGCAGTCGAAAAAATAGGCACGCCAGCTCCGGGGAAGTCATGACGAGCTTTTTCTTTGACTGAAAAAGCCCTCTGCTCATTGACTTCCTGGAACTCGGCGTCACAATTAACGCGTAGCGATACGTTAAAAATACTTTGCAAAAACTGAAACGCACCATCAAGGCCAAACGTCCAGGAATGCTGACGGACTGCATCATTCTGTTGCAGGATGATGTCCGTCCACTTACTGCGAAGGTTTTTAGAGTGCGCTTTGTAAACTTCGCTGGAAAGCCCTTACACATCTCCGTACAGTCGCGATCTCACGCCATGTGGTTTCCATATTTATGGAGCTTAGAAGTTATGCAAAGGACAACACACACACACCTATGCCCGAAGGAGGACTCGAACCTCTGACGGGGGGGGGGGGGCTCGCGAACCGTGACAAGATGCCTCAGACCGCACGATTTATAAATGTTGTTGGTAAAAGGTAAGTTGAGAAAATCTCAGGCATTTGCAAATCCTTTTAGGGGTTATACAGTGAACTTGCAGATATAAATTACACATTCTCTACAAAGTTACGTCTTTGAAACAATATGTCGTCATAGAAATAATTTTCGACCTCAGCCGCGAAAACTACACATTCACTGTAATTCAGTCATTATAGAACTTTGTATACATCTGTTCACGAAAACGTTTACAAACTGCTGAAGGAAAAAATTGTGAATTCTCTCAATGGAAACAGTAGGTTTAATTTTAGAATGATTGGCTCCTAATTATGCGCGTCTACTAGACGAACTCGATACTGATCCCAAATAGTCGTCTTCTCTTAACTGCATGTATAAATTTGATACTATTTAAGTACAATATCTGTCAGAAAAACATAAATAAAAAATAAAAAGCGAAAATACTTGCATTTCTGAGGAACCATGTACAAAAATGTTCTGGATAAAAAATTAATCAGCTACAGCAGACACCACGCTAATGCCATGCAACACCGCCGCTAGCCTTGCTGATGAGGTGAACTCGGCGAGGAGAACAGTCCACACGTTACTTCAGGTATGTACAATCCAGCTGAAGCAAATCATTGATGACTAGACCCCTTGGAGTTACATTTCTCCCGTTGTTCAAAATATTATCAGGCATTTTCACTGGTATTATAGTCTGATGTAAATTAGTTAACATGTCACGTTTAAGGCCAGAAGCACTTTATCACAAGTACTGCCCACAGGCAGCCGCCTTACAGTTGCACCATCCTAGGTGTTAGAAAATTGCTTTCAAGTTTCTACCAACGAAAACATCTCGTGAAACATAATGTTAAGACACAGAACAGAAAAGGGCAAGAAACTAATTTTTTTAAGTTCACACTAAGACAGCCACATGCAACACCAGGCAGTGGTGGTAACATACCCTGTAGCTATGAAGCAGAAGCAATGAACACTGTAAGTCAGTCGCATACATGAGCACACACAGCTACTTCAGCACCAATCGCCGCAAGTTACACAATGAGCAAAAAGTAAGCTGAGAGAGAGGGATGCACACGTATTTGTTAGTCTTGTGACATGAAGCAACAAGACACTATAACGTATTTCAGAGACCAGAAAGCCGGCCGGAGTGGCCGTGCGGTTCTAGGCGCTACAGTCTGGAACCGAGCGACCGCTACGGTCGCAGGTTTGAATCCTGCCTCGGGCATGGATGTGTGTGATATCCTTAGGTTAGTTAGGTTTAATTAGTTCTAAGTTCTAGGCGACTGATGACCTCAGAAGTTGAGTCACATAATGCTCAGAGCCAGGCCAGACAGTGCAGTTAAGAGCATGCAACTATTTGTTAAGTTAACACAGTCGAACGAGAACTGCTGACGATGGTAAAGAATCGGGCCACATTTGGTCATAAGGAACAGGCTGCCACGTCATTACCACAAGCCAGTCCTCATAAACATCCCAGTTCTCTAGTTCTGAATTCAGTTGGCCATTAGGTCCGATGGCATTCGTGCTGATAGCACTCAATTCAGTTATTATTACTGTGTGGTGACACCCATATTGTAAGTGGCGTGAATATAAGTAGCGTGAATAAAAGGACGGTAGGTGCAAGAAGCATGAAGCGCCCTTCGAATGTATCCTGATAGCTAAAAGAGCCACGCACACTTTGAATAAGAAAATGCTACTTGACACTGAAATCAATATAAAAGATAGGGTCGCCACCGACTCTAGCCACACGACAAGAAGAGGTAGCACTGAGTCGGAAAATTACTTAATTTATTAATAAGAAAAACTCACAAAAGAACATTCATTGTACAGTCATTGATAATGAATGGGATGTAGTTATTACGTAATATGATCCAGGCATTCTTCCCGTGAATCAAATATTGAGTAAAGTAAAGAGGTCGTGAACACCATGCGTAAGTGCAGCCTGCAGCAAGATTCGTGAAAACACGATCTATTCCAGAGCATTTGTTTCAGATAAAAAAAAGGACACTAATCACTACACCTGTGCACATGGAAACGCTATAGGTGGGCCAACAAGGAAAACTATAAGGTAAATGGCGAAGGTAACGGCGACGTAACATCGGTACACAAGATAAGATTGAAGGCAAAATTATTTATTCCTTAAAACATTGATGTAGTGCATCTATAGACTGCTGTTGCATGCTAACTATGTGTCACATGAGACAAAGAAAATTCACAAATACACAAAAATTACCAAGATCCGGAAAAGATTAGAAGCATACATACACAGATGTAGGCACATAAACATTCACACTGAACCGAGGGCACTTCAACATATGCAACTCCCTTGTGCTGCGTTCCTCTCACGGATCAAAGTCAAGACTGCATTGGGAATCAAACTGAAAGTCTACAAAAGCCTTGCATTCCCTGCTGCAACCCAGCAAGTAAATCTTTATAAGACGAAATTCGAGACCGAAAGCTAAAAGCTCCCCTCTCTATGTGACAACGCGCCACGCGGTCAGTCCAACTCACCCTTCTTCGTCTGGAGCACAGCTGTGTCCGCTTCCCGTACCGACGGCAGACTGCCTCCCGCTTCTCCAGCCTCTTCCACGCTCCGCGTGGACCGGAAAACCCCAGGATGCCATTTCCGCCACCAACCTAACGCAGGTGGATTTCTCCCAAGTAGCGGAAACCTCTTTGCCGACTTGACCACTACGAGAGTTGGCAATGAAAGGTGGCTACAGGACCCTTTCATCACCCCAAACGTCCCGGAGAAGACTGTGCCGCGAATTTTCTCGCCATGCTAGGAGATTCGCCAACAGTCTTCGAAACAAACATACCCTAACGAGTAACAATTGCAACAGTAAACAGCAGCACAAAGGAGTTGATTAATCTCTTATATCCAAGTGAGCTTTATCTGACCTTAGTCAATAATTGTGACCTCATGCGGTCCGCAAAGCAAACAGAACAAATTAAATTAAGCGTGATATACTACGCTAACATCATGTCATCTGACCTATTACGACCACAACCATGAGATATTATTTTAAAATTGCTTTAACCAACTATCAAAAGTTAACATAGAGACATAGGTGAACAGGTACATAATATATATAAATATATAAACAAATACAATGATGCAAAATCATTATCACGAACCAAAGCAGTATCATCTGGTGCTGACATATATAAAAACATGCAAGTGAAAGTGCAAAATACAATATTCACAACAAATACAGTGATACAAAATCATTAATGAACATGGTGGCATGACAGCTGGTAAATAATCACCTATGGAAAATAAGACATGAGTACAAAAACACATCCAGAAATCAACTCGTTGACACGCTGTCATTTTTCAGTTTCGCCACATGGTTGTTTCACTGGGTATTATCTTTAGGTGCTGGGGTGGGCGTCTCTTCTAAAGGCGACTTGGAGGATAAGCTACTAGGGGACCACAACACTGAACTGGGGAGTTCGCAGCGGCGTTGATTGTAACGTCCGTTGTAACCCAGGTTGTTCATCCTAGACATGACCCCGCGACGTTGCCTCGTGCCCGTTTCCACCCTCTGCGTCCATACTGTGGGATGGTTCGGCGTTGCAGATTTGCAGGACATCGCCACTTGTGGGCCCTGCCTCATCATCGAGAAGGCGGCTTGGCGGTCGTCGTCCGTGTGTTGTGGAGGAATGTGTTTTACCGACACACGCCCCCGTCTCCTGTCGTGTCAATGGGGAAACACGCGCTCTTCTGCGTCGCATCGAGGTCGACGTAAACTCGTGCGGGTGTCGGGCTTGAGACCCGCTTATCACCTCTTTGCACCGTCTCAGCTGATGCGTCAGTGGTGGGACCCGCGTCCCTCCGGGCAGTGGGCGTTACCTCACCGCAGCAGCCGTCTGGACTAGCGGCGCTCAGGGATCGGCGGCCTCGCCTGGTGTGCGTCATACTTTCCCTTTCGCTTGTCAGATGACTAGCGCATGGGGTGGAACGCCGGCCATCAGCTGGCGCTGCCGTGGTGACACGCCTGCGGGCTCCGGTGTGAGCCTGCGCCTGGGGGAAGACCAGCGTCCCCTCCCCTCTGACGGGGAAACAGTTGTGACCGCTCGCCGCATCACTGCTTCGCCGTTGATACCAGGGTTCGGCAACGCCTGCCGGTGGCCCCAGCCCTGTGCTTTTTGATGCGGAGGCTCCCTAGGCGGCCTTGCACCCACTTAAGAACTGCGCTCACAGGGATCGTTACAAAATATCATGTGTACAGATTACCACAAAGTCTTCGGAGTTTCTCACTCCTGATCAATACATGGAATAGTGCCCAAAATTAACTTGACAAAAAAGGGCCTTCTTAACACTACTAATAAAAAAAACAATGAAGAAAATTACATAACCAATATTCACACAAACAAAAAATCCTTTTTATAAAATATAGTTCCAGCATTACATCTGCTGTCAATCATTCAGGGTAGATCTTGTACAAGGTTTGGTCAGGATTTGGATAGGATTTGGCGCCGCTGCTAGCTACAGACACAAAACTCTACCTGCTCCTAACTACGCTCTCACACACAATCTACACAGCTCGTGCTAGTCACCATCACCATATACCCCGACTACAATTCCCACATATAAACAAAATATTCCTTTCAACACCAATACCCATATCGTTGTTCACTGACTGATCCTCCAAGGTTTGCAGAACATGTTTGCTGATCTGTGAAAAATTTTCGAGACTTCTTTTCTATGGACATTGCATAATAAAAGTTATGATTAATGACACACAGAAGGCTCATTCAAGTCACATCTGGAATGGTAAACGTTTCAACATCTATTCATCAGACTAATGCAAAAGGTCAGTGGGCATAAAAATGAAAATAAAAATCATCCTATCCTATTAGCAAACACATAAACACTTCGTCCTATAAGTACATAAAAAAATACTGTCAAAAGAAATCCATTGTCCAGGGCCATGAGTACCCAACTTACTACTATCATAAGATACTCATAATGATTACACACTTACTCACCACATGTCCCCAGGGGTCCTCACCTACCGTCATGTTATTTTAGCTTGGAGGTAGGCGCATTGATTCTCTATTAAATATCAAGCTGCTTGAGTTTATAAGCTGTTTCCATATACATCTTCTGGGGTTTCACATCCTGATGTCCTCAACCGTACCTAGTAGTATGTGACGGCAAGTTACACTTTCCAAATATCTTATAAGATGGCAACTCTGAAAATCAAACACTATTAATCTCCATTCGTATACAAATCCTTCGCCTACAAGTCACCAAGTCACTTCATCAACATCGCAGTACATTCCCCTAAGGGGAATAAGAACATTACAACTGTAATTAATCATCAAGAATTACCTTACTTCCAATGACTCGCCACGTCAATACGCCCGATACCGTTTTAGTCATCAAAAAACAAAAGCCATCTTACTGTAATAGGAAACGCTTCATCTGAGCCTCATAATCATTCACATTCAGACGTTTTGAAGCTGCACAACACTACTCCTTTCTGCTGAGAAGAACAATTAACTACACACATATTGGGGACCCTTTACAACTAATAGAAAATATACACTTTAATTTTAATCACACCAGAGTGAATCAAAACATTGAAAATATACACTGTAAATGTATTAAACAGACACGACTGGGTTTACCGCAGGCACACCAATACTGTGGCCCTCCCTCAACAAATCTTCCATAACAACGTCTTCCTTTATCAAATGCACATCAGTATCAACAATAGCACCGGTCCTCATTAAGTTTGACGCCAACCGAGCCAGCCAACAGTCATTGATCCCTTTGATTAGAGGCATTTGTCGGATTGTGCCGCGGGTTTGCGGGACGAATTTCAACACCCACTGGCGGACCACCCGTACTGTTTACGGCACCCCTGTTGTTGCTTGTTCGATAATTATTCTGGGGTCGGTCACGACTACCGTTCCTAGGTCCGCTGTAATTGCGCCTAAATCTCTGCTCATTACCATATCTTCTAAACTCCCAGGGGTGTCTTTGATTTCCTCTAGGCGAATGATGACCATTGGCATAGTTCGTTCTGCCCGCGTTCCGTGAGGAGTCGCGACGCCGCCAACGCTCGCGCATTCTGTAACTCTCAGGCGAGTCATTACGTCTGGAGTGCCACCTGTCTCTACGGCTGCGGCTTCGCTCGCGCGGCCGCTGCTCGTAGGCGCTCTGACCGTAATTCTGCGTGGTGCCATTCGCATCGCACTCAAGCTCTAAAAGGAAATTGCGAAACCCCTCTACGTCATCCTTACATCGTCCTGCAAGGATAACGTGCCGCAACTGCATTGGAAACTTTCCCAGGCAAATACGAATAATTTCTGCAGGTCCATAAGGATCGTCAAGATGTTCATTCGCCTGCAGCATGTGCTCGAACATCTGCACAGGGCTGGAGAATTTTGACCTGTTTAACTCTGGTAGCATAATGAGTCCGTGTTTTACACGACTTTGCGCTGCCACTGACCAATATATCGACAGGAAGTGTTGACGAAACTCCCCAACAGTGTAGCAATTGCGTGCAATTGACCTCATCCGCGCCGCTGGCTCACCTTCGAGGTAGCCGCACATATACTCTATTTTGTGCGCACTGGGCCACGTAGGAGGGAGGGAGAACTCGAACTGCTGTAACCAGGCCCGCGGGTGAATCCCCGTAGCCGAGTTACGGAAGACTTCAAACTTCCTCACGGTCAGAAAATGTTTAAAGTCAAATTCGTGAGTTTCCCTTGACGAACGTTCCTGAGGGGATCCGCGCCGTCCCCACCTGGTACGAGATCCGTGATCATGCCGATGATCAAATTCGCCATCGTTCCCGGAATCATCGTCGGAATAATGGCCCTTTCGTTCATTTCTTTCAACTTCATGGTCCTTTAACCCTTTTAGGTGAAGTTCTAAACGGGCAATGCGCTCACATATTCCCTCGGTAACCCCTCCTTGTTGTATGTTTATTTCACACTGTCCACGCCGACATTTCGTTATCGACCGAATTTCGTCTGCATCCGCTGATGACGAGGTAATCGTTTCCCTATTATTGTCAGACTTACGCGCCACTGCGTCTGAGATCCTGGCTATTTCTTCTCGCATCTCTCGGTGGGCCGTGTCTTGCTTTGTTTGCGTAAGCCCTTGCTCTCGCTCGAGAGCTATTATCGCCTGGCTGAGGGTTTCTACCTGCGCGCTAAGGTGGACCGGGCACTTAGCCGCAGAGTCCTCTATTCGGGACACAAGAGCCGCGTGGTCACTCTGGCATTGTTCTGCTAACGCGCGGAGATCCCTGGCGGAATGTCGTCCTACTCGGGACTCAAGAGCCGCTTGTTCACTCTGGCATTGTTCTGCTAGTACACGTATATTCCCAGCGAACCTTTCTTCTTGCTCCATCACCCGCTTGCTAATGACTTGGTGCCCCTCTTCTAAGGCGGAGATGCGTTGGTCAATGATCGCCAGTTTCTCCCCAACACCCTGTACTATTTCACTAGTCAATCTTTTATTCGCTTCCTCGATATGCCTCCTATTTTCTTCTGCTTGTTTTTTATTCACCTCCTCGATATGTCTCCTATTACTGTCTAGTAATTGTCGTAGCATAGCCTGTAATGAATTTGCATCTATCGAATGATTCGAAATCACTACGGCGGGCTCAGGATGGACAACACTTGTACTTGCGTTTTCCGCGTTTCGTTCCTGGTCGGACTCGACGTTTTGACCTCGTCCTTGTTCAGGGTTATTGTCTGGCAGGTTATTCCGATCGCGGCTCCCTGAACAGCTACGCGTCTCCATCATAAGGATTACTCCGTGCTCCAAAATACAACAAGAATAATGCCAAAGTCTCCTAATGGACTCACAGTCCCCACAAAGCACCCAAGATTTACTATATGACACCGATACACGCCACAGGACAAGAGTCAACCCACACTTGTAACACAATTGAATACTAAATCACAATATCTATACAGTAATACATATACAAGATAAAACATGTAAGAAAATGCACACCTATATCATAAATTCACGTAAATTCTGTATCACAGAAAGACAACATACCAATTAGCACATCCAACCGAAAATAACTAATCCTCACTGCGCATCAGAAGATTCCCTGGTTTACCGAAATCCGTGAGCAGGGTAAGCCATGTGTAAGTGGCGTGAATATAAGTAGCGTGAATAAAAGGACGGTAGGTGCAAGAAGCATGAAGCGCCCTTCGAATGTATCCTGATAGCTAAAAGAGCCACGCACACTTTGAATAAGAAAATGCTACTTGACACTGAAATCAATATAAAAGATAGGGTCGCCACCGACTCTAGCCACACGACAAGAAGAGGTAGCACTGAGTCGGAAAATTACTTAATTTATTAATAAGAAAAACTCACAAAAGAACATTCATTGTACAGTCATTGATAATGAATGGGATGTAGTTATTACGTAATATGATCCAGGCATTCTTCCCGTGAATCAAATATTGAGTAAAGTAAAGAGGTCGTGAACACCATGCGTAAGTGCAGCCTGCAGCAAGATTCGTGAAAACACGATCTATTCCAGAGCATTTGTTTCAGATAAAAAAAAGGACACTAATCACTACACCTGTGCACATGGAAACGCTATAGGTGGGCCAACAAGGAAAACTATAAGGTAAATGGCGAAGGTAACGGCGACGTAACATCGGTACACAAGATAAGATTGAAGGCAAAATTATTTATTCCTTAAAACATTGATGTAGTGCATCTATAGACTGCTGTTGCATGCTAACTATGTGTCACATGAGACAAAGAAAATTCACAAATACACAAAAATTACCAAGATCCGGAAAAGATTAGAAGCATACATACACAGATGTAGGCACATAAACATTCACACTGAACCGAGGGCACTTCAACATATGCAACTCCCTTGTGCTGCGTTCCTCTCACGGATCAAAGTCAAGACTGCATTGGGAATCAAACTGAAAGTCTACAAAAGCCTTGCATTCCCTGCTGCAACCCAGCAAGTAAATCTTTATAAGACGAAATTCGAGACCGAAAGCTAAAAGCTCCCCTCTCTATGTGACAACGCGCCACGCGGTCAGTCCAACTCACCCTTCTTCGTCTGGAGCACAGCTGTGTCCGCTTCCCGTACCGACGGCAGACTGCCTCCCGCTTCCCCAGCCTCTTCCACGCTCCGCGTGGACCGGAAAACCCCAGGATGCCATTTCCGCCACCAACCTAACGCAGGTGGATTTCTCCCAAGTAGCGGAAACCTCTTTGCCGACTTGACCACTACGAGAGTTGGCAATGAAAGGTGGCTACAGGACCCTTTCAATATGTTAGATGTTTCAGCACTCCTCATGCTGGTTGCTATTCCCAAGATGGCAACGTCCAAGTAACCACGATCTGCCACTAGAGGAATTAAGGTTGGTCACGGCCTACCACATGGTTAATGGCGAGAATGAGGATCCTGAAAATCAGTAATTCTAGCGGCTCTTATGACACTAATTTCCTAGTCACTGCTTGGTGAGAGGGCAATCCAGTGCCTCTGCTCCTGATCATCGCTGCAGGCCCTTCTGGGTACCCACCTGTCACGTGAGACTAAGATTATCTGACTACATGACTATGGACGTCCTAATGGGTCACTGTGGGTCATCATTATCTTCCAGAGGGGAATCAAGGACGCTCTAAACGAAGCACGGGCAATGTTTAGTGACACAAGGGCCTAATTCACATACTTACCTAAGCTCACAGGCCACATAAATATAACACAAGAACAATGATACTACCGCATAAACTCAAAAATGCAGTATCTTTAGCGCTAATGTTTATGAGGTAACATACCAATACACATGCCACCTCTTTCCCAGCATGCCATGCCAACAAATTAGGCCTCAAAACTCGTGTTTTTGAGGAAATATCCAATTTAGGTTCACCCAGAACGTCTTTAGTGGGTTGAACTGAAGCCAGTCATGGGCTGGATGCAGCCCACAGGCCGCACCACAACGTTGCCTATAGACAGCCAGACGGCAGTCTGCAAGACTTGGGCCTAACTGGTGGGGTTGCAGCCTTGATGACCAGCCGCGCTGACCACAGGAGTCAGCGGAATTCCATTGTATCATTGACACAAGGTGTTAGCCGAGGTCGACGAGAAGACACTGAACTGTAAATCTGAACCAACAAATGTTAACACGCTAATCACGTTTCATTAGCGCTGAAAGACGTCTACAGGTCCACATCACCACCCTGACAATGAAGAGGTATCTACACTTGGCGCCCCTCAAAATTATATACACATATCCCACAGACCTCTATAGCGTCTCCTCTGCGTTTCTCTTTCGACTACTTTGATCACGCATTGAAAAGCAAGCAAAACCAGACGTTACATGTCTCCTGCAGCAGCTCACTAAGGACTGGCAGGCAAAAACCGCTAGGCAACGGAAGCTGCAACACAGTAGAAGCCATCAATACCAAGCTCTCACTGGTGAGCGGGAGCTCCTCAGCACGCTAGCTGTCTAATGTCAGTTACTTCGAATCGGACTACAAGATGAGGTAATTCAGCTGAGCCTGAGAGTTCATCAAACCAGAAACGTATGCCTGCAGTCCTCTGTACATGAGTGGCGTCACAGTGGAAGATTGGAGTGTCTTCACCATTTCCATCACGTAGCGGAAAGAGCAGCACTTTGTGACCGAGAATATTGAAATAAACGTCGTGGTTTACGTTAAATTCATGGCACGAAAAAGTAGTTCAAAGTGCACAGAACCACCTTCGTCCTGAACTACCCCTCCACACACCGTGAGTTAAAAGTCTCATCAGGCTCGCACACTGGTACTCAGCTGACACATTTTGATGAAAGTTTCTCAACTTAAGAACAGAGTCTGAGGTGAATAAACAGTCACACAATAATTCCACATGACAAAGAGTTGCTTACAAGGGAACCTCCCCATCGCACCCCCCTCAGATTTAGTTATAAGTTGGCACAGTGGATAGGCCTTGAAAAACTGAACACAGATCAATCGGGAAAACAGGAAGAAGTTGTGTGGAACTATGAAAAAAATAAGCAAAATATACAAACTGAGTAGGCCATGCGCAAGACAGGCAACATCAAGGACAGTACAGCCCAGAAGAGCCGTGGTCCCGTGGTTAGCATGAGCAGCTGAGCAACGAGAGGTCCTTAGTTCAAGTCTTCCCTCGAGTAAAAAGTTTACTTTTTTTATTTTCGCAAAGTTATGATCTGTCTGTTCGTTCATTGACGTCTCTGTTCACTATAATAAGTTTAGTGTCTGTGTTTTGCGATCGCACCGCAAAACCGTGCGATTAGTAGACGAAAAGACGTGCCGCTCCAATGGGAACAGAGAACATTTGATCGCAAGGTCATAGGTCAACCGATTCCTCCACAGGAAAACTCGTCTGATATATTCTATACGACACTGGTGACGGCATGTGCTTCACATGACAGGAATATGTTGTCGACCCACCTAATTTGTACACTTGGCGAATGGGTACAAAGATTCTTCTACCTTGCCCGATTTAGGTTTTCTTGTGGATGTGATAATCACTCCCAAAAAAGTGATGAAAACATAAGAGTTTGTCACATAAACTGCAACAAATGACTGCAACAGTTTCACAGTCGCACAGTTTTCCCTGTGCTCTGTCAAAACATACGTTATTAACGTTTCAAAATTTTTCCGTGTGTAGACCGTCAAATCCTGCATATGTCCAAGCAAACCTGAACATGTCCTGGAATTTTGGAGAGCGAAGTTGATTATGTGTGAGTGCCTGAACTTTGATAATTGTCTGAAAATAAAATATTAAATTTTTCGGTCGGGGGAAGACTTGAACCAAGGACCTCTCATTTCGCAGCTACTCACGCTAACCACGGGACCACGGCGCTCCCGAGCTCACATAATCCTTGATGATGCGTATGTTGCACATGGACTACTCAGTTTGTATATTTTGCTTATATTTTTCATAGTTCCACACAACTTTCATCCTGTTTTCTCGATTGATCTGTATGCAGTTTTTCAGGGCCTATCCACTGTACCAACTTATAACTAAATCTGAGGGGGGTGCGATGTGGAGGTTCCCTTGTTAGTATTGCGACCAGCCGGCCGCGGTGGTCTCGCGGTACTAGGCGCTCAGTCCCGAACCGCGCGACTGCTACGGTCGCAGGTTCGAATCCTGCATCGGGCATGGATATGTGTGATGTCCTTAGGTTAGTTAGGTTTAAGTAGTTCTAAGTTCTAGGGGACTGATGACCACAGATGTTAAGTCCCACAGTGCTCAGAGCCATTTGAACAATTTTTTATTGCGACCAGTCTTGTTTCTCCTTTGTCGATAAAGATAACCCTAAAAGCGCACATTTTTTCAACAACCACGTTCTGGCAAATCATTTAGTGCATAATGTCTAACTTTAACTCTCCCAGTTATCGTGAAACAGCCATCTAGTTCCTGTTTGACAGATACGCATACCTGAACCATTTTCAAGATTTCCGTACGCGCGTAGTAAGTAAAACATCTCAACAAGATAAATCACTCTGTAAGTATTTCTTCAGCAATACCTTCTAGTAATATTTATTTATCTCCAGTTAAGATGTAAAATACAGCAGCGTGCGCGAGCCAAGGGTGGGCCACGGCTTGTTCCTTTCCGGAAGTACCTGGAACAGCTCGACATTTCATTCAGCATTGCGGTGCGGAGTTCAGCAGAATCATGCTGTCAGCGCTGTTTAACCTTCGCTATCTGTTCGTGGTATGAAGGACATTCACAGGTCCAATGGCTGTTTGCACAAAAAGAGGCAGTCTAGTGATCTCTCGTCGCAATCCTCTAAAATGAATGGTAATGACAGAAGGGAAGGATGAGAATTCTCAATTCGCATAACGACATTACAGTACCATGCAGAAAGAATTTAAAGATTTAAATGACAATGAAAGAGCAAAAAATCACAACGATCGACAGACAGGTTTCATTGTACAGTACATAAAAAAGCACTATGTGCTAAATTTGCAGGCCTGTAGCACGTGAAGAAATTAGTCGTAAAAAAATTAAAATTTCACTGACTGTTGCAACCGTTTTCAGTGGAGCTGAACGAAGAGTTTGGAGTCCTCATATGTTACTATAAAGTACGATGATTAGGTCAAGAGGCATGTTTGGAACGATTTTTCGATATAAAAATTGCTACTGTAGAATTTATGAAGGAAAAAAGAGCGCACAAACGAAATTAGAACATCCAGATTGGATTTCAGACTTCAAATTTTAAGTGCACTAGACTGCACACTGTCCACAGTAAGACACAGCACGATAACTTCTTTCTGACTTGATGGAGATGCATATAAAAAGAAAATCAAGTTGTAGAAGGGACACATTCTGATAGAGACAGTTCACTTCCCTAAGCTCACTGCTATTAAAGAAAAAACGAGGCTTGAAGAATTCATTGCGGCCTTGAAAGAATTACAAGGATAATTTTATAAAGACTTTGAGGACGGTGTCAGTCTTACATCTGTTTCCGTGCAATATTTGAGATCGTTTGCCGTTTCAGTTAAAAGCCCTCCTGTGCATATGCCAATATAATTGATTGATCTGCAAGGTAATTCCAGTTTTAATGACAAATGTTTTTACGTTAAAACCGTCTTTTCTTTTCTTTTCTTTTCTTTTCCAAGTCTCCATAGTGAAGTTGCAAAATCATTATAATGTTTCGATCGACATATTTGCGCGAAAGATCTTTTTTCGATTGTGAAACTAAATAAGTGACGATTATGTGGCAACTTGAGTGCGAAACTCCTTCTAATTGTCTGTGTCTGTCCGTATGTAGACAGTTTGTACCAGACAAAAATTATATTACGTCTCCAGCACGCCAAAATAACCAAATAATAATGACAATGTGTTTCGTTTGTTAGCTGTTTTTGAGAAATGTGAAATATAAAACCAAATAGGATGCAGTGCGACTGCACTGCCATTTAAATGCGGTGCATTCGCAGTTTTTCACTCTTCATCCTCCTCACTTCCAGGCGGCACGGCGTGGCAATGGGGGAAATGTGAAGCGAGGCTGAGCGCTTTGGCACTCGTGCCTGGCCAAGGCTCACGAGCCAAAATGTTGGCCGCGCCTCATGTAAAACTACCAGTAAATAACATAGTTGAAACTTCCTGGCAGATTAAAACTGTGCCGGACCGAGACTCGAACACGGGACCTTTGCTTTTCGCGGGCAAGTGCTTGGGTAGTTCAGCTGGTAGAGCATTTGCCCGCGAAAGGCAAAGGTCCCGAGTTCGAGTCTCGGTCCGGCACACAGTTTTAATCTGCCAGGAAGTTTCATATCAGCGCACACTCCACAGCAGAGTGAAAATCTCACTCTGAATAACATAGTTGGCTGTTTCCAAGCATGCGTACAGTGATTTCTGTACAGTATTGTACTGAAAGCAAACGTAAGACATTAGTAACACACACAGAACTAGAAATCAATATTGTAATGGTCTCTGCAGCTGCAGAATTGCCTTATTTGAATGCAGTCATTCCACAAAGTGAACTGCAGATACCTAGATGAATTTTACTATCATATGGTTTTGCACCCGCTTAATTTTCAGTAGAAGGCAGAAGTCTCCATTAGCCAACAAAGAAACTGGTCATCAGTTGACTAAAGTTAAAATATAAGTGAGGTGTGGCATCCAAACAAATACTAGCCCACAGTGATATGACCAATATGGGTGAGTAACACACTGATGGCGTGTTTCAGCAGTGGATCCCCTCTCAACAAACTGAGTACAGGCTGCGTCGATGCAACACGAGGCACTGGATGACGTGCCTGAAGTCGAATTTAAAGAGACGGCAAGAAAATCATTCATGATATATTATGCGGAACCATGTTGGCATTAGCTTGACTGTGAACATTACTTCCAGCACATGGTATTAGGGAGTGCTGAAGGTACAGCGCAATTCAAGCTGTTTACCAGGGGAATGCATCGCCCGCTGCCAGCCCGTGCTAGCGTGCATCAAACGGACTGGCTCATTTAGAGCAAGTGGACACACAAGGGAATGGTCAGACTTGTCATGCCGAAACATGTATTGCTTTTTTTAGCACTGTTATTTAACTGTGCAAAAGGTCCGTATGCAAAATTGTAGCTGCTGACAAGAACTGGAAGTCACCTAAAAAAAATCACGAACATGGCTGTGTTTCCTGCTTGGCGCTTGCAGTGGCAGCTGGCCACCCCTGGAAATGGCGAGTCGCGAGTGTTGTGCGCATGGTCGGCAAGTGCGGCCGTCTTATCGCGGCGTTCATTAAAGAGGAATATCGCTGCACGGTTTTGGTGGAAAGGGGAAACGAATATTCGTTTCTGTGGCATGCACGTCCTTTTAATTTCTGGTACGTATTTCGAAACATACCGTCCCGAAACTGGTTAGAGATGTGAAAGATGTTCTGTACGTGTTCATCTATACACCGCAAGCCACTTTACGGTGAACATTCAATCTCCCCTCACAGGTGATGGCGAACCCTGTAAATGGTTTGCTGCTTGCCATGGAGATATACCACAGACGCCAAATGAAGCAATCAACAGAAAACATGCGTGAAGACTATGTGTTGTGCGACATGGTTGTTAAACTTCTAGACGAGCATGTAAATGGCGCAGACATGTGGCTATAAACAACTGAAACACTCGATATTGCAGACTGTGAATCTACAGACGGCGAAGACACTGACGAAAGTTGCACTCATGAAGACTCTTCGAGTGATAGTGCCACGGACCATCATCAATTATCTCCTAAAGTAACACCAGCAACTACAATTATCTTATCAGACAAAGAAAAAGCGGTGACGTATTGGTTGAACGAAAGTGCTAAGAAACGCCTACGTGTCAGTACTGTTTAAAATAAGTATCGCTTTGTCCGTTCTGAACGTGAATTGTATAAATGGAAAAAGGAAGTCGCTGGACGACGTAAGAGTCGACTGGAAATTACGCCGGAGATAAATGCGCGACTTTCTGAGCTATTTACCGATGCCAGACAACAGTCATTTAGTGTCAGCGATACAACTTTGCGTGATTGGGCGTTAGAGATTGCCAACGCGATAGGCGCTAAAGAATTTACAGCTTCTCGAAGTTGATTAGTCGCTTCAAAAGATCACATAAAATTGTGGCAAGAAAAATAACAAAATTTGTATCGAGCTTTTCTTACGAATGCAAAAAATGAGATCGTTAGTTTTAGTGAATCGTACGTGTACAATGCAGGTCAGTCAGGTTTTCAAAAAGAAATGCGTGTGGAAAGAACACTGTCATTCAAAGGGGAAAAACATATTGAGGCGATTGCGTAGTCCACGACTGCACTCACCCATTCATATACTACAATGCCCATAATTAGTCTGGATGGTTCATTGCTGCCTAAACTGTATGTGTGTCTTCAAGAACCAACTGGACGTTTTGGACCACGTGTCAAAAGAACAGTGTTCTACGCAAACAATCTTGTGGTAGACGCATCGAAGTCTGGAAAAATGGGAAATGAAAATGTTACACTTTTCATGCATCATGCTTTTCTTCTGTTCTGCGGGAACAAATCTCTTCTAGATTCGTGGTCAGGTCATAAAAGGTCTGATTCATTAAAAGCTGTATTTCGAGCCCACCCTGACAAAGAAGTAGAGATACTTCAGATTCCACCCTGCACGACGAACGTAATTCAAGCTTTAGACAGAGAATTTTTCCGTCAGTGCAAGGCATTTTGCAGAAAACTAACAGAAAATTATTGTGTGCAGATCATTGCAATTTCCTGTCTATCACCGTGACAATATTCTCAAGCTGCAGTCAGTAATACATTATCAATTTTCCTCCCCACGGTTTCAGAATTTGATTAAATATGTGTGGCACTCGTCGAAATATACTGATACTAGACCTGATTCATTCCTAACACCAGCCCAGTATTGTCTACGGACATCTAACAACGTCTGTGATTCGCAGGGCTGCCATATGTCGTATTTGCTTGTATGTTCTTGGTGCACAAAAAACCTATGTTTCGAACATTGTATCAATATTTCGCATTTTTGCGGTAATTACAAGAAATAAAATTTGGACGTGTTCTAAACCGTATATTTATTTGTGTCTATTTCATAGCTATTTGGAAAGAATGTTGTAGATAACATATCAGCCATATTTGTCAACGAATGTTTCATTATCATACGATCGCTTTCACTGGGGAATCAGCTCTCTCACTGCTGTGGCAAGAGAGCGGCGCGTAGCTAACGCCACCTTGTCCCTAGATGGCGTTGGTATAACGTAGCGAGAGAAGTCAGGGTTGTACAAGACGCAGTTATAAGCGCGGAAACCATGCGACAATAATGTCTTACTTCATAAAATTGTTTACAGACTTCCAGGTCATGTCAGCAGCTAAAATTCTGCATACAGACTTCTTGCAATGTTAACTCACAGTGGTAAAAAAAGCAACACAGGTTTCGACATGACAAGTGTGACCATTCCCTTGTCAGCCCAGCCTGGGTTGCCATGGCCCACTCTACGAATGAGCTCACTGAGCTCGCCGGGCTATGCTCTACAGACAAGAGAACCTCCCCATCGCATCCCCCCCCCCCCCCCGACACTTTCCCATCAGATTTAGTGGTACTATTGGCCCAGCAGATATCGGAGCAAAAACTGAACACAGATCAAGAACCGGAAGAAGGTGTACAGAACTATGAAAAAAAAGCAAAATAGGAACAGTGAACGGTCCAAGAATAACACGTGTAACACTGAGTAGAGTGCAACAGCCATGGCGTCGTGGTTAAGTGGTCAAAGCGTTGGACCCCAAAGTGGGCGAGCTGGGTACTAAACTCCCTCGTCCCATTTTTTTTCACAACTTTATGAACTGTCCATTTGGTCACTGAAATATTTGTTTTGTTTCTGCAGTCTTGGCAGTTGTCATACTATGCGTTGGCTACAGAATCTAAGTCATGTGGCAAGATTGTATTACCCTCTCAAATAAATGTGATGAATAGTGAGAGCAGGCGAGATACCATATAGAGGTCGCACACAAACGAGAAAACAAATAAGCGGATGTCAACCATGTTACAACAAAGGAACTCAACAGTTTAAATTTCCAAAACAGATCGCAACTTCGAAAACGTTTTGTTTTGATAGCTCACAGAGAAACTGTATGATTGGAAATTGTTGCGTTCATTTACTGTAGCTTATGTGACAAACTAAAATGTTTTCATCATTTCGTTGGGAGTGATCACATTCACATTCATACGAACACATAAGTCCGGCAAGGAGGCATACCTCACTCACTTACCAGGCGTACAAATTAGGTCTATCACATTGCACACGTACTGTCACTAATGCCGTGTGTGACACACGACACGTGTTTTCCAGTGGAGGATGCGGCTGGCTGGTTGCCTTGTCATCAAAGGTTTCCGGTTGGCATTCGAAAGCCACTTGCTTTCTGCTGCTAATAGAATAGTTGTGCAGAACCAACTTTCATTACAGGTATCTTTCTTACACCTCGCTGTTGCAAATGGACGTTACACCGCGACACAGACACAAATTTGAATACAGCGAACACCGAAAAAAGTCAATAAAATAAAAAAGAAGGCACGAGCGAGCTTTGAAGACGCCTCGTCCCCTTAGCAGTTCAACACGGGGACCACTTAACCATCATGGTGTCTCTCCTCTTCTTCCTGAAGGTTGCAGTTGTTATGTTGGACCGTTCACCGTTTCTATTTCGCTTTTTTTTTTTTTCCTTGACAGTTCGGCACACCTTCTTCCTGTTTTCATGCTTGATCTGTGTTCAGGTTTTGACGGTCTGCCCACTGGGCCCTCTTACTACCAAATCTGAGGGGGTTGCAATGGGGGGGGGGGGGGGTCTCCCTTGTGAGCTGCCCTGGCGAGCTGTCAACGGCTCACTCGGCGCAGGCTGAACTTTTCGGGCGACTTCTTGGCTACATCTCGAGATGGGGTGACCCTTAGTGTGTACGCTGACTCCCAGTGTCACTTGGTCAGAAATCAATAAAGTATACAAACTAATATTCATTTTTGATAATTAAGTGTTTCTGTGTTTTTCTTGCAATAAACTGTCACCACACACTTTCTTGCAATTCCTTACCGGAAAGGATTTGTGGTGATCCAACGAGTAATTCATTTTATTTATAGTCTCTAAGTGAAGCATTTGCACCTTACCCAACCACAGCAATGTTTCCTGATTCACATACTTATTTCAGCTCGTGTGCCGTCTTGTCTGGTGATTTGACAGCTGTGCTTCCAGGGGCGAGGCGTGCTAATAACTGCCGTAATCGCTTATTACAGTTTCTACATCTACATCTACATCTACATCTACATCTACATTTATACTCCGCAAGCTACCCAACGGTGTGTGGCGGAGGGCACTTTACGTGCCACTGTCTTTACCTCCCTTTCCTGTTCCAGTCGCGTATGGTTCGCGGGAAGAACGACTGTCTGAAAGCCTCTGTGCGCGCTCTAATCTCTCTAATTTTACATTCGTGATCTCCTCGGGAGGTATAAGTAGGGGGAAGCAATATATTCGATACCTCATCCAGAAACGCACCCTCTCGAAACCTGGCGAGCAAGCTACACCGCGAAGCAGAGCGCCTCTCTTGCAGAGTCCGCCACTTGAGTTTGTTAAACATCTCCGTAACGCTATCACGGTTACCAAATAACCCTGTGACGAAACGCGCCGCTCTTCTTTGGATCTTCTCTATCTCCTCCGTCAACCCGATCTGGTACGGATCCCACACTGATGAGCAATACTCAAGTATAGGTCGAACGAGTGTTTTGTAAGCCACCTCCTTTGTTGATGGACTACATTTTCTAAGGACTCTCCCAATGAATCTCAACCTGGTACCCGCCTTACCAACAATTAATTTTATATGATCATTCCACTTCAAATCGTTCCGCACGCATACTCCCAGATATTTTACAGAAGGTAAGACGCACTTTTTTACGTTTATACATTCTTGGTATATATTTTTCTACAAGTTCCTGCGGACATATATCATACTAGGAAACGTGCTGTTAACCCAGGTGCATTTAAGACATTTAAAGGCTGTCAGTGTTCAAAAATGGTTCAAATGGCTCTGAGCACTATGGGACTTAACTTCGAAGGTCATCAGTCCCCTAGAACTTAGAACTACTTAAACCTAACTAACCTAAGGACATCACACACAGTCATGCCCGAGGCAGGATTCGAACCTGCGACCGTAGCGGTCACGCGGTTCCAGACTGAAGCGCCTAGAAAAGCACGGCCACACCGGCCGGCGGCTGTCTGTGACAAGCGCCAGTTTGGAAGGTCGCAGGGGCTCGTCGGCTACATACTACACCCTTGTAACTTCCCGGCAACTGATTAACAGTCCTTCCCCTCTCTTGCTTCCTCTAGAGAGAGAGTGGGAGGGCTGGGCAGCTGTTGAAGGCAGTTGATAATTGTGTAGCGCCTACGGTTCTCTAGCTCTTCTAAAGGTCTTACTCTTTCGCAAGCTACCCCGCTAAAAGTGTTCATGCTACGTATTTTACTGTTGCGTAGTACATATTATTATTTGTGCACTACAGTTTCAGTGAATGGGGACATTGTTAAAGGTTTTCAATTAGCTTCTGCGGAAGCGTAAAGTTTGGTTGTTTAAACAATATGGAAAAAGTAACGGACTCCTCAAAAAATATCAGATTGTAAATGCGTACCGGAAAGTCTGTGGATATATCCATTTTTAGGACTAAGTTTTGAGAGGGAAAGCAACATGACCAAACAGCGACAGCCTACACCAAATCTTCCACATTCAAATACAGTATCTAAAAATTATGTCAGACATTTTCGAGATTCATAGTCCTCCTCTTACTCATGGGTATATAGCTGTAAAGAGACATAAAAATTGTACTACTGGACACGTGTTTTGTTCACATCAGTTAAGTGACTGATGCTGACTTGGATAATTTGGAGTTTCTTACACTTTTGAATTACGAATAACTTCCTTGAGATTGTATTTAATTCCTTGAAGGTGTTGATAACAAAATAAAACAATTTGGAATATTATTACAAGGGAGACATGGCAACCAAGAGTACAGGATGACGCCATTACCATCAAAGCGAATGGAAACTTGACAAACAACAAGCCGGAAGTCGAAAACATTTTCAATAATCATTTTTTAAATGTTGTAGAGAAAATAGGATCTAAATGTTCATTAGAAGAATGAAGTCAGTTAATGGAAGAAGCCTTACCCACACAATTTGATACAATTGAAATTCCACCCACCTCTCCTTCTGAAATTAGGAAGATAATAAACTCTCTCAAGAATAAAATCTCACATGGAATTGATGGCATTTCCAGTAGGATAATAAAAGCTTGTTCCCAAGAGACAAGTGGGATTCTTAGCCACATATGTAATAGCTCTCTGAAGCAGGGTATTTTCCCAGATAGACTGCAGTATGCCATTGTTAAACCACTGCATAGAAAAGGGGATACGTCTGATGTCAACAACTACCGCCCAATCTCTCTTCTGACTGCCTTATCCAAAATTCTTGAAAAAGTAATGTATTGTAAAGTAGCTCCACACCTTTGTAAAAATAAAATTTTAACAAAATGTCAGTTTGGTTTCCAGAAAGGTTTTTCAACGGACAATGCTATATATACTTTCACTAAAGAAATATTAAATGCACTGTGTAACCGGTAGTCACCCGTGGGGATTTTTTGTGATCTCTCAAAGACTTTTGATTGTGTAAATCATGGAATACTTCTAGATAAGCTCAAGTACTGTGTTATGGATGGGACAGCGCTCAAATGGTTTAAATCATACCTAACTGGAAAAGTGCAGAAAGTTGCAATAAGCAGTTCACATAACATGCAAAAAACTGGTGATTTCTCAAACTGTGGAGCAATCAAGAATGGGGTGCCGCAAGGTTCGGTCTTTGGTCCTCTGCTGTTCTTAATATATATTAATGACTTGCCATTCTATATTCACGAAGATGCAAAGCTGGTACTTTTTTGCCGATGATAAAGTATAGCTATCACACCCAACAGACAAGAATTAACTGATGAAATTGTAAACGATGTTTTTCACAAAATCATTAAGTGGTTCTCTCATTAAACTTTGACAAAACACGGTAAATACAGATCCACACAGTGAACGGAATGCCACCATTAAAAAATATAGACTTCGACCACAAATCGGTAGCTAAGGTAGAATATTCAAAATTTCTAGGTGTATGCATCAATGAGTGGTTGAACTGGAAAAAACACACTGAGGATCTGCTGAAACGTTTGAGTTCAGCTACTTATGCAAATTTCGGCGATATACACCTCAGTAAATTAGCTTACCACGTCTATTTTCTGTGGTGTCACCGCCAGACACCACACTTGCTAGGTGGTAGCCTTTAAATCGGCCGCGGTCCGTTAGTATACGTCAGACCCGCGTGTCGCCACTATCAGTGATTGCAGACCGAGCGCCGCCACACGGCAGGTCTAGAGAGACTTCCTAGCACTCGCCCCAGTTGTTCAACCGACTTTGCTAGCGATGGTTCACTGACAAAATATGCTCTCATTTGCCGAGACGATAGTTAGCATAGCCTTCAGCTACGTCATTTGCTACGACATAGCAAGGCGCGACGTTCACCATTTATGGATTAAAGTTAAGTATTCCACCAGCTACGTCAGTTTTTTCTAAGTCTAATTTCCTTGTCCTGTTCCAGACCTCACGCCAGCCTGCGTGAACTAAAACGCGTGCCTTTCGGCTTCCTCTAGTAGTACCGGGTTGGCTCTCTTGCCAACCCACAACATTTTCATTCTCTGCTTTCGTATGACATCGTATTCTGGGGTAACTAATCACTGAGTAAAAGAGTGTTCATTGCACAAAAGCATGTAATCAGAATAATTGCTGCAGCTCATCCAAGATCATCCAGCAGACACTTATTTAAAGAGCTAGGGATCTTCACTGTAGCCTCACAATATATATATTCACTTATGAAATTTGTTATTAACAATCCGAACGAATTCAAAAGTAATAGCAGTGTACATGGCTACAACACTAGGAGAAAGGATGATCTTCACTACTCAAGGTTAAATCGAACTTTGGCTCAGAAGGGGGTAAATTACGCTGCCACAAAAGTCTTTGGTCACTTACCTAATAGCATCAAAAGTCTGACAGATGGCCATACAGCATTTAAAAGGAAATTAAAAGAATTTCTGAATGGGAACTCCTTCTACTCATTAGATGAATCTTTGTATATAGTAAGTGGGTAATTTCCCCATCTCCCCACCCGAAAAAATTAAAAATATTAAGTGTCATGTAATATTTTGTGTTATGTAATATCTTGTTTAGACACCTTTTATTAACCTGACATGTTCCACATCATTATGAAGTGTCGTATTCATGATCTATGGTAAAAGTACTAATCTAATCTAATCTAATCTCCTACGGTGGACATTTAGCTATTCCTCAACTAACGACGGAACTATCTGTGGTATATTCTTCAGGTGAACTCCGGAACCAGCCAGTATTTGGACAAAGTTAATATTTCACCTTCTGTGAACTCAGCAAAGTGCTACCTGAAGCATCAAAACTAATGAAATTAATTTTAGCCATTACTTCAGCAGCAGTATCATTTTCGGCGTTGAAGAGAATCAAAACTTACCTTCGAAATACACAGTCGCAAACCAGACTTTATCTTCCTTTATTAGAGGACATACTACATTATTTAGTGTAATAGTAGGGTATGATGCGACGCAATAACAGATAATCGCAAACAATAATATAATAATAATAACAATTACAGTAACAATAATAATTACAACAGTACGGGTATTTGGAAAATCGCAGTAATAGTAATAATAATAATAGTAATAATAATAGTAATCGCAAGGACAAAGTTGTTACTTTTAATAATTTTTAAAAGCTATCACAGTTACGAATACATCAAGCCTCCCCACTGAATGTTCCATCACACCAAGTCGAAAATATAACGTCTGTGACGCTAATTTTTATGGGATAACGCACTGATATGAATGACACCCTTTTCCGACGCGTCTTACCGACAAGTTGTGCCTCGAAACATGCATTTTATAAGTACATTCATTTTACGTTCATCTCATCATCAAATGTTTACATTTATTTACGCGTCTTTAACATTGTTGCTTTATGTAAGATATTTTACAGTAGCTGTCTTCAAAATTTCTGTTGCTAAATTTTGCAATACTGTTAGGAAAGGAACAATATTCACAACATGTAAATAAATGTAAATATTTGAAGGTGGGATTCGTGGCATCTTGCAATGTCATCATAAACCTAAATGCCTATAAAACCAATTGGTTGCAGCTAATTCATTGTAAGTTATTTTGAGTTTCAACAGTTGCAATGTTCTATTACGTTCACAGCGAACAAGAATTATTTATTAACGTTAGCACGAGAAATAACATAAAAAGAAACTAAGGCAATGAGTTAGGCAATCCCAGATGACAAGCAATTAGGGTAACTTAAAACATCTTTTAAATATTTGTCGAAAAGTACTTTTGATACCATAAGGCCGGTATTACACTATCATATTTCTTTGACAAAGAAATATGATCAAATACTTGTCAAATTTCTTTGTCAAAGATCTTTGACCTGGCCCTTAAAAGGGTTATTACTGTGTCGTCGTATTTTTCGTCAAATTTCAAGATACTGAACAACAACTTGTTACTATGCGCTGCACTTGCTGGTACCACAATTGCACTGTGTGTGTATTTGGAAGGAAAGCGGCGGAAAAAAGGAAACATACTTTGGATGAAGCCATAGGTATTACGTCGAGATAGTAAAAACATTCAGGAAAATTTGTTACGAGAGCCGCAAGTGGAGGACGTCAAGTTTTATACATAAATTACTTACGCGTGGATGAGAGCGTATTTCAGTATTTGCTCAGTAAAGTGCCTTCTCATATTACAAAATATAATACTTTCTTGACCGATCGAGGTAGCGCAGTGGTTAGCACACTGGACTCGCATTCGGGAGGACGACGGTTCACTCCCGCGTCCGTCCATCCTGATTTATGTTTTCCGTGATTTCCCTAAATCTCTTCAGGCAAATCCCGGGACGGTTGCTTTGAAGAGGGCACGGCCGACTTCCTTCCGCATCCTTCCTTAATCCGATGGGACCGATGACCCCCCCCCCCCCCCCGGAAAACAACCCTAACCAATGTTCTCTTGAGAAATTCTATATGTGCAGAAGGGAGGCGACAGTGACACTGTGATTTCTTGATGCAGGAGAGCTGCTTTAGTTTATAGCACAGCACTCGAATATCACACTGCACATTAATCAAAACAATTTCAGAAACATGAGAAATGGTTTTTAACGCACTGAAGAGGGAATATGTGAAGGTAAATAAATGTTTCGTACACTTTGTGGGTAATAAGAACTATTTTCATTTTTGAACAATTGGAATTAGTGTTCCAACAGCTACAAAATTAATAAAAAGTACGAAACAGATGAAGCGTTTTTTTAACCTGACGAATGCAGGGTTCAAAAATTGACAAAGTAGAGTGGAAAGCTAAGAAAGAATTTTTTATTTCAGAGTGTGACCATACCGTCTATTTCGGCTTGGTGAAAAGCTGCCTGAATGTTTCCAGAACTAGAAGTATCAATTTGAGGTAAAGCCCGTGGTCTGGAAACGACCGGGTCTAAATCTATAAGCGAAAATCGTTCTGACACCTCTTATAGTGAAACATATGTATCAGTACTGTTGTTGCTAAGATTGTACGGTAGATGAGTTTCAGAGGTAATAGTGCGATCAAAAAAAGGAAAAAACGTTTAGCGAATACTGGATCTGAAATTCACACCTTAAGAGCTCTGGGCACTTAATGAGTAGACGAGATATGTTCTGCAGTAGCAAAGCTGAATAAATGGTCGTAGCTCTTCAGGTCTGAACTTTAGAGCAATTCTTTACAGGAAATTTTTTTCTTGTTTTGAGAGCTGTCTAGTCTACAAACTTAGCAACAGCAGCTACAGCACATGTAGTCCACTGTCAGAGACATCAGAAGGATTTTCACTTATACACTGAGAGACGAAAAAATAACGACGCTACACCAAGGAATAATCCGAATGGGACGGAAAGCAGTAGATGTGATGATCATGTACAGACAAACAACTGACTGCAATTTCAGGAAAACTGGGTGATTTATTGAAGAGAAAGAGCTTCACAAATTGAGCACGTCAGTAATGCCCTGGCTGTTACGCAAGCAGTTATTCGGCTCGGCATTGACCGACAGAATTGTCGGATGTCCTCCTGAGGGATATCGTGTCAAGTTCTGTGCAAATGGCGCGTTAAATGGTCAAAATCCCGAGCTGGTTGGAAAACCCTGCTCATAATGCTCCAAACGTTCTCAATTGGAGAGGGTTCGGGCGAACTTGCTGGCCAAAGTAGGATTTAGCAAACAGGGAGACAAGCGGTAGAAACAGTCGCCGTGAGCGGGCGGGTATTATCTTGCTGAAATGTAAGCGCCAGGTGAAGAGCAATAAAAAAGGGTGTAGGATATTATCGAAGTATCGTTGTGCTGTAAGGGTGCCGCGAATGACAACGAAATGGGTCCTGCTATGAAAAGAAATGGTAGTGGTTGTAGGGCCGTATGGAGGACGACTGTCATGTCGGTATCCCATCACTCTCTGGGACGTCTCCAGACATGGCTTCGGTCGCCATCGGGGGACAACTCGAGACTGAAACTTCCTGGCAGATTAAAACTGTGTGCCCGACCGAGACTCGAACTCGGGACCTTTGCCTTTCCCGGGGAAGTGCTCTACCAACTGAGCTACCGAAGCACGACTCACGCCCGGTACTCACAGCTTTACTTCTGCCAGTATCTCAGTTTTAATCTGCCAGGAAGTTTCATATCAGCGCACACTCCGCTGCAGAGTGAAAATCTCATTCTGGAAACATCCCCCAGGCTGTGGCAAGCCATGTCTCCGCTACATCCTTTCTTTCAGGAGTGCTAGTTCTGCAAGGTACGCAGGAGAGCTTCTGTAAAGTTTGGAAGGTAGGAGACCAGATACTGGCAGAAGTAAAGCTGTGAGTACCGGGCGTGAGTCGTGCTTCGGTAGCTCAGTTGGTAGAGCACTTGCCCGCGAAAGGCAAAGGTCCCGAATTCGAGTCTCGGTCGGGCACACAGTTTTAATCTGCCAGGGAGTTTCTTATCAGCGCACACTCCGCTGCAGAGTGAAAATCTCATTCTGGAAACTCGAAACTGGACTCGTCACTAAAGAAACTTCTACTCCAGTCAATGAGACCTGATTGTCACATGCCATGTGGGCCGACGACCAGGAGTGATGGTCTGGTATGCCATTTCTTTTAACAGCAGGAACCATTCGATTGTCATCCGCGGCAGCCTTACAGCGCAGAGGTACGTCGACGATATTCTAAGCCCCGTCTAGTTTCCCTTCATGGCAAGCCATCCTGGGCTTACATTTCAGCAAGGTAATGCCCACCTGCACTCTCCGAGAGTTTCTACTGCTTATATTTGTGCTTGCCAAACTCTGCCTTGACCAGCAAGGTCTCCAGATCTCTCCTCAATTGAGAACGTTTGCAGCATTATGGACAGCGCCCTCAAACCAGCTCGGGATTTTGAAGATCTAACGCGGGTATTGGACAGAATTTGGCACGGTACCCCTCAGGAGCACGTCCAACAACTATATTGATCAACGCCAAGCCGAATAACTGTTTGCACAACGACGAGAGGTGGACCAAAGAGATACTGCCTTGCTCAATTTGTGAAGCTCTTTCTCTTGAATAAATCACTCAGTTTCTATGAAACTGTAATTATTTGTTTTTCTGCATATACACAACAAATTTACCGATTTCCACTCTCCGTTCGGATAGTTCCTACGTCCTGCTCTCCCCACTCCTTTTTTTAGCGTAACTCTGCGTGGCACTCGCTTCCCCCCCATGTACCGGGTGATCAAAAAGTCAGTATAAATTTGAAAACTGAATAAATCACGGAATAATGGAGATAGAGAGGTACAAATTGACACACATGCTTGGAATGACATGGGGTTTTATTAGAACCAAAAAAATACAAACGTTCAAAAAATGACCAACAGATAGCGCTTCATCTGATCAGAATAGCAATAATTAGCATAACAAAGTAAGACAAAGCAAAGATGATGTTCTTTACAGGAAATGCTCAGTATGTCCACCATCATTCCTCAACAACAGCTATAGTCGAGGAATAATGTTGTGAACAGCATTGTAAAGCATGTCCGGAGTTATGGTGAGGCATTGGCGTCGGATGTTGTCTTCCAGCATCCCTAGAGATGTCGGTCGATCACGATACACTTGCGACTTCAGGTAACCCGAAAGCCAATAATCGCACGGACTGAGGTCTGGGGACCTGGGAGGCCAAGCATGACGAAAGTAGCGGCTGAGCACACGATCATCACCAAACGACGCGCGCAAGAGATCTTTCACGCATATAGCAATATGAGGGTTTTTTTGGTTCTAATAAAATCCCATGGCATTCCAAGCATGTGAGTCACTTTTTACCTCTCTATCTACATTATTCCGTGGTTTATTAAGTTTTCAGATTTATACTGACTTTTTGATCACCCGGTAGTTTAGAGTGTTTTTGGGAGTACGGTTCTTCCGCCTTATTAGATGGCTGCAAAAGATACATGTAGACACGTTGGATACTCCGCACTGACAGACGAACGATTTCGGGTAAGTTCATTCATGATGTGGTCATGGGTAGGTCCAAACACAGTAGTTCATTTCTGTCATTCTGGCTGTGCTGTCCAATACAGCCTACTGGAACACACACATACTATTTCGCTGCCACGACTAATGTCAGACGTGGAGGTTTCTATGACATCTTGGTACCAGTTCTCCACCATATACAGCGAGAAGTGTGCACCTTTTTTAAGTGATTAAGGTATATTGGTTGTGAGCTTCAAAACCGACCTTTGATATCCTTACTTGTTGCACACAACAGAAGGTTACTGGGACGTCACGTGTCGCCTTGTGAAGAGCCTCTTCTCAGTCCAAGTTCCGGCGGTTCCGGGAAGAAGCCGTTGCGCGTAAGCAGCGGAGAGCGCGGTTTTCCCCGTGGGCACAGTGCTGCCTGAGACCGCGGAGATGGCTGACCGGCTGCTGGCAGGGCTAGTGTTGCTGATGGGGGCTGCCCGGACGAGAACGGAGCCGCATTCGACAGAAGCCGCAGTGGTTGCCGCCAGCTGCACGCCAGAAGGGGCGAAGACGGTAGAGTTGCGGGGCTGCACATTCGGGCTGAGGGACTGGATCCGATGCAAAGGGTTTCCGCCTTCCCCCGGCGTACTCACGCTGCGGCTGAAGTACGAGGACGGCGACTGGGGCAACGCCACGACGGAACGCTATTGCACTTCGCTTGTCGGCTTCGAAAGGTTCTGTTACGGCCACTGCACGGATGGCCTTGGGTTCGAGGAGTTCACCGTGGGCTGGGCCGCCTTCATCCGTCCGTGCAGGTAAGCACCAATCTTTTCTGAGAGGGCAAGGGGGAAACTAACGTCAATTTCGCTACTAAGAAAACGTTCACAAATCCAACGACTGTTCATTATTTGCGTCTACATAAATACACGGCAAACCACTGTGAAGTGAGTAATTGTGTGCTTTATGGCCGAGTTATTGTTTCAGTTTTTATGCACAGTGCTTCTAAAATAGACCCAGTCATCTTTTTCAGGTTCTGCGAGAAGAAGGCTCGGTCGAAATATCTACAGGGTGTTTAACAATTCATGTTACACGCTTCTAGAGGTTGTAGAGGGAACTTAGTAGATCAAGTTTTTATGAAGCCATGTTCCTAAACGTCATTCAATGACGCTATAGAGCGGCAAAGATATAGGTGCCGGCACGTGCAAATGTATGTATATACAAGGACATTCATATAACTGATTCGCCTCTACGGGCAACGAATCTAATACCTTCAGTGCGGATGCACAAGTGCCTTCGATCTCCAGCGCGAGTCTCAAGTAGCGAGCATGGAGGACATGGACGGGGATTCCGGATATGTGGCGCTAAGTGGGAACGTGGGTTAGTAGAGACGTGCCGAGATCCAGGATACCAACCCCGGTCACCGCTGACTTTGCATAAAGTCCCGATGCAGCTGATATCATTAGTTCCTCCTCTTTCCTTTCCATTCTCTCCCCTCCACCTTCAATCTGTATGATGTGAATCACAGCTGTGGATAGTGTGTGGTATCTGTTCTTTCGGACATGTCCAAAAGAAGAAACACCATGCTTTCACAATATATGATACATTTATCCTTCACCACCACCCTAGGAAGTTTGTAACATCAACAATAAATTCCCCTGTACATACGTAATTTCGACGATCTGTAGCGTCGTTGGATAACGTTTCCGGACATGGGTTCCTGTGTAAAACTAGTAAGTCCCCTCTACAAGATTTAGAATTGTGCAACATGAATTGTGAAACAACCTGCATATAAATAGAAATTAAATGCTGTTCGTTGGGAAGCGCATCAGTTGAGAATGGCTGTACTGATATCGCTAATTTAAAAAAAAATACTCGTAATCTGAGTAAGATTTTCAGCGAAAGAAAACTTGGAAAAGAAGCCCAGAAAATTGGAAAATCCGGGAAAACACAAAAGTGCTTTTTTCTGTGGCATTTTTGTATGAACTCAAGACCATAACTTAAGGTTTGAATCATGGATTTGTGTAATACTGTTTTCGTTCTGTTCATTAAGGTCCTGGGAAAGTTCTCAAGGCAGAAAATGCAGGACCGTTACAATGGAAAGTCGGAAAATTCGGACAAACTGCAAAAATTAAAATTTTTGTATGCATTCATGATCGTAATTGACGATACGAAGGACGTATTTAGTTTATTCATTTTTGTTTGTTGTGCTCCTGGGATGGGAATAAATCTATTGATGTTTTCAGTCGCAAAAAAAAAAAACTGGAAAGTTTGGAAAAATCTGGAAAAATGTATTCCAGCCTAAATTAAAATAAAATTACATTTGTTTTTACTTTTGTGTTGTTTCGCGATCAGTCCAACAACTGTAGTTATTCTATTTCAGTTTGTAGCTTTGCACCCAGAGTCGATCGTGGTCCCCTGGTTTGGAATATAAGGTTGACACCAGAGACCCAGGCTCTTCTGCGACTATACCGAATGCGAATTTCTCGATGTCCGCTGTCAGGTGGAGAACTGTAATGACTCCTCAATAGCCACTATATGCAAATAGCGGCTACTGGGTTAGCGGAGTAGGTCTCGTGTGAGCACGGGATTTTATAGTTACAGAAATCTCTTGAGGTTATGAACTGCCATCCGAAATAGAAGATAAATCAACTACATTATTCTCACAGAACGATCGTCCACGCAGATCGCAAATAAAAGAGATTAATGTGATATTGCCCTCCCGGTTAGCCGTGCGGTCTAATGCACAGCTTTCTGGATTGGGAAGGAGAGCCTGATGCCCTGCACGAATCCGCCCGGCGGACTTGTGTCGAAGTCCGGTGAGCCGGCCAGTCTGTGGCTGCTTTTTAGGCGGTTTTCCATCTGCCTCGGCGAATACGGTCTGGTTCCCCTTATTCCGCATCAGCTACATTATGTCGGCGATAGCTGCGCAAACAAGTTCTCCACGAACGCGTATACCACCATGACTCTACCACTCGTCTGGTGTGAGACGTTTCCTGGGCTGGGGGGGGGGGGGCGGGGTGCGGGGGAGGGGGGGTGTCCTACGGGGGCCAGTCCTCACAATAACCCTGAAAGAGTGGTTCGGTGTGGGACGACGGAGGGTGAAGTGGACTGCGGTAGTCGTCGTAGGGTTCAAATGGTTCAAATGGCTCTAAGCACTATGGGACTTAATATTTGAGGTCATCAGTCCCCTAGACTACTTAAACCTAACTAACCTAAGGACATTACACACATCCATGTCCGATGCAGGATTCGAACCTGCGACCGTAGCAGCCACGTGGTTCCGGACTGAAGCGCCTAGAACCGGTCGACCACACAGAGGCCGGCTCGTAATGGGGTTGAGGACCACTGCGGCTGCTGTGGGGACGGAGCCTCTCCGTCATTTCTAGGCCCACGGTTAACATACAATACAATACAATACAAACAATATGATATTAGTAAACTGCAGGAGCATCCATGATTAGATCCCAAAGTCAGTATTGCTTATTAAAGGTAATAATGTCCAGATAGTATTAGGAACAGAAATTTTGTTGAAAACGGAAGTGAACAGCAACGAAATCCTATTTTCACATTGTAATATGCAGAGAGACCACAATTTGTGAGGAGATGGGTGGGGGACTTTTTGAACGCCTCTTGTTGGTTGGATCAGTCATCTGTCCCACTATTATTCTGCCCACCACCGCGCCAACATAGTATTTCAGTAAGTAATATTCACACTTGTCTTCATAATGATTCATGGATGTGTGTAGCCTTCAACGTGCTCCAGTTCCGTAAAGATGAAAAAACCGACACTTGTTCACAAGACTTTTTCGGGTTACTTTCTCATGCAGAATCACCTCACAAATTGTGTGACATTCCTCTTGAATTACCCTATATATCAGAAGCATTTAACAACTGACGATGGTGGCGGCGTATTTATTGCAGTGCAGAAGTGCATAATATCTGTGAGCTTATTACAGATTCTGAATATGAAATTATTTGGGTGAATTTAAGCGTCAAAGGTGGGTCAAACATGTCAGCTGAATGCATATGTAGAGCGCCTGCGTCAGATGTATTAGCCGGCCGCGGTGGCCGAGCGGTTCTAGGCGCTTCAGTCCGGAACCGCGCGACTGCTACGAACGCAGGTTCGAATCCTGCCTCGGGCATGGATGTGTGTGATGTCCTTAGGTTAGTTAGGTTTGAGTAGTTCTAAGTTCTAGGGGACTGATGACCTCAGATGTTAAGTCCCATAGTGCTCAAACCATTTGAACCATCAGATGTCTTGGCAGAACACTTCAGACAGAACTTGGAAAATACCGTATGTATTCTGATCACGCTATTGTGATAGGGGGTGATATGAATTTACTAGTTATAGAACGGGGAACTGGTGCCATTATTGCGAATGTCTCACCCGAAAGTTACATCTAGGAAATAGAGAATCATCGAGAGAGTAACCCTTTGGACCTCCTAGCAACAAAACGGCTTGAACTTTTCGAATTAGGTAACGCACAGGAGAGCATCAGTCACCATGAAGCTGTGATAGCACCAATGACTACGGGTGTTGTAAGGAATGTTCAGAAATGTAGGAAATATTTTTACTTTTCAGAGTATCTGAGCAGGGCAGGTTCGAGATAATTTTGCATACAAGCGACTCAGCGCCCGCATCTCGTGGTCGTGCGGTAGCGTTCTCGCTTCCCACGCCCGGGTTCCCGGGTTCGATTCCCGGCGGGGTCAGGGATTTTCTCTGCCTCGTGATGGCTGGGTGTTGTGTGCTGTCCTTAGGTTAGTTAGGTTTAAGTAGTTCTAAGTTCTAGGGGACTTATGACCACAGCAGTTGAGTCCCATAGTGCTCAGAGCCATTTGAACCAAGCGACTCAGCATTCGACGAACCGCTCCTCGCACCTTTTCCCTCTCGCGCCTTAACCCCTGACAGTTTCCGCACCCCGTGGTCTTGCGGTAGCGTTCTCGCTTCCCGCGCACTGGGTCCTGGGTTCGATTCCAGGTGGGGTCAGGTATTTTTCTCAGCCTCGTGATGACTGGGTGTTGTGTGCCTTTCATCATCATTTCATCATCATTGACTTGCAAGTCGCCGAAGTGGCGTCAGCTAAAAAGGACTTGCAATACGGCGGCCGAACTTCCCCGCATGGGGCCTCCCGGCCAACAATGCCATACGATCATTTCATTTCATTTCATAACTGCAGTATGCACTATGCACACATCATGCAGTACAGCGCTTCTGGCACACCTCTCAAGAGTGACACCCAAAGCAGCCGCTACTGCTTGTGATACGTTGTGTGTGTAGAGATCTTACGAGAGCTGTAGTGCCTCTGGCGCCCCTAACTGCTTGAGCGAATGTGTCGCTTGGGCCTTAAACTGGCCCCGTATCTGAGCAGCTAACATCAAATATTCAGTTCACAGGATGCAGATGTGGAGCATAAATAGTTGATTTTCAAAAGAATCGTTCGACACGCCTTATACAAGTAGTATGTTCCAAGAGAGATTTTAACGGGTGGGAAAGACGCACGAAGCAGCCGTGTTAGAAAGTTGCTACGTAAGCAAAGTGAGCGTAATAAGAGGTTTAAGCGAGGTCAAAAAATAGCTGGCAAACAAAAGCAGAACGTAGCGAAAATGAGCTTAAGGAGAGCAATGAGAGAAGTGTTCGACGTATTTGAAAATATAATTTTACCAACCGATCTGACTAAAGCCCATAGGAAATTTTGTACACACGTAAAATCGGCAAACGTATCGAAATCATTTGTACACTCACTCAATGAAAATACTGGCTCCGAAACGTAAAATCAAAGAGAGAAGGCCGAAACAATCAGTTCGGTGTTCCGAAACTGTTTAACCGCAGAAGATCGTAATACGGCACCTCCTTTCAATCATCGCACGAATGTCGAAATAACAGATACTGAGGTGAGTGAGTGTGTAACACACAAACAAATACAATCGCTTAAAATTGGAAAGACATATGGAGCAGATGAGATACCCGCAGGTTCTACAGAAATTATACGAAAGAACTCGCTCCAGTTCTAAATATTGTTTGTCTAAAGTCTTATTTTCTTTATTATGTTTTATTTTTATTGGCTTTTAGGACGTGCCCGTACAGACATTCCAACGGTGGAATGTCACTTCTGGCGATACGAACATAAGAAGAACGCAACACCCAGTCCCCGAGCGGAGAAAATCTCCGAGCCGGCAAGGAATCGAACACGGACCCTTGGGTTAACAACCGCCGCGCCGACCGCGTACCTACAGAGGTGTACTTTTTGTGGTAGGCCGGTGGAGAAACTAGGGCATCTTGCGAATGGAAAATAAGGGAAGGTCGTCCCTGTTTTCAGTGAGCGTTATAGAGCAGATGCTCGTAATGTGCTGTAGAATTATGGAGCATATTTTATGCTCACGTATTGCATTCTTGGTGAACGCAAATCTGCTCTGTAAGTATCAACACGGATTCCGCAGATATCTTTTGAAACTCAGCTCGCTCTGTTCCTCTACGAGATCCACATTACTGTAGACATAGGTGCTCAGGTTGATGCCGTTTTCCTTGAGTTCAGGAAAGTATCTGATACAATACTGCAATGTAGTTTAGTGGGAAAAAATAGGAGCTTATCGAGTATCGGGTCAGTTGTGTGACTGTTCAGGATTAACCTGCAGATAATTCTCAGCACGTCGCTCTTAAGTGTGGTAGGACCGCTACCATTGATAACACATACATAGATGATCTAGTAGATTATGTCAGAAGTTACCCGAGGTGTTTGCAAACGATGCTGTTGTCTGCAAGACGGTAGCAAGGTCGGACGACAGTAGGAAACTACAGAAAGACCTGAAGAGGACTGATGAATGTTGCAGGGACTGGCAGTTGACCCTGACCGTAAATAAATATGACACAATGAGCGTACAGGACAAGGAACACACCACTTTGCACAGATACACTATTGATGACAAATTGTTGGAAACAGTACGTTCCGTAAAATCTCTAGGAGTAACCCTCCGGAGCAACTTTAAGTGGAATTAACACATAAACCACATGAGTGGTTGCACGGACTACCAAAAAAACTTTTTTCTAAAGGAATGTATGCACTTTGTAAGCGCTGGAGGACTTGCATTGAGCGTGGGGGGAGATTATGTTGAAAAGTGATACAGCTTTGTACCACTTGTGCACAATAAATAATATTTTTAAAAAATATTTAAGGTTTTCATTTGACTCGCCCTCGTGGTAGGAAAAGCAGATGACAGGCTGATGCTTGGAACCCCATAAGGTAATGTACGAGAGTCGTTTTTAAAGTAAGAATCGATAACACATCGGTTCCGCGCATACTGTCACGCTATGTCCGTTCACGGTCCATAACTGTTGGCCAGTGTCTCACTACGCCGCCATTAAATTTCACGTCTCTGCCAGTGTTGGTTGTAGGGTTATACTGCCTCTGCAAAACAAGTTCGTCCCACGGAAATTAACCGGCAGCTCGTTGTAGTTTATGGTGCAGGTGTAATGAATGACGGAAATGTGCGTAAATGGTGTAGGCTGTTTAATGAAGGAAGGACAAATGTTCATGATGAAGAATGATCTGGACGGCCTATTCTCATGAATGAAGACATGACACAAGAAGTTGCTGAGGTAACTACCCAAAACAGGCGCTCCGCTACTGACGAGCTGCATCAGAAATTTCCACAAGTTTCAGGGTCAGTATTTCATACTTTTACCGGTAAATTTCACTACAAAAAAATGTGTGCGAGACGGTGCCGAAAATGTTGACAGAAGAACACATCACAAAACAAATTGCACATTTTTGGTCAGTTTTGGAGCACTTTCACAAATATGGTGACATTGTGACCGATGATGAAAACTGGTTTGAGTTCTACACTCCAGAGTATAATCTTCAATCCAGTGAATAGTATCATTCAAACACCCCGACCAAACCACGAAAATTCAAACAAGAACATCCAACACGGAAAATCATGGCCATGGTTTTTTGAGACCGGAAAGGCATTCTCCTGTTAGACTTTTTGCCAGGAAGGTTGTAGGACGTCCCTCGATAGATCAGGTGTGCACTACACACAGGAAACAGCTACGTGGGTAGCACAGTACTTGTAGCGTGCACATGGGGGTTTTTGAGATTAGGTTCCTTCCCATGGGAAATAAACCGCTGGCGCGAAAAATTACCAGTTCATGACACTGATGTGCGTATGCCAACTGTAAAAATTGTTAGTTCGCCTAAACAGGCCATTCCAAAGAATTTAAATATGCTTAATCTCTCGTTAGTAAATTGTCGAAGTGTCTGTAGCAAGACCCCGAGTTAATCTCCGAAATAAACAGTGCCAATGCCAATATTGTGCTAGGTACCGAAAGCTAGTTGAAACCAGACATAAAAAGCAGTGAAATTTTGAACTCTGATGTTTAGGAAGGATAAGGATAGGACTGATGCTATGGGAGGTGGTGTGTTCATTGCAGTTTAAAGCTGTTTAAACGCAGTTGAGATTGATACTGCGTCGGACTGTGAAATAGTCTGGATAAAGCTCTCAATCAGGCAAGGACTGACCATTGTATTAGGATGTTTTTATAGACCACCAGAATCCACAACAAACATCACAGAACGTTTCAGGGAAAGTCTTGAGTACATAGGAAGTAAATACCCAAATTATCCATTAGTTATAGGTGGAGACTTTAATCTGCCATCCATTGAATGGGAAAATTACACGTTTATCACAGGGGGCAGAAGCAAAGATTCGTGTGAAGTTATCCTAGGAGCGCTCTCAACATACAACCTTGAGAAATTGGTTAGAAAACCAACTCGAGATGGGAAGATATTACATATCTTGGCGACAAACAGACCTGACCTTTGTGAGGAAGTTAACCTAGAAGAAGGTATTAGCGACCATAATGTCGTTGTGGCTGCTATGTGGAAGTTGCAAAAAAAAAAAAAAATACAAAAAAGGAACAGCGTAGAGTTTTCTTGTTTAGGAAAGCAAATAAAAGTGTCATTAATGAATATCTTCACAGTCAGCTCCAAACATTCACCACGGGACACAAAGATATTGATCATCTTTGGTCAGAATTTAAAGGTATTGTCCACCATGTGTTAGAGAAGTATGTGCCTAGCAAAAGTAAAGGGGAGGGAAAGGATCCACCTTGGTACAACAAACATATTAGGAAGTTGCTGAGAAAGCAGAGAATTTTGAACAGTCGTCTTAAACGTAGTCACTGCCCCTCTGACAAACAGAAATTATGCGAAATGAAAGCAGTTGTCAGAAGGACAATGAGAGACTCTTAACGAATTTGAAAGCAATATTTTATCTGCAGATTCTCAAAATAACCCAAAAAAATTTTGTCGTACGTAAAATCTATGAACGCTACAAATAATTCAATACCTTCTCTTGCCGACAGTACGGGTAATGTAACTGATGACGATAAACAGAAGGCCGAAATTCTAAACCTAGCTTTCAAAAACACGCTTACGATAGAGGACTGCAGCACCATTCCCCCTTTCAATTATGGAACAAACGAAAGGCTGGCTGACATAGCGTTTAGTGTTTCTGGGATTGTAAAACAGTTAAGATCCTTAGACGCCAGAAAGGCATCTGGCCCAGACGGTATTCTCGTAAGCTTTTATGTTGACTATGCTACAAATATAGCACCATTCTTATCCGTCATCTATCAGAGATCATTGGAACGGTGGGAAATTCCACGGGACTGGAAGAAGACCCAGGACATAGTAATCTATAAAAAGGGTAGAAAATCGGATGCACATAATTACCGGCCGATTTCACTGACGTCGATTTGTTGTAGAATTATGGAACATATTATGTGTTCAGACATAATGACCTTTCTAGACTCTGAGAAGCTCATCTGCAGAAACCAGTACGGTTTTAGGAAACAGCGGTCATGCGAGACACAGCTGGCCCTCTTTGTGCATGATATACAACAGGCTCTAGATACCGGCTCCCAGGATGATGCCATATTTCTCGGCTTTCGAAAGGCATTCGACTCAGTCCCGCACTGTCGCTTGCTACGAAAAGCGCGCGCTTACGGTCTATCCAATGGCATATGCGGTTGGATAGAAAGTTTTCTAACAGACAGGGAGTAACTTCAACAGAAACAAGAGTAACTTCAGGAGTGCCCCAGGCAACGTAATAGGTCCTGTGCTTTTTACGATTTACATAAACGATCTGGTTGATGGTATTGACGGCGGCCTTAGACTGTTTGACGATGATGCTGTAGTCTACATGAAAGTAGTATCACACGAAAGTTGTGAACAAATCAATCAGGATTTGCAGAAAATAAATGCGTGGTGTAATGGCTGGCAGTTATCTCTCAATATTAGTAAGTGTAACCTACTGCGTATAACAAGGCGAAAATCCCCATTAATGTATGAGTACAAGATAAATGATCAGTCTTTTGAAGCGGTAACATCAGTCAAGTATCTGGGTGTGACTATTAGAAATGATCTCAAATGGAATGATCAGATTACACAAGTAACGGGTAAGGCGAACTCTAGATTGCGGTTTATTGGTAGAATCCTGAAGCGATGCAGTCCTTCAACAAAGGAAATAGCTTACAATACGTTAGTTCGTCCAGTCTTAGAGTATTGTTCGTCTGTATGGGACCCTTACCAGTTGGGTCTGATTCAAGTGATTGAGAAGGTCCAAAGAAGAGCGGCAAGATTCGTGACTAGTACATTTAGCCATCGCGAGAACGTTAAAAATCTCATAGAAAGTTTGAAGTGGGACACACTTGCAGATAGACGACGCGCTAAACAGAAGGGGCTGCTCACTAAATTCCGAAATCCAATCTTCACCGAGGATGTAGAGCATATATTATTACCACCAACTTTCAAATCGCGTAATGATCATCATTCAAAGATAAGGGAAATAAGAGCTCGCACTGAGGCGTTCAGAGAGTCGTTTTTCCCTCGCGCGATCCGCGAGTGGAACAGAGGGGGGCAAATATGAGTTTGGCACGAATTGTGCCCTCCGCCACACACCGCTTGGTGGCTATAGGAGTATATATGTAGATGTAGATGTATCATTCGCGAGTGGAATAAAGACGGAGGGTTAGTTACTGGTACCAAAACGACCCTCCACCTAGTGTGTCATAGATGCCAATGTCTACCTAACGAATCTACAAAGTCTGTTTGATTATTGTCAATACGGCGAGAAATGCTTCAAATGGCTCTGAGCACTATGGGACTTAACATCTGAGGTCATCAGTCCAACTAGAACTTAGAACTACTTAAACCTAACTAACCTAAGGACATCACACACATCCATGCCCGACGCAGGATTCGAACCTACGACCGTAGCGGTCGCGTGGCTCCGGACTGAAGCGCCTAGAACTACTCGGCCACCGCGGTCGGCACGGCGAGAAATGCTTTGTCACATTTCATTTGTCAGCTTTCTACACATGCTGAAGGTGTCATGTGTGGATTGTCTCATATATGGTGCCTCATGTAAAACGTGTAGTTTTCTTGTGGTACATCTGTAACTTCAGTTACTTCGAGCACATTTATTGCTGATCGCCCATTATCACATTATGCTCCTTCTAGCTATGTTCTAACCATTCTTAAAAGAAGTATTTTTTGCATAAACTGAGTATTTTTTATAATGTGCAATGAACTCTTTTATCATTATTAGCGATTAGCAACTTTGCACTAGTGGACATTTTTACGTTACATCTCGCCGAAACTTATAGTATGTTTACAGCATGTTATGATCGAAAGAGCACCGCGAAAAAATATTTGCCGTAGTGCGCTTCGTAGTCGTAGCAGATACGGGTATAACAGTAACAAATTTGAAGTTTCATATGAAGAGCGAAAAAAGGACAACACATGTGCAGGATTTTTACTGTAACAGCAATTATGGCACATTAAAATAGGTAAGCATAATTATTTTAACTGAATATACACATGACATGCTCTACGTTTAAAGTCGAACAGGATAAACTTTAAAAAAATTAAGAACGTAACCGCGTCGTCAGATAGTAATTTAAAACCTATCTATGTGAAACAAAAGTTATTTTATTATGTTGCTTGTGTTATTACTGTTTTCACGTGAATCATGTTCCACAGTAGTACGTGCGACGACGTTGAATTCATTTGGCCGTTCCTTAACTGTTTGACAAAGATAAAGATACTCAATATACTAAATTCCTTTCACGATAAATAGTTAAAAAAACATCATTGTGATGGCACTGTGTTGCAATACGGTTACTTCAAAAAGCTGTTAAAACAAAATTATTCTTCATATAAGGTTGAAACTTGACTTAACGTTTACACCCAATATGTAAAAATAAAAGAAAAACAATAGAAGTACGATGATGTAGCCGCTATCTCTGGCCTGAATCAAGAAGTCTTCCTGTGGTGTGCGTACTGTAAGACCTTCGGTGCACACACCATCAGATTATTTGACTTGTCGCTCTAGCGAAGTAGACGAGTGTCAGCAATATGTCTCGTGGTCTTATCGTGGCGTGTTTATCGTCTGCCGTTAGGTCAGACGATAGAAACGCCACTTGCACACTTAGAGTAGCAGATTGAGGGTGACCAACTTTAAACAGAACTTGATTAATTTTCACACACATTTATTAAAATAATAAAAATCATAAACCTTACTTAACTTGATTCTGGATGCCATTTACAATTGACAATATGAAATTCCTTTGGTCTTGTATGTTAATCTTTTTCTCACATATCTCTGATACTTGACAAAGTGTCTATACATTTATCTTCATGGCTATGTACAGGAATATGATAATCTTATTAGTCGCAGACTGAAACTTGACTATAGACTAATGCAGACTAATGCAGACTGATACAGACACTAATCGGAGGTCTTTACACTCGTTATAATACCTCGCGCGTTCAGGTATCACTGCGCGAGTGTGATCCGCGAGGAGAAAAGCTTCTACATTAGCAGCAATCTCATTGGCTGCGTTACATATTAATACGCGGATCGGCGGAAGCAGAATTTGGTCCGTCTCTAAGGCAGCGCCATCTCGTAGTGCGGAGACGGACGAGTGCTGCGCCTGCGCGGTTGTGCTTAGCGGGGCGCGCTTTATTGGGAAAGTTGTGTACGCGCTGACTACGCGGAACTATGTACACAACACTTACCTTTGTCTCTTCTAAAAAATAAGCCGCTTCTCAACACAATATCGTAACACATTAAGTCACTGATCTTAGCAACAGATGAGCTTCTCTGTGCTATCGCCGTAGGCAGCTACCAGCAGCGAGCTGAGCTGCCACTGATGGTGTCGCTTTAGTCCTGAAGCTAAATAGTGTGACGAAGGCCATTTAATCATCTTTAAGAAGAGGTGACTGTTACTAGGAGCAAAACTGAGGTTGTTAGGAGGATGCTTCAACAGCTCGCGTTAGAAAATTGTCAGGCCTTCAGTTTTCGCAGTAGCGCCTGACCGAGCGTTGTTGTGCAGACAAACCACGCCTACCGCAAGAACCATGAGTTACTGAATAAATTCAATCATACGTACGCCTTTCCAGTGCACTAGACAATGAGATCGAGAAAATGATCACGTTGTCATGTCTGCAGTTTCCTGCGAGTGGATCGGGATGGGAGCTAGACGCTAAATCCAGTAATGAGCTGGCTCGTCCAGCTCAAAGTCCTTGTGCTGGAAAACAAGCTTGAAATTCTTTGCAGATAAGGGAACTCGGTGGGAGTGTTGTATCCACGGACCCAACCAACCAATCAACTCGCGCACGCGCGCCCCGACCGTGACATCGCTGGCCACAGTTCCTGTCGCGGCCGTCGGCGTCTCAGGGCGTTACCGCCGACGGAAGAGGTCGCGCCATGGCTGAGCTCGGGTCCGCAGCGCCCTCTGCCTTTTGCATATAAGGAGGAGTCGCTGGCCCCGAAACGGACAGTCTATTGTCGATTGTCTATTGCTAGCCTTTCGTGGAGTTTATAGCGGAGCCATTGCAGTGTGATATTTGCTATTGTATTCGACTAGGCTCAGTACACAGATTACTCTTGGATAGTACTTGGACTTGCATTGCTGGTGCACGTTTTGTCAGAAATAATGATAAGTTATCTCTTCCTTCTAGCTGGCGCAATTCTTGTCATTAATTATTTTTCGCCCAACAGACATAGTTACATCCTGGTCACTACCCACGCTTTATACAATTTGTAGTGGCTGCCCCAAAAGTACCGTCGAGGACCTTGGGTTTGGGAGCCGTCACAAACGGGATGAAATAACTGAGATGAAACACGAGGTATGGTAAGACCACTGTCGAACCCTAAGAGGCACCAACACATTGAATGAAAGTTGGGAAATCCTGCATGTACCCTGCGCAGCTAAGTGCCGTCCCGAGGGCAGAGTAACTCAGGTCCAGCGTCTGAGGCAACTGTCGAAGGAATCACCCTAGCAGTACCAGCGGCCCTGCTTATATGGGCTCGTCTGATGCAATCCCCCGCGATCACGCGCGTCTCCCGTGTCCTGTCATCCTTCCAGAACATTCTATCGTAGCTGGTCATGAAGCTCCAGCGTCCCTTGCCACAAAAACGCAACCTCTCCTGCTTCCCAGCGCCCTAGCTGACGTTAGGTTGCTTTCCTACATGTTCATCTCATGCAGTCTTATGCATTTCTACTCACATCCGCGACCCATTCGCGACAACCTGCATCTGCAGTCAGTAGCAGAAACATGGGAGCCGAACGTATTCTGAGTGTCTAAGATGCACACACATTTGCGGTACCTGCGGTTCAAGAGCCGCTCGCGAACACGTAGCTCACGACTGTGTACGGTTCTGGTGAGCGTCTCGTGGCACAAAGTGTGAGGACACCGTGACTGCTTTTAATGCAGTGAAAAAGAAATACACCGTCTGGGTCAATTTTTATGTTGCTTCGAATGACTGCTTCGATTCTTGCGAGTGGTCATTTTTATATCCAAAAATAACTACTCAGAAGTTTAGAAATGATGCTCATCTGTCGCTAAGATCAGTATCTTAATGTGTTACGATGTTATGTTAAGAAGCGGCTTATTTTGTAGAAGAGACAAAGGTAAAACCTCTTGATCCTGGCCAGAGATAGCGGCTACATCATCGTACTTCTATTTTTTTTATTTTTATATACTGCGCGTAAACGTTAAGTTTCAACCTGATGTGGAGAATAATTTTGTTTTAACAGCTTTTTAAAGTAACCGTTTTGCAACACAGTGCCATTTCAACGTTTTTTTTAACTATTTATCGTCAAAGTAATTTAGTATACTGAATATCTTTATCTTTGTCAAACAGTTAAGGAACTGCCAAATGAATTCAACGTCGTCGCACGTACTACTCTGCAACATGCTTCACATGAAAACAATAATAAAATAAGCAACATAATGAAATAGCTTTTGTTTCGCATATATATGTTTTAAATTAATATCTGACGACGTGGTTACGTTCTTAATTTTTATTAAAGTGTATCCTATTTTATTTTAAACGTAGAGCATGTCATGTATATATTCAGTTAAAAGAATTATGTTTACTTATTTTAATGTGCCATATTTGCTGCTACGGTAAAAATCCTGCACATGTGTTGTCCTTTTCACTCTTCATATGAAGCTTCAAATTTGTTGCTGTTGTGCCCGTATCTACTAAGATTCCGAAGCACACTACGGCAAATATTTTTTCACGTTGCTCTGTGGACCATAACATGCTGAAAACGTACCATAATTTTCGCCGAGATGTAACTTGGGAACGTCCACTAGTGCAAAGTTGCTAATCGCTAATAATGATATAAATGGTGAACATTGAATCGCAATAATTATATTTGGACCTGAATAGGACCACTCGCTAGAATCGAAAGCAGTCATTAGAACAAACGTATAAAGTGACGCATACAAGAACGCAGAAGGGGAGGAGGAAACGAAGTGAAGCTTTACGGGTTGAGAGAGTATGTGGTGTTACTTCACTGATTACAAAATCAATGGACAGTGGTACAGGGACAGAGTTGATGTCTGATCCTGTCCCACACATGTCCTATCGGGGCAGATCGGGAATCTTGCTGGCCACGGGAGTACCTCAGCATCAAGCAGACAGTTCTTATAGACACCTGCCATGTGTGGACGAGCATTGTTCTGCTGAAAAATCGCACCACGATACTGTCGCACAAAAGCTAGCAAAAGAGGACACAGGATGTCCGTGAAGTACCATAGTGCCATCAGCGTCACTCAGTCACTACCAGTCGTGCCCTGAAGTAATATCAGATGGTTCGACACACTATGATGTCAGGAGTAATACCCCTGTGCCTCTCCAAAACACTGGAAGAATTTCACCTATCTCCTCTCTCCGCCAAACTTGCCGATGATGATCATCCAGAGTGATGCATAACCGCGATTCATTGCTAAACACCACGACGCTATTCACCAGCAGTCCATGCTCCCCGGTCAGACACCATTCGAAACGCAGCTGTTTGTGTTGTGATATTAACGGCAGCATACGCACGGGACGGTAATTTCCTAGTCCGGCTGGTGCTAGTCTCCGACTAGTGTCGCAGGATGACAGAATGTTGTTTCTGGATGACAGCCGCAGATGCGAAGGGGTCTTAATGCGCTTGGTGCACAATATGCCGATCCGCCATTGTTGTGGTAAGGTGTCAAACAAAGCACAGGACTATAGATAGAGAGAGACTTTGAATGAAATGCTTTTGAATGTCAAGAGAGCTATGAGTGAAACCTTCAATGACTGCTGTAGCAGAGTACTGTCAAATGATCTTCCAAAAAACAAAAAGAAAGTATGATCATACGTAAAGGCAATGGCACCAAAGAAAGTGTCCAGTCACTCACGAATGAGACAGGAACCGAAATTGAGAGCAACAAAGCAAAACTTGGAATGCTTACCTCCATTTTCAAATGTTCCTTTACAAAGGAAAATCCAATTTAATCCTCATACCACTCAAATTACGTGTTAGAGTCAGTGGTGTTGAGGAACAGCTGAAATCTTTAAAATTCAACAAAGCACCAGAGCCTGATGGAATCCCTGTCAGATTCTATACTGAATTATGCGGAATTGGCGGCTGAGTTAGTCCCTCTTCTAACTATAATCTGGCGTAGATCCTTCGAACAAAATATCGTGCACAATAGTTGGAAGAAAGCACATGTCACACCCGTGTACAAGAAGGGTAGTGGAAGTGATCTACAAAATTACCGTCCAACATACTTGACATCGATTTGTTGTATACTCTTAGATATTCTTACATAATCTTACATATTCTGAGCTCAAACGCAGTGTGGTATCTCGAACAGAATGACCTCCTCCATGTCAAACAGCATGGATTGTGAAAACATCGATCATGTGAAACGCAACACATATTTTTGTCACATGAGGTACTGAGAGCTTTGGATCAAGGCAGTCAAGTAGATGCAGTATTTCTTGATTTCCGAAACTTGTGACTGGGTTAAGGACTTCTTGGTAGGGAGGATGCATCACGTTACCTTGCATGGAGGCTCACCATTAGATGTAGAAGTTATTTCGGGTGTGTCCCAGGGAAGTGTGTTGGGACCCTTCCTGTTAACGTTGCACATTAATGACCTTGCGGTCAATATTAATATCAACCTCAGAATTTTCGCAGATAATGAAGTTATCTATAATGAAGTTCTACCTGAAAGTAGCTGCATAAATATTCAGTCAGATCTTCATAAGGTTTCAAAGAGGAACAAAGATTAGCAGCTTCATTTAAATGCTCAGAAATGTAAAATTGTTCACTTCACAAAAAAAAAAAAAAAAAAAAAAAAATTGCAGTACCCTATCCGTCACAATTGGAGTCGGCCAATTTATGCAAATACCTGGGTGTAACACCTTGCAGGAATATGAAATGGAATGATCACATAGGCTCAGTTGTGGGTAAGACAACGGGCAGACTTCGGTTTATTCGTAGAATACTAGGGAAATGCGATCTGTCTAGAAAGGAGATTGCTTACAAATTACTCGCGCGACCAGTTCTAGAATATTGCTCAAGTGTGTGGCACCAGTACGAACTCGGACTAACAGGGGATATTGAACGTATACACAGGTTTGTTTGACCCGTAGGAGAGGGTCATAGAGATGCAGAAGAAACTGAACTGGCACACTTTTGAAGATAGACATAAACTATCGCGAGAAAGCCCACTTACAAAATTTCAAGAACCGGCTTTAAATGATGATTCGAGAAATATAGTAAAACTCCCTATGTATCGCTCACATGGGGACTGTGAGGACAAGATTAGATTAATTACAGCAAATACAGAGGCATTCAAACAATCATTCTTCCCGCGCACCACACGTGAATGGGATGGGAAGAAAACCTAGTAGCTTGTACAATGGGGCGTACCCTCTGCCACGCACTTGACAGTGATTGGCAGAGTGTAGATGTAAATGTAGATGTGGCCTTCGAAACCTTGACGACAGATATTCCTGCCCTCGTGATGCCCTGCAATCCAATGTAGCGCCGTTATCACATGAGAATGCCCTGCAAATCTGGATATTACACAATTCTACCAGCCAACGAAATGGAGACCCCCACTGAGGCTCTTTGAAACCCTGTCAGGCGCTGATAACGCTCTCTCACATGAGTACGCGGCATCTCCAGTCCTTCACAGTAATCACTCAACATCTGACAACTGTTCACGTTCCTTATATAACCTACCAGGCCTGATAAGACCACTAAACATGAACATCTCTAATGCACTCTAGTAGCCACTCCGCCTGCAATAGATAATTGTAACTTTGATCATTTAAATACCCACCTATGGTTTGTATGTGTAAAATGTTACTTTGATGTCCGATAATGTCTTCTGGGTGTATTCCTTTTTTTGTCAGACAGTGCAGCTTGTCTACAGGAAATATAACATCTATTACTCGAATAACAGGGAGCAATGACGCCTTATGTACGTCCTTTATCTAGAGAAAGCGGCGAGAAGTAGAAAGAGAGATCTCGGATAGAGTATACCCCAGTGTTGCCTTTTGAGAAAATAGCTGGAGCGTGTAGTGGGACAGCGAGTGAACCGATAACGCTGCAAAGAATCTTTGTCTCTCTGCAGAGGACTCATGCGTACACAATGGTGTGTGCACATCGTCTAGGAACCCTATGCTTTCCCTACGCTATTTAAAGTGCTTTTCATCATTACTAGAGGTCGAAGGTCCATACGGTATCTTCACATCTGGGACTACCTTCCTCCGCAGCCAATTCGGTCGTGCACGTCTCTGAAACAAAAGTGATCCTAGAAATAGGTGATTATATCCGTAAAACTCTCTCCTTCTCTGTCTCCAGGGTACCGTTTTGGATCGGTGTGGAATGGCAACAGTGGTCCTGCCCCCCCCCCCCCCCCCCCCCGCACCCCAACATATGGCATATGGGAATAAAGTATGCCCTAGAAAGTGCCTGCCAACATTTTGAGATGTGATTTAGTCCTAAGGCTACAGAATAGTATCAGAAAACAAACTGTGGGCCATGAGTGGCACTTACTGTGGGCGGGCCCCGCCTCTGGAGGCATGCAGAACAAACTCTCACAAAGCCTACTGCGACTCTTGAGAGCATGGTGACTAGAGTGGCCAGTTAGCTCCTCAGACATTCATAAGATGAAACACAGATAAGACACTTTAGCCCGAAGGACTGCAGCTGTAACATCATTACCATGGACTATTGCTGAAGAGGAGAATTTTTGAAACTTCCTGGCAGATTAAAACTGTGTGTCGGGCCGAGACTCGAACTCGGTACCTTTGCCTTTCGCGGGCAAGTGCTCTACCAACTGAGCTACCCAAGCACGACTCACGCCCCGTCCTCACAGCTTTACTTCTGCCAGTACCTCGTCTCCTACCTTCCAAGCTTTACAGAAGCTCTCCTGCGAACCTTGCAGAACTAGCACTCCTGAAAGAAAGGATATTGCGGAGACATGGCTTAGCCACAGCCTGGGGGATGTTTCTAGAATGAAATTTTCACTATACAGCGGAGTGTGCGCTGATATGAAACTTCCTGGCAGATTTAAACTGTGTGCCGGGCCGAGACTCGAACTCGGTACCTTTGCCTTTCGCAGGCAAGTGCTCTACCAACTGAGCTATCCAAGCAAGACTCACGCCCCGTCCTCACAGCTTTACTTCTGCCAGTTTTAATCTGCCAGGAAGTTTCATATCAGCGCACACTCCGCTGTAGAGTGAAAATTTCATTCTAGAAACATCCCCCAGGCTGTGGCTAAGCCATGTCTCCGCAATATCCTTTCTTTCAGGAGTGCTAGTTCTGCAAGATCCGCAGGAGAGCTTCTGTAAAGTTTGGAAGGTAGGAGACGAGGTACTGGCAGAAGTAAAGCTGTGAGGACGGGGCGTGAGTCGTGCTTGGGTAGCTCAGTTGGTAGAGCACTTGCCCGCGAAAGGCAAAGGTACCGAGTTCGAGTCTCGGCCCGGCACACAGTTTTAATCTGCCAGGAAGTTTCATATCAGCGCACACTCCGCTGTAGAGTGAAAATTTCATTCTAGGAGAAGATTTTGTCTGCCAATGGGAGGTAGGCGTTACTGAAAGTTAAGACTGGATTGCCCCTCCGCACTAGGATCATACAACAGCAATTAAAAAACATGTGGACAGGTGACGTACTGACATTTCGCGTTTTCCTCTCTACTCCCACCCAGCTCTTGTACATTGGTTTGATCAGCGTTCGACACTGGAGTATGACTCACAGTCAAGTGCAATTACAGTCGGCGACAGCGTTTATGGCCTTTAGCTGCGCAGCTCACAAGGAATGCTGCACTATCAACTCGGCTGAAAGTACTTAAGACAGCAAATACGTTATGGACAACTGCAATAGCGGAAGTTTAACCTACCTCACTATGGTCTTGTTCATTGTGCTTTATAAACTATTTCGTGATAGATTATTACGTGTACCTAAGAAGTACGAGATACACATTACAGAATGTTATGTATGTTCAATCTTTCCCAGCCATAATGACATTAAGAAAACTTAGCGAAAAGGATTCTCGCACTGCAGAATAGATTCAATAGTAAACCTAAAAGAACGGATAACACCTTCCGTTGCCTCTTAGTTTAATAACAAAATGACTAAAGAATCAATTCTAAAATATCCGTAGAAGAATGAACAGCATTTTAAACTTCATTCTACTGTAGTCAAAATAGCGAGATAAGTAAAATAAAATTTCCGTTACAGAACAGATTATGCTATGAACTACTTTCTACTGCTCGGACAGGTTGCCAAGAAGATAAATATTCCATGAAAATTATAAAATAAATTTACATTCCATTCACATACCTATTTATTCAGATGTTTCACTGTAGATGCCTTCAGAACTAGAGTCGCTGGATGTTGATGCTAGATTGACAACTAAGGTACCCCTTATTCCGTGTATAACAATTTGCTCTTGTTTGTGTTTCAATATGTCATGTATTATTACTTCGCAGCCATGAAACAATACCACTTTCTTGTGTTTGTAGTGGTAGGTAGGCCTGTCGAGAATTACAAAGTGATAGCTTGCATTGTCCATAACAATGACAGCCAGAATGCAAGTAAGGCAACAGCTGATTCTGAAACGATTCTCGAAATGTTCCTGCGTTCATTCGGAATGGTAGTCAGAGTTGGTTTACTTCAAGGCACAAATCCGATAGCGAAGAAACCTGCGTGACATATTATAAGACACCCTTATTTTCCCACTGACACTTTCAAGCCACCTTGTCCCTCCGTTGTTTGCGAAATACAAATTCTAGTGTGGTTTTAATTTACCTCAGTGTCGTGCAATTAATGCACAGTTGATATTGCTTTTCATCTGATTTCATGCATTTTTCTTAGAAACGTCATCCTAGCAGCTCCAGTAAAATTTCGCTCTATCGTGAGATTTTACATATTTAAATCCGATGTCCTTCAATATTCTTTGCACTGACACTGCCCTTCCTGCAAACTTAGCAGCTTCACACGGTACAGGGAACGATTTCACTGCCGTGGGGAAATCGCCTCTTTCATAAAATTCCAAAAACTTTCGACGTAAAACATCATGACCGAAGTTGTCAGTTCTGTTACCCGCTTTGGAATGCTATGTTTATTCCCTGCAGACCAATATTCCACATTTTTAGTTGTCTGTTGATACAGTTTGCCCTCCTGCACAATTCGCCTGACAGTTCGTACAATATCACGCAGGCCGCTGCAGAACGTTCCTCCACTTCGGAACCTCGCAGAACGAGTACGCCTTAAAAATAAGGTCCCTGGCCTGTTTGTGAAACGCTTAGGGACTTCTAAGTGTTTCAATCATTATGAGAAAACTGACAGACCGTACAGAATACGACAGAAATCAATCAATCGTAGTTTCGCGCACGTAAAACATGGCAGAACGCTCGGATATGACGAAAGTTCACATAGAATGGAACGCGCAAATCGGAAGCCCTTTCGAACAGAGATTTTATCCAATTCTTGGCGCAGCTTGTAGTGTACGCATTCAGCTGGGATGTCCTCAATATCACAATATCCTCAATCTTTTCGATGGTTTCCTCTGTGTCCTCGTTTCAGTGTTAGTTTGATAAAATTCCATACTGCACTGCACATCTCTTTGATTCTTCAAATAAACACATTTAATTGCTACACAAATCTCATTTCTCTCCACCTTCCAATCCATCAACAATAATGACTGTTTCAAACAGCTGCCTACAAACAGCTTCACGTCCGTTGTATCTGGAATTTGGAATAAAATTGTTACAAGGACCATGCTTATCATCATTGCCAGGACTTAACGATGTTTCCCGCTCTCGCAGAAAGTTAGCTGAATTACGGAATTACCTTCCCTACTTTTAGTAATACACGCTTATCATTCAATATGGGGAACGCAGACTCTACGTTATTTTCAGCAACTGGCTAGCCAATGGTAGCACTTTGCAGACTTGTGTCCTGTACGCTAGAAAACATGCAACGGAAGGTACAATCCGTTGCTTTATTCAGCCTATTTTGGCCAGCTTCTTGGAGGATAAAAATCTGTAGCACTACGAGCTGGAGACGAAGACAGGAATATTGTAAAACTACGCTCTTGAGGCAGGTGAACGGCTCGTTAAGGCTTAACAGCATACAACACACTTAACAACAATGTTCACCAGCGACCGGTTACAAGATTAGAGGCTCTCATTTACGCTTTAGTAGTTTTCGTGAAATGATTTTAACACAGATGGCCTATGATGAGTCTAAACGAGTTCCTGTGTTATGTCAACAGTGCTTCAAAATGTGTTGAATGTTACTAAGCTGTAACCATGAAATACAACAACCACCGTCTCACACACATAGAAATGTATAATAATATTATATGAGCCGGTGTAACGCCAGTCGAATCGGATCCAGGAACCTGAGAGACGCGTAGCACAAGTGCGCGCTATTAGTCATTCCCTAGCCTGGAGGTTCTTCCACGAACAGCTGCTCCACGCTTACCACGTTCTGCGGAAGCGTAACTACCTCTTCCGCTTGAGGAGGTGACACGACAGGGAAACTGCAGTTGAGGCTCATGCACTGGAGAGAAGATAGCTTCATTTGAAGCTGTCTGGGAAGTGACGTCCAAATGACATTTATCGCCTGCTATCGACTTTCTTAGTCGGATCGAGTTTTACCGAAGTAAGGTATGTGTAGAGGGGAAGTAAGTTTCAGCTGCCGAGAATTCTTCCGGGTTGTATGGCCGTGGCCCATGGAACTCTTCTATCCCTGACGTTTCGTCCAAAGCTACGTTGGACATCTTCGGAGGCTTTTGAGAAGAATGGGTACTCTAGTAAGGAAATAAATAGAGTTTTGGGACCGAATAACAGGAGGCCTAAGGACAACGATGGGACACAGCGATGGAAGAACACGATTTCTCTACCCTTCATCAAAAAAGTAACGGATCAAATTGGCAAGATTTTAAGGAAACATAACGTTCGACCTATTTTCAGACCAATTAAGAAAATAGGCCAAGCACTTTGTTCCGTTAAGGATAAACGTCCCCCTCTGCCTGCAAGTGGTGTACACGAGATTCCGTGTACATGTGGTAGGGTATACATTGGAACTACAAATAAAAGTGTGAATACGCGGTTGAAAGAACATAAAAATCTTTGTCGACTAGGGAAAACAGACAAGTCAGCCGTGGAGGAACATGCTCTTCAATCGGGTGATCACGTAATGAAATTTTCAGAAACTGAAGTTTTATATACTCTGACAAATTATTATCCACGGCTATATAGAGTGAAACGTCCCCTTTGAACAATTATACAAGACTGTGCTTAAACTGACACACAATATTTTTAGCGCAACGCAATATGACTATCAAAGATCCCTGCAAAAGAATGGCCCTGAGTAACATTAAACTATACCTTTCAGAAATCACTTACCTCACAAAAATCTTCATTACTCTAACTACTGCAATACAGCGAGCGCCACTACTGCCAGCTAAATAAAAGATTCAAACTACGGAAGGCACTAACTACTGATAGGGATAGTTAGCAAATGAAAGATATTAATAGAGAACAAACAATGTATTTACCTTAATAGTCATAATATATATAGCAGTTCATGACAAATTACAAAACTCCGCCATCTCTCTCCCCACATCCACCACTGCTGGCGGCTCACCTCCAACTGCGCAGCGCTACGCGCTGTTCACATCCAGCTGCCGCTGCCCAACACTACAATGGCAGACAACAATGCAAACTAGCCACAGACTGCACACAGCACAGCCAGTGATTTTCGTACAGAGCGCTACGTAACGTTGCCAATAAGAAAACATAAACAGCCTACTTACAAGAGAAGCCATCGAAATATATAAACATGGGGATAATTTTAACAGAAAACAGAAAACTCAGCGATATATGGACACTGGCGCTACAGAATCTATGAGAAGTTTTTATCTTTGACGTACTATGATCGATATTTATATTTTATCCTTGACAAGGTTTATCTCTGTTATCACGTGAAATCCAGACCACGCCCACTTTCCATGATATTTAGGCCGTTCTTCGACGCCCGACTCGTCAGTCGGCAAGACTCGGCACAACCAGGAGCACCTCCGAAGATGTCCAACGTAGCTTTGGACGAAACGTCAGGGATAGAGGAGTTCCATGGACCACGGCCATACAAACCGGAAGAATTCTCGGCAGCTGAAACATCCGGTAGTGAAAGCCCTCCTTGTATAGAAGTAAGTTCTTTAGAGAGGTGGGTGGGGGGCTTCGGTCAAACCTGACTCGGCAGTAACCAGGTCTCCCCTCCAACTATAAAGGCACTGTGATCGTGTTGATGGAACGCTAGCACGTAGGGAACGGAGAAACCAGCATCACTTTAAGCTTACAATTAAAAGTCAGTTAATTACATATCGCCGGTAAGAGATTCCAGTTGATCCTAAGATGGAAGGTAACTGTTGGCAGTTGTATGAGCTGACGTATTTCATTTTGACGTGATCAGAAAGGAAAACATGTAATTAATACTTGGATAAATGATAAAGAATTAATTGTACTTAGTTTTGTGACTCATTCTTGGTACAAAACCTATTCTATACGTGTGTTCCAGTTATATTTACAGAATATTAAGCGCCGTTCACGCCTCAGTAGAAATGCGGCTTTAGTACATGTGCACCAGAAACATTGCATGCCGAATCTAAAAACCTGTTTCATTCCTTTGGCAGAAAAAGAAACAAGACGATCTATAGCGAAGTATACCCTTCATTCTAAAGAAAAAAGAAAAGAGATTGTCACACAACTCCAGGTCTTAATATATATTTACTAGAAAATATACTATGTGATCAAAAGTATCCAGACAGCTGGCTGAAAATGACTTAAAAGTTCATGGCGCCCTTCATCGGTAATTCTGGAATTCAGTATGGTGTTGACCCACCCTTAGCCTTGTGACAGCTTCCACTCTCGCAGACATATATTCAGTCAGATGCTGGAAGGTTTTCTGGGGAATGGAAGCCCATTCTTCAAGGAGTGCTGCACTGAGGACAGGTATCGATGGCGGTCGGTGAGGCCTGGCACGAAGTCGGCGTTCCAAAACATCCCAAACGTGTTCTATAGGATTAAGGTCAGGACTCTTTGCAGACCAGTCCATTACAGGGCTGTTACTGCCGTGTGACCACTCCGCCACAGGCCGTGCATTATGAACAGGTGCTCGATCGTATTGAAAGATGCAAGACGGAACTTATCCACCATGGTACACAAAACACGTCAGAACACAGTTGCAGAAGCAACGAAAAAAGCATGCCAAATTCAGAAGAACGCAAAATCCCCAAGACTGGCTAAGTTTCACGGAAGCTCGAAATTTAGTGCGGACGTCAATGCGAGATGCTTTTAATAGTTTCCACAATGAAACGTTATCTCAAAATATGGTAGAAAACCCAAAGAGATTCTGGTCGTATGTAAAGTACACCAGTGGCAAAAAACAGTCAATACCATCACTGTGCGATAGCGATGGAAATGTCACCGATGATGATGCCACTAAAGCGGAGTTACTAAATACAGTTTTCCGTAATTCCTTCACGAAAGAAGACGAAGTAAATATTCCAGAATTCGAAACCAGAACAGCTGTTAGCATGAGTGACATAAAAGTAGATATCTTAGGTGTTGTGAAACAACTAAAATCACTTAAGAAAGGCAAGTCTTCCGGTCCAGATGGTATACCAATCAGGTTCCTCTCAGAGAATGCAGACACAATAGCGCCTTTCTTAGTAATCATATACAACCGCTCACTTGACGAAAGGCCTGGTCCTAAAGACTGGAATGTAGCACAGGTGACACCAATATTCAAGAAAGGAAATAAAAGTAACCCATTGAATTACAGAGCCATAACATTGACCTCAATTTGCAGCAGGATTTTGGAGCATATACTATATTCGAACATTATGAATCACCTTGAAGAAAATGACTTATTGATACATAACCAACACGGATTCAGAAAATATCGTTCTCTTGCAACACAGCTAGCTCATTATTCCCATGAAGCAATGAGTGCTGTCGACAAGGGATCTCAGATCGATTCCATATTCTTTGATTTCCAGAAGCCTTTTGATACCATTCCTCACAAGCGACTATTAATCAAAATGTTCAAATGTGTGTGAAATCTTAAGGGACTTAACTGCTAAGGTCATCAGTCCCTAATCTTACACACTACTTAACCTAAATTATCCTAAGGACAAACACACACACCCATGCCCGAGGGAGGACTCGAACCTCCGCCGGGACTATTAATCAAATTCAGTGCTACGGAGTATCGTCTCAGTTGTGTGACTGGATTCGTGATTTCCTCTCAGAGAGGTCAAAGTTCGTAGTGATAGACGGTAAATCATCGAGTAGAACAGAAATGATATCTGGCGTTCCGCAAGGTAGTGTCATAGGCTCTCTGTTGTTCTTGATTTACATAAATGATCTAGGTGGTAATCCGAGCAGTCCCCTTAGATTGTTTGCAGATGACGCTGTAATTTACCGTCTAGTAAAATCATCAGACGATCAGTTCCAATTACAAAATGATGTAGAGAGAATTTCTGTATGGTGCGAAAAGTGGCAGTTAGCACTAAACAAAGAAAAGTGCGAGGTCATCCACATGGGTACTAAAAAAAATTCCGATAAATTTAGGATATATGATAAATCGCACAAATCGAAGGGCTGTCAGTTCGACTAAATACCTAGGAATTACAATTACGAGCAACTTAAATTGAAAAGACCACATAGATAATATTGTGGGGAAGGCGAAACAAAGACTGCGCTTTGTAGGCTGAACACTTAGAGGCTTCTACAAACCCACTAAAGAGACAGCCTACATTACACTTGTCCGTCCTCTGCCGGAGTACTGCTGCGAGGTATGGGATCCTTACCAGATAGGATTGACGGAGGACATCGAAAAAGTGCAAAGAAGGGCAGCTAATTTCATGTTATCGCGCAATAGGGGTGAGAGTGTCACTGATATGATACGCGAGTTGGGGTGGCAGTCACTAAAACAAAGGCGGTTTTCTTTGCGGCGAAATCTAGTTACGAAATTTCAATCACCAACTTTCTCTTCCGAATGCGTAAATATTTTGTTCACACTCACCTACGTAGAGAGAAATGATCATCATAATAAAAAAAGAGAAGTCAGAGCTCAAACGGAAAGATTTAGATTTTCCTTTTTCCCACGCACCATTCGAGAGTGGAATGGTAGAGAAGTAGTATGAAAATGGTTCGATGAACCCTCTGCCAGGCACTTAAGTGGGAATTGCAGAGTAACCATGTAGATATAGATATAGGTAGAATCGCCATCCTCAAATTGCTCTTCAACAGTGGGAAGCAAGAAGGTGCTTAAACCATCAATGTAGGCCTGTGCTGTGATAGTGCCACGTAAAGCAAGGGGTGCAAGCCACCTTCACGAGAAACACGACCACACCATAACACTACCGCCTCCGAATTTTACTGTTGGCACTACACACGCTGGCAGATGACGTTCACCGGACTTTCGGCATACCCACATTCTGCTATCGGATCGCCACATTGTGTACCGTGATTTCTCACTCCACACAACGTTTTTCCACTGTTCAATCGTCCAATGTTTACGCGCCTTACACCGCTCGACCATGAAATCCAAGTTTTCTCACTTCCCGCATAACTGTGATAGTGCTTGCCGTGGATACTGATGCAGTTTGGAACTCCTGTGTGCGGGTCTGGATAGATGTCTCCCTATTACACTTTACGACCCTCTTCAACTGTCGCCGGTCTCTGTCAGTCAATAGACGAGGTCGAAAAAAATATGGCTCTAAGTACTATGGGACTTAACTTCTGAGGTCATTAGTCCCATAGAACTTAGAACTACTTAAACCTAACTAACCTCAGGACATCACACTCATACATGCCCGAGGCAGGATTCGAACCTGCGACCGTAGCGGTCGCGCAGCTCCAGACTGTAGCGCCTTGAACCGCTCGGGCATTCTAGCCGGCACAGACGAGGTCGGTCTGTATGCTTTTCTGCTTTACGTGTCCCTTCACGTTTCCACTTCACTTTCACGACGGAAACAATGGACCTAGGGATGTTTAGGAGTGTGGAAACCTCGCGTACAGACGTATGACACAAGTGACACCCAGTCACCTGACCACATTCGAAGTCTGTGAATTCCGCGGAGCGCCCCATTCTGCTCTCTCACGATGTCGAACGACTACTGAGGTGGCTGTTATGGAGTAGCTGGCAGTAGGTGCCAGCACAATGCACCCAATATGAGAAACGTATGTTTTTGGGGGTGTCCGGACACTTTTGATCACATAGTTTGTCTGAAACTGCTTACGTCAATACGTCAAAATGACTCGTGAGATCGAGAACTCTGATATGTATACAACATCGAACATTATAGAAAGTAATGTTTTACAACGCGAAAGCGTATAAAATTATGTGAATATGACAGAACAAGATCTGACTGCTTAAGACATCGTACCTGCACACCTATATCCATCGTACTACGTTTTTTCCTCTTTTTTCTTCGTCTTGCTTCTTATTTTTTAGCTCTTTGTATTTTTTCTGGAAATTAAAATAAAAATAAAAAAAAACTTAAGAAAGAACCGAACTTTTTACTTTCAACACAAGAAGTTAACTTGAGCGACAGATTGGCTTGCGATTAAGCTTCTTATAATAGTTGATCTTGATGTCCAGGAACAAAGAAGGTGTTGAATTAATGAAGGATACAATTAAGTTAAGTTCGCGAACTGCATAATGCTGCGTCTTTTGCAGATATAAAGTAGTTTCCCCCTGGTTCCCGAGTCGTAGACCATATATGTTATAATTAAATTAGAAATCCATATGCAAGCGGAGTGAACGACTCGTCACTCTGTCATTCTCTTCATGATTGCTTCGTCATCTTCAGTTTTTGGACCCTTACAAAATTACACAATAAGTGCTATAAACGTGTTTCCACATGAATTTAAAATCCTATTTTCGATTATAGATTATAGAAGAATCGTTTTTTGGTAGAGGCTACTAAAAGGTTAATAGTCACTCCACAACTGTGACGCGCACTAGCTGACCCTTATCACTTGGTTTAGGTGTGCCTTGTACGATAGTGCAAACTGTTAGACAATTTTGAAAGCGAGTCTTATATCTGGGATGCTTTTCCAGTTTCTGATGATCTCCCATAATTATACAGAATATTCAGAATATAAAATCCGCTAGAGCTGATGATTCGTGGACTACGATGAAGTCCAGAAAATGTCGCATTAGGCTTGTGTAGCTATTCTGTTCTGCACATGGGTACAGGTTCCAGACGAGATAGAGGGCATCACATACGTGTTCGCGACGGTTCTGTTCACGAAGGCTAGGTTTCTCCTGGTCCAATTCCCAAATCGTAATTTACCTCCCCAAAGAAGTAAGGGCGGGTGGCGGGTGGCTTGCAACTTAATTTTATGGAGTCTTTCCTCACCAGGGGTGGTACTATTGACGACGCCGTGCCAAGAGGCGCTTCCTCCTGCACGGAGGACGGCGGTGGAGACAACCTTCCAGTTGGAACTTCCTGGCAGATTAAAACTGCGTGCCGGACCGAGACTCGAACTCGGGACCTTTGCCTTTCGCGGGCAAGTGCTCTACCAACTGAGCTACCCAAGCACGACTCACGCCCCGTCCTCACAGCTTTACTTCTGCCAGTATCTCGTCTCCTACCTTCTAAACTTTACAGAAGCTCTCGTGCGAACCAGGAAGTTTCATATCAGCGCACACTCCGCTGCAGAGTGAAAATCTCATTCTGGAAACATCCCCCAGGCTGTGGCTAAGCCATGTCTCCGCAATGTCCTTTCTTCCAGGAGTGCTAGTTCTGCAAATTTCGCAGGAGAGCTTCTGCAAAGTTTGGAAGATAGGAGACGAGATACTGCAAGAAGTAAAGCTGTGAGGACGGGGCGTGAGTCGTGCTTGGGTAGCTCAGTTGGTAGAGCACTTGCACGCGAAAGGCAAAGGTCCCGAGTTCGAGTCTCGGTCCGGCACGCAGTTTTAATCTGCCAGGAAGTTTCATATCAGCGCACACTCCGTTGCAGAGTGAAAATCTCATTCTGGAACCTTCCAGTTTTTTCTGGGTTACTTCACCTCGAGGGCAGTTTGCGAACACTGTAATGTGAGTGATTCGTAGATCATCTTGGTCGTGACTCACTTCAAGACTAGATGAATATAAAAAAATTATGCGAAATCTGAGCGTGTAGTCTAGCTCTGCATTTATACTGCCGACTCTGCATGGCTCGACGGTTTCCGCAGAGGTGTCAAAGTTTCAGGTAGTCTTTGCGTCATCCCCGACTTGTTTGCATGCACTGTTTTGAGACCCGCTTTAGGAAAATGGCATTACTGAAAATCTGTAGTTTTGCGACCGAGCCATCCTTCGCTCTCTCTAGCATTGCCATGTTGAAGGGAACTTTGAAAATGTTGCCTTCCACACATATAGGCACACGACTGCCAAATTTTGTGTATGACGTGCGATGGTATAGATATTTCAGCTGCTAAGTTATTGATTTTATTTAACATGTAAGCGTTAATAAACAGTACTTTTTTGATGCGATCTGAAGTTCAAAGATTGTTCTCTCGGAACGTGCAACGAATGGCGTGTAGCTTCTTTAACCAGATAGTTTTAACAATTCCACGTGGGTTTGACGTTGAGTACATCCCTAGTTGAAATCTTCCTGCCGTTGCCAGGACCACGTTATGTCCTCTTTGCTGCCGCATGGGCCCAGATGCACTACGTTAGAATTTGAGTATTACGACTTTCACCGGAAGAACAAGTATATTTTCACAAAATTCGTCTGATCTCGTCCTTATCTTCATTTGTCTAATAATACTTAAGTAGTGTGCATAAGCATGACATACAGGTTTGACGTTTTTAATGCCGTATGCAAATTCCAAAGTAAGGTTTCAATGGCAGTGGCATACAGTGTCACTGAAAGAAGACACCCCTAACGGAATGGTTACTTGACCTATACGGGCCCAGTTAATTGACCGTTCATCTTTATCTTTGAGAAGGTCCCACTTACGCGTTTTAGAATAATCTGGACCAGTTTGGCAGCAAAACTCATTTTCCTTATAGTTCTAACAAAGATTCGTAACTGATGCTGTCAAATGATGCATTAAAAGGCATAACGCGAGCTGGCACTTACATATCCCCTTAATAATATCTCTATATTCATGGTGAACTCTTTTAGTTCTGACTTTCATCTTAGGATTTCATGGCACATTTCATCTTAGGATGTCCTGAAGTGTTTTTCCTACGAGATGTCATTAACTGACGCTAATTGCTACACATCGTACGACGAGTAACGTGTTCGTGATACTCATAGGACGTCGAAATGCAATACTATGTTCCCAAACGTCTTAATTTGTCAACTACTACCAAGTTCCGTGGTCAGTTAGAGAGTTATGGAAGACGCTTCACTTCCCAGTAAACGTAAAGTGGCACCGACTTTTCCTTTATGCACCGTGATGCGGAGGCCGTTTTCTTGGTAGAAAACTAAAGCACAAGACGCTGACATTTAAACATATGCTGCGCACTAGAGTGGTTTAAGCAGCAATACCAAGGTTCATTTCGTAAGTAGCACATCTGAATCGTAATTCACAGGTGTTGAGTATCCCTGATTGGGTGACAGGACAGTGAAAATTATAGGGATTCGATAAAATGGATATTGTTACACGAAAAAGGAACACGCCGATATTTATCAAGCTTTGTGTAGATCTTCATATAACGGGCTTTACAAAACTAAAGTTTTTGCTAAGACAATAGTTGACTGTCGTATTCGCTGGTCTCTTAGTCCACATGGCTCTCGTGTCAGCATAAAAACAAAGAGAAGCCAAAACAAAGAACGCAGAAAATATCAGCAGATGAACCAAGTGTGCATAGTGTAAGAGATGTTCTTGTAGAAAATCGTTGTCTGACATTTGAAGAACCTTACGAAACCACAGAGCGGAGAAACAGCTGAGATTTGCAGTGTTCCTGAAGCAAAAATTCAACGTTGAAGACAAAAGATTCTGTCGAATTGAGAGTTTCAGTTCCTCCACGAGAAAATAATTCCAAAGAGATCTGTCAGAGCTAACAAAAAGAGAGGTGACAATTGTTGCTTACCATTATTACTATAATGAGAGACAGAATTTCTAGTAGAGCCCCTGCCAAAGTTGTTTATCACTGTGACTTCATCCTAAAGCGGCGCAAAAAATTGCATGGGACTGGTCGACTCATTCTCCATGAGAACGCTCAAAACATCGCTAGAAATGTAATCTAAAAATGCGTAAGTACAAACACAGTTGGGTGGTATTTCTACAAGCTTCTAGAATCTGTATACGATTCATCCAGAATTCGAAGACAGACTTTGAAAACAATATTTTGAATCACTTTTCGACATTTGGTTCTTGCATTGTTAGCAACTGTAAAGAAAATTTTGCATAAGAACACTAGAAATTGTTATTGTTATTAGTATGGTGTACATCGGCATTTTACATTCCTGTATAATTGTTGAATATATATAAAAAGAGGTAGTATACAGGCAAACATAATACAAAAACAAACACACTCGAAAATTTTATAACTGAATATCTAGGTCTCTTAACAGGTCATAGATCTTGGCGTTACCAAATGCAGTATATCAGAAAAATTTCGCAATAGACACTCTTCAGTCAGGTGCTGCGTAGTTTGCACAGCGACCACGAAGTCGCACGTTGGGGCATCCTTGAACCCTTAGTCATACAAACAGGCACCACGTCTACCACGCCCTTACGGAATCTATTCAAGATTCCTGGAAAGATCGAATCCATTTGCACATTTTGTAGGATCAGCAATAAGGAGAGAATTTTGTAGAGGCAGCTACTGCCAAACTTCTCTCCATTGTTGACACGCATCATGGATAACAGAAGAATTTAGCGTTGTCCAGGGTAGTTTTCTGGATTTGAATCTGCTGCCAAGTAAATTCAGTGGCTGGTTATACAGACGTGAGTTTTGACGAGCAGCACACGTTTGGAACTCTCTTACAGCTGCTGCCTCTCCTCTAGTTCATGATGGTGCAATACTACTTAATACAGGCAGCCTTGGAAGAAGTACTGATTTAGAGGTGTCGCTAATTATTGTCATTGCATGATTTAGCTTCACGTCAACTTTGCGGACATGTGCACTTTTTTCCATAGTAGAGCACAGTACTCTGCTAAGGGTAAACTAGTAGTGGTGTAGCAGTACGAAGAGTATCTGAGCTAAACATAATATTCACAATCGGGTGTCGGCTGAGCACTGTTGCTGCAACACAGCAAACGTGATCACTACAACATTAAATTCAAGACCCCAAAGATTTGATAATATTTACAACTTCGACGATCTATGGTCTGAATATCGAAGGATTCTCTAAAAGCAAGTCCAAATGTCTTTCACGTCTATGTGATGACAACTTACAATTTATTGTGGACACTGAGTAAAAGGCAACAGGAATACATATTGACGCTGCTTAAATGAGTGTTAGGTAAGTTTCAGTTGATAACTGTTAGCATAGTCAGTGTCTTTCGATAACACCTTACATTTCAGAACCCAATATTGGAATCATCCACGTATGAAATATGTTTTCCTTGGAAAGATTTTTAAATTCGTATTCTCTAGTGGTATCCATCAATCGTACACTATTTTTCAGTGTAATTACAAGCCTTATAACCGAGGGAGGTAGCGCAGTGGTTAGCACACTGGCCTCGCATTCGGGTGGATGACGGTTCAAACCCGCGGCCGGCCGTCCTGATTTAGGTTTCCCGTGATTTCCCTAAATCGCTTCCGGCAAATCCTGGGATGGTTCCTTTGAAACGGCACGACCGACTTCCCTCCTCATCCTTGCCTAATTCAATGGGACCGGAAATCTCGCTGTTTGGCCCCCTCCCCCTAACCGACCAACAAGCCTCATACAGCAAATAAACACACAAGACAAAAATTAATCACCTCCAGGGGACGTCACGCTACTGCCGTGTAACACCGCATGTTGGCTTGACAGCGGCCTTAATTTGGGGAGGAAGAACGTCTACTTGTTTCTTTATGTATACCGTATCCAGCAGAAGTCACTCACCGATAATTGCAGTCAGTAGGACTACCAAACTGCGGAGATATCACACCTGTTGCAAATAGGAATTAATACGATTAAGGTTGGATCATTTGGCGGGCCAGCGGAGGTGCTTCGACTGTGAATAAATTGTTGGTGCTCGTATGGCTGGTGCTTGGATAACCAAGGGAGCCGAAGTGTTTACTGCTTCAAGAGGCACTGGAAGATTTATAATGTATGTAGGGAAAACGGAAAAAAGTCATCCGCAGACACGGACGAACTTGTGTGTTGAAGGATCATTGAAGACGTTTGTGACAAAAATTTAGAGCATGACAGCTGCAAAAGTCACTGAGCAAGAATTTCAAACCACACATCAGTGACGGAAATGCCTGTAATAGAAAAACGTGACGTCGAGGTCATAAAACTTGGATTATGGAGCAATGAAGAAAAGTCAGTTGGTCGGATGAGTCTTGTTTCACACTGTTTCCAACTTCTGACAGAGTTTACGACCCAAGAATGGAAGATGGCGGAAGCTTGGTGACGACTTCGGTAGCCATATCAAGGTATTAGTTGCCCATGGTTACCCTGAAAGGTGGCATTACTCTCAAGAATGATGTGGCTCAACGTGTCCATCCCATGGTTCAGTGTTTGTTCCTCAGTGGTGATGCTGTGCTCCAAGACGACAGGGCCCCCGTTCACACAGTTCGCACCGTTCAGGACTGGTTTTGTGAGTACAAAGTTAAACTGTCGCATTTCATCCATCCGGCCAACATAGTCACAAGATCTTAATATTATTGAGTCTTTGAGGTCTACTTTGGACACAAGGATGCGTGATCGCTATCCATCTCCGTCATTGTTGCCTGAACTTGACACCATTTTGTAGGGAGGATGGTATACGATTTCCTTGAAAATTCTACAGGACCTGTATTTATCCATTCCGAAACGACTGGAAGCTGTTTTGAATGCCACCGGTTTTCCTACACTGTATGAGACATGGTAATATGTTGTGTTTTTGGTGTTTCCATATTTTTGTCCAACCCTCGCCGCGCGGGATTGGCCGAGCGGTCTCAGGCGCCGCAGTCATGGGCTGTGCGGCTGGTCCCGGCGGAAGTTCGAGTCCTCGCTCGGGCATGGTTGTGGGTGTTTGTCCTTAGGATAATTTAGGTTAAATAGTGTGTAAGCTTAGGGACTGATGACCTTAGCAGCTAAGTCCCATAAGATTCCACACACATTTGAACATTTTTTTGTCCACCTCTCCCCCCTAACCCCTCACCCCTGCATGTGCGCAGAACTATGAACACAGTCTTTGTTATCTCGGAAGACAACAGTTCCAAAAGCATATTCTTCATTAATCTGTAGAAGAAATGGCAACAGTTGGTTACTGAGAATGTTGAAACAAACATGCTCGTTCTCATGTTCACGGTAAACTGAATGAACAGGCCCAAGTCATGGTACAAGAAACACCCCTATACATCACAGAACCACCTCCAGTTTGAACTACATTCTCCATACACTGAGATTTTAACGCCTGATTGGACCGTCGGTGCACACTAAAGCTTGTACCATTTGAAAAAAGAGGCAACATTGTTACTCATTGAGCCACACTACATTCCTCCAGTCAGCTCCTCTCAAATTCGGTTTGGCGCATTGAAGATGTATTTTCATCGCCACTATGATCAATGGACTTTTGCAAGGTACAAAACTCCAAATCACATTGCATGCTATTCCCTTTGTAATGTTCACTCAGAAATTGGTTGAGATAGACCTGAATTGGATAATGATAGAAGCTGAAGAAATGAATTAAAATGTGTGCCAAAGCCAGGTCTCCTGCTGACTAGGCAGATGTGCTAACCACTACAGCACCACAGCAGTATGGCTAACACAGCTGCGTGGACTACCCTACTCCAATGCCTTTTGTAACACAAACTTCAATTCATGCCTTCATCTCGTTTTCCCCTTCTTAAATTGCCATTATTTTCGCGGCTCTCCGTTACTGAAATAGCGCCCAAGCTCTGTACATAACGGGGAAATGCAACCTGTACCTCATGCGTAGGTGATCTATCGATATGTTGGAATTATATTTTCCCTGGACATAAAAGTCTCAATCGAGACTCGGGTTCAAGTCCCGGGCATGACACAAATTTTAATTCATTTTTTGTGCTTCTATCATTATCGAAAATAAATATGAGACTCAAACTCAAGGAAAAGTAATCCCATCAGATCAACAAATCACCTACGCCTGGCGTACAGGCAGGATTTCCCCATTACAAACAAAGCTGCGGTGCTATTCCAATACCGGAGAGCATTGGCAAAACTGACAATTTAAGAAGGGGAAAATTGCCTGCAAGGCATGAACTGAAGTTTATATTAGAGATAGCACTGGACTATTGTAGTCTGCGGAACGATGTTAGCCATACTGTTATGGTGATTTAGTGGTTAGCACATCTGTTAGTAAGCAGGAGACATGGGTTCAAGTCCTTGCTTTGGCACAAATTTTAATTCATTTCTTCTGCTTCTATCATTATCGAAGATAAAGTTGAGACTCATATGTTTCAAGGAAAGAGTAATTCCATCAGATAAGTGGACCTGCATCCATTGACAGCAGCAGTTCCTGCTGAAGATCATTGTCAGTGACAATAGGTGATGCTCGTCTCTGGTGGTTGTTGTTTACGATACTTAATCGACTAATGTTCTTATACCTTGTTAAGTGGCTGTAAGTGGTAGATTATACCTCATAGATATGTTGGACCGCCCGCGTTCCGCGTTGATACACCAACAAACTGGGCAACTCCATGGACACTGCAGTCACGGCAACATCTCCAAGTCGACCTGTCTTACCGTACTGATTGCATAGAACCGATTGGCATATACATATCGCTTCACTGCTGTGACTTACATAAGAGTGAGAATGTCGCATGACCGTCTGATAATAGTTCTACATAAGCTCCTAAATCGACCAATATTGTCTTTTAAGGGCTTGACTAAAATTTGTTCGATTATCCTGTTATTCCTAAACATCTCTGAAGTCATTCTTCTCCCTTCATTTACAGGTACCGAGACTGCTTCCTGGAAGTGCACATCTCAGAGAGCTTAGCAGACCTGAATCCTTTTAGTTACGACAGCTCCGATGATCGGTTCTGGGACTTCAGCAGTCCGGTGTTCAGCGGACCAAGGGGCTCCCTGATTTCGGTATACTTTAAAAACCCAGACATTTACTACAATTCGACGGCGCCCTGTAAAATCTCTCTCGACAACATCTACCACTTAGGAAACACGACAATCCAACGCTTCTCCCTTATATTCAACCAGAACAACAACACAGAGTTGAGGCTCGGACAGATGCCAATGTTGAGGAAATTCACACTTTCCGGTACCTCAGTGCAAAACTTCCCACAAGGTGAGTGACACAATGTTGTAATTTTTTGCCATAGACTTTTGTTATCAAAATGAACCACTACTGCAAATGTATATCTCTTTCTTTTAATCACTCCTTTTCGATCTCTGTTAAATTCCACATTCCACGGTCACATTAGTAACATATGAATTTTCTGGATGTAATGTGGAACTCCTTATCTGGTCTACAAATACGAGAGCTAGTCATAAAAAAAACCGACAGCTTATTGAAAAACGATAAAAGGGATAAATTTGTTTCATACACCATCTGCACTTACACGATGACATTACTTCGCCACATTGTATCCAGAGATTCGAAAATCGAGATATGAGATCTGGTTTGCACGATCCCACCACCAGTGGCGCGCCAGTCACCACGCTTATGCTGCGAACGACGCTGCAAGCTAAGAACACGCCTCCCAGCTCCACTTTTAGAATCACGTGGCGCCAAGTCACCCGTTTTTAAGCTCGAAATAAAGATACCAACACGACTATTGGAAGACTGTAAGTAGGCTGTTTATGTTTTCTTATTGGCAACGTTACATAGCGCTCTGTATGAAAATCACTGGCTGTGCTGTGCGCAGTCTGTGGCTAGTTTGCATTGTTGTCTGCCATTGTAGTGTTGGGCAGCGGCAGCTGAATGTGAACAGCGCGTAGCGTTGCGCAGTTAGAGGTGAGCCGCCAGCAGTGGTGGATGTGGGGAGAGAGATGGCGGAGTTTTGTAATTTGTCATGAACTGCTATATATATATTATGACTAAAAGATCCAGTCAATAAGAAATTTATGATCTACTTCCAAGAAAACGAGGGCACATAAATAGACATTTCCCTTCACAGGAATTGCATAAATAATTTCTTTACGATTTGGTAACTTATCGGCTAGTGTAAGTTCTCGTGATGCATCACTCTAGTGTTAAGATGTGACATAGGTATTAGACATGGCCATTTTAGTGTAATATTTTTTCTGCTTGAGCTTTGTCATGTTTAGATATAAGTTGCTGCTGCTGTTTGCCAGGCATACTGCTACTGAATTTTAAATTGTGTTACTCTGTTAAGCTAGTTTTACTACTGCCTTATTTTTCTTGTTGCTGCGCATTGGCTCATATTAGTTGTAATGTTGCATTGCTTGGTAATTTAGATTTACTGTAGCTTGCTTTGCAATTTTCCATTTTTTTGCATTGCTGTTTGTGTTAATTTGTTATATGCTGCTGCATTGCCTCGTCCCTTAGTTTAGCATCTGAGCTCAGTAGATTTAAGTTAGCTTAAGAGGGGTAGACTATATAAGAAACTAACTATGATGACTTGGAAGAAATGTATTGAGAAGCTAAATGAAAATGGTTTGGGCAAAAAAAAAAAAAAAAAAGGATACTGTACAGTGGAGAAAAACTATTTTTGACAGAGGATGTGATCAGAATACAGAAAGCAGGCTTAGATAGGACTTTTGGGAATGATGATGAACGAAGGGAGATCTCCATGCAAAATACTGCAGTAAAACAAACCCTGTCCTTTCCTTTTGTGTTATCCCACTATGTGTTTGTGTACCCTTGTGTATTTGTTTTCTTCCTGTCTCTGTGTAGTTTCATAGAATTTTTTCTTTTAATACTAAGCTATATTCACTATGATGAGGAATACTGTTATCCTCAAATACACTCCTGGAAATGGAAAAAAGAACACATTGACACCGGTGTGTCAGACCCACCATACTTGCTCCGGACACTGCGAGAGGGCTGTACAAGCAATGATCACACGCACGGCACAGCGGACACACCAGGAACCGCGGTGTTGGCCGTCGAATGGCGCTAGCTGCGCAGCATTTGTGCACCGCCGCCGTCAGTGTCAGCCAGTTTGCCGTGGCATACGGAGCTCCATCGCAGTCTTTAACACTGGTAGCATGCCGCGACAGCGTGGACGTGAACCGTATGTGCAGTTGACGGACTTTGAGCGAGGGCGTATAGTGGGCATGCGGGAGGCCGGGTGGACGTACCGCCGAATTGCTCAACACGTGGGGCGTGAGGTCTCCACAGTACATCGATGTTGTCGCCAGTGGTCGGCGGAAGGTGCACGTGCCCGTCGAACTGGGACCGGACCGCAGCGACGCACGGATGCACGCCAAGACCGTAGGATCCTACGCAGTGCCGTAGGGGACCGCACCGCCACTTCCCAGCAAATTAGGGACACTGTTGCTCCTGGGGTATCGGCGAGGACCATTCGCAACCGTCTCCATGAAGCTGGGCTACGGTCCCGCACACCGTTAGGCCGTCTTCCGCTCACGCCCCAACATCGTGCAGCCCGCCTCCAGTGGTGTCGCGACAGGCGTGAATGGAGGGACGAATGGAGACGTGTCGTCTTCAGCGATGAGAGTCGCTTCTGCCTTGGTGCCAATGATGGTCGTATGCGTGTTTGGCGCCGTGCAGGTGAGCGCCACAATCAGGACTGCATACGACCGAGGCACACAGGGCCAACACCCGGCATCATGGTGTGGGGAGCGATCTCCTACACTGGCCGTACACCACTGGTGATCGTCGAGGGGACACTGAATAGTGCACGGTACATCCAAACCGTCATCGAACCCATCGTTCTACCATTCCTAGACCGGCAAGGGAACTTGCTGTTCCAACAGGACAATGCACGTCCGCATGTATCCCGTGCCACCCAACGTGCTCTAGAAGGTGTAAGTCAACTACCCTGGCCAGCAAGATCTCCGGATCTGTCCCCCATTGAGCATGTTTGGGACTGGATGAAGCGTCGTCTCACGCGGTCTGCACGTCCAGCACGAACGCTGGTCCAACTGAGGCGCCAGGTGGAAATGGCATGGCAAGCCGTTCCACAGGACTACATCCAGCATCTCTACGATCGTCTCCATGGGAGAATAGCAGCCTGCATTGCTGCGAAAGGTGGATATACACTGTACTAGTGCCGACATTGTGCATGCTCTGTTGCCTGTGTCTATGTGCCTGTGGTTCTGTCAGTGTGATCATGTGATGTATCTGACCCCAGGAATGTGTCAATAAAGTTTCCCCTTCCTGGGACAATGAATTCACGGTGTTCTTATTTCAATTTCCAGGAGTGTATAATTGGCATTAATAATATGTTATTTACCTTGTAAATATGCATAGACATTATTTATTCTGTTTTGTTTTAATGCTCATGTGTGAAGTTGATGTTTCGCAAGTTATTCTGATCTTTTATGTATGTACTCATGTCATAATTCCTGTAACACTGATGTATATGTCTATTTCGATTCTTTTGTAAAGCCTGTACTACAAATGTCATCTGTATTGTTATGTTCTTTAATGATGTACTTTGTACCTTTGTAATTGTATTCTCATGTTATAATATTGTAATTGACACCAGTTAATCAAATTAAGTAACTTGTAAGCATTCATTTCACTGCACACATTTCTGTTGGTCACAGTAATGCACAAAATGTGAGAAGTTGCGACTGTTAGTGTTTGCACGTGTGTTAATAATTCAGCAAGGGACTGGATAACAGCATTGCTGGTTCTAAGGACAATTCCAAAAACTTTGTGAGTGCACAAGTGGTGGTTTATGGACTTGCTATCTTCTCTGCAAGACTCTTCGATGGTGATTGTGCACCTGCACAGTCGCAGCAGATGGCTGCTGGCCATCTCTACAAGGACTACAGTGGGTCTGCATCTTTGGTGACCCACCAATACCATTATTTCTACAAGGACTGCAGTGCGTCAGCACCTCTGGTGGCGCACCAATACCACAATCTCTACAAGGACTACAGTGGGCCTGTCCACAATTTCTACAAGGACTGCAGTGGGTCTGCACCTCTGGTGGCCCACCAATACCACAATCTCTACCAGGACTACAGTGGGTCTACTCTGTGATGACCTACCTACCAATATTCTTCAAAACGTCGAATGACTCTGTTGTGGGTTTGCTCTGTTGTGGCCCATTACCTGTCAGCATGTCAAGAGTCAACACTGTCTTTCAGTTGGAAGGACAACACTACTTCTTCAAGACTGCATGGACATCCACTACTTCCGTGTGCATTGTCTTTTACTGCTCAGACTTTGATAAAAGAAACGGCAGTTTTACTGTGATGAATGATCAGGACTATCTTTATGGACTGTGGGAAAATTTTAGCTTTTGACCAACATTGTATCAATAAGTGTGTGCATTTGATTTCTTTGTTATTGTAATTACAATTATGAAAAATTTTATCAAATCATTATTGGCCACTGCCCAAAAAAAATTTGTAAAATTTTTTGTGGGAAGCATGGGGGCTATGTAAGTAGGCTGTTTATGTTTTCTTATTGGCAACGTTACATAGCGCTCTGTATGAAAATCACTGGCTGTGCTGTGTGCAGTCTGTGGCTAGTTTGCATTGTTGTCTGCCATTGTAGTGTTGGGCAGCGGCAGCTGAATGTGAACAGCGCGTAGCGTTGCGCAGTTAGAGGTGAGCCGCCAGCAGTGGTGGATGTGAGGAGAGAGATGGCGGAGTTTTGAAATTACATATATTATGACTTGTGGTGATATTAAGGTAAATACAGTGTTTGATCTCTATTAATATCTTTCATTTGCTAACTATCCCTATCAGTAGATAGTGCCTTCCATAGTTTGAATCTTTTATTTAGCTGGCAGTAGTGGCACTCGCTGTATTGCAGTAGTTCGAGTAATGAAGATTTTGTGAGGTAAGTGATTTCTGAAAGGTATAGTTTAATGTTACTCAGAGCCATTCTTTTGCAGGGATCTTTGATAGTCAGACTGCGTTGCGCTAAAAATATTGTGTGTCAGTTTAAGCACAGTCGTGTATAAATTGTTCTATGGGGACGTTTCAAGACTTTTTCCGCGATGTTCTCGATCAGTGCCCAGACACTGTAACTGGGCTGTTATTTTCAAGTATGTGACGATCACTGCGACGGACATGGAGTTTCTCGAGGTTTACTCTCCGGGCAGCTTCTCAGCTACAGCGCATAGTCGGCATCATTTGGACTTGGTTTAGAGAGTTTTGAGCCTACTTGTGTTGCATGTAAGCAGTGGACTGAGCTTAAGAAAGGAGCCGTGTACCACGACTTAACGCTCCATATAGCCACCACCCACATTCCAAGTCTGGATTATAGCGAGGATGTTAAATAATCTCCCAGCCAATAAGTTTTTGTTTATCCTTCGTTCGACACACAGTAATCGTTCGCGCATTGTCTTGGACGAGAACGATTTCTTCGGTAATAATCCTGTGTCGTTTGTTTTGGAAAGACCTTTAGAGTTTCATAAGAGTCTTACAATAAACCTGTGATGTCCTAGTACTGTCCGCAGCTCGTGGTCGTGCGGTAGCGTTCTCGCTTCCCACGCCAGGGTTCCCGGGTTCGATTCCCGGCGGCGTCGGGGATTTTCTCTGCCTCGTGATGACTGGGTGTTGTGTGATGTCCTTAGGTTAGCTAGGTTTAAGTAGTTCTAAGTTCTAGGGGACTGATGACCATAGATGTTAAGTCCCATAGTGCTCAGAGCCATTTGAACCTTTTTTTTTCCTAGTGCTACCACGCATTACTCTTACGAAATTTGTTGTAAAAATTACGTTGTGATGCTAAAAGAAAGCAACCATAGTTTTGAAATATGACCATGTGTACTTGAACTTTTGGACTAATTGGAAGAATGAGTGTGCATTTACTGTTCGAACTGTTCCTTATTTTCATTGCTCATGTACTGGACCGATGTGTCATCCCCAGGGAGGATTCTGTTCAAAAACTCCTTCTCTTCTTAGCTGTAGCAATGAAGAATATCAAGACGAACTCATTCTTTCAGTTTTGTGAATACCAGTTGGATATTTTGTTACGTACTGTGCGCAAAATTTATGGTAATAATACCTGTCACTAGCAGTGTTTCAGAGGGTTGTCCTAGAAACCTGATGCACATTTTCGCAGAGTTCGGAAATTGTGAATCTATGTTTCGCACGCACACTTTTTATAGACGTGTTGCACAATTTCACCAGTCGCATCTGAATATCTTCGTCGAACATTACCATCATGAATATCTGTGCGACCAGCCTTGAATTTTCCGTACCACTCCATCTCAACAGCATCATTCATAGTTCCGTGGCCATGCACATGACACAACCGAAGACGAATATCGGGGGGAGGGGGAGAGGGGAAGGGGGGGACACGTATTGACCCTTCTGCTTACAAGAAGCGAATTACAGGACGTACCTCGCAACAGGTAGGAGACGCAATAACAACGTCCATTTCTGTGCACACACCTTCCACACTGACGAATGCTGCAGAGAGATTACTGACACAACAAGACCTTCAAAGCCTCCTTTACCAATTACGCTATCGCCATGTCGAAGCTAGCTCAATGCCCAAAGACAGACCAATATATCTGCCGAATTAGACTATAATTTAATCCAAATGTATTTAGCTCTGCCTTCAGAAGCTATTTCTGCACACACGTGGGAAACGCGTCACGAGCAATTCTCAGGTGACGTGGCTGTTTCGCGTTGTTCTAGGAGCGGTTCCACCCAATAAGTAAGAGTCAGTCGGTCACAGGTTGCCCACGGGCAGCGATTAAACTTTTTCTCTGCCTGTAGAAGACATAGGCTACAGAACGCTCATAAGGCCCTGGCTGTCTTATTGTTTCGGCTACCAGTATAATATTCAGTCTTTTGAGATGCATTGCGCTTTCATTGGTTTTACATGAATGTTGCTCGTTATGCAACAACAAAGCGTAATGAGCAGTCAGCCATAAATGTAGTACAGAGCTGTTCCACGTGCTACGCTAGCGCTTTCTACAGTTTTGTTTGGGAACCAATATCCCCGGTGTTCATGGATGAATTACGTGTCCCAACCTCTTACCATATGGGGTACGTCCACCACTGTTGAATTTGATCGTTTTGGTGTGGAGAGCCATAATGTTACATGGGCGTAATGAGCACCAAATCTTTGAACATCGTACACTCACCTGTGAACACTAGTATGACACTGGCTTGCCTATTCCCCTTACTTAAATCCCATTGATCAGGTGTGTGATGCATTGTGGTGACGTGTTGCAGCACGTCTGTATGCACCATCGAGCAGTGGCCAACAGCACTGGTGGAGAAATGGAATGCCCTACTATAAGAACTCGTTATCAACCTTCTGTGAGCGCCCATAAGCCCCAACACACACACTCAACCTTGTGGGCATCATTGAGAGCACGATGCAAAACATTCACTGCTGCCTGTGGTTATCACACACCCTATTAAGAATCATGTCCCTCCCTTTGTAAAGTTCAGGCGACCATCACATGAACCATGGTGATTGCAGTGAAATTGTTATCTTAGAATAAAAGTGGCATTTCTGTTCGTTTAATTGCATTATTTCGTTCAGCTACCTTTTGTACAATACTGTAGCAGTTCTTTTATGCATTCTCCATGTTTCTTCAAACTATGGTATTTGCCAGTGACACATCATGCAAAAAATACTTTCCTCCTTCGATTTTACACATCTGTGTTTTAAAATGAAGCTTATATTATAGCTTCACAAATATATTGCATCCTTGCACAGTGAAGCGATACATACTGCAAAACCCCAATCTATCTGCAATGTTTTTTATGGTCGTCATTCCATAGAAGAAGCATTGACTGACTGCTCAAGTGTCCCCCTCGAAAACACATGCTGTGTGGTGTTCCAACTGACTGATCCATGGTCAGGGCTATCTAACGCAAATAAAACGAAGTTACAAGAATAGAAGTAAACCATTCTACCTTTATTATTTACAGAACATTGCTACTGATCACTCTGCAGAGAAAAAGGGTGAGGCTGATACATATTTTTTCTAATCGTGCATCCGCAATTACATTTCAATGCACAGAAACGCAGTTCCAATGTTCAGTGGGTGTAGCATTCTGTTAAACGCGTAGTTTTTTAATCCAAGTTTTTATTCCCAACAGAGTAGTTTGTGACAACTGCTGTGCTTAGTGACATATGGATTTACAAACAACTGCTTAATATCATGTTGCTTAGTCAGGAAGATGCATATCAAGGCACTCCATAACATCGATAAATCGGCTACCAAATCATAAATAGTACCTGAATTTGTGTAATCGATTTCCAAGTTAAATGCAGGGTGTTTATAAATGAATATCGGAGTTTTAACGCTGTATAATATTTATTATATTAAACTTACAACTATAAATGATATGTCAAATGAAAGAGCAACTCAAACAGTTTTACCAAGAACCTTATAAATGTTAAATGTGAGCACCATTTGTCACACAGTACACATCACGTCTATAGCCGAGTTCTTCCCAAACGTTAATAAGTGTGTCTTCAGTGATTGTCTCAACAGCTGCTTCAATCCGGGTTCTTAATTCAGGGAGGTCTGCTGGTAGCGGAAGCATGTACACACGATCCTTGATGAAGCTCCAAAGGAAAAAATCGCATGGCGTTAGGTCGGGTTAATACGGAGGCCATGCAAAGCAAGCCCTGCCATTGGGTCCCTTATGGCCTATCCAGTGCCTGGGCACAGTGAAGTTCAACCAGTCATGTACTTCGCTATGCCAGTGCTCACATTGAACATTTATAAGGTTCTTGGTAAAATTGTTTGATTTGCTCTTGCATTTCACATATCATGTATAATTGTAACTTTAATGTAACAAATATTATGAAGTGTTAAAACCCCGATATTAACTTATAAACACCCTCTAGTTAAAACTATAAGTGGATCCATTTGAGCATCTCCTTTCCATATATTCTTGCATACAGAAGTAGAGTTGCTACCTCTTTAGCAAACAAATGGATGATTGTGTGGGTAGGTATAGTAGGAAATGTCTTTTTAATACTACTTGATAAAATAAAAAATACACAGCACCACCATGATGACAGAAATAGCAGGTTAATACAGTCAGAAAAACATATATGAGGGCATTTCATAACATCCGTAAGTTGATTACCCACTCGTAAATGCCAGTGTCTCATTCTCTTATTGAAAAGCGAGGGAGGTGGCGCAGTGGTTAGACACTGGACTCGTATTCGGGAGGACGACGGTTCAATCCCGCGTCCGGCCATCCTGATTTAGGTTTTCTGTGATTTCCTAAATCACTCCAGGCAAATGCCGGGATGGTTCCTTTGAAAGGGCACGGACGACTTCCTTCCCCTTCTTTGCCTAATCCAATGAGACCGATGACCTCGCTGTCTGGTCTCCTTCCCCAAACAACCTTTCAGCTCTTATCTAAAGGTATACATTGCTACTGCCACAGTGTGATAGTATAGGGAAGGGACTAATATTTTATTCTAGTATTAACGGCTTGTTGTTATTACTTGCATATTTTATGTCTTTAAACAAACATCCACATACCGCTTAGATGTCCACAGTGGGTCTTGCAATCACTGCATTGGGGATGGGTCTGTATAATTATACAACATTTTGCTGTCTCTACTGTAGGGTTTGTGACTGTATATCTGTAATGCAATGTAAGCCATGAAGAACATCCAAAATGCCTATGTACCTTCCATGTCTAAAATACAATGCAAAATGATGTTTGTTGCTTTTTGTCACAGTAATAGCATGTTTTTTTGCTGCAGTATCTTGAAAATATAACGAATTTCCCAAAAGACTGCATACACAATACTTATCATTGTATGTACACTGATACACGCTACCACAGTTGTGTCAAAGTGGGAGCCATGTCTATTTATCTACTTCAGTAGTATTTAGATGCAAGTTTAGGCGCCAAGGGCATATCTTTTAAAACTTCCATGATGTAAACCAAGATATTAGTTTTGCTCCACTCAAAAATTTAAATTACTCAAAAACGAAATTTTCATTAAAATAATTTTTTTAAATATATTACATTTTATCTTCATAAACAAGATCTACGAAAACTCACATATCTATACAAAAAAACGAAATTCTTATTTCATTAAAAATTTAAAAATTAATATTTTTTTTATAAATAAGATCCAACAACATCCAACTACTCTCTGAAATCTAATTTCCACTTATTTAAAAAATAAAAAACCTAATAATTCTTTTTTCTTTATAAATACATTCTCCAAGATTGTCTTTATATACATTCAGAAACCAAATTTTCATTTATTTAAAAAATGAAAGTAATAAATTTTTCTCTTTATAAATAGTCTCTGTCAAACCTTGCCTATCTATCACATCAGTAGTAATTTAAATTAAAAAACTGAAGGATATATATCAGTCATAATAATTTTACTTTTTCTAGCTTATATTTTTTTCCCTATTAATGAAAGCAAAACAAAATGTACTCCATAACTGAGCTATTTCAAGACTTAGAAAATTATTGTAAAGAAAACCATGAAGTAAGATAAAATGATTCAGAAAATTATTGTAAAGAAAATTGTTATTCAAATTTAAGTAGACAACATCTGTTTTAATTTACTAATTATATTAATAAGAAACTAATGAGGAAGAGAGAATTAATGTATAAAATGGTATTCCATACTTATAAAGAAAATTTAGCGAATTTGATCCCAAATCCTAGTGAAAATATTAATAATAACAATAATGATAATGAAACAAATATAAAATCTTTGAAAGATCTTCATAAAATCGGTAATATGAAAATATAAAAAATTGTTTTAAATTTAATAAAAGACAAATAATCGCTCTTATCACAAAATCTTATGATAAAATTAGTAATAATGGTATGGATTTTATGAAAAATCTTCAAAAGATCTTCATAAAATATGTAAAACTTAAAATTTGAACTAATATACTAATCTTAACAACAATTATTCGATCTTATCAGTACATTTGAGAACAATATAAGTAATAATGATAATCAGAATTATTTTCAAAAGCATCTAGTAGATGAAATTAAACAAAAATGAAATCAGAAAATTTTTTCAGATTTCAACTTTCTACATAATGACGATTTTTAAAATCACCTCAACAAATTTAGAGAATAGTTGTGCTTTTAAATCAAGAATAATAACATACGGAATTAATAATAATAATAATAATAATAATAATAATAATAATAATGTTGATCCACAAGCATTTTTTAACCACATTAAAGAAGAAATAATCATCAAATCAAACAACATTTTTATACTAAGAAAGGTGATTAAGGTAAACATGAAATTTTATATTTAATTTTAAAAGACATGAGAGATACAAGAATTTAAGTTTAAAACAACTAATCGAGTTTTAGCGATAAAAACTGATTTAGAAATTGTTATCAAAAATCATTGAATAAATTATTAAATGAAACGAAGAATGCTAAGAAAAGGTCTAGCTGGTCTTTAATTTATGTAAACACTCTAGAGTTAAGTGTTAATCGACATAAACTAATTTCTGGTTCTTCTTATATCGATTTACCAAAGGTAATTAAAGCTAAGAAGCTGTATGTAGTGAAAAACACAAATCAAATATGCTTTTTATTCAATAAAGTCAGCTTTATATTCAGCAAATTGTGATGGAGAAAGAGTTAGTAAATATGGAAATATTTTATTAAATTTAGATAGATTTTTTGAAAAATAGAAGTTTAATTTACATGTTCAGTTTACAGATACACAAAAATTTGAAAAGGATTTAAATATTTCTATCAGTGTATATGTATTTGAATCAATGATGAAAGAGAAACTATTATTGTATACTCTCTTTCCCATAGAAAAACTAACAAGAAAAGCATTTTATTTTTTCAATTAAAAGTAAAAATAACATTATTGTTGGATAAAAATCTATTTCGATTAATTAGTTCACAAGCAACTAAAAACGGCCGTGAAATTTATGCTTGTGATAAATGTTTAAGATATTTTTATTCACAAGAAAAATTACATACAAGAGAACAATTGCAAAAAACGTAAAGAAGCAGAAATAGACATGGCTTTTACAGGTGAAAAATAGAATTTGAAATTTATAATAATTCACTTAGGGTAACTTTTGTAATTTATTCAGATTTCGAATTTCTTTTGAAATCATTAACACTTGTCACTAAAATTATGAAAATGCTTATATTAATAAATATCAAAAACATATACTGATTCTATTCAGTTAACTTGTATAATATTTTAAATATTTGTAATTCATTATAAAAATCATGTTATGTATAGTGGTAAACATGCAGCAAAAGAAATTACTACAAATATTAAAAGAAGAATTGCGAGAAATTCTTATAACGTGTGGGAAAAATATTCTGATGATAATCACTGAAGGTGATGAAAACAATTTTAAGTGTTAAGAAAGTTGTATTATTCGTGGAAAAAATTTACTAAAGTAGAATGAGAAGTAAGAGATGATTCTCATTACACAGGAAAAGTAATGAGGAGTTGCACATGAAGATTATAATCTTAATTATCAGAATCCTAAATTTATTCCAGTTTATGTTCATAAGCTACATTATGATGTTCATTTGTATATTAAAGAATTAGCAGTAGATAAATAAGATATTGCTGCTATTTGAAATAATGAAAAATAATATGTTTCTTACTAAATATGTGGAATATGTACTAACACTACAATTTTTGATACAAAGAAATTTATGGTGTCAAGTTATGATAAATTATCTTCTAATATTACGAAAGAACAATTTATAGAAACAACACAAACTGTACAGGTGAACAATTAAATTTAATGATTACAAAGGCGTTTATTCTTATGAATATATGTATTGTGAAGAAAAGTGGCATGATACCAAATAGCCTAAAAAAGGAGATACTATTCAAGACTTAAAAAATCATATATATATATATATATATATATGAAGAAAAGCATGACCATACAAAATTAATTTGGAAAAAAATCCGATATTATAAATGAAGATGAGTGTAGAAGATAATATAATAAATTAAAGGTACTGATACAAACGGACATTTTTCAAAATTTTAGAGATACATGTATTAAATAATATAAACTCGACACCAGGATTATCTTTAAATACTATATTAAAAATGACAAAAATTGATGTAGATTTATAAAACCATTATGACGTGATGTTATTTCTTGAAAAGAGGGAGTTCCTCAAAGTATAAAAAGATATGCTAAATGAAATACTCAATATATGAAAAATTTTCAGCCAGAAATACAATCAAATTAAATTGCATGTTTGGACACAAATATTTATATGATTGGGCAATGTATATTTTGCCATTTAAAGATTTCAGTTGGATAGAACCAAAACGATTTTATTTTGAAAAAATACTTGAAGTACCAGGTGATAATAAATAATGGTATATTTTAGCAGTTTATTTAGAATCACATAATTTATAAAAAGATTTACCATGGGCACCAGAAGGAGGAAATAATTAAGATCGATTTTCAAGAATAGAGTAAATAATTTTACATTATAGAAATGTTAAACAATGTTCAATCCTTGTATTAAAGGTAGCGAAAATTCATAGAATCTTATCATTTGAAATATAAGATAATTTAAAGAAATATATTAAGAAATATATTAATATTAATACAGAAATGAGAGAAACTGCAGTTAACGGATATACAAAATATTTCTACAATTTAACGAATAATTCAGTACTTGGACAAACAATGGAAAATATTAGAAATAAACAAAATTTTAAAATATTAAAAGCCAAAAAATATACGAATTATATTTGCAAACCAAATTATGAACATACTACACTAATTTCAGTAAATTTAGTTGCAGTGCATATAAAAAAATAAAACTAATATTCAGTAAACTGAGATAAATTGGAATGAGTATTCTACATAATTCGAAAATAAAAAAGTACGATTTTCATTATAATGTTATGAACCCAAAACATAGTGAAAATTTTGATTTATACTATATGGATACTGATACATTTATTTATGATATAAGAACTGAAGATTTTTATAAAGATATGAAATCTATGAGAAAAATTAGACACAAGTCATTATTCAAAAGATACCACTTATAAAATTCAATAAGTGAACATGAAAGTTTTAAGGCAAACGATAAATGAAAATTGTGGAAAAATTACATTACATCATGTCAGTTTAAGATCGAAAATGCATGCCTATAAAGTTGGTGAAAAATAAGAGAAAAAACTAAATGTCTTAAAAAATATGTTGTAAAAAGCGAAATTCGTTATCATGAATATAAAAATTTTTTGGAGAAAAAAATTTGGAAAAATTAAGTTAATTACATCATTTAAATGTGAACTGTATACAGCTGAATGTAATAAAATTGTTTTACTTTTTAATGATGATATACATATTATACTGCAAAGTCATTATAAATTAAACCCAAATAATAGATGATGACAGCGAACTCTTATGGGAATTGTACTGCTGCAGGGATGATTAAATAAAATACAAAAATAAGCAGTATTTAAATTTTTTCATGATATGGCTATTTTTTATGTTTTTCCAAAATCATTTTACAAACAAAATTTTCACAAAAATATTCAACTTTTTGATAACAACTAATTCTATGTTTCTGATAATCAAAAGATTTCTTCTCGTTTTCTGAATCATATCTATGATATATTTATAATTTTCACAATAAATGTTTTATGTACCAGTTATTAACCAGCCCTTTAATACGCTCTGACTTATTTTCTCTATTTTATTTTTGTTTTTTTACACTACCAATACAACCCAATTTTGTGGGCATATTCTAATTTTTTGTTTTTATTTCTTCATAAATAACCTTTTATTGCATGCGCAATGGGCAAATTCATTTTATTTTCAAACCCAAATAATAGATGATGACAGCGAACTCTTATGGGAATTGTGCTGCTGCAGGGAAGATTAAATAAAACACAAACATAAGCAGTATTTAAATTTTTTCATGATATGGTTATTTTTTATGTTTTTCCAAAATCATTTTACAAACAAAATTTTCACAAAAATATTCAACTTTTTGATAACAACTAATTCTATGTTTCTGATAATCAAAAGATTTCTTCTCGTTTTCTGAATCATATCTATGATATATTTATAATTTTCACAATAAATGTTTTATGTACCAGTTATTAACCAGCCCTGTAATACGCTCTGACTTATTTTCTCTATTTTATTTTTGTTTTTTTACACTACCAATACAACCCAATTTTGTGGGCATATTCTAATTTTTTGTTTTTATTTCTTCATAAATAACCTTTTATTGCATGCACAATGGGCAAATTCATTTTATTTTCACTTCCCTTCTATACAGAAAAAATTATTAGAATTAAAAAATAAAAGTCGATTAAATTTTATCACATATATATGGTGTCGCTATTAGATCTGAAAAATAACTAACTTGTATATAACTACAAACAAGTTTTAATTATTATTGATGAACATAATAATCCTTGATTTTAAGCTAAAAATATTTGTAACATTTTGGAATATTCAACTTCTAGAAAAGCTTTAAATGACATTGTTAAATGTAAAGATATAAAGATTATAATGAACTGTTGTGTAACTATCACTTCACTTATATTCCTAAACAAATTTTTTAAACAAACTTTGTTCATATTCTGTAATTATGAAATCCAAAATGCCTTTGCAGAAAATATTCAAGTTTGGGTTTATGAAGCAGTTTTACCATCCTATGGAAAACATGAAGAAAATAACATGAGAAATGAAGTAATAACTTTTTATAAACATCAGATAAACGAAAAAATTACTGTACTGAACAATTAGATGAATAAGTACAAAAATAGAAGATATCATATAAAAATAACAAAGATAAGACAAACAGTTAATATTGCTTTAGAAAAATTAAATGACAGAAATGCATTCACAAATACGATAGCACCTTATGTTGTTCATCAATTAAGTGATGAGAATTTAAGATGTACTATTGTTATTTTACGATTATATGATTGTAATTACAATTATTATGTAATCAAAACACAATTTAAAAATGCACAAAAACATATAAATATTATCAGAAATAGGTATCCAAATTCTGAAGAATATTTAGATAAATTATATACCAAATTCATTAACTTTATATCAACAAATGAAAGTAAATTTGAAGATATTTATAGCTGCAATTATTTCAATACTATGAATAATTATTCATGAGCAAAATCATATGATGATATAACTATCTTAGCAAATGTTTCTTAGAACACAAAACTAACTTTCCAAGTACCTTTTTCATAATTAAATTTTAAGTAACATTTCTAATTATTTTCATACACATCAAATAAACAAATTTCATTAAAACAGTTGCTACCATTAATTCAAATTTAAAATTTTCAAACGATTACTAAATCATAATTATTAACCTTCATTTGAATATCAAAATAATCTCCATCTTTTTTAATAAAACAATAAGCATAATGAATATTACATTCACTACCAAACATGTTTAAAGTTTCAATAACTAACTCAATTTATATATAAACATTTTGTATTAAAATTTCTAAAAAATAACCTTAATTTGCGACAGCTAAAACAGTCTGAAGACCTTTTATTTATATATCCAACTACTATGTGAAACCATTTAACATATACTTTATTACCATTGCTATTCAAATTAAATATCTGGAAAATTCATATTCAGTACTTCCTGCTCATAAAAAGTTCCCTTTATATGTTTGCTATTTCAATATTTCTATTTATGTGTGACTGTATTAGATGAATAAAATCTTCGTTTTTCAAAAACTTGTGTTGACCAGTAGGCAGTATATCTTTTTCAAAAATTCCTTTTAATTTACTCATTCATACTTTATCACCAGTTATCTATTGAGCATTAGTATCTAACAAATTTGTTACATAAACAGTTTTCAATAAGACTTTTTTCAATATCTTAGTTTACATCTTTTGGTTTCAATTTTTTGTTGAATGTTTTGTGTTCCTAAATTCATCAATTAATTTAGAAATTCTTATTTATAATTTCGTTGAAGAAGAAATTTTTTCACATTTTTTTTCTTTTAATGTCCTAATAATTCGTTCAACAACAGGTGCTTTTAATTCGCTTGCGAACTGACAAATGTTAAATTTTTGCATTTATTCTTGAAATTCTTGAATATAAAATTTGTTAACATTATCAATATTTTTTTCTATTTCTATATCTAAATATATTTTCAAAGTATCAAACAAATTTATACTTGTTTAACTGGAATAGCTAAAACAAATTTTGAAAAAATCATCTAAAACAGTTAATAAATATATATATATCCTTTATTTATTTTTAAAATTTCTTTCAATTTTCCAGTATCCATTTTTACGAAATTGGCTTGGCATAAATCATTTTTCCAAAATAAATCACATTTTTGTTTTACATTTATTATGTTGCATTATGCAAGTCATTAATAATTTGTTCACATTTACGAGATCAATTACCTACATTTTTATGCAAATTAACTTTCTTTTGTTCTTCAAATTGAACAAATACCTTCATTTATTTTTTTCCATTTTTTCTTGTTAATCTATGGGGTTTATGTGTTTCAGTAAACTTTTTATATTTGAAACAGTAAATATGCTTACGATTCCCAAATTATACAGACTAAAAATTAATAAAATTTTTAATTATTTCATCAAATATAACTAATTTTACTTCAACTGGAGGGATTTTAACAAAATCTTTCAGTCTTATAGTTAGAAAAAATTGATTTGTGCACTACTTTAATTGAGTGGATCTCAGGAGTTATTTTGTAAAGTTATATTTATACCCAAGTTTTTTAAAGCATGAAATCATATTCACTGACATTGTGCATTTTTTGTTCGCCTCCACTCATAAAAGGGAATGCAGTTATTTGTTTATCATACGTTTTCGCTTTAAAATTACTTAAACTGTTTGAACGTGAAGTTAAATCCGTTTTTGGGATAATTTGAAAAAAATTTATCAGTTTCCGTTTCTTTGTAAAGTAATAAGTGACAACATCTTTATTATGTTGATTACCCTTTCGGTAAGTTGTTTTGTAGTGGCATAAATATTGAAATGTGTTAGAATACTTGTATACTCAGGTGCGTAACACACTATTCTTCTACTGTTAAAATCAATAAATTCAACATATCCTGCACCTTATTTCCACAAAAGTCACTTTATCAAATTTTAAATATCATTAATTTCTAATTCATACATAACAATTTTAAAACAAATAGGCAAAAATGACCATGTATTACTTAATCAAAATTTCGTAATCTTTCGATGTCATGGTATAAATCATTTTTTCTAAATAATTTACTAGTTGTTTTGCTATATTTCCTCTATACAAATCAAAAACAAATTTTATATCTTTATTTTTACAATAACAAATCCAATGAGTACCAGCATGATTAGAAGAATCTCAATTTACTATTACACATTTCTAACTGTGTGGTTAATCAGCTAATACATGAGTCATAAAACCATCTTGAAACTATTTAATTTTGAATTTGTTAAAAATTCTTCTATGCCAAAAATAGATAAGAGATTATTAAACTTTACAGTTATTCCTCTTTTTTTTTACTTTTTTAAACTTTTTTCTTTTATATTCCATTTCTAGATTATATCTTTTTTGTTCTTTTATAATTTTTTATCAACTTCTTCCTTGTTTATAAGTGCATTAGGGATATCTGCAGATCCACCAGCTAGTGAACAAATAGTTGCTCAATATGTAATGCAGCCAAAATGAATCAATAAATCTGCCTTCATATTTTTTTAACAGGGATAGCTAATGTCACAACTAAATTTCCAACACCTTTTTTTCTCCTTCTTTCTGCCTTTAAGATCAGTTAAGGACTGTTTCGATATTGTTTAATTCTTGATTATTTAACTTAATTCCAACTGATTTTTTTAGTTTGGTCACTTGTTAGTAAAGTAAAATCAATTCAAAAGTTATCCATTTACATACATAAAAATTAGTAAATAACTGTTGTGTAAATTCTGTCCATTTTCACCAACATTTAATCCAAGTCATAACTTTTGTTTTCCATACATTATTTCTGTAACTGCAGTTGAAGCAATTTTTTCATCTAATGAAGTGTCACTCAATTAAATTCTGTCTTTTGCAAATAACTGAAGTTCCTTGTTTCCTTTATGTGTTTTTCTACATCTTTATTATCTCTGTAAGCAATATCACTTTTCTTACAAACTTCATCTAATGGATTAACTCGTGTATCATCTTTAGTTAATCTTTCATCTCGTTTAGTCTCCAGACCACATAATCCATAGCCTGGGAGCTGCATTTAAAATGGTAATTTATTAATTGAAGTATTAACTAATCCTTTTTGATATTTATCACTTTCCCAAAATTGTGTTGTAAATTATTCATAACTCTAATTAAATAAGGAATTCCTTTTGGATTATTAGTAATGAAGTCATCAATTTATTAGTTAACATATGAGTTATTCCTACTTTTTCATTACAATAGTTTTCACTTCCACCTAGTTCTTCTCCAGGGATCACTGCTAATCTGTCTATTTCTGTCAATTAATTAATGAACACCATTCACCCAGATATGTTCAACTGGTTTTTCTGAATATTTTTATACTAAACCTTCACCTTTTCAAATGAATCATTAAGATTTCTTCCTGGAACACTAGGAAAATATTCTTTAACAATAGTTTAAACAAATATTTGTATTTATTTCTTTTACAAGATTTAATTTTACTTGGATTACTAACGCAATATCCAGCGTTTGAGTGATATAAATTCCTAACATAATTTTGTAATGCAAGAGAATCTAATTCTGTACCTAAACCATTCATAGTTACTTGTATCTTAGTTAAAAGTTACTCAGACTCTTCTCCACCAATTTTTAATTTATTACCATTGAATTCTTCTGGTAATCTACCAATATATTTAAATTGACAAACTGGTCATAATCCAAAAAGAGGATCTTAATATTCTTTCACTTATAATTATCTTTTATTAATTTTGTCTATTAGTGTTCTTTCTCTTTCATTTATTTCTGATTCACTGAACATATAATTCTTTTGTTACAACAAAATTTTTAATTGTTGATATCATTAAATTTTTCTAAAAATATTGCTTATAAGAAACCATTGTTTTCAACTTATCTTTGTCTTCAATTGTGTTCAAAACAGTGTCACCTAATCTTTTGATTCGATGTTCATCAATAACTGTTTGCTCTTCTTTTTAAATTTTTCATATACTATTCTTGGTAGTTTTTCCTTTCTAAACTCTTCCATTCTTCGTTTATTTTGTCTATTTCATCTAGATTTTTTAACAACCTCTGGATCATATTTTGCAAGCAGTTATTAAGGTTAAAATACAATAATCATTTTTATTTTATGTTCGTTGTTTATACTTAAATTTTCATGTTCAGTGTCTTTATGTTTACTGCTACTTTTGTTTAACGTTTATATGTTCAATGTTTAATACATTGTTAAGCTTTTTCTCTATATTTACTGTCATTAATATTTCTTGTCAAATCTATTGCAATGAAACAAAATTCGTCTTTACTTCAACATTCACTAAATATTTCTTTACAAACATAAAATTTTAAAGCACTACCAACAATTTCATGATAAATATGATTTAAATTTGTATCATCTTGTCACACTTATTTAAAAAATTAATATTTTCTCTAACTTATTGTTTTGGTATTTTTAATAAGTTTGGCTAAGTAAAAAATCTATCCCTTTATGTCCACTTCTAGTAAAATACTCTCTAACTATACATTGATTTTCAAGAATGATGTTATCAAAAACTGCAACTGAATTATCTTCACATTCATGTAATGCAATAATTTCATCATTATTGTCAATAAAAGTAGTCGTTTTTTCATTAATTTTATCTCCAATTTTTGCCCATCTTTTTATAAATTCTTGATACTTAGGCTGATATCATCTTTTTCAATAAACATACAAGTGATTAACTTTTTTCCACTTAACCATCCTGGAGCTAGAATATAACCATTAATTATTAATGTTGTTTTTCCACAACTACTCGATCATATTACTGAACATCAAATAGTATTTGGAAAAGTGTACCATGTTAATTTTTTGATATCTTCTTTGGAATTCTTACTTTTTGTTGCCAATATATCATTTATTTACATAAATTTTACTGGTACAAATGAGTAAATTATTTTAATTGAATGATAAGTGATTTGTTCCGAAGAAAAGATTAGCTGTTGCACTAGAAAAATTATGGAAACATTTCACTAGTTGGCTTTTATTCATATTTTTTACTCCAAATATTACATCAAAAAATAATAAATTATATGCTAATGAAGAAATGATAGAAATTACTGCTGTCAGTACAGTTTGAAAAATTCGGAAAAATTATTCAATGGAAAAACTTAATATAAGCATTAAAGAAAATAAAATTTTTAAAGTGTTATTATTGAAAGTAATGTTCAATTAATTATGGATAAAGAAGATAATACTGGGCAAGTTTTAGGATTTGATAATCAAATATTGAAGCTAATAAAAAAACTGCTAATAATGTTCCTAAAATTATTCTATTGAAGTTAACAAACATAAATTTTAATTTAGCTAATGGAATGTTTGTTAAACGTAATGAGACTTTTCACAGAGGAACTGACATTATTTGTTTATTTAAACAAAATGCTGAACTTGGAGGACAAATAATTTATGAACCAAATTATCCTGCAAATATTCAAATTTTTTTATACTGTTCAGAATTTAGAATTAACTATAACTGATGAAAATGGTAATTTAATGTACTCAAGGGCTTTTATATAACAGTAATTTTAATAAATTAATAAATTTTTTCCTTAATAACTCATTAATAAAATCAAGAGTTATCAATTTTACTCATTTCCCATTAATAAGGAAACAAAAAAATAATTTAAATCTTCCTAATAAGAAAACAAATTAATATTAATATTGTTGTTGGTTCATTTCATCCAAATTCTTCAGAAATTTATATGACATTTGATGCACTTCACACAGATGGAACAGATTATTCAGCACACAATGCTAATTCGGATATTACACTAATTGATAATTATGTATTAAAATTGTTTGATGTTATTATAAATACAAAAGGAGCAATATTATGTTTCGAATAAAAGACCCATTTACTTCTTCATCAACACTTCTTTCAGTAACTTCATCACTATCAAATGAATTAATCATAGACAGACATATTTTTAATGATGGTAAAATTTAAAACAAACCAAATAAAGTACTCTATCCATTAAAGTTATTTGGTGGATTTCTTACAGATTTTAAAGTAATAATTTGGGTAGGAGATTTATTACTAATTTTCTCTTGGAGAAGATCAAGAAATTTCTCTTCATCGATGGAATACTATTTATGATAATGGTGCACTCCCAAAACAAGGTTAAATTGTATAGAAAGTCATGTTGATGTTGTGAAATAAGAACCTAGAAACGATAGACTGAAATATCCTAAAATTCCAATTTCTTTCTTTGAATTTCATCTTAATTTGCTGGATTAATTGGGAAAAGAATTTTTGACCCAAAAACTACTAACTATTATAATTCTGCTGAATTCGATATGCATTACTTTATTTTCTTTGTTTTCATACTAATCGAAAAAATAATCTGTTAATTTATTCTTTTTTATTCGATCATCTTAAATTCCAAAATATGTATGTAAAAATGGAAGGAATGAAAATTTTCCTCAAGAATTATTGAATCTTGGTCCACTAAATATCATTTTACAATCTTCCAATGGTTTTAGAGATTCTAAAAGAATAACCCAATTAAATAATAGTATACATGTAAGCCATTCAATTTTATTAATAATTATCCTCTCAATGCAATAAATATGTCCAGAAGAATGAATGTTGTAACTACTCCCAAAACAGGGAAATAATGAGTATTGTTAATGAAAATATATCTAATGAATTGGTTGTATGTATAATTATGTATGTTAAACAGAAGTTGACTTACAATTCACAATACAAATAAATTAAATTTATAAATAAAAATTAAATGTATTAATTTTTAATAACCTAATTTTTTCTATATAAATAATAGCGAAACAAAATGAACATGAATTGTAGTGTTGAAAATGTAGTAAGTGAACCTAACAGTTATAGTAAGTGTTCTGTGGTTATGTTTCCTCAATTACCAGAGCTGGAAAAGGTAAACCTACAACATTTCAAACACTACAATTTTACCAACTAAATATGGTGAAAAAGTTTTATTACTTTTAGATGATAAATTTAGAATTACTCTTCCAGGTCATTATACTAAAATTTTTCCAGAAGATGATGATAAATTAGAGAAAATTACTGGACTTAATTTTGTGTATCAGAAATTTTATGATTTCTTTCTAATTTAATTTTTGAATATTAAATTATAATTTCATAAATTATTTTTAATTAAATGAAAATTTCGTTTTGTGGGTATAAATAAATTTTTGTATGGAGGATACAGCAAAATTAATATCTTTATTTTTAAAATATATGAATTTTGCGCCTTAATTGGTATATAGATACTACTTCCTGCAATAGAATAATTAAGGTATTACAGTAGTACAAACAAATTTCTGGGGAGAGCAACCACAGATTTTTAATTGTTATTTTAATTTAAACATTTATAGCGAGTCCAGTGTTTTTCCTGCTAATACTTTATGCCATAGACTCTCCCATCTGCCCATTTAATTACTGATACATCCAAAAAATTAAGTTGTCTGTCGCTCTCTTCCTCCATAGTATATTGTATCTTCAGATTAATATTACTTTGGTGCACCAATATATCATAAAATTTCTTTTCACTGTTATTCCATACCACAAAATTGTCATCCACAAACCAATACCACTTCAAAGGCCTTTTACTAGCAGACTGGAGCACCAGCTGTTCAGAAAATTCCATTAACGGAGTATCAACAGGTGGACTTGTAGGCTCAGGGGGCTGCCCGTGGCCACTCCTTTGGTTTGCTCGTAAATCCCATTATCACACTGGAAATAATTCATGGATAGGCAATGTTGGAACAGAGCTACTATATACTGTATTATTTTCTTTTCTCACAGGATACAGCTCGTTTTGTTAAAGTGATATATTGTTTACACCTTGACCTTAACACTTCCTTCAAAAATCTGACAAACATTAAAGAATTATGATTTTAGTGCCAAAAAGTAAAATTGTCAGAGTATACCACCTTTTGTCAATATAGACGATCTTCCACAAAGTTAAAAAACTGCATTTTATTCCTCACAGAGCACATTCGTTAAGGCATTCAGGTTTTTACTACACAGTTCTGTAGAATCTGTCAACAAGTGCTTTGCAATTTCGAAATCGAAATCCAGAGGCACCTTTTTTCCTTGTGTCTGCTGTAGCTATTTGTTGAACGTATTCCAACCTCTGTCTTCCTCTACAGATTATACCCTCTTCAACTCTCTTTAGTACCATGGAAGTTATTCCCTGATGTCTTGGGAACACTTCCCTCTCCTCGCTGTTTTTCGTGTGTTGCTGTATTCACCAATTCTGAGTGGAACCTCCTTATTCCTTATCTTATCAGTCCATCTAATTTTCAACATATTTCTGTAGTATTACATTTCAAAAGCTTCTGTTCTCTTCTGTTTTCTCACAGTCCAGGATTCACTGCCATACAATGCTCTGATCCAGATGTACATTCTCAGTAATTTACTCCTCATATTAAGGCCTAAGTTTTATACAAGTAAACTTCTCTTGGTCAGGAATGCCCTTTCTACCTTTGCTAGTCTGCTGTTTCTACCCTCTTTTCTTTGTCCGACATGAGTTATTTTGTTGTGAAGGTAGCAGAATTCCTTAACTGCGTCTACACAGTGACCACCAATTCTGGTATTAAGTTTCTCACTATTATCATTACTGTAGTCTTTTCTACAATTTACACTAAATCCACATTCTGTACTCATTATACTGGTCATTCCTTTCAACAAATCCTGTAATTCTTCTACCCTTTCACTGAGGATAGCAATGTCTTCAGAGAATCTTATCGTTGTATCCTTCGACTCTGAATTTGAATGCGACTCTTGAAACTTTCTTTTATTGCCGTCATTGCTTTTTTGGTGTATAAACTGAACAGTGGAAGTGAAACCGACGACCCTGTGTTACATCCGTTCAATTCTAGAACTTGGTTTTACAGTCTTATTATCCCTTCTCACTTCTTGTACTTACTGTGTAATACCTGCCTTGCCCTATATCTTACTCCTATTTTTCTCAGTGTTTGAAACTTCTTCCACTTAGACTACAGAACAGTTTTTGTAAGTCGGCAGTCCTGTAACCATGTCTTGATTTATCCTTAGTCTTGCTCCCATTATAAGCCGCAATGTTAGAACAGCCTCTCTTGTGCCTTTAGCTTTCCTGAAGCCAAACTGATCTCCATCTAACAGATCCTTAATTTTCTTTTCTGTTCCTCTGTATATTATTCTTGTCAGCAACTTGAATGCATGAGCTTTTAAGGTCATTGTGCAATAGTTCTCGCACTTATCTGTTCTTGCTGTCTTCGGAATTGTGTGGATGAAATTTTTTCGAAATATGATCGCATTTCACCAGTCTTATAGATTCTAGACACCAACTTGAATGGTCGTCTGGTTGCAATTTACCTCAATTATTTTAGAAATTCTGTTGGAATATTATCCACCCTTTCTGTCTTATTTGACCTCGAGTCTCCTAAAGCTCATATAAATTATGATTCTAACATTGAATCCTTTATGTCTTCCATATTAATTGGAAGTTCTTCCTCTATCACGTCAACAGACAATTTGTCTCCCTAAGAGAGGCCTTCAAAGTAATCTTTCCACTTATCCGTTCTCTCCTCTTAACATATGAGTTCCCATTGCACTCTTCATGTTACCGCTATCACTTTTCATTTGACAGTAGGTTTTTTAATTTTCTACATAGTGAGTCAGTCCTCCACATGATCATTTCTTTTTCGATTTCTTCACATCTTTCCTGCAGCCATTTCTCCTTTGCTGCCCTTTCCTGTTTATTTTATTTCGAAGGAATTTATATTGTTGTATTCCTGTCTTGCCTGAACATTTCTGCAATTCCTTCTTTGGTCAATCAACTGTAATGTTTCTTCTGTTACCTTAGGCTTCTCCACAGTTACGTTCCTAGCTCCTATGTCTGTTTTTCCAACACCTATGATTGCTCTTTTTAGAAATGTCCACTGCTCTTCAACGTAACTGCCTACTATGGTATTACTTGTTACAATATCGTCATCTTTAGTGAACTTCAAAAGCATCTCGTCATTACTCAGTAGTTCCACATCCCTCTTCTTTCTGTACTGATTCTTCAGTACAATTCACTTAAAGTTCTGTCTACTCTTCATCATTACTAAATTGTGATTGAGGTCTATACCTGCTCCTGGGTATGCCTTACAGTCCAATACCTGATTTCGGAATCTCTGACTGACCATGATATAATCCATCTGGACTTGTCTCCACAACACCTCCTCCTCTTTTGATTCTTGAACGGAGTATTTGCTATTGCTGGCTGACATTTATTGCAGAACTTAGTCTTCTCCTCTATCAAGCTTGTAGTCTTCCATACTCCTTCCTTCTTCTCCTTCCCCTACAGCTGCATTCCTGTCATCTACGATTATTAGAGTTTCAACTTCCTTAACATACTGAATTACCCTTTCAGTGTTCTAGTATACTTTCTCGAAGTCCTGAACTTCTGCTTGCGGCATTGGCTTGTATACCTAAACTGCTGCTGCCAGCGTTGGTTTGCTGTCGAATCTGACGAGAACAGGTGACGCACTGAAACATTCATAGTAACTCACTCTTTACCCTGCTTTCCTATTCACTATGAATCCTACTTCTGTTATAGCATTTTCTGTTACTGTTGATAGTAACCTGTATTCATCAGACCAGAAATCCGTATCTTCTTTCTATTTCGGTTCACTGACCGCATTATATCTAGACTGAGCTTAAACATTTTCCTTTTCAGGTTTTCGATCTTTTCTATTATGTCCAAACTTCTGACATTCCACACTCTGACTCGTAAATTGTTATCCCGTGTTTGGTTACTCCATCTTCTTCTCAACATCACTTTTCCCTTGGCAGTCCATCCCAGAGATCCGAATGGGAGACTAATTCACAGTCTTTTTCCAATGGAGAGATTATCATGACACTTTTTCATTTACAGGCATTATTTCCTGTGGATTCATCTAATGCGTGTGATGCAGTGGTTCACATTAGTCATAGCTGATGCCTCCGCATTTTAGGGGCAATTTCCCACCCCAATGGCAAGAGTGCCCTGAATCTCTGTCTTCCGCACCCTTTGACAAGATCGTTGGCAGAACAAGGGTGACTTCTTACGCCAGCAGTCTTTGGGCTCCATTGATGACTATTTTTATTCGAAATTTACGTAGTCGTGGGACTCGAACCTGGGACGGAGGACTTTTTAGTTACTAGTCAACGACGCTATCCCTAAACCATGCATCAACTCATACACTAGGCGAATGACTTGAGGCTGCCATAGGATGTAGATCATGGACAACAGCAGTGTAAAGTATGTAAGTAGAACTGTAAATGGATCCTAACCAATGCTCGACATATGTTATGTACCAAGAATAATGGAGATGTAAACCTTGTGCGAAATTTCTTGTTAAGCCACCTCACAAGGACACTTATAAAATTAAAAATGACAGGGTCGCCACCAGCCTAAGCCCTTGCTAACAATTAAGAAAAGACCAAACTGGAAATTATCAGTTTAATTAAATTAAGAATTTAATTATAAGAAAGCAATTTTTTTTAAATAAACTAATAAGATGAGCATTGTATATCGTATATCAATGAGTTTAATTAAATCTGATAATTTCTTAATATTGAGACAGTACATCATTCACTTTGATTTTCTTCCACATTTTTGTTCATCACAAGCAAGCAGATTAACTTTAAAAAAAAACAGGGAATAGAGAATTAATTTGAAAACTGGCATAAATGAGAAAGATAAAAGACGGAGAATTTATCTTTCATGCAGCACATTTATTTCATTACTGAATTTGATGCACATCCTATGAATACACATGACTGGTGCCTGAATAAAAAAGTTTAGCTAAATAATTCGCAAAAAATTGTAGAATAGCGCAATTAAAAAAGGAAACACACACAAAAGGGAAGTGGACCACAACAATTCAATCATTCCATCTACATACATACGACAGAAATAGTTCAGAGAGATACCTATCACCATTACGCTCCTGCACTAGCTTGGAAAGACGTTTATCCAGTTCGCAAGGATTGTCTGGTAGATACACGACATGGAATCCGCAACTGTCGCTTACGAACGGCCGAACTTTAGTACGTGGTAATCTTGATTACAAGATAACTGTTCAGAAATTAGATATTAAACCAGGCAAAAATGTAAGAAATTTTAGTGGTGCAATAGCAGAATGATTTGGCCGTCACGAAATAAAATTAACTCGGCAAGGCAGAAACCCTCTCTAGGAGCTACGAACTGTACTCACCAACCGCTAGCTGCAGAGCGTCCTTTCTCCACCGAGCTTCGCCTAACTACCGGTGCAACGGAAGCTACCAGAGGGGTAGGCTTCCGCCACCAACCTGACAGAAAAACCAACCTCAGAGTAAAAGGGGTATACCTCTCTGTCCAGGTACTGGGATCTTAAGTTGGTCATCCTGTGCTACCCTCCAAACGAGAAGCAAACATCACCTGCTCCTAGCAGACGACAACCAATTCAGCGTCCCCCACGAAAGAAATTCGAAACCACTCGTATAAACACTCATTAAGTCACATTCACCCACAAATAGGGTAGGGTGAAGGGAAAAACGTAATAAATACAAGTAAAAAATCAAACTTAATATCATTTAATAAGCGTTACTTTGATTGCTCACTCTTTCTGGGACATTTAATAAATTAAACCGCAATCAGGCGGTGGACAGAATACAATGCACAGAATCCAGTGAGACAAGCGTCTGTGAAACGACTCCACAGAGACGTTTCAGCAGACACTGCTACATCTGTGTCTATATGGTTACTCTGTTATTCACAACTAAACGCCGGGCTGAGTGTTCATCTAACAACCTTCAAAACTTTTCCAACAAAATATTTTCGCATTCGGAAGAGAAAGATGGCGACTGAAATTTCGTGACAATACCCTGTCGCAACGAAAAAAAAACCTCTGTTTTAATTGTTGTCACCACAAATCGCGGATCTCTCTCCCCATTTCACGTTAATACAAAATGTGCGGCCCTGCTTTGAACATTTCCGATGTCCTCCCTGATGCGGATCCCACATCGCACTGCAGAAGGGACGGACAAGCGTGGTGTAGGAGGTCTCTTTAGTAGACCCATTGCGTTTTCTAAGTGTTACGTCAATAAATAGCAGTCTTTATTTCGCTTTCCCTAAAACATCATCTATGTGATCGTTCCAGTTCAAGTTATTCGCAACTGTAAACCATAAATATATAGTTGAACTCACAGCCTAAAAATTGTCAGGTAACCGAAATTTAGCGGATTTATTTTTGTATGCACGCGAATGACTTCACACTTTTCATTATTTAGAGTAAATTGTCACATTTTGCATCATACAGATATCTTGTCTGAATTGTTTTTCAATCGTTGTTGGTCATATGATGACTTCACAACACTGTAAATGACAGCGTCATCTGCAAACCATCTAAGAGGGCTGCTCAGATTGTGTCTTAAATCATTCATATAGAACAGGAACAACGGAGGGCCTATAACACTTCATTGGGGAAAGCCAGACGTTACTTATATTTTATTCGATGATTTTTCCCTTCAATTACTACCAATTGTGACCCTTCCGGCAGCAAATAACGAATCAAGTCGAACAACTGAGACGATACTTCGTAGGTACGCTATTTACTTAAAATTGTGTGTCCGGAACGGTGTCAAAAGCCACTTCTCGATAGCACTCATTACTTCGAGATAGCAAAAAGCTAGTTGTGTACCGTAGGAACTATATATTCTGAATCCGTCAATTCTCAATAAATGGTTTCCCTCGAGGTAATTCATAGACCTTGAACACAATATGTGCTCCAAAATCCTACCGCATATCGACGTTAGTAATATGGGTCTTGAATTCAGCGGATTACTCCCATTTCCTTGTTTGAGTATTGGTGTCACCTGTGCAAATTCCCACTCTTCAGGTACCGATCTCTCGACAGGCGGACGGTTGCATATGATTGCTGAGTATTGCAGCCACTGTGTCACCATTCCCTGAAATGAACTTGATTGGTAGACATTCTGGACAGGGGCCTAGTCTTTGCTATGGGATTTAAGCTGCTTCACTGCACCGAGGACATCTACATCCAAGTTATCCATGTTAAGAGTTTTTCTTGATTTGAAATCTGGAATATATATTTCGTCTTCTTTCGTGAAGGAATTATTGAAACCTTGTTTAGTAACACTGATTTGGTGGCACACTCATCAGTAGCATTACCTTTGCTATTAGACACAGTGATATTGATTACTTCATGCCGCTGCTGTACTTTACAACTGACCAGTTTCTCTTTGGATTTTCTACCACATTTTGAGACCGAATTCAATGCGGAAAGCACTGAAGTTCACGCTAAATCTCAAGTCTCCGTAAAACTTCAGCAAGCGTGGGGATTTTGTGTTCTTTTAAATTTGGCATACCTTTTTCGTAACTTCTGCAATAGTGTTCTGGCATGTTCAGTGTACCATGCGGCATCAGTTCCATCTCTTATCGGTTTATTTCGTATATATCTCTTAAGTACCGCCGATATTATTTCTCTACATGCAATCCACATTTGGTCTATGAAAACATAGTCAGATTGGAAGGATTGGAGAGTGTCTCTTAGGATGGCGTATTGCGAATTTTTATCTGCTTTGTTAACTATATATGTTTTGCATTTGTTTTTAGTGGATTTGGATGTTACGGTATCCAGTGTTGTTACAACGACCTTGTTACACTAATTCCTCTATCTGTCTGTTTGCCGTAGACTATTTATTGCTAAGAGGTCAATATGTTTTCGTGAACATTTCCACTTCGATTGGGCTCCTGAACTAACTGTTCAAAATAATTTTCAGAGAAAGCATTGACTACGATTTCGGACTATATATTATGTTACCTACACCCAAATCTTAGAATCTTTTCAGACTCTGCTTTAGTATTATTACCCCCATTTTCTAGGTATACTTAGAAAAAAAAGCATTATACAGTGGGGATAATCGGACTTTGTGGAAGAAACTATGGGCCTTAATGTAAGTACTAGATATAATGGAAGCATGACATCACATTTGATTTTAATAGAGGAAAAGCTAAACACTATAGCGACATGGTCTCAAGACGAAACTAACATTTCAACTACACTGGAACAATACTACAGCAGCAAGAGATATACTGTGTAGAAGCCGTTTCGACGCAATATACAAATTTTTGTGACTAGACCATATAAAATATAAATGGCATACGTTAAATGGATGTTCCAACGCACCAACTGACTCGACTATTGCAGCAGCAACTTTTAGACGACTGTTACCTTATGGATCTGCGTGTAAGAAAAAAATCTACTATGAATTTGAGGAAAATGGAGAAGTGTGATTACTTGACATCAAAACCACAAGTTCCTGTCCAATAAGAAGACTGCTAGTAAAACAGTGATGTTATTGTAAGTTATGTAAATGTGACTAATGTGGACAAGCTCTAAATGTAGAGCAAAGATATAACTAATTTATATGTCAAATCTCAGACCCAGGAGTGAACAAAATTATCGGAAACCATTTCATGAATTTTATGAAGTGCACTGACACGCATCTGCTACGAACTTCTACATCTTCCTTGGCTAAAGAACATGGTATTATCGGACTACAGGATATGATTAATAGCTCTGAATCGGATTTTGCGTGTTGCGCCCTGTGGAGGATTGTTTAAGTATACTAAACGCCAACAAACAGTATTTTTTAAAAATATGATCTGCTGTACTCGGTGCCAATCACTTCTTCACGCTGTAAATTATCAAATAGCTTACAAAAGAGCTGTTTGTTGTATTTACCAACGCCCAGCAAATTGTTTGCTGGGGAAATAAGAACACACGAAAGTTGACTGGTGTATCAAGACCGAGGAAATATTATAAACTATGCTCTGTCTGCTTATAGTTATCTTTTTCTGTAAACTGTGTGAAGATTGTTATGCAGACTCCAACAAAGACAATATAAGTATTAAACTCAAAACTCAAACTCTGTCCGAACATGCCGTAGTGGTACCAACTGACCGACATGTCATCCTGAGCCAATACATGTTACTGGATGTTAATATGGAGGGGCATGTGGTCAGCACGCCTCTCTCCTGGCCAAGGTCGGCTTTCGTGATTGGAGCCGATACTTCTCAACCAAGTAGCTCCACTTGCCACAGCACTCAGTAGAAAATGGCTCTGAGCACTATGGGACTTAACTACTGTGGTCATCAGTCCCATAGAACTTAGAACTACTTAAACCTAACTAACCTAAGGACATCACACACATCCATGCCCGAGGCAGGATTCGAACCTGTGACCGTAGTGGACACGCGGTTCCAGACTGTAGCGCCTATAACTGCACGGCCACTCTGACCGGCCACTCAGTAGACCCAGAGCGTAACCCATCATCTTGCTAACCAAGCCTAAATGCGCTCAACTCTGGTGTTCTAATGGGAAACGGTATTACCACACTGCCATGCCATTTGCATTAGTATTATACAAAGATATTATATAAAAACTGGAGAAACATATTTTTCTCAGCCCAGGACATTCTTCTCCACAATACCATTAAATATAGATATTTCTGAATTAGGAGTTCGTCCTAGGGACAATTTTATTCCACATATCGTAAAAAAGAGAAATTACCATAAAATTATAACAATTAAAAATCTGTTGTTACCCTCCCCAGAAAGGTGACTGAACTACTATAACAATTCAATTATTCTATGGCAGTAGAAAAATATACATGGCTCATATGTTGCCACAATTTGGGTACTGTGTATCAATGTGGAAATCAGCTAAAAATCAGCAAAAAAATAAATAAATAAAAAAGCCACATTACTGCTGTGACATATAGCACTAAACATTATTTTACTTTATACTTCAGACACAGGAGACATGAAAGCTATGCAGGCATTTTGGATGTTCATACTTTACATTGCATTAGAGATACATAGTTACAAATCCTACAGCAGAGTTAGCAGAATGCTGTATAATTATGTACACCAACCCACAGTGCAGCAATTGCAAGAGCTAATGTGGATGTCTAAGCCATGTGTGGAAGTTTGTGTAATTGATATAAAATATCCAAGTAACTACAACTCCTTAATCCTAGAAAATCCACCTCCCTGTCCTAACATACTGCTGTGGTAGCAACATAAATCTTTAATAAGACAATGTGACACCGACATTTCCCTCACACTTTAGTGATCTTATGAAATGATCTGGTATCTATCTTCCTGGCTTGGAGCATAGTATTGAACTGCTATTTATATTGCGACGGTTGTGATATGTGCTTTTCACACTACCTAGCAGTATTTACAATATGTCACCTGTTATACGCTTCTAACGTGGAGTAAGCTGCAAAACAGCCAACTGCTTGGTAAATTGTAGAAACTCTAGCTCCGTACATAAGAGTACAGGGATAGAGATGCTAATATGCATCACACAAGAATAGTTTTAATTACTTAATGTGAAAATCGATAACACACACTCAAACACTATTTACGATTTGGTAGTGGATTTATCGATGTTATAAAGTGCCCCTACTAAACAATATTGTTTTTATCATAGGCCACTGGTGTATAAGCAAGGCTTATAAATGGTTTAAAACACCGCATATGGAAAAAAATATGGATACAGAGGGAGTATAAGACATCTGCACTTCATGCAATTTGCAACTGAAATTTTCCACATAGGCGTACTACCAGAAAATAACGGATTCGAAGTTATTTAATACATTAAAGATTGCAACAAAAATGTACTTTTAAACCTCCACTTGAATTTGGAACTGCTTAAGAAGGATGGTTATATTGTATCTAATTGTGGAGGGCTGGACATTGTGCATAATTTCAAGCACTTTTTGCGATTCGATAGCCAACTTTTCGATGTTATCAAGTGTTCCGATTTGCTTCTTTCTGCTTAAAGAATATCATCTAAAGCTGCCATTTGTAACTCCATACATTGCTATCTTACAGCAAAACAGTTGTCGCAAACTATTCTATTTGTGTTGTCACCGCAAGACACCATACTTTCTAGGTGGTAGCCTTTAAATCGGCCGCGGTCCGTTAGTATACGTCGGACCCGCGTATCGCCACTATCAGTGATTGCAGACCGAGCGCCGCCACACGGCAGGTCTAGAGAGACTTCCTAGCACTCGCCCCAGTTGTACAACCGACTTTGCTAGCGATGGTTCACTGACAAAATGCGCTCTCATTTGTCGAGATGATAGTTAGCATAGCCTTCAGCTGCGTCATTTGCTACGACCTAGCAAGGCGCCATTACCAGTTACTATTGATACTGAATCATGTACCGTCAAGAGCGACGTTCACCATTTATGGATTAAAGTTAAGTATGCCACCAGCTACGTCCGTTTTTCTAAATTCTAATTTCCTTGTCCTGTTCCAGACCTCACACCAGCCTACGTGAGCTAAAACGCGTGCCTTTCGGCATCCTCTAGTAACCCGGTGTTGGCTCTCCTGCCAACCCACAACATTGGCGACGAGGCAACACTGCGTTCTTAAGCATACTGCCCTGATTTACTTGTGTAATGGCTTCGCCACCATCTCCAGATGTACTGTCCGAATTTTATTGCTTACGGAAGCAACAGACGCAGGCCTTACTGGATGTCCTTGGACAGCTCGTCCAGGGTCAACGTGCAATGCAAACCGACGCGGCAGCCGTCGCTCCACCGCTAACGCAGTTGTACCAACTTTTCGTCCTTTTGATGCTGCACTGGAAAGCTGGATGGAGTCATCACGCCAATTTGTTGTTGTTGTTAGGATGTTTAAGGGGGACTAAACAACTAAGGTCATCAGTCCCCACGCCAATTTGGATTCCATCTCGCCGCCTACAGAATTCAAGGTAATGAGCGGCATCCTTTTTTGTTGTCCTCCGTAGGGGTGACCATGTACCGTGTGATAGTCAAATTATTTCCCCGACACAGCAACTCTGTCCTACGACGAAATTTTGTCTGCATTAGATGCATATTTCAAAGAATCAGTCAATGTAGGTGAGAAAAGGTATACCTTCTTTCGTACAAAACGTACAGCAGGTCAGACTAATAGGGAGTGGGTTGCAACCTTGCAAGGCCTTACTAGGGATTGTGCTTTTGAGTGTCAATGTGGAGTCCCTTATTCAGATACTATGGTATGTGATGCAATTGCACAGAACGTTTCTGATGTTCGTATCCGGGAACAGATTTTGAAACGAGTCAATCCCTCCCTTCAACAAGTGATGAACATATTGGATCGGCAGGACACACTTGACTTTGCTCAGGAATCATTGGAAACTTCGCCACCCGTGCATCAGGTTAACCAGCCCGCCGGGCGAGCTGCACGGAACAGTAAACAGTCCTCGCGCCCTGTTTGTGCGTCGGTCCCTACTGCAACAAAATATCTGGACGATATTGTGATCTCCGGAAAGACGGAAGAAGAACATTTAGCCAATCTCAGAACATTATTTCAGGTCTAGCGACAAAATGGTCTTCGCTTGCGGAAGGACAAATGTGTGTTGTTTGCTCGTGACTTAATCTACCTGGGACATGTACTCAATGCCTAAGGCATACATCCCAGTCCCGAGCACCTCCGTGCCATACAAGACTTGCCTTCGCCGCAGAATTTCAAGCAGCTACAGAGTGTGCTGGGAAAATTAACTATTGTCATCGCTATGTTCCACAGGCCTCTTCCATTTCAGCTCCGCTTCTTCGCTTACGCCGTAAAGGTGTTCCGTTCGTCTGGACGACGGAATGCGAACGCGCCTTTCGCCAGTTGAAATCGGCGTTGCTTTCCAATACTTGCCTTACGCCATTCGATCGCCGGAAGCCCCTTTTGTTGATGGTGGATGCATCGGATTTCGGGATCGGTGCTGCGCTTGCGCACAAAGATGGTTCGCACGATCGCCCTATTGCCTTTGCGTCCAAATTGCTCTCGTCTGCGCAAAGAAATTATTCACAGATCGAGAAAGAAGCATTGGCTCTCGTATTTGGTGTTACGAAGTTTCATGATTTCTGGTATGGTCGTCACTTTACCATCATCACCACAAACCTTTGACATCGCTTTTTCATCCGACCAAGCCTGCACCTCCACGTACAGCGCAGAAATTCATTCGCTGGTCTCTTTTCCTCTCGCAGTACCGCTACGATATCTTGTATCGGTCCACTGCTACGCACGGAAACGCCGAAGCGTTGTCCCGTTTGCCTGTTGCTGCGGATAGAGCATTCGATTCCTCCGAACTTGCTTGCATGTTCATTGATTCGGAAACCGATGACGTGGTAGAATCGTTTCCGATTGATTTTCGTCGTGTAGCTACAGCCACAGCTGCAGACCCTGTCCTTGCTACCGTTCTGCGTTTTCTTGCTGCGCAATGGCCCTTGTCAAAGTCACGGATCGGGGATCCGTTGGTTCGCCGATTTTTTGCTCACAAGGAGACTTTTTGTACGACGTAGTGTTTTGCAGTTGCGTTCTGATAATGATCAGTCCAGGGTCGTGGTCCCCCGTTCGTTACAGTCCTCTGTCTTACAGCTTCTCCACCAAGGACATTGGGGTATAGTGAGAACGAAACAACTTGCTCGTCAGCACTGTACTTGGTTCGGAATCGATGCCGCGAATACGAATCTGTGCTCTTCTTGCATGGTGTGTGCCGAACAACAATCAGCACCACCGCGGAAATTCTTTGCATGGCCAAAAGCCACTTCCCCTTGGCAACGCTTACACATCGATTTTGCTGGTCCATTCTGGAATGCTCGATAGTTGGTTGTGGTAGATTCATTCAGTAATTTTCCTTTTGTTGTCCGGATGTCTTCCACGACGTCATCTGCCACCATCCAAGTGTTATCTGCTATCTTTTGCATTGAAGGTCTTCCACGGACTTTTGTTTCCGACAATGGCCCACAATTCATGTCCGCAGAATTTCAGTCATTCTGCAAGGCCAGTGGTATTCAACATCTGACGTCCGCGCCATTTTCGTCACAGTCAAACGGTGCCGCTGAACGACTGGTCAGGACTTTCAAGTCACAGATGTTGAAGTTGAAAGAGTCGCATTCTCGGGAGGACGCGTTATTGCTCTTTTTGTCCTCGTATCGCTCTCAGCCCCGAGATGGTCGCTCGCCGGCTGAGTTGCTCCACGGTCGCCCTCATTGAACCTTGATGTCTTTGCTACATCCGCCGCATCAGGTTCCTGTGCAGCGGCAGACACCTAGACACCTGCTTTTGCCCCAGGCGACGTTGTCTACTACCGCCACTATCGAGGTTCACGGCGTTGGCTTGAAGGGCGCATTCTTCGCTGCCTCGGCCGCGCTATGTATCTGGTTTTGGGGGCCTCTGGTGAGGTGCGTCGGCATTTCAATCAGCTGCGCCTCTGTCGTCGTACGGGATCTGCCGCTCCCCGTCTGCTTTCAGCGACTGTGCCGTCCTGTCAGCGCCCTGGGGACCCATCTACTGGCTCGCCTCGACCCCAGGTGTTACCGACGCTGCCTTACATTTTGCCCCATGGCGACCCGCCGCCGCCGCCGCCGCCTGTTCTCCCGCCGGCGACGCCCGCAGTGGACGCGTCGCTGCAACCGCCGGGCGCCTCCCTGGGTCACGCGCCGCTGATAGCTTCCCGTGACCAGTTGTCCACCGACATGGAACTCTTGCTCGCTCCGGACCCTATGTCTCTTCGCCCGTCGGATGCCCCGGCCCGATGGAGGTCGACCCTTCGCCCCCTCCTGTCCCTCTGTGGGCGCATACACCGCATGTTGGCGTGCACCCTGGAGCAGGTTTTCAGGCGTTTCCTAGCTCCCCGCGGTCCGAATGGCAGGGTGCGGGTGGCACAGCCTCGCCTGTTGTTAGGCTCCCCACCTCGTCGCATACGTCAACATGGGGTCCTCCCCACGGCGGGCGGAAGCCTTATGCCACAACCGTACGCCGATTTGCGGGGGAGGAATGTGGTGTCACCGCAAGACACCACACTTGCTAGGTGGTAGCCTTTAAATCGGCCGCGGTCCGTTAGTATACGTCGGACCCGCGTGTCGCCACTATCAGTGATTGCAGACCGAGCGCCGCCACACGGCAGGTCTAGAGAGGCTTCCTAGCACTCGCCCCAGTTGTACAACCGACTTTGCTAGCGATGGTTCACTGACAAAATACGCTCTCATTTGCCGAGATGATAGTTAGCATAGCCTTCAGCTACGTCATTTGCTACGACCTAGCAAGGCGCCATTACCAGTTACTATTGATACTGAATCATGTACCGTCAAGAGCGACGTTCACCATTTATGGATTAAAGTTAAGTATGCGACTAGCTACGTCCGTTTTTCTAAATTCTAATTTCCTTGTCCTGTTCCAGACCTCACGCCAGCCTGCGTGAGCTAAAACGCGTGCCTTTCGGCTTCCTCTAGTAACCCGGTGTTGGCTCTCCTGCCAACACACAACCCTATTGGCAGTAAAATCTTGGTTCGAAAACCTTAGAAATTTGTAGTAGAATACCACACCTACTGAAAATTCTAACCATGTCTCTGTATGATACACAGGACTGGCAGATGCATAATTTTTTAAAAGTACATCAGCTTCACTCTCTTTCCCTGCAGAGCAGTCAAGAAACTACCTCCTTCTCTGCAGAGGGAAAGGGGGAAAGCTCTTTCACTAAGAAAGCACGAATGCTTTATTTTATGAATGGTTTCCTTCTCTTCTTGTAACTACATTTTGAATGTGTTAGTACCAAACATGCATCTCTGACCTGCAACTCCACACATTTTATAGTGAAGGACTCTTACCAGACAGTCATCAATTTCTGTATGTGTTGACAATTATCAAAAATCTTACAAATAGATTGCTATGTGTCCCTTTGCTACACAAAGGCTACAATATGTAAGTTCAATGCATATACAGTATACACCACAACATCCCCCCCCCCCCCCATGCAGGTGTTTCGGGGTGGAGGGTAATGGCATGTGTACAAAGCAAACACAGATTGCTCTTCATAATATACAAGTATGATTACAGATCTCTGATTGTAAATAAAATCACCTTACTTAGTTAATTTGTTTGTGGCTTATCCACAACACAGCTACAAAACTGTGCAGTAACTATTAACGAACGAGAAGATAAAGTGCTGCAACCAATAACAAATTTCATTTAAAAACCAGGAAGTGAAAGTTGGGGATGGATATGCTCTGTATATCTAATACTCCAGTTTTAATGGAACATCTGTTAATGGCGATTATATAGGGAAAAGCAGTATCATACAGCAATACTCTAAAAGAGAACTGACAGGCATAGCATAGACGATTTCTTTTCATATAGATTTGCCACATATTCTGTTTCATCAGATAATACAACATTGTCCACAATTCACATTTATCTGTGGCTTTAGCACTGTTCTACAGATTAGCCACATCATATCATCCCACGTTTTCTTTTTACATGCAGATGTTATTTAGAGAAATTCATAATTATTACTAACTTAAAATGTGCGGCATTACTATACAATTTACTATTGATGAGAGGATATACTGTCAATGGAATGGTGTAAATCTGTGTTACACATCTGATTCAATATGATACCTTGCCACCTGTGTTATCATATGGATGGAATAAAAATTATTACTACAACTGAAACAAATCTGTATGCATTTTTGTATGCAGACATTTGAGACTGATTCTGTGTGAGTAGTGGTTCTAATATCTAATCTTGTGTGGTGACTCCATTAGTTGTACTTGCTTAAAAAATGCATGTACATAATGCTAAATCATGTATCACACATTGGCAAATAGAACTATACCACAATATAAAAGGGGGTCCTTTTCTTGCAGTTTGTGACCGAATGTGTGTAGAGTTCCATACAGGACAACACTGTAAGGATATCATGTGTGTCCAGATGATGCAATGTTAATAATAATGTCACATTGATGGAAATATTACATTTATAAAATCAGATCACGTTTAAAACTGATGATCACACCATACTTAGGCGGCATCTGTTGGCTGGTATGTAGGATGTGGTGGAATGGTGAGGCACTGGTCAGCGAAGCCTCCAGTGTAGAGGCACGGCGGTGAAGGTGCAAATAGATTTACTTATACATCAGACCATATAAGACGCCCTCCCGGAGTTTTACCTGTTTAAACAGAGATGTTATTGTTCCTATCCTATCCTAGTGATTGCACTAACAACACAACTGTGGGACATTTTATAAACATGGCATATTAGTGTAATTTGGTGATGTTTTGTGTGTGATCTGCAATGTCTATTTTTTAACGGTACTTATCTGTAGAAACGATCCTACATGGATTCTTTTTTTAATTTTCCACTGTTTTTACATGCCGAAAGTAATGTCTTGGTGTCAGATTCCTCTTAGGCAGCCTGATAACAATATCGTAGAATGTCGGCCATTTTCGTGTCATGACTTATTCTAATTATGATAAGGTTACATAAATATAGATAAAACAATGTTTTCCTTGTGTGTCATAAATTATAGCTATTAACTGCTAAATAAATACTGGATAAGAACACAAGTAGGCTATGGGGAGAGGGAATGGTGATGAGGTTACCTTCAAAGTGACAGTTGGTGTTTGACTACATAAAGGTCATAAATCAGAGGGTCAGTAATGGTACAGATCCGCTACTATGCACTACCTTTACTTTTTAAGATTTCAGTCTGAGTTTGTTTAGAGCTCTCTGAACCATTGCTGCAGATGCAATAGTTTTCGGGGGGTTGAGACTGCTGCTAACACGTCTGGTTAATTCGCAGTTAAAGGTAATGTGCCACTTGTGGCATTGTCTGAGCAATGGCCTGCAGCGTCATGTGTTGGCCACAGCGTGTGTGCAGGGGTATTGTTTCCCAGACAGTGTCTGTGTCGTATCAGTACACGAAACTCTCTCTACTGAAGTATTTTCTTCAGCGAATGTAGTTTTTTCTGCTCTGTACGACTGTGCATCTTGTATCAGATAAGTGAGTTGATGCACACAACTCCTCTGTGCTGTGGTATGAAGATAAATTTAAGATAAAGGAAGACAATCGCCCTATGGATGGAAATGTGGTACATATAGATCCTGAACGTCTAGTAATGGCTTGTATTTGGAGAGAAAATGGTTATATGTTAACTGTGTGTGCTTTTTGATTGGGCATTCCACAGGACCAAAAAAGACCTTACAGGTCCAGTATGCATATGGGTGGATGTTAAGGTTCACGAATAATGAAAAGATAAAATGAAACACCTAGTGAATTTATCATTAAGGTCTTTGGAGTATTACTACAAGTAAAGAAATTGGCCGTGGTGGAGCATTTGCTGTGTGAGACAGAGCACATTTTACACACGCTAACAGGTAGGTTCTTTCTATGGAGAAAATCTAGCATGCCCGTTTGTTCAGAGGAATCGTACAGATTCACAAACGTGACAACAATTTAAAAAAGAAAGAAAAATCCTTAGGGTAAACGGATCCTGCATTCTCATGCTCCAGTGAATGATCATCGTGGGTAAAAAGGGTAGAAGCACCGGGATAACGATCAGGGAAAAACGCTCTGACGCTGGCGCAACAGGTAATGACTGGCCATGGACTCGATTCCATTACGCAAGTGGGGGTTGAAACTCTGATAATGTCAACCACTCTTGCTGGAGAAACCTCATAAAACTCTTTAAACAAATGTCCGAAGATCGCGAGTCGGTAGTGACTCTTCAACCACGTTCCACAGATCCTTATGACAGTAGCACGCGGACACGAACAGACGACCATCTTCGCCGTTTCCTCCATGCTCCCTCCCATGCATGGGGCCACAACAATCTGGCTTTTGTCAAAGTCGCTTAAGTCGGTGGATTTCCGCATTTGCACCGCTTATCGTCGCTAGAACGATTCCCTATTCGTCTTTTCTCCGCTCATATACCTCTCTTACCGCGTCACAGGACCTCAGAGCCACGAAACAGCATACAACCACCCAGTGGGCAGTGGACATAATGTTTTCATCAGTGTATAACAGCCTCAACAGTTGTGTACATTTTTTACCTTTTCTATAGTGTTTCATCAGCGACCCCCTCTGTACCCACCAATTCTTTAGAGTCAAACTGCAGTATAAAACACAAAGAACTGGTTTTTCACGCATCTCAGTGTTTGTGACGACATATCTGTGGAACTATGTGTCATACAATGACATAATTTTATTACAAATGTTCAACGAAATACAGTGATGAGCCACAACATTATGTCCACCTACCTAATAACTGGTTTGCCACCTCTGGAACGGAGAACAGTTACGGTGTGTCGTGGAATGAAAGCAACGAGGCCCAAATAGAGCGCTGGAGGGAGTTTGCAAAATTTCACTACTCACCCAATTCCCGTAAATGCCACTGCCGTCAGGAACCATGATCGTCATGATCGGCTGTGCGTAGTCTGCAATCAGTGTACAATACTCCTTGGCCATCATGGTGTCGTGCACGAATACCACTGGATTCATGGATGCCCACGAGAATGGTCCCCAGAGCATGATGGAGCCGCTGCCGCATCACGTATTATAGGTGTCAACGAATCGTTTCCCTGGAAGACGATGAGTTTGTGCCCTCCCATCGGCGTGATGAAGAAGGTATCAGGACTCATTAGACCATGCAACGCTATGCCACTGCGCCAATGTCCAGCGCCGATGGTCACGTGCCCATTTCAGCATATCAGTCGTAGTTACCGTTGTCATCGTGTTAACATTGGCACCTGCATGGGTCGTCGGTTGCGGAGGCCCTCGTTAGGAGTGTTCACTGCACTGCGTGTTCAGACACACTTGTACTATGCCCAGCATTAAAGTCTGATGTTAGTTCCCCCATAGTTCGCCGCCTGTCCTATTTTACCAGTCTGCCCAGCTACAACGTCTGACATCTGTAACGAGGGGTGGCTGCGCAACCCCACAACGTCTGGATATGGTTTCACCTTGGTTTCGCCATGTGTTGAAGACAAGCAGCACATCCTCCTCGAACACCTGTCAAGGCATGCAGTTTCCGAAACGCTCGTGCCGATCTCCAATCCATCACAATCTGCCTCCGGTCAAACTGAGATAGATAACGTGCCTTCCCCATTCTACACATGAACAGCATGTTCACTGATACTACGTGCATCGTGCGTGTGTCTGAGAAGCAGTCATTCCACGCTAGCTGATACTGGTATCACCTGGCTGGGTTAATACCGATAGTAGGTCGATGGAAAGTTGAGGCCGATCAGTGTATGTGGATACTACCCGCAAAACGTGCTGGGAATAGGGTTAGTAAAAAGAAGTAATAAATTAAGATGGTGTGAATAATACTGAGATTTATGGCACGATAATCGAAAATATAATAAGCAACAGTTTTTCAGCCAGAAAAAGATCTTGAATACTTTGAAATTATGTGGAAGGTTTGTTGTAAGTTGCTAACTCACATTTTCAAATACTGGGTAGATACAGTTTGGGTAATGTGTGCGCTTTGTGTTACGCTTCCTCAAGACTATATATATCAAAAAAAGTTTTGCATCGCCCGGTTCCCAGAACTCCTGAAGATAGACGTTGACTGTGGATATTGTATCACGGACACAGTCCCTTTGACTGTTCAGAGACGTCACTAAACCCGCCCAAAGATGTAAACAACCATGCATGAGCAGCGCCTGTTACACGGAGGGGGTCCGACAGCCGATCAGTTCCAGTCATTTCACCAGGAATGAGGTACACAGCTCGTGTTGTATGTAGTTCAACAATGCCTAGACGGTCAATACCGCGGTCCGATCGCGTCCGCATTGTTAGTGTGTGCCAGGAAGGTGTCTGAACATGGGAAGTGTCCAGGTGTCTCGGTGTGAACCTAAGCGACGTTGTTCGGACATGGTGGAGATACAGAGAGACAGTAACTCTCAATGACAAGCCTCGCTCTAGCCGCCTAAGGGCTACTACTGCAGTGGATGACCGCTACCTATAGATTATCAACCAGACAATCGTCGGAGACGTGTTTGGAGGCAAGCCGGTCAGGCTGAACACCTGTCCAGCGAGTGCAGCAAGGTGGAGGTTCCCTGATGTTTTGGGGTGGCATTATGTGGGGCTGACGTACGCCACTGGTAGGCATGGAAGGCGCTGTAACAACTGTACGATGCGTGAATGTCATCCTCCGACCGATAGTGCAACCATATCGGCAGCATATTGGCGAGGCGTTCTTCTTCATGGACGAAAAATTCGCGGCTACATCGTGCACATCTTGTGAATTACTTCCTTCAGGATAACGACATCGCTCGACCAGAGTGGCCAGCATGTTCTCCAGACATGAACTCTATCGAACGTGCCTGGGATAGATTGAATAGGGCTGTTTATGGACGACGTGACACACCAACCACTCTGAGGGATCTACACCGAATCGACGTTGAGGAGTGGGACAATCTGGACAAACAGTGCCTTGTTGAACTTGTGGATAGTATGCCACAATGAATGCAGGCATGCATCAATGCAAGACGACGTGCTACTGGGTACTAGAGGTACCGGTGTGTACAGCAATCTGGACCACCACCTCTGAAGGTCTCGCTGTATGGGAGTGCAACATGCAATGTGTGGTTGTCATGAGCAATAAAAAGGGCGGAAATGACGTTTATGTTGATCTCCGTTCCAATTTTCTATACAGGTTCCGGAACTCTCGGAACCGAGGTGATGCAAAACATTTTTTGTTGTGTGTATATAGTTTCCAACTTTCATATTTGTGTTACGGTTTTAAAACTTTGAAGTAAGATTATACATCTTAAAAGATTATGACAATAATTATGTGAAACCAGTGACCCTGTTTTGCTTTGCATATAAGTACATAAACTTACTGCCTCATGATTTGTCAGACATAGCCGGTCGGAGTGGCCGAGCGGTTCTAGGCGCTACAGTCTGGAACCGCGCGACCGCTACGGTCTTAGGTTCGAATCCTGCTTCGGGCATGGATATGTGTGATGTCCTTAGGTTAGTTAGGTTTAAGTAGTTCTAAGTTCTACGGGACTGATGACCTCTGAAGTTCAGTCCCATAGCGCTCAGAGCCATTTGAACCATTTTTTTGTCTGACATAGCCTATTTTGTAACTAAAGACAAATTTGTATAATGTTGCTGCTTTGGGCATTGAAATAATTCAATAACTGCACCTCAAAATTTGAGCCGGACTAGGACTCTAATGCAGATGCTCCAGTTCTCTAGAATGGTCTGAAAGAACAGACGCCACACATGTAATTGTGTAGATACGCCTTGATGGAAGTATGACTTTTCCAGTGTGGATGTATTTGTGGGAATATAGTGAGGCTGTGAGCATTGGGGGGAAATGAATGGGGCCACAACATCAGTGGTGAGCAGCACTTGGGTATTTGAGTTGGATTGTGGGGGAGGGGCGTGTCTGATTGACTGGGCAGTTTAGGGAACTGCTCTAGAGAAGTGGGGCAACGGGGTTCAGTTCCCTGTCCGGTCACAAATTTTCAGGTGTAGCTGTTGAATTATTTCAATGCTCAAAGCAGCTGTATCATAAAAATTTTCATTCAGTTATGAAAGTAAGGCAGGCGAAGTCTGTCGTTGGTATCTGTTCTTCCGAACATGTCTGAAACTGTAATGGTAGCGTATTTTCTTTTGCGTCATGCTTAGAGCTACAAATAAATTTCTGAGAACAACGTTAAGTAACTGAATATCATCAGTTCCACATAACTGGAGCGATGTAAGGAGCTCATGGCAGGAAATTTGTCTGGAGGCATGCATGTTGTGTGTTACATATTGGTTTGGCGTTCGGAAATCGCGTGTGTGTGTGTGTGTGTGTGTGTGTGTGTGTGTGTGTGTGTGTGTGTGTGTGTGTGTGATTCAGTATGTATCGAAGGCTGGCTGAGGTGAACAAATTAAAGAAAAAGTAAGAAAAAAACAATTGTGATGTACATGTATAGCTCATGTTACAACATTCCTATTGAGAAGCTTACTAAGCACTGTGATGCCTTCTTGAGACTCATTGGCGCAGCTCTTTGTCATGGGCTCTTTGTGGCAGGTTTCTTCACCGTGTTATGCAAACAATCATACATACATCTTGATTTGCTTCAAGGAAGATCTGCGCTGCTGAAAGGACTTACTGTCTGTGAACGGACTGAAGTTGTTGGGGTTACAGGAAAGTTTTACTTGTAGCATAAAAAGTAAAACAAGGCATATCTTGGATTCACATGTTTTTTGCTATGCAGTTTTTGTCAAGCAACTATAGGTAAATTATTGGTTAAAAATATTTTAAACTGTGTCACATCACAGCCTGATGATTAGGTGGTTATCTTTTCGTTAATGGGCAATTTATTACGCTACTTTAAAGATAGTAACTCGCTGCGCATTGTTCGAACAATTTGCAGTGAATTCCAATTGGTAATCTGAGAGAAGAAGAAACTGATAACCTGAAACTGTAGCCACATTTTGAAACGCGTATCTCCATATCACTGAGAGATGAATGCTAAGATAAAAGACAAAGTGGGAAATATTACCCAGCGGTTTAATTCATCACAATTCGGACAATCTGTGCGAAATATTTGTAACTTACATACAAAAACCTCTCTCGTGTATCAGTGTATATATTATTCAAAACTGGATCAAAATCGCTACAGCTGTTCCTATGAACTTCAAATGTATAATGGGTGTCACAGAAAACAAAACCGACTGCTCTTTGTGTGTTGAGCATGAAGAAAAACTGATTTATTTTCAAAAAGGAACCCATATCTGGAGATGCAGAGTCTGGGTGCTGGAGATCACCGAAGTATGAGAAAGATTGGTTGTGACGGACTGCTCGAATTCATTTTAGTGTTTGAATACAGAACGGATGCAACTATTTAGAAATCTGTGTGTTGTGGATGGACGACCTGAGGCTAATAATATTCGTGCACATGCGCTACAATCCACCACACAGACCTTGTGCGCATCCTACTGCGGACCTTGTGTGGTCTGCCAGTGCATAACGTTGTTGGCAGCAATGTGATGGGTACCAGCAAGAGTGACCAGCATGGTGCTTGCGTATGGCAAAGCGGACTGCAATGGGAGAGCTGCTGCAAGACTGTATATGGTACGCTTTCCAAACACATGTACTGCACATAATTCCATGTTTGCGACTATAGAGGGATGCCTCAGAGAAGCCGGAAAGTTGCACATACGTATTCTCTGTCTGAGGTGTGTCTATTGTAGAGGAAAATAGTAGCACTTTGTGCTTCGTACTTGCGAAATACTGTCCTCAGCCTACTATTTGTCCTGTGGTATATGCTGAAACCTGATGCAGGTCGTCCACCATCGGCTGGAACACAATGTTGGTGGGTGATGTGCTGACAATGTTCGATGAGGACCCAGCCACCAGCACTTGCTAGGTGGCACATGCACTGAACACGGGCAAAAGTGCCATGTTGCATGTTGCCCTGAACAACGGCATCCACCCACACCATCCGCAGAAAGCCCAGGCAGTATGGATGGAGGACTACCGACAACAGTTCTAGTTTGTGCCGTAGTATCTACAACAATGCATACTCCGTCTAAAATTACCAAGCTTGGTGTTATTCACAGATGAATGGACGTTTACTAGAGATAGCATATTAACTTGCATGTCATGCATGGTTGGGTGGACGAAAATCCGTGTGCACAGGTGATTGAAACTGACCAACACAGGATCAGTATTTATATATGGGCCAAAATAATTGGTTATCATTGGACTATAGCTACTGCCAAGCAGACTAACAGGACCGATGAAGAATATGGTGTACGACGTACTTGTAATGTTAGCGGAGGACCTTACTGCTCGAGTCTACATAGTGACTGAAACACTTCAAAAACAGTCCCACATACTGACTCGTGTGCGTGAGGTTCAGCTCCACCTGCATTGCTGTAGCATGTACAGTTTGACGTCCATTTGTAATGTAGACAGCATAATGTGGTTCTCGTGGGGTTATTGTGATGTAGAACACACACCCATGTCAGAGTTCGATGTTCTCCAGCACCCAAGCCGTGCATTTCCGGATGTCAGTTCCTTCTTGAAAACTAATCAGCTTTTCGGTGGTTTCTTGGGATACCCTGTATATAGATGGTGAACATTGATAAAACCGAAAAACTGCGGGACGGACTCCCCACTGGAAACTGAGGAAAAAAATGTCTTCTGAACATGTGTCCAGAAGTGCATCGTTGCCACGGTAGATGGCACTGACAAATGTCAGATCCTCTGACTGTGTGTCACGTGTTCCTTATGTGTTGCGGGCTGTGTGATTGACGCAGCGTACTGTAAGCAGCAGGAATAGTCTGGTATTGATATCGGAAACAAGCCGAGATGGTGTTTGTGTACGGCCAAGCATATGGAAACGTTCGAGAGGCAGCTCAGCTATACCAAAACAAGTACCCTCACTGTCACCAACCACATCACATAACTCGTTTTAGCCGTTTGAGTGATCAGGGGTCCTTTCAGATAGACGAACGTGCAGGGAGGCGGCAGATTTTGTACAGCAGATTTGGAGAACTGGGTTCTACAGGCCATTGAGACGAACCCTCGTATAAGCCACAGGCAACTGGCAGGCCAACATGCTGTAAGTGTGATTATGTGCATCCTGCATGACAACCACTACTATCCTTATCACTTGCAGTCCCATGGAGGCCACTTCGAACAAGTTTTATGATGTGGACGCGATGTTGCTCTGTACTGTATTCTGGGAGGATTTATTATCATTTCACACACACTGCCTGCTTCTGGACACACATTCATAGGACATTTTTTCTCCATTTCCAGTCAGGAATCCATTACTGCAGCTTCTCGGTTTTATTAATGTTCACCTTGTATAACAATACTTTAAGTTAAAATTTTGGTTGCCCATGATGGCCGTCACATAGAGGACCTGTAACTGGCACTATATATTTTTCTAGCCATTTAGTAACACAGATTTCTCATAATCTCATTTCACTGTTCAGTATTGGGTAGAGTGGAGTGTCGTTGTGTTGGCATTCCATTTAGTGTGAACAAACCACCGTATGACAGTTGTAAGGTGGCAGAATAAATGGTCAGATTCGCAACTTACATGCGATCTTTACAAATCTCAATGAGAAGGTGAAGATGACACCTAACGTAAATCGACAGTAATGAGAACATTTGCCTATCAATAGGTAATGCAAAAAGGAATGGCAGTCAATCGACAGTAATTAACACACCATTCCTATACAATGCATGTCTTTGAGCAGAAGGTAGAACAGCGAACGCGAGTCGAGTGGCTTTTAGTTTTGAAAGACCAGCTCCACAATGGCGTACCGAAACCGCGCTGCGGGTGTTACGCCAGCAACCACTTAAAGGGGTGGCAGGAAAGAGGACAGCGACCTTGGGCCAGGTGATTCAAGCTGGAGGGCCGCCTGTGGCGAGGGCATTGGTACAAGGGCAGAGAAGAAACTTTAGAAAACTGCGTTTCGAAATTCCAACGGGAGATGAACAAAAGCAAGTGACGCATTTTCGTCCAGTGACTGTCACAAACGGAAAGGTCAGTGTACTTTAGGCGTCTACAACGGGCACAAAACGTCCGATTGGCGGAAACTCGCTTGGAAGGAGAAAACTATTGAAGTTTCAATGCAGTTTGATAGAAGGGACGTTGCGATTGGTAGAAGGTGTTTCTACAAAATGAGAGGAACGCTCCTATTGGTCGAAAAAAGCTGTGATGTGGAAAAGGAACCCAAGTGGAGAGAGGCACTTCTGCCATAAGAGGACAAGAGAGAAATTTTGTAGAGACTCTTCTCTGAACTGGAGTCAAGTGCAGAACGGAGCGCTTAACGCTCCGTACGATGCAGAGAAGAAATTGGTGTGGACACTGCATTCACAGCGGCTGCAATCCAGCTAAAATTAGCTATAGCAACATTTAGCTCCAACTGTGGAGAAACGAACCAGCCAAATTAGTTAATTGTTCTTGTGAGAACTGAGAGGGCACTATAATATGCATGCTGCTCCAACCATGCGCGTATATATCGCCACATAATAAGACTAGGGCTGAGTACACGTTTTCTCGCATAACGAGAAACGTAGGGAAAGTTTCTGCTGGAAAGTTCAGCAAAGGCCAGATTATTTTTGTAGGAGTTTCAGTGGGAGAGAGCACGTCGCAGCTGAAGGTAAATACTGCGTGCAGAGGTGTAAACTTTATTGGCTCACCTGCTTGCATCCACTGGAGTGGCCTTGGGTAATCTTGCGCTCAAATTTGTCACTTGATTAACCGTCCACTGTAGACTTGATTGTCATCCTAAATAGTACCGAACTTTGAACCAGAATCGGACGATTTTCGTTGTACTGACCAACATCATAACGTATGTGTAAGAGCAGTTTTGTAAAGAAAAGTCCAGTTAAACTCCAATTAAACTTTCAAATTATTGTGCTTAGGATTAATGTAAAGAAACTTCCAATTAAACTTTCATAATATTGTGCTTAAGATTAATTTTCTTTCAGAGAGTTAATACTTAACGTTACCTGCCAGGGTAGCCGAGCGCGCTAACGCGCTTCTTCCTGGACTCGGGTAGGCGCGCCGGCCCCGGATCGAATCCGCCCGGCGGATTAACGACGAGGGCCGGTGTGCCGGCCAGCCTGGATGTGGTTTTTAGGCGGTTTTCCACATCCCGCTAGGTGAATATCGGGCTGGTCCCCACGTTCTGCCTCAGTTACACGACTCGCAGACATCTGAACATGTTCGCACTATTCCATGACTTACACCAAACGCAGACAGCAGGGGTACAGTAATTCTGTCCCAGGGGGTATACGGTGGCGGCAGGAAGGACATCCGGCCACCCCTTTCCACTAACCTTGCCAAATCCGTTCCTAACAATGCCGACCCTGCGTCAGCGCGGGACATGGCACCAGTGAAAGAAAGATAGAAAGAAAGAAAGTTAATATTTAACGTTGTTGCTTATAAACTTATTTCACTTTTTGATGTTGGCAAGATGCGTTATCCATAGCGCTGTTTTTATGTTGGCGAGTTGAAAACGGTGTGAAAAGCTGTAACGTGGTGAGAAACATTGCGACATTAAACATGTCATTTCACCTCACACAGTGTCCTCAATTCAAGAATAAGCAAGCAAAAAAATAATAAACCCCCGCAACCTTACACAGTGATGTCGCCTGCGTTTCGGTTCCGTTACGTTTACGCCCACTGTGCGCCGACATTTAGGGTGCTGAACTTACGCTCGGTGACTCCAAGTCATCAGCGGCAGGCGCCTTTACGTTTACAGACGCTCACGTGATGATGCCCGGAGTGGAGGAGCTGATACTGCGGGACAACGTGCGGCTGCGGGCACTGCCGGCGGGCCTGTCGCTCCTGGAGCGGCTGGAGGTTCTGGACGTGTCTGGGTCGCGCGTGGGCGGCCTGTCGGGCTGGCTGCCGCCGCTGCCGCAGCTGCGTCAGCTGGTGCTGCGCGGCGCGGGCCTGTGCTGCCTGCAGGCGGCGGCGTTCCGTGGCGTGCGCGCCGTCCGCAAGCTGGACGTGTCGGGGAACGCGCTGCCTTCGCTGGGCGCCGCTCTGAAGGAGCTGCGCGACCTGCGGCTGCTCGACGCGTCGCACAACCTGCTACAAGAGTTCCCGAAGCTGCACGTCCAGGGGCCCGCCGATCTAAACTTTGCCCACAACCGTCTGCGCACCCTGCCCGCTTGTAGCCAGCTCGGGCCGGGCAACCGCACTTTACGACTGGACCTTACTGGGAACCAAGTGTCTTCCTGGGAAGGCAGCGTCAACATGCTAAGGTACCGAAACAGCTCGACGAGGTGTGTCAGGAAAGCAATGATACTGATTTTTTTATGTCCCAAAGTCTTTATTTTTTCCGAACACCAATATTTTCCCCTTCACTGAAGAAAAATGGTTCAAATGGCTCTGAGCACTATGGGACTCAACATCTATGGTCATAAGTCCCCTAGAACTTAGAACTACTTAAACCTAACTAACCTAAGGACAGCACACAACACCCAGCCATCACGAGGCAGAGAAAATCCCTGACCCCGCCGGGAATCGAACCCGGGAACCCGAGCGTGGGAAGCGAGAACGCTACCGCACGACCACGAGATGCGGGCTTCACTGAAGAAGCTACATACCAGTGGAATAGTCGTTTACAGTCTTGACAGCGCCGCCGAAAGACTACAAGCCGAAGATCCTTTGACATGCTCCTCACATTCTTTTGAATATTCTCCGGAGTCGAGAAAAGTAAAAATACGCAAATACTCAAATCAGTTGGATAGGGGGTGTGGAACAACAGGAATGCATTTTGAGGTCAAAAATTCTGTGGTGGAAGTGGCCATGTAACATGGGGCGTTGTACTGATGCAGTATCCACTTGTCTGCAATGTCCAGTCTTACTTGAGTCACCCTTTTCCTGAGCCTTTCAAGGACAACTTTGTGAAATATTTGGTTGACTGATGAAATCTTCTCGGGCTTCCATCCGGGTAGCTGCGTCGAAAATCCGCAATGTTTATATGGGTGTCAAGCTCATCATTTTCATCATATTCGCCAGAAAATGATGAGAATGACACTAATCGAAACGTCGCGGATTTTGATGCAGCTACCCGGATGGAAGCCCGAGTAGATTTCATCAGCAGTATACACGAGAAAGTCTTCATTCACATATACGGTTGACTGTTTGTCCTGGAGCAATAAGTTCTTTATTCACGCTACCCTTATTGTTACAAATAGCAAATCAGCATAGTTTTTATTTTTCATTTGCTCATTCGAGTTTTTTTCCGTTGAGGAGCTGTCTCATTGTGCCACTCTTCCTCACTTTGTCTCAGGGTCGCACTCGAAAATCCAGGATTCATCACCTGTGTCCACACAACTGAATCCTTCGTGGTCACTCGCAAGCCTCTGAAGAAGATCAACTGATATGTTTCTTCGATTGTGCTTCTCCTCAGCTATGAGTTTTTCGGCACAATTTTGGCACAAACCTAACGCATGTACAAAATTTCGGTCAAACTTTGATGTACGGTGAAAGTGCTTACGTTTAAAATATCACCAGTCATCCTTATTGTTAAATGCCAGTCTGGGCTCATAGGAGCACGCCCACTTTCGACGTTTTCGTCCGTTTTTGAAGTTGAAGGCCTCCCTGATCAGGTTCATCTTCAATGTGTTCTCGACTTCCCAAAAATGATTTGTGCCAGCGAGAAACTTATGCTCTTGATAAGGTATGTGCCCTGTAGACGTGTTTCAACTTCTCAAACACCACATTCGCGGATTCCCCAAGTTTAACACAATACTTAATGGAATAACGTTGCTCTATGTTTCGCTGTTCCACTTTCGTAACACACAACAAAAACACAACATCGCTGATGGCGCTCTCAAAAATCACGTCAAGGCTGAACTGGGCTGAAATTCTGACTCAGCATCTGGAAGGGATGAATGCACCGATCTACGCAAGTACAGCAACACATTGTTACCAGATCATTCGGAGTGTTGTGAGTCTTGTTGCTTTCCTCACACAATTCATATGTCACTGGACAAAAAGCTGTAGTCATGCCGCTGTAAGAGCGTCCCTCACAGTTCCCCCACATGGAGGAGGGAAAATACGAGCGCTAATCTGAGCACAGCAATCCATGAATGTTCCGTGCACAGTGCCCCACTGCCAGCTCGACAAATCAAGATCGCACGTGGTTTTATACACAATGGCTCGTAACCGTTTGTCGCGCATCACGATTTACCGATTCAGTTCGTGTTAACGGAGCGATTTTGTATTGTAGTGATAATTTTAAGCCGGCCGCTGTTAGCCCACGGGTTCTAGGCGCTTCAGTCAGGAACTGCGCGACTGCTACGGTCGCAGGCTCGAATCCTGCCTCGGGCACGGATGTGTGTACTGTCCTTAGGTTAGTTAGGTTTAATTAGTTCTAAGTCCTAGGCGACTGATGACCTCAGATGTTAATTCCCATAGTTCAAAATGGTTCAAATGGCTCTGAGCACTATGGGACTTAACTTCTAAGGCCATCAGTCGCCTAGAACTTAGAAATAATTAAACCTAACTAACCTAAGAACATCACACACATCCATGCCCGAGGCAGGATTCGAACCTGCGACCGTAGCGGTCGTTCGGTTCCAGACTGAAGCCCCCAGAAACGCTCGGCCACTAGCGGCCGGCCAAGAAAATGGGCAGGGACGCTACCTTAAACAGCCAATCTCGTGAGTGCGCATATACTGTACGATGAGATTTTGAGGAAGAAACGGATAACGAAGGCCCTCTTTTAACTTTCTCGGAAGTAGTCAAGCGAGTAGATGCAGTTCTGAAAATTGGAACGCTCTCTGACGAAAATAACGATGGAGAAGTGTGCTGGAGATCTACAGTCTTTTGACTCAAGGAAAAACCAGAGAGCCTGTTGCTAAAACGACGGATGTCAGTACTGCCGGTCGGTGTGGCTGCGCGGTTCTAGGCGTTTCAGTCTGGAACCGCACGACCGCTACGGTCGCAGGTTCGAATCCTGCCTCGGGCATGGATGTGTGTGATGTCCTTAGGTTAGTTAGGTTTAAGTAGTTCTAAGTTCTAGGCGACTAATGACCTCAGAAGTTAAGTCGCATAGTGCTCAGAGCCATTTGAATCATTTGATGGCAGTACTTTTCAAGAGGATGCAACTTGGCAACGTACATATAACTATTACGCATAGAAAGCACCTGGAAGAAGCAACTTGCCACACTACATGACAGTGAGTCGTTTTTCAGAGGAAAAACGAGCCTTTGAGTGATAGTAAAGAAGATAGGGTTTCGAGGAATAACTTTTCTGGAAGAACAGGTCTGCTTGAGCAACCGGTGGATCTGTTGCAAATGTTTTGTTGTTGTTTATATCAAAGAAATCTAGGGAACTTGCACGAGGAAATGACAACAACGAAAGTTAAGGAGTGGTCTGTACACTCTTTGGTTCCAAACACAGAAAAGTACACCATTATATTATTCAGTTGTGCACCATATCACTCAGTTCCATTAAACAAAGTCCCTACATATAGTAGCAGTAAAAGTGACATATTGTTCTGGCAACAGAAGAAAGGCACTGATTCATGTGATAGGGAAATGAAAAAGGCAGAAATACTGAAAATCGTAAAAAAACGTAACTCACGTAATATTATTTACGCCATTGACAAAACCACATACACTACTGGCAATTAAAATTGCTACACCATGAAAATGACGTGCTACAGACGCGAAATTTAACCGACAGGAAGGAGATGCTGTGATATGCAAATGATTAGCTTTTCAGAGCATTCACACAAGGTTGGCGCCGGTGGCGACACCTGCAACGTGCTGACATGAGAAAAGTTTCCAACCGATTTCTCATAAACAAACAGCAGTTGACCGACGTTGTCTGGTGAAACGTTCTTGTGATGCCTCGTGTAAGGAGGAGAAATGCGTACCATCACATTTCCGACATCGATAAAGGTCGGATTGTAGCCTACCGCGATTGCGGTTTATCGAATCGCGACATTGCTGCTCGCGTTGGTCGAGATCCAATGACTGTTAGCAGAATATGGAATCGATAGGTTCAGGAGGGTAATACGGAACGCCGTGCTGGATCCCAACGGCCTCGTATCACTAGCACTCGAGATGACAGGCATCTAATCCGCAGGGCTGTAACGGATCGTGCAGCCACGTCTCGATCCCTGAGTCAACAGATGGGGACGTTGCAAGACAACAACCATCTGCACGAACAGTTCGACGATGTTTGCAGCAGCACGGACTATCAGCTCGGAGACGATGGCTGCGGTTACCCTTGACGCTGCATCACAGACAGGAGCGCCTGCGATGGTGTACTCAACGACGAACCTGGGTGCACGAATGGCAAAACGTCATTTTTTCGGATGAATCCCGGTTCTGTTTACAGCATCATGATGGTCGCATCCGTGTTTTGCGACATCGCGGTGAACGCACATTGGAAGCTTGTATTCGTCATCGCCATACTGGCGTATCACCCGGCGTGGTAGTATGGGGTGCCATTGGTTACACGTCTCGGTCACGTCTTGTTCGCATTGACGGCACTTTGAACAGTGGACGTTACATTTCAGATGTGTTACGACCGTAGCTCTACCCTTGATTCGATCCCTGCGAAACCCCCACATTTCAGCAGGATAATGCACGACCGTATGTTGCAGGTCCTGTACGGGCCTTTCCGGATACAGAAAATATTCGACTGCTGCCCTGGCCAGCACATTCTCCAGATCTCTCACCAATTGAAAAGTCTGGTCAATGGTTGCCCAGCAACTGGCTCGTCACAATACGTCAGTCACTACTCGTGATGAACTGTGGTATCGTGTTGAAGCTGCATGGGCAGCTGTACCTGTACACGCCATCCAAGGTCTGTTTGACTCAATGCCCAGGAGTATCAAGGCTATTATTAAGGCCAGAGGTGGTTGTTATGGGTACTGATTTCTCAGGATCTATGCACCCAAATTGCGTGAGAATGTAATCACATGTCAGTTCTAGTATATTTGTCCAATGAATACCCGTTTAACATCTGCATTTCTTCTTGGTGAAGCAATTTTAATGGCCAGTAGCGTAAGAAAATACGATATTGCAATGCCTGTATTATTCTGATTACGATGTAAAGTTCCTTTGGGCATGCGTGCATGAATGTCCAGAGGAACTTTGCGTCGTAATCAGAAAAACACAGGCACTGCAATATCGTTTTTATCTGTCGGTAACAGGCAAGCGACTTTCAAATACTATGTCTGACCTGTACGGGAATATACATAATGGATGTACGAGTGCAGATCGTACACGCATGGAAGTTTGGGACTGGCTGTCAGTCGTGCACGGATAGCTTGATGGCTGCCGGCACGGTAGCTCAGCGTGTTCGGTCAGAGGGTTAACTGCCCTCTGTAATTAAAAAACTGAGTTAATGGATCAATGATGAAGTTTAACAAGCGTCATGGGACGTCCGCCCTGAAAAAACAGAAAGAACAAAATGGGATTAAAAAAAAAGATAGTAATGCGACCGCTTGTGATAAGCGAAAAGTCCGGGTTCGAGTCCCGGTCCGGCACAAGTTTTCGTTGTCGTCATTCCATTCTTGAGCTGATAGTAGTCCTTATTCGCAATTGCGAATTTTTTAATGCATAAGAAAATGGTAGTAGTGTGTTGCTCTCTTCCCCCCCCCCCCCCCCATCAATAGATCTTGTGTGGGCTCAGGTGAAGTCATTTGTTGCAGAAAGAAAGAAATATTTTAAATCACACGACGTCGAAACTTAAGTGCGTGAGACATTTGGCAGTATAACTTCCACAACAAGGAACAACGTTGTCACATACAAAGAACACATCTTAGAAATAAATAGGGGGTGATAGCAGCGGCAGGAGTGAACTTAGTGATCATGACATAGGAGATGTGGCTAACGATGACACTGTCATTGGAGACTGTGGCTCCCTATCCTCTTCCATGAGATGCACATAAGGGATGCATCTCTTCATTAAAATATGTACTGAAATACTGAAATATCTGCCTTGACATGAGTTTCCAAGCTTAAATTTCTTTTTAATTATGAAGACAGTACGTTTCAGTTCCCAAAGGTTATTAGCGGCCTTTCACGCTTCTGTAGAAGGCTTTGCACCGGCTCTACAATTTTGTGGTGTGACTTCTACATCTACATCCATACTCCGCAAGCCACATGACGGTGTGTGGCGGAGGGTACCTTGAGTACCTCTATCGGTTCTCCCTTCTATTCCAGTCTCGTATTGTTCGTGGAAAGAAGGATTGTCGGTATGCTTCTGTATGGGCTCTAATCTCTCTGATTTTATTCTCATGGTCTCTTCGCGAGATATACGTAGGAGGGAGCAATATACTGCTTGACTCTTCGGTGAAGGTATGTTTTCGAAACTTTGACAAAAGCCCGTACCGAGCTACTGAGCGTCTCTCCTGCAGAGTCTTCCACTGGAGCTTATCTATCATCTCCTTAACGCTCTCGCGATTACTAAATGATCCTGTAACGAAGCGCGCTGCTCTACGTTGGATCTTCTCTATATCTTCTATCAACCCTATCTGGTACGGATCCCACACTGCTGAGCAGTATTCAAGCAGTGGGCGAACAAGCGTACTGTAACCTACTTCCTTTGTTATCGGATTGCATTTCCTTAGGATTCTTCCAATGAATCTCAGTCTGGCATCTGCTTTACCGACGATAAACATTATATGTTCATTCCATTTTAAATCGCTCCTAATGCGTACTCCCAGATAATTTATGGTATTAACTGCTTCCAGTTGCTGACCTGCTATTTTGTAGCTACATGATAAAGGATCTACCTTTCTGTGTATTCGCATCACATTACACTTGTCTACATTGAGATTCAGTTGCCATTCCCTGCACCATGCATCAATTCGCTGCAGATCCTCCTGCATTTCAGTACAATTTTCCATTGTTACAACCTCTCGATACACCACAGCATCATCTGCAAAAAGCCTCAGTGAACTTCCGATGTCATCCACCAGGTCATTTATGTATATTGTGAATAGCAACGGTCCTATGACACTCCCCTGTGGCACACCTGAAATCACTCTTACTTCGGAAGACTTCTCTCCATTGAGAATGACATACTGCGTCCTGTTATCTAGGAACTCCTCAATCCAATCACACAATTGGTCTTCCTTAGTCAGACAACCGACACGGCGTAACAAGATAAACACGCGCGTACTAGAACTGGCAACATGGCCGTCAGCAGTCAGGGACAATATTTCGGTGGCTCGATTATAGTAGACATCAAGCTAATACCGTCTAACAGCACCGCTATCCTTCATGAGAGCCTCAATTACGTGAGGAAGCGATTCCACTAGTTCAGGCAAGCAATATCCAGCTGAGTCTACTCCTTGGTGATTATACGAGGTGTGGCTATAAAATAACAGGACTGATGCTGTCACAGAGTAAGTACGCATGCGCCAAAGATGAACGACCAAATAGCTGGGAAGCGTGAAGCCTCCTCAGGTCAGCCGAACGCGGTATCTCTGCTGTCTGTAGAGAAACCAGTATGGCCGTGGCCTTCGTTTGTGTAAAAGCTGTTACTTTGTTTTGCAGAGAAAGTATTAAGTGTAATAAAAGAGCAACGAATTGTCATGAAGTTTCACATGAAACTTGGAGAAAGTGCTATCGAAACCTACCTGTTGCTAAAAGAAGTGTAGGGCGAAGATTGTTTGTCACTTACGAGAGTTTTTGAATGGTCCAACATGTAAAAATGCACGAGAAGACGGCTCAAGACCAGGACGCCCTCCAACACCAAAAACAGATGGCAATATCGAAAAATTAGGTAATCTGATTCGATCTGGGCGTCGATTGAGTATTCGATCGGTTGCTGAAGCTGTATAAATCGACAAAGAACGCGTGAGGCAAATTTTACATTTACAATTTTAAATTAGAAAATTCTTGCGAAAGTGGTGCCGAAAATCCTTACGATCGAACAAAAACAGCGTGGGGATAAATACTTGTATTGACACTTTGAATATCACTGAAAACGACCCTGATTTCTTGGTAAGTGTGGTAAATGTAATGAATCTTTGTTTTTCAGTTATGATGCAGCCAATCAATGCACTGGAAGGACCCAGCTTCACCGAGAGCGAAAAAATTCGAATGAATAAATCAAGCTTAAAAGCGTTGATGATTTTCTTCAATATTAATGGAATTTTTTATCTTCTTTGGGTTACTGAAGGTCAAAGTATTAATTATCCTTATTACCTTTAGGTTGTTGCTCAACCCTGTGAGAAAATAAGAAAAGAACGATCGGAATTGTAGAAGAAGTCCTGCATACTGCATCAAGACAGTGCACCGGTTCTTACCGGATTATCTATTAAGAAGCAAGATCTCAGTCCGTTGAAACAGTGTAAGAAAAAGCAGCACGTGCGTCCAAGAAGATCACAGAGGAAATCTTCCAGTTCTGTTTCCAGCAACAGAAAATTAGCTTAGAGCGTTGTAGGGATAGAGGGTGCGGGAGTATGTTGAGGGTGACAATAACGAAATATGTATGTTTCTGAAATAAAATGTTTTACTTCAAACTCCCATTATTTTATAACCACGTCTCGTATCGTGTAGAACTACGAAATAGAAGAAAAATTGATTGCTACATTTCACCCGCTATTTCAAATAATCCAGCATTTTCTATGAGATTAACATCGGATAATTTAGAGGGCCAGTACAGGTGTGATATGGTGCCTGACTGTTGATAAAAGCATCAACGTATGTGTTGAGCCTAATGAGCAAATCGTTGTAATCTTGGAAGATGGGAACGTCCACAACACAGTCTTCAAAAAACTGTAGAAGAAAGAGCAACTAATGGACAATGCAAATTGAAATAAACAACATATTTCACGTTCAGGGTAACCTGAACGTAAGGCCGCAACAAATGGTACGGAAGACACCCCCTGCCCCCCAAAACATCATAGAATCACCTCCTGCCAGAACTGCAGTCTCTACACACTGTGGGTTAAGGGATTCATTGGGCGGTTGGTGCACTTGACGCCTCATACCACTTAAAGATAGCCAAAACCTCGCTGCGGCGGACCGTACTATACAGTCTACAGCCACCCACAGTCCACTGTCTTATGTGCTCCTTTGAAGTCGTGCAGCTCTATATACCACTGCGAAATAGTCGACTAAATAAGTCGATTTATTTCAGTTCCTGTTGCTTCGAAACTGACTGAAGTATATCTGCATTTCACAGACAGCAGACAGTCCTGTCAGGCCTCATACTGTCGTCATTCACAAGATGTGACACTTGTCTCAGCTGCCTGTGTGCCTGTCTGTTATGATCATTTTATAATCATTGTTCATATACTATCGTACACTCATGTTCAGAAAAAAGAACACCTTGAACCAACACAGACAGGACGTTCATATTCACAGGACATGTACTGTGGTACGTTCTGCAGAACTGGTTAACATTTCAGTCACCATGGTTCAGCATGTGTCCTATTGCCTAGTAGGCGCAGGGTCCGCCGCGGACCCTGATAACTTGTTCCATGCATTGAAGGCATCGACGCGAATAATGCGTAAATGGCGTCCTGTGTTATAGCCATCCATCCTGCATTTCCTGGTTCCAAAGTTCATCTGTGGTGGTTGACATTGGATCACAGTGCTGCACCTGTCGTTTCACGATCTCCCTTACGTTTCCAATCGCCGACAACTCTGGTGATCTGGCGGGCCACAGCAAAAGGCTGACATACTGTGACACCAAGAAGGAAACTATTTTTGATGTGAGTATAATTTTTATCTGGTACAAACTGCCAGCATACAGACAGATGCAGACAATTTCACAGAGCTTCGCACTCAGTTTGCCTTGTAATCCTGAATTATTTAGTTTCATAATCCAAAGAAGGTCAGAAGGTCTTTCACTGAACTATGTCGATTCAAATTGTGCACTTTTGTGACCTCATTATGGAGACGTGGAAACTCTAACTGAGGAAAGCAGTGTAGACGTCCTGGACAGTTTTAACCTAAAAGGATTTGCCATAACTAGAATCACCCAGTATGTCAATCGGTTACATCTGCACATGCACTTGACGACTTTAACTGAAATGGCAAACAGTCTTGAAAGCAACTACGAACCATATGTAAGACGACAGTGTCCTCAAAATACTTCAAAATGAGTCGCTGCTACAACGCAAGTTTCTTTGTAAAACCATCCCTATCAAATAAGCAAGGAGTTATCTTGCTATATCTTACTTTGTGCAGTGGGCAGTCAACTCCACTTAAAATACGAAGTCGGCAGTCGATTCTGGATGTTGTAATTTCCGTTCCTGCACTCCGTTTTCCTTCATAAATCCAACAGTAGCGAGTTCTAAATCAAAAAATAGTTCCAAGAATAGCCCTTGACTTAACAAAAGTACTTTGTAGTAACATGTGAAGTCTCCATGCTCTTCGTTCAGTTTCACTGAACGAAGTTGCAGTTGGCAATGGAATAGTGCGTGTGACTTCAGAAATTCCTCTACGTACTCCAAGCCTGCAAGTGTAGCTCTAAATGCTTTTTGATGTAGAAAACAATGAATCCCGTCTGTAGATCTCCGTAATTTTTTGCTCTTTCATGATCAAATGTTCAAACGTGTGTGAAATCTTATGGAACTTAACAGCTAAGGTCATCAGCCCCTAAGCTTACACACTACTTAACCTAAATTATCCTAAGGACAAACACACACACCCATGCCCGAGGGAGGACTCGAACCTCAGCCAGGACCAGCTGCACAGTCCATGAGTGCAGCGCCCTAGACCGCTCGGCTAATCCCGCGCGGCTCTTTCATGCTCAACTAAATCTTTAAATTCTTTCTGCATGTTATTGTAATGTCGTTTCACAGGAATTACGCACTACCTCTCGCTTACACGAATTGAGAATTCTCATCCCTCCCTTCTGTCATTCCCATTTGTTTTAAAGAATTCCGACGATAGATCGCTAGACTCCCTCCGTGCAAACAGCTACTCTAGACCAGTGAAAGTTCTTCATACCACGAACGAATAGCGTAGGTTAAACAGAACTGACAGCAAGATTCTGCCGAACTGAAGAGACTTGGGCCGACCGAAAAATGCCGCACCGGAACGCTAAATGAAATGCCGCGCTGTTCCAGCTACTTCCGAGAAGGACCGAGGATAGCCGTGTGACACACCACGCTCGACCCGCTCGTCGCCATCAAACGCTGCACACGTGAAGTCTGGCACGCCATAGACACGTTATAGACAGTACTACAACTGTCACCCATCTGTATTACCACTATTATATGTACATACGTCTACCTCAAATATTATTTTCTCTACTACTGTCATGATGTATGGGCACAGAAAACCACCTATATAACACTTTTTGCATCAGTGATTCGTCACCGTCACCATGTGGCACTACAGTCCATATCTTCACTGCTGGCTCTGTGGGCACTGCAGAAAATGTCGTTTATCGTCGCGGAAAGATATCCTCATGAAATTTCAATTACCAACTTTTTCCCCACAGTGTCAAAATATGTTGTTGTTTCTCAGCTACATAGGAAGAAATGACCATCTTAACAAAATAAGAGAAACCAGAACTCTACAGAAAGATTTAAGTGTTCATTGTCTCCGTCACTGTTCGAGAGTAGGATGGTAGAGAAGTTGCCCGAAGGTGGTTCGATGAACCTTCTGCCAGGCACTTGATTTTGATTCGCAGAGCATTCACTTGGATGTAGATGAAATAATCTGAATTCTTCATCCATTTCAGTTGAGTTGGCACTCCTTCTATGTACATTTTTTTCCTGCTGTTTTTGGTCGCAGTGAACATTCCTTTGATCCCAGAGCGGTTTTCCAATATTCAGGGTCAACTGTCGTTGGATGACGACCCATGTCAACCCAATTTTCTTGCGAGTTGTTGGGTGAATAGACCAGCACTTCAGCGGCACTGCTCTTCCAATGCTGCATGGAGAGCTTACTGGATCAGATGATGATGTTCTTGATATGCCTTTCTCGACGTTCGGTCGGCAGTATTGTCGAGGATCGGCTGAGTCATTTGCTGCCAACCAGCACTAGCCAGTGGATCATGCCTCTAGAGTGATTCAGGTGTTGTAGTCGGAGTCTTTCTTTGATGTCTGGGAATAAGTTATAGGTCAGTCTCACATTTTTGTCGCTGTTTCAGCGATCTTGCCGAAGGTGTATATGGTTTATAACCTGTTTACGATCCATGGCCTGGCCTCCTATGAGGTTCTGAGCATGGCAATCATCCTGTTCATAGCTGATTTCTTCCATATTAGTAAGTCGAGTGGACATATTCCAAGTATTACTTGAAACGTCTTCACAGATGCAGTGGCGAAAGCTTCATTACACTCTGTCCCCAGGACCGACAGTAGCGTTCTGGCATGGGACGGGTGCGAACCTTAAAATCGACGTTCACACGATTCTGTGCCGATCTCGGATTCGGATTTCCTGACCTGCCCTAGCCGGTGAAAAATTTTGGGATATCCATTAACAATTCAGTGATGTAATTCGCTGCAAGAACAACTATTCGGGTAACAGAGTACGCCGCCATGCACATGAGAGTTTCCTAGGTTAGAAACTTTTGGCCAACAACCGAAATGCCTTTGCAGTTATCTCTTCGAAGCTTTAAATTAAGTTCATTTTAGGTATCTTACGCAAATCGTCAAAATGCAAATGAAAGGCGTGTACAAAATTGGCGGTACCTTCCACCGATATCTGTCTGTACCAGCCATGTAATGACATTCAAATCACTCAGAAAGCTTATGGGCAAAACTTACGCCGCGCCATACTAGTGTGAGTGTTGTGGTCAGTGTATGTTGGCTGTGGCGTAAAATGCCACGTTGCGTGTCGTGATTTGATGACACTATAGAGGTACAGTCACGGCTTTAGCTGTATGTGACAGTAGAGACAGACAAATTACTGACGCCACTATGACAAATAGTTAATGCAGTTGGGCTCAGAGTGTGGGGAAGTTTGTAACAATAGGAGGCTTGGTTCTTGAGCTACAGCAGTTCGTAGGAACTCCCGTATAACACTGGGGACAAGGTGCATAACTTCCAGCAACAATCATAGGTAGATGAGATTAAAGAACCACAGTGAACACGAATTAGATTAACATAACGAATATCGGAATGGGGGAGCAGGAAGAGTTACGGACGAGTTCTCATGGAAATGCGAACTGCCTTGGCAAGTAATAAGCAATTACGCGTAGTCATAACGCAGTATAGCTCGGTGCTCTGTAAAGTGAACACGTATCACTCAGTCTAGCTCGATGATCGGTAGCGTGAGCACTCAACTCACGATCGAACGGTCGAGCTATATTTCTGTAAAAGAAAGAAATACAGGGTGTACATAAAGTCCGGGAACACCTTCAATTATTTATTGCACAAGAACCAAACATTGTACAGATATCATACAAATGTCATTTTGACGAGAAACCCTGAGAGCTTTTTTTCATGTATACAGCCACAGTGTAATTCGGTAATTTGCCGATAGTCATCGCTAGTCGCAAACATGGCGAGTTCACGTGCGGAGCGAGCTTTCTGTGTGTTGCAGTTCGACAACAACAAGTGTGCTACAGCTGTACTTTTCACACTAATGGGAAAGTGAACAGACATAATTGTCGAATCTGGGGTACAAAGCATCCACACGAATGCACTGAACTTGAACGTGATTCCCCAAAGGTAAATGTTTTTTGTACCTTGTCACATCGAAAATTGTACGGGCCATTCTTCTTCGCCGAGAGCACTGTCACTGGATATTCCTACTTGCACATGTTGCAGCAATGACTGATGCCTCAAATGCAGTCGGACCCTCCGTTCATCTTTCAGCAGGATCATCTTTTCATCGTGAAGTTCGTGGGTACCTGAACACGGAGCTGCCGCATCGATGGATCGGACGTGCTAGAGAAGGGGACAGCTGTTTCATGAAATGGCCTCCCCGATCACCAGATCTCACTCCGTGTAATTTTTTTCTGTGGGGACACGTTAAAGATCTGGTGTACGCCGGGGCACTCATGGTTCGCATATCGAATGTTTGCACAAAAAAAAAATCTTTCAGAGTTTCTCTTCAAAATGCAATATGTATGACATCTGTTCAATGTTTAGTTCTTGTGCAATAAATAATTGAAAGTGTTCCCGGACTTTATGTACACCCTGTATCAACGTTGAGTTTGCCTCGAGCAATGTTCGATTTCTTATTAAATGCCTTAGAAGAAACGTCAGTGAAATTATAACTGAAATTTGCGGTGTTTGATAGTGTATGATTAGACATTGCGATCGTTACAAATTGATTAACCGATTTCGATTGGTTCCCACGTGCCACTGATATCGTATCTTCTTATGTCACATAGACAATTAAGAAATAACATGGGGTCGGTTTTCTTGAAATTGGAGACTCTAGACGTTATTGTAGTGACACTAGTAGCGATGCCATCGTCACGCTGAATGTCACTGGTAAAACAGATACGACAGAAGGTGCGACCTACGGAGGATTCCAGTGGCGACAACGGGACATCTTCAGAAGACACGAGGTAAGCAGGCCTCTGCTTGAACAATCAGCGAAACACCGAGTGCAGACTGACAGGATTTACTCTCGTAGTTTTTTCTAACGTACCCCTCTACACACAGTTTTACGTAAGGGACAAATTACGGGATTTACATGTGTAGAGGTACGAGGTCTATCTTTTTTCAAGATCCGATAGGTCGCGCAATGGAAACCACAGTGAAAATCAAAAACGTTTTACACTGTACGAAAACAACTGCATTGTTCTCAAACCAAATTTGGATAAAATGATGGCAAAAATGTTTTATTCGTAACATTTAGCCACACTTTCCACCTAGTTTTCTACAGAGTCTCAGCTCCGACTTAGGTATCGACCGTAGTGCTATACCAATGTTCCAATACCCTGTTCATAGAAGGCCATGCTTTCTGTCAGTTTTCTTCTCTGGTCTGCAGCTCGTTGGCTGTGCCAGAATATTGTTCTCATAACCAGCGGTTCACGTGACAAACAGATGAAAATCAGTGGGAACCAAGACCGGGCTATATGGTGTGTGATCGAACACTTCCCACCGAAAACTTTCCAGGGTCTCTGTTCTGTATCTTTCCGCCATTTTTCCGATCGGTTCGGTATGCGAGCGCACAGAAGGAGAGCCCCAACATTATTCTGTAAGCATTTCGGAAGCGATGTCGAACAGTCCTACAGAACCGAAACGCTGTTGTCAGTTCTTCTCGCGCCAACCAATCAAAAGCAATCTGTCTCACATCCGCGCTTGCGCACTGCAGCGCCCCCGCAGCACGAACCCAAAGCGGCTAGCAGCCAACACAGGCACGCTATTCTTCACGCTACCGAAAAGTGTGGTTACAGTACGTAATATTGTTGAAATTTCGCTGACCACGTGCTTCTGTGAATGCATGATAGCGATAGAATATTGACTGGGTTCTGGAAACTGTCATAAATATCACATTATGTCATTTTATTCTCATTCACATCGACGTCTTGTTTTGGATTTTACGTTTCGGAGTATGCTTCACAAATAAAGGAAACGAAACGCGTATGGCATTAAACAAAATGCCTTCAATTAGTTGCATAGGCGGAACACATCTCCACGAACCTGAAAAATTGCTTAGGGGGTGTCAAAGATTAAGAAGATGCATAGAATGTGGTTGTAACTCGCTCCTAGAGATCCAAATGATGAACTAGCCTTCTTCCCTACATGATACATCAACGATTTGCTTCATAAAAACAATTTTTTTAAAAAAAACGCCTTTTTGAGAGTGTGTGACGAGTGCAGCTATAGAAGTTCATTGTAGTTTATAACATGCATCTGATGAATCAAAATATTTCATGTATAGTCATGTGTAGTCTGAAAATATTGTGGCGGCAATCTTTCATCTCTATCTACTTGTTAAGGATTCGATCGCAGATAAATACTTGTAATAAGCAGGAGTATAAAGACGCTTGCTGCTAGTTTCAGTCGCAGTAATTTAAGTTGTACTTGTGGAAAACTACACAAGGTTTCACTCTACCCGTATCATACTTAGGATCCGAGTTAATTATGCAGTGGAAGATTTTTAACTAGTTGTGAAGTATTTCTAAAGTACATTACACATATCTGCGAGCTCTGTACACATGATTGTTGTACACTACTGGCCATTAAAATTGCTACACCACGAAGATGCCGTGCTACAGATGTGAAATTTAACCGACAGGAAGAAGATGCTGTGATATGCAAATGATTAGCTTTTCAGAGCATTCACACAAGGTTGGCGCCGGTGGCGACACCTACAACGTGCTGACATGAGGAAAGTTTCCAACCGATTTCTCATACACAAACAGCAGTTGACCGGCGTTGCCTGCTGAAACGTTGTTGTGATGCCTCATGTAAGGAGGAGAAATGCGTACCATCACGTTTCCGACTTTGATAAAGGTCGGACTGTAGCCTATCGCGATTGCGGTTTATCGTATCGCGACATTGCTGCTCGCGTTGGTCGAGATCCAATGACTGTTAGCAGAATATGGAATCGGTGGGTTCAGGAGGGTAATACGGAACACCGTGCTGGATCCCAACGGCCCCGTATCACTAGCAGTCGAGATGACAGGCATCTTATCCGCATGGCTGTAACGGATCGTGCAGCCACGTCTCGATCCCTGAATCAACAGATGGGGACGTTTGCAAGACAACAACCATCTTCACGAACAGTTCGACGACGTTTGCAGCAGCATGAACTATCAGCTCGGAGACCATGGCTGTGGTTACCCTTGACGCTGCATCACAGACAGGAGCGCCTGCGATGGTGAACTCAACGACGAACTTGGATGCACGAATGGCAAAACGTCATTTTTTTCAGATGAATCCAGGTTCTGTTTACAGCATCATGATGGTCGCATCCGTGTTTGGCGACATCGCGGTGAACGCACATTGGAAGCGTGTATTCGTCATCGCCATACTGGCGTATCACCCGGCGTGGTAGCATGGGGTGTCATTGGTTACACGTCTCGGTCACCTCTTGTTCGCATTGACGGCACTTTGAACAGTGGACGTTCCATTTCAGATGTGTTACGACCCGTGGCTCTACCCTAAATTCGATCCCTGCGAAACCCTACATTTCAGTAGGATAACGCACGACCGCATGTTGCAGGTCCTCTACGGGCCTTTCTGGATACATAAAATGTTCGACTGCTGCCCTGGACAGCACATTCTCCAGATCTCTCACCAACTGAAAACGTCTGGTCAATGGTGGCCGAGCAACTGGATCGTCACAATAGGCCAGTCACTACTCTTGATGAACTGTGGTATCGTGTTGAAGCTGCATGGGCAGCTGTACCTGTACACGCCATCCAAGGTCTGTTTCACTCAATGCCCAGGCTTATCAAGGCCGTTAGTACGGCCAGAGGTGGTTGTCCTGGGTACTGATTTCTCAGGATCTATGCACCAAATTGCGTGAAAATGCAATCACATGTCAGTTCTTGTATAATATATTTGTCCAATGAATAGCCGTTTATCATCTGCATTTCTTCTTCGTGTAGCAATTTTAATGGCCAGTAGTGTAGATATTCTTCTCCAGTGTCAAACTACGTCCACAGTGGGGTTTGAGAAGATGCTTATACCATCCAAAAGAGGCATTTCCTATGAGATATTGGGCATTTTGGGGTTTTGTATGCCTGGAAGGAACCTGTCCTCAGATCCATTGTGTCATTTATGATGGATCTCCACAGTTCACAGTTTTGAAAAACGTTATAATCGCAGTCCTTCCCATATGCTTTTCGGTATTCGCCATTAGCTACTGCCATTAGAACTATAGACGAATTTCCTTTATAGCCGGTATGCTTCGAGTTGTGAGGGTGGACAATCCTTATTTTTCCCATCAACGGCGGCCAAGCAATTCGGGAAATTAGCGATCGTTTCAGATTTCTGGAAACTGATTCCCATTTCTCCTTATCTGGATCAGGAATGCGTGGAGGAAAACACAAAACCTAGTATCAACCGTGTGAGAACCGTATATGTGTGAAAGAGTTTCATTCGTTTTCGGTGAGAGGCACCCACATGCCTTGCTCATACTGTGGCATCAAGCAGTCAGGCCTGCAAGATGACTGGTCTGCCAAGCGAGTGGATTCATTCTTATTTATCAAGTAACATGAGCTCTAGTACTCACAATTAAGTTACAAATTATTCTCCTGTTTGAATATTACGCAACGGAAACGGAAACGCACATCTGACTATTAGTAATTTACACAGGTCTGACTGTTCACTACGCACTGGCAATACCACATTTTCTTTCTTATTTAACGGCTTTGATCAACACGTGGCCATCGCACTGAATATGAATGGCGCACACATTAGAAATTCTGGGTATCGTGACAACATACTATTCGAAGGAAAAGGCCACCAATTTTTTCTTTTCACTATCTTATTTATTCCGATAAATTTCATAACCTAAACACACAAATTCTATAACCTACAACAATAACACATGAGAAATTCCGTCCAGTGGGCATGGCTTTACATTGGTGATTCTCTACCTTATGGTCTCGTAATTATTTAACGCTACAGTGTACTTTCTGGATAGGATGGTGGATCTTTTTCTATATCTCACACTTCGACTCTCACACTCATCATCACGAAACTTTCCTCCAGACCGAGTGGTACAAAAAGGAACATGCATAACCCACTGCCTCTGAAACTATCTTGTTACTCTCCCATGCCAACCACACATACTTAAATTTCATGAAATACATCACACTGGCAACATACAATACAAAACAAGGAATAGTCATAACGTTATAATCACATCACTTTCAGCTTTCCCACTTCAATTAAAATTCATCCCAGTTTCACACGACACTGCCCCACTTCGTAACTTTTCTTTCCTACTACGAACTCTGGAGAACATATGCACGTCTTCCTGTGCAATGCAAGCCAAGTGGCGTTGATGGATAGACGGCTGACTCACCTTGCTTCACTCTCAGAGTATTATAGTTTGAATCAAGCGTCACACGGAAACGTAACACGCAAAGTAATATTAAGAACATATTCGTCACACACCCGAGTCCTCAACTGATACCATGGACGGATTACTTCTCTTTATCCTTTGTCTCATACACAGATTGAGACTCACACAGTACTCACCACATGGAAGTACTCGTCTCTAATTTCAAGTCCTGCACACGCCATTTCTTAAATATTTCCAACTTATAGTACACACGCTAGTAATTCAGCTTAACTTAAGCACTCGGAAGTATTTCAACTTATTGCTACACGTGGTTTCATTGTGACCGTTGGTCACTTCCGAAGATTACTACGATCCCCTTTATATTACCTGTCTGACATTTAATTCTCCCCACAAAAGTTCCTGAAATAGAGAAATTATTATTCCAAACTACTCTTAAGTATTTCACATGCATACCATGTCTCCACTCTTTTGTCTTTACGGAGCACACCTAAGACAGGTCTTACCAACATTAGATCCAGCGACAGAGTGCTGAAACATGGCCGTTCTTCAGGTCATCTCACACCTCCGTCGAGGTGGGGGAAGACCATGCTACCCATTGGTCAACCACATTTCAGGCGCTCAAAGCTCCGGTAAATTTCATCTCTTTGGTTCCACCAAAGGTGATCAAAAGATCGTCTCAAAGATGATCATACACTCCTGGAAATTGAAATAATAACACCGTGAATTCATTGTCCCAGGAAGGGGAAACTTTATTGACACATTCCTGGGGTCAGATACATCACATGATCACACTGACAGAACCACAGGCACATAGACACAGGCAACAGAGCATGCACAATGTCGGCACTAGTACAGTGTATATCCACCTTTCGCAGCAATGCAGGCTGCTATTCTCCCATGGAGACGATCGTAGAGATGCTGGATGTAGTCCTGTGGAACGGCTTGCCATGCCATTTCCACCTGGCGCCTCAGTTGGACCAGCGTTCGTGCTGGACGTGCAGACCGCGTGAGACGACGCTTCATCCAGTCCCAAACATGCTCAATGGGGGACAGATCCGGAGATCTTGCTGGCCAGGGTAGTTGACTTACACCTTCTAGAGCACGTTGGGTGGCACGGGATACATGCGGACGTGCATTGTCCTGTTGGAACAGCAAGTTCCCTTGCCGGTCTAGGAATGGTAGAACGATGGGTTCGATGACGGTTTGGATGTACCGTGCACTATTCAGTGTCCCCTCGACGATCACCAGTGGTGTACGGCCAGTGTAGGAGATCGCTCCCCACACCATGATGCCGGGTGTTGGCCCTGTGTGCCTCGGTCGTATGCAGTCCTGATTGTGGCGCTCACCTGCACGGCGCCAAACACGCATACGACCATCATTGGCACCAAGGCAGAAGCGACTCTCATCGCTGAAGACGACACGTCTCCATTCGTCCCTCCATTCACGCCTGTCGCGACACCACTGGAGGCGGTCTGCACGATGTTGGGGCGTGAGCGGAAGACGGCCTAACGTTGTGCGGGACCGTAGCCCAGCTTCATGGAGACGGTTGCGAATGGTCCTCGCCGATACCCCAGGAGCAACAGTGTCCCTAATTTGCTGGGAAGTGGCGGTGCGTTCCCCTACGGCACTGCGTAGGATCCTACGGTCTTGGCGTGCATCCGTGCGTCGCTGCGGTCCGGTCCCAGGTCGACGGGCACGTGCACCTTCCGCCGACCACTGGCGACAACATCGATGTACTGTGGAGACCTCACGCCCCACGTGTTGAGCAATTCGGCGGTACGTCCACCCGGCCTCCCGCATGCCCACTATACGCCCTCGCTCAAAGTCCGTCAACTGCACATACGGTTCACGTCCACGCTGTCGCGGCATGCTACCAGTGTTAAAGACTGCGATGGAGCTCCGTATGCCACGGCAAACTGGCTGACACTGACGGCGGCGGTGCACAAATACTGCGCAGCTAGCGCCATTCGACGGCCAACACCGCGGTTCCTGGTGTGTCCGCTGTGCCGTGCGTGTGATCATTGCTTGTACAGCCCTCTCGCAGTGTCCGGAGCAAGTATGGTGGGTCTGACACACCGGTGTCAATGTGTTCTTTTTTCCATTTCCAGGAGTGTATATTCACATTACTATCTGCAGTTAGCAGACGACCATACATTCATTCATTTCACAGATCTCACCAAACTGGATGTAGGGATTTATTTTGTGGGAGTGCACATGTGATCAATTAAATAAATAAATTGTCATTCTTTCCCACACTGGTATCCGGCTTCGCTGTATTAATTGAAATTGAGTTATTACTAGAAAAAGTATGTTGTACTGACAAGAATGACGAAGAATGTTGTACCTATTTTCAATGTCGGGCGGTACTGTACCCTTTCATGGGTTGCAGCCAAAATTGAACCGAACGGAATGGAACCGCATGCTGTGTGAGACAGGTCGAAGGGGCTAATACAGGGCAACAACAATTCTGTTCAGCGCGTCTGAATGCTGACTTCACAGACACTCCAACCCTGTCGTGTACACAGATGCTTGCAGACGGTGAACCTGTCGTACAACGCGGTCTCGACACTGAGCGAAGATATGTTGGCGTCGCTGGACAGCGTAGAGGTGGTGGACCTGAGGGGGAACCCCGTGGACTGCGACGAGTGCGCGCTGGTGCGGCTGCGCACGTGGTTGCTGGCCACGCCCGCTCACGTGCTGCCGCTGGGCCCCGGGGACGACTCGGCGGCGCTGAAGTGCGCGCGGCCGCCGCTGCTGGCAGGGCAGCCGGTGGGGCAGGCGCCGGCTCGGGCATCGGCTTGCGCGCGGCCGGCCCGGGCGCCGGCGCCTTCGACAGGCGGCTCTCCGCTGCTGGCGGCCGTGCTGTCGGGCCTCGCCGCCTGCGCCGCGCTGCTGCTGGCCGCCGCCGTCTGCTACCGCTACCGCTTCGAGATCGCCTACACCGCGCACCTGCTCAGACTGCGCAAGCGGGCCCGCCGGAGGCGTCGCGACGCCGGCGCCACAGGCGTCGATGACTTCCTGTTCGACGCGTTCATCCTCTACAGGTGTGTAGGCTGGTTGACACTTGACGGTACAGAACGCTTTCCTAATGGGATCATTTGTGGCCCCCGACAGAGACACTGTCAAGGGAACCTCTCACTGGTGAGCGGGAGCTCCTCAGCACGCTAGCTGTCTAATGTCAGTTACTTCGAATCGGACTACAAGATGAGGTAATTCAGCTGAGCCTGAGAGTTTATCAAACTAGAAACGTATGCCTGCAGTCCTCTGTACATGAGTGGCGTCACAGTGGAAGATTGGAGTGTCTTCACCATTTCCATCACGTAGCGGAAAGAGCAGCACTTTGTGACCGAGAATATTGAAATAAACGTCGTGGTTTACGTTAAATTCATGGCACGAAAAAGTAGTTCAAAGTACACAGAACCACCTTCGTCCTGAACTACCCCTCCACACACCGTGAGTTAAAAGTCTCATCAGGCTCGCACACTGGTACTCAGCTGACACATTTTGATGAAAGTTTCTCAACTTAAGAACAGAGTCTGAGGTGAATAAACAGTCACACAATAATTCCACATGACAAAGAGTTGCTTACAAGGGAACCTCCCCATCGCACCCCCCTCAGATTTAGTTAGAAGTTGGCACAGTGGATAGGCCTTGAAAAACTGAACACAGATCAATCGAGAAAACAGGAAGAAGTTGTGTGGAACTATGAAAATATAAGCAAAATATACAAACTGAATAGTCCATGCGCAAGATAGGCAACGTCAAGGATAATGTAAGCATAGGAGCGCCGTGGTCCCGTGATTAGCGTCAGCAGATGCGGAACGAGAGGTCCTTGGTTCATGTATTCCCTGGAGTGAAAAGTTTACTTTCTTTATTTTCGCAAAGTTATGATCTGTCCGTTCGTTCATTGACGTCTCTGTTCACTGTAATAAGTTTAGTGTCTGTGTTTTGCGACCGCACCGCAAAACCGTGCAATTAGTAAACGAAAGGACGTGCCTCTTCAATGGGAACCGAAAACATTTGATCGCAAGGTCATAGGTCAAAAAATGGTACAAATGGCTCTAAGCACTATGGGACTTAACATCTTAGGTCATCAGTCCCCTAGAACTTAGAACTACTTAAACCTAACTAACCTAAGGACATCACACACATCCATACCCGAGGCAGGATTCGAACCTGCGACCGTAGCAGTCCCGCTGTTCCGGACTGAAGCGCCTAGAACCGCACGGCCACCGCGGCCGGCGGTCATAGGTCAACCGATTCCTCCACAGGAAAACACGTCCGATATATTCTATACGACACTGGTGACGGCATGTGCGTCACATGACAGGAATATGTTGTCGACCCACCTAACTTGTACATTTGGCGAATGGGTAAAAAGATTCTTCTACCTGCCCGATTTAGGTTTTCTTGTGGATGTGATAATCACTCCCAAAAAAGTGATGAAAACATAAGAGTTTGTAACATAAACTGTAAATAAAAAATTAAACTCTTCACTCGAGGGAAGACTTGAACGAAGGACCTCTCCTTCTGCATTTGCTCACGCTAACCACGGGAGAAGGGCGCTCCTGAGCTCACCCTCTCCTTGATGTTGCATATGTTCCGCATGGACTACACAGTTTGTATATTTTGCATATTTTTCATAGTTCCACACAACTTCTTCCTATTTTCTCGATTGATCTGTGTTCAGTTTTCAAGACCTATCCACTGTGCGAACTTATAATTAAATCTGAGGGGGGTGCGATGGGAAGGTTCCCTTGTCAGAAACAGGCGAGTTAGGGCGAGCCACTCCGAAAGACCGCGCCTACTCGTCATCCCCGATTTCGTCCAAATTAATGCAAGGCTTGCCCAGAAATGTAAGTGAAGGAAGTGGGAGTTCCAGACGACCGAGCGCTTAGAAAAGAAAGTTGGCGAGGTGATGGTGGAACTCGAGAACTGATGGTTCCGTACAAACTGAACTGTGTATACAGTCTCGAGACAAACTGTCAAGAAATTTTAACCCTGGATAGCTGATGCCAGTAGGAACAAAAATTACCAATGTTGTGTAGGTCGACAACGCACAATTTTTAAACTACGGCAACTAGATGCTCCAACTGGCCGCGGGATTGCCCTGTTTCCGGTGCATGGGGGCGTAATTAAAATGCAATAATTTTAATAGCTGTGTGTCCGGTTGCGAAGTCTCGTAACCGGTTGGCCCTGAATAGTATTAGTACTCAATCTGACTGCATAAAATAACAATAAAGAATGACAAGAAATGTCCGTTAACACAATTGATTAATTAAGTCCCCTGCAACTATAAAAGCTAAGAAACAACAAAGCACAAGTGTACCTGTTCTGTGTGTTGTAGTATGATTCAACGTACATGTATCTGGCACGGTTCTTCCTCAATACGACAAGATATTTTAAACACCATTTACAATGAACTAATTGAAAAACCAGAAATACTATAATTGCACATAGAAACCAGAATTACAAGTCTAATACGTGAAAACGAGCCAGATGCTTTGTTGACTGATCCTGTGACCAAGAGGCATTGTCATTTAAGAAATGTGAAATAATAATTTTTTTTACCTCAATATATATTGACAAAAAATACACTGTGATCATTGCAACATCTTCCATCTATACATTACACAAACCGAACAGCATCTACTCTCTCGCCCAACAGAACAACAACTGCACTCGACATCCTCTGAACTAGTACTGCCCTCGACATCCTCTCAACAAGTACTGCTCTCGACATCCTCTCAACAGGAAGTGCTCTCAACATCCTCTCAACAACTACTGCGCCAATGGAGGCTCAAATGGTTGAAATGGCTCTGAGCACTATGGGACTCAACATCTTAGGTCATAAGTCCCCTAGAACTTAGAACGACTTAAACCTAACTAACCTAAGGACATCACACACACCCATGCCCGAGGCAGGTTTCGAACCTGCGACCGTAGCAGTCCCGCGGTTCCGGACTGCAGCGCCAGAACCGCACGGCCACCGCGGCCGGCCCAGTGGAGGCGGCGGAATAATAATCTTAGGCGCAATCTCTCGCGCTGTGACACAGAGTAGCCACCTTTCACCGGATGCTCTGGACTACGCAAGACGGCGAATGCTTTGCCTGCCGGAGATCGCGTTGTATCCAAGGCGGTCCGCACGCTCGGTGGTAGCGCACCAACCTTCCATTCTGGCCGAGCGGAACTAGCCGAGCGGTCTTGGGCGCTGCAGTCATGGACTGTGCGGCTGGTCCCGGCGGAGGTTCGAGTCCTCCCTCGAGCATGTGTGAGTGTGTGTGTGTGTGTGTGTGTGTGTGTGTGTGTGTGTGTGTGTGTGTGTTTGTCCTTAGGATAATTTAGGTTAAGTAGTGTGTAAGCTTAGGGCCTGATGACCTTGGCAGTTAAGTCCCATAAGATTTCACACATGGCCTTCCATTCTGGGAGCCTGGGGGCGAATCAGCCGGGGTCCCGACACATCCATTGTAGTTTCATGATAAGACATACCGGGAACAAACGCGTCAACAGCTGTTACTTCGCGTACAGAAAATCTTTTACAAATTGTGTCGGCCCTAAAAAGGGCCTTTTTTGTAACTAGGACATTGTTTACTTGAAGCAGGTGTTCGAACTGACGACCGTCTGTAGCGACACATGCTTGGTAACGTCGAACGGTATTTTGCCGAACTCTTTCAAAGATTCCTGTCATTGCTCTGATGTGATTGGCGGCATGTTGGATGCGGTCCATTAATCCCTCTTCGCTTCTAGGTGGTTCGCGTCTGGGTGAGTGAACTAGAACCTTGAAAAATCCCCACAGGAAAATGTCCGGTGGCGTGAGGTCTGGTGATCGCGGGGGCAATATCCTGCGAGCACCTCTGCCGTCGAAGAGTTCATTTAAATATCCGCACACAGCACGACTGTTATGTACGGGTGCTTCATCATGCTGCAACCACATGCTAGCCGTTTGCCCACGGGAACATCTTCCAGCCGGCCGGGTATAGTTTCTCGCAAACAGTGAAGGACATTTGCCCCAGTAAGTAGAGGAGGTAGACGGACCGGCCCAATCAGATGGTCGCCCACAGTGCCTGCCCAAATGTTGAGCGAAAATCGTTCCCGTTCCCACGTACGTCACGTGGGATTTTCCCCTTGCCCAGTAATGAACGTTTCGAGTGTTGTAAAGGCCATTCCTATGGAAGGTGCGCTCATCGGTAAACAACACAATGGCGGGGAAGTCGGGATCTCGTGCAACACGTTGCAGAAACCACCGGTAAAATCCTAGCCTGTGTTCATAGGCCACCACAGGATTTAGGTCGTGGACAGGGTAGAAACTAAATGGGTACTGGCTGTCATCCCTCAAAACTTCTCAGACTAACCCATGAGTGACCCCCATGTCGTGCCCAGCCGCTCGAGTACTTGTCATAGGTGCTTCCTCGAAGCGCTCGAGAACAGTCTCTTCATATGCAGCATCCCGTAGTGTTCGAGGTCTTCCAGCGTCACCATGATACCCCTCTAATGAACCTGTTTCGCCAAGTCGCCGCTGAATTGCTGTAAACGTTTGCAGGTGTGGGTGGCGTCTTGCTGGTACCGTTCCTCATACATCCGTCGAGCTTCATGCGTATTACCGTCGGCTAGTCCATACATAAAAACCATATCTCGTTGTTCTTCAAACGAATACTGTGCCGCCATGCTTACTGAATGAATAAATCGCAGGTGACGTGTGAATGCTCCGAAGCGAAGCTTACGTGTGAATGCCTCTGGCGTGAGGTTGAGACAAACAACAAGACCTATTCGACACGTAAGCGTATCACGTTGGGGCAATGACGGGCGAAGAACGTTTATATGTGTGAACCGACAACCACAGCGCTGCCCGTCAACCAACGAACGGCAACAGGGCAATCCTACGGCCAATCGCAGCGCGTGGCGCCAAGTTTCCATAGTTTAAAAATGTTGCGTTGCCGACCTACACAACATTAGTAATTTTGGTTCCTACTGGCATCAGCTATCCAGTGTTAAAATTTCGTGCCACAACTTTCCTCCTACCTATATGGATAGTTAAACCATTCTCGGAAACGAGGATCTCGGCGATTTTTCGCTGCTATCGACACTGCATTCCGCCAACGAACCATAGACTTTAGCTTGTAACATAAATTTCGGCTTGACTGTCTACCCATTTGTGAGCAAAAGAGGTCTTAAAAGATGGATGGACAAACAGACTGTGTAATAACGAGTGCCGATTTTTTCCTTCGTGTCATATAACTACAAATTAGCAGTTTTCGAATTTCTTCCTGTAGTTGCAGCGTTAAACCTTGATTATCAGCAAATTTTATGAATAGAGATAAACGGAAGTAAGCTGTAGGTCCTGGCGAGTGAGCTGGCGAGTATCAAAGTACGTAACATAAATGGCCATATCTTTTGACTGCATTGGCTTAGAACCTTCCCTTTTTTACACCTCTTGGGGACCCTAGACAGTAATATGTCCATAAGTTTAAACTTGATACGCCTAACCGTTCCCGAGAAAGAGGATTCTGAACTGTCGGACAGACAGACTGACAGACAGCAAAGTGATTTTGCAATGGTTCCGTTTTTTACCAACTGGGATAGAGAACCCTAAAAATATCATTTCTGGCAGGTGACGAGCGAGGCATGAGCCATTTACATTAACGTGGTTTCCAGGCAGCAATTGGTACAGCGGCGAGAATACAGAACAGTAATCAGAGAATAGTAGGGTCGAGTCTCTAGGCGGAAACTTTTTCATTTTTAATCTTTGCGTTACTTAGACTACAAATAAACGAAAATTATGTTCATTATATTATGTGGACACAGTCAAATGAAAACCGGACACCCGCCACAGCGGGACCATGGAATGATTCTGTTAAAAAGTGATCACCACACGCGTTAAGACGTTTATTCCACTCGGAGATGAGACGATAAGTTCCTGTTTCGTACTGTAGAGCGTGGTCGGCCGTTGACGACCCCATAACCACATCCATTCTATACTTCCTCGTCCAACTCAAACTGATGTCCACGCATGTCTTTCTTCAAGTCGCCAAAGATGTTAAAAACACACGGCGAAAGATCCTCGCTGGAGGGAGGATGTTGTAGTGTTTCCTAACCATGTCGCTGAAGCTCAGCCTTCATCTGATTGGCAGTGGTGGAAGGGGGGGGGAGGGAGGCGGGTGCGTTCTGGTACAATAGGATGATTCTGTCCAACAGCATTCCAACAATTCCAACAGGCCAAGGGCAAAGGGGAACATCCCATAACTCCCACACCAAAGACATCAAAAACTTCACGCAGGTTCCGTTAACGTCATGATGAACTCGTCGATTGCAGGGGCCCTCCGCCCATCGAGTTCCTCGAGCATGGAACCACAACTAGTAGTGCGCAACGCTATGAAGGCACTTTGCAGAAGCCCCGTCGTGCCATAAAGTCAAAACATCCAGGGATGCTGTCGGATGGAATCATCCTGTGGCACGACAACGCCCGCCCCCACACTGCCAATCGGGCGAAGGATACACTTCAGCGAGTTGATTGGTAAAAACTGTAACATTCTCCGTATAGCCTGCATCTTTCACTGCGTGATTTTCAGATCTTTGGCAACGTAAAAAAAAGCGCGGACGTCGGTTCGAGTCGGAAAAGGAACAGAAAGAATGAGTGCGATTGTGGATACTTCAGTGGCCGACTGCGTTCTACGAAACAGGAACTCATCATCTCGTCTCCCAATGGGCTTACTTTTGAATGGCCGGCCGCGGTGGTCTAGCGGTTCTCGGCGCGCAGTCCGGAACCGCGCGACTGCTACGGTCGCAGGTTCGAATCCTGCCTCGGGCATGGATGTGTGTGATGTCCTTAGGTTAGTTAGGTTTAAGTAGTTCTAAGTTCTAGGGGACTGATGACCACAGATGTTAAGTCCCATAGTGCTCAGAGCCATTTGAACCATTTTTTTACTTTTGAATGGAATCATTCCCTGGTCTTTGTGGCGGATTTCGGTTATTATTTGACCAACTCTTATATTTATTAATATTCTAATAAAAATGTAGAAAAGGAAAGGCAAAGAATGTCGCCGGCCGAAGTGGCCGTGCGGTTAAAGGCGCTGCAGTCTGGAACCGCAAGACCGCTACGGTCGCAGGTTCGAATCCTGCCTCGGGCATGGATGTTTGTGATGTCCTTAGGTTAGTTAGGTTTAACTAGTTCTAAGTTCTAGGGGACTAATGACCTCAGCAGTTGAGTCCCATAGTGCTCAGAGCCATTTGAACCATTTTTTTTTTGCAAAGAATGTCGTCATTACTTCACCAAAATCTGGTAAAAACTTACAACCACCTCATACAATTATCTTTTAGCTTATGTGATGAAGTCCTACGTGCAAGAAAACAATTGCGTTTTCTCTTAATTATTCAAAGAGATTTTTCAGGATGAAGAAGAGGCATCATTGTGCAATACTAAAAAGTTTCAACCCAGATATACTCCGCTAATGCAACCCTGCATTGTCGGTTTTTTATAGACACATCAAAAAAAGTTTTGCATAACCCCAATTCCCAGTACTCCTGAAGATAGACGTTGACTGTGGATATTGTATCACAGTCATAGTCCCTTTGATTGTTCAGAGATGTCACTAAACTCGCCCAAAGATGTAAACAACCATGCATGAGCAGTGCCTATTAGACGGAGGGGGTCCGACAGCCGATCACTTCCAGTCATTCCACCAGGAAGTAGGTACACGGCTCGTGTTCTCTGTAGTTCAACCATGCCTAGACGGTCAATACCGCGGTTTGATCGCGTCCGCGTTGTTACTTTGTGCCAGTAAGGGCTCTCAACAAGGGAAGTTTCCAGACGTCTCGGAGTGAACCGAAGCGATGTTGTTCGGACATGGAGGAGATACAGGGAGACAGGAACTGTCGATGACACGCCTCGTTCACGCCGCGCAAAGGCTACTACTGCAATTGATGACCGCTACCTATGGATTATGGCTCAGAAGAACCATTGCAGTAACGCCACCATGTTGAATAATGCTTTTCGTGCAGCCACAGGACGTCGTGTTACGACTCAAACTGTGCGCTATAGGCTGCATGAACGCAACTTCACTCCCGACGTCCATGGCGAGGTCCACCTTTGCTGCCACGACACCATGCAGCGCGGTACAGATGTGCCCAACAACATGCCGAATGGACCGCTCAGGATTGGTATCACGTTCTCTTCTCTGATGAGTGCCGCATACGCCTTCAACCAGACAATGTCGGAGACGTGTTTGGAGGCAACCCTGTCAGGCTGAATGTCTAAGACACACCGTCCAGCGAGTGCAGCAAGGTGGAGGTTCCCTGCTGTTTTGGGGTGGCATTATGTGGGGCCGACGTACGCCGCTGGTAGGCATGGATGGCTTGGTAACGGCTGTACGATACGTGAATGCCATCCTCCGACCGACAGTGCAACCATATCGGCATCATATTGGCGAGGCATTCGTCGTCATGGACGACAATTCGCGCCCCCACAGTGCATATCTTGAGAATGACTTCCTCCAGGTTAACAACATCGATCGACTAGGATGGCCAGTATGTTCTCCAGACATGAACCCTATCGAACATGCCTGAAGTAGATTGAAAAGGGCTGTGTATGGGCGACGTGACCCACCATTAACTCTGAGGGATCTACGCCGAATCGCCGTTGAGGAGTGGTACAATCTGGACTAACAGTGCCTTAATGAACTTGTGGATAGTATGCCAGGACAAATACAGGCATGCATCAATGCAAGAGGACGTTCTATAGGGTATTAGAGGTACCGGTGTGTACAGCAATCTGGACCACCACCTCTGAAGGTCTCACTTTATGGTGGTACAACATGCAGTGTGTGGTTTTCATGAGCAATGAAAAGGACGGAAATGATGTTTATGTGGATCTCTATTGTAATTTTCTGTACAGGTTCCGTAACTCTCGAAACAGAGGTGATGCTGAACTTTTTTTATGTGTGTATTTAGGTAAAGAATTTGACTGAAAAGCTTCAAAACCGCTCTTATCTCATCGAGAATGAACAAGAAATCACATTCCAAAAAGACTGTATCAAAGTACATTCGACTGTTCATCACCACCTATCCTCGCTAATATTAATTGAAAAGATGCATTATGTATGGTTTGATGGCAAACTGTGTGGTGAGAGAGAACCTTTTATGAATATAAATCAAGTTTGTTTTTCTATGCAGTTTTAAAACAACCATGTACTCGCGAAAATGGGGCTCTTTTAACGTGTGCTAGATGCCGAGAAAATTACTGCTTCCCTGTTTTAGTAAAAGTATATAATTTTATATACGAATTTCTCTTGTTCGCCTTACAGTTCCCTCCTGAAAATTTATAAGCAGTTCCAAATTTCCCTTTGCCTTTCGATAGAAGCCTTCTATCAAAATAGTAATAAGTACATTAGGAAATGAGACACTTAAAGTAGTAAAGGAGTTTTGCTATTTGGGGAGCTTCCCACTCCCGGGTTCCCGGGTTCGATTCCCGGCGGGGTCAGGGATTTTCTCTGCCTCGTGATGGCTGGGTGTTGTGTGCTGTCCTTAGGTTAGTTAGGTTTAAGTAGTTCTAAGTTCTAGGGGACTGATGACCGTAGCAGTTAAGTCCCATAGTGCTCAGAGCCATTTGAACCATTTATTCGGGGAGCAAAATAACTGATGCTGGTCGAAGTAGAGAGGATATAAAATGCAGACTGGCAATGGCAAGGAAAGCGTTTCTGAAGAAGAGAAATTTGTTAACATCGAGTATAGATTTAAGTGTCAGGAAGTCGTTTCTGAAAGTATTTGTATGGAGCGTAGCCATGTATGGAAGTGAAACATGGACAATAAATAGTTTGGACAAGAAGAGAATAGAAGCTTTCGAAATGTGGTGCTACAGAAGAATGTTGAAGATTAGGTGGGTAGATCATGTAACTAATGAGGAGGTATTGAATAGGATTGGGGAGAAGATAAGTTTGTGGCACAACTTGACTAGAAGAAGGGATCGGTTGGTAGGACACGTCCTGAGGCATCAAGGGGTCACACATTTAGCATTGGAGGGCAGCGTGGAGGGTAAAAATCGTAGAGGGAGACCAAGAGATGAATACACTAAGCAGATTCAGAAGGATGTAGGTTGCAGTAGGTACTGGGAGATGAAGGAGCTTGCACAGGATAGAGTAGCATGGAGAGCTGCATCAAACCAGTCTCAGGACTGAAGACCACAACAACAACAACAACATTACACGTTATTTCGGTTTATTTGCAGTGTAAGTGAAGTAAAAATTGAAAATAAAAAAGTTATCAGCGGGTGGGATTTGATCCCATCATCCTGGGATTATCGTTCTGTATTCCTTCCGTTGCGCCATCCGCCACTTGGTGACAGAGAATGGGTGATGCCTCGCCGGACCCGCGTCAAAAATGCTGTTTATTTATTAAACGCATGGCCATCTGGAGCCCCCAACTCTGTCACCCTCATTTCTAGCCATGCCCTGCGTATGTCACAAATTTGGACGAAATCGATAACGAAGAGTACGCGCGGTCCCCTTGTCATTTTCGCATGCAAGTTTCATATTGCACGCAGGTGTGCAGTTAAGCCATCTGTCGGATGGCCAGGGCAGTTAGACGTACAGGAAAGACGTGTCGCGTTCTCGCGCAGGCTTTTGTGTGCTCTGTCGCAGGTTCTTCTCAGTAAGCTATACGGCGTGATCATTGAGGACTCCCGTTCCTGGACTGATTATTTTGTGATGGAGTTTAAAAACAGGGAAAGATGGGGTAGGGTGGCCAGGGCAGGAAAAGTGGCAATTGGATTTTTTTTTCCCCTGAACAGTACTGCCCTCTGCCGAGAAGTAACCACACTAGTTCTAATATACTCCATCACTGTCGTCAGCGAGTTTGACAGAAAAATCTCTTTCCATTGTTTTTAGTAAAAACTTTCCCGATTTTCAGTCGTTTGATGTATGTCAGTTATTCTTGTTATCTTACTTATACGAGGACTAATAGTTTACAACATCCACCTTTAAGCAATTTATTTTGGTTTACAGATGTAGTTGCTTAGGTTTTCTTTCTGTTTGGCAGTTTTATCTGCGAAACACTTCTACTGAAAAGGTCTGCTGCAGCCACTAGGTATTGTTTCAGATACTGGGACAAAACATGCTTTGAAAATATGTCCAGAATTCAAAGCAACAAACATGGGATCCTGTTGCGTCAGAAAATGCAGTTTAGATCGAAAAGAATGATAAAATGCCCTTTTTTACAGCAGGAAAAAGATAGCACACTGAAATGAAACGTTATAGGAAAAATTAAAGCTGCAGTAGTTGAAAAAAATATTACGGGAAGCGTAAGGAGTATGTTCAATAAAGAACAAGAAATTATAGATTATATTTGTGATATGAAAAAGCTATTTCTTTGCAGTGAAGGACCTGTAGACATTAGCGTTTCAATTGGCATTTTATACTAATGACCTATACGGAAAAGTGGCCAGCACTAATCACTTTAAACCCACAGGAAAGCAAAAGTCAATGGACTGTAAGTCTTCAGACAAACAATTATAGTTTTCATTTATTATTTCCTTTTTCAGTTAAAAATATTTAGTGTGATATCTTATAATACGTAGATTCAAAATGTGTAAGCGGCCAGCCTTTGTTAGTAATGATTGGTGAAAATTCAATTTCCCTTAGAGTGGTCGCTATATACAAAGAGCAACAGCTCTTGCGGAAATTGAGATTCAAAAATTATGTAAATAAGGCTTTAAGCACTCAGGCTTGTGGTAAGTTGCTTGCTTTTTGCAAACAATTTTCTCCTGGATCGAACCAATATTTTGCTCAAAAAAAAAAAAAGATCTTCCGGAGCTCACTGACAAAGGAATTAATGAAAGCTTGTGACAGTAAGGCTACTGGCATGTCTCTCGGTAATACTCATGTAGCGACTTCTCGAGCAAACATTTGCTTTTATTTACCGCGCAGCAAGAGCTGCCAAGCGCGAGCTTTTCGAACATGAATGTTTCTGTGGGCATTGACTAAGCTTTCACTGACTGTGAGGATCATCAAACTGGTACTGACAGAAGCGTTCACTGCCCATTCTGAAACGGTTTCCGTAGCCAGCTGGGTAACTGTCTATCAGATCTATGATTGAAGGTCTATGTAATGACCGAATCATGAAAGGAAGACAGAAAAAAGAAAAATCACCCGAGTATGAATATTAGTTGTAGAGGCGCACACTGCGTACGCATTGAGAAACCATTGATTTCACGCGCACCGATTGCGAATTGGAAGTAAAAAGCGACGCAGTCACGAATCATCTACAAGCAAACAGCCTCAAACGCCGTATACACTTGCAAGGTACGGGGGTATAATGTCTATGAAACTTTCAAGAGTTCATTACTGCTATCTGACTTATTGGTTCTGTTTAACGCAGCGAATACAAACCCAGTGTCGTTTGCATCGAATTAATACGATAATTTATTTTATTAATAAAACTCTTATTCTATCAGTAGTTAGCTATCTACGGAAATGATAACGCTTTGATTATGGTCTGTTAATAAATCTTACATTTATTCGTTAAAAACAGGATGAGCAATATTCCTAACCTAAAACATTACAGTCAAATTAATTCCCTAAACTAACTATCCTATCACTGGCACAATGGAGGCTCTATCCCTAATCGTCCCTTTCCTTAACTTACGTAGGTTAATACTGGCCACGCAAGCTGCTTTTGCTGAAGTTCCACCTAGACGGACACAGAATCAGAGAGTTCAAACAAAGAGCTAGCGGAGCGCGTACGCAATTTCAATTACAATGCCCTGCTTTGGCACATGTTTGCTCTAACATCACCATACTTCACCACGTAGATTACGACAGTCGTCCCAGGCACCAGCGTGATCCGCGAGCAGAGCCTCAGCGTCCGCCTCGCAGCACCGCCGACACCAGAGTCCAGATCTCGTTGCCGCCAAACTGTGCCGTTCCTCGTACATGTATCCATACGCGTTTTTTGACCAATCAGGACTCGGAATTTTCGCGCGGTTCTTGTTGCCGCCAAACTTTGCCGTTCCTCTCACACGTATTCCTACGCTTTTCGGCCAATCAGGACTCTAAAATTTCGCGCGGATCTCCCACCTTTCATAGGTCGGTTGTGTCCCGTTAGCCGCAATGGCGGGAAACAGTCTCTCGCTGTCCCGCACGTTCTCTCTCTCTCTCTCTCTCTTCTTGCACCTGTGAGGTCTCCGTCTCCCCCAATACCCCCTGTGGTCACAAGACGACAAAGCAGCCGCCTTGTGAAGCGCCGGCCAGCTGCCGGCCGCCTCCCTTGTTCGACATCACAAACAACTCTTTCCTGTGTCCGTCCAAACCACCTTCCCATTGATAATATGCACGGTTCTAAAACTTACGTACCAGTATTAACCTTGATATGTTGATACTAGTATCGCTCTGTCAAATGGCTCTCTCTATCCGCGTGTTATCTGTCTTCTTCTTCTTCTTCTTCGCGGATGTATCATTAGGACCACGCGTAATCAACATTTGTTGGCCTTCCTTTTCGCCCAGTATTCCTTCATAAACAACGAATGGGCTAGCTTTCGTTGCGTAGACCATGTATGTCGGTTAGTTTTCATCTCTTCTTCCTCTAAACCCCGTGTGTTTGTGATTTTTCTGATTTCATTTCTATCATGTATATTTGGAGACCCTAATTCTCTTAGGTCTTTTTCCGTCTGTTTGTACCAGTTCGGTCTTGTAGTTTTGTTCTTTAAAAATGTATGGATTTTGTGCGTTAACCTGTTTGAGTCCATTCTTTCTAAGTGCCCCATGAATTGGATTCTTCTCATGCGCATTGTGTTTGTTATTTTGGAGATATTTTTATATATTTCTGCATTGGGTTTTGGATAATGTACCCCATCTTTACTTCTTGGTCCTAGGATTTTCCTCATTATCTTACGTTCTTTCACTTCTAATTCCTCTTTTAGTGTTCTGTGTTGAAGGTTTAGTGTCTCAGATGCGTAGAGAGCTTCGGGTCTAATTACTGTTGTGTAGTGTCGTATTTTGCAGTTCCACGAGAGACTCTTTTTGTTGTAAATCTTTTTTGTTAACTGAAACGCCGTCTCCATTTTCTGGACTCTTGATCTGACAGATTTCTTTTCATTACAATTTTCTGCAATCCATTCACCTAAATATTTAAATTCTTTTGCTCGAGAGATGTAGTTATTACCAATTTTGAGATCAGAAGGTGCATCTTTGACGTCAGTCATAAATTTTGTTTTTTCAAATGAATTTTGTAATCCTATTTTAGCTGCCTGTTCTTGTAATAATTCTAGCTGTTTCTGTGCATCGGTAATGGCTTGTGCGATCAGTGCCATGTCATCAGCAAATGCTAAACAGTGTAATTCTATGCCCTTATGTCTTGGTCCCAGTCTGTGTGCTGGTGCACCTGCTTTTTTCCATTCTCTAATAACTTTTTCAAGAGTACAATTGAAGAGCACTGGAGACAGTACATCCCCTTGTCGTACTCCTGTGTCTATTTCAAATTCTGTGCTCAATTCTCCCATAAATTTTTCTTTGGATTTGGTCTCTGTGAGTGTTTCTTTTATGATGTTTGTTGTCTTTTGATCTAGTCCAAATTCTGTCATATATTATTTTCTGAATAAATATCGTGTAAGGTGCTAAAATCTGCCATCTTACACAATGAGGTAACAAAAGTCATTGGAGAGTGATATGCACTTATTCAGATGGCGGTAGTATCGCGTACACAAAAGTGCAGTGTGCTGGCGGAGCAGTCATTTGTACTCAGGTTTCCGAAGTGATTATGGTCGCCCAACGGGGATTAGCGGAATGGTAATTGGAGCTAGACGCATAGGCCATTCCATTTTGGAAATCGTTAAGAAATTCATTATTTCGAGATGCATAGTATCAACAGTGCGCCGAGAATACCAAGTTTAGGCATTACCTTTCACCGTGGATAATAATGGTGTGGACTGTGTTTACATGGAATTAACTGCGTCGTCTGGTCCAAGTGAAACGAACATTGACTGGAAATGGCTATGTTCGTCTTCTTGGAAACTATTTGCTACTATTTATGGACTTAATGTTCGCAAAAAAGATGGAATTTTTATGGATCCCAATGCAGCATATCACTGGGACAATTCGAGTGAATGATTTGTCCACCTACCGAACATTTATGGGACATAATCGATGTGGTATCGATAGCTACGATGCCACAACGTAGGTGCGCTCTGCTAGGTTGGCACTACGACAGACACCGACGACAGCGCACTCTAGCCGCAGCGGGAGAGCTCTACGAGCTCCGCTCCAGATTCTGCCCATCTCATCTAAGAGCAGACGGCCTGGAAACATCGCTTCAACCTCAGGTTGCTATTGAGACTATGTTCTACTTACGACGGGTCTAAGGCTTTGCACCTCATGGAAAAGTTATGTATTCAGTTAATACTGTCATATAGTAAAACCATTTCTAAGAGCAGTACCGAGAGATTTTCAGCTTTTCCTGCTTCTAATCACTTCCTACATTCGGCCTACCCTTCATTTTACAGGAGCAGACCCGCGTGCCGCCTTCCAGGCGGGATACAAAAGCCGAGACGTCAGTTCGTGCACAAAATCCTGCACCGACAACACTTTCGCAGTTACGGACGTCTATAGAGAGAGCATGGCTCAATATTTCTGTAGAGAATTTTCGACGTCTTTTCTAGTCCATGGCACGAGCCGCTGCACTACGCCGGGCAAAACGAGGTCCAACACGATATTATGGGGTATCGCATTACTTTTGTCACCTCAGCGTATACATGCCTTCAAACGCCGCAGCAAGGAAGAGGTCGCGAATTCCAGCGAGAGACTGTGGCCTCGGACGGACGAGCCAACAGCAGATGCTATGTAAAGGGATAAGTTAGACTTAAGTAACTTGGTTCACTAAGGAGGACTTGCAAAGCTTCCCTGTCCGTGGCTCTGGGCTAGGGTTGTTGGTTTTCATCGCACGTTTACCTACAGTTAGCTGTGTGTGAGCTACCTTCTGAAGAGTACTTGAACCTAAAGCGTTCGCTTACAACAATGCAATCTGGTACCTGCGCCGTTCCTAGTCTTTAGCACCATTCTTTGCTGTGTGTTCCCGACTCTTAACTACTGTCCATGTCTACCTCGTTCGCCTAAAGTCCGAGTCAAAAATGGTTCAAATGGCTCTGAGCACTATGGGACTTAACATCTGAGGTCATCAGTCCCTTAGAACTTCTTCAACCTAACTAACCTAAGGACATCACTCACGTCCATGCCCGAAGCAGGATTCGAACCTGCGACCGTAGTGGTCGCGCGGTTCCAGACTGAAGCGTCTAGAACCGCTCGGCCACATCGGCCGGCCCTCCGAGTCATTCCTTAATGTCTCCCACCACACAGACCTGAAACATTTCCGCTTGAGCCCGTCGCTGTTTCACTCCTCTAAGCAGCCGCTTGTGTACCACGAAACGGATGAGCAAAGATCCTGCTTCACCTCTGATCTGAGAGTGTTATTGGGAAGTAATTATGTACGACCGACGTCGGGTTACTACTATTAGTGTGACAGGGAACCCTCAAAGTGAGGTTATAAGATACCATTCTTGACACAGAAAATACAAATATAACAACAGAACTTAAAAATTACCAACTGTAAAATTTATTAATAGTAAAAAAACTTCGTTCTTGACAAAGTTTGTAGCATTAACTGGTGAGAAGTGGAACATTAGGGAAACCGCCTTCAGTCTCTCCACTTTATAAATGTGTTCGCCGTGTGTTGCATGTCTACAAAAAATGTAATTAAGTTAGTGTGACCTAAACCGTTCCTACCAGAATGGAAAATCGTTAAGTTCCGGTATTTATAGAAGCTTCTAAGTTATCACGGTTAGAAAGTATGTAGATTAAGGCCAAATAAAGGAGAGAAAAAGAAATTACTTCTTACATCATACAGATGAAAGAGTGTGGGAAGCAGTTTCCTGATGTCCGCTAATATAATTTTTTTTATATTCTAAGACCTATATTCCAAGACGTGAGTGCCATAATCTACGCCATTACATATCTTGAGGCGCGATACGACATGTTTAAGAACCTCCAAGCAGTCGCTGGTCTCCTCCATGACCAGACGTAAGCACAATAGAGATTCTGTAGCTAGTTTGGGACAACAGAGCTGAGTCCTTTGTAGCTTCTCATGAAACTAAAAGCTCCACTGCATGATGCGAGGTACAAAATGCGGCATGCAATAATGCACGTACTGCATCCATTCATATTACGCGATGTGAAAGATCCAACACCTTTTTCTCGTTTAGCCTATGTGTCCCATTGTATGATTACAATGACCATAATGGTGACACCAGCGTGGTATATTGCAAGGTTCTTCTCAAGGGCAAAAAAGGCTTCTGGTATCTGGAGCGGAAACTCGTTTCCATAACCTCTCCCATACTCTGTCGAATATAGTGGTTTCCACTGGGTGTTGCTGAGTCACTGGTTGGTTGGTTGCAGCGGCAGCGACCGCCCTTGGGTGGTAGGCACGCTGGTTCCACTGCTGGAGAACGGACCACAGCGCTATCGCATCTGCCTTCATGAGCGAGACTTCCAGCTGGGCACCGTCATTGTCCAGAATATCTCCACCTCCATGGACCGCAGTCGGCACACCATCGTCGTCCTCTCGAAGAGCTTCCTGTCCAGCCGGGTAAGTTCCCAGCAGCCTCAGTCCCTTAAACAGCGCAACTTCTGCACAAAAGTGCTAGAGGCGTCCGCACGTAAGGCCCTTCTCCCACGGGATTTGGTCGAAGAATGGCTTCAAATGGCTCTGAGCATTATGGGACTTAACTTCTGAGGTTATCAGTCCCCTAGAACTTAGAACTGCTTAAATCTAACTAACCTAAGGACATGACACATATCCATGCCCGAGGCAGGATTCGAACCTGCGACCGTAGCGGTCGAGCGGTTCCAGACTGTAGCGCCTAGAACCGCTCAGCCACCCCGGCCGGCTTGGTCGAAGAAGTGACCGACTTTTGTGACATCACAGCGTCGGATTCCTCGTTGCAAAGCGTGAAAGGCACAATCAGGCACGCCAGATTTTTGCTTCGTGGAGAGAAATGTGGGCAGTGAGATATAAGATCACTTTTTTCATGCAAGTATACTTCGGAGATGTCACACTGGTATATTCTTTTGCAGATGAAGCCCGCATTTCATGGGGATTATACTACACCTTACTTGGTATGAATATATGCTACTTCAAAGCACCGACACGCTGAGGATCTCGAAAATAAGTCACCATTGGTGCGGTTGTTTTAATAAAATGACGGGAAACGACATACTGGTGGTGAAAGGGTATTCGTATTTGGTTCTTTTCGTACTCTAATTAGCAAGCTATGAAAATTTGCCGTTTCATAACAATGGCATCGAATATTTATCAAAAATGCGTCGCATTTCTTAAATACGTTATAATTAAATACAAGTTAATGAGGTATCAGCGGTAAACGCATTCAGGAAATCGTAATAGCAAAGACAGAGTGAAAAAAATTCTCAACAGCAGTGTAATGGATACAAGCGTGGACTTGAATCTGTAAGGTTGCTGGTCCACTTTCAGCATACATTGGGTTTGTGCATAAGTTCGTAGCGTTATTGTTTTGCATGTTGCTATTTGCTGGTAGGTATGAGTTTATTTCTTGATTGTCATTTTTTATTTTTAGTTCACTGGTGCTATTTGAGTTTGCATATTGTCATTTTGTCATTTGGAATTACTCACTGAAGCCGTGAACGCTAGTAAATGGAGTTCCAAGAGGAGAAATCGAAACTTTTCCGACATACCCTTCTGTTTGAGTGCAGTAGAGGGGCGACAGCAGAGGAGGCAGCCAGAAACATTTGTGCCGTGTCCATGGATGACGCAATTGGACAGAGCACGGTAAGAAAACGGTTTTCTCGTTTTAAGGAGGATCGATTTGACATCAGTGACCCTCCACATTCAGGAAGATCTTCGGTGTTTGTCGAAGATCGTTTAAACACATTATTCAACAATGGTTCACGTCAGTATACTTGAGAACTGTCAAATGTGACCAACTGTGACCATTCCATCACCGTGCGACATTTGCATGCAATGGGGAAGGCTAAAAATTTGGTGTATGGGCACCACATGTTCTAGGCCAAAATCACAAAAATCGGCGGGTGGCCATATATGCATCTCTGCCTGCTCGTCATCAACTGACTCGTGAACAACACCATCCATTCCTATCATGCATCGTTACTGCTGACGAGAAATTGTGTCTTTACGTTGACTTCAGGACAATAAAGGGATGATGGATCCCGGGCAAAGCAGCAACTCCCCGTACAACGACAACCGCGCATCCACAAAAGATGATGTCGTGCACCTGGTGAAACAGCGACGGTGTGGTGTACTACGAATTACTTCCCTGAGATGTAACTATCACAGCTAACGTTTATTGTGAGCAACTGAGACGTCTTGCAGACGCAGTCCAAGAACAACGACCAGGAATACTGCTTGCAGTAGTGCTACTCCATGATTACGCCTGTCTGCATTCTGCTAGATTGGCAAAAACCACTATACAGGAATTGGATTGGGAAGTCATTCCACACCCACCTGGTTCACCTGCTCTTGCGCCCTCAAATTTTCATCTTTTCCGACTTCTGTGGGGTAAACACAGGGCGAATCACCTACAACTTCCACCACATATAGTGCGGAAATGGAAAGTGCTGTTCATGTGCGGCTTTCACGGAATGGTTTGGTAGTCATGTACTCGTATTGTTAGCCAATCAACAGATTGTAATAACATTTAGAAAGTATATTTTTGTGCAAACATACACTTTTTAAATGGAACAATGCCCATTGAAATTAACAGGCTAAAAGAAGGGTAAATCAGAATGTCAGAGGTATTTCTTGAGGGATTCTAGTGCGAGTCGTTCACGAGATATTGTATTTTGAAAAGTTCCCACACCGAAAGTTGAACAGTACCTGTGGTATAGCAAACACTAAAAAACTACACTAGAGCACACAGCAGTTGTGTGGATTCTGACCAGTAACGAGACAACTGACCATCATAGGTTGTGCCCAAAATGATCACCGGCAGCGGCAACGCACGCTTCCAGTCTGGTATACCAAGTCTATCGGTATGAAATGAGAGTTAAGATCAAATGTGTCGATAGGGAACATTTGTTGTGAACGAGACTTAATTTTTGTTTGGTTGGTTGGTATGACATCTGTCAAAGATATTTAGTATACATCAAGTCATGGAACAAACAACATCATATGTTTTCATCGTGTTAACAATGTCGAATTTTGTACCAGAAAGTGATGATTTGCGGAAAACATTAATTTTTTATTTTAATTTGAAAAAAAGTGCTGCAGAGTCGCATCGAATGCTTGTCGAGGCATATGGTGATCATGCTCTGTCATAAGCAACATGCAAAAGATGGTTTCAACGGTTCAGAAATAATGATTTTGATGTAAGAAATGAAGAACGTGGAAGACCACCAAAAAAGTTCGAAGACGCCGAATTGCAAGCAATATTGGATGAAGATGATACTTTGAGTCATAAGCAAATGGCAGCAATGCTAAATGTTGCACAACAAACAATTTCTGACCGCTCGAAAGCTATGGGAAAGATCCAAAAGTGTGGAAAACGGGTGCCACATGAATTGAATGAAAGACAGATGGAAAACCGGAAAACCATTTGTGTAATTTTGCTTCAAAGACATGAAAGAAAATCAATTTTGCATCGAACTGTTACTGGCGATGAAAAATGGATTTATTTTAAGAATCCTAAACGGGAAAAATCATGGGTCAATCCGGGACAACCATCAACATCGACTGCAAAACCAGATCGATTCGGCCAGAAGACAATGCTCTGTGTTTGGTGGGATCAGAAAGGTGTGGTATATCATGAGCTTCTAAAACCCGGTGAAATTGTGAATACTAATCGCTACAGACAACAAATGATCAATTTGAACTATGCATTGATCAAAAAAAGACCAGAATGGGCCAGAAGACATGGCAAAGTAATTTTTTAACAGGACAATGCACCTGCACACAAAGCAAAACTGATTCAGGATACAATCAAAACACTTGGCTGGGAGCTGCTACCCCACCCGCCGTATTCACCAGACTTGGCCCCTTCCGACTACCATTTGTTTTCATCAATGGGACACGCATTGGCTGAGGAACACTTCGATGCCTTCGAAGAAGTTGAAAACTGGGTGTCTGATTGGTTTGCTTCAAAAGACGAACATTTCTATTATTGGCGTGGTGTCCACAAATTGCCAGAAAGGTGGTCAAAATGTATAGAAAGCAATGGTCAGTACTTTGAATAAAATGTTTTTACTTTTTAATTCAAAATTAGTGTTTCATTTTCACAAAAAAACACTCATTTCATACCGGTACTCCTGGTAGAACGACTGCTATACACGTGCTAGCATTTCAGCAGAGATGTGAGAGTAGGCTGCAGTAATACGTCGTTGCATATCATTGGGTATGGTTGGCACGTCCATTTAGACAGCGTCTTCCAGTTTTCCCCACTGGAAAAAGTCAACAGGTGTCAAATCACGGAAACGGCCCTGCCAAGGTAGAGGTCCTCTGCGTCCAGTTCGCGATTTGGAAACAGTTCGTGAAGACATGTTGTAGTATTTCGTGCAGTATGTGCTCCACAGCCATCATGTTGGAACCATAGGTTGCTCCTAGTCTGCAGAGGAACGTCTTCTAGCATCCGTGGAAAAAGGCTGCGATACTTGTGCTCCTTCAGTGTTCCATCTATGAAAACGGCCCTGTGAGCTGATGGTTCACTACCCCACATCACACGTTTATACTCCATTGACGCTCACATTCCATCTGACGCAGCCGACGGGGTTTGTTAACAGACCAATAGTGCACGTTTCGGCAGTTCAATTGGCCATGATTGGTAAATGTAGCTTTATCACTAAACAAGATACAGGATATATCTGTAGCATCCTGTCTTAATGCCTATGTACAGACGCAGCTCTTGACGGAGAGAGATTTGATGGGAATGGAACCTATGTCGATAGACGATGCATAGGACACTTGCCTGACGCATGCCACTTCCTTGTGCAATTGTACAGAAGCAAACGTGCGGATCAACTGCACCAACAGCAAGAACATTTTCTCCCCTCTTCTGTCGTCACCTGTTTCCTTCTGTTACGTTGTCTAAGTGTTACACAACAACTTTCAGGTAGTTGGCGAGATGGTTGACGTCTATTGGGATATCTTGCCGCGCACATCAGTAGCACTTTCCGCTTCTGCAACGTATGTGGTGCAAATTTTAGGTGATTCACCCTCTGTTACTGATAACTACTGTGTTCATTAAACTAATAGAAAAACGCTACAAATTTATGCGCCAACCTAATATTTTATCATTCACCATCGTTTCTAAAATATTCTGAAACTTCCTTTTTAATTTAATGTATAAACATACTATGTTCTGTGTAAATTCATGTCCGCAGCTCGTGGTCGTGCGGTAGCATTCTCGGATCCCACGTCCGGGTTCCCGGGTTCGATTCCCGGCGGGGTCAGGGATTTTCTCTGCCTCGTGATGACTGGGTGTTGTGTGATGTCCTTAGGTTAGTTAGGTTTAAGTAGTTCTAAGTTATAGGGGACTGATGACCATAGATGTTAAGTCCCATAGTGCTCAGAGCCATTTGAACCATTTTTGTAAATTCATCTTTTCCCCATGGCTACACCTGCATATGCATTCGACACATGTATTGAACACCCTTCATCCTATCCCTCTCTGTGTCCACCTCTTCCTCCCTCTGTCTCTCGACCTCATCTTCCCACCTCTGGCTATCTCCTCCTCCCCCACTGTCTGTTTTTCTCTTCCTCTTCCTTTCCCTCTCCCCATCCATTTCCTCCTCCCTCTCGCTCTTTCCATACCGTTCTCTATCCATGTCACCCTGTCTGTAGCCATGCTCATAGGCATGTGTTGTCCCTGCAATACAGTTCAGTGAAGCAGGGCATTACTACTCCCATAACACAATCGTCATACAGGGTACGTTACATATCAGGGGCTTGAAACTCATTTACTTGGCCCTGCCATACAGGCCACCACAGAAAGCAGTTCGATGAAGTATGCCAATACAACTCCAACACAACACACCTGACATGCACAGCAGCCTACATGTCGAGGCCCAGAAAACCGTTTCGATTTGCCAAGCCAGTATTATTCTGACATAACAAACCTGTCATGTAGGTTGGCGTACATACCAGGGGCTGGAAAAAAGCGCCCCTATTCTGCACCTACTGGAGCTAGGAGATTATAAACCCCACAGTGCTGATAATTGTGAGACCTGATATTAATGTGCCGAATTTGGTGGAAATTAATGCAGGGGTTTGCGAGGAGATCCTGGGTACACTCACATACACTCTGCTTTATACATATTATGGGTAAGAGCACTCTCAGTTCAGGAGTGAATTCGTTCAATTTAGTGAACATGCCAGGGAACATGGGCAATGAACTGCAAGACTGATGTCACTGTTTGATCTCTTGCAATTTGGTACAGCGTATACTACAGACACAACGACATAGCTCAGAATCTGCATTTTAGTAGACGCAATGGAAAAGGAACGGTGGCTGTATAATGTTAAAAGTAACAAATATCACAATACAATGCCATGCGGAGGTCTTATCCTGTATTTTCTAGTAGAAAAATGTGTTCGCCTGGAATTCATTACTCCACAGGAACGCGAAAGCAAATTTTTAAATATTCGTAAACATTTGTTGGTCAGTCAACCGATGTGTCCACTATATTCCTCGAAGTTTTCTCCACCAATTTCCGACAACCACTAACAGACTCGTGAACAAATTTTTGTTGTTTACACAGCAGATGCACGTTTCTGAGGAAGCAACACTCACGTTGCAAACCGCACTTGGTGTACTTCGCAATGAGGGACGTTGTAAGGAAACGAGGTCGCGGGATTTGCTTGAGGCATGCACAGCCGGCAATGGCGTCAAATTTGCAGGAAAAGTACCTGGCCAACCTGTGGGTAGTGCAATCTACAATCGTTTTTCTCTAAAAAGCCATCGCTGGAGGGGCAGGAACTTTCTCCCGCCTGCTAACCCTCGAGGGGATGGAATTTTTCCAGTGGACAGCATAATCGTGGAGCCAGACTTGCCGTGAGTCCTAAATTTTATTATTTTTTCAACAAAGGGAAGAGGCCAGGCTTCTGGCGGATCTTGACAATCGCCTATTGACTCAATTCGAAATCGAGCAGTTCGGTGTGGACGAGAGCCTGTTAAAATCTTTGGGACGGGACCTCATTCTTGGTTGCGAGTTTGCAGACGATGGATGTTCCTCAGGGGCTGCAGGATATTGGCTGAGTAATATGTTCTATAGAAGTGCAATAGCACACATGAATCAGTAACTTGGCGCACTTATATACTGTAGCTTGCCTATTGATGTTCGTTAACATGTGAATTCTTTATAGAATGTTTTCACCATTACTGATATTTATATGCAGCACTCGCATGTGAGTAAGTGTACTTGTATTACAGTGATCGCAGCAGGAAACTTCCTTTGGCGCTGTACCAAAAATGCATTTTATTCATTGGTAATAAAAATTTTGCTTTGTCTCACAGCACAACCAGCATCACAGCATGTTAGGTGATGTGCAGTTTCACTCTTCGAACTTTGACATGAAGATTAGTCGAACGTTCTTCCGTTATTTTTTTAGGTACCAAGCCTACCGATTATCGTCTTATCCAAAAGTTAACTAGTTTATAACATATTTCAGAAATACCCGTTGACTTGCCACAGGGTGATAATTAATTCGTATTCTGGCAATCTGTAGCGAGGTGTACGAGGGAAATGGAAGGTGCTCAGCCAAGCAGGAGCCGGTACTGAGAAAGAAAATCTTACTGACCCCACGCACGTTCATCAAGTAACTTCACAACACATACTGTTTGAGGACGTCTTCACACAACATAAACGCAAGTCCTGAGTCACTACTTCATTGTCACAGTGAAAGCGAATGAATGCAATCAGTACTGGCTGCCTTAGGATCTTTAACACGAATTCGGGGGAAGATGATTGAGAGACGAAACATAGTTCGTTCCACAGCGGAATGGCGACTTTGCGGCTGCGTAAAAACCGTTATCGTAACGATTATGTACGGCATTATTAACAGAGACTTAGTCATCAAATATCAGTTTTCATAACTTCTTATGCCTCGGTCATAAATGTCGCAGCTCTCGTCGGCACTTCATCTCATCTTGATGTAATTCTGTTAACAATTTTTTTTACTATGCAGCGTATGATCATCCATCTACGAAATTATGTTTAGCACCCACTCCTTGGACAATGATCGTCCTTTACTACGTTTTGGTGGAGACGGGATCTGTGGCTCCCTGACCGACAAGGCCGGTGAACTACTTGACTCGACAACCGTTTCAATATCGCTTTCACTTGTTAAGCACATATCGTGATCATTGTACTCCTCACCTACATTGTCCACAGTCGAGAGTATACACCACAACACATTCCAGTGACTCACCTTGCAGAAACGGTAATGTTGCATCTGTCACTTCTTTCTCACTCTGCGAAATTACTGGGTTCCTTTCTGACGAAATGCCAACTTCGGCAACTGTCGTAGGTATAATGCAATGTTAGCTCTGTTTATCCTTGCCACTGTTCTGATTTGTATCAACACCACTAGCGCTCTAGCACTGTTGTGAGTTACTCGTCGACTAAGATGTTCAACCACGCTCAACAGCCTCATTCTGTGCTCACAACTGGATACCTCCAGTTCCGCCCCCTGTTGACATTAGCAGCCAATATGTGGGGCGTCGAATGCCATGAATGTCATCGGCCTTTAGCGACCTCGCACTTAAGGGGCTCCTTGTCAGACTAACATCTTCAGTTTATTTATTCATTTATTTCTTCGAATGAACTTACGCAAATTGCAATAAGTAAATTAAGAATTGCAGTAGTTATTAAAAATTTAAACTAAAGGAACAGACTTCTAGTTTGTCCACTTTTTAATCACCTCCGCAGGTCACTGTGGGACAGCCAATCCAATGCTTTGGTGATGAGGTCGTTGATGTCTTTTAACGCACTCCTGAAAGATGTATCGGCGCAAACCAGGGCTAGGTGGGCAACTATTTGCTCTTCAGCTCCAAATTCTGAGACTACCATTGAATTAGGCTCGTGTAGTAGACAACGTGGTTTGTACGAATCCTGTAGATGTTGCACCACTGTCTTGTGGGAAGAGAGGATTCTGGTACTTTTACTGTCAAGAGATGGGAATTCGTGACATATTTAACTTGCGAAAATGATGTCCAGTGATCATTCACGTCGAAGTCGTTGAGTTGGTTGGCAACTATTACCTTGAAGACGGTGGGGCAAGAAAAGCGCTCCTAAAGAAGAGAAATGTTTTAACAATGAATACAGATTTAAGTGTTACAAAATCTTTCCTGGACATATTTGTCTGAATCGTGGCCTTGTACGGAATGGATGGGTACTCCCGTAACTAATGAGGAGGTACTGAATAGAACTGGGGAGACAAAAAATTTGTGGCGCAACTTGGCAAAGGGATCGGTTGATAGGACACGTCCTAAGACATCAACGGATCGCCAGTTTACTATTAGAGGGAAGTAAGGAGGGTAAAAATTGTACAGGCAAACCTAGAGATGAATACAGTAAGCAGATTCAGGATGTAGGTTGCAGTAGTTATAGTGAGATGAAGAGACTTGCAAGGATAGAGGAGAGCTGACAGATGCATCAAACCAGTGTTCTTATTGGAGACAGCAACAGCAGTACCCCAAACTTTGTCTTCCTCTAGAGTTTTTGTATTCCACGGCTACCTATAACACCATGGGAGTAATTCCCTAATGTTTTCACATATGCGCAAAATCATATCCCATCGTCTAGTCTGTGTTTTCCTCATATACATTTTCTCAGCGATTTCGCAGAGGATCTGAACATTTATTACCATCCGTGCACTTAATTTTCACCATGCTTCTGTATCGCCACACCTGAGACGCTTCCGTCATCATCTTTTCCGGTTTCCCCACAATCAGTGATTCACTTCCGCACAGTGCTGTGCTTCACATGGACATTCTTACAAAATTTCTTACTGAAATTGAGGTTTCTGTTTAATATTAGTAGACCTCGTTTGATGAAGAATACTGTGCTCGAACGTACTACTCTGATTCTTATATCCTCCTTGCTTCTTCTGTCATAAATTTTTTTGATTTCAAAAAGCCAGAGTTCGTTCACTTCGTCAACTACATAGAACCCAGTTTGATGTTAACATGTCATATCTTGTATTGATTTCGGAATGCCGAAGTTCGTCCACTTTGTCAACTATGTAGATCCCAATTTCGATGTTAACATGTTCACTGATCCCATTTCTGCAGCTCCAGAAAACTACAGTCTTTCCCTGGTTTACTTTAATTCATGTTCTGTGCTTAAGTCAGACTGTACATTCCATATATCTTGGTTTTTTTTTCTTTTCTGCTCTGAACACGTCTGCCCTGTTCTTAAATTTTCATTGTTCCCTCTTGGTTCTTGCGGATATTATACAATGCCCGCGTTTTACTACAGCGTATACCTACTTTTCTTAGAATTCCAGTGATCTTGCACCAGTATACGTTGTGCAACGCTTTTCCAAGGTTGACAGATCCTACGAAACTCTCTTGAATTTCTTAAATCTTACCTCCATTAAGAAGCGCGACGTCAGAATTGCCACTATGCAACTTTAAAGTAATTATACGATCAGTCGTAGAGACAACGGGACGCGGACCGGCAGCCGTGTTATCCTCTACAATATGGCATCAGTTGTATGGGACAACACTCTGCCGGCTATTGTCAGCTTCCAGAACTTGGAACTATTAATTGAATTCTTGTAGCTCATCAGTTACCCTCACCTGATTCCAGTCTTCCCACTCAAAAAAAATCGCTGTCATCACTGCGACTGAACCATCGTCCCCCATATGGTAGGCAAACACCATTCTCCTCTTCTGCATTATTCTTGTCGGCGACTTGGATGCAAGAGCTGTTAAGCTGTTTCAACGACAGTTGTCGAATTTGTCTGTCTTTGTTATCTTGAAGACTGTGTGGATGATATTCCTCTGAAAGTCAGATAGTACATCTACAGTCTCAAAGTCCGCACGCTAATTTGATTAACAATCTGGCAGACACTTCCCCCAATCCTCAGCATCACCACTTAATATTCAAACAACGCGACATACCCCAGATGGTCACCACTAATCTTGTAATCAGACACTAACGGGATCGTTGTCTTCGTTATGAGCATTACCTTGAATTTACCCACATTTGAAGAGAGCCTGCCACTCAGCGTGTATCACGATGCCTCGACTGATTTTATACTCTTACTGAACAGACTAAAGTGATATGTAACGACGTGAGTCACGCGCGTGCCCGCTGTTGCAGTGGTGCCTGTGGGAGATGGACTTGGCGAACCACCGTACGCTGGACCCGTCGCAACGCGAGTTCATCATCCTGCTGGAGCTGGAACCGCTGGAACGTTCGGCGCTGCCGCGGCACCTACGCTTCCTCATGGACACCCGTACGTACCTGGAGTGGCACCAGGCGGGCGACGTCCAGTACGAGGAGCAGGCGTTTCGCAGACTCAAGAGGGCGCTGGGGGCCAGCTGCTTCGCCTGCTCTGACGTCAGCCGCAGCTGACAGCGTCTGTGCCAGGGGTCACCTCACTGCCAGAGCCATCTGGACTGCAGCGGTTGGGGTCACAATCAAACTTGCAGCCAGATCACAGCCGCATCTAGACTGTATTCAGCACCCATGTTAAATACCAAATAATGTTTGCAGTACACCAGTGCCTTTGAACATTCCTATAGCCACTATACCTCCTAAACTAAACCATCACTCAATAAACATGTGCGTTGGGTATCGTCGCACAAGCCATAGAAAAAGGAATTTTGATCTGTCAGGCATGAAACACATCTGTTGTCTTTTTGCAAGGATAACATTCTCCAACAGCGAAGGTACTTTGACACGCAGAGACAGCTGTTCATTTTGTCCAGTTCACTGAATGGCCATAAGAGTTTGCCACCAACGATTTCTGCGTACACATTGATACCAAATGAAACACAATTCCTTGCTTCTGTGTTGGCACCAAGAATTGCACCTGCCCACACATAGCTGCATTGGTGATTTATTATCCCATTATGCGTGAATCCCGCCCCTCACAAAGTGAAACCAATGTGCGAACTGTTCATCTTCAACATTCTTTAAATGGTGAGCGAGTTGTTGGGCTCGGGAAGAGAATAAGATAGTAGCACTGCCTACTGGAAAGGTTTAGAGTGAGGTTATCCCCAAGAGAAAATAAAAGCGCTGAAGCGTGACGGGGTTGTGTGAAATAACATAGTCTCTTACTATAATCATTGTTATTTCTATTATAGTTTTTATAAAATTACTAATCTGTGATGTCTAAATAATCCTTCCCTGTACATAATGCATTGCTTAAAATGTAATTTTCACTTGCCTTCTGAAATAAATCGTTTTACTAATCTCTTTGTCAAATACATTACCTAAGAACAGCAATTTTATCTCTTGGTAGGAAATGCTAGTAGGAGCGCAAAGCCAATATTACCAAAGTTGGCATTGTTGCCAAATTTACTCCCCTCCCACAGCCTGGACAGGGTTCTAGTGCTAGATGTGGTAACATTGCGATTTAATTATGAAAATTAATTAATTTAATTAATTAAATTAGCCCTCCCCCACCCAACCCCCTCCTCCACCTGCCTCATTGCCGGTCAAAAAATCGTGAGAATTTCATAAATGGCGGGAATTTCTTTGTCCCAGTGCTGTGCTGATGTCACACCATCACCTTCCCACCCGGGAATTGGCGGGAAATTCAAAATGGCGGGTGCCCTTTCCAGAACTCGAACTCTGATCCTTCCGGGCAGGAAACCCCAAGGGCACAGCCCCTACACAGGGAAACAGACTCTGTCCAACTGGAGCAGGGATAGGGTTAGGATAGTGTACTTTGTGGTGTCACCGCCAGACACCACACTTGCTAGATGGTAGCCTTTAAATCGGTCGCGGTCCGTTAGTATACGTCGGACACGCGTGTCGCCACTATCAGTAATTGCAGACCGAGCGCCGCCACACGGCAGGTCTAGAGAGACTTCCTAGCACTCGCCCCAGTTGTACAACCGACTTTGCTAGCGATGGTTCACTGACAAAATACACTCTCATTTGCCGAGACGATAGTTAGCATAGCCTTCAGCTACGTCATTTGCTACGACCTAGCAAGGCGCCATTACCAGTTACTATTGATACTGTAATAATGTACCGTCAAGACCGACGTTCACCATTTATAGATTAAAGTTAAGTATTCCACCAGCTACGTCCGTTTTTTCTAAAGTCTAATTTCCCTGTCCTGTTCCAGACCTCACGCCAACCTGCGTGAGCTAAAACGCGTGCCTTTCGGCTTGCTCTAGTAACACGGGGTTGGCTCTCCTGCCAACCCACAACATACTTTATTTATTTATGTGGGTAACTGAAGAAAAGATCGGTGGTAATTACATAATTAAGTACAAATATCCATTGTAGTTACGCATCCATATGCAAAGCGCTACACAAGAAGCGCCTAAAATTTCAATACAGATCAAAAATTGAAGATGTCATACAATTAGTGCTATGCCACTGGAAAGAAATTGACAATACCATACGAAACTAGCAGCAGACATACTCAATAAAATAGTTCCTCTACACAGGATCATAGGATGATCCCTTTACCTACGAGTTGAAATACATCTCTCTGCCGGCCGTTGTGGCCGAGCGGTTCTAGGCGCTCCAGTCTGGAACCGCGCGACCGCTACGGTCGCTGGTTCGAATCCTGCCTCGGGCATGGATGTGTGTGATGTCCTTAGGTTAGTTAGGTTTAAGTAGTTATAAGTTCTAGGGGACTGATGACCTCAGAAGTTAAGTTCCATAGAGCTCAGAGCCATTTGAACCATTTTTGGTGTCCCCATTATTTCTTGGCAAATTTGTCCTATTCCACTGCCACCGAACGGCCACCTTGGTATAGCTGCTGAGTAACTTGTACACTAATACATGGCAAGAAGGAATAGGGCAGGAAACCACCTCTAAGTGTAAGAAGCCCAATACATGCTACCATAACTCATGGAAAATGCTTCACTGTTCTAATAACGAATCGAAATTGACATGAAAAAAGAGAATCCAGCACTCGTAAACAACAGGCTATAATGCAACACATGTACTGCGAATTGAAAAAAATGGTTGAAATGGCTCTGAGCACTGTGGGACTTAACTGCTGAGGTCATCAGTCCCCTAGAACTTAGAACTACTTAAACCTAACTCACCTAAGGACAACACACAAATACATGCCCGAGGCAGGATTCGAACCTGCAACCGCAGCGGTCGCGCGGTTCCAGACTGTAGCGCCTAGAACCGCTCGGCCACTCTGGCCCGCGCGAATTGAAAGAAATCATCGTAATAACACAATCACCGCAAAAACCGACCCCAAAAGGTCTCACCAGGAGAGACGGGCGGTAGCTACACGTGTTGTCTCTTCGATGCGTGGTCGTGGACTATCCGGCTTAGAACCAGTCTTACCCCTCCCTCCTGTCACTCCTCATACCTCCCTCCCATCACCGTAGGCAGGAATACACGCCTATTCTGTCCTTTCACTGATGGTTCACAAAGAGGTCCATCTGGTGGGAGTGACATACTGTTTCTAGTCTGTGGAAATCAGTCACAGACAACACACTCAAGAACAGGAGGCTTCCTGCAACCCATTAAATGTATTTTTCGGAAAGACTGACCCACATGGAACAACAACGAAATTTCTGAGAACTCTTAAGAACGCTTTTTTTAATGTTTGCTGCCACCTGCAATCGTCACCCACCGTTCGCCACCGACTTCCGTAGCTCAGAGTACAGTCTTTGCCCAGCAGCTGTTGAAGACAGTCTCCAGCCGAGCACGTGACTGTGACGTCTGGTGCAATCGATTCAGACAAAAGCTGCATATACACAATAGGCCATGACTCAAGTGGGCTAGAGAAAAGAGCGAGGGTAATGATACTTCCCCCAAACAAATATAACCACGTGTTGCTATGAGACACACCCCAAGCTGCCAGCAGCGACCCTCCGCAAGCGCTAGTTGCTTTGAGACAGAAAACGTTTTAGTGTAACAATTGTATTTAACGTCAACGCACCTCTTACAAGCGAGCATTTATTAAAAAAACACAATCGCGACAATATAAAAGTCATGTTGACACAAAAGTAGGTGCACAACATTTTCTTTTACTTTTATGAGCAAAATTAGTCGAGGTAACCCGACTGCCCTTTCTTTCTCGCCATTTTCTTAGGTTAGTAGAGATACGTCAAGTGCCCTATCTTCCCTCCAAAATTAAAACTTCTCGCCAGTTCCTAGGACGTGGTGACTGGTGAGAAGTTTGAATTCTGGCGGGAAGATAGGTCAATTGGGCTACATCTACTAATCTAATAAAATGGCAGCAAAGAAACGGCACTTGGACTACCTCCACTAACCTAACTCACCTCTTCCTTGGAAATGGGCATAAGTCTTTATTTAAACAATTAGACCCACTACCACCATCAATTGTCTTTGCCATCCTCTTGGAAAGTGGGCATGAATTTTGGTCTAAGAGCTTACTCCTGCAGCTGACGGGGGTTAGTATCATGTCGCCCCCACTAGAGGTGGTGGTGGTTGTTAGGATGTTTAAGGGGGACTAAACAGCTAAGGTCATCAGTCCCCCATTCCAAAAACAGGCGAGACATTAAGGCGCGGAGCAGATAAAATCCCTAGGGGAAGGATACTCCCCCCCAGGCCCTAAAAGAACACAAATGCGGTAACGAATACGACAGACACGAAGAGGACAGATGAACACCAGACAGAAAGAAACAGAAGAAAAGAAGATGGCCGGAGACTGGTTGACTGACCACGACAACAAAAAAGGGAAAGAGTCAACCAACCGACTACACACTATAGAGGCTGCTCATGCAATTCGAATATAATTTCTATAAATTTGTTTAAATTTGTATCAATTTCTCTAAATTTGTTTAAATGTTTATAAATTGGTTTAAATTTGTTAAAATTTATTATTTACCTTCAGCATTAGTTTCGTGTTGCCGCCACAAGAAGCTGAAATATCGGTTTTCGGTGTTTTTAATAGCTTTATTACATGCACTCATTCAGCTCTGGGCATAAGTCTTTATTTAAACAATTAGAGCCATTACCACCATCAAATGTGTTAGCCATCCTCTTGGAAAATGTGCACGAATTTTGCTCTAATAGCTTACTCCTGCAGCTGTGGGGTATTAGTATTGAGTTGCCTCCACTAGACCCTGCTCATTCAATTCGAATATAATTTGTTTAAATTTGTATAAATTTATTATCTACGCAATTAGTTTCGTGTTACCATCACAATAGGCTGAGATATCGATAACTGTATTACAGGCACTCATTCAGCTTAGCATTAATGCTTGAAAATATGAAAAGGAAGAGTACGGACCTGTAAATAAATGATTTCCGCAAGAGGCAACTGCCTGATGGTCTGCTGCGTGATGTGTTCTTCTTGAAGTATAGATGACAGAAAATTTACACACAGGTTGGTGGAAGCGAGTTATGAAGCAAATAAGTCAGATGGCTGCACGCAGACGGTATTTGTTTTCGTATATCTGTGGAATCCTTTAGGGTTCTCTACTAGGTGACGTTAGGATGTACTGTTACCAGACATGCTCTCACAAGTTGTTTTTTACGTTTCGTAAATGGCGGTGCAATGTGCCATTGCATTGGTAAAACGGGACCTCCCACAGTGTAGAAGCCAACAACGTCCTCTTGAATTACAGCTTGTTTCTGAACGTAAAATGATTGTAATTTTTCTGGCACGTAAATACATAGCGTAAAGGCTATGTTATTTCCATGTCTGAAAGGGCTGTAATAGACGTGTGTAACTGTTTATTTACGGACACTGATTTGAATGCCAGGGACGATCTCAAATCACGTAATTTTGTCCATCAAACTTAAAGAAATCGATTAACATAGATGTTTTGTTATATTGTATGATTTTTTTTCTTTGTAGTTTCAATTCTCATTTTTTCTTTGCTCTGAAGAAAGTTTCGAAATAACGAAGACATTTTGCAGTGAACGGTATTTTTCACAGCAAAATAGTGGAAGTTTTTTCGATTTTACGCAGGGTGGACATGTACTGGAGATGTGAGATAAGTTAATACATCTGTCAGATGCATTGCTATAGAGTTCCGACCTCTGCAGTTCGCTCATCTGTAATTGGCAGCTGTGCTGCAGCTTTTTTTGACGTCATTACATAACGATGGGTGGGAAGAGAGAGAGAGAGATGTGAACTGTATCCTCCAGATGAACGTAAAAAAAGTATATCTATTCTGTTCATAAAAGCGGATGGTGGATGGCAGCAGACATTAGAAAAAGCGTTCTGGAGGATTCTCCAGAATTTCGTTGTTGTTCCAGGGGCTCAGTCTTTCTGTTTAACGACTTGCAGGACGTCTCCTGTTCTTGAGTCTTATGTCCATCCGTGACTGATTTTCGCGGGCCGGAAACAGTATATCACTGCCACCACATCTTTTGTAGACCATCAGCAACAGGATAGAACAGGCCTGTATCCCTACCTACGGTGAAGAGAAGGAGGTATGAGGAGTGGTAGGAGGTAGTGTAAGACTGGTTCTAAGTCGGTCTTTCCGTGAGCGCACATCAAGCAGAATACATGTGCAGATGCTGCCCCTGTCTCTGGGTGAGATCCTTTTGGGTTTGATGTTTGCGGTAGTTGTGTTATCAGAATGATTTTTCTCAATTCCCACTATGACCCATTGTTTACGGATGCTGGTTTTTTTTCATGTCAATTTCTACGTGTACAGTAAAGCATTTTCCAACGGTTGCGATAGCATGTACTGGCCTTTCTAAGCTTCAGTGGTGGTTGGCTGCCCTATCCCTGCTTACCAAGCATCAGTGTACAAGTTACTCAGCTGCTATATCAAGGTGATCTATCAAGGATACAGTTGTAAAGAAATAAAGAGAGCGCCGTTTATTTGAATTTCGAACACCATGTGTTAGTCAAGTATGGCATACATCAATGCAGCAGGAGGCGTTTGTAGCGGACTCCAACATCAAACAGTGAGACACCCTTGCGATCAGTAAAAAGGGAAAACAATGGGTACACGAAGTCATCTCCTGCGCTGTGGATTTACGGATCATTTCAGAAACACGAACATCTCCAGCACAGCCAATAGTCTCTATGAATTGTGAAATGCATCTTTACTCCATCCCGCTGCATCACTATTATTTGCTAAAAAGTATTCTTCTTACACTCATCCATTATCACCTTCTCCTTCTTCCATTCCTCATGTAGGAAACTATAGACACAGTCCTCACCTGTGTGCGTACAGGTAATACACTTATTAAACTCCTCTCTGTCGAAAACCAGCATGTCCTCAGTTGAAGCAAAAATAAAGATAGCACAATCCATTCCAGCCTTTTTCCCGCCAATTCTTAAGTGGAGCAGGAAGATTTATTTCAACTTATTGGTGAAGGTATAATCCTATGTAGAGTTACTATTTATTTTGAGTACATCTGCTACTAGTTTCGAGTGTTATTATGAATTTTTTTCCAGCAGGATAACACCAGTTATATGACTTCGTCAATTTTTGAGCTGTATTGCAATTTTAGGCGCTCTTTGTGTAGCGCTGTGCATACAGATGCGTAATTACTACTGATATTTATGATTAATTACGTAAATAGGACCGATCTTCAGTTTCCGACCCAAAATAAACAAGGTATACTAAAGTAACCATCCTCTCCTGCAGCTGGATGGAGACTGACAGTTTCCCTGTGAAAGACGGGGAGGGGGGGCGGTGGCGGGTTTTCTTGGTTATTTTTTAATCACCAGTTTCCAGGTGGTGGTGGAGATATAATGTCAGCACAGCCTTGGAACCAAGAAATTCCTACCATTTTTGAAATTCCTCCATTTTTTTAATTTCCCACCAAAATTTGAAATTCCTGACAAAATTCGAAATCCCTGCCAATAGAGTAGGTGAGAGGTAGGAAGTTGGGGGTGGGTAGATTAATTTGCATAATTAAAATTCAATTTTGACACATCTACCAGTACAACGCTGTACCTGGCTGGGGACGGGATCTAAATTTGGCAACAATGCAAAACGTGCTCGTAGTAGCTTTTTCCTCCTACTGCTGATGTTTTGAGTTATATTTTTATTATTTCTTGGTAAATGTAAGTTCATTACAGATCTTGTTGCATGGTCATGGATGGAACTGTTTGAGCAGGTTACTTTTTATGTACATGAGGCATGACTGAATCGTAAATGTAGTTAAATGGTGTAGTTAAGATCTGAAACGTTTTGAAAAAATCTTTCACGTCATTTGCCTGGTCTGGCTACATGCAGGCCACTATAACAATAGTTTCAGTGTGCCAAACGCATACACCCAGCATCATTTGTGATTTCAGTGAACAGTAAGCAGAGGACTCTTGTAATTGTCATCAAATGTCCCCTTACGACTATATATTTTTAAAATTTTGATGAAAGTACGTAATTAAATTTAGGCAATCATTACTTAAATGGAAAAACCTGATACTTTACCATAGGAGTCACAAGGAAATCTCTCAACTCCTGATTTAAGAAAAATATACAACTGTTTTAAAAGAAATGAAATGATTTGAAGATCTGTTTACTGCACAAACACAGCCTAACCTGAACGATCGTCTGACAAAATTACGCAAGCTCATTAATCACACTGAAACCCTGACACATGACAAGTTCCGATGATAAACAAAGGTCGCAGTCAGACAAGCTGTCAGATTCAAAGATTTCGCACTGTTTACAAAAAAATAGCTCTGAGCACTATGGGACTCAACTTCTGTGGTCATCTGTCCCCTAGAACTTAGAACTACTTAAACCTAACTAACCTAAGGACAGCACACACATCCATGCCCGAGGCAGGATTAGAACCTGCGACCGTAGCAGCCGCGCGGTTCCAGACTGATGCGCCTAGAACCGCTCGGCCACACCGGCCGGCGCACTTTTTACATCTCCCGCCAATAGACGACAACCTGATGTCTGCTGTGACCTGGTTGAATGAAAGCTAGTCTCGTTAATGACTGTCACAACCACTCACATTTCGAAATAATGAAATGTTGTAGTATACAAATTACAAATATCCTTCCCAAAACACAGATATAGACTGTATACAGGAACCAACTCTCAACAGCGAAGGAATGTGACAGAACGATAGAAAAAGGCAAAAAGAACACATATATAAAATTATATGAATGACAGGATGCACAATTAATTACGTTCGACCTCCTGTGGCTGTCTCAAAACAGTGAGCATGGAGGGCATGGATGGGGCTAAAGGACAGGCGGCGCTGAGCGGGGTTGGGGGGGGGGGGGGGAGAATTTGGGGCGGTCGGGAGGCGTGTCGTGATAGTCCGCGCAACTGCGTTAAATACTGTGTCCGGGTGGCGTAGTGGGTAACGCTACTGCCATGTAAGCGGAAGATACCGAGTTCGAATCCACGTACAGCACACATTTACACTCGTCGCTGCTGATTACACATAATGTCCAACTGCAGCTGACATCAACAGTTCCTTCTCTTTTCTTTCTACCCGCCTACACCTTCAATTTACATAATACATACATTAAAATCGTCTCAGTAATATTATGGATCGTCAGATTTTATCGTCAGCTTTTACTACTTCATGAATAATAAGAAGAAGGAATTCTGCATACACCAGTACAAAGGATATAAGCATATATTTTGTTTGCTTTTATGTTATTGCACCAACTTTTAGTATTTAATTAAGACGAATAGGGTTTTTCACTATTACTGGCAATAAATAGGAGACACTCGACCTTTGTGATGGTAATTAATGTCCTCTTGAAACTATATATATTGTCGCAGAAGAAGATGAGTAGAGCAGTCGCTGTAGTGTGGTGGTTATGATACTAGATTGTTGCATGGAAGGTCGTGAGTTAAAAACTCAGCTAAACTGAAAAGTTTTAATTTTTATATTCGGTTCGAGTACAGTCTAGAAGTATCCACAAATGCCATGAATCATTGTACTGGAACGTTCTGTAGCTGTACATATACCGTATGTGTTCTGACCGGAGGCAGTTCGCTCCGCCCTCTTCTATGTGGAAGTACTGAATAAACGTTCGTTAAATGAAGTTAGTGTTCATCATTCATCTTATGACACCTTCTTCTGCGTGACATTATTCTGGTGGGGACGCTGGGTATTGGAACTTGTCGACGACTCAGTGGCTCCCATCAGGCCACGGCAGAGCCGCCGTTTACGTGGCGAGAAACCCGAGTTCGAGCATAATCAAAAGATCGAATTCTATCGGACACAGAAGAAGAAGAGGGCGTTACGATGACAGCAACTGTGTGTCACCACATGAGACATCCTTCCGGTTTCTCTGGTGACGATGGCCAAGATCCAAACAAGTGGCTGAAGATATATGAGCGTATAGCCAAATTTAACAAAAGGGATGACACCGTGTGTTTGGCTAACGTATTTTTCTACTTGGTGGGCACTGCCAAGCAGTGGTGTGAGAACAACGAGGAGAAGTTCACAAGCAGGGAAGTATTCCAGGAGGAACTGCGCATGTATTTCGGCGACACACAACGACAGAAGTGTAAGGCTGAAGATAAATTAAAGTGGCACAGCGTCCAGGAGAAACGACAGCATCCTACATTCAAGATGTCTCGGAGCCGTGTAAAATAGTGGATTCTACAATGAAGGCGGAAGATAAGGTTGCACATCTCATGAAGGGTGTTGCTGAGGACATGTATCAAGCCCTACTCTTGAAGGAGGTTCGACAGCAGACGACTTCATAAAATGGTGCCAGTATATCGAGACAATGCATCAAAAAAGAATAACACGCAAGAAGTTTGAACGGCTTCCAAACGTCGTATCGATGTCTGTGATGGAGGAAGAAACTGATTTGGTATATGGAAGGTGTGGTGTCACCGCCAGACACCACACTTGCTAGGTGGTAGCCTTTAAATCGGCCGCGGTCCGTTAGTATACGTCGGATCCGCGTGTCACCACTATCAGTTCAAATGGTTCAAATGGCTCTGAGCACTATGGGACTTAACATCTGTGGTCATCAGTCCCCTAGAACTTAGAACTACTTAAACCTAACTAACCTAAGGACATCACACACATCCATGCCCGAGGCAGGATTCGAACCTGCGACCGTAGCAGTCGCGCGGTTCCGGACTGCGCGCCTAGAACCGCCCACTATCAGTGATTGCAGACCGAGCGCCGCCGGCAGGTCTAGAGAGACTTCCTAGCACTCGCCCCAGTTGTACAGCCGACTTTGCTAGCGATGGTTCACTGACAAATTACGCTCTCATTTGCCGAGACGATAGTTAGCATAGCCTTCAGCTACGTCATTTGCTACGACCTAGCAAGGCGCCATTACCAGTTACTATTGATGCTGTAAAACATGTACCGTCAAGAGCGATGTTCACCAATTATGGATTAAAGTTAAGTATTCTACCAGTTACGTCCTTTTTTCTGAAGTCTAAAATCCGTGTCCTGTTCCAGACCTCACGCCAGCCTGTGTGAGCTTAAACGCGTGCCTTTCGGCTTCCTGTCATAGTGGGTTGGCTGTCTTGCCAATCCACAACAGAAGGTATGACGCAAGCCACTGCCCTGTTGTCTACCAGCCTGGTGACCTCGACTGGATCTTCACTCCTGTTCGGAAGGTTGGTCTCTCTGAGAAGCTCTTTAGGCGCCACTCTGGACCTTATAAGGTTGTAAGACAGATGTCTGATGTTACTTATGAAGTTTAAGATTTCGACCTCGACACAAGACGACTAAAGATCAGAGATACGGTCCACGTCCTTCGAATGAAGCCCTATAAGGATCCTACAACGCAGGGTAAATTCGAAGCTCCAGCGACAGGTAACCAGCGGAAAGGTAACGAAGTACGTAGCGGCAAGGGAAGTTCTAAGAAGACCACCGCCAGCGCGAACATCAACATCGGGGGTCGGAGTATGCAGAACCGATGACTCGTTCCTGGACTAGGAGGCCGTAACGCCGAGACGCTGTTCTCTTAAGGAGGGACCAATGTCGCAGAAAAAGGCGAGTGGGGCAGTCGCCGTAGTGTAGTGGTTATAATACTAGACTGTTGTATAGAGGGTCGTGAGTTGAAAACTCAACTAAACTGAAAAATTTTAATTTCTATATTCGGTTCGAGTACATTCTAGAAGTATCCACAAATGGCAAGAAGCATTGTACTGCAATGTTCTATAGCTGTATATATACCATATGTGTTCTGGTCGGAGGCAGTTCACTCCGCGCTCTTGTATGTGGAAGTGCTGAATAAACCTTCGTTAAGTGAAGTTAGTGTTCGTCATTCACCTACTTACACCTTCCTCTACGTGACAATATTTATTGGAACTGTCGAATCAATTGTGAGGAGGTATGAGAATTCCATTCCAGCATGGAATTATCTACTCATTACTACACTCCTGGAAATTGAAATAAGAACACCGTGAATTCATTGTCCCAGGAAGGGGAAACTTTATTGACACATTCCTGGGGTCAGATACATCACATGATCACACTGACAGAACCACAGGCACATAGACACAGGCAACAGAGCATGCACAATGTCGGCACTAGTACAGTGTATATCCACCTTTCGCAGCAATGCAGGCTGCTATTCTCCCATGGAGACGATCGTAGAGATGCTGGATGTAGTCCTGTGGAACGGCTTGCCATGCCATTTCCACCTGGCGCCTCAGTTGGACCAGCGTTCGTGCTGGACGTGCAGACCGCGTGAGACGACGCTTCATCCAGTCCCAAACATGCTCAATGGGGGACAGATCCGGAGATCGTGCTGGCCAGGGTAGTTGACTTACACCTTCTAGAGCACGTTGGGTGGCACGGGATACATGCGGACGTGCATTGTCCTGTTGGAACAGCACGTTCCCTTGCCGGTCTAGGAATGGTAGAACGATGGGTTCGATGACGGTTTGGATGTACCGTGCACTATTCAGTGTCCCCTCGACGATCACCAGTGGTGTACGGCCAGTGTAGGAGATCGCTCCCCACACCATGATGCCGGGTGTTGGCCCTGTGTGCCTCGGTCGTATGCAGTCCTGATTGTGGCGCTCACGTGCACGGCGCCAAACACGCATACGACCATCATTGGCACCAAGGCAGAAGCGACTCTCATCGCTGAAGACGACACGTCTCCATTCGTCCCTCCATTCACGCCTGTCGCGACACCACTGGAGGCGGGCTGCACGATGTTGGGGCGTGAGCGGAAGACGGCCTAACGGTGTGCGGGACCGTAGCCCAGCTTCATGGAGACGGTTGCGAATGGTCCTCGCCGATACCCCAGGAGCAACAGTGTCCCTAATTTGCTGGGAAGTGGCGGTGCGGTCCCCTACGGCACTGCGTAGGATCCTACGGTCTTGGCGTGCATCCGTGCGTCGCTGCGGTCCGGTCCCAGGTCGACGGGCACGTGCACCTTCCGCCGACCACTGGCGACAACATCGATGTACTGTGGAGACCTCACGCCCCACGTGTTGAGCAATTCGGCGGTACGTCCACCCGGCCTCCCGCATGCCCACTATACGCCCTCGCTCAAAGTCCGTCAACTGCACATACGGTTCACGTCCACGCTGTCGCGGCATGCTACCAGTGTTAAAGACTGCGATGGAGCTCCGTATGCCACGGCAAACTGGCTGACACTGACGGCGGCGGTGCACAAATGCTGCGCAGCTAGCGCCATTTGACGGCCAACACCGCGGTTCCTGGTGTGTCCGCTGTGCCGTGCGTGTGATCATTGCTTGTACAGCCCTCTCGCAGTGTCCGGAGCAAGTATGGTGGGTCTGACACACCGGTGTCAATGTGTTCTTTTTTCCATTTCCAGGAGTGTATTTACCTGTGATCATGTACTGATAGCTCAAAGTAGGGAGGATTTCAAGTTTATCATAAAGAAGTTAATGGAGGCATTTGAACGAGGCAGGCTTAGAATAAATAGGAAAAAACAGAATAACCAATAGTGGGAGGTGTTGGAAGGGATAGAGTACTGTCGCAAGAAACTATTAGAGCAGTAAAGCACTTTTATATTTACGATCGATTATCCACACCTCGGGAAGCCGTGAAGCAAGTGTGGAAGGCTGGATCCAGCGGGAGAAAACAGAATTAAGATGCCAAATGGAGTTAAGTGGGGCGGAGCAGCATCAAAAGAACAAAGAAGAGGGTTCTGCAAACAGTAATTCGAAGTATACTAACGTATAGTGAAGAATGATGGAATCTGGAGGAGCGGCAGAGAAAAGTAGAGTACAGGCAGTAGAAATGGGTAGAGTAAGGAGGGTAGCTAGAAAATCCAGAACAGAGAGAAGGAGAAATTTGGGAGATACACTCCTGGAAATGGAAAAAAGAACACATTGACACCGGTGTGTCAGACCCACCATACTTGCTCCGGACACTGCGAGAGGACTGTACAAGCAATGATCACACGCACGGCACAGCGGACACACCAGGAACCGCGGTGTTGGCCGTCGAATGGCGCTAGCTGCGCAGCATTTGTGCACCGCCGCCGTCAGTGTCAGCCAGTTTGCCGTGGCATACGGAGCTCCATCGCAGTCTTTAACACTGGTAGCATGCCGCGACAGCGTGGACGTGAACCGTATGTGCAGTTGACGGACTTTGAGCGAGGGCGTATAGTGGGCATGCGGGAGGCCGGGTGGACGTACCGCCGAATTGCTCAACACGTGGGGCGTGAGGTCTCCACAGTACATCGATGTTGTCGCCAGTGGTCGGCGGAAGGTGCACGTGCCCGTCGACCTGGGACCGGACCGCAGCGACGCACGGATGCACGCCAAGACCGTAGGATCCTACGCAGTACCGTAGGGGACCGCACCGCCACTTCCCAGCAAATTAGGGACACTGTTGCTCCTGGGGTATCGGCGAGGACCATTCGCAACCGTCTCCATGAAGCTGGGCTACGGTCCCGCACACCGTTAGGCCGTCTTCCGCTCACGCCCCAACATCGTGCAGCCCGCCTCCAGTGGTGTCGCGACAGGCGTGAATGGAGGGACGAATGGAGACGTGTCGTCTTCAGCGATGAGAGTCGCTTCTGCCTTGGTGCCAATGATGGTCGTATGCGTGTTTGGCGCCGTGCACGTGAGCGCCACAATCAGGACTGCATACGACCGAGGCACACAGGGCCAACACCCGGCATCATGGTGTGGGGATCGATCTCCTACACTGGCCGTACACCACTGGTGATCGTCGAGGGGACACTGAATAGTGCACGGTACATCCAAACCGTCATCGAACCCATCGTTCTACCATTCCTAGACCGGCAAGGGAACTTGCTGTTCCAACAGGACAATGCACGTCCGCATGTATCCCGTGCCACCCAACGTGCTCTAGAAGGTGTAAGTCAACTACCCTGGCCAGCAAGATCTCCGGATCTGTCCCCCATTGAGCATGTTTGGGACTGGATGAAGCGTCGTCTCACGCGGTCTGCACGTCCAGGACGAACGCTGGTCCAACTGAGGCGCCAGGTGGAAATGGCATGGCAAGCCGTTCCACAGGACTACATCCAGCATCTCTACGATCGTCTCCATGGGAGAATAGCAGCCTGCATTGCTGCGAAAGGTGGATATACACTGTACTAGTGCCGACATTGTGCATGCTCTGTTTCCTGTGTCTATGTGCCTGTGGTTCTGTCAGTGTGATCATGTGATGTATCTGACCCCAGGAATGTGTCAATAAAGTTTCCCCTTCCTGGGACAATGAATTCACGGTGTTCTTATTTCAATTTCCAGGAGTGTATAATGAATATGGAAACAAACAGTCGTGGAAAGAAATGATAAAAGAGCTCTTCAGTGGTGTGCCCATGTACGACGAATGGAACAAGGACGATGGCCAAAAGCAAGCCTGGGATGGTTGCCACCGGAAAGGAGGAAGCGCAGGACGGCCGAGAATAACATGGATAGCGGGAGAGATTGGAATGAAATAAAAAAAAAGCGACAATGATAATGAATTCAGGGGAGTGGGAACACAGTGGAGCTGCTTGAAAGTGGATTAGTCCTTAAGAGTATGTAATGTTCGGCATCTAGGAACGAGTTATGGTTTTAAAACTTTCTGATCAGCTCGGGAAATGAAGAACGGTTTGTGTGACTGATCAACGCATTTCGCGGCTGGGACGCGTACCACGGCATATTATAAAAGTCGATGGACTGCTTCATCAAGCCTTCGAACATAACAGCGAGTGTGTGGAGAGTAGTGACATACTAGCATAATGTGTTGTGTAAGTCTCCTGAACAAATTTACGCTTGTCTGCGTGTGAAATATTTTGTACCCTCATTGTTTGAAAACTCCTAGAACTTACACATTTGTTCCAAAGTGAGCATCTGAAGATCACACGAAACTGTTTACGATGTAGTCAAATGATACTTCCTTATCACTGGTTACAGTCACCTGCAATCACTGCTAAAAATAAAGGATATTTTCATACTCAAGAAAAGACTCTTACCATTTCTGCTTCATCGTCTTCCACATGTATGGTGCCTTTTCTCGTAGAGGTATGTATGTTGTAGGGAGGACTTACCTAGAAAGAAAACGCAAAGCTATTAGCAACTAACAGAAATTTCCATTTTCGAGGTAGGGAAAATTGTTAAGACATCAAAGAAACTCACTTCATTTGCAAATATCACGCATTACATGCAAAAAAGACCTTCCGTTTCAAGTCTTAAGATGGTGTACGACTGACGAAGTATGGATGAAACCATCCACAAGTTTGAAACTAGTTCAAAAAATATACAAAATTTTTCTCACCATAGAACAGTGTAGCCAAAGAATTAACAATATGCTCAAAACAGCTTATATATGTCGTACAGTACTTAAATATCTAGAACTCGCAACAATTACAAACGCTGCACAAAACAGAGACTCATGTCTGACAACAATAAAAGCAGTAGAAAATTCCGGAAACCGCTAATGGCGGTCTCTAGTGCGCGTTCGTTAATGTCATTTTAAAATCGTTTACTGGACCGAAACGCCGACTAGCACACATGTCTTCCTAGGTACACAACCCTCCATGTACAACACTATTCTCTACTCAGCCCGGCTGAACAGTTATAAGTAGAAGAAATGGGTACTCTGTGTCAAGAAAAATTGCTTTCCTTCAGCAAGAAAATGGTAAGTAGCCACGTAACGCGTGTTTCGGAGTAGAAAAAGTTGTTTCGCTAGTTCCTTGGACTGACGCACGTGCTGATCCGGTGTTAATTCAGAATTAACAAGACGAGTCGGAAATGGCCTTGGACGGGGGGCCGAGAAAATCGTTGCACCGTTTATCACTCCAGACTGCTGTGCCAGTAGCGAGCTGGGCACCCTTACAGAGCAACGACAGTGCATCGACAGACCAGATTAGGTACTGTTGTTCGATGTCAGTACACTGCGGCTGTCTGTTGCAGTCTGTGCATGATGGAAAGGTCGTTCCCGAAATTCTCGCTGACGATGCACGGCTGCGTTTAAGGTGGTGCGTGTACTTGCAGAACAATCGAGAGTTGATTACTGGAAATCCTCACCATATGCGTCAAGACTGTTCAGTATTATTCCTAAAATTAGCTACACACAATGTTAATGTTTCATCCTTAAAATCTCAACATGTAGCTGAATACTGTTAAATAGAACATGAAATATCATTCATTATTAGTGAACTTCTGGTTTGCTAAATAACCACTATTACACAATATAATTCTGATTGGGAAAGAATACTTACAAATTCTAATAAACCTACTTATATTTTTCTTCAGGCCTCGTAGAAAAGTTGACATCAGCGTCTATTTTGAGGCATCTCCTCATATTTATGACTTAAACATGCATTTTCGCATTCTTTTTTTATTTATTTTCTTCCAAAATGACATCTTTACCTTGACAGCTTCAGAAGAAACATTGTAATTAACCATTTTATAATTGTAACTCATAAAATTTAAAACAAAAAATTCATTACTGCATTTCGACTCAAGTGATTCACCAAACTTAACCTCTAAAACGTTGTATCTTTATTTAGTTGCCTTATGCGCGCCAGAAACTTCTCGAATCAAGAACTTTTCTAACTACAATACCTTTCAATTAAGACATAAGTTATAAATAAATCATACATTTTCGGATCCTAAAAATTTTAATATTTTAACATAATTTTTTAAAAATCAATTACAAATTTGAGATAGAATGTTCTGAATTGGAAAAGTTTGTACACTTTGTGAACATTCCATAATTTTTATTTAATGACATTCATTCCATGAAAGCAATTACGTTTTCTCAATTATTTACCATAAATCTACACTTCGAGTAAACAGTCTGAATTAAAATTATCCCAAAAAACGTTCTTGAAATTTCGCATATGTGCTTCTCTCTCATTACAAAAATTGCAGTACTAAAAAATACTTATATCCAGTGGTACATCAGTTTTTATCTGTCTTTGTTTCAAAATGAGCAGTAGGATGACGAACTTCTCCTGGAAAATATTATATTATTTTGCTGCGTAAGTTCGTAGCATTTTTGTTTTGCGAGTTGGTATTCCAATATCTGCGGGTTTGTTTAGTAATTGTCATTTTTTATTTACACTTCACTGTTGCTATGTGAGTTTACATATTGTCACTGTGTCATCTCGCGATAGTGAGTGGAGATGTAGCCGCTAGAAAATGGAGTGCCAATTGGAGAAACCGAAACCTTTCTGACGTATCCTTCTGTTTGAGTTCAATAGATGAGTGACAGCAGCAGAGGCAACCAGAAATATGTGCGCCGTGTATATGGATAATGTCATTGGACGGAGTACGGCAAGACACCGGTGTTCTCGTTCTAAGGAGGTTATTTTGACATTAGTGACTCTCAGGAAGACATTCCAGGTTTGATGAAGAGCGTTTAAACGCATTAATCCACAATGATCCACACAAGTGTACTCGAGAACTGGCAAATGTGCTGAACTGTGATCATTCCACCATCGTGTGGCATTTGCATGCAGTGCAGAAGGTTCAAAAATCGGGTGTAGGGTACCGCACGCTCCAAGCCAAAATCACAAAGTGTCCATATGTGCATCTCTGCTTGCTCGTCATCAGTTGGCTCGTGAATAACACTGACCATTCCTATCCTGTATCTTTACTGTTGACAAGAAATGGTGTCGTTTCACTAACATAAGGAAAAGAAAGGAATGGTTGTGTCCAAACAAAGCAACAGCTCCCTGTACAAAAATCCTGCGCGCATCCACAAAAGATAATGTTGTGCATCTGGTGGAACAGCGACGGTGTGTGCACTACGAACTGCTTCCCCGAGGTGTAACCATCACTGCCAACGTTTATTATCAACCAGTGAGACGTATTGTCCGCAGCTCGTGCTCTTGCGGTAGCGGTAGCGTTCTCGCTTCCCGCGCACGGGGTCCCGGGTTCGATTATCGGTGGGGTCAGGGATTTTTCCTACCTCGAGATGACTGGGTGTTATTGTGTCGTTTTTATCATCATCATTTATCCCCATTACGGTCGGAGGAAAGCAACGGCAAACCACCTCCACTAGGACCTTGCCTAGTACAGCGGTGCGGGTCTCCCGCATCGTCCACTACGCTCCTCGGAGTATGGGACCTCATCGTCATCACTGAGACGTTTTGCAGACGCAGTCCAAGAACAATTACCAGGACGACTGCGTGAAGTGATGCTACCTCACATCCGATTCTGACAGATTCTCAAAAAACACTATACAGGAGTTGGGCAGCGAATTCATTTCGCATCCACCTTCTTCACCTGATTCACTTTTTCCGCTTTCTACTGAACAACCTTCAAGCAACTTCCTTTCCGGATGAAAATGCGCTCCGAACATGGCTCGACGAGTTCTTTGCTTCGAAACCACGTGATTTGTGCAGTCGCAGAGTCGAAAAGTTACTACAGCGTTGGAAGACTGTTGTAAATAGTGAAGGACAATATATTATTGATGACTAACGTCTTACATGTTGTGTTTATTAAACTGTGGAAAAACGCTACGAACTTATACACCAACTTAATACTTGAATATTGTACTTGACAAACGGCAATATGAAACTCTTCTGTGAAAACCGACCCATAAAGCCTCAAATAATTACTTCCTTGAGATAAACAATATCGCTTAACAAGAAAACAAATACGTATCGGAAAGTAAATGTAAAACATGGTACTGAATTTTGCGTACCCTCCAACACATTAGAACAGCACGGTGTGGAAAGAGAAGTGTGGTGTTTAATTAGAACTAGATTTACTATCAGACCGATTTATCCCACCAGACAATAACTTCTGAAGAATAACAACTAAGAACTAACGAGAAGACCTACGGTTATTCCGTGCAGGACGATGAAGTAGCACACACCACGAATGAATCTAGTACATTCTTACGGGGATGCTTCCTACCTCTAAAAATCCTAGTAGTAGATTCATTAAGCAATATCCCCAAAATTCTGATTTAATTTTTAGATCTCAGTCACGTGCCAATCTTCTGTCACCAAAGCGAGTGAAAGATCCCACAAATAAATTTCCAGATAAAATTTTGGCAGATGAGCTCTCGGTATTATAACTAGCGGGACAACAGCGATGGCACCTAGGAAAATTTAGCAAACTACAGTGAAATTTGCGGATAATATGTCGTCTACTCAAACTTCCGCACACTGAGGCGAGTCTACATGGTTCTTCGCCGGGAGAACGATCAGCAACTAAGCCCTACCTTAGGTAACAAACGAAAAACGCTAGTTTGATTTTATTCTACAATATTACTTTTACTGTGTTAATCAGTTTTCGGCTTACAAGGCCATCTTCAGACATTTACTGGCATTGTCGCCAAAGAAGTTACAATGTTTTTAAACGACACTGGAAAAGAAGTTACAGATCTTGACTGGAAACTTTTCTTAACGTACAGGAAATAACATCTTTAACGGTATGGTCCTAATGCAATGTAAAATTAAAAATCTGAACAGTAAATAAATATAAATGGAGTAAACACGAAAACTTTAACACAAAACTGGAACAGCAAGCCTACATAACAGTTTATATTAATCAACAAAACCAAAAAAATAAAATAAAATTAGTACTTGACAAGCCTACTTCAGAAGGCATAAAACAAGGAGAGTGATACATAAACCAATTAAAAGAATTACCAGTGTAACTGCAGAATATATGAGGAACTTAAGCAATATCAATAAGATAAACAGACATGAATAAATGGAGGAAAATGGAGAAATGTGAGGGAATATACAGTAAATGCCGTCTATGAGCGTGTGGTGGTATTGCATTTTAAAAAGTAAGAAGCTGAACAATATACAACTATAAACCCAGAAAATAGGAAAAACTAGGGTAAGCAGACGTCCGGATTAATCCGGACATGTCCTCCTTCTTAGCTCTTTGTCCGGGGTCCGGGCGGATTTTTACAGTGTCCGGGTTTTTCGCAAAGTTGAGCGTAATACAGTTAAATTTACAATTCGTCCCGTTCTATTGCTCTTTTCTTAAATACTTTAACTATTGGCACAGCCTTCGTGATAAACACGCACGAAGGCGGTGTTAGTAGGTGGCACCAGAATCGTCGATGTTTATCGTTGATCTACCTATAAGCGAATGCAAATATCGATTATTTAAAATTTTCGTTTCGTATCTTCGCATTGTATTGGCTTGGCTGTAGTGCACGTGTGATTTGTGAGTGTAATTTTTAACCGATTGAGTTACGTAAAATATTTGGCTATGCCTAAACGAATGTGTACATTTTCTGATGTCCTTTCCTGCAAATATCCGGCTTTAAGAAAGGGAGAAATGAATTTGAAGCGGAATGTAAGATATGTGGAGCTGGAACGTACGTCTCAGTGGCCAACAAAGGTAAGAAATAACTCGACAGATTAACTGTCATGGTTTTATTTCACTGTTTCATAGTCATTCAATTTATTTGTATTCGGAAGGTTAAAGTGCAGTTTACATGTCGTCAGCTGCTGCTTGAATTGTAGATGTTGGTAGCGGTGCGTCGAATGAAGTGAGGTGAATGGTCTTACGTTTTTCGCTTTGTAAGCAGTTCCATGTTGTTGACATAACAAAACAATTGACGCCACACTGTCACCACAATCAATGTTTTTAATTTTTTTTTATTGCTCAGTTAACCACCAACTGACCATCCGTAACAATTAACTACTAGTTTTACCGGTAATTCCCGGCAGTCACATGACTTGTCCAAAGCTGACGGGTGGTATCCACATCTGCAGTTGACCCGTTTGATGTGTCCTCTTTCTTCTTACTTTGTCCCCCTTTTTGAAGCTGTTTGTCCTCCTTTTTAAACAACTGCATCTGGTCACCCTAGGAAAAACTATAACACTATACTCAAAATTGTGCCTAAGTAACGGTTTGCATTAAATAAATGAACCAAGTGAAATAAAAACAGTGCTTGATGAGACAACTTCAAGAGGTATTAGACATGGAAAGTAATACAAGTACCAGTTAAAGGAAGACTTATCATCTCTAACTACAATCAATACGAATTACACGGGCAATTTCATTAAAATAATTGAACTCAATGAATAGAGGAAACTGCAGGAATATGTAGGAACAGATAGAGTGGGAAGTAATGAAAAACGGAGACGATTATACGAAGTTTAGGAGAGAGGAAGTATTAAGCTGTGTCTGGTCATTTAAGACCAGGTCTGGACTGTGTGCTAAATGTTTGTTAATTTCCATGGCTTCCAGCAGGTTGAGTGTTTGGGCTTTGTTTGCTAAGTGAAGGACATGGAACTCTGGCTGGTAGTTGTGGCCTTCACTCAGTACACGCTCAGCAAATGTGGAGTCAGAATTCTGCAACCTCCAGCTGCGTTCATGTTCGGCCAGCCACGTTGCTATGTGTCTGCTATACTGGACAACGTAAAACTTGTCACAAACAGGACAGGTAATTTTAGCTAATAAGTGGAGCTTATCTTTGCTATTGAAAAATATACTGGGCTGTGGCGTTCTTAATACAGTAGGTGTCTGTCTTAGTAACGTTGCGGCACGTTGTCTACTTGTCTTTATAATACTTAGTCGCAAGTATATATTATAAACAATGGAATCACAGTTAAGTGAAGATTTCATAATAAATTCTAATGTGAAAGATGAACGTCGCTCAGAATATTGTTCGTATGAGCCATGCTCTTGTCACGAGACTTAAAAAAGTAACACACAAATTTTCGACAATAATACGTGTCTTCAACCGAACTGGTGGTTTGAACGACCTAGTACTTACTAGGCATAAAGTTATCGGATGTAGCATTCCCTCATTTCCTTCAAGATTAGAACCATCTTTAATGTGTCACTTAAAACACGAAGCAATTTTATTATTAGCTACAGGAGTAGGTCCTAGGGGACAGAATACGTACCAATGCAGCTGTCAAGAAGCACTGGATGATAATGTCAATGTTTGTAAAGGCCAACGTTTTTGCTAAATAATACACTTAAAGTTTGTGAACAATACATTGACAGAATTTGCTTCCTGCATTCAATAAACGTTTCGAGTGACATTTTTGTCGGAAGATATTTATGTAACAAATTCTAAACTGCACACGAACGTACTGACAACAACAGAATAACGTCAGGGCAGATTAAAACTGTGTGTTGGACCAAGACTCGAACTCGGGAGTTTTACCTCCCAGGGGCAAGTGCTCTACCGAGTGAGCAACCCTCCCACGACTCACGAGCCGTCCTCACAGTTGTAGTTCCGTCATTATCTCACCTCCTAACTTCCAAACCTTCCCAAATTTCACATCAGTGCACACTTCGTTGCAGAGCGAAACTTTCATTCTGGAAACATACCCCATGCTGTGACTAAGCCATGTCCTTTCTTCCAGAAGTGTTGGTCCTGCAAGTTTCGCAGGACACTTTCTGTGAACTTTGGCTGGTAGGAGATGAGGCAGAGGCACAAGTACAGCTGTGAGGATGGGTCGTTAGTCGTGCGTGCGTAGTTCAGTCGATAGAGCATTTGCCCGCGAAAGGCAGTGTTCCCAAGTTCGAGTGTCGGTCTGGCATACAGGAAGTTTCAGATAAGCGCACACTCCGCAGTAGAATGAAAATTTCATTCTGTAAAAACAGAATAAGTTCGTAGAATTAGCAGATGCAGTGTTTCTAAGAGGTAATGGAAATTATCTCGAACCATGTAGCAATTCTCCAATGACTACATCGATCACCCCTGAACAGCGCCAATTATCACCTGTTCGTTGCCTCCGCTTTCAGTTGCAGGCATCTGTGCCACACTGAGTGCTAAAAAGAAGTAAACAGTCATTCCATATACCGCAAAGAACTAACAGGACGCCGACGTCCGCCACGGTAGTGCCGATGACTCGTTAAGAGAAGGCGGTGAACTCGAGTTTCACCTCCGGCATGCTGATGAGCTAGTGGAAGGCATCTATACTATCTTTCCTTTCTTCATTATCGCTGACATCCTACCATCATAAATGAGTTTAGGCGGTATGAGTTGTGGCAACGTGATCATTGGCGCACTGACGCACTAAGCTGTTTGCGGCAATAGTTGCGCGTTGGTTAAGTTATCGCTTGCGGTCGCTCCCATGGAAAGCTACCAGGAAGCGCCGTGCTTTGCCATGCGTCAACTGTGGCCTTGTTGAGTTCGTACCGCCTGGCATGGAGGGTCGCAGATTACTTCGGAGCTACAAGTATGACACGCGAAGCTGATTTACTTTGTACATTTTAATATATTCAGTTGGTCATAACAGCCACTAATGCTTATTCAGCTACATTTTTTAAAAGTTTGTTATGTCGAAGAATGAGGCTTTACATGCATGTTAACTTCGAAATTATGGGGAGGTTACGTAGAGCATGAGGGAGAAATCTACCTGCATCAATGCTTCCAGAATTTAAGGCCGCTCTTATTTTAGTAGTATGATTCCTGTTGAAGCAATTACAGGAAGTTGACGCCACATTGGAAAAGTTATCTTTTTCACGGTATGCTTAGGACGGCTGTAACTTTTTAAGATATTTGCACTGAAGGGCTTCTAATAGTGTGCTACACGTAATTTCCGCATTATTGTTTGTTTGGGAAACGTGCACGTACCTACAATAATTAGGCAATGTAATAACGAAGTCCGTGAAGTATTTTAAAAATCGGTTTATGTAAAAATTAAACGCAACTAAGCAATTGATATCAAACTCTCAAAGTACTTTCTGAACGTGGTGACGGCGTGTTTGTTTGGAAAACCGCTGACAGGAGTGTCATCGACTGTAGTTGCCCAAAAAGCCGGCGAACCATGCAGAAAAAGCATTTTGTGTGGTATAATTTGCCCGTTGCTAATCGGTAGTGCGTGCCCAAAGAGTTTTCCCTGACAAATATCACGGCGGTAGCTCCGAGGATATATCGTCTCCTAAAAACGCACAAAGAAGGGATGCGACCCATAGTCAGCAACATAGGGGCACCGACGTATCTTTTGGCGCAGCACTTAGCGGGCATGCTAAGACCTTATGTGGGGAAATGTGCGCACCATATCCGGAACTCGACGGACTTCATTGGCCGCCTGAAGGAGATGACAGTACAAGAATCCGACATCATGGTCAGCTTCGATGTCATCTCATTACTCACAGTGCCCCGCTGGAAGATTCTCTTCACTTAATCAGTGAGAACTTCGGGCCTGAACTGACACAACTGTTCAGGCACGTGTTAACATCTACGTACTTTGTCTTCAATGGCCACTACTACGAGCAGGCCAATGGAGTAGCCATGGAGAGCCCGCTCTCCACAGTGGTGGCCAACCTGTTCATGGAGAGTTTCGAAGAGGAAGCACTGGAAGCCGCCGAACTGAAACCTGTATGTTTCTTTCGCTGCCTGGACGACACGTTCGTCATCTGGCCACAGGGACAGGAACGGCTACAGATTTTTCTACAACATCTAAATTCGGTCCACAGTAACATTCGGTTCACCATGGAGACTGAGAAAGATGGAAAACAACCCCTCTTGATGTCCTAGTGGAACGTAGGTCTGATGGCTCACTGGGTCACAGCGTGTACCGCAAGCCTACACACACTGACCTGTACCTACATGCCTCCAGCTGCCACCATCCGGCGCAGCTTAATGGAACGCTCAACACCTTGGTACATAGAGCACATTCGATCTCTGAAGAACAGAACCTGCCAACGGAACTCAAACACCTGGAGACCGTGTTCCGCAAGAATGGGTATGGCAACCGCCAAATCCAAAAGGGCCTTCCGACAACAGAAGTGCAGCAAGAACAGAGATGAAGAACAACCCGAAGAAGAGAAGCAAGCTCTGGCCTTTCTACCGTTTGCTGGCAACGTGTCGTCAAAAATAGGGAGACTGTTAAGGCGACACAAGACTGACACAGTCTTCCGACCACCAGCAAAGATTCGTGACCTACTAGGAACGGCAAAAGATAACGTAGAGCTGAAGAAAGCGGGCGTATACAAAATCCCGTGCGGCTGTGGCAAATACTACATCGGCCAAACAGTTCGCATGGTCGAGGACCGATGCAAGGAACACGAACGTCACACTCGCTTACGCCAACACAGCCATTCGGCCCTAGCAGAACACTGCACTGAAACCGGACACATAGCGAAATTCGAAGAGACAAAAATCCTGACGGTCACAGGTGCCTACTGGAACAGTATCTATAAGGAGGCCATAGAAATTCGCATAGCAGATAACCTCATCAACAGGGACACCGGGTTTCAACTTAGCAAGGCCTGGAAACCATTATTAAACACCATCAAAGAGCAACGGCGCGAGTGGACGCGAGATCCTTCCGCCACGGCGGACGGAGATGAACTGCGCCTACCACCGGGCGTGGCTGCAGCTTCCCCCACCCCTCCCACCACGCGGCGCCCTGCCGGCCGTCCGCGCCGGGGTACGACTCGGGACTCCGCGGACATAAATACCACGGACACGGCGCAGACAGATCATCATTCCCGCTCACGCTGCGGTGAGGTACGCATAGCAGATTGTCGCTGTTGCTACTGAAGATGCCTGGACGCGGAAGTGGACGCAAAGCTGCTGCCTTGGCAGAGTTGCTGCTCACGATAGCAGGGACTTCCGGCAAGAAGAAGAGGAAGACTGCAGCGCAGTGCTTTCGCTGCCAAAAGCTTGGCCACGTCGCCAAGCACTGCAGCGGAGCAGTTGCGTGCTTGAAGTGTGCGCAAGCACACGACACACGTGACTGCAAGAAGCAGAAGGACGTCCCCTGCACCTGCGCCAACTGCGGTGGCGCACACGCGGCCAACGCCCGTTCCTGCGCCTACAGAAGAAATTGGCGCGGACCGGAAAAGAAGACGCAGCAGCAAGTGGCCACCACACACGAAGAGGTGGTCACTTGCACAGAAGACGTCGTCACCAGGCGCCTTAACGACGCCGTACAAGAAGCCATGTCCGCCTTCAAATCCGCCATGGCGGAAGAGAGGGCGGCCATGCTGGCGGAACTGGGCGAGGCACGGCGTCAGATTGCTGAGCTGACGCAGGAGCTTCGCTCAGCCAAAGCAGCTTCCGCCACAACAGTCGACACCGCCACCCAGGTGACTCCTCAACGGAAGGATTCCGCGACGGTGGCCACGCAGACAGACGAGCCTGCCGAAGGGGAGGCGAAACAGCACAAGAAGGACACCGAAGCAGCAGCGCAAGAAGAGGAGTGGGAAGAAGTCCCATTCCTGCCGCTTCCAGACATGTACAGCGCAAGCGCTGTAACGCAGAAGATCGCTGCATCGCTTCGCGATGGCACATACCCCCACCACGACAACCCTTACCCTTTTCTTCCACCTAACCGTCCTAAACCTCCACCCCCACACCAACCAATTGGGTATCCAGAAGGCCTTGTCGGCCTTTCTAGGGAGGATTACAATCTGATTAATTCCTACCCTATCTTTACAGAGTGGCAAATGCGCTACATCATCTTCGCTCTAGCCAGCGGAGAATACGAAGAAGCAGGGCACACTGTACCCAGTACCCCAACCGAGGAAGAGCCCTCAGTAACAGCCAAGAAGAAGAAGAAAAATCGTCACACCGACAAGTACAGGAAATAGGCCACCGGCATTCCTTGCCAGTCCAGAAATGCCTACCAGTACAGAAAGAAGATTCGTCAAGATTCCCAGGGGAGTAAAGGCCAACAGGCCACAAACTTCCAACCGAACCTCCTCACAGTGAGGAAGTCATAAAAGGAGCAGCAGGCAGCAGACAGATCATTCCATCAGCACCACCTGATGATGGCGCAACGGTTATTCGCCGAAATATCGTGGAACTTCGACGATCGGATCCGGCTGGACACCCGAGAACCTTGGATACAAGACACCACCAGTTTACAGCTTTTTATTGAAGTGGTACAAGGAATTCGAGAAGGATGCAAAACATTTGCGCCGACTGGGCATGTCGGAACAGACAGTGGACTGTGAGAACCAAATGATGTTAGAAAGTCCTACAAAGTCTACCTATTGACCTAGCGCAGAGCTGAACATCCCACATCCAAAGGTATTGAAAATCTCTTGTAAAGGATAATGAGTGAATCTATAAAAATCGCAGCTTCTGCAAGCCATAAGCCACGATGATAAACTGCGCCTTCCGTAACTCTTCAGTGATATTCATCAACTCCGTCCTAATAGGCTTCGTAAGGCCTAACGGTACCGACCGACTGCCGTGTCACCCTCAAGCGACTGGTATCATCTAATACGGATGTGGATGGAAGTGGGGTCAGCACATCTCTCTCTCGGTCGTTTTTAGCTTTCGTGACCTGGAGCCGCTAATACTCAGCCAAGTTTCTCCACAACGGTCATAATGAGGCTGAGTGCGTACCGGTAGGTCAAGAGCGTATCCAAGTACCGACCACGCCAAACATTGCTTAATGTCGGTGATCTGACGGGAACCGGTGCAACCACCGCTGCACAGTCATTGACCTACTGATACGCATAACCATCTTGAGAATGACGATTTCGCGAACAAATTAATTCTCAGTCATGAAGCTACTTTGTCTCTTTCGGGAAGATCAGCCGACAAAACACACGCATATGGAAGGCAGATAATTCAAATACAGTTGTCAACTGGGGTTCCACGAAAGTTAACGTGTTTTCTGTCCCGTCGAACAAGACAGTCTAGAGATAATATTTCCTTGCTGAGGGAACTGTCAATGGTATCACCTATCTCGACGTACTTCAATTTTTGGCTCGTATCACCACTAGAAACTGACTGCGAGGATTTCATCTTTCAGCACGATGACGCTATCCACATTTTATACCGTCCCCAGTAAAATACTAAGAAAAGACTTAAAAACAGTATTTATAAAGAAGAGACATTTAAAAACTGAATAATAAGTGGACACTAGCCGCTCAGGCGAACATGTATTTTTCTCATGCATCCTTATTATAATAATTTCTCTGTGTAAGTTTCGAGGGCAAAGAAATATAAAGATGCTCTCGAAACAAAATGATTTAAAGAGACGACAAGATACGCTTTTTTGTTAAGTTTTTTAGTCGTCTTCACTTCTTCTCTTGTCTTGGTTGCGTGTAGACGGACATGTTGCGATTGCTGACACATGTAAGCATATTTGTAGTAATTAAGCTGATAATATATTGATTTAATATTATTGTTCATTTTTAATTTGTAAAAGGTGATCCCGATTTCATTTCCGCCTTCCTTGAATTAACCTGCATTCGAGTAATTTACAGTGCAACAATCGCAGCGGCCGATGCAGCCAACGACGCCATTACTTGGTGATATTAACTTATAAAAATTAACGGAAGCGAAAAACTCGGCCGCTATTAATATAAGATACATTTTTCTCCACAGCCGCCCCACGTTGCAGAAAATACGTAGCTTTAAGATTCTTATTTTCAGTACAACAGACGAGAGCCAGAGCCAGGACACCGACTACATTGCAATGGTTAACGGAGGTAAGAAAAAATACTCTCGCGCGTGTGTGGGCCTCAATTGTAATTAATAACTAAAGAGTTTTTGCTTTAAAGTGAACTGACTAGCCGAGGAGATTAATATATTGTAAATCAAAATTAAATGAAATATAATTTTGATTAAGGCCCACCACGTAAGTCGGCAACAATCACCACTACCAATCAATTTCTGTAGTAAATAATAAATTACTCGTAAATTACGACGGCCGGCGGAAGCGAGCATTTCCACTGCTGTGTGCGAGATTAACTAAATGATACGTTGCCACGTCGCTGGACAGGCCGTGAGGTGGCCGCTGACCTGTCTCTGCTCGAGTGGCAACCACGGTCGCCAGACATCACTCCTTGCGATATTTTCTGCATGTTCCACCTCTGCCACACAACCTTGAAGACTTGTGACACTGTATCTCAACATCTGTACTTAACAGCAGCTGTTCTTACCATCGCTCCTGATATGGTGGTAGGATACGGGCAGAATTGGACTATCAGTTAGATATGTGCCGTGTCACAAAGGGTGAGCACATAGAACCTTTATAGACATTATACGAGGGTCACCCCAAAAGAAATCCACACTAATTTTTTAAAAATCCATCTTTTATTCTATATGCATAAGAAGTTCTCGGTTTACTTGCCGCGTCAAATTTGGATAAAATCCCAAGCTTTCGATGACTACCTCCGTCATCTTCGTCAGGGGTAAAACTGACTGTCGTGGACCGGTGAGGCTTCCGCTTTTATAAGCAGTGGACGGCTTCTTATTGGCTGGATGACGTCACGGTGAAACCGATGCGTACTGAGGTGGCGGCCTCTATATCCATAGATTTTGTTTGCGCGCTTTATCCAGCGTTGCTTGCAGCGCCATCCATCGCAACAGGCGGAGAACTGCGAGGAATGTAAGAAGTCTCCCTCTGCGCTCTTTCTATATCAATTGCGCGCTTCCATGTATTGCTGAGTGCATAACCGGAATCTCTGTTGAAATTATTTTCACAGAGTCTAATTTCAACTGCTTCCCTGATGACAGAGTCCCAATAGTTTGAAGCGTGAGCAAGTAGTCTTGTTTCATCGAATAAAATCTTATGTTTATTTAACAAACTGTGCTCAGCCACCGCTGATTTTTCTAGAGACCTGTATTTCAGGTGACGCTGATGTTCCACGAGCGTTGAACAGTGCTCCCTTACGTCCATCCTGCTTCTTCAGGTATGTCGACGATACTTTTTTAATCTGGCCACATGGCAATGAGGCACTGCAGCAGTTTGTTGAACATTTGAATGGTATACATCAGAACATAAGATTTACAGTGGAGGTGGAGAAGGATGGAAAGTTACCCTTCTTAGATGTACTGGTGGAGCGAAAATCAGATGGACGTCTCGGACATTCTGTGCACAGAAAACCGACGCATACAGATTTATATCTAAACGCGCGTAGTTTCCACCACCCAGCTCAGAAGAGAGCTATGCTGAACACCTTGGTACACAGAGCAAGGACTATTTCGGACAAGGATCATCTCGGCTCCGAGATTAACCATCTGACGACGGTATTCATAAAAAATGGTTATTCTGATCGTGATATCAGATCTACTCTGGCGAAGAAACCAAGAAAGGACGCTGTTCGAACAGATCAAGAGGACCAACACATCGCGCGGCTACCATTCTGCGGTGCAACGACCAGCAAGATCGGCAGAGTCCTAAGACGGCAAGGAATCAGACCAGTCTTCCGGCCACCCAGGAAGATTAAGGAAATGCTGCGACCCGTGAAAGATAATCTCGGCCTGAGAGTACCGGGAATTTACAGCATTCCTTGCGAGTGTGGCAAAAGTTATGTGGGCCAGTCTATAAGAACTGTCGCCGATCGCAGTGTGGAACATCAGCGTCACCTGAAATACAGGTATCTAGAAAAATCAGCGGTGGCTGAGCACAGTTTGTTAAATAAACATAAGATTTTATTCGATGAAACAAGACTACTTGCTCACGCTTCAAACTATTGGGACTCTGTCATCAGGGAAGCAGTTGAAATTAGACTCTGTGAAAATAATTTCAACAGAGATTCCGGTTATGCACTCAGCAATACATGGAAGCGCGCAATTGATGTAGAAAGAGCGCAGAGGGAGACTTCTTACATTCCTCGCAGTTCTCCGCCTGTTGCGATGGATGGCGCTGCAAGCAACGCTGGATAAAGCGCGCAAACAAAATCTATGGATATAGAGGCCGCCACCTCAGTACGCATCGGTTTCACCGTGACGTCATCCAGCCAATGAGAAGCCGTCCACTGCTTATAAAAGCGGAAGCCTCACCGGTCCACGACAGTCAGTTTTACCCCTGACGAAGATGACGGAGGTAGTCATCGAAGGCTTGGGATTTTATCCAAATTTGACGCGGCAAGTAAACCGAGAACTTTTTATGCAAGGACTCCGTCGCGAAAGACTTCGTAGTCATTTTATTCTATATGTTTGAAAGTTTTATAGTGTGTAGATACATCCTTGAGGAACAATATTTTCACCTCTCCACATAATTTTCATCCCTCTCAACTGCCTTACGCCATATTGGAACCAGCGCCTGTGTACCCGCACGGTAAAATTCTGGACCAACATGTTGCAGCCACGGTTTGGCAGCGTGCACAAGGGAGTCATCATCTTCAAACCTTGTTCCACAAAGAGAGTCTTTCAGTTTCCCAAAGAGATGATAGTCACATGGAGCCAGGTCAGGACTGTAAGGAGGGTATTTCAGTGTTGTCCATCCGAGTTTTGTGATCGCTTCCATGGTTTTTTGACTGACATGTGGCCATGCATTGGCGTGCAACAGCAAAACATCCTGCTTCTGCCGATGTGGTCGAACACGACTCAGTCGAGCTTGAAGTTTCTTCAGTGTCGTCACATATGCATCAGAATTTATGGTGGTTCCATTTGGCATGATGTCCACAAGCAAGAGTCCTTCGGAATCGAAAAACACCGTAGCCATAACTTTTCCAGCAGAAGGTGTGGTTTTGAATTTCTTTTTCTTGGGTGAATTTCCATGATGCCACTCCACTGATTGCCTCTTCATCTCTGGTGAAAAATGATGGAGGCATGTTTCATCACCTGTGACAATTCTTCCAAGAAATTCATCTCCACCATTCTCGTACTGTTCCGAAAGTTTGCTGCATACCATTTTTCTTGTTTCTTTGTGAGCCACAGTCAACATCCTGGGAACCCACCTGCCACAAACCTTTTTTTAAGGCCTACACTTTCAGTATTCTGCAAACACTTCTTTCCCCTATCCCAACGTAGCATGACAATTCATTCACTGTGATGTGTCTGTCAGCCGTCACCAATTCGTTAACTCTCTGCACATTGTCTGGAGTGTGTGCAGTACGAGGCCTGCCGACAATTCTCAATATTGCCGTGCCCGCTTTCATCACGTAACCTGCTTGCCCACCGACTAACTGTACTGCGGTCAACAGCAGCATCTCCATACACCTTTTTCAACCTCTTGGGGATGTTTCCCACTGTCTCGTTTTCACAGCACAGGAATTCTATGACAGCACGTTGCTCATGACGAACGTCAAGTGTAGCAGCCATCTTGAAGACATGCTGTGATGGCGCCACTCACGGGAACAGGTTGAACTAAGTTCTAAAACAAGCGGGAAGGATGCATCTACACACTAAAACTTTCACACATGCAGAATGAAAACTGTATTTTTACAAAAATAGTGAGCATTTCTTTTGGAGTGACCCTCATAAAAAGCTGAGAGCTGCCTTTCACATACGGAATCATTTATTACGTTGTTCTTGTTCATTTATGAGTCTCCATTTTTTGAAATGCTTCATGGAATTTATTTCTGCCTTGTTAATGTTATGTAAACTGAAGGTGGAGGAGGGAGAAAGGAAAGAATAGGAAGTAATGTCAACTGCATCGAGACTGTATGTGGTATCAGCGGCGAGGAGTGAAAACGTGTGTTGGACTTGGATTCGAACCCGGGATCTCCTGCTTACCAGGCAGTTGCATTAATCAGTGAGCCACAGGGACAGAGTGTTTGTCGCAATAGCTCCGACTATCTCCGGACGCTCTCGGCCGACCCACGGTCCTACCTAGCGCAGTCCCCATCCATGTCGTCCATGCGCTCTACTTTGAGATTCCCACAGGAGATCGAACATGATTGTGAATCCGCACTGAAGGTGGGGAATTTGTTGCCCATCGAGGTGAATCAGTTATATGAATGCGTGGTGTCTGTTCTTTCGGGCATTACGTTCGACCTGCTGAGGGAATCTCAAAGTAGCGGGGATGCAGGGAAAGGACGGGGCCTGCGGATAGGTGGCAATAGGTGGCAATGTGGGTTGGCCGAGAGGCGTGCCGGTATAGTCCACGTAGTTGCAATTAATACTGTGTTAACGCTACTGCTTGGTAAGTAAGAGATACCGGGTTCGAATTCCGGCCCGGTACATACTTTCGCTCGTGGCCGCTGATTCCACATAAGTCCCAACGCAGCCGGCATCAATAGTTCATGCCCTTCCCTTTCCTTTCTTCCCCTTCCACCTACATATTACCTAAGATGTGTCACAGCTGCGGATTCCGTGTGGTGTCTATTTTTCGGACATGTATGAAAGACCAGAGACCACGGATTCATATAGTATGCTGAATTCTTTACAGCCACTTAATATACTTCACAAAATTTCAGATTATCTTGCGTGTACGTATTTATACCCCCACATCCAACCTCTCAGCTCATTCACTTGGGTTAAGAATTAAAAAAACACCAGTAAGCAGATAATTTAGGACACATAACCCCACAAAAGCATTACTTGAAATGCCAAAACTAGCTACAAGAGTGAATACATCCTCACATTGGTCGTGTGTTCCACCGTGAAGCACACCAGACATGGTTTCCATAATGGTTGGTGAATGCTTAAAAACTTGCTGGTATATCACACAGAGCCCAGCCAAGAGAGACGCTCAGTAGCTCGGTACGGGCTTTTGTTAAAGTTTCGAGAACATACCTTCACTGAGGAGTTAAGCAGTATACTGCTCCCTCCTACGTATATTTCGCGAAGAGACCATGAGGATAAAATCAGAGAGATTAGAGCTCACACAGGCGTACCGACACTCTTTCTTTCCACGAACAATACGAGACTGGAATAGAAGGGAGAACCGATAGAGGTACTCAAGGTACCCTCCACCACACACCGTCAGGTGGCTTGCGGTGTATTGATGTAGATGTAGATGAACGTACTCCTCATCGTGACATGCGACCGCAGCGCTTCCCAGCGCCAGTTGTGGCGGTATCTGGCTCACGACAAACACAAGTTCTTGTCGAAAATGGATGAGCGTAAAACTTCGCTTTGGCTCTATTAAAACGTACGTTTTTCTCCCTTCTCTATATGCTAGCCATGTTGTCCTACCTGTGGTACACATAAATAAAGACGTCAATGTGTGTGTGTGTATGTGTGTGTGTGTGTGTGTGTGTGTGTGTGTGTGTGTGAGTGTGTAGTATTTGAGAGTTGTAGCATCGCGCTTTAGTGTTTACTTCGTAGATTCTTACTTAAATTGCGTGTGAGTTTCGTATAGGAGGTGTAATTTCGAGTTTTAGTTACTGTAATCGTAAATTCGGGCAGATTGTAGCGCAGTCATTAGGCATTTGTACAGGTTAGTTAATACATTCTTTGCGTGTTTCCCTTGCGTTATCTAGGCACTGACTCGTGTTTCAGTAACTGTTGTTCAACATCGATTGGAATGGACAAGGACTGTGATTGCTGTGTTCGGATGAGGGCTGAGTTGGCATCCCTTCGCTCACAGCTGCAGGCAGCGCTGACTTCGGTCGTGCAGCTTGAGGCTGTTGCCAATGGGCACAACTGTGGGGAGCCGGACTTCAGTATCACGGGGATGTCAACCTCGTCCCGTCTGTCCCCAGATCTGCCCCGGTTGCTGCCCGCAGTGGGGCTGAGCCCTCGCCTGTGGTTGATTGGGAGGTCGTTCCAAGGCGCGGCAGGCAGCGAAAGACGCCCCTGGAGGCTGATCAGAAAGCCTCCCCGGTGCGTCTGACAAACAGGTTTCAGATACTGTCTCTGGCTGAGCCAGATGCAGCAGCCTGCCCTGTTTCAGAGGATGATTCTCAGCCTTCACGGTCCGGGCAATCGCAGAGGGTGGGCTTATTGGTAGTTGGGAGCTCCAATGTCAGACACATAATGTGGCCCCTTAGGGATATGGCGGCTAAGGAGGGGAAGAAATCCAGTGTGCACTCCGTGTGTATTCCGGGTGGAGTCATTCCTGATGTGGAAAGGGTCCTTCCAGATGCCATGAAGAGCACAGGGTGCAGCCAGCTGCAGATGGTGGCACATGTCGGCATTAATGACGTGTGTCGCTTTGGATCTGACGAAATTCTCTCTGGATTCCAGCGGCTATCTGATTTGGTGAAGGCTGCCGGTCTTGCTTACGAGATGATGGCAGAGCTCACCATCTGCAGCATCGTTGACAAAACCGACTGCGGACCTTTGGTGCAGAGCCGGGTGGAGGGTCTGGATCACAGGCTCAGACGGTTTTGTGACCGTGTTGGCTGCAGATTCCTTGACTTGCGCCAAAGGGTGGTGGGGTTTCGGGTTCCGCTGAATAGGTCAGGAGTTCACTACACTCAGCTGGCGGCTACACGGGTAGCGGAGGCTGTGTGGCGTGGACTGGGCGGTTTTTTAGGTTAGAAGGCCTCCGGAAAGTACGGGGTGGGCTGCAATCTCAAAGGGTGCATGGCAAATACAGGACGTGCTTGGATCAAGTAACAGTCGGAATTGTAGTTGTAAATTGTTGTAGTTGTGCTGGGAAAGTCCCTGAGCTTCAAGCGCTAATAGAAAACACAGAAGCTGAAATCGTTATAAGTACAGAAAGCTGGCTAAAGCCTGAAATAAGTTCTGCAGAAATTTTTACGAAGTCTCAGAAGGTGTTCAGGAAAGATAGATTAGGTAGAATTGGTGGTGGAGTGTTTGTGTCTGTCAGTAGTGGTTTATCTTGTAGTGAAGTCGAAGTAGATACTCCGTGCGAATTGGTATGGGTGGAGGTTATACTTAACAGCCGAACTAAGTTAATAATTGGCTCCTTCTACCGACCCCCAGACTCCGATGATATAGTTGCGGGACAGTTCAGAGAAAATTTTAGCCTCGTAACAAATAAATACCCCACTCATACCGTTATAGTTGGTGGGTACTTCAACCTTCCCTCGATATGTAGGCAAAAATACTTGTTCAAAACCGGTGGTAGGCAGAAAACATCTTCCGAGATTGTCCTAAATGCTTTCTCCGAAAATTATTTCGAGCAGTTAGTCCACGAACCCACGCGAATTGTGAATGGTTGCGAAAACACACTTTACCTCTTAGCCACAAACAATCCAGAGATGATAGAGAGCATCATGACTGATACAGGGATTGGTGATCGCAAGGTCGTTGTAGCTAGGCTCAATACCGTTTCTTCCAAATCCGCCAGAAACAAACGCAAAATAATTTTATTTAAAAAAGCGGATAAAGTGTCACTAGAAGCTTTCCGAAGAGACAATCTCCATTCCTTCCGAACTGACTATGCAAATGTAGACGAGATGCTGCTCAAATTCAAAGATATAGTAGCAACAGCAATTGAGAGATTCGTACCTCATAAATTGGTAAGAGATGGAACTGATCCCCCGTGGTACACAAAACAGGTCCGAACTCTGTTGCAGAGGCAACGGAAAAAGCATGCGAAGTTCAGAAGAACGCGAAATCCCGAAGATTGGCTAAAATTTACAGACGCGCAAAATTTGGCACGGACTTCAATGCGAGATGCCTTTAATAGGTTCCACAATGAAACATTGTCTCGAAATTTGGTAGAAAATCCGAAGAAATTCTGGTCGTATGTAAAGCACACAAGCGGCAAGACGCAGTCAATACCTTCGCTGCGCAGTGCCGATGGTACTGTTACCAACGACTGTGCCGCTAAAGCGGAGTTATTGAACGCAGTTTTCCGAAATTCCTTCACCAGGAAGATGAATGGAATATTCCAGAATTTGAAACACGAACAGCTGCTAGCATGAGTTTCTTAGAAGTAGATACCTTAGGGGTTGCGAAGCAACTCAAATCGCTTGATACGGGCAAGTCTTCAGGTCCAGATTGTATACCGATTAGGTTCCTTTCAGATTACGCTGATACAATAGCTCCCTACTTAGCACTCATATACAACCGCTCGCTCACCGATACATCTGTACCTACAGATTGGAAAATTGCGCAGGTCGCACCAGTGTTTAAGAAGGGTAGTAGAAGTGATCCATCTAACTACAGACCTATATCATTGACGTCGGTTTGCAGTAGGGTTTTGGAGTATATACTGTATTCAAACATTATGAATCACCTCGAAGGGAACGATCTATTGATACGTAATCAGCATGGTTTCAGAAAACATCTTTCTTGTGCAACGCAGCTAGCTCTTTATTCGCACGAACTAATGGCCGCTATCGACAGAGGATCTCAAGTTGATTCCGTATTTCTAGATTTCCCGAAAGCTTTTGACACCGTTCCTCACAAGCGACTTCTAATCAAGCTGCGGGCCTATGGAGTATCGTCTCAGTTGTGCGACTGGATTCGTGATTTCCTGTCATGAAGGTCTCAGTTCGTAGTAATAGACGGCAAATCATCGAGTAAAACTGAAGTGATATCAGGTGTTCCCCGGGGAAGCGTCCTGGGACCTCTGCTGTTCCTGATCTATATAAATGACCTGGGTGACAATCTGAGCAGTTCTCTTAGGTTGTTCGCAGATGATGCTGTAATTTACTGTCTAGTAAGGTCATCCGAAGACCAATATCGGTTGCAAAGCGATTTAGATAAGATTGCTGTACGGTGTGGCAGGTGGCAGTTGACGCTAAATAACGAAAAGTGTGAGGTGATCCACATGAGTTCCAAAAGAAATCCGTTGGAATTCGATTACTCGATAAATAGTACAATTCTCAAGGCTGTCAATTCAACTAAGTATCTGGGTGTTAAAATCAAGAACAACTTCAGTTGAAAAAACCACATAGATAATATTTTGGGGAAGGCGAGCCAAAGGTTGCCTTTTTTTTGGCAGGACACTTAGAAGATGCAACAAGTCCACTAAAGAGACAGCTTACACTACACTCGTTCGTCCTCTGTTAGAATATTGCTGCGCGGTGTGGGATCCTTACCAGGTGGGATTGACGGAGGACATCGAAAGGGTGCAAAAAAGGGCAGCTCGTTTTGTATTATCACGTAGTAGGGGAGAGAGTGTGGCAGATATGATACGCGAATTGGGATGGAAGTCATTACAGCAAAGACGTTTTTCGTCGCGGCGAGATCTATTTACGAAATTTCAGTCACCAACTTTCTCTTCCGAATGCGAAAATATTTTGTTGAGCCCAACCTACATAGGTAGGAATGATCATCAAAATAAAATAAGAGAAATCAGAGCTCGAACAGAAGGGTTTAGGTGTTCGTTTTCCCCGCGCGCTGTTCGGGAGTGGAATGGTAGAGAGATAGTATGATTGTGGCTCGACGAACCCTCTGCCAAGCACTTAAATGTGAATTGCAGAGTAGTCATGTAGATGTAGATGTAGATGTAGATGTGTGCGTGTGTGTGTGTGTGTGTGTGTGTGTGTGTGTGTGTGTGTGTGTGTGTGTGTGCGTGCGTGCGTGCGTGCGTCAGGGTGTTTGTGCACATAGTCACACACATTGTTTATAAAGGAACTGTGTATCCCGCAATTTGGAAAGTTTGTTGGATGAATAAATAAATAAATAAATATTGAATTGCAGTCTATTCAGGTAGTGGCGTTGAAAACAATCTTGCAATTCACTTAATGTTCCCTGGCCTCCTCATAAAATCGAGCAAATTCGCTCCTGAGAGAGTGTGCTCTTATGTGCACATAACACTGAATATTACAGAATATACCACTATTAATTTAATAAGAAAGTCCAATCATGCTTTAGAAGACGTGAAGACGAATAAAAAATTATTTGCTGATGGCAGGAAACGAATCAAATGCATCACTATTCACTACACCACAGGAAACTAGAGTTATATAGGTCTGTTTCTTTGATGTTCCGATATCCTAAATGCTTTAACCGCCGGCATGTCGTTAACTGGCATTTAACCATAATAAGTCGTACCAAGAACTACGAGTACGTGATAAAACTTCATCGCGCAGTTGTCTTGAAATGGCATAATTTTAAATCGCAAGTTTATAGTACAAAACCAGTCAAATAACAAAATTCATTAAACACTTATTTGTCGTTTGCAGTCATTTTATTACAGGAAATCGCGCCAATAAAGAAGCATTTTCGAGAGATCCTCTATGTAATGGTGCTCTGAAACAACTTGAAGTCGTAGAATGTAAGCTATAAAACCCACCAAATGCGAGGCTAAACTGGAAATGACATAATCGGGGAGTACTGCTTGTAAAGCGACCTTGCATCTCAATGCCCACGTTCCTCTAAACGACAGAAAAATGTGACTTGTCTTATTTGGTCTGCCACACTTGGCAATGCCCTGGAATGTGAAACTCCACCGGGGCAAACGAGGTATACGGATCGTGTGACGTACGTCACAGCACGCGTCACTATATTATGTCAGGACCGGATTTGGGGGGGGGGGGGGCAAAGGGGGCAGCTGCCCCGGCCGGCAGAATTCGGGGAGCGACAAATTTTGAGAGGTTTTTTTTTTTTTTTTTTCTTAGGAATAAATTCTTAGGAAGCTCCATAATGATGCATTCATACTATTGGAGCTATCTAGCAAACAGTTCTTTGGAATGAAATGTTCAGATTAAGATGCAATACATACAGTGCTAGTGCCTTTTTGAGTTCTATTACAAGTCTACATTATTACAATGCCAATTTGTTGAAAAACCGTCCCATAATCAAATCATGGCTGCGCCTATGAAGTGCGATAGTTATTCGAGAAACCACTGTTGTCCCGCCGCAGCCTTATTGCACCAGACGTCACGCAGTTGGCAGCAATAATCAGAATACTGACTCAAACACTGTATTAGGCTATCTGTTGGGGTAAAGGTCCATTCAAAATATTAATACCATTATTAACTTACTAGAACTTCTTGCTTGAACGTAAATATTTTAATAACAATGTGCATTAAGTAAGTTAAATTATTTAACTGTATTTGCAGCATTACAAGAAAATTGCCAGAATTTCGGCTGTCGCCTGACAGAAACATTTTCCGGCTTTGTATTCCTTAAAACGGCGAGCATCAGCCGAAAATCGGCTAAGGTGTTAACACCGGCTGACGGAATATTTTCACACTAAAGCTCTCAGATATGATGCGCGTGGAGCCTACCCTCTCCCGTCGCCATTTGTATTTAAATTTGTTTAATAACTTGTATAGTAATGGATGGTCGAAAACGGAGTAGTGGGGCGACGTATGGAATAGTAGCAGAAGAGAAGAAGAAGAAAATAAGTGAGGTGTTATCTCAGACACGAAAATTGGATTCCTTTTTCATAAAGCCCGCTGTTAGTAAAGGAAACAAAACACCAGGTAAGATTATATAATATAAATTGAATTTAGGGTATTTTGTGTAATGGACAATGTTGTAAAGGAGACTTTTCTAAAAATAAGAATACCAATTGCAAAGTTGTAACGTAATCCTAATCAGAGATCTTCATATTATCCCTAACGTCTCCAAACTGGAAAATAGTCTTGCACTTACAAATTAAAATGGCCGCCAGTTAGTAACGGTGAAAGGTAATTTTTTAAAGCTCTTTTGAACTTCTCAATTATAGGGTAATCACATAAAAAAATCAAAATATTTAAAAATGGTGAAGCAACCCTTACTGGACCACTTCATATGGATTGACTCAGTTACTGTAACAGTACAACAACCGAGAAGGACATAAACAAATTACTCGAAGACAGTAAATCTCTCAAGTTCAGTTTGGATTATATATTTTTTGGTTTCGGGTGAAACTGAAGATGGCCCGAGTACGAAGGTAACAGACGACACTGTGAAGGAATGTGAAACACTACTTCCTGGAACATCAGATGGTGTCCAGCAAAAGGATGAAACTTCTGAGTTTCAGTTTGATTTTAACGATCCTGGTACTTGGCCGAAGCGGTATTCTGACTCTTAAAGATGTAACATTATAGAAATGAAAGCAGAAAACGAACCTGATCCTGACATCAGTAAGAGCTATAGAGAAGATCGCAATTTAAGTAAAGATTGGTTTCTAAAGCAGTAAAAAAAATGGAACTAAAGTTAAAAGATGATGGCTAGGTTATAGTGAGAGCAAAAACGTTTTGTGTTGTATTCCCTGCACATTATCTTGTCACTTAGGCTCAGAGCCTGTGTCAAAATAATCCCTAGCTAAAGAGGAAGGGATCGTTAATTGGAAAAAGCTTAGTGAAAAATTGCCTGCCCATGAAAAAGCTGCGAGATCAGATAAAAAAAGAGGAATCTCTCTGGAGAGCAGTGTTGCACTGTGTTATTGATGCTGTCGTTTTTCTAGCAAAGCAAGGAAGTCCGTTTAGAGGAACAAAGGAAGTTGGTGCTTTTCTAAATACCACTGGTCTTATATCACACTGCAGTGTCTCCCTTCGTCTGCATACTGAACGCCACAAGAAAGGACAGATTAGCTATTTTTCCAAACATATACGCGTTCCTTGATTTGGTTGTCGACAAAATATGACAAGACATAATTAAAGATATTTTAGATGCTACATTCTTTTCATTGATGCTTGACTGCACTCCAGATATCAGCCACAATGAGCAGATGACTCAAGTAGTTCGCTACGTCAAGGCAAATGACTCACGAGGTTGTGGAAAGTTTTGTTGACTTTTTTATAGTGGCAGACAAAACAGGAGAAGGTCTTAGTCAAGAAACACTGAAAAAAATAGAACAAGATGGGCTGAACATTAAATACTGCAGAGGTCAGTCTTACGACAATAGGGAAAACATGGCTGGAAAGTACAAAGGGATCCAGCCAAGAATACTTGAGAAGAATAACCTGGCCTATTTCGTACCATGTGCTGCTCACTCTTTAAATTTAGTAGGAGCACATGCAGCCGACACATCTGCTGCAGCCCAAACGTTTTTTGGAACTGTGCACTGTTTGTATCTATTCTTTGTGGGTTCCACATCAAGATGGTAAATCTTACAAAAACATATACCCACAGCATTAAACCCCCAGAGGAAGACTAGGTGGTCTGCAAGGGTAGAGGCAGTTTATACACATTTTCATAAAGTTGCACAGGCTCTGGAAGAAATTGAAACTTACGAATTCTCAACACCAGAAACAAAAACAGAGGCAAGGTCTACTTTAAAAAATATAAGAAAACTCAAATTTATTGCCTTAATTTGTTTCTGGTATGCAATATTGAAAAAAAATCATGTTAATCAGTTTATGCAAAGAGAAAACCTTACAATTGATAAAGCTGTTCGAAACATTCAAGACCCTTTGAACTTTCTGAAAACTTCGAGAGACTCTTGTACCTCTGAAGCTATTTCTGAGGCCTAAGTGCTAGCAGAAGATAATGAGGTATCAACGGTATTCTCAGAAAAAAGGATCAGAAAAACGAAAAAAATGACCGATGAGCTTTGTGTGAATGGAGTATCCAAACATTTACAGGAATATTTGTGCAGGATGTCCCTGTCAGAAATAATTGACAGAGTGATAATGGAGCTGAGTACCCGGTTTACTGCACTGGAGAACATTAGTGCCAAATTTAGTTTTCTGTGTGGTGTCCAAATTCAAGAAATGGAAGTGGAGGACTTAAAGGCCAAAGCAGCAGAACTGTCTGATACTTACGCAGAAGATCTAAACAAGGAAGAATTTATTTCCGAAACAGAAAGTTTCAAACACCATGCCCTGGTAATAGAGAGAGACTTGCAAAATGCCACTGCATCATCCACATTAAGTTTTATGTATAATAATAAATTGGTAGAGGGGTATCCCAACATTACTACAGCCTTAAGAACATTCCTTACCATACCAGTTTCTGTTTCCTCTAGGAAAAGAAGTTTCAACAAGCTGAAACTAATTAAAAAATCATTTGAGGAGCGTGACTGCTCAACAAAGAATCACAAATTTCAGTATAATCTCCATAGAGCACCAACGAGCTGCTTCCATAAACTATAATGATATCATAAACGTTTTTGCAGCCAATAAGGCTCGGAAAGTGAAGTTTTAAACTGATTATTGTTTGAGATTTATGGTATATTCTTGTACATTTTAAAATTGTTTATGCTTTTTTTTCTTTGACCTTAATTTATTCAATAAAAAAATTAACGTTGTCAGATATTGACATTTATTTCGAAATATATTACCCAAATTACTCTCAAAAATTTTAATTTTTGTGAGTGGGGGTGAAAGAAGGGGCGGCAAATTCAGGCTTGCCCCCCTTCGTGAAACTCCTAGATCGGGCCCTGCTATATGTCTATCAGCACTGTGGTGCGGAGCGAGTTACTATTTCGCACCAGTTTAATACATCGTACTTGAGTATGTAAATAGTCAAGCTCTCGATAACACGGATTTATTGCATACCTTTTCACTCACATACACATTTCCCGCCGGGTCCCGTAGACAGCAAAGCGTTCACAATGTACGTCGGCCAAGGCAAGAATGGTCCGTTTAAAATTACTGGATAGTTGACGTCTTATCATTTGGCGCTGCAGTGTTGTCACGTCAGCTACCTCTCCGTTGAAGACGACACGCAAACACGGCGGATCACTTCACAAGTGCTGAAGTGCTGTAACACGGAGCGATGTTGGAAACTGCTGCCACTGGGTATGGCGGGAACTCAAGATGCTCTGTTCATAATCGGTTTTAAATGTCCAACGACTGAGCTGCGGCAGATAACGCGTTTTGTAGCCCTGAATTTACACTCGTGTACTACCCTAACCACAACCTCTTGATGTACAACGTATCCGAGAAAACGGCGGTCAGAAACCTGCGGCAGAACCTTTAATGACGTTCACTTTACTCACGGCGATTAGAACTGACCTGTACGTGCAAACTCACGACGCAAAAAGTTCGGTTTCAGCGCGAAAAGCGAACTGTAACATCTCGCTTTTACTAAGCGAGCTGACGCGATGCCAATCGATGAGCAGTCCTGGTTGGAACTGATTTACAGGTTACAGGCGACACAAACATAATCCAAACGAAAAAAGAGTGATAAGAAGAAAAATAAGAGCAAACGAAATTAATACGATGATCAAATTGATAAGACAAAAGATTAAACAAAAAAACTAAGCTGTACCAATTAACTGAAAATAATAATCAGAGACTTCTGATACAGATTTTAAAAAAATAGAGTCACCTGATGGAATTCAAACCCACGACCGTTTGTTTCGCAAATTGTAACTTCACGTTTACCATTGCGCTACCCCATTTCCAAAGTATTTTATTGTACTAAAACACAATTAATTACAATGATATATAAAAGTTCTTCAAACTGTTACATTAATGAAAGGATTAATTTTTAAAAATAAAATAAACAAACAATAAACTAAGGGATTACATCGGCAAATATTCAGATCCACAGCATGAACTGTTTTTAGCTTCTTCTTGCAGAACATATTCACTACTCTTAGATGTAAATTAGGGAACAGAATTTTTTAAAAATGCCACAGAACTTGTCACATAAGATTTGTTTTTTTGAAGGTTGCTGTTGTTATCCTACGCCTATTCTTTCAAAAACAATTTTAAGCATATTTCCAGTCTTCTTTTTTTGATATGAGAACTTGATAATTTCATGTAATTCGCACTTCACGTACATGTGGAATTCAGTTGTATTGTCATCTCCCAGGTCATTAATGAGGTAGTTCACATGCTGTGTAGTATAATATCTCATTAACTGTTTTTCTTAAAATGGGGAAGTATCGAGCCTGCAGTCTGTAGAGCATTGTAGGTACGAAAAGGTCTGTAGGAGATCTTGCAAAAAAAGCTAACTGATCTCTGAGCCGTTTCCAGTTTTGTATATTGCCAGCACATGTAAATCTATTTACTACTGTATCCACCTGATCACATTTCTGACCCAGGTTTGTTCGCGTAATCACGATTTCGTTCAACTTTTCATTTGTGCTAACTAGAATATTTACAGTTTTATACCATGCTGTTCATATTTCAGATGAAAGTCTGCCGATGTTGATATTTTTCCGTAGAGCATCCTTTCGATATTTAAGTATTTCCTTTCCATTTCGTTTCTCCCTTCATGTTTTTTCCTGTGTATTATAATGTCCCTGGCCGTTATCTGTTGCGAAGCAGTGATCTCATTGTTGAGATAACTTATTTCCACAGTATATGTCCATACATGTTGTAGACGTCAGTTTGTTTTTTGCATGTCTACCGGTGCTTGCACACTGCCTGATAATTTCAAATAATTTGGATGTAATGTTGCCTTCATTATCTTTTAAACAAGCAGCGGTTCTTTTATAAAAAAGTGCAGTGGCCTTGTTTTTTACGTCAGCTAATCTTAAACCACCGTTTTTGGGATCTAGAGTGGCTGTTCTTGTGTCTACTCTGAATGAATCTCCTGGCTCTCGTCTTGGGTAACGGAAACAGTTGCGCCGTGTAATAAACTTTCGAGAGAAAGAAGGTGTTAATTTTATTCTCTGCACTTGGTTTATGTTACGGTGTAGATACTCTCTTATGAATACTTGAATTTGCTCTGAGCTATTTCTAAAATTAATAGCTACCTTCTTCATTGGACAAGTTATCAGAGTTTTCCTAAGTGCCTTACATTGACTTGCTACCTTTGCCCATTCTGTGGTGGAAGCCCGTAGATTTAAAAGTTTGCTTTTATTTTTATTGGTGTTTGCTCCTGACACAAGACAGTACTTTTTCATAATTTTTTCTAATTTGGAAATATCATTATAATTTCTCAACACGACGCCTACATCATCGGCATTCGCTCTCACGACTGTCGGGTGCCTTGATAACGTTATTCCTGTCAGTCGAGCATGAACATTAGAGAGGAATGGGTCTAAGTATATGACAAATAAGAGTATAGAGACTGCTTCCTTGAGGAACTCCGCATCTTAACTCTATCTACTTTGTTTTCTGACAGTTTGCTGATGTATTAGCACTGATTCGTTGCAACGTTACATTTAGAACTCGCTCGTGAAAACCTTTTTCTTCCCATAGTTTCATTGAGAAATCTGTTGTCCACCCGGTCAAAAGCTTCATCAAAATCGATAAACATGAGTGTACATTTTATATTAGCCACGGAAATTACAATAATTATATCTCTGTATGCTGCTGTGTTTTGGAATATCTTCCTGCCAGGTGCACATGACTGATGTTGACTTACAATCACGATTGATGCTGATTTACGATCACCGAGGGAGGTGGCGCAGTGGTTAGCACACTGGACTCGCGTTCGTGAGGACGACGGTTCAATCCCGCGTCCGGAAATCCTGATTTAGGTTTTCTGTGAATTCCCTAAATCGCTCCAGACAAGTGCCGGGATGGTTCCTTTGAAAGGGTAAAGCTGAATTCCCTCCCCGTCCTTCCCTAATCCGCTGTGACAGATGACCTCGCTCTCTGGTCTCCTCCCTCAAAACAACCGAACCCAACTTAACAATCCTTTTGGCCAAACGCGAAAATCTGCTATTTATGATTCTTGATATTATTTTACAGTCGGAACTAAGCAGGGAAATAGGGCGCGAATTATTTAAGTTTTTGTTTCCTTTACTCCTTAAGACTAATACTATAGTACTCTTTTTCAATTCAGTTGCTATTGCTTTTTCCCTGAATAGCTTTATTCGCCATCTGAGTAATCTTTTCACTCAGAATACTCCAGTTGCAGACGGTCTCGCGTATTTCCTCTTCACTGAATTCAGTAAGATTATTTTCCTCTTCTGACAGCTGTGGGATTATGATGTCAAGGAATTCTTCAAGGGACTCTTCATATATTCGATCTGCTCATAATAATTAAAAACCTCCGGCATTATGTCGTTGTGAGATGTGAGGAGCGTGCCATTCTTAGTTCGGAGTTCATCAATGAACGTTCGTCATCTGTTCTCGGCGTGCCTCAAGAGAAGATACAGAGAGGTACGGGGTGTTCAAAAAGTCTCTCCGCAGTGCCGTATCATTTTTAGCCGCGCGTGCCGTATGCCACAGTGAATATACCGAAATGAAACTCAGCGAAAAGTTATTAATTTATTGAATATTCATTTTTACTTACAAGTTTTCACATTAAATGTTGAAAGTGTCCCCCCTGTTGTTGAATACACAACCCAATTCGTCTAATCATGTTTCCAAACACAAGCTGTAACATTTCTTCTGTAACAGAAGCAGTGAAAGTGGGTATTGCAGTTTTCAATTTATCGATGGATTTTGGACGGTTTTTATAGACAGTAGTCCGCCCCGGTAGCTGCGTGACAGACTGTCAATCCTAAGGGCCCGGGTTCGATTCCCGGCTGGGTCGGATATTTTCTCCGTTCAGGCACTGGGTGTTGTGTTGTCCTAATCATCATCATTTCATCCCCATCGACGCGCAGGTCGCCGATGTGGCGTCAAATCGAAAGACCTGCACCAGGCGAACGGTCTACCCGACGGGAGGCCCTAGCCACACGACATTTCCATTTATAGACAGTTGCTTTCGCTGCACCCCAGAAGAAAAATTAAGGTGGTGTTAGGTCAGGCGATCGCGGATGCCAAAGTCCCTGTGAAATTATGCGATCACCAAAAACATCAGCAAGCAGTGACAGTGAAACGCGAGCTGTTGCGCGGTTGCACCATCTTGTTGAAAATAACCGTTCAGTATTTCACTTTAAACATTTCTTACTGACTTGTTCGGACTCGTGGACATTTTATCGGAAATATCGAGTAGTTTATCCTCAGACAAAACGCAAGGACGACCACTGCTCGGTGCATCTGTCACTGAACCCGTACTTACAGATTTGTTAATCAAATCTCTAACAGTATCGCGATGTGGGAGTGTTGTCTCCGGAAAAATTGAATTAAATGTTTGACGAACTGAAACTCTGTACCTACTGTCAGCTTTGAACACTTGTTCGACTAAAAACACACGTTCTTCAATGGTTAGCATTTTAACAGTGACAAAAACGAAACAAAAGAACAAAGGAACTAAAACGTTCACGTCAACACGTAACGACACACACCAACGATACTACTGACGCTGGTTGAGATAAAACGAAAGGAATGTTGGGAGAGTCCACCTGAAGGGAAGTAACCGAGGCAGGCGAACAATCATACGGCACGCGCGATTAACAATCAATCATACGGCACTGCGGAGAGACTTTTTGAACACCCTGTAGTTTCATCCTCCAATACAGTCTTGACACTGAATTTTAATTTGAGTCCTTCCATCAGCTTTCTCGTAATGCTTAGCCCTTTTGGCTTTAATTTTTTTAATATCTTCTAAACGGACGTTGGACGTGTCTGCCTAATCTTATAACTTCCCCAACAGTGTGTAATAAAATTCTATGTTATTTTTCATACCTCCAGATCGTTGCTGGCTATATTGGGTAGTAACTTGCCACAACTGTGGTTTCGCCTTGGTGCACCACCAATCTACCACTGTTGCATACCGACCAGTCGAGTGCAGGCACAATACCCATGCTTCTTTCTGACTCTTCTACGTCATTTTCTTCTGGTAAGAATATGTTTAGGTTGCACTAATTCCTGAACCGTCGAGTCGGTTGTGTCTCAAGATTGATGCAGTGGTCAGTGAAATACAGGGGAGTTGTTTCAACTTTAATCAAAGAGGTTTCTAGACTTTGTAAGACACAGATTCTGTCGATTCTACTACAGGACTGTGGAGCCACATATGTGAACTCAATAAATGTGGAATATTTAATTTCCAAGGTATCCTTAAGTTTTAAGTCAGTAACTAAGCGTTTTAATTCATTAGATACGTTAAAATTCGGAATCTGATCTTTGCTATTTAAAACGCTGTTAAAATCATCTCCAATTAGAAGGTCTTTCGCATTTTTCGGTAATGAATAAACAATTTCTTCTTTAAAAATCTTGCCCTGTCTTTTTTATTGCAGATTCCCGAAAAAGCATATGTATTAAAAAAGGTGAAGTCAAAAACTTTTATACATACTGCTCTGCCGAATTCTAATCTTTCAATAACAGAAACAGGTTAATTGTAGTCCCCACATTTGCTTCGAGCGAAACATTAAACATTTCAGCATATCCTGCAATCTTAAGATCAGACGTCACAACTTCTTGCAACAAGGCTGTATCTGTTCCTGAGTCATATAAATATTCTTTTCGAACGATAACTTACGTTATCCATTTAATATTTAGAGTTGCAATCGTTTTAATTTCGTTTGAAAGGAGACAAATTTAAGAAACAACATAAAATAAATAAGTACATGAACCACTAAATGGAATAGTTAATAAATCACAAAGCATGCTGTCACTTAAATCTGCAATAATATTTTCTCGAATAAAGATTACTTCACTTTTAAATTACTTTAGATGTCTCATTTCGACACTGATTTCATCAGAACTGAGTGGTTTTGCGTCACGAATATCTTTGGGATTCCTCTCATGAGATCCTTCCTTGACTATCCTGTAATGTAAATTTTTGGACTTCGTGTTGTCCTTCTGAACTTTTTGTTTCCCCTGATTAAAGAGAAATCCTTAGGTTAGGCTGCAATTTGATGTAGAGTTAATCGTGTTTGCCTGGCATTGCTGCTGCAGTGGTCGCAACAGTTTCGTGTATCTATGTTCTCCTTAGCTGTTTATTTTCTTTTTCAGTGTCCAATGGAGTCTCTGGGACTGATCTGTGTATTTCAGCCACAACCTGAGAGTGTTTCTGGTCTATCATTTCTGATTTTTCTGAGCACGACATCCTCGTCGCAGCTCCACGCACTATTACGTCTTAGTCCACGTCTTCTGATTTTGTATCAACATACGACAGTGCTTCGGTTGCCTCTGCTGACGCCATAAGTTCTATTCTTGTGATTTCCTCAGATTCTTGTGCGTTGCACTGTTTCTGTTTACAGGCGGAATGTGATTATTAGTTTTAATAACCTTCTAAATAAACAAGCTATTCCATCAAAATAACAGGATTCGCAAAGCGTTTCACCAGAGGAAAAGTTTGAGAACCATTGCCCTAGACATAAACGATACCATAAAATAACAAAAAAAAACGCTCAATTTCATTTAACCAAGGCGGTTAGAGGGGAGAGGGAAGAACATGTTACGGTCGCAGTATCTAACTCGGCTGCTCAATCAAAAGTTTTCTGGCAATCAAGACGAAGCACGTTACGGATATTAATCTGAAGACTCTGAAGTGTTCGTAAAATGTGGAGTGCTCCACGGCAGTGTAATGCTACCGTTGCCGTTCATCTTATAAATTAAGTACTTAGAGGATGGTAACAGTTGCAATCTCAGACTATTCGGAGATGATGCAGTTTCCTGTGAGAAATCTTTATCTCGTAAAAACTGCAGTAATACTCGTAGTTAGATCTGATGAAATATCAGGTGGTGCAAAGTATGGCAACTAGCTTTTGATGAAGAGAAATACAAAGTTGTGTATGCTATGCAATTTAAAATCGTGCTATTATATGACTAAATGATTTATGACTCATAAAAGAAGTCAGTCATGCCATAAAAGTATTTGGAAGGAATACTATGTAGTGATATGAAGTGAAACAATCGCAATCGCATGGAATCAGTTGTGGGTAAGTAAATGGCAAACTACGATTCATTGGTAGGATACTGGGAAACTGGATTTTGTCTATAGACGAGAGTGTAAACAAAACATTTTTTACGATCCACAATAAAATAATGGCAGATTTATGTAGGTAATATCCGTAGTTGCAAGAATGTCCGGGGTTTGAGATTTTATGACGGGCGAGAATTATTTTTAAAAATTTTAAACCGATACATTCGTCATCGCATTTTTAAACATTCTCTTACATCCTTGCCTCTCTCAGGCGACCTTGGAGCAAGTGCTGACGTCGATGGAGTGGCGTAGCTTTTTATCAGTTTATCTCTATCCCTTTTTTTTATTTAATCGTTTAGCAATAGACAAAAGGAACTAAATGGGTATTTTATTGTTAACTTGCAACATGAATACAGGTGACAGTAGTAATGAACCTGTTTATTGCACACTGTTACTAGAGAATTTTCGGTTGCAAATAAAGATGATATTAAAGACCACGTGAAAAGAGTTCAACACACGAGTGCTATTAATGATACTCCTTGACCAAACAGAAGAGAATTTTTTAATCCCGAAGATGGGAATTACAGCGATCTGGAGTGCGCTGCCAAAGAGGCAGTTTTTAAAGTGGCAACACACTGATGCACTGACAGAAAAAAATCACAACACCAAATAATAATTCATTTAGAGTAATGAAATATCGAGAATACATTTTCTTAAGTAACATATTTAAGTGATTAACATTCCAAGGTCACAGGTTAATGTAAAAGAGAGATAAGCCATTCAAAATGTAAAATGCTGGTGCATTAATAACCGACGTAACCGCCAGATTGTTGAATGCAAGCATGCAAACGTGCATGCATTATGTTATACAGGTGCCGGGTGTCACTTTTGTGGAATGGAGTTCCTTGCCTGTTGCACTTGGTAGGTCAGTGTAGGAACAGTTAATGCTAGCTGTGGATAACGCTGGAGTTGACGTCCGATGATGTCCCACATGTGCTCGATTGGAACAGATCTGGCGATCGAGCATACCAAAGCAACATGTCGACACCCTATAGCATATTGGTTAACAACAGCGATATGTGGGCGAGCATTGTACTGTTGGAAAACACCCCCTGGAATGCTGTTCACGAATGGCAGCACAACAGTTCGAATCACCAGACTGACGTACAAATTTGCAGTCAGCGTGCGTGGGATCACCACGACAGTGCGTCTGCTGCCATACGAAATCGCACCCCAGAACGTAACTTCAGCTGTAGGTCCAGCCAGCGTGTTTAACACGCAGACAGGTTAGTTGCAGGCCCTCACCTCGCCTCCTCCTAGCGAACACACGGCCATCGCTGGCACCGAAGCAGAACCAGCTTTCATCAGAAAACGCAACAGTGCTTCACCATGCCCTCCAATGAGGTCTCGCTTGACACCACTAAAGTCACAAATGGTGGTGGTTTAGGGTCAGTGGAATGCACTCTACAGTGCTTCTGGCTCGGAGCAGTGCATGAAGTAACCCATTTTTAACAGTTGGTCATGTCATTGTGGTACCAACTGCTGCTCAAAGTGCTGCTGCAGGTCTAAAATGACGCGCCAGAGCCATACGCCGAACATGACGGTCGGTCCTCTCGGTGGTGCCACGTGGCCGTCCAGAGCCCGGTCTTCTTGCGACCACACACTCTCGTGACCACCACTACCAGCAGTCATGTACAGTGGCTACATTCCTGCCAAGTCTTTCTGCTATATTGCAGAGGGGATATCCAGCTTCTCGTAGCCCTATTACATTAAAGTATTCTTGACTAACCAGTTCACCATGAACAACCTCGAAAGTAACTAACGCTCACGAAAGTTACAGTGGGTACTTAAAGCAAACCTGATCTGCAACTTCATAGTGGTGCTACTAGCCCCACTATTATGCAACCGGTGCGAAATATGAATAGACATCGCCTTTCAGATGCCTGCTAACTTTCATTTACGCTCCAACTCCTTGTTGGTGTTGCGGTTTTTTCCGCCAGTGTATTTCAAGCTGCAGTTTTTTGAAAAAACTGTTCACTTTGCAATGTCTTTGCCTGGAATTCCTGCTCCAGTTGAGAGTTTTTCAAATATCGGGAATATTTAATATACAGCAAGGGATAGACTTTCAGTATCTACTGTCAAACATTTGCTGAATGTTGAAGTTAATTCAGAACCTTTTTTGTGTATTTTTTGATATAATTAAAACAAACAATTTCTAAAAAAAGAAAGTCATGTCTAGTGAAAAAGGCATCTGAATAAATGAAGCTGAATGTTTCAGTTCACTGTTACGGCTTTCAAGTAATTTCAAAAATATATCTCGAGTACGACACGAAAAATAAGGTCGTATGTCCTAGGCTCAATAAAAAAAAATGGCCAGCTTACGTTTATGGGACTTTTATTGCGTCTTGCAACCAAGGGACGTTAAGTTCGGCGCGACTGTCTAGAGGCCTGTGTGACTGGCGATGCAGTGTAACAGAAATGTTAAAAAATCTTAACTGGGTGTCACTTAAGGAAAGGCGGCGTACATATCTCGAGACTCTCTTTTGAAAACTTCAAGAATCGACTTTCTGGACATAATTACTGAATATTCTTCATTCCTATACGTGTCAATCCCATCATGTTTGCACTGAAAAATTAGGCAAATAACATCCGGCATACAGACGTGAAACCAGCTATTCTTTTCAAGCTCTAGCCGTGTTTGGAACCTGATAGTAACGTATGGTACAACGAAAAGTACCCTTTGTCATGTACTTGAAAGTGGTTCGCACTGCATTTACGTAAAAAACAAAAAAATTACGAATAATGCATCGGCGATAGAATTAATTTGAGTCGCCTTGCCACTGAAAAAGATCAGAGAACTGCCTCGGCTTCTGTGAGAGTGAGATGGCATGACGGCTGTGAGATTCAGCATGACGGCTGTTCACACCATCTGTTTTCCTCCGCCAAAGCGGGCAGCAGAACAAAGCTCTTTCATTTGTAACTAACTGGATCGATGAATACTTTTCATATCGGAAATCAAGGTAGGAATACATAATTAATCGTCCGACGCTGCACCGGACGTCGCACTAGATGGCGTAACGACTATGTGGAGTAGAACAGTCTTCAGAAGTATATAGATTGCTCAAGTTGTTTTCTAGGAGTGCCTGAAGGGGCAGTCTGTCTCGATGGAAGATTTGTGTCTAAACTTGTCAGCTATTACTTCGCTGGTTCAACATGACGCCACCAGCTTCCTTCTCTGTTCGTCCATGCGTACAACGCTTTCGCGCCTGCGCACAGCTGCAACGAGATGTTGGCGGGCAGTTTGCAATACTGCCTGTGTACACTGCGGACAGAGCCACCTGGTAACCGATCACATAAGCTCTGCGCTCCGGACGGGAGACGGGTCGTAGATGTCGGAGCCACCTATCGGCCAAATAGACAATGAGGCGTTCCCAAACAGCTATTGGCGTGCGGCGAAATCAGCGCCGCTATATCATGAAAAACGCGCCAAAAGCATCTGTGTGTTGCGCAATAATATGTAAATTAAACGTAACTCTAATATAACAAATAAAATATTCCGATGGCACTAGACGCATCAATATAACTCCAGATTAAGTAAGTGCGCGATTTAATGTCAGGTTCATTTGTATAATGCAACGTCAGATAACTGACGACAAATATAACTGGAAATTAACGTGTACGACGAATCTTAGTTTTCTTTCGTTTATGCTGTATCAAACTCGTATGGCAACCAGTTTTTAATACCTTTTAAAAAATTCAATTGTAGTAAGCTCACATTCCAATGCAAACTCTCGAAGGAATGCCCACACTTAAAACATCACTGTTAAAAGTAAGGAAATGTGATGAACTAATCTTCGATCCGTACAGGAATCAGTGCTTCTTATCTCAGGTATACACTTGATATGGGGACATAAATGTTGAAAACAAAAAGGAGCTGTTTCCGTGAGGCCCATATGTGACACAGTATAGGTTAAGTTCTGGACAGAAAACATAGTATCATTTACGAACTTGATCTCTTTTCATCTATGAAAGATAAGCTCTTAACCCTTCATTGCGAAGGTGTGTTCTTTTAGAGATTTAAAGCAAAACTACTAAGGATCAAGGCAAATACGTGCCATACGCTGCGACATGAAAGCAACACCAACAGTCTAAATTCACATATATAATTCTCATTTCGCTCTGAATTGCGTGCCATTATGTGCATTTCAGTTTATTAGACACACATTGCCTTCTACTTCCATCATAAAATGGCGTATAGAAGAAGATGGGATGGGAGAAACGTGTGCTCATAAGTCACGTATTCCACAAGCAACTGTTAAGTGTATGAAAGATTCTCAGCACGCCATCATACGTTACGGTTTATTCCCGTTCCAATATCGTAAGGAGTACGGGTTCAAGTAAAGCAAACATACGTTTATAGCATTTGTAGATTTCGAGAAAGCTTTTGACAATATATGCTCTGTTAAATTTCTGAATGTAGCAGAGATCAAATACAGGGAGCGAGAAGTTATATACAATTTGAACGGAATCCCCACGGCAGTTATGAGAATGGATGGGCGTGAAAGGGTAGCAGTAGTTGAGAAGGGAGTGAGACACGGTTGTAGCCTATCTCCCATGTTATTTAATCTGTACTATGAGCAAGAAGAAATCTGGGAAGGGAATTTAAGTTCAGGGAGAAGGAATAAAAACTTTGAAGTTTGCCGATGACATTGTGATTCTGTCAGAGACAGCAAGGACTTCGAAATGCAGTTGAACGGAATGAACATTATCTTTAATGGAAGGTATAAGACACGTATTAACGAAAGCAATACATGGGTAATGGAATGTAGTCGAATAACTCAGGCGATGCTGAGAGAATTAGGTTAGGAAATAAGACACTGAAAGCAGCGGATGGGTTTTGCTATTTGGGCAGCAAAATAACTGATTATGGACAAAGTTGAGAGGAAATGTAGACTGACAATGGCAAGGAAAGCGTTGCTGGAGAAGAGAAATTAGTTAACATACAACATATACGGAAGTGTTAGAAAGTCTTAACTGAAGGTATTTGTCTGGACTGCAGCCATGTCTGGAAGTGAAACATGTACGATAAACGGTTTAGAAAAGAAGAGAAATGTGGGGGTACAGGAGAATGCTGAAGAGTTTTTAGCAAACAGAACACAGCATGTTGTTATCAACGGAGAGACGTCTACAGACGTTAAAGTAACCTCTGGTGTGCCACAGGGGAGTGTTATGGGACCATTGCTTTTCACAATATATATAAATGACCTAGTAGATAGTGTCGGAAGTTCCATGCGGCTTTTCGCGGATGATGCTGTAATATACAGAGAAGTTGCAGCATTAGAAAATTGTAGCGAAATGCAGGAAGATCTGCAGCGGATAGGCACTTGGTGCAGGGAGTGGCAACTGACCCTTAACATAGACAAATGTAATGTATTGCGAATACATAGAAAGAAGGATCCTTTATTGTATGATTATATGACAGCGGAACAAACACTGGTAGCAGTTACTTCTGTAAAATATCTGGGAGTATGCGTGCGGAACGATTTGAAGTGGAATGATCATATAAAATTAATTGTTGGTAAGGCGGGTACCAGGTTGAGATTCATTGGGAGAGTCCTTAGAAAATGTAGTCCATCAACAAAGGAGGTGGCTTACGAAACACTCGTTCGACCTATACTTGAGTATTGCTCATCAGTGTGGGATCCGTACCAGATCGGGTTGACGGAGGAGATAGAGAAGATCCAAAGAAGAGCGGCGCGTTTCGTCACAGGGTTATTTGGTAACCGTGATAGCGTTACGGAGATGTTTAACAAACTCAAGTGGCAGACTCTGCAAGAGAGGCGCTCTGCATCGCGGTGTAGCTTGCTCGCCAGGTTTCGAGAGGGTGCGTTTCTGGATGAGGTATCGAATATATTGCTTCCCCCTACTTATACCTCCCGAGGAGATCACGAATGTAAAATTAGAGAGATTAGAGCGCGCACAGAGGCCTTCAGACAGTCGTTCTTCCCGCGAACCATACGCGACTGGAACAGGAAAGGGAGGTAATGACAGTGGCACGTAAAGTGCCCTCCGCCACACACCGTTGGGTGGCTTGCGGAGTATAAATGTAGATGTAGATGTAGATGTAGAAGATCAAATGGGTATAATGCATAACTAATGAAGACGTACTGAACATTATCTGGATCTGCATCTACATGACTACTCTGCAGTTCACACTAAAGTGCCTGGCAGAAGGTTCATCGAACCGCTTTCACATTATTTCTCTACCGTTCCACTCTCTAACAGCGGGGGAGAAGCGAACACTTAAATCTTCCTGCGAGAGCTCCGACTTCTCTTACTCTATTACAGTTATCTGTTCTCCGTATCTAGGTGGGTGTCAACAAATTATTTTCGCATTCAGAGGAGAACCTCGGAGATCGAAATTTCGTGTAAAGATCTCGCCGCAATGTAAAACGCCTTTGTTTTAATGATTGCCACACCAACTCGTGTATCATATCCGTGGTACTCTCTCTCCTATTTCGCTATAATACAAAACAAGACGCCCTTCTTTGAATTTTTTATGTCCTAAGTCAATCCTATTTGGTAAGGATCCCATACTGCACAGCAATATTCTAGCAGAGGACGGACAAGCGTATTACAGGCATTCTCTTAAGTAGACCTGTTGCACCTTGTAAGTGTTCTGCCAATAAAACATAGATTTGCTTTCCCCACAAAATTGTCTTTGTGGTCGTTCCAGTTTAAGTTGTTCGTAATTGTAATTTCTAGGTACTTAACTGAAATGATAGCCTTTACATTTGTGTAATTTATAGTGTAACCGAAATTTAACTAATTCCTTTCAGTTCTCACGTGGATGACCTCAAAATTTCCATTATTTAGAGCAATTGCCACCTTTGGCACCATACAGGTATCCCACCTAAATTATTTTGCAATTTCTGTTGAACGATGACTTTACAAGCCCATAAATGAGAGCATCATCTGCAAAGAATTTAAGAGGGCTGCTCAGATTGTCTTCTAAATATTTTACATAAATCAGGAACAGCAGAGGGCCTACAACACTTCCTTGTGGAACGCCAGATATTACTTTTGTTTTGCTCGGTAGCTTTTTGTCAATTACTAAGAACTGCGACCTTTCTGACAGAAAATCATATCCAGTCACAAATCTGAAATATACTCCATAGGCATACAATTTGATTAAATGGCTCTTGTGAGGAACGGCATCAACAACCTTTTGGAAATGTAGAAATATGGAACCAATATCAGATCCCCTGTCGATAGCACTCATTAAATCGTGAGAATAAAGAGCGAGTTGTGTTTATCAAGAACGATATTCTCTGAATCTGTGTTGGCTATTTGTCAGTAAACCGTTGTTTTCGAAATAATTTATAAAGTTCGAACACAGTATATGTTACAAAATCCTACTGCAGCTGGAGAGAAAAGAGATTTGTGGCATAACTTGACTAAAAGAAGGGAGTGGGTGATATGACACATTACGAGACATAAAGGAACCGTTAATTTAGTACTGGAGGGACGTGTGGCGTGAGTGAAACTTGCGGACGAAGACCAAGAGAGGTGTACAATAAGCAGGTGCAAACAGATGTAGGTTGTAGTAGTTATTCGGAGGCAAAGACGCTTTCCCAGGCTAGAGAAGCGTGGAGAACGGCATCAAACCGATCTTCATATTGAAGACCACACAAACAGCAGCTGCAGTAACATGGAGTGCGGTAAGGATGACTGCTTAAGAGCCTCTGCGCGTGCTGTAATATTAGTCTAACTGTCCTCGCTGTCCCTACGGGAACGATACCTAAGGAGCTAAAGATTGACTAGTTTCTTCTCTTAAAACTGATTCTACAAATTTTGTATGTAGTCTTTCCGGGAATCTTCAAAAGTCTGCCAACACAAGTTTTTCAACATCACTGTGAGGCTTTTACGAGAATCAAATAAACCCGTGACCATTCGTGCCTCTCTTCCTTATATACGAGGGCAGTTCAATAAGTAATGCAACACATTTTTTTTCTCGGCCAATTTTGGTTGAAAAAACCGGAAATTTCTTGTGGAATATTTTCAAACATTCCCGCTTCGTCTCGTATAGTTTCATTGACTTCCGACGGGTGGCAGCGCTGTACGGAGCTGTTAAAATGGCGTCTGTAACGGATGTGCGTTGCAAACAACGGGTAGTGATCGAGTTTCTTTTGGCGGAAAACCAGGGCATCTCAGATATTCATAGGCGCTTGCAGAATGTCTACGGTGATCTGGCAGTGGACAAAAGCACGGTGAGTCGTTGGGCAAAGCGTGTGTCATCATCGCCGCAAGGTCAAGCAAGACTGTCTGATCTCCCGCGTGCGGGCCGGCCGTGCACAGCTGGTACCGTGCAGGCATACAGGCCCTCATTTCAAGGTGGCGTAAGGCCGTAGCACTGAATGGAGATTACGTTGAAAAATAGTGTTGTATAGCTAAAAGATTGGGGAATAACCTGGTGTATTTCAATGCTGAATAAAACAACCCCTGTTTCAGAAAAAAAATGTGTTGCATTACTTATTGAACTGCCCTCGTACATTCAATATCCCCACGTTAGTCCTATGTGGTATGGGTCCCATACACTTGAGTAATATTCTAAAATGGGACGCCAAGTGATTTGCAAGCGATTTTCTTTATAAACTGACTGAATTTCCCGGGTATCCCACCAATGACCCGAAGTCTAGCACATGCCTTACCTACGACGGAACCTACGTTCTCATTCATTTTGACATCCCTGCAAATTTTTACACCCGTGTAATTTTGGGACCCTGATTGTAAGTTATTCATATTTTACTGTTGGCACTACACACGCTGGCAGATGACGTTCACCAGGCATTCTCCATACCCACACCCTACCATCGGATCGCTACATTGTGTACTGTGATTCGTCACTCCACACAACGTTTTTCCACTATTCACTCAAATGGTTCAAATGGCTCTGAGCACTATGGGACTTAACATCGGAGGTCATCAGTCCCCTAGAACTTAGAACTACTTAAACCTAACTAACCTAAGAACATAACACACATCCATGCCGAGGCAGGATTCGAACCTGCGACCGTAGCAGTCGAGCGGTTCCGGACTGAAGCGCCTAGAACCGCTCGGCCACCGCGGCCGGCACTGTTCAGTCGTCCAATGTTTACGCTCCTAACACCTAGTGAGGCGTCGTTTTGCATTTACTGACGTGATGTGTGGCTTATGAACAGCCGCTCGACCATGAAATCCAAGTTTTCTCACCTCCCGCCTAACTGTCATAGTACCTGTAGTGGATCCTGATGCAGTTTGTAATTCCTGTGTGATGGTGTGGTTAGATGTCTGCCTATTACACATTACGACCCTCTTCAACTTTCGGCAGTATCTGTCAGTCAACATACGAGGTCGGCCTGTACGCTTTTGTGCTGTACGCGTCCCTTCACGTTTCCACTTCACTATTACATCGGAAACAGTGAACCTAGGGATGTTTAGGAGTGTGGAAATCTCGCGTGCAGACGTACGACACGAGTAACACCCAGTCACCTGACCACGTTCGAAGACCGTGAGTTCCGCGGAGCGGCCCATTTTGCTCTCTCACGATGTCCAGTGACTATTGAGGTCGCTGATATGGAGTACCTGGCAGTAGGTGGCCGCACAATGCCCCTAATATGAAAAACGTATGTTTTTGGGGGTGTCCGGATATTTTTGATTATATAGTGTATGTGGAGTGTTTCAAAGGAGTATTGGATGTAGTGAAGTCGAAAGTGAATGTTACTGTCATCTTATTCATCAAACATGTATCGATCTATGCTGACTCCCGTAGCTAATCTGTTGGTTCTACTGGCTTCCTGATTAAGATATGCGAAGACTGTATTAATTCGATGATACGTAAACACCTGTGCCATTCGATATTTGTATGACATCACGTTGATTTGTATCACACTTTAAAAGTACGCATGTAGTACCAGCCACAGAGACGTACATTCTTGCATTATCAAATACCAGTCCGAAACCACTAATCCGACAGCAAAAGAAATATTTTTAACCTGCTGCCTACGAGCAAATCTGAACTGATCGACAAAAGTGTGGTACTCTTATAGCAACTGTGACTACAAGAAGCAAAAAGCACAAAGAACTATCTCCATTTGCTAGACAGGTGGAAAACCACTAAGATTCTGCTTGGAACACTAATTAGTAGCATTTAAGAAGGTGTGTGAGAAAAGTAGTGACACTGATTATTTATCTACCAAACTTTTTCTTTTTCTTTTTTCGATCAACAATATTGTGCCATTCAAAGTAGTTCCCTTCGGCAGCTATACACCGGAGGAGTCGTTTTTCCAAGTCTTTGTAGCAGCGCTGAAAGCCTTCAACTGGTAGGGCCTTTAATATGTCAATCACACTCTTTTGGATGTTCTCCGGAGTCCGAAAATGAAGTCCTTTTTAAAGCATTCGTCAATTTGGGGAAAAGAACAAAGTGACAAGGCCTCAGATTAGGTAACTAGGAGGGGCGAGGGGGGGGGGGGGGGGGGACGTGGAACAACAGGAGTGCCTTTGAGATCAAAAATTTCGTGATGGAAACGGCCATGTGACATGGGGCGCTGTCCTGATGCAGCATCCACTTGTCTGCAATGTCGAGTCTTACTCGATTTACCCTTTTCCTGGGCCTTTAAAGGACATCTTTATAAAACACTTGGTTGAAAGTTTGTCCTAGAGGAACAATCTCTTAGGAGTATGTACACGTTCGACGTTTGAAGTTGAAAGTCTCCCGCAGCGAGGTTCATCTTCAACGTGTTCTCGGCCTTTCAATAGAGATTTGTGCCACCGGGAAAACTAGTGTTGTTTATAAGAAATTTCCTCAATAGGTCTATTTCAACTTTTAGAAGGTCACACACGCAGATTCGTGAAATTTAACAAAAACTTGATGGCATGACTGCTCTAAATTCCGTTGTTCCATTTTCGTAATACACAACAAAAAACACGACTTCACTGATGGCGCACTCAAAAATCACGTGATACTCTACAGAGGTCAGACTCGGACTGAGCACCTGGAAGGGATGGACACACCGGTGTACACAAGCACAACCACGCCGCTTTCCCAGGTCACTCACTACTGTTCTCATACAATATAATGAATGTGGCAAAGTTTTGGGAATGCACGAAGACACAGTAAACATCGTTTTATGTATATATAAGGGGCGGTCAAAAAGTTTCCGTCCGAAGGCCGTACAGTCAAGAATTGATACGCCAATGAGGCAAAATCGCAGTGAGCAATGAAGCAATGATCCCACAGACGCACGAGGTTGGAGATATCCTCTTGGTAAAACTCCGTGACCTACTGCGCGAAAAAGTTCGTGACATCGACCCTTCAAGGCCATTTTTAAGGGAACGAAGGCGTGATAATCGCATGGTGAGAGATCAGGACTATCCGTCGGATGAGGGAGTGTCTCCGATTCGAGTTGGTGTAACGTCTGCGCTCGACATTTGCGACGTGTGTTATCATGCAGCAGCACCCGTTGGCGTACCATTCCCCAACGGTGGTTTTCGACAAAAGTGTTGCCTTCTACACATTCTTCATTCGCCGATTGACGTCTAGCGGTGTTTGGCCTTCGGCAGCAAACAAAAAACTATCAGCACGTTGGTCCAGTCTCGACTCGACGCATTTGGTAATAGCGTCGCCATAGTTTACGTTTCCGCATTTTCCGCACGCATATTGGAAAGACACGAATGCCACACCAATCGCCACTGTCGATGCTTATGGCCGGCCAGTGTGGCCGAGCGGACCTAGGCGCTTCAGTCTGGAACCGCGCGACCGCTACGGTCGCAGGTTCGAATCCTTCCTGGGCCATGGATGTGTGTGATATCCTTAGGTTACTTAGGTTTAAGTAGTTCTAAGTTCTAGTGGAGTGATGACCTCAGATGTTAAGTCCCATAGTGCGCAGAGCCATTTGAACCATTCGATGCTTATGTACCAACATCGGACACGCTACGTTACATACACACTGCAGCAACTACTTCAATCGGGTACTTGTTTGATCGCTTCCTGATACATTCGAAGCAAGTTAATGAACGGCAGCAAGCAGCCACCTTCGTTTAACGGTATGGTTCAGAAAATGTAGCGTAAAAACATATTGTAAGATTTGGCCTTCATATTATAGGGAAATGTAGGGAAATGATGTAGTAAACTAACAGGAAGTGTAATAAGCGAATTGAGAGATACTTACAGCACTTCTACAGCCAGATCTGACGAAAGCACTTTCAGAAAAGACAAGTAACTTCTGGTCTCACATAAACTTCATCTCTCGTGTTTCAGCCCGTTATCAAAACGGAACACACCAAACATGAATACGAAATACTAAATTCTACGCGTAAAAAATTGACTAATGCTGGAGGATACCATCAACATTCTACAGTCTGACCAATGCGTAAATTCGTAGAGAATGAAGGCTAGCGATTAACGTCGTATCGATATCACGATGTGTTGGCATTCACAAAGAAACCTTCGCGGCATTTCTCTACTGTGTTCTAAGTGAATTACGCCAGATCTACGTCTGGAGAAAGGAGCGGAGTTCGAGCCTTGGTTCTCTCGGATGTTAGTCAGGTGGTTTAACCGCTGAAGCACCTTCTACATCTACATCTACATCTACATGGATACTCTGCAAATCACATTTAAGTGCCCGGCAGAGGGTTCATCGAACCACCTTCACAATTCTCTATTATCCAAATCTCTTATAGCGCGCGGAAAGAACGAACACCTCTATCTTTCCGTACGAGCTATGATTTCTCTTATTTTATCGTCGTGATCGTTTCTCCCGATGTAGGTCGGTGTAAACAAAATATTTTTGCATTCGGAGGAGAAAGTTGGTGATTGGAATTTCGTGAGAAGATTCCGTCGCAACGAAAAACTCCTCCATTTTATCGATGTCCAGCCCAAATCCTGTAGGATTTCTGTGGCACTCTCTCCCATATTTCGCGATAATACAAAACGTGCTGCCCTTCTTTGAACTTTTTCTATGGACTCCGTCAGTCCTATCTGGTAAGGATCCCACACCGCGCAGCAGTAATCTAAGAGAGGACGGACAAGCGTAGTGTAGGCAGTCTCCTTAGTAGATCTGTGACATTTTCTAAGTGTCCTGCCAATAAAAAGCCAGTCTTTGGTTAGCCTTCCCCAAAACATTTTCTGTGTGTTTCTTCCAATTTAAGTTTTTCGTAAATGTAATACCTAGGTATTTACGGCTTTTAGATTAGACTGATTTATCGTCTAACCGAAGTGTAACGAATTCCTCTTAGCACTCATGTGGATGACCACACACTTTTCGTTATTTAGGGTCAACTGCCAATTTTCGCACCATTCAGATATTTTTCCTAAACCGTTTTGCAATTTGTTTTGATCTTCTGATGACTTTATTAGTCGATGAACGACAGCGTCATCTGCAAAAAACCTAAGACGGCTGCTCAGATTGTCCCCCAAATCGTTTATATAGATAAGGAAAAGCAAAGGGCTTATAACACTATCTTGAGGAACGCCAGAAATCACTTCTGTTTTACTCGATGACTTTCCGTCAGTTACTATGAACTGTTACCTCTCTGACAGGAAATCACAAATCCAGTCACATAACTGAGACGATATTCCATAACCACGCAATTTCACTACAAGCCGCTTGTGCGGTACAGTGTCAAAAGCCTTCCGCTCGATATGAGCGGATTGGTCACGTCAAGCCACTTGTTGGAGTTCCGCGATAAACAGCCGACTGTGACAGACTGGAGGGCAGCTGCCCCGCACCTTATGACGTCACGAGACCTTGCGGGCAGTGGAGCGTCCCTCTGCAGACTACAGCACACAGTGCACGTCGTGCGCGGCCGAGTTCCTCCCGCGCTGCAGAACCGGTTTGCCGCCAGCCGCGCACGCGCAGGTCCGCTCACCACTTGCAGCGCGAGGCCACAAAAACTGACGCGTGTAAACAAGCTCTCTCTCAACTTCCAACAGGAACAGAGTGGCGACCGTTTAAAGCACACTGGGCAGGGATTCCTTACACGGTGATTCCCGTCGGTGTGAGATGCGACGCTACCTGACTGGGCCATGCCTCGCGTGTGTTCCCAGGTGCAACAGAAAGTGCTTGTCATGGAGCAGGAACAGTGGAATGTGCCTCTCCTAATCATGGATGAAGTGGGCTGTCTTCCAACTTCGTATACAAAATAGCAGTGATTTCTCCACTCCATAAACACAGTCACGACTGCGAACAGGACATGGAAAATACGTAATCACCATGAGACACACTATGATGAATCTGCTAATGACAACTTCAGGGCAAGCCACAGAACTTTTCCACGGCTATTCCGCCAGGACAATACTTACAAATATCGCTGATTCATAACCAAAAATTACGAACGATGAGATTATGAGAATAATGCATACATTCGCTACTGCGATCATCACAAGGCGTTGTGCTCACTGCTGAGCGTCGTGACCCTACGAACCAAGCGTCTCCATCCTACACGGTTATCAGCTTCTCTAGGAGCCTACTGAAGGGTAGACCAGAGATCTTCTTGATCTGATCAATCCTGTGGTGTCACCGCCAGACACCACATTTGCTAGGTGGTAGCCTTTAAATCGGCCGCGGTCCGTTAGTATACGTCGGACCCGCGTGTCGCCACTGTCAGTGATTGCAGACCGAGCGCCGCCACACGGCAGGCCTAAAGAGACTTCCTAGCACTCGCCCCAGTTGTACAGCCGACTTTGCTAGAGATGGTTCACTGACAAATTACGCTCTCATTTGCCGAGACGATAGTTAGCATAGCCTTCAGCTACGTCATTTGCTACGACCTAGCAAGGCGCCATTATCATTTGCTATTTATGTTGTGATGCATGTACCGTCAAGACCGATGTTCACCAATTATGGATTAAAGTTAAGTATTCCAGCAGCAACATACATTATTGGCTATATTAATTACCTTGTCCTGTTCCAGACCTCACGCCAGCCTGCGTGAGCTTAACGCGTGCTTTTCGGCTACCAATAATCGTGGCTTGGCTGTCTTGCCAAGTCACAACAAATCCACCTGCTCGCTGTTCTTTCCCTCGATCTTTTGCCCTCGATCTTCCCTTCCATGATTAATTTTCTAGGTTTTCTCCATTTCTTCTCACAATATCGCCAAAAAACTGGAGAATTTTTGGTTGACACGGTAAGAAAGGCGCCTGGAGATATGGTCACATTTGTTCTTCTTTCTGTCCATTTTATGCGCAACATCCTACGCCAACATCAAAGCTCAGATGCATCGATGCTCTGTTTGTCTCTGACTGAATGTGTCCATATTTCGCAACCGTAAAAGAAGGCAGAAAATACGAGTGCTTCAACAAGCTTGACATTTGCGGTTTTCGTAATTGCTCTATTCTGCCAGATCTTGATGAGATTCTTCAGCCGGCCGGAGTGGCCGAGCGGTTCTAGGCGCTACAGTCTGGAACCACGCGACCGCTACGGTCGCAGGTTCAAATCCTGCCTCGGGCATGGATGTGTGTGATGTCCTTAGGTTAGCTAGGTTTAAGTAGTTCTAAGTTCTAAGGGGCTGATGACCACAGCAGTTAAGTCCCATAGTGCTCAGAGCCATTTGAAACATTTTTGAGATTCTTCACAGCCACTCGCCCTAGCACGACCACTCTTCTTATCTCTTTTTCACAGCTTCCCGTGTCGCGGATGGTTGACCTAAGATAGATGAAAGAATCCACGACTTCCAGTTCCTTTAATAGACCTTCGACTTGAATCTCTACTCCTCAACCAATTAGCATGAGTCTGAACTTGCTGACAGAGGTCCAATCCATATGACTGACTAATGTCTTTCACTTTTTTAATAGCTCTGCAAGTTCATCTTGGCTGCCACAATACTGTGTACCAAAAGTTGAAAAAATGTAAAGCCCATAAAATAATCAAATCAAGCTCTGAATTCGACAAAAAAGCTAAATTAATTGTAGACATGAAACCAATGGAGATACCTCTTGGAATTTTATTATACAGTAGCGACCTGCCCCGGCTTCGCACAGGCAGGACGATTTGTCTGGCACAGCGGTAATAAATTTCATACATAAATCTTCCTCGAGAATCAGTCACTTTTTACTGAAAACCTTATAAAAATCCCAACGCTTATTCCTGACATTAGGCTTCCAACAGACAGAGAAAAGCGGCGGGGGACTTGAAAACGTTATACAGGGTGAAGAAAAATTCGTGCTCTCCGACTTCGCTGTGCGATTCCTCAAATACCACCAATACAAAAATGTGCCTCACAAAATTTCGTCCTGTGCATACTACAGGCAGTAAATGGACTTTAAAGACTAGCAATCTGATAACACTGGAATTATATGTAAGGTATTTATCTCTGTCAGCAGAGAGCAGAAGTGTTGTGCAGTTGGCGCAGTGGATAGAGTTTTGGGTTAGCATGTACGAGGTCGAGGGTTCGATTCTGACTCGAAGCATTTTGTCTTTATGTGCTAAATGTAGTCTGCGTGGTACGGCATCTGTCGTCTTAGTCGTCATACAGCGAATACAGGGAGTCTTCCACAAAACCTTTGCACTTGTGTACCACGACCACAGAAATGGCAATACAATCGTTTTCATTGCTCAGCTTTTAAAGAAGCCTTTTGCACGTTGTTGACGCGAATGTTTTCGCACTGCTGCATCTACTAGATTGCAAACCTGTTTTCTGTTTACCCTCCGCCAGTGGTCCCATCGATTAGTACGAACTATTATATCTTGCCACGTTGAGGTCCATTACATTTTCTTGGGGCCTTACGTCATCAGCAGTGCTTGCAACATGCTTTGCTAATAATTTCCAAACTCGGTTTTCATTTGTATGTATTATCACCACGGAACCATTAATTACGTCTTTCAACAGATTTAGTTATAAGTTGGCACAGTGGATAGGCCTTGAAAAACTGAACACAGATCAATTGAGAAAACAGTAAGAAGTTGTGTGGAACTGCGAAAAAATAAGCAAAATATACAAACTGAGTAGTCCATGGGCAAGATAGGCAACATCTAGGACACTCTGAGTACAGGAGCGCCGTGGTCCCGTGGTAACGTGAGCAGCTGCGGAACCGGAGGTCCTTGGTTCAAATCTTCCATCGAGTGAAAAGATCAATTTTTTATTTTCAGTTTATGTGACAAACTCTCATGTTTTCATCACTTTTTTGGGAGTGATTATCTCATCCACAATAAAACCTAAATCGGGCAAGGTAGAAGAATCTTTTTACCCATTCGCCAAGTGTACAAGTTAGGTGGGTCGACAACATATTCCTGTCATGTGACGCACATGCCGTCACCTGTGTCGTATAGAATATATCAGATGTGTTTTCCTGTGGAGGAATCGGTTGACTTATTACCTTGCGATCAAATGTTTTCGGTTCCCATTGGAGAGGCACGCCCTTTCGTCTACTAATCGCAAGGCTTTCCGATGCGATCGCAAAACACAGGCACTAAACTTATTACAGTGAACAGAGACGTCAATGAACGAACGGACAGATCATAACTATGCAAAAATAAAGAAAGTAAACTTTTCACTCGAGGGAAGACTTGAACCGAGGACCTCTCGTTCTGCAGCTGCTCAAGCTACCACGGGACCACGGCGCTCCTGTGCTCACGCTATCCATGATGTTGCCTATCTTGCCCATGGACTACTCAGTTTGTATATTTTGCTTATTTTTTCACAGTTCCACACAACTTCTTCCTGTTTTCTCAATTGATCTGTGTTCAGTTTTTCAAGGCCTACCCACTGTGCCAACTTATAACTAAATCTGAGGGGGTTGCGATGGGGAGGTTCCCTTGTAAGTGTTCCCACGTGTTATTATCATCAATGGAAATGTGGAAACTTCACATCCATTACCGGTAGCAAACAGTGTAATTCTAAAACGAACATTTCACAATTAGCAGTGTAGGGTTGAGTCATACAGAACAAGAGCTGTAAGAGAGGTGATGCGCGTTAGGTGGAACAGCCCTCTGCAACTAATTACGTGCTTATACGACATGCGCTGTTCGCCAGGCAGGGGATAGTTATTAGCGGAGTAACGTGCCCACGAGTCCATGTACATTCGTACACATATCGTATTTTCTTCTCGTGTTACTCTAAAACAGTATGGCAGACGTATGGCATTCACAAACCATGAATTTGTTGCTATGCTTCTGGTCGTTGATGCATCTGCTAACCGGGCTGGTGTTGTCGCTAGATATCCTTGTTGACGTCATCGGATAAAATTGTGTTTAGTCATCTGGAGCTTCGCCATCGGGAGACAGTTTCACTAGGTCCACCACTGCGTGACAGAGGTCGTCCACGGACTCGCCATACTCCAGCTATTGAGGAAGCTGTTATGGAGGCCATACACCAAGACCCCCATCCAAGTACAAGGAGCGCAGCGAGGAAGCTGCGTGTTTCACAACGCACGTTCAAATGGTTCAAATGGCTCTGAGCACTATGGAACTTAATATCTGAGGCCATCAGTCCCCTAGACTTAGAACTACTTAAACCTAACTAACCTAAGGACATCATACACATCCATGCCCGAAGCAGGATTCGAACCTGCGAACATAGCAGCAGCGCGGTTCCGGACTAGAACCGCTCGGCCACAAATGCACGTTCGTTGATGCGCTGCACGAGCATGGGCTGCACCCCTACCATTATTCTTTAACACAACACATGCATCCTGCAGACCGCCGTCTGCGGATACAATTCTGCGAATGGCTCCAACAACAATAAGAAGCCAAGGCCGACTTCATGAACACTGTAATGTGGTCGGATGAAGCAGCGTTCGCTCATGAGGGTGTCTTCAATATGCTCAATGCTCAACATTGGTGTGACGTTAACCTGCACATCACTCGCAACCGTGGATATCAAGTTCTCTCTGGCATCAAAATTTTTGGACCGGAAAGTTTGGAACCCTACTTGTTGTCTGACCGCTTGATTGAACTAAGGCATCATGTATTCCTCTCAAATCATTTGCCAAACGCACCGGAAGGTGTTCCATGTCACGTTCGGCAGAACTTATGCTTCCAATATGATGGTGCACCTCCATCCTTTGGAATTAATGTGCGACGGTATTTAGATAGAAAATTTTCAGGGAAGTGGTTCGGACGGGAAGGTCCAGTAGGAGGGCCTCCATGTTCAGCTAACCAAAATCCCCTAGATTTTCTTCCTGTGGGGGACTCTTGAACGAGCACATGTATTCTACACCGCCGACACACGTAGAAGATCAGATAGCGCATGTACTTGATGCATTTGTATCTTTGGATGCAACCGTCTTGCGAAGAGTACAGAGCTACAGACCCAGACAGACCCAGCTGTTCGCGCAATGTTTGAACGTGCGGGGGGGTGGGGGGGGGGGCGAGGGGTTCGCTTTGAGCATCCGCTTTTGAGGACAACGTTAACATCATGCGCTCATTAATACGGGAATTATTATTGTCACTGGTTGCTTTGTATTACATCTGAGCGGACGTACTGAATGTAGTATTAAAGACCAGTAGATGTTAAGTTATTTAGCCGCGCTGTCTTCGGCGCTGCAATCATGGACTGTGTGGCTGATCCCGGCGGAGGTTCGAGTCCTCCCTCTGCCATGGGTGTGAGTGTGTTTGTCCTTAGGATAATTTAGGTTAAGTAGTGTGTAAGCTTAGGGACTGATGACCTTAGCAGTTAAGTCCCGTAAGATTTCACACACATTTGAACATTTGTTAAGTTATTTATGTGTGCAAACATCTCCAGTATCTCGAAATAGATATTGTTTTTATGGCTATCCTGTCCTGTGACAGGTCATTTGTTTCATCTGTCTGTTTTGTCATCTGTTTGTTTCTGACTTCTCTGACCACGTTTTTATTACGTTTATCGTTACAAAACGCTGTACTATGTAAATGTCGAATACGCGTGGCTTAAGAAACGGTGTATACTACTGAATTATATGACAGAATAAAATTGGCAAATAAAATCTCGACCGAGAATCGAACACTCGACATCCTGCATGCTAAACCAAAACGCTATCCACTGCACCAACCGCACAGCACTATTTAAAACTTCTGACAGAGATATTTACCATACATATGATTACAGTATTGCCAGATTGTCAGTCTTTAATGTCCATTTTCTGCTGGAAATACGCGCAGGACGAAATTTTGAGACGGACATTTTTGAATTGCTAGTATGTGAGAAATCTCACTGTCAAGTCCGAGTGCGCGAATTTTTCTTCACCCTGGACATATTGGAGGGAGAACTGTTTACTTCCCATAAAAAACAGCTTGCAATATGGTGAAACCGAGAATGCTCTTATGTTGTTGTAAGGAGAGCAGTTTTACGAAAATTCAGACGGCCATAAACACAGGATAGGTATATATACTAAGATGGTATCTGTTCTTTCGGACATGTCCGAAAGAACAGATACCATCTTAGTACATATATAGTTAAGGCTCACCGGCCACTTGACCATCTTCTTCTTCTGTGCGAAAGCACAAACAGTGCCCGAACTCTTACGGGAATCGGCAACGCGCCGCGAGTAATGAGTATAATGGACGAGGGGCACTACGAATGTAGTGCGGGACAATACGTTGAGAATGTGGGTTTCGCAGGAGGCGTGCCAGAGATAAATCCCTGCAGTCGCACTATCCTCTGTGTCCTCGGTGGCTCAGATGGATAGAGGGTGTGTCATGTAAGCAGGAGATCTCGGGTTCGAGTCCCGGTCGGGGCACATATTTTCATCTGTCCCCGTTGCGTATGTCAACGCCTGTAAGCAGCTGAGGGTGTTCATTCCATTGTAAAAGGATAGGCAGCCTCCTAAAAGACCAACACTTCTGTGCCAGGGTCAAGTTGTTCAAGAGATTCTCGATACAATACAAAATAATGCTTTTAAGTCATTCAGTGCCTTGTTCAACCACAGCGCTAGTATGCGGACATACGGTGGAAAGTTAAGATAATAGGAAATATATTCACAAGTTTGGAGATAGTTACAGATATGCATAGATATAGGATGACATATGTATGAAAAATCAAACGACAAGCAGATAGTGCCGAAACAGGTCGATAAGTTATGAAATTTCCCCGCAAACCAACATTTAGGGAATTATCGTAACTTTACTTTAGTTCACAAGTGGAATGTCAGAACGATACCAAACTAATTAATTTATACGTAAAATGACCTCATTATAAGGTTTCATGAACCTGATTCGTGCAAACGAAGGCTCTTGGTCGCAAAACACATGAAAACTTTGTGACGTGAACGAAGCAAAAGGGGGCAGCAACGTAACTCCAGTGGGCTTGGCTGGCAGCAGCATGCTGTCTCTCTTAATGTGCGTCAGCGTCGAGCATAGCTCTCACGAAACCCGCATGCAGTTGCCTATTTCAGTCACAGACGATTTCCAAAGGTTGTCCACGTAAGCAAAAAACTTTAAGTTAATTATTGACAAAACTGTTCGTCTAATAAATGGAAGAGCAATTTTCCTTCGTAAATAGTCTGTACTTTCTGCAGGCGACATTTTGACACGTACTGAAAAGTTACCTTGTGCAAACCATCACCTCAGCTGCTGTTAAAAAAAGCTTAAATTTTCATTGCCGATGTTACCTCTATGCATGAATGAACGTTGGGGCATCAAAACTGAAACAGCAGACACAGAACACTCTTCAGTGAGTAGTGACAGGAAACAAACTGGACACTGCATCTTTATAATCTATAGAATCTTCCTCGTCTGCAAGGGAGAAGCTCTCTACCGATTCAGTTAGGAACCAATGATAATAGATCAAGCAGCCGGGAAACTTCGCACAAATAATGGCCGTAGACTTCCTACAAAGACATACATGGGATGCAAGTACTGGGGCAAAGCACCCCGCCGGTGGTGCACAATAGCACAAAAGACTCGGCGTCGCGTTACACGTTGCGGTAGGACAGCCCATTGCGAACGACTTGTCAACGTTAAACGCTGAAACGAATAATGTTCCTAACGCGAATTTAAGACGAGGACGGGCTTATTTAAATACTTTCTCTTCTTCCGTGTTCTCATATAAGGTGAAGCTATTTGGTTACGGAACGAGTCAGTAAAAATTCACAGAAAACAGTTTTAAAACTCATGATGAAAAATGAATCTGTCATCGTCTTTACTTACGAATATCAATAGTTTCTAAACACATATGAGTGTCTCCCGCATTCAATAACTGGAATGTACCGTGCGGAATCCTAACTTACACGGTTTCATTCTTCATTTCGTTTGGAAACATATTGAAAATAGAATCCGTAAATATTGGCAGTGCAAGCCTTTTTGTACTATGTCAGTGGAAATATTGTTCAGCCAGAATGCTACCTTTCGTTATGAGAAATATGATAAACAGTATACAGGGTTAACCCAAACTCAACCGATAAACTTTCGGAGGTTGTTCAAGGATATATTCTGAGTACTTTTGTAAGGCACGTTATACTCTTAGCGGCTTGCAAAATTTTAATAATGTAACTATGACTTATTCAGGTTTTTACACAAATTACCCTCAATATTTGGAATTTGAAACTTGCAATCACCAAAACCTGCAATACCCAAAATATTGTAATACAACCTTCGGACAAATTCAAAATATTGTGATTTAATTGCTGTCATTGGATTACTGTTCATATATTGTGGCACGACTATTCTCGTTATATGGCCATCATCAAATGCTTTACAGAGACCGAAACAAAAATTAAGCTAAAAGTTATAGTAAGTTACATTAAATAAAGGACATGCAAGACCCACTGCCAACAGTCTTCATAAGAGATCCTCACAGGACTGTACCGATATCACGACTCAAGAAGACGTTACAATCAGATTCTTGAACATAACGATCGCACAAACAGTAGGCCACGCGCCTGGCAGAGGTGCGGAGAGCAGTGATTGTAGGAAACCTGGCACGCTATTCACGCTACACTCTCCAGACAGGGTCGCTCAACGAAAGAGAGAAACATGTAAACATACTGCCTGGCATCTATCGAGTGTGATATATCGTTTATGGGACGTCAAATTCGTCACGAATAAAGATGATAATCTTTATTACAGCGATGTTATTTAAATGTACAAAATATCACAAAGTAATTTAAACAGTTGCAAAAATGCATACAAACGGTAGTTGAACTGAGGGTTCTGAACAATAAGACAGGAACAAACGCGCAGTTTGGCCTCCAAGGGTGAAAGAGTTATCACTTTGAAGAAAATTGTACATCGTGAAAGCAGAAGATACGTCGCAGTCCCTTATATGGGCAAATTGTCGGACGAAAAATGCATGAGCCTTCACTAACACTAAGGTTAATATTGGCTTCACTACCAATAATATTCCGCTTAAACACTTTATTCTGGACTGTAACCAACATGAACGCACTTTGAGGGATTTATTTATAGAAATTTAGTGCATTTCAATGTGATGACCCTCCAAATGTGTAGCCCGAAAAATCCTTGCTAACGTAGCTGGCTTTATTTGTTTCAGAGCCGCAAAAGTGAGGTTTTAGAATTGTTAAAAATCATTGATTTTTACATGATACAATTCCACTTGATAAAAAACCAGGCGAAAAAGTCCATTGGTGACAAATCAGTTGAGTGTGGAGCTAAAAGTCTTGGTGACGCACGGCCAATCTGTCTCCCAACAAAAGTGGCATTCAGGTAGTCCTGGACATGTGCAAACTCAGCACATAGCCTGCCTGGTGCCATTGTCATTTCCATGCGTATGAGCAATTTGAATATGGTAGGCACGTTTATTCAATTTGATTAGCACTGTTTTCCACACAGGGGTGTGTGCGATACCAAGTTCCATGCTTGGACCTCTGATTGATGTGGAGGTGCGAGTAACCGCTTCCTGTAGCGTTTCTACAGTTCCATTCGCTACAGCTGCCCTTTCTGAACGCTGTTCGTCAGTGAAATAAACAATTCGTTTGAAATTATTAACCATATCCTTAGTGTATGTCTGGTAGAAGCTGGTTTGTGAAATTTATGCATGAAATTATTCCGCGCCTCCTCTTACGACATTCCACACAGTCAGTCAGCAACAACAGCTGTTCATTCTTCCATTGTGTACATTCGTTTAGATTATCTGCATAAACGTCACGCTGCTGCTACGGTCGCAGGTTCGGATCCTGCCTCGGGCATGATTGTGTGTGTTGACCTTAGGTTAGTTAGGTTTAAGTAGTTCTAAGTCTAGGGGACTGATGACCTCAGATGTTAAGTCTCATAGTGCTTGGAGCCATTTGAACCATTTGAACCTTAAAGGTAAAAATAAAAGTTACGACAGAAATGGTAAGAAACTTTATAAACACCCTGTACACCGAATTCGTGACTTTTGCTCAAAACAGATGTTGTCTATATGTTTCACTATTCCGGCATAGACAAGATAAAATGCAGCGATTGCGAATGTTCCCATGTCGGTCAGACGCGACGGAAGTTCATGACAAGATATGGAGAACATAAGTTTTAAGCGAAACAATACTTTATCTTTTGGTGTGTAATTACGTCAACTGCACAGACAGCAACTTTACCATTCTCAAGAGATGTGCGAAAGATAGACGTATTAATGTATTGGAACAGCTGGAAATATTTACACATTTAGAGAGGCAACCAGGAAGTGTGTTGAATGGGCCAATTCCGGAGGGATCCTTAATGAATTTTTACACTCACATCGTACACTAAGCTCCACATCCATTTCCATTTATTTCCTTTGTTGCACATGGCTTTTGGTTTTTGCACTTTCCTCTGTCTGTTATGATTACATTAGAAGTCATTGATTTAACCACTGTATATCTGCCCCCATGAACTATGGACCTTGCCGTTGGTGGGGAGGCTTGCGTGCCTCAGCGATACAGACAGCTGTACCGTAGGTGCAACCACAACGGAGGGATATCTGTTGAGAGGCCACACAAACGTGTGGTTCCTGAAGAGGGGCAGCAGCCTTTTCAGTAGTTGCAAGGGCAACAGTCTGGATGATTGACCGATCTGGCCTTGTAACAATAACCAAAACGGCCTTGCTGTGCTGGTACTGCGAACGGCTGAAAGCAAGGGGAAACTAAGGCCGTAATTTTTCCCGAGGGCATGCAGCTTTACTGTATGATTAAATGATGATGGCGTCCTCTTGGGTAAAATATTCCGGAGGTAAAATAGTCCCCATTCGGATCTCCGGGCGGGGACTACTCAAGAAGATGTCGTTATCAGGAGAAAGAAAACTGGCGTTCTACGAATCGGAGCGTGGAATGTCAGATCACTTAATGGGGCAGGTAGGTTAGAAAATTTAAAAAAAGAAATGGATAGGTTAAAATTAGATATAGTGGGAATTAGTGAAGTTCGGTGGCAGGAGGAACAAGACTTCTGGTCAGGTGACTACAGGGTTATAAACACAAAATCAAATAGGGGTAATGCAGGAGTAGGTTTAATAATGAACAGGAAAATAGGTATGCGGGTAAGCTACTACAAACAGCATAGTGAACGCATTATTGTTGCCAAGATAGATACGAAGCCCACACCTACTACAGTAGTACACGTTTATATGCCAACTAGCTCTGCAGATGACGAAGAAATGGAATAAATGTATGATGAAATAAAAGAAATTATTCAGATAGTGAAGGGAGACGAAAATTTAATAGTCATGGGTGACTGGAATTCGGTAGTAGGAAAAGGGAGAGAAGGAAACGTAGTAGGTGAATATGGATTGGGGCTAAGAAATGAAAGAGGAAGCCGCCTGGTAGAATTTTGCACAGAGCACAACTTAATCATAGCTAACACTTGGTTTAAGAATCATGAAAGAAGGTTGTATACATGGAAGAACCCTGGAGATACTAAAAGGTATCAGATAGATTATATAATGGTAAGACAGAGATTTAGGAACCAGGTTTTAAATTGTAAGACATTTCCAGGGGCAGATGTGGACTCTGACCACAATCTATTGGTTATGACCTGTAGATTAAAACTGAAGAAACTGCAAAAAGGTGGGAACTTAAGGAGATGGGACCTGGATAAACTGAAAGAACCAGAGGTTGTACAGAGTTTCAGGGAGAGCATAAGGGAACAATTGACAGGATTGGGGGAAAGAAATACAGTAGAAGAAGAATGGGTAGCTTTAAGGGACAAATAGTGAAGGCAGGAGAGGATCAAGTAGGTAAAAAGACGAGGGCTAGTAGAAATCCTTGGGTAACAGAAGAAATATTGAATTTAATTGATGAAAGGAGAAAATATAAAAATGCAGTAAATGAAGCAGGCAAAAAGGAATACAAACGTCTCAAAAATGAGATCGACAGGAAGTGCAAAATGGCTAAGCAGGGATGGCTAGAGGACAAATGTAAGGATGTAGAGGCTTATCTCACTAGGGGTAAGTTAGATACTGCCTACAGGAAAATTAAAGAGACGTTTGGAGATAAGAGAACCACTTGTATGAACATCAAGAGCTCAGATGGAAACCCAGTTCTAAGCAAAGAAGGGAAAGCAGAAAGGTGGAAGGAGTATATAGAGGGTCTATACAAGGGCGATGTACTCGAGGACAATATTATGGAAATGGAAGAGGATGTAGATGAAGACGAAATGGGAGATACGATACTGCGTGAAGAGTTTGACAGAGCACTGAAAGACCTGAGTCGAAACAAGGCCCCCGGAGTAGACAACATTCCATTTGAACTACTGACGGCCTCGGGAGAGCCAGTCATGACAAAACTCTACCATCTGGTGAGCACGATGTATGAGACAGGCGAAATACCCTCAGACTTCAAAAAGAATATAATAATTCCAATCCCAAAGAAAGCAGGTACTGACAGATGTGAAAATTACCGAACAATCAGTTTAATAAGCCACAGCTGCAAAATACTAACACGAATTCTTTACAGACGAATGGAAAAACTAGTAGAAGCCGACCTCGGGGAAGATCAGTTTGGATTCCGTAGAAATACTGGAACACGTGAGGCAATACTGACCTTACGACTTATCTTAGAAGAAAGATTAAGGAAAGGCAACCATACGTTTCTAGCATTTGTAGACTTAGAGAAAGCTTTTGACAATGTTGACTGGAATACTCTCTTTCAAATTCTAAAGGTGGCAGGGGTAAAATACAGGGAGCGAAAGGCTATTTACAATTTGTACAGAAACCAGATGGCAGTTATAAGAGTCGAGGGACAGGAAAGGGAAGCAGTTGTTGGGAAGGGAGTAAGACAGGGTTGTAGCCTCTCCCCGATGTTATTCATCTGTGTATTGAGCAAGCAGTAAAGGAAACAAAAGAAAAATTCGGAGTAGGTATTAAAATCCATGGAGAAGAAATAAAAACTTTGAGGTTCGCCGATGACATTGTAATTCTGTCGGAGACAGCAAAGGTCTTGGAAGAGCAGTTGAATGGAATGGATAGTGTCTTGAAAGGAGGATATAAGATGAACATCAACAAAAGCAAAACTAGGATAATGGAATGTAGTCGAATTAAGTCGGGTTATGCTGAGGGAATTAGATTAGGAAATGAGACACTTAAAGTAGTAAAGGAGTTTTGCTATTTGGGGAGCAAAATAACTGATGATGGTCGAAGTAGAGAGGATATAAAATGTAGGCTGGCAATGGCAAGGAAAGCGTTTGTGAAGAAGAGAAATTTGTTAACATCGAGTATAGATTTAAGTGTCAGGAAGTCATTTATGAAAGTATTTGTATGGAGTGTAGCCATGTATGGAAGTGAAACATGGACGATAAATAATTTGGACAAGAAGAGAATAGAAGCTTTCGAAATGTGGTGCTACAGAAGAATGCTGAAGATTAGATGGGTAGATCACATAACTAATGAGGAGGTATTGAATAGGATTGGGGAGAAGAGAAGTTTGTGGCATAACTTGACCAGAAGAAGGGATCGGTTGGTAGGACATGTTCTGAGGCATCAAGGGATCACCAATTTAGTATTGGAGGGTAGCGTGGAGGGTAAAAATCGTAGAGGGAGACCAAGAGATGAATACACTAAGCAGATTCAGAAGGATGTAGGTTGCAGTAGGTACTGGGAGATGAAGAAGCTTGCACAGGATAGAGTAGCATGGAGAGCTGCATCAAACCAGTCTCAGGACTGAAGACCACAACAACAACAACAACATATCTGCATAATCATCAATCGTAAAAATGTGCCAAACAGTGCCTTGATTCATATTATGTAAACAGTCGGCATTAACGTTAGAAGGCATTCTACATACTGCAATATTGAGCAATTCATTGATTGTATTATCTGACGCAATTGATCTCAGGATGAACAAACGTCACAAGTTACGTATAGCTTACAACACGAAGCTGTAACAGCGAGTAGCTTTTTGAACACGTGTCTCATGGAGGTAAAAGAAAGTAATTTGATGGTTTAAGTATGACCCATTATGAATATTATTCAACAAGTAACTGGAAACACAGTAAATAAATTTGCTTTTGACGTTCCGTCAAAACGTCCATTCATCATCTCTGGAAACACTTCGCACTGATGCTTCAGAACACCAGTATACTCACGCTATTCAGTCCAGACTCGTACTGGACCCTTCACTTTGAGAGTAGTTTAAGTCCATTTGTAGTCTATATTTGTGACGCCCCTAACATGATTCTCCGCGAACGGCAAATGAGATTGAGTGGCAGCTCGCTCAGCTTTTAATGCTTCCCAATTATGCTACCTGGAAAACAATATCGTATAATGTATTGCGTATTAGCCAGGCGGAACGAACTGCTATGAATACAGTTAAATTCTATGACCCTTCAGTGAGAGAGCTTTCTGAATTAATGAGGTTTCACAGAATTTGTGGCTATTTTTAGTAAAGGTCAATGTTTTGAAATAGTACCCTCTGGTTTTTGAATAGGACCGCCGCCCACGACGAGAAACACGAAAAGCAGCACTGCCAGAGCACGTGAAGTATTCGTATGAATATGCCGCCGCCCCACGGCGAGAAAAACAATTAGTGCCGGCGTGAGCCTGTTAAATGTAAGCCCAAGTGCTGTTATTAATCCGTCATCTACTCATACAAATAATACAATACTACGTCACGAAATTATAGTTTCTCAACCTTGGGTCGCTGAGTGTGGCAACAATCAAACGGAGAACAGTTGACACTAAGTGTTTAGAATGATGCATACTTTTTAACGATCAGTACTTGGGAATCGGCGGCGAAAATACAATATAGCAGTCGTACTGTATCGAGTCTATTGGGGACTTGTAACACTAATTTATGCAGGTTAGCTATTAATAAGATCGGTATACATGCGGCCCGAGGTGCCTCGTGGCAATGTCAGTAGTGGCTCTGGAGTAAGGAAGTTTGACGACTGCTGATCTAGTAGAATGCGTCAGAAGCTCTCTAAGGATGTTTAGAGATGATGTGGTTATCTAAAACAGGGTAACAACGCCAGAAAACAGTAATGATTTACAGAATGTCCTACAGAAGAACGTTGAATGGTGCAGGCTCTGGCAATTGACCATGAACATAATGAAACATATTTGCATACACAGGAAAGAAATCCACTACTGTACAGCTACACTATTGATGAACTGAAGCCGCGCAGGATTAGCCGAGAGGTCTGAGGAGCTGCAGTCATGGACTGTGTGGCTGGTCCCGGCGGAGGTTCGAGTCCTCCCTTGGGCATGGGTGTGTGTGTTTGTCCTGAGGATAATTTAGGTGAAGTAATGTGTAAGCTTAGGGACTGATGACCTTAGCAGTTAAGTCCCATAAGATTTCACATTCACACACATGAACTGAAAGTACCGTAAAATACGAGTATATAGGAATATGTAGGCTCTGAGCTCTATGGGACTTAAACAGCTGAGGTCATCAGCCCCCTAGAACTTAGAACTACTTAAACCTAACTAACCTAAGGACATCACACACATCCATGCCCGAGGCAGGATTGGAACCTGCGACCGTAGCGGTCGCGCGATTCCAGACTAAAGCGCCTAGAACCGCTCGGCCACTCCGGCCGGCTAGGAGTATATATCTGGAGCAAAATGAGGTGGAATGACTCATAGGACAAAGAGTAGAAAAGGAAGATGCCGTATGAGTGCGTGGTGTCTGTTCCTTCTCATAGGTGGCGCTGGGTGGGAGTGTGAATCGCGAGATAGTCAACGCAATTGGGTGGCACCATCCTTAACACAACTATTAAGCCGGAGATCCCGGGTCCGAACCCCGATCAGGCACACATTTTCACTCGTCGTCGCTGATTCTGCATAAAGTACCGATGCATCAAACATCAACAGTACCTTCCCTTTCCATTTCTTTCTGCCACCTCCACCCTCAATTTACATAACAGCAGATTCCAGACAGATTCACAGGAAGAATCTTAGGAAAATGTAATTCATTCACTAAAGAAGGGCTTACAAGGTGCTTGTTCGACCCATTCTCGAGCCCTGTTTATCATTCTAGGTTCCTTTCTAGATAGTAATGATAGTGATAGAGAGAGAGAGAGAGAGAGAGAGAGAGAGAGAGAGAGAGAGAGAGAGAGAATATCCAACGAAGAGTGGCGCGTTTCGTCACGGGATCGTTTAGTCCGTGCGAGAGAGTTAGAGAAACGCTCAACAGACTCCAGTGGCAGACGCTACAAGAGAGGTTTACTTTTGAAATTTCGGGAGAGTACTTTCCAGGAAGTGTCGTATCACATATTACTTCCTCCTACTACGTCTCACGAAATGACCACAACGAGAAAATACGAGAAATTAGAGCCAATACAGAGGCTTACTGACAAGCATTCTTCTACATCTACATATCTACATATATACTCTGCTAGCCACCAAACGGTGTGTGGCGGAGGGCACAATTCGCGCCAAAGTCATATTTCCCCCCCTCAAAAGCGACTGTCTGAACGCCTCAGTACGAGCTCTAATTTCCATTATCGTTGAATGATGATCATTACGCGATTTGAAAGTTGGTGGTAATAACATATGCTCTGCATCCTCGGTGAAGATTGGATTTTGGAATTTAGTGAGCAGCCCCTTCCGTTTAGCGCGTCGTCTTATCTGCATGACTTCAGACTTTCTATGAGGTTTGTAACGCTCTCGCGATGGCTAAATGTACCAGTCACGAATCTTGACGCTCTTCTTTGGACCTTCTCAATCTCTTGAATCAAACCCAACTGGTAAGGGTCCCATACAGACGAACAATACTCTAAGATTGGACGAACTAACGTATTGTAAGCTATTTCCTTTGTTGAAGGACTGCATCGCTTCAGGATTCTACCAATAAACCGCAATCTAGAGTTCGCCTTACCCGTTACTTGTGTAATCTGATTATTCCATTTGAGATCATTTCGAGTAGTCACGCCCAGATACTCGACTGATGTTACCGCTTCCAAAGGCTGACCATTTAATTTGTACTCATACATTAATGGGGATTTTCGTCGTGTTATACGCAGTAGGTTACACTTACTAATATTGAGAGATAACTGCCACTCATTACACCACGCATTTATTTTCTGCAAATCCTGATTGATTGGTTCACAACTTTCGTGTGATACTACTTTCCTGTAGACTACAGCATCATCGGCAAACAGTCTAAGGCCGCTGTCAATGCCATCAACCAGATCGTTTATGTAAATCGTAAAAAGCAGGGGTCCTATTACGCTGCTATGGGGCACACCTGAAGTTGCTCTTGTTTCTGTTGAAGTTACCCCGTTCAGGATGACATACTGCCCCCTGTCTGTTAGAAAACTTTGTATCCCACGCCCCATTCACGAATGAAAGAGGGAAAGGGGCGCGGTGGCATCAGTTGGTGACACCAGAAATGCCCTCCGCCACACCTCGTCAGGTGGCTTGAGGAGTTTTGATGTAGATGAAGATTACATGTAACTAACTTACTGCAGCTTTTAGCCTTACTACAGGTCATCTGTGAGGTTTAGTGAACAAAATAAGTCGTGGCATAGTAAATGTACATTCATGTAACACAGTTGCGATGGTTCTTATTAATATTAACATGAATTACCTGTGGAGCAAAACAATTCAACATTGCATAGTTGTGCCGCTCTTACACTGTATTCAGCGAACCCATAAACGAGGTGAACGTTGGAAAACTCTTCATCAGTGAACATATATATACTGATGTGTATCAGCGTAGCGTAACAACCTAATTCTGCCGGAAAAGCTAGCCCATGACTGAGATGAACAGTATTAAATGCAAATTTGAGGGCGAATAGTAAAACAGACCTTAGTGTTGTCACCAGCAAGGGCCGTGAGTGAATGGGACAAGTTTGCTTCCTAACAATACAAGCATCGCATGTCGTAGACATTTTCGCTGTTGTGCACATGCTTCACTCTAATACTGATACAAAGACAAATGAGGGCAAGAAATCAAAATGAAATGCAGTTAGCCTGTAATGAGCCGCCGGAACCACGTGTCTCTTACACCAAAGCAACACGCTTACGGAAAACAGATTGTCGTAAAACTGCAAAAAAGCATAGCCGAAATTGTTTCTGGAGCAGAAATGTTGTAATACTGTAAGGTGGCAACGGTTTTGCACCTTACATGAGTCCAATAAACGACTGACAGTGACGCAATCGCTTTGTAGATAAGCAGTTGGAATGATACTCTAAATTGCAGTGTAGGAAATCTATGTGGAAATGCATCGGCACGCTGGCTACGTAATACAGCTAGAATTCTGCGTCTTTGTAATTATAAGATTTTACGGAGAGGCAGTATGCGAGACAGAGCTCGGCTACATCCCCGGCTAGCCGCCGAAGGCCATAGCCTGACGGTACGAATGGTGAACTGGGGAAGTTCTATAATCCGTTTAGAGAGGCCACAGCGACCGCCAGCCTCTGAGGGACGCGCGACTGCAGGTGTTCAAGTGTTTTAACAAAACAGAGCAGTGGATAGCTGAAAGGGCTTTCCTGTACGTGCTCTCGCCTATGTCCCACTAATTTTACGCCTTCGAGTAACTCAAGTGGGGCAGGCCAGGAGTTCCGAATAACAAAACTTTCAATGCAGGAGTCTGTGCTCGCTACGACGGGGAACCTTGCCGAGAAAATCTCGAGTGGTCTCTTGGGAGAAAACTTCCAGTAAACGTGTTATTGCCCACAGCTGTGGTTCTTCCCAGCCCGTGTGGGCAGAGTTTACTTGTGAAATTTTGTAGCAAGGGAAGAATTGTGGAACAGAGTTCTATTCCCAGGCCGTACATTGGTCGGCACTGGCAAACTGGGTATTTTGAGAGCTTCTAGTGATGTGATTCGCTCGGTAAAAGTTGAAGTGGGAAAACAGAGGTGAAGAGTGATCTTGCTCGACTCTCTGTAGAGGCATTCCGTTCTGGGCTCTCGTACTGAGAGGACGTAAGCCAAGTCGTCTCCCCTCTTGGTCTTTCGTTCTGAGAGGACGTTAGCCGCGCCAGCTCATTGCTGACGGAAACATTGCCTCAATTAGAGAAGTTTACGGACAGCAGTCCGTTGTTCGAATACTGTAGGATTGTACTTTCTGAGACGCCACACGCCGACGGCACGGCCGCGCCGTCGTCGTCGGAGACCGCCGCTACGACAGGAATATTACGGTGACATCGCTCCAGCTTCGGCCTGTGTTAGGAGTAACGTTAAATAGTTGGATCACGTGCAATTGCTGTTTCCACAGAGGTTTCACGATACTTTGGGGTTCAGTGGTTCTTCGTATTTTACGTTTGTGTCGATGTCAGTTGGTCAAGCCAGTTTATAAGAGATCCCGTCGAGTATCAATTTTGTCACAGTTCACTGCAAGTGCTAGTTATGAGGGTGATTTGTAAATTGTTCATTGTGTTTTATTCAGCATTGATCTGAATGTTATAATAAAATTATTGTGACTCAGTAGAGCCTTTACTTTCAGTAATTGAGCCTGAATTTACCCTTATGCTTATTTTTTATATTTGTGTATGTGTTTGATGTCACTGAACACCGTAAGTGTTCATGATCGTTCATGTTTGGAAGGAAAAATAGTTTTGATTGATCGTGAACACTACCACCGCAGATTAATTAGGGGTGACAGGGCCACATTTAAATCTAGCGTTATCCGTTTTTGCGTACAGTACCGTTCCCAATTTCTCCGTAAGTTGTTTGTCACACGCAAAATGGAACAAGCAACGGGTGGGGTGTTACAATACATTTTGCGATAAGTGTTTGCGTTCACAAAATACACTGTCCAGTAACGTTGAAGTGTCCACCTGTCAAAATCCTGGATAACTATCTTTTGCAGGGCGGACCACTCCGAGATGTGTAGGAAGGGAGTCAGTGAGGTTCTGGAAGGTACCGACAGACATGCCCACTCCCGTGCCTTGGCCAGCTGCGCTAGGTTTCTAGTTTCAGGATCCATGGCGCGAAGAGCCCGATAGAGGTGGTCTCGCAGGCTCTCGACTGGGTTTAAATCGAGGGAGTTCGGTTGTTAGGAGAGTACGGTAAAGTCGTTCTAGTGTTCTTCGACCCACGCACGTCCACTACGAGCTGTGTGACACGTTCCATTGTCCTGCTGGTAGACGCAGCTGTTACGAGAAAAACGCACTTCACGTTAGGGGTGCACACATTCTCCAAGGATAGATGCATATATCTGTTGATCCATTGTGCCGCTCAGAATGACTAAACCATTCCCCAGACCATAAAGCTCCCTCATCTGGCTTGCACCTTTCTGACAGTTGTTGCAGGGTGTTTGATTTCAGACGTTTGAAGCCATAAGCGCCAACAGCCATCTGCCCGATGGTGCGTACAACGTGATTCATGTGTAAGGGACACCTGTCGCCACTTATTGAAACATCTACAACCAGTGTTCCCAACAGGTGGTCCGCGGACCCCCAGGGGTCCGCGAGCTATGCCAGAGGGGTCCGCAAGATGCTATTAGAATAAAAAATATATTAAATATATTTCGTATGATAACAGATTTTTTGTTTTGGCCGCTCAACATTTTTTCAATAATGAATATGTAAATGTTTTTTCTAAGTACGAAAAATAAAAAACGTATAAAAAGACTCTTAATTTGGCTTTTTAGGTATTTGATCCTGTGGTATGACAAGGTACCAATCGTGCTCGATGAGGAGGTCCTCAAGAAAATTTTGTTGGGAACCTCTGATCTACATCAATGCTCTGCCATTCACAATTAACTGCTTGGCACAAGGTTCACAGAACAACTTTTAAACAATTCCAGGACCGTTCCACTCTCGAATAACATTTGGGAAAAGTAAATATCTAAATCTTTCCGTGCGAAATCTTATTTCTCTTTTTTTATTGCATTGGTCATTTCTCCCCTTTGTTGGAGGGAGTCACTAAAATTTTCGCATTAGGAGAAAAAAGTTGGTGATGAAATTTTGTGAAAACATCTCGTCACACCAAAAAGCGCCTTTGTTTTAATGATCACCACCCCAGCTCGTATATTGTATCCCTGACACTCTCTTTGCTATTTCGCGAATATACAAAAAGGACTACTCCTCTCTGAATTTTTTCGATGTACTCCGTCAACCATGCTGATAAGGATTCCTGCAATGGACGTACAAGCGTAGTGCACGCAGTCTCTTTATTGGACTTGTTGCCTCTTCTAAATGTTCTACTAACAAAACGTAGTGTTCTGTTCGCGTTTCCTACAACATTCCACTTTAAGTTGTTCATAATTGTAACGCTAGATATTTATTCCAATCTACAACCTTTTAATTTGCATTATTTATTGTATAACCTCATGTGGAAGACCTCGCACATTTTGTTGTTCTGCGTCAACTGCCACTTTTCACACGATTTTGTAATTTGTGTCGATCTTCTAAGTTTAATAGACGGAAAACGACAGCATCGCTTGCAACCAATCTAAGAAGGCTGCTCAGATTGTCTCTAAAAACGTTTACAAAGGTTAGAAACAGAAGAAGGCTTGTAACATTTCCGTGGGAAACGCCAGATATAATTTTGTTTCACTCGATGACTTCCTGTCAGTTACTATGAACTGGGTCCTTTCTGACGAGAAATAGCGAATCCAGTAGCGCAACTGTGGCGATACTCTGTAGACACGCAGTTTGATTAGTACAGGGTCGCTTGTGTTTCACAAGAACAATATTTTATGAATCCTTACTACGTGATAATAGATCGTTTTATTCGAGATATTTCATAATGTTAGAACACAGTACATGCTCCAAAACCTTACTGGAAATTGATGTCAATGATATCCGTCTACAATGCAGCGGATTATTTATGTTTTCTCTCCGTCTACATGACTAGTCTGCAAGGAATAGGACTCATCTCTTAAGGAGCTGTCAAACGAATTTTTACCTAATTTTTAATAGATATATTTTGTGTTTGTTTTAGGTGGATTTGCATGTTGCGATACTCAGTCTCATATTAGCAAATATGATCAGACAATAAAAGAACACGCAGTTCAGCATGGAAGTAGGAGGCACAGTCATTAGCTTTCTAGGTATTATTGCCATTAACACGGGAAGTCACCAAGTCAAAACATATTGGAAAGACACATACAGAGACTCGTACATTCCAGGTTCCACAGCACACCCTGACTCCAACAAGCATGCTGCTTTTCATTTTATGATCGACGCTTTGCTGGCAGTTCCAGTGTCCACCAGTGATTTTGAACAAGAACTACTCACAACCAAAACAATAGTTCTAAACAATGGTTGCCGGCCCATTCTTATTGACAGTATTGTTTAGAAACTCAAACTATAACGTCAGTATATGCGCCAAAAGTGCCTCAAATGATTGCCACAAAGAGGCGAGTATTACCATTTGTTGGGAGATAGTCAGCCAAAAGATGACAATATTATGAAGGAAAAGAAATATGCAGTGACTTATTACATCAGAGAGAGAATAGGCAAAAATTTATTTAATTGCAAACACAAGCGTTCCCCAACGAACACGAGTAGGGTATATAAGATCATTGTAACATGTGTGGCTCATACTACCTAGGAAAACTTGGCAGACCAGTATACACCAGACGTAAGGAACAGCACAGAAGCTGGAAGCTGCAGAAAACACACTCCACCTCCGAGCAGCATTTTCTGAAAACCAAAAACAGATACACTATCTGTTCAAAAATATTCCGACATGAATTAGGGAACATTAATATGGGGTGTGATCACACTTCGCCGTTGACGACTCAACTCTTCTGCGGACACTTTGACTGAGGTGACTGAAGATCTGTGGAGGAATGGCAGTCCATTCTTCGTCAAGAGCCGAAACTAGTTCTAAATCATCCCAAAGGTGTTTCATTGGGTTCAGGTAGGAACCCAGTGCAGGTCAGTCCATTTCAGGAATGTTATTGTCCACAAACCATTGCCTCATAGATGCTGCTTTGTGACTGAGTGCAATGTCTTGCTTATACAAACAATCACCATCTCCGAACTGTTCCTCTATTTGTACGTAGTACACAATGCTCTAAAATGCGTTCGTATTCTTCCGCATTTCTTAAGGTGAACACACTCCAACCACGAAAAACACCCCCATACCGTGAGCCTCTTCCGTGCTTCACTGTTGGCAATACACATGATGGCAGGTTACGTTCTCCAAGCATTCGCCAAACCCAAAACCTTCCATCGGTTTGCCACAGCGCATAGCGGCATTCATCATTTCAAACCACCACTTCAATCCTCGCTTACCACTGACTACAGAAATTTGTGACTTACGAACAACAGCTCTACCATAGTACCTCATCTTCTTCGACTCCACACGCACAGTCACTGTGCTAACTCGACTGCTGGTAGCACTATGGAACTCACGAGTGATTCCTCCCTTCTTGAAAAGAAGGATGTACCAAACTGTAATTTCATAATGGCGTGAGAAATTGCGATCGTTCTATGACGAAAGCGCTGTTAAAAACATTATACACAATTTCTTCTGACACATAAACACGTTTCCAAACGCACACAATCTTGTTCACTTGGAATATTTTGGAAGTTCCGATTTTTAATTCAGGATTACTTAAATATCTTTTATAACTATTCTGATTCACAGATGTTTCGAATCATAAAAATATACAATTTAATCTAAATTTTCACTGTTAATAAAATCAGATGATAATATTTGATTTGACATGGAAGCATCCAGAATGTTATGGCGCGAAACTGTAAGTTATATATACCACCCAATACACGCATGTTAAAGTCAGTTCTTTGTGGTTTGTTGTAGGAGAGAGTCCTATGTAATCAGTCTGATTGCATTTAAAAGTTTACATGTCTTTGTAAGTAGTTCGCAGATCTTTGGTTCGCTGAAATTGTGCGGGAATGTGACGTTTTTGTACAAGTACGTCGGCTTTGTCCAGAACGTTTCATGGTATGAACCTTATTATGCAGTGGAAAATGTGATATCTTTTCTTTGTGTGGTGATGTATTGGATATTTCACTATTTTTCAACTAAATGAGACATGAAAAAATAAACCAAAAGAGAAATACAAAACAACATGTGTCTTTCCCTGCTAACAAGAACCCATCATATCGCTGAACACGAGAACCACGTTTCAATGAAGACCTGCAGAAGAGGCGTACATTGTTCTATTAATATTTGAGTCGATCAAATTCTGTTACCAAAGGACGTTAAAAGTACTTAATTAGCAATATATCTGCCAGAAGAGTGCATCACATATACAAACTTTTTCAATATCCGTATTCCAACAGAGGGCATGGTACATCGGTAGAGGGTAATTTCAATGGCTCGTCCGGAACGCTATATCTCAGACAGGCTTCACGATCTTTACTGTATCTTCATCCAGGGTACATTCTCATAGGGCGTGATTAGTTGTACCACAGCTCATACTGTGTAACAACAACGACTCTGTACTATTGAACATATAAGTAATTATTTTCATCTGATTTTACGATAAACTTGTGTAATTGAGGTTCTGATTTTATTTCTTTTTTGTTTCATGCCATTATGTTAAGAAAACTATAAATAAGTTTCAATGTGAGTATTAATGTTTATGTCAAATGTCAAGTAATATTGTAATACGAAATGTAACAAATGTTGAAACTGTTGTAAGATGTTTAAAATTGTAACTGTGCGTCTGGTCCATACGTAGGCAATGTGTTAGGATATGTAGAATGCAAAACCTCGGGTGAATACCCGGTCTGTCAGGGAGCGGTAAAAGGTGGATGGCAGGCGAGCGCGGGAAAATGCGCGCGGGCACTGCACGGGACAACGTACACAGTAGTAATTGGAGTTTGGCACTGGTTTGAGCAACACCTTCTGGAACGAGGAGGCTCTCCTGGAAGACATAGCTGCACTGAGCCTCGGGTATGCCGTTCCAACGCCCACACAGCATGGCAAAATTCCATAGGCACTAAATGGAAAAGTATTGCGACGCTAAGAAGAATTAAAGTGCAGATACGTCAAGAGCCATAGCTGTGGTTGTATGTGTGCTCTGTGCCTCGCCATCTTGCCGCCCGCCAATCGCCGCATCGATACTAGCAGGTTGAAACTTTTAGCACTGTACTCGTATGGATCAGAGAGTGAACTGTGTTTGTTTGGTGCAATAATAACCTAAATTTTACCAGAACTTTTCCATCATTTAATTATCCTCACAACTAACATAGACAGGGTCCTTTCCAAACGTTGTGCAATCCGAGTGTCCCGAAATGAAAATTAAAAATTGTGTTAATAATAATTATTTGCAGAACTAACTATATTAGAATGGTGTTTAAAGAAGTGTTTTGTTAATGAACCAATAAATGAATAGCGAAGGTCTAACGAAGTCGAAAGATGACTTTAGTATTGATATAGTAATGAAGTTTATTATTTCGAGACAGATTTAAAGGCATTTAAATGAGCAGTAAATAAGATGAAAACAGTAGTAACTTATATACTGGAAATCTTGAACGAATAATAAAGTCAGTAATCATTTTTTTAAATACAGCGATCATAACAGTTTCAGGATCCCCCCTAATTCACTTGAATTCTGAAGTGTTCTAAATTGGTTTGACCAGTAAAAGTTAAAGTCAATATAAAAGTCAAAATTTATCAGTGTTTTATCTTTATCATAATTGACATTTTGTGTGTGGCATGAAAGTACAATTTCTAGGGTAACCAATGCCCTATTTTAATCAGATTAATAGACAGTATAAAGTTTTGTAGTAAACATTATAGTGTAGTGTCATGTATTCATGGTTTTCCATATCAGTGCAGAACGTGAAACTATCAGTTTAATAGATTTTCTGGTTCTAAAATTCTACTATATTATGCAGTGTTACAACTTGTTGTTTTGCACGAATATATACCAATTTGTACAGGGAAGAAACTCAGTTAATGCCTAATTAGGCTGGCGACCGTATTACTATCACATTGGTAGCATCTTCTGGTTTGCTTTTGATCCAACATGACGTGTAATTGCACTTCGAATTTCCTTGACGGATCATTGTTATTACAGAGTGGGTGTAAGCCTGATTTGCCACCATGCAGGTACAGGCGGTCGATATCTATGCGAAAATCCTTTCTCAAAAGGTGAATCCCGCTCACTTACCATAGCACAGGCTTTAACGAAAACTGTGTCAACTGGATTTAAATATAGTAATATTTTACAGCATAACTCCTGCCTCGGGAGCTGGATACGTGGACGACAAAAAACAAATAAAACGTTCGAAAACTGCTAGTGAGCAAATTATTCGACGCCAAATATGCGACGTGAAGCAAGTCACGTACTCGCCGTGGCGCGTGCTCCCGCCTGGAACGCTGTTGGCGTTCAATGCGCGGGTTGCATGTGGGCGCCCTCTGCAAATGTCAGGTAGGCCACAACTGTACAGTTACAGTACCACTGAAGGCAACATTCCGAGACTCACACTAGCGGAAAAAGCACTTCTTATTTTGATTCAGAACGCGTAAGCTACACTGAAGTTCACAGTTGCACGTATTAATGCCAATATTACAATACAAAGGACGCGGAGAGAGGCAAGAAAACGGATACACCATATGCAACAAGATATACTGATAAATCAGATAAATTTCTGTGAAAGAGCTGGAAGTTTTTTTAAAGCTGTATAATTACTGGTGGCTATGATTCCTCGACACACTGTCTGGAACACTTAAATGCACACTACGTTCTGTCGTTGTTTGGCGCTCTTTTGACGTGCTTCGTGTAACGTGTAAAACGGAAGGTGGAGAGAAACCATTTTCATATGGTTGACTGACGAAATTAGTATGTGTGCTTCGCCAGCCGCGCAGATCAAACTGAACTGGATTAAATTATCTTCACCGGTATTTAAAGCTACTGGTTTCTGGATTAAAGGCTTTTAATGTGATCGTAGAAACACAGAAACCAAAGCGCGCGTTGACTGGGCAGATTCTCATCACACAGGAAACCACTGAAAAATTTAATGATGTGGCAAAGGAATATCGCAAAATAGATTACTGTGAGAAAATTGACGTTGTAGGTATTCAACCGAAGGTATAGCAGCATGATACACGGCAAACTTTAAATGAGAAAGCCCTATGTTCGCCTGGTGCAGCGAACCCTAACTTAAAAGAAGGAATATGAAAGAACATTTCGAACCAGAAACAGCAGATATAAGAGATGATCAGAAAGTTTTGGTTCGAGAGCGTTTCTGCAGCCAACACTTGGTTCAAGAATCATGAAAGAAGGTTGTATACATTGAAGAAGCCTGGAGATGCTGGAAAGTCTCAGACAGATTATATAATGGTAAGACAGAGATTCAGGAACCAGGTTTTAAATTGTAAGACAGTTCCAGGGGCAGATGTGGACACTGACCACAACCTATTGGTTATGAAATGTAGATTAAAACTGAAGAAACTGCAAAAAGGTGGGAATTTGAGGAGATGGGACCTGGATAAACTGAAAGAACCAGAGGTTGTAGAGAGTTTCAGGGAGAGCATAAGGGAACCACTGACAAGTATGGGGGAAAGACATACAGTAGAAGGAGAATGGGTAGCTTTGAGAGATGAAATAGCGAAGGTAGCAGAGGATCAAGTAAGTAAAAAGACGAGGGCTCATAGAAATCCTTGGGTAACAGAACGGATAATGAATTTAATTGATGAAAGGAGAAAATACAAAAATGTAGTAAATGAAGCAGGCAAAAAGGAATACAAACGTCTCAAAAATGAGATCGAGAAGAAGTGCAAAATGGCTAAGCAGGGATGAATAGATGATAAATGTAAGGATGTAGAGGCGCATATCACTATGGGTAAGATAGATACTGCCTACAGGAAAATTAAAGAAACCTTCGGAGAAAAGAGCACCACTTGCATGAATATCAAGAGCTCAGATGGTAACCCAGTTGTAAGCAAAGAAGGGAAAGCAGAAAGGTGGAAGGAGTATATAGAGGGTCTATACAAGGGCGATGTCCTTGAGGACACTATTATGGAAATAGAAGAGAATGTTTCTGAAAGTATTTGTATTGGGTGTGGCCATGTATGGAAGTGAAACGTGGACGATAAATAGTTTAGACAAAAACAGAATAGAAGCTTTCGAGATGTGGTGCTACAGAAGAATGCTGAAGATTAGATTGGTAGATCACATAACTAATGAGGAGGTATTGAATAGAATTGGAAAGAAGAGAAATTTGTGGCACAACGTGATTAGAAGGAGGGATCGGTTGGTAGGGCATATTCTGAGGCATTAAGGGATCACCAGTTTAGTATTGGAGGGCAGCATGGAGGGTAAAAATCGTAGAGGGAGACCAAGAGATGAATACACTAAACAGATTCAGAAGGATGTAGGTTGCAGTAGGTACTGGGAGATGAAGAAGCTTGCGCAGGATAGAGTAGCATGGAGAGCTGCATCAAACCAGTCTCTGGACTGAAGACCACAACAACAGCATCAACAACATGCCACGTAGGTCGACTCCGATTCGGGTATATAAGTACCTACATGTAGGTAAGAGATCAGTGTGGCATTCGTGTCTTTCCGACATGCATACGGTAAATGCGGAAACATGAACTATGGTGACGATATTACGAAATCCGTTGAAACTCGTCCAAACAGGAGCAACGCGCTGTTGCTCTTTTCTTGAGTGCCAAAGGACAAACACCGGTAGACATCCATCTGAGAATGAAGAATGTGTAAGGGGCAACATTTCTGTCGAAAACCACCGTTATGGAATCATGTGCAAAGTTCCGTTTGACAAGGGCTACCGTCGCTTCATGGTAACACACGTCCTCATATCGCATATTTTGTTAGACGGAAGTTACACCAACTCCAGAGGGAGACACTCGAGCAGCTGTTCTATAATTCTGATCTCCCCTCCAGCGATTATCACCCCTTGAGTCCCTTAGTAAGGGCCTGAAGATCAACGAATCCTGTCGGACGTGTATGTGCAGCAGGCAGTTACGAGCTTCTTCAGGCAGCAGGAAACGGTGTTTTACCAAACTGGTGTTATCAACATCGTGCATCGGTGGGATGATTGCCTCAAAGCTCACAGCGATCCTGCCTGACTGGCATACCGATCCTGCACTGTGTGGCCCTCGAATGGAAACTTTTTGGTCGCCCCTTATACACTGAAGAGTTAAAGAAACTGGTACAGGCACGCGTATTCAAATACAGACATATGTAAACAAGTAGAACACGGTGCAACGGTCGGCAGCCTATATAAGACAACAAGCGTCTGTCGCAGTTATCAGATCGGTTACTGCTACTACAGTGGCAGGTTATCAAGATTTAAGTGAGTTTAAACGTGGTGTTATAGTCAGCGCAAGAGCGACGGGACAAAGCATCTGCGAGGTAGCGACGAAGTGGGGATTTTCTCGTACGACCATTTTACGAGTGCACCGAGAATATCAGGAATTCGATAAAACATCCCTCGAAGACTCCTTTGTTTTTTTTCTTTTTGTGGCTAGCTTTCACAGAACCTAGGATGGTATTCATAACATAAGCAGGGAAAGTGTCACCAAGGACACTGAATGAAAGGCTGTTTCCCGCACGGACATACACTCCAGGAAATGGAAAAAAGAACACATTGACACCGGTGTGTCAGACCCACCATACTTGCCACGGACACTGCGAGAGGGCTGTACAAGCAATGATCACACGCACGGCACAGCGGACACACCAGGAACCGCGGTGTTGGCCGTCGAATGGCGCTAGCTGCGCAGCATTTGTGCACCGCCGCCGTCAGTGTCAGCCAGTTTGCCGTAGCATACGGAGCTCCATCGCAGTCTTTAACACTGGTAGCATGCCGCGACAGCGTGGACGTGAACCGTATGTGCAGTTGACGAACTTTGAGCGAGGGCGTATAGTGGGCATGCGGGAGGCCGGGTGGACGTACCGCCGAATTGCTCAACACGTGGGGCGTGAGGTCTCCACAGTACATCGATGTTGTCGCCAGTGGTCGGCGGAAGGTGCACGTGCCCGTCGACCTGGGACCGGACCGCAGCGACGCACGGATGCACGCCAAGACCGTAGGATCCTACGCAGTGCCGTAGGGGACCGCACCGCCACTTCCCAGCAAATTAGGGACACTGTTGCTCCTGGGGTATCGGCGAGGACCATTCGCAACCGTCTCCATGAAGCTGGGCTACGGTCCCGCACACCGTTAGGCCGTCTTCCGCTCACGCCCCAACATCGTGCAGCCCGCCTCCAGTGGTGTCGCGACAGGCGTGAATGGAGGGACGAATGGAGACGTGTCGTCTTCAGCGATGAGAGTCGCTTCTGCCTTGGTGCCAATGATGGTCGTATGCGTGTTTGGCGCCGTGCAGGTGAGCGCCACAATCAGGACTGCATACGACCGAGGCACACAGGGCCAACACCCGGCATCATGGTGTGGGGAGCGATCTCCTACACTGGCCGTACACCACTGGTGATCGTCGAGGGGACACTGAATAGTGCACGGTACATCCAAACCGTCATCGAACCCATCGTTCTACCATTCCTAGACCGGCAAGGGAACTTGCTGTTCCAACAGGACAATGCACGTCCGCATGTATCCCGTGCCACCCAACGTGCTCTAGAAGGTGTAAGTCAACTACCCTGGCCAGCAAGATCTCCGGATCTGTCCCCCATTGAGCATGTTTGGGACTGGATAAAGCGTCGTCTCACGCGGTCTGCACGTCCAGCACGAACGCTGGTCCAACTGAGGCGCCAGGTGGAAATGGCATGGCAAGCCGTTCCACAGGACTACATCCAGCATCTCTACGATCGTCTCCATGGGAGAATAGCAGCCTGCATTGCTGCGAAAGGTGGATACACACTGTACTAGTGCCGACATTGTGCATGCTCTGTTGCCTGTGTCTATGTGCCTGTGGTTCTGTCAGTGTGATCATGTGATGTATCTGACCCCAGGAATGTGTCAATAAAGTTTCCCCTTCCTGGAACAATGAATTCACGGTGTTCTTATTTCAATATCCAGGAGTGTATTTCCCGCCCGGTAAGCGGTGGAAAGCAAGCCTTACGCTTATGAAACTAGTTCTCTTTACAATTAACTTTGACGCATATTGTATGTACGGTAAACATCGTGTGTGGTCTTGTGGGTGATAAATGATTATGTACGAGTTCGTGGTTGTTTTTGGAAAAAGAAGTACTGCATAAGTATCATTGGAATACACTCGCAGGGATGTCAAATGTGACCCGAACGCAGGACTTACACCTCTTGCTCACTGTCCCAATTAACAAGTGCTTTCCTCCTCAACTGTCATTAATTGTTCTGTTTCTCATAAACTACACTGCGCAACTCAATAAAAGCATCATTTTTTCGAAAACCAGGAATTTTCTCTCACTGGGGCGCATAAGCTTGAAATTTCGCTCAAAGGTACCTACAACCTTCCTCTCTAAAGGTGGAAAAGCGTGGCGCGGGGCACCCTGAGAAGGTACTCTCCTGCTTGACGACGCTTCAAACAACAAATGTGTCTACAAGTGCGAACAAAAGGCCAGAGCTCAGAAGCTCATGTGACATGTAAGGTGGGTTAATGATGTCACATTGGCACCAAATTTCATCACAATTCTACGCAGCGCCACCGAGGACGGGCTACACGGTGGAAAGGCTGCATGTCGCGCGGGGTAGCCGCGTGGTCTTGGGCGTCTTGTCACGGTCCGCACGGCTTCCTCCATCGGAGGTTCGAGTCCTCCATCGGGCATGGGCGTGTGTGTGTTGTTCTTAATGTAAGTTGGTTTAAGTTAGATTAAGTAGTGTGTAAGCTTAGGGAACGATGACCTTAGCAATTTGGTCCCATAAAATCTTACCACAAATTTCCAAAGGCTGTATCCCTTCTTACCCTCGTTTCACCACTTCTTTTGATGCCTCTGCGTCAGAAACACGACGCACTCCAGCACTCCAAAGGTGTGCGGCCACGTTCAGTGGGGTTATTGACCCACGATGTCTTCAGAGAAGGACTGAATCGCCCGCGGAGTGACAGCAGTGTAAAAATTGTCAATAACTTCGTCCTGTTGCTGTCTGCACTGCGAACTGTCGTTTTCGACCGCTAAATCTGTGGGGGTCAATGCCCCAGGGAAAGATGCCCATTATGCCACCCCGTAAGGTCTTTTCGTGTCGATTCTGAGCAGTGGTGCGACTGAAATCGTTTTCCTCAGGCATCCATAAGGAAACGGGGTCATTCCAACGCTGGGTGGCGCGGTTCTGAGCTCTATCGCAGAGACATAAAAACAGCGGGTGAAATGTGAGTAAGAGGGGATGTGACGATCTTCCCATCCTGTGACACGTTCTCGGTAGCTTTGGGCAGCATTTTGGTGAAATTTGGTGCCATTGTGACAGCCTTAACCCATCTTTTTTTTGTCGCATGAACTTCTGAGCTGTGGCCTTTTTTTCTGACTTGTCGACACCTTGTTGTTTGAAGCATCGTCGAGGCTGAGGTCGTACCATTATAGAGGCCAAGCATGCACACATGACAAACAATATTCAATAAACACTACAAGCATACGCCGCATCGCTCACATTCTTCAGAAAATTAGTTTCTAATTGGCTGCAGTCCTGTCAGGAGAATTGGTTCTAGTTAAGTGATGCTCCTTTATACCTCCTATGGATTTGTTTTTACTTGTCTTGAGGGCCATGAAGTGGAAGGTTTGCAAGTTAGAAGCGGAAGTGGTAATATCTGCTTTTTTCGCAACATATCTCTTACTCTTTCGTTAGGCTTAAGACGAGTTAAACCAAATGTGGTGAAAATATGTTTCCATAACGTTATACTTCTAGGAAACTTGTTTTTCACAAATATTTACGTAATTGAAAAATATTATTGAATGCAGTTTCTTTCTCGGCTAAAAACTGTTATAGAGGAAAGTTATAGGCATCTTTGAGGAAAATTTCAAACTCATGCGTCGCAGTGGGAGACAGTTACGGGCCTGCGCGACTGCTACGGTCGCAGGTTCGAATCCTGCCTCGGACATGGATGTGTGTGATGTCCTTAGGTTAGTTAGGTTTAAGTAGTTCTAAGTTCTAGGGGACTGATGACCTCCCATAGTGCTCAGAGACATTTGAACCATTTGAACAGTTACGGGGTTTCGGAAAAGTGATCCTTTATTTCTGATTCGCAGTGTATTAACCTGCGGGCCTAATATGTATATATATATTTTTTTATCTTTGAGAGTTGTAACGATTCTATTTGGTCCAAAACTGTTCCCGCGTTATGATCTTTGACAACGATTTTTTTTTCTTTTAGAAAACGGAAGCACAGTGACCTAATTACTTTCACAGGAGTTGCTTTCGGTACAAAGCGGCTTCTCGCAACCGGTGTGTCGTAGGGTCTGACTCCTCCCTGTGAATGTTCCTAACAAACAGCATGTGGCCTGCAGCTCGCCTGGTACAGTGCACCCACGGCGGCGGCTGAAGCTCCGTCGAAAGCAAGAGTCGGCGCGGGGGTCAAGGTCACCCGGCCTGGCCTCTTCCGCCGGCCTCACGACACGCCAGCGCCCCCAACACACACACACCACTTCACCTGCGAAGGCCGGCGCCGTACCCACTAAAGCCGCCCAACTATCAGACCAAGCAGATAAGTGTTTTCCCAGTCTACACGGAGGAGACAAAAGTCAGGGATACCTCCTAATATCTTGTCGGGCCTTTTGCCCAGCGTAGTGAAGCAACTCTAACGAGGCATGGACTCAGCAAGTTGTTGGAAGTCTACTGCAGAAATACTGTGCCATGCTGCCTCTATAGCCGTCCATAGTTGCGAAAGTGTTGTCGGTGCAGGATGTTGTTCACGAATTGACCTCTCGATTGCGTCCCATATATGGTGGATGGGATTCAAGTCGAGCGATCTGCGTGGCCAAACCGTGGGGTAGAATGATTCAGAATGTTCTTCAAACCAGTAGCGAAGAATTGTGGTCCGGTGAAATGGCGCATTGTCATCCATTAAAATTCCATCATTGTTTGGGCTGCAATTGCTCTTCAAGTAGCTGAACATAACCATTTCCAGTCAATTATCGGTTCAGTTGGACCATAGGACCCAGTCCTTTCCATGTAAACACAGCCCATATTATTATGGAGCTACCACCCGCTTGCACAGTGTTTTGTTGGCAACTTGGGCCGGCCGGCGTGGCCGAGCGGTTCTAGGCGCTTCAGTCTGGAATTGCGCGACCGCTACGGTCGCAGGTTCGAAACCTGCCTCGGGCATGGATCTGTCTGATGTCCTTAGGTTAGTTAGGTTTAAGTAGTTATAAATTCTAGGGGACTGATGACCTCAGAAGTTAAGTCCCATAGTGCTCAGAGCCATTTGAAACATTTTTGGCAACTTGGGTTCATGGCTTCGTGGGGTCCGCGCCACACTATAGCATCAGCTCTTACCAACTGAATTCGGAACTTATCTGACCAGACCACGGTTTTCCTAATCGTCTAGTGTCCAACCGACATGGTCACTGGCACAGGAGAGGCGCTGCAGGCGCTGTCTTGCTATTAGCAAAGACATTCGCGTCGGTCGTCTGCTGCCACAGCCAAGTGACGCCAAATTTCGCTGTACCCTTATAACTGATACGTTCATCGTACGTCCCGCAGAGATTTCTGCAGTTATTTCATACAGCTTTGCTTCTCTGTTAGCACTGGCAACTGTACGCAAACGCCGCTGATGTCGGTCGTTAAGTGAAGGCCGTCGGCCATTGGGTTGTCCATGTTGAAAGAAAATGCCTGAAATGTATTCTCGGCGCAGTCTTGACACTGTGGATCTCGGAATATTGAATTCCCCTCCGATTTCCGAAACTGAATGTCCTATGCGTCTTGCTCCAACTACAAGTGCCATTCCGCATTTAAAGTCTGTTAATTGCCGTCGTGCAGCCTAAATCACGTCGGAACTAGTTTTCACATGAATCACCTGAGTACAAATAACAGCTCCGCCAATGCATTGCCCTTTTATGTCCCGTCTACATGATAGTACCGGCATCTATATATGTCCCATGACGTTTGTCACCTCAGTGCAAACAGAAAACTAATCTGGCTTCCAATCAAAAAGCTTGCTTATTAATCAAGGAAAATAATTCCAGTTTTATCTAGAAGAATATCTGTTACATTTATTGTAGCATAATTGTTATAATACTTGCAACGATCCTCTCAAAAGATTAATTAATTACAAAAAGTTCACCGTTTGAATGTGGATTTGACCGAAAAGGATTAGCACGAATACAGCTCTCCCTTCCATTTTTCTTATTAGGTCTACAACTTTGCTATCGCCGTTTTGCAATATACGGCAGTAGCGGCAAGTAGGGTTCAGGTGGTTGGTCATATGTGTAATACAATAAGCTTAGACATCTGTAAAGATAATGTCATAAAAATATTAGTCGATTTGTGATTGCATCATAAGGTTATTCTCGATTAAGTAAGTCAACGTATGTACCAATTTCTCGTCATTTGCGGGAAGTTTTAATTTTCTGCTTCAACATGAAGAAATCTGCGGCTGTGGCTCTTAAAATGCTGGGTAAGACCAATGGTGAGGGAACAATTAGTGGAAGAACGTGCTGAGAAATGTTTCAACGCCTTAAGAACGGTTATTTTGATGTCGAAGAGCGGCATGGCGGTGGAAGACAGAACGTTTTCGTAGCTACTGAAACAGACGAAGACAGTCACAGGACATCATTATCGAAAGCAATTGACGCGTTGGAGCCCAGCACTAAAACACAAACGGCCACAGTACATCGATAGACACGTAAAGGCAATTTTTCAGCAGGTCAGTGCTCGACCCCACGTCGCAAAACCCACCAAAATATACATGGAAACGTTGAAATGAGAAGTCCTATCCCTCCCGCCGTATTCTCCATACGTTGCTCTCTCTGACTACCACCTTTTTCGATCAGTGGAATACAGTCTGGCTGACCATCACTTCCGATCAAATGAACAAGTGCAAAATTGAATCGATTCATGGATCCCCACAAAAGACGTTCAGTTCTTCCGCCTTGGGATTCGTATGCTATCCGAAAGATGGGAGAATGCAGTGGCCAGCGATGGGCGATACTATGAATCAAAACTTTTTTGTAAGTTTTGCACAATAAAGTCCCAAACTTCGAAAAAAAACGGCGGAAGCAAAGTTGTAGACCTAGAAATTGCCGTAATCTTCTTAATTTGATGATGAACTTGCTAAGTACGAGTTCGATGGGTCTCACTTGTACCTCAGGTTATTCCCACAGGACTATCTGTGTGTGACTCCAGTACGACGCATGGTACTCTGCGATTCACAGCAACTCTTCCAAACATCATGTCGCTTCGAGTTTTCAACACGAACACTAGATGAAAATTTGTAACGAGCAACATGTGTTCCAATTCGCACACCGTCTTTTTCCTGTCCTTTATCCCGCATCTCCGCCGGTTCGGCATGTTAATTATTAGATTTGGTAATGTTGTTGGTAGAGGGAGGGAGAATGCCATTTCTGTGGATTTGTCGATGAAACGCCATCGAAATTTTTAGATGAAACAGCATCGTAGTTGTTGGTAAGTAACTTCCGTTGGCGGAACTTATTCATAATTGAACATAAATGAAAAGACTTCGGTGGATAGTGATAACCGGTTAAATTCATGGAAAAACTGGACTGACCAGACGTCCCGGTTTTGCCGGGACAGTCCCGGTTTACACAATAATGTCCCGGTGTCGCGAGAAAATCATTCGAGACACATAAGTGTCCCGGTTTTTAATCGAGAAAGAAAATGCATTCAATAACATTTTTCAGTTAATGAAATATTTGTGAAAAACAAGTTTCCTAGAAGTATATTATAGAAACATATATTTTCACCACATTTGGTTTAACTCGTCTTATGCCTGAAGAAAGAGTAAGATGTATGTTGCGAAGAAAAGCAGGAGCGACGGCCTGATTACCTGAAGATGGCGGCCAGGTGGACCGCCGAAATATTTTGTCCAGATGACGATACGATCCGGCTGGAGACCCGACATGAATACAGCCAATTATTACGCCGGGAAAGTTTACGGAGTCACATTACCATCCCCGCCTCTATCTTGCAAACCTTCCAATTTATAGCCCTCAAGACAAGTAAAAACAAAATCATAGGAGGTATAAAGGAGCATCACGTAACTTAAACCATATCTCCTAACGGTACTGCAGCCATATGAAAGTTAATTTTGTGAAGAATGTGAGCCACGCGGCGTATGTTTGTGGTGCTTATTGTGCTCACGCTTGGCCTAACTGTCTCAGATCTTAAATCGTAGTACGTAATGTCCGATGTGTATCTGACTACTGTTTAGTAATATTACACAATTTTTTGGATTAACAAATTGTTCCTAACTACCCAGTAAGTGATTAAACATTGCAGAAAATATATCCAAGGTGTTACAGTATTCCAATAAAAAAAGTATACACCATGTGTTTTTATTTCTGAAGAAAATAATTCTGTTTATGTGTAATGTACCTACATTTTCCTTTCCAGTTCACAAAACGAAGATAAATTTTTGCTATGGGTTTTTCAACTGCTGTATCGTCATAGCCTCTGTCGATCTGAAAATACCACGATAACTGACGAGAAAGTTAAGCGTAAGTGTAGCAATGAAGTTAGGTAGAAAGTAAGAATGCAAGTATCTCTGATTTTTCTCTCTGAAATCTAATCAACCTAGTAAAAACACAACGCAGTAGTAGTTACTTCGGCATGAGAATGGAATAAGCTTGACTGTCCACGTGAGTCTGGATGAGTCTGGGCATTGTTATGAAGTCTGTCAAGTGCCTAACGGTCAATAAAACGAAATAACACGACCCATGCTGTCATTATTTCAAAGTGACATTTTTCCATTTTATAGCCGAGGAATTACGATATTCGCAAAGTGTAATAGACTCGGATTCGTATTATTAGGCACGTGATCCTGTTCATTCAATAGCGAAGCGTGTGCTCTCTGTAAAGCTTCTATAATCGAGTCCAATATTCGCAAAATTAATAAACGAAACACGGTAAGAAGCTAACAACTGGCTTAGACAAAACTGAATTGACTGTTATCCACTGTTATTAAAATACCTCTTAAGAATACCTGTTTCTATCGCTATAACTTGCGGCCATAGGTGTAAACTTTCGACAATCGTAACAACGAATATAAAAGCTATGAACCGTGTGAACATGGGACCTCACTTACGACGAGCAATGGCGGGGACACCAAACGAAATATAGAAATCACTGTTATAATAAATCAGACCAGCAGTTTCACTGAATCATTTTTCTTCGTTTGGTAAAAGATATGTAAAAAATTGTGAGTTTTAATTATGCGATAGTTAATTACGTGTGTTATAGTGCTTCCGAATAGTTCATAAACTAGTTTCGTTTTCATTTGTAACAAACAACAACTAAGACGTGCGTTCTGTTGATAGGAGCTCTCGGGACAGGAAGTATGAACATTTACTTTTGTTTGAAATGCTTTAGAACGGAAGGGAAAATGTTATTGATGCAACAGATATTCGTTGACCTACTAGAAGATCGCTCGGATGCGATAGATGCTTACTGTTAGTCAAAACCTCTCTGCCGCTGTGTCAAGGATATGAGATTAGCTAGGGCAGCCTTAATGACATCATGGACAACGATGTAGGTATATCAGTTACCAATACGTTTTGCAGAAGCTGGCCGACGGGCAGAAGATAACGCTGGTGGGAACTGCTTGAGATTTCACTGAGAAGTCTGACCAACTGCTTAACCAAAATAGTGAAGCACTCAGAAGACGTAGCCGAATGTCAATGTAACTTCGTACGTATACACACCATTGGCAGGTATGTAAATGGCTAGAGTGGCAATTCTCTATGATAGGTAGTAGTGTTGTTCATGTTTATCAGGTCTGGTAAGGAACAAAGGAGGTGTGAACAGCGTCATACATTGAGTGATCACTCTGAAGGGCACGGAAACACCGCGTATTCGTGTGAGACAGCGTTATCAGCATCTGACACATTTTGAGAGGGGCTTCATTGTGGGTCTCTATTTGGTCGGTTGGTCGTATACTGCAAAATCTAGATTTACGGGGGATTCGGATGTGGCAACTGTCCGATGTCGAACTGCAAGGGAACGAGAGGGCAGCCTTAATCGTCACCAAGGTTCTGATTGACCAAATCTGATCACCACAAGAGAAGATGACCATATTGTGCAACAAGCACATCGTAGTCCCCTCACATATGCGCCTGCCATCCGAGAACTACAGTAGTAATGGACACCCTGCAATATTCTGCGTCATCCGGCACCATTGTTGGAGACTAGCAGCAGCCGGTCTAGGGAATAACCGTCCCACGCACGCATTGTATTCAGCGACGAGTCGCGGGTCTGCGCAACCCCACATGACCGTCATCGAAGAGGTCCTATTATTCCAACATTTTAGAGAGGCATAGCAGTATTATTCCTGGTGTCATGGTGTGGCGAACCATTGATTATGATTTCAGGTCACGGCTGGTAGTGATTGGGTACTCTGATGGCACAACGGTACGTCACGGACATCCTGCGGCCCGATGTGTTACCTCTGATGTGGCAGTATCGTGGTGCCATTTTTCAACAGGACGATGCTCGTCCACACACGGTTCGTGTCTCTATAAATTGTATGCGCGATGTTCAGGTATTCCCGTGGCAAACAAGAACTCTTAATTTGTCCCCTATAGAACATGTGTCGGACTAGCTCGGAAGTCAACTCTGTCCCTGCGCCAAGATCCAGGATATGAAGGATCAGTTACACAACTTTGAGCCATCTTGCATCAGGAGAAAACACGACGGCTTTATGACACCCTTCCGAACCAAATCATAACGCGCATGCAGGTCCGAGTGGGTGCAACGTCATACTTACATATAGGTTCATACTGGCAAGTTATTTGTAAATTTGACTTGATACTGTAATCACTAAAATAAAATCACACACCCTCTTAACACGTGAAATGTCATGACGTTTCCTCCTCTCCTCTCCTCCCGCTTTTCTTCATATGTAGCACAATGCGCATTCTTTCTGCAAACCATTAGCACGTGAGAAGGTAATATTGCTACTACTGAACAAACTAGGCAACTATCATGGAAGGAGACCAAAACTGTCAGCATAAAATACTGAAAGACGTACAAAGAAGTGAGACATAAATGCTCCGAGCGATACCAAATGATAGTTGCCTACGTAAGTAAGGAGGCGGCCCACTGCAACACGGTGAAGTCGAACGTATTGTTCAATGTATTACTATCATGTTGCTTCCTAGTTACCGATGTTGCAGCGCTGACAAACACTGAAGAGCCAAAGAAACTCGTAGACCTGCCTCATATCGTGTAGGGCCCCCGCAAGCACACAGATGTGCCGCAACACGACGTGATATGGACACGACTAATGTCTGAAGTAGTGCTGGAGGGAACTGACACCATGAATCCTGGAGGGCTATCCATAAATCCGAAAGAGTTCGAGGGGGTGGAGATCTCTTCTGGACAGCACGTTGCAAGGCATTCTAGATATGCTCCAACATGTTATTTTCTGGGGGAGACTGGTGGCCAGCGGACGTGCTTAAACTCAGAAGAGTGTTGTTGGAGTCACTATGTAGCAGTTCGGGACAGGTGGGATGTTGCATTGTCCTGCTGTAATTGCCCAAGTCCGTCGGAATGCACAATGGACATGAATGGATGCAGGTGATCAGACAGGATGCTTACGTACGTGTCACCTGTCAGAGTCGTATCTAGACGTACCAGGGATCTCATATCGGTCCAACTGCGCACGCCCCACACCATTACAGAGCATCCACCAGCTTGAACAGCCCCCTGCTGGCATGCAGGCTCCATGGATTCATGACGTTGTCTCCACACCCGTACACGTCCAGCCACTCGTCCGACCAGGCAACATGTTTCCAGTCATCAACAGTCCAATGTCTGTGATGGCGAGCTCAGGCAAGGCGTAAAGCTTTGCTTCGTGTAGTCATCAAGGCTACACGAGTGGGCCTTCGGCTGAGAAAGCCCATATCGGTGGTGTTTCGTAAACACTTGTTGATGGCCCAGCATTGAAATATGCAGCAATCTGCGTAAGGGTTGCACTTCTGTCACGTTGAACGATTGTCTTCAGTCTTCGCTGGTTCCGTTCTTGCAGGATCTCTTTCCGGCTGCAGCGATGTCGGAGATTTGATGTTTTACCGGATTCCTGATATTCACGGTACACTCGTGAAATGGTCGTGCGGGAAAATCCCAACTTCATCGCTACCTCCGAGATGCTGTGTCCCATCGCTCGTTCGCCGACTATAAAATCACGCCCGGACTCACACAAATCTTGATAACATGCCATTGTAACGGCAGTAACCGATCTAACAACTGCGCCAGACTCTAGCCTTACATAGGCGTTTCCAACCGCGGCGCCATATTATGCCTGTTTACATAACTCAGTATTTTAATACGCATGGCTATAACAGTTTCTTTGGCGCTTCAGTGTACATTGATAGTTCCATATAGATCATAATAGCAACATGCGTTGTGATTGTCACTGTCCGCTATCTTATTAGCACTATGGTTCACACAACATTCTGTCTAGAACGGGATGTTACATTGAGCTAAGTTACACACGGAAAATGGGCTGCCCCACAGCTGTTAGTCAGTTATACAGGCTCTTTTACAACGTTTTGACCGTTTAAAATTTGAACAACGCGCATTGACAACAAGATACAGCGACAGTGGCGCCGTCTGTTAGTAGTGCGGAGTGTCACGTCTCATCCCGTACACAGGTCAGTAATCATGAGGCACCGGGCGAAGCAACATCGTGTGTGCGCCATGGAGTTCTATTTTCGCTACAGCGAATATGTTGTGCGCGCCCAACGTGCCTTTCGCGAGCATTTCAAAATCAACCGCGATATGCAATTCCTGCTGCTGGAACAATATTAAACAGGGTAAGAAACTTCTGCGCAACTGCCAGTGCATCGAATCTATAGTGAATCGACCATCGGAAAACCGTATGAAGTTTGTGCTAGACTTTTACCTATGAGATTATTTGAAGGCGAGACCGGCCGGTACAGAAACTTGCAGCAGTTAAATATCTGATTCGCCCTAAAATTTCCAGCTTTCCTCCAGCAGTTAGGAATGATGTGTTAAAAAAACTGAGCGAAACGACTCGAGTATTGTACAGCTGCAACTAGTCATCGTTTGTTTGCGAGTTATTCAAATGTGAAATCATCAAAATACTGTGAAAAACCGTGTTTATAAAAGGATATTGTTAACACTCTCATGGTAAAGAGACGAGTCTACGTAACTGAAACACCCAGACAACGCCGTAATTATGCATATTCGGACCTATGGTATCATAGCTACTAGTATTTTTTAATTATTCTGCGAGCGTTTCTTCTTCAGTTTTGCTGTGGTCTTTTGACAGATACTAGTAACCAGAAAGGTGAATGACGTATGTTTGATCCTGCTGAACTCTTTTACTTCTTCCCGAGTATGAATATGCACGGCAGCCACCCCATTTTCCAGTCACCCCATTTTCCAGTCAGTTACTACTCTGAGCACAATGTGAACCCGTTGTTTAAAAATAGCACAAAGGGCAATTGCTGCTCCTCTGTCCTAGAGGATTAGATTTTTTAAAGAAACGATCACTGGGTATCAAACACAAATTCATCATTTCTATGAGTAACTAACGCAATGAAACATCGGATGTCTGCTACCAATAAGTATTATAATTCAGAGTTCTTTATTACAAAATAAAGTGACTGCCACATTTGTCGTGACTTACAAGAGCTCCAAGTAGAAAATTACATGCAGATGAGGACACCAGTAAACAGCATGAACTCCAGCGTGATGCTGCGAGAGATGAAGCATGTAGCTGAAAATATGCATGATACATTTTGCCGATGTCTACCGCCCTGCTGCAGAACAGCAAACGGCTCTGCGGTATCAGTTTCATTGTTTAGACTTCCTGTTCGAGATTACTGCCCGTCTGCCCCCTTTAACGACGCTGTAAAACACCGACATAAAGAAGTACGAAAGAAACTACCGGAAAGACAGGACAAACGCACAGAAGTCAAATCGACTCATGAGGGAACACAATTAAATTTACGTTTACTGCTGGAGTTTCAGTAAATAACAGAAACAGGTTAATCGCATTTCTTGGAACAGGCACATGCAAGGCGATTGTTGGAAAAACAGAAGCAGAATTAGCCAGCTGAGGCTGTTATTTAAGGTATGCCTGTTGCCGAGTTCCAAGGCTATGACATACACAGCGAACAACCAGGGGAACTTTGTAGAACGTGACACGTGGGTAACGTATCATCATCGTCATCATCATCTTATCAACAACAACAACAACGACAACATGGACAACAACAACATCGGGGCTCCTGCCTTTATTCCCATTCCGACTTCATATTGGTACGATAATTAATTTGGAGAGATATGCTTCAGTTGTATTAATTATTTATTTAAACCACGACCAAATTCGAGATTGTAAAATGCCATCTTCCCGTATGTGGAAACTGCACGCCACCGGGCAGCCGCACGGTAGTAACGCCAACTCCTACTAGCGACGGACGGTTTTAATACACCGGACGACGGGATTTAAAATCCCGAAACCGGTCGCGGTTTGAATAAATAATTAGTAGAACCGACGCGGATCTCTCTAAATTATCATTGCCGTTTTGTATTATCTACCTGATCTAGACGTGTGCTACAAGTAACGTGACGGGATGTGCTTGTATTTCATTATTTTATCAGTGATGCTCTAAACCCCCTAACTCTTCTCGTATATCTTCATACCTTTTGTGGTAAAGAACCGAAAAATGCACTGCGTACTGGATCCAGTTTTCATTTAAATAGAACAATAAATATTTCGCAGTTAGAACCATATAACGTAAGTATTTTTTTTCCTTACTTTGTGGCCCAGCATTCACCGTCAGGTTATCAGAAAATGTCGTAGCCGGTAGATTTAGCATACGAATCTTGTGATTCATGATTTGTCATGTGAAATACGAAATATGTATGTACTCTGTAACTAGCTCCATAATTTTGCTGTCAGTAACACAATTTGCCCTGAATGAGTTTTCTATGAGGAAAGCTATGACACAGAATATCTCCGTGCATATTCTGATGTATTCTCTAGGTAAATGCTTTCATTTGTACAACACCTTCAGCTTCTGAACTATCTTTGCTTAGCAGATGGTGCAGAAATAATCATTTCGTACGGTTATTGTCATGTATTATAAAAGATTTTTTTTTAAATCCAGTAATTGATTACGAAAGGGATTTTGATAGGGGTAAAGAGACTTATTGTGGGATATTTGAACCAGGCAAGGCAAAAAATGGCGTTCATATTAATGAAATTTTGTTTATGATTTCTGGTGAATGTATCACACTAATGTAGGACAAATATCAATTTCCTCGGCGAATACTTTCCCTTGCACATGTCTTTAAAGCAGTGTTATGGTGTGTGTTACATTCAAGTGGAACACGTTGCCAATATAAATAAAGTTTGCTGGCCATCACAAAACACTCACAATGAAAAGTCTAGCCTGGATACATCATGGACAGCTGTGAACGTCTTCAACCGCAGCGACGCAACCTCCACAACATCTATCGAAAGGGCTCTGCTTTATGGTGGCTCTGAATGGATCACCACAGAAAAATTCAGAGATTCTGTGGAAGCCCCGTCTTCTGACCTTTTCCCGGGCGGAAACAGATAACATCAGACAAGAAATCGTCGGTACTACTTGTTACGTTAAGCCCCCCCCGCCCCCCCATAAGCTAATACTCCAAAGAAAGAATAACATGCTCAACTGAAGATAATCCTGACACTGTAATGTTGCAAGCTGACAAAGGCAACGCATCTATTACTAAGAACATGGTGGACTATGACGCCAGAATGAGGGACTTCGTCAATTAGCCTAAGTATAAAGAACCTCAAAATTATCCTGTTGTCGGTGTAAGTAGATAGACATGGGCTCTACTTAAAGAGTCAATATTACAGAGTGACACTGCAAGAACGGTCATCCCTCAAGCTACGAAAGCACCAAGGGCCTATAAGGAGCCTGAGGTAAGCAAGAAAAAATACCCATTAAGATCCATAACTAATGTTATTAATTCAGCTACATGCTTCCTGGAGAAGTTCGTAAGGAACAGACTGAGACATCTTGTAAGGTGTCAGGCAAATCCAACACCTTCCATGAAAACGCTGACATAATAGCAAATCCGGCAGTATCTCACATAGCTCCGAATAAATCCTGACATTAAATTAACCAAAGTAATACGATCAACGAGTGAGCAAATGGAATACCACAGACTAACACAAGAACGCCTAAATGCATGTCATACCTTCCCACCGTGAGACAGACGCAGATCCGAGGGGAGAAACGAGAACAGAAGCCGAGAGCAGAACCGTGTTAAGCGAGAAGGCCCTACGATAAGAAGGACGGACACCCACGTCGCCAGCTAACCGCTACGACTACACCACCCGCAAGTTTTAGCGTGAGACTTTTTCGCGTCTCTGTTACGTCAAGACCACCCCCCAGCCCATGTTAAAAGCTAGAGCCCTCCAGAAGAACAGTATAGATCTTACGATAACACAAAAAGGGCTGCACCACCCGCAAGTTTTAGCGTGAGACTTTTTCGCGTCTCTGTTACGTTAGGAGCACCCCCTCCCCCCCCCCCCCCCCCAGCCCATTTTAAAAAAGATAGAGCCCTCCAGAAGAACAGTATAGATCTTACGATAACGCTAAAAGGACCACACCAGCTGCAAGTTTTAGCGTGAGACTTTTTCGCTTCTCTGTTACGTTGCAAACTTTAAAAACATTGCCCCACCACGAAAAGTATAAGGTTTCTCATTGGATAGACAGAATTTTTGTAGGCGGAGCTTAAGGTTAACATTGAGACCCTGATTGGTCAGATGAAAACACAGCCAGATTGTTTTTTTTAAACCAACTTCGGTAAATTGTAGTAAGGAGAAGAGGAGAGAGTTGCTTCCGAGAGGGCGAGCTGGACGGAGCTGCGCCGGCCGCTGCCCCCTGACGAACACCGACAAGGTAACGAACGCACGCGATGCCGCATTTTTGAGCGCATAAGGCTTCACTCAGAACTGCAGAAGTCTCATCTGTTACATCCCCTTTTTACGTAATACTAGTGTCAATCGGCAATTAAATCTCATGGTGTTCACATTTGCTACTTGAAGTAAAAATCTGAAACGCAATGATTTTTCTGTTATATAATTATTGAGAAGCCACATCAGCCGCTGTAATTTACGACAAGTTAGATAAGTAATTAAAGATAATTGAGGGTCACTGTAGACCATTTTGATAGTTTTCTCTTTTATGAAACTTAACTTAAATCTAGATTATAGATGTGATATGGCATAGGTCATCCTTCGATCCATTGTAGAACTTGGAAACCCATTCAGGGAATATTTGTTCACATTTTTGTTGAACGCAGTTGGTTTTTTTCATCCTGTATTAAAATATTTCCTTTTTAATAATAGTGCAATTTATAAACAATTTTTTGTGAGTAGAATAAAATTTCCAATGGTAAACTTAACTGCTTTTTCGACGTTATTTTACCAGCTAACTAAAAATAGGAAAGCCTTGAACTCCTTCCACTAAATTTAGTCAGTATTAAGATTCTTTCACAGGGAGTGCAGTGGAGCTGACGCTGAAATCATTAAGTATTTGATTATATCATCGCTAGTCTCACTGAACTCTTCTGAACTCTACATGTCATGTGTGGTCTGGCGTCTCCTTACCAGCAACAGGTCCCAGGTTCAAACTAATCAATTCCCTAAAAAAACACGCTCAGAGCGTCGTTGCGCGAAAGGGGTAGGGAGACACTACTTAGAACAAACAGAAACCACGCAGAATGTTAGAATCTAGTGAGCCGTAAAGAGTCGTATATGTGGTCCCTGTACGATTCATCGAGCACTTAATGGGCGCATCCATCTCGTCCACACACTTAACGCTGGACTTCGATGTCAAACACTTGTTCACCAACGTAAAAGCACAGTAGGTGGTTTAGATGAGTGCATCGCATCAGATACATATGACCTCATGCGGAAATGTCTGACGACAATTTACAAGAGTTGCCCAGAAAGTAATGCAGCGCATTTTTGTCTTCAACAATTTTTTATTGAACATAATAAGAATTACACACACGAAAGGATGATGTTTTGTCCGCACAACTTATTTTTCCACGTAATCTCCACCCCATTCTGTGGCCTTCCTACGGCGCTAAACAAGGGCGTGTGTGCCCTGTCGGTACCAGTCCTGTCCTGGTCACAGAGCCAGTGCTTCACTATGTGAATCACCTCCTCAGCGTCCTCAAAATGTCTTCCACGAATGGCATTCTTAAATGGCCCAAACGGGTGGAAGTCCGATGAGGTTAGGGCAGGTGCGTCAGGTGTGACAGCTGTGGATGGTCTCCCGACCGCTCCAAATCGTGGAGCTCCGCCGAACCGCCTTCTGATGACCTCACCCTCTGTGCCCAGCGACTAACTGTACTTCTTTCGACAGCAGATGCTCCATAGACTTTGCACAAGCGTTTGTGAATATTCCCCACAGCCTCTTTCTCTACAGTGAGAAATTCAATGACAACACGCTACTTGTAACGTACATCACCTACAGACGCCATTTTGAAACTGTCCTGCACCAACGCTATCTGTCGGAAATGATGGAAATTTGGTGCGCTCGCTCACTTCAAAAAATACATATGTAACGTTTCGCATTCGTAGCATTGTTTTCGGCTGAGAAAAAAATGCGATGCATTACTTTCTTCGTACTTCCAATGGAAAGGGAAGCTTTATGAACAGACAGACGGCGTGGCAGTAGTCTCTACACTTTCACCAACTTTGGCACACTCGACCATAAAAACTTTCGAAGAGATGGAACTCCTGTATACTTCTACGCACCCTAAATGCTGGTTCCGGTATGTGGGTGACACATTCGTCATTAGGCCGCATAGAGAAAACGAACTTCACAGTTTCCACCAGAATCTAAACCAGTGGTTCCCAGCATGGGAATTATTGCTCCCTGAGGAGTAAAATTAAATTTTCTGAGGGATAAAAACGAAAGCGTGTGACTTTGGTCACGAAACTAAAGCTATTTTCAGAAGATTTTTTACTATTATTACTATTTCATAATACTGTAACACTGATTACATAAGTTGCAAATAGTTGCATGTTGTGTCTACACAACTTATATTTCCACGTAATCTCCATCCCATTCTATGGCCTTCCTGCAGTGAGAAACAAGGGCGTGTATGCCCTGCCAGTACCAATCCTGTCTTGGTGACAGAGCCAAAATACCAGCATTATGCATGATCATGTGGTAGGGGGTCCACTTGTGAAACGAATGTATGAACAGCGTCTTCCTTACGTTGTCACCCATACACTCATATGTGTGTGTATGATGTATGTATGTATTGAACTGGACCTAGAAACGACAGAGAGGCTTCGCCTCACCGTAGCCCTCAGTGGTTCACAACCCAGCAACAGGCGACAGCAGTCCACCCACTCCACCGTCGCCCCACACTGAACCCAGGGTTATTGTGCGGTTCGGCCCCCAATGGAGTCCCCCCCCCCCCCTCTCCCCTCGGAAACGTCTCATACCAGACGAGTGTAACACCAAATGTTTGTGTGGTAGAGTAATTATGGTGTACGCGTATGTGGAGGGTGTTTGTGCAGCAATCGCCAACATAGTGTAACTGAGGCGGAAGAAGGGGAACCAGCCCGCATTCGCCGAGGCACATGGAAAACGGCCTTAAAAATCATCCACAGGCTGACCGGCACACCGGACCTCGCCACTAATCCACCGGGCGAATCCGTGCCGGGAACCAGCATGCCTTCCCGCTCGGGAAGCAGCGCGTTAGACGGCGCGGCTAGCCGGGTGGGCCATACACTCTTACTTTGTGCCATTCAACTACGACAGTAAAATTGAAACATCTACATCACATATGCTGAAATGTCTCACGAAAATGTCTTCTTCAAGTTGTGGATAGTTCCCATAATGGATCAGAAATTACTTCATTATTCACTTCGCAACAGATAAACAAGTTAATTGACAAAAAAAAATGGTTCAAATGGCTCTGATCACTATGGGACTTAACATCTATGGTCATCAGTCCCCTAGAACTGAAACTACTTAAACCTAACTAACCTAAGGACATCACACAACACCCAGTCATCACGAGGCAGAGATAATCCCTGACCCCGCCGGGAATCGAACCCGGGAACCCGGGCGCGGGAAGCGAGAACGCTACCGCACGACCACGAGCTGCGGACGCTAATTGACAGCACAACACAATGATAACTACAGGGTGTTTCAAAAATGACCGGTATATTTGAAACGGCAATGAAAACTAAACGAGCAGCGATAGAAATACACCGTTTGTTGCAATATGCTTGGGACAACAGTACATTTTCAGGCGGACAAACTTTCGAAATTACAGTAGTTACAATTTTCAACAACAGATGGCGCTGCAAGTGATGTGAAAGATATAGAAGACAACGCAGTCTGTGGGTGCGCCATTCTGTACGTCGTCTTTCTGCTGTAAGCGTGTGCTGTTCACAACGTGCAAGTGTGCTGTAGACAACATGGTTTATTCCTTAGAACAGAGGATTTTTCTGGTGTTGGAATTCCACCGCCTAGAACACAGTGTTGTTGCAACAAGACGAAGTTTTCAACGGAGGTTTAATGTAACCAAAGGACCGAAAAGCGATACAATAAAGGATCTGTTTGAAAAATTTCAACGGACTGGGAACGTGACGGATGAACGTGCTGGAAAGGTAGGGCGACCGCGTACGGCAACCTCAGAGGGCAACGCACAGCTAGTGCAGCAGGTGATCCAACAGCGGCCTCTGGTTTCCGTTCGCCGTGTTGCAGCTGCGGTCCAAATGACGCCAACGTCCACGTATCGTCTCGTGCGCCAGAGTTTACACCTCTATCCGTACAAAATTCAAACACGGCAACCCCTCAGCGCCGCTACCGTTGCTGCACGAGAGACATTCGCTAACGATATAGTGCACAGGATTGATGACGGCGATGTGCATGTGGGCAGCATTTGGTTTACTGACGAAGCTTATTTTTACCTGGACGGCTTCGTCAATAAACAGAACTGGCGCATATGGGGAACCGAAAAGCCGCATGTTGCAGTCCCATCGTCCCTGCATCCTCAAAAAGTACTGGTCTGGGCCGCCATTTCTTCCAAAGGAATCATTGGCCCATTTTTCAGATCCGAAACGATTACTGCATCACGCTATCTGGACATTCTTCGTGAATTTGTGGCGGTACAAACTGCCTTAGACGACACTGCGAACACCTCGTGGTTTATGCAAGATGGTACCCGGCAACATCGCACGGCCGACGTCTTTAATTTCCTGAATGAATATTTCGATGATCGTGTGATTGCTTTGGGCTATCCGAAACATACAGGAGGCGGCGTGGATTGGCCTCCCTATTCGCCAGACATGAACCCCTGTGACTTCTTTCGGTGGGGACACTTGAAAGACCAGGTGTACCGCCAGAATCCAGAAACAATTGAACAGCTGAAGCAGTACATCTCATCTGCATGTGAAGCCATTCCGCCAGACACGTTGTCAAAGGTTTCGGGTAATTTCATTCAGAGACTACGCCATATTATTGCTACGCATGGTGGATATGTGGAAAATATCGTACTTTAGAGTTTCCCAGACCGCAGCGCCATCTGTTGTTGAAAATTGTAACTACTGTAATTTCGAAAGTTTGTCTGCCTGAAAATGTACTGTTGTCCCAAACATATTGCAACAAACGGTGTATTTCTATCGCTGCTCGTTTAGTTTTTATTGCCGTTTCAAATATACCGGTCACTTTTGAAACACCCTGTATGTAATGGCTACTATACTGCTGTAGATTATTATTAGTCGTAACACTCAGATACAAAGCATTATCAGTCTGAAGTCTTCAGATTTCTGCCAGCTCAGAAGTAAGGAATCCAGCAATCAAGTGATTTGCAAACAATAAGTATAATGCACACATTTTAACTTGGTTGGTTTTAAATGGGCATGCAGAATGTGGGTGATGCAATATCGAAGAGGAGTGGAGCAGAGGATGCATGTTTTGTAAAAAGCGTTGGTCCTCAGTATGGATAGTTAGCTTTCATTTATACGAAGTTGTGGAGGTGAAATTCACGATGCTCTGACAATAAAAAATTGCTCCATAATTCTATAAGAAAAGGTTATTAGAAATAAGCAGTACCAGTTGCCTCATTGATTCATTACACTGTGGTGACAAGCGTCAATGGATAACAATATGTACATATTGCGTACACAAGGTATAAAAAGGCGTTGCATTGGCGAAGCTGTAATATGTACTCAGGTGATTCATGTGAAAACTAGTTCCGATGTGTTTTAGGCTGCACGACGGCATTTAACAGATTTTGAACGCGCAATAGTACTTGTAGTTGGAGCAAGACGCATAGGACATTGTTTCGGAAATCGGAGGGGATTTCAATATTCCGAGATTCATAGCGTCAAGACTGTGCCGAGAATACCACATTTCAGGCATTTTCTTTCACCATGGACAACCCAGTGGCCGACGGCCTTCACTTAACGACCGACATCAGTGGCCTTTGCGTACAGTTGCCAATGCTAACGGAGAAGCAAAGCTGTGTGAAATAACTGCAGAAACCTCTGCGGGACGTACGATGAACATATCAGTAAGAAAAGTACGGCAAAATTTGACGTTAACTGGCTGTGGCAGCAGACGACCGACGCGAATGTCCTTGCTAGCAGCAAGACATAGCCTGCAGCGCCTCTCCTGTGCTAGTGACCATGTCGGTTGGACCCTAGACGACTGGAAAACTGTGGCCTGGTCAGGCGAGATCCAATTTCAGTTGGTAAGAGCTGATAGTAGGATTCGAGTGTGGTGCAGACCGGACGAAGCCATGGACCCATGTTGTCATCCAGATACTCTGCAAGCTGGTGGAGGCTCATTAAAGATGTGGGCTGTGTTTAAATGGAATGATAGGGTCCTGGTTATGTTGGGCTACTTAGAGACCATTTTCAGACATTTATGGACGTCATGTTCCCAAACAACTATGGAATTTTTATCGATGACAGTGCACCATGTCACGGGGCCAAAAATGGTTCCCGATTGGTTTGAAGTACATTCTGGACAATTCAAACGAATGATTTGGCCACCCAGCTAGCCCAACATTCATCCCATCGACTATTTATGGGACATAATCGAGAGGTCAGTTCGTGCACAAACACCTGCACCGGCAACATTTCCGCAATTATGGACGGCTACAGTGGCATCATGGCTAAGTATTTCTGCAGCGGATTCCAACGACTTGTGCCGGCCGGGTGGACAAGCGGTTCTAGGCGCTACAGTCTGGAACCGCGCGACCGCTACAGTCGCAGGTTCGAATCCTGCCTCGGGCATGAATGTGTGATGTCGTTAGGTTAGTTAGGTTTAAGTAGTTCTAAGTTCTAGGGGACTGATGATCTAAGATGTTAAGTTCCATAGTGCTCAGAGCCATTTTTTTGAAACACATACGAAAACTAAATATTATTTACCGTTTATCATTTTAAGAATAAAAGTGCGGAAAGAAAATTCTTTTTCATTCTAGAGATTACTTGGGTGCTCGTTTTGGTGGGCGGTAGACCTACTGATTAATATCTAACTGCATTTTTAGGTAATGGTTTCAGAAAACATGACGAGCATAGCTGATGGTGTAAATCGAAAGAACGATGTGCTACCTTTGTTCAAAAATGTTCAAATGTGTGTGAAATCTTAAGGGACTTAACTGCTAAGGTCATCAGTCCCTAAGATTACACACTACTTAACCTAAATTATCCTAAAAACGAACACACACACTCATGCCCGAGGGAGGACTCGTACCGCCGCCGGGACCAGCCGCACAGTCCATGACTGCAGCGCCGAGACCGGTCGGCTAATCCCGCGCGGCTCTGCTACCTTTCCCTGGACGTCGTATTCTATAGGACAGAGAATGCTCAGGAAACCAAAAAGCACGGACAGATATCTGAAAGCAATGTCTTGTAACCTCCGAAAACAGAACAACTCTGTGAGTACTACATTAACAACGAAAGCACATCGATTATTATTAGAGGGCAAACTTCACAAGCCAGGAACAATATTCAGGACAAATGGCTACAGAGAAAATATCACAAAGAAAACTATGGCAGCAGGAGATAACATCAAGAGCACACACGAAGAATTGACACACCAAATGGCCTGTTTTCCATACGTACGAAGCGTTAGTGATAGCCGGGGGAGAATCGAACCCATCAGCTAGAGCAACAACAAAGTAAGAGACTCGGCGTTCCACTATACGTGATGACTGGGTGTTGTGTGATGTCCTTAGGTTAGTTAGGTTTAAGTAGTTCTAAGTTCTAGGGGACTGATGACCATAGATGTTAAGTCCCATAGTGCTCAGAGCCATTTTTCGTTCCACTATAGACCCCATGTACCAGCTTCAAACGCCAAGAGTATACGAGCTCAGCTGCGATTGTGGACTGATCTTTGTTAGTGAGATGAGATGTCCCTTCGTCACACATAACGCGGAGCACGGGCTGCGTGTACAGCTCGAGGAGCACTCCAAATTGGCGGTGGCAGAACACGCGGAGAAGTGTGGCAGATCCATACAGTTTAAAGAAGCCCATGCCCATACTTTAGCTAAGCAGCCACTTAAATAGCACGCGAAAAAAAGGAAGGTTATATTTCTAACGCCTTGCCTTCGACGAGGTGATCAGAGATGCAGTGTAAACTCAGAGTGGACAAGGATGAGGAAGGTCACTGGTGTTATCCTTCACTTAAGACCACTGCAGAGTTTGGCTACTGTTGATGGAACAAAGGAAAATTTCAAACTATGGCCAGACGGTGCTTTGAATGCTACTGTCGAAGGCAGATGCAGTGCCTAAACTACTATGCCACGTCGTAGTGTCGTCGCGTAGTCTACGTACAAGGAGAGTTACACATACTTCACACTCAAGGTTGTAGAGGGAAAGCATGCTGGTGCAAGAAAAGCGAAAATCAGTTATAACTTTTCAATTATTCTGGATATGGAAGGACCTCCTGACTTACGAGTGTAGGCCACGCTAGTACCTGAACCGGGCAGCTACTGTCGTATTGCATGAGTTGAACAGTAAACTGTGAAAAATGAGGATCAGCTGGTTGACGCAGGCCTGCAAACTAGTTCATTGCATGCAGGGATGCAGTACACCTACCACTTCCACTTTCTGTACTTGCGTCGAATAAATCAGAGGGAGCAACAGGTCTCGCCAGTCGTGCATTTCCATTCATTCTATTTACTTGCGGAGCAGGAACGCTCTTGTTCCGCTTTCATACTCTTCATGGACGACGTCATACTATAATAAACAGCACGTTTTCTATACAGGTTGCCTCTAGTTTGTCGGTGTTGTCAATGCAGTTTCACAGCACTTTCAATAACTATGGTTTACATACTATCTTTGTTACCATATTCTGACGTTTAGGGGAAAATAACGTTTAAAATACAAACAGGCATAACAGTCTCGTACACTAGAGATCAGCAGATATTGTTTATGCTCGCTCGAATTGCTCGATGCATGTAGTTCCGCGAAAGTCCGACAGATGTCATACAGTTGCTTCGGAGCAGCACTACCTTCATGCTCGTTCGAGCATTCCATGTTCGAATGGCCCAACTGCCTGCTCCAGTTACCACACAGGTGCTCAGTCACCCGTTGCAGGATCGTGACGCGAGAATGTGAGACGGACGAAATACTGAAAGCGAAACTTGATTCGCACGAATATATTCTCAGTGCAGAAGACGGTGGCCGTAGCACAGTTTGGGAGAGATTTTCGTTACTGACTCATATGGATACAATGGTTTCGTGAATTCGATACAGACAAGCCTGAAGCAAGAAACGAAGATTAGGTGAAACACGCTTGTTTGGAATACTACAGTTTGCAGTTTGAATGTATAATAAAATCACGGAAATCCTTGCGGAGAAGGATTCCTTGAGGTTGGTTACGATAACAACACTGCAAAAGAACTCGTGACATTTTTAAAGCCGTTCAGAGGAGCTATAGAAGTGCTCGAATGCGAGAAGTACCCTACAATTCACTTTGTTTTGTAATGCGTGCGTCAATTGAAAAGTGATCTGAAGATATATATGTCTCAAGATATAGAGACGCGTTTGAACTATTGTAGACCCAGGTTTCTTCTCTAATACACGCTGCACGCCCAGCACATAAAAAACGTATGTAACTGCAAAACGCCAGTTTCAATGTAACTTATATTTCACTAGTAGAGTAGATCTCTCTTATTGCCGTCTATTAATTGTAGATACAGCAAGCGCTAAAAGAGCAGTATCTCCGTCACGTACGAAAATGTGTTGAATTTCGGTTGTTGCACAGTACAGGAACATGTCTGCGGCCGCCTTTCAATGATAATATTTAGTTAGCGTAATCGAGAAAATGTCGGACGGACTCGCCTGCCACCAGCTGTTTTCGGAGAGACTACACTGTGGATCACATCATACTCAATCTAACAATGAGACTGACTTGTATTCAACCCGAATGGACAGCGGTGACGACGATCATCCACTTCAGAAATTGAACCGTAACAGTAGTCTATGTCTCAAGCTGTCTAGTTAACCAAAAAGTATTTTCTGTTCCAGCCTCAAACGTGGCTAGCTGCCCGAGCATCATTACGGAAGTCGGTAGTTTCTTAGTTGTCTTGTGAAACTTTAAACTGTTTCCAAGCTGTTTAAAGCAAACTATTTTCTCATATGGGTCATAATGATGCCGCGATTAGACGCTACATTACAGGAATATATGGTACGGTTGCTATCAATGGGCCGCCTCCATTTCTCTGTGAATACTGACAAAGGCACATTCTACCAGTCATTAAGAGTACCAAGTGTGGCCACAGATTCCCAATCTAAGCGATGAGTTTTTCCACCAAGACACAAAGGAACAATGAAAAAAGGTAAGATTTCCACTATGTTCCTGTAACAGGCTAGTATTAATGTCTGAACGTCGGGGAATAGTGATTAAATTTCTGCAGACTTTATTGGAATGTACGAGCAATTCAGACCTTTTTGTCTTATTCATGGTATAATATTACGTGCTGTCGAAGGAGACTCGTGGTAAGCAATGCAGTGCGACTTGCCTTGAATGAGCCACTCCGAGTTTTCATGAATGAGCTGGTGGCCCAATGATGTGAACTGCAGAACTGCAAGCGAGCCGGCCGAAGTGGCCGAGCGGTTCTAGGCGGTTCAGTCTGGAAGCGCGCGACCGCTACGGTCGCAGGTTCAAATCCTGCCTCGGGTATGGCTGTGTGTGATGTCCTTAGGTTAATTAGGTTTAAGTAGTGATAAGTTCTAGGGGACTGATGACCTCATGTGTTAAGTCCCATAGTGCTCAGAGCTATTTGAACCATTTTGAAATGACCAATGAGTAATGAGAAAATTAAATAGATCCAGTAATAATTAACTTAACAATTACTTAACAATAATCAGTCGAGTAACAATGAAGTGAATAACGATTGACTGAGTAACAAGTAGTAATATTTAATTTAATAAATCATTTTTCACACTGCGTGTCTCTTCGGTAAAGCATGTGGATAGGCTGCAGCAAACGGGAGTTTGACCAGTAAAGAGTAATGTTTTCCACGCTATTTTGTCACTGCGATGCAGTTTGAAACAAATGATCTCCCTGAAACAGAAGCACCTGTCAATGAGCTAATTTTGGGACCACATAGGCCTAGATCCAACAATGTCGTCTCAGCATCTGGAAGTCAAGATAGGCCAGAATTTATTCCAGCCGACGTAGCAACACGGCATCGAAAGTTTCCTTGGGATCAAATATCCCCCATAACGCACAGACTCTTTCCGAGAAGAAGCTCGAATAAAACCATAGTTATCGCGAGCAGTTCATACAGAGATTAGAAGAAGCGAAAAACAGAAAAAAGTGTAAAAAAGAAACAACGATTAGATCTCAAAGATATCTACAGAATCATGCATCCCAGAAGTCAACTAGAGCTGAGCTCTTATTTCCTTTAGAAGTCCCAGAGAACTCTAGGCCTAGGCCTTGGATGGAATCACGCTTTTTGCGGAATCTCTGACATTGACATAAAAGACCATATGATTCAGTGTTTGCCATGTAAAGAGTGGGTTCCTGACAAATATGCTGGTATCAGGAAGTGTTCTATTGTGAAAACTGTAAACAAAGTCGGTGTGACGAAAGTCAAAAAGTGTAGGACAACTTAGGCTAAATAGGCAACTATGAACCAATTTTAAGTAATGGTTTTCATTATATGTTTTCGAATAGTTTTTATGTGTTTTGATGATCAGCCAAAAGTGATTTTTTTTTGTTTCAACTTCGAAGGCGACATTTCTACTTTTAGTCCCCTAGAGTCCCAGTACATGTTATTCGGTTTCAGATGCCAACAAAAGGCTCCTAAAAATGTGACATTTATTTACAGATGTTAATAGTATTTAACAGCTATTATACACTGAAGCGCCACAGAAACTGTTACACCTGTCTAATATGGTGTAGGGCCCCTGCGAGCACGCAGAAGGACTCGACTAATGTCTAAAGTAGTGCTGGAGGGAACTGACACAATGAATCTTGCTCTGCTGTCCATAAACCCGTGAGAGTATTAGGGGGTGGAGGTCTCTTCTGAACAGCATGTTGCAAGGCATCCCAGATACGCTCAATAATGTTCATGTCTGGAGAGTTAGGTGGCAGCGGAAATGTTTAAACTCAGAAGAGTGTTCCTGATGCCACTCTGTGGCAATTCTGGACGTGAGGGATGCCGCATTATCCTGCTGGAAATGCCCAAGTCCGTCTAAATGCACAATAGACATGAATGGAAGCAGGTAATCAGACAGGATGCTTACGTACGTGTCACCTGTCAGAGTCGTAACTAAACGTATCAGGGGTCCCATATCACTCTAACTACCCACGCCTCAATCATTACAGAGCCTCCGCCAGCTTGAACAGTCCCCTGCTGACGTGCAGGGTCCACGAATTTACGATGTTGTCTCCATACCCGTACACGCCCATCCGCTTGATGCAATTTGAAACGAGACCCTTCCGACGAGGCAACATGTTTCCAGTCATCAACAGTCCAATGTCGGAGCTGACGAGCCCAGGCGAGTCGTAAAGCTCTGTTTCGTGCAGTCAGGGTACACGAGTGGGCATTCGGCTACGAAAGCCAATGTCCATGATGTTTCGTTGAATCTTCTGCACACAGGCACTTGTTGATGGCCCAGCATCGAAATGTGTAGCAATTTGCGGAAGGGTTGCACTTCTGTCACGTTGAACGATTCTCTTCAGGCGTCGTTGGCACCATTCTTGCAGGGTCCTTTTCCGGCCGCAGCGATGTCGGAGATTTGATGTATTACCGGATTCCTGATATTGACGGTACACTCTTGAAATGGTGGTACCGGAAAATCCCCACTTCATCGCTATCTCGAAGATGCTGGGTCCCATCGCTCATGCGCCTATTCTCACTCCAACTGACTCAAATCTTGATAACCTGCCATTGTAGCAGCAGTAACCGATGTAACAACCGCGTCAGATACTTGTTGTCTTATATAGGCGTTGCCGACCGCAGCGACATATTCTGACTGTTTACGTATCTCTGTATCTGAATACGCATGCCTATATCAGTTTCTTTGGAGCTTCAGTGTACTATAGTCCGTTCATGGGAACTACCTGGCCCAGTGGAGGAAAGCAGTCCCCAAGATTGCGACTATGAGACACGTTTTTATTTTTCAGATGTTTAATTTACAGTGAATATTAATGAGGTCAGTGTCTCCTATAGTTAAGTGTAAAAATAATTCTCAAGTTTCGCAAGAAAACATATTTATTACAGTACCCGAGGTCTTTAGGTGACCCATCGAAAGCAACCTACCCCTACGTCTACTGCATAACTAAAGTGACTTGCGCTTAGGTCCAGAATCCCGTGGGAGTATGTCAGAAGCGCCGTCACGATACGGACACGCAAAGCGGTGAGCGCGCCAGACTGTGCGGCCTCTGTCCTCACCACAGTGCCTCCTCCTTCAATCACAGCCTGCCCGCTCCGAGCATTCACATTGCAGCAGCCCATGCCCGAGGGCGTTGCGCTCGATCGAGTATGAGCGAGCAAAACGCCCAATTTGCAACCCTCTATTGTATACTCACAATTCTCTTAAAAAAATTATTTCGTACGTCAGTCAGTAGACTTAGAGAAAGCTTTTGACAATGTTGACTGGAATACTCTCTTTCAAATTCTAAAGGTGGCAGGGATAAAATACAGGGAGCGAAAGGCTATTTACAATTTGTACAGAAAGCAGATGGCAGTTATAAGAGTCGAGGGGCATGAAAGGGAAGCAGTGGTTGGGAAGGGAGTGAGTCAGGGTTATAGCCTCTCCCCGATGTTATTCAATCTATATATCGAGCAAGCAGTAAAGTAAACCAAAGAAAAATTAGGAGAAGGTATTAAAATCCACGGAGAAGAAATAAAAATTTTGAGGTTCGCCGATGACATTGTAATTCTGTCAGAGACAGCAAAGGACTTGAAAGAGCAGTTGAACGGGATGACAATGTTTTGAAAGGAGGATATAAGATGAACATCAACAAAAGCGAAACGAGGATAATGGAATGCAGTCGAATTAAGTCGAGTGATGCTGAGGGAATTAGATTAGGAAATGAGACACTTGAAGTAGTAAAGGAGTTTTGCTATTTGGGGAGCAAAATAAATGATGATGGTCGAAGTAGAGAGGATATAAAATGTAGACTGGCGATGGCAAGGAAAGCGTTTCTGAAGAAGAGAAATTTGTTAACATCGAGTATAGATTTAAGTGTCAGGAAGTCATTTCTGAAAGTATTTGTATGGAGTGTAGCCATGTATGGAAGTGAAACATGGACGATAAATAGTTTGGACAAGAAGAGAATAGAAGCTTTCGAAATGTGGTGCTACAGAAGAATGCTGAAGATTAGGTGGGTAGATCACATAACTAATGAGGAGGTATTGAATAGGATTGGGGAGAAGAGGAGTCTGTGGCACAACTTGACTAGAAGAAGGGATCGGTTGGTAGGACATGTTCTGAGGCATCAAGGGATCACCACTTTAGTATTGTAGGGCAGCGTGGAGGGTAAAAATCGTAGAGGGAGACCAAGAGATGAATACACTAAGCAGATTCAGAACGATGTAGGTTGCGGCAAGTACTGGGAGATGAAGAAGCTTGCACAGGATAGGGTAGCATGGAGAGCTGCATCAAACCAGTCTCAGGACTGAAGACCACAACAACAACAACGTCAGTCTGAAATGGCATTAGTGTGACTGAGGCTGACATAGGGAAACCGGGGCAAGTTGAAACCACGGGAAGATGAATAACCACTTGGTGTCATTTGATTCTTCTGGGTAGTATCATCATACGGAGACCACTAAAGCTTCGCACGGCAAGGCAGTAGAAACTTACACAGTGAAGGTGCTGAAGCCAATTCTGCTGTGTACCATAACCGTTGTGTACAATGCTTGTGATGCTATAATTTTTAAGACTTTCAACATAATTCTTGTGAAATAGTTGTAGATATATCGATATTCTTCACTACAGGTGGCAAGACAGACAACATGCGTTTCACTGCCACTATTTATTCATTCCATATTATTGTTATTCCGCTCCAAAAATCAGACACTTTTAACATAGCTGGGCTAAGTGGACGACCTCGTTCTCTATGGAGCAATGATTATATCCAAGCAGATATCAACGTTAGTGCAATTAATGGGTTCAAAGGCTAGGACGTCGAATGTTTTGATCCCATTGCAATTCATGAACATCATTTTTCTGCGCCGAAAACCATGGATCATGTTCATGTTAAAAGGAATGCAGAACAGAAAATGCTCCTGCTTAGGGTGCAGGTCAGCCCACTCTTAATTAACCTTCTGATGAACTTCTGGTAGGAGATAATGAAGAACCAGGACCTTCAACAAATGCTGGTTGCATTAAGACAAAACGTTGGCGAACTGATTTCCATTTTAACCAATTATCTAAAGAAAGGCCATGATTGCAAAAACGGAAGAATCACATTATCTAAAGAAAGACCATGCGTGAAAAAACGGAAGAATCACCGTAGACATAGTGCAAGTGTTTTGATAACATGACCTATAAAACCGATGATGGTTTACAGGGATGCCAATATTGTAATTTTGTAACTTGGAGATAGTGAGTGGAGGTGTGAACACTAGAGAATGGAGTACCAAGTGGAGAAATCGGAACATTTCCGACGTATCCTTCCGTTTGAGTTCAGTATAGGGGAGACAGCAGCGGAGGCAGCCAAAAACATTTGCAGCGTTTATGGTGATAATGCCATTGGACAGAGCACGGCAAGAAACTGGTTTTCTCGTTTTTGGAGGTTCGTTTTGGCATTAGTGATTCTCCACGTACAGGAAGACCTTCACGGTTTGATGAAGAACGTTTAAACGTATTAATTCACGATGATGCACGTCATTGTACTCGGGATCTGGCAAATGTGATGATCTGTGCGACATTTACCTATAATGGGGGACGTTAAAAATCGAGTGTGCGGGTACTGCACGCTCTAAGCCAAAATCACAAAAATCGGCTCGGGGCCATATGTGCATCTCTGCTTCTTTGTCATCAATTGGGTCGTGAACAACACCGACGATTCCTATCTTGTAGCGTTACTGGTGACGAGTCATGGCTTCTTTATGCTAACATAAGAAAGGAATGGTTGAGTTGAAACAAAGCAGCAAGTCACTGTACAAAGACCCGATAGCACCCACAAAGGATAATGTTATGGGTCAGGTGGAACAGCGACCGTGTGGTGTTGTCATAACCGTTTCCCTGAAGTGTAACCATCACTGCTGACATTTCTTGTCAACAACTGAGACGTCTTGCAGGCACAGTGCAAGAACAATGATCAGGAAGACTGCGTGAAGTGATGCAACTCCACGACAATGCCCGCCCGCATCCTGATAGACTGACGAAAAAAAAAAAATTATACAGGAGCTGGGTTGGGAAGTCATGTCGCATCTACTTTATTCATGCCATCTTGCGCCCTCATGTTTTCACGTTTCCCGCTCTCTATCAAACAACCTTCAAGGAACTTCCTTTTTTGATGAAAATGCGCTCCGAATATGGCTCGACGAGTTCCTCGCCTCAAAACCAAGTGATTTCTACAGTCGCAGAATCGGAAAGTTATAGCAGCGTTACGAACTGTTGTAAATAGTAAAAGAGAATATACACTACTGGCCATTAAAATTGCTACACCAAGAAGAAATGCAGATGTTAAACGGGTATTCGTTGGACAAATATATTATACTAGAACTGGCATGTGATTACATTTTCACGCAATTTGGGTGCATAGATCCTGAGAAATCAGTACCCAGAACAACCACCTCTAGCCGTAATAACGGCCTTGATACGCCTGATACGCATTGAGTCAAACAGAGCTTGGATGGCGTGTACAGGTACAGCTGCCCATGCAGCTTCAACACGATACCACAGTTCATCAAGAGTAGTGACTGGCGCATTGTGACGGTCCAGTTGCTCGGCCACCACTGACCAGACGGTTCCAGTTGGTGAGAGATCTGGAGAATGTGCTGGCCAGGGCAGCAGTCGAACATTTTCTGTGTCCAGAGAGACCCGTACAGGACCTGCAACATGCGGTCGTGCATTGCTGTTTGTTGTTTGTTGTGGTCTTCAGTCCTGAGACTGGTTTGATGCAGCTCTCCATGCTACCCTATCCTGTGCAAGCTTCTTCATCTCCCAGTACTTACTGCAACCTGCATATTTCTGAATCTGCTTAGTGTATTCATCTCTTGGTCTCCCTCTGCGATTTTTACCCTCCACGCTGCCCTACCATACTAAATTTGTGATCCCTTGATGCCTCAGAACATGTCCTACCAACCGGTCCCTTCTTCTTGTCAAGTTGTGCCACAAACTCCTCTTCTCCCCAATTCTATTCAATACGTCCTCATTAGTTATGTGATCTACCCATCTAATCTTCAGCATTCTTCTGTAGCACCACATTTCGAAAACTTCTATTCTTTTCTTGTCTAAACTATTTATCGTCCACGTTTCACTTCCATACATGGCTACACTCCATACAAATACTTTCAGAAACGACTTCCTGATATTTAAATCTATACTCGATGTTAACAAATTTTTCTTCTTCAGAAAGGCTTTCCTTGCCATTGCCATTCTACATTTTATATCCTCTCTACTTCGCCCATCATCAGTTATTTTGCTCCCCAAATAGCAAAACTCCTTTACTACTTTAAGTGTCTCATTTCCTAATCTAATTCCCTCAGCATCACCCGACTTAATTCGACTGCATTCCATTATCCTCGTTTTGCTTTTGTTGATGTTCATCTTATACCCTCCTTTCAAGACACTGTCCATTCCGTTCAGCTGCTCTTCCAAGTCCTTTGCTGTGTCTGACAGAATTACAATGTCATCGGCGAAACTCAAAGTTTTTATTTCTTCTCCATGGATTTTAATACCTACTTCGAACTTTTATTTTGTTTCCTTTATTGCTTGCTCAATATACAGATTGAATAACATCGGGGATAGGCTACAACCCTGTCTCACTCCCTTCCCAACCACTGCTTCCCTTTCATACCCCTCGACTCTTATAACTGCTATCTGCTTTCTGTACAGATTGTAAATAGCCTTTTGCTCCCTGTATTTTACCCCTGCCACCTTCAGAATTTGAAACAGAGTATTCCAATCAACACTGTCAAAAGCTTTCTCTAAGTCTTCTAAGATAAGTCGTACGGTCAGTATTGCCTCACGTGTTCCAACATTTCTACGGAATCCAAACTGATCTTCCCTGAGATCTTCTGTAAGTTTTTCCATTCGTCTGCAAAGAATTCGCGTTAGTATTTTGCAGCTGTGACATAATAAACTGATAGTTCGGCAATTTTCACATCTATCAACACCTGCTTTCTTTGGGACTGGAATTATTACATTCTTCTTGAAGTCAGGACTGGCTCTCCCAAGGCTGCCAGTAGTTCTAATGGAATGTTGTCTACTCCCGGGGGCCTTGTTCCGACTCAGGTCTTTCAGTGCACTGTCAAACTCTTCACGCAGTATCATATCTCCCATTTCATCTTCATCTACATCCTCTTCCATTTCCGTACATCACCCTTGTATAGACCCTCTATATACTACTTCCACCTTGCTGTTTTCCCTGGGTTTCCATCTGAACTCTTGATATTCATACAAGTGGTTCGCTTTCCTTCAAAGGTCTCGTTAATTTTTCTGTAGGCAGTATCTATCTTACCCCTAGTGATATGCGCCTCTACATCCTTACATTTGTCCCCTAGCCATCCCTGCTTAGCCATTTTGCACTTCGTGTCGTTCTCATTTTTGAGACGTTTGTATTCCTTTTTGCCTGCTTCATTTACTGCATTTTTATATTTTCTCCTTTCATCAATTGAATTCAATATTTCTTCTGTTGCCCAAGGATTTCTACTAGCCCTCGTCTTTTTACCTACGTGATCCTCTGCTGCCTTCACTACTTCATCTCTCAAAGCTACCCATTCTTCTTCTACTGTATTTCTTTCCTCCACCCCTGTTAATTGTTCCCTTATGCTCTCCCTGAAACTCTGTACAACCTCTAGTTCTTTCAGTTTATCCAGGTCCCATATCCTTAAATTCCCACCTTTTTGCAGTTTCTTCAGTTTTAATGTACAGTTCATAACCAATATATTGTGGTCAGAATCCACATCTGACCCTGGAAATGTCTTACAATTTAAAACCTGGTTCCTAAATCTCTGTCTTACCATTATATAATCTATCGTAAACCTGTCAGTATCTCCAGGCTTCTTCCATGTATACAACCTTCTTTTATGATTCTTGAACCAAGTGTTAGCTATGATTAAGTTGTGCTCTGTTCAAGATTCTACCAGACGGCTTCCTCTTTCATTTCTTAGCCCCAATCCATATTCACCTACTACGTTTCCTTCTCTCCCTTTTCCTACTACCGAATTCCAGTCACCCATGAGTATTAAATTTTCATCTCCCTTCACTATCTGAATAATTCCTTTTATTTCATCATACATTTCTTCTATTTCTTCGTCATCTGCAGAGCTAGTTGGCATATAAACTTGTACTACTGTAGTAGACGTGGGCTTCGTGTCTATCTTGGCCACAATAATGCGTTCACTATGCTGCTTGTAATAGCTTACCCGTACTCCTATTTTTTATTCAATATTTAACCTACTCCTGCATTACCCCTATATGATTTTGTATTTACAACCCTGTATTCACCTGACCAAAAGTCTTGTTCCTCCTGCTACCGGACTTCACTAATTCCCACTATATCTAACTTCAATCTATTTCCCTTTTTAAATTTTCTGTCCTACCTGCCCGGTTATGGGATCTAACATTCCACGCTCCGATCCGTAGAACGCCAGTTTTCTTTCTCTTGATAACGACATCCTCTTGAGTAGTCCCCGCCCGGAGATCCGAATGGGGGACTATTTTACCTCTGGAATATTTTACCCAAGAGGACGCCATCATCATTTAATCATACAGTAAAGCTGCATGCCCTCGGGAAAAATTACGGCTGTAGTTTCCCCTTGCTTTCAGCTGTTTGCAGTACCAGAACAGCAAGGCCATTTTGGTTATTGTTACAAGGCCAGATCAGTCAATCATCCAGACTGTTGCCCCTGCAACTACTGAAAAGGCTGCTGTCTCTCTTCAGGAACCACAGATACCTCTCCGCTGTTGTTGCACCTACGGTACGGCTATCTGTATCGTTGAGGCACGCAAGCCTCCCCACCAACGGCAAGGTCCATGGTTCATGGGGGGGGGGTCGTGCATTATCCTGCTGAAATGTAGCGTTTCGCAGGAATCGAATGAAGGGGAGAGCCACGGGTCATAACACATCTGAAATGTAACGTCCACTGTTCAAAGTGCCGTCAATGCGAACAAGAGGTGACCGAGACGGATAACCAATGGCTCCCCATACCATCACGCTGGGTGATACGCCAGTATGGCAATGAATACACGCTTCCAATGTGCGTTCACTACGATGTCGCCAAACACGGATGCGACCATCATGATGCTGTAAACAGAACCTGGATTAATCAGAAAAAATGACGTTTTGCCATTCGTGCACCCAGGTTCGTCATTGAGTGCACCATCGCAGGCGCTCCTGTCTGTGATGCAGCGTCAAGGGTAACCGCAGCCATGGTCTCCTAGTTGATAGTCCATACTGCTGCAAACGTCGTCGAACTGTTCGTGCAGATGATTGTCGTCTTGCAAACGTCCCCATCTGTTGACTCAGGGATCGAGACGTGGTTGCACGATCCGTTACAGCCGTGCGGATAAGATGCCTGTCATCTCGACTGCTAGTGATACGAGGCCGTTGGGATCCAACACAGCGTTCCGTATTACCCTCCTGAATTCACCGATCCCGACCAACGCGAGCAGGAATGTCACGACCTTTATCAAAGTCGGAAACGTGATGGTACCCATTTCTCCTCCTTACACGAGGCATCACAACAACGTTCCACCAGGCAACGTCAGTCAACTGTTGTTTGTGTATGAGAAATCGGTTGGAAACTTTATTCATGTCAGCACGTTGTAGGTATCGCCACCGGCGCCAACCTTGTGTGAATGCTCTGAAAAGCTAATCATTTGCATATCACAGCGTCTTCTTGCTGTCGGTTAAATTTGGCGTCTGTAGCACGTCATCTTCGTGGTGTAGCAATTTTAATGTCTAGTAGTGTATTATTAATGAGTAAAGTCTCTGTTATGTGCATCTGTCGTGTTTATTAAACACATGGAAAAACGCAACGAACTAATGTACCAACGCAGTATAATGCGCGTCCTACATGTAGTGAGATCCTGCGTTGACCCTTGTAAGGTTAAAGATATCGATCCTGTCCCGGACAGTTTTGTGATTTTGCAGATTATTTAGAGTCCCGCCTGAGTCGTCTTAAGAAAAGGATCGCGAGTGTGCATCCGGTACCATACGGGGAATAAAATATGTGGAACGGAAGTTATCTAGATAATCGGTGGATGATTTTAAAATAGGGACGACCCAAGAAATTTACCAGCAATGGCAAACTTGTTTGAAAAAGTGTAAAGTGCGTAGATGTGGTTGCAGTGCGAGTGTGATTAGGCTCTTAGGGATAATCTGCTTGTGGTTAAGGTACGATAACTGGCTCGTGTATCTTGTGAGTAAGTTCGCCCTCCATGCTATCGTAACCATTAAGTCCGATTGCGTATTAAAATTCAGACAGCCAAAATCGCTAGCTAGCTTGATAAAAACGAGGAGCAGCTTACATGTTCCACCAGAATACTAGATATAATTTGAAAAATTCTACACATGCTGGGATGAAGACAGCTCAGATTTTGAAGGACGAAAGTTTGTGTCTGATTCCTGTTGACAGACCCGGTGGAACGTAACTGGGACGCTATCGGGCGCCAGCTCCGCGCTCAAAAACCACCGCCCCAAAGGAGGACTGGGGTAATGAGAGGCAGCATTTTTTAAGCACGCAACAAACACATAAAAACAAAATACTCCGACAATCTTCGAGGGGTTGTAAAGGCTGTCTTCGGAAACAAATTGAAGACTGAATCCTATGTCAGGAAAAGTCATCCAATGAATTACATGAAATATATTCGCAGTTGAAAATACAGTCAACCATAAGATGTTTAATGGAATGACGACAGTGAAAATTTGTGTCGGGCCGTGACTTCAACACGAATCTCCCGCTTTACGCGAGCGGTCGCCTTAACCACTTTGTTACGTAAATTGAAGGTGGAGGGGGGAGAAAGGAAAGGGAAGGAACTATTGATGTCAGCTGTATCGTGACTTTATGCGGAATCAGCGGCGACGAGCGAAAATGTGTGCCTGGCCAGGATTCGAACACGGAATCTCCTCCTTACTAGGCAATAGCATTAACCACTACGCCACCCGGGCACTATGTTTATCGCAGTTGTGTGGGCTATTTTGGCACGCCTCTCGGCCGAACTGCATTCCCATGTAGCACTATCTGTCTACAGTCCCATTCCATGTCCTCCATGCTCATAGGAGGTTAGGCTTAATGCCCGAAAGATCGGACATCAAGCTATTTTATAACTGATTCGCATCGATGGGCAATAAATCCACCACCTTCAGTGCGGATGCACAATTCCTTTCGACCTCCTGTGGGAATCTCAAAGTAGCGATCATGGGGGACATGGACGGGGACTGTGGGTAGGTGGCGCTTGGTGGGAGTGTGATTCGGCGGCCGAGAGGCGTGCAGAGATAGTCCTCGCAATTGCGATAAACACTGTGTCCAGATGGCGCAGCGGTTGACGCAACTATCTAGTCAGGAGGAGATCCCGGGATCGAAACCCGGTCCGGCACACATTTCATTCGTCGCCGTTGATTCCGCATCAAGTCCCAATGCAGCTGACATCAACCATGCATTCATATAATTAACCACTCTGACTATGTTAAAAAAATGTTCAAATGTGTGTGAAACCTTATGGGACTTGACTTCTAAGGTCATCAGTCCCTAAGCTTACACAGTACTTAACCTAAATTATCCTAAGGACAAACACACACACACCCATGCCCGAGGGAGGACTCGAACCTCCGCCGGGACCAGCCGCACAGTCCAGGACTGCAGCGCCGAAGACCGCTCGGCTAATCCCGCGCGGCCACTCTGACTATCCATGTAACACTATGGCCAGACGCAAACTTCCGTAAGTCGTTCATTTGTCCTAACATCCAGTCGTACAAATTATGTAATTTCCCTACGGCGAGGGTGGGGGGGGGCGGGTTATTTTAATTTAAAGTCGCTGCCTCGTACCGGCGGATAAATACGATATTGCAGTGCCTGTATTGTTAAGAAGACAGTCACGGCAATATTGTATTCATCCAATGACGATACAGGTCGCACCCTGGGCAGCAAACTTGAATTGTTACGCTGACGATTGGCGATCTACAGGCCAAACTCCTCGCAATGGACCTGACAGTATTGAGGACGTTAAATGGCGTCTGACAAGGCTACAGATACCAATAAGCGCAGAGACGGCAGGCGCGGCAGTACATAAATTCACGTTTAACGCCGAACGGTGGCCTACCAGCAGGCAGTTTTCCCCTGTAACTCTACGTTCTGCAACGTTATTTGAAGAATTTTCCGGGGATGGGTTCCTGTCCTCAGTACGTTCCTCAAAACAGCCTTTACAACCGAATTTTGTGGGTATATTTCTGTTACTTCCTGTATAATGTGCATAAATACTCGTAGAAATGGTTCAAATGGCTCTGAGCACTATGGGACTTAACATCTCAGGTCATCAATCCCCTAGAACTTACAACTACTTAAACCTAACTAACCTAAGGACATCACACACATCCATGCCCGAGGCAGGATTCGAACCTGCGACCGTAGCAGTCCCGCGGTTCCGGACTGCAGCGCCTAGAACCGCACGGCCACCGCGGCCGGCGCTCGTAGGATTACTCGACAAATAGGAGTGGAGGAAACACTTCACGGATGGTAGAAAAATGTTACACTAATTCTGGTCGACAGGCAGACAGTAGCGTTGTCTATGAGAGTTAACTGTTGCCAGTGCCAGATTTCACAATTTGTCAAGGTTAACCTCTTTCGCCGAGCAGTCACGGTAGCTTATATCTCTGCCACTCGTGTGGTATTTCTCGCAGAATAATTTGCCGTGTAGTCATATGCACCTGATTCACCCCGCCTGCATATTATATAAGGTGGGCAGGAGCACTTTACCGCCAGTCTTTCAGGCTCACAATGGAGATTCAGTGTTTTAAAGCCGAAATATTAGCAACAGACGAATTCTGGCTACATGTGAATTCCCGCAGTTCTGTGGATCAAATAATATGCCGCGGCAACATGAAGACTTTACAGTGGTACGAAATGTACTCCGCACGTGCTCTTTGTTGAGTATGGTTCACCTTCAGTTACAAATATCTTCTGGACCCCTAACTATAGTTGTAGTGAAGTCGAAAGCTGGTCTGATGGTACAATATTTTATCTCCATGGTCCTGTTGGAAGTGTTATGGCCTTGCCTTCCTCGGACCTTTGAGCTGACTCGTCCATTCAGTTTTAAGAGGACTTACAGTTAAACGTTGGCTCCTCACTGACGTGCAGCTTGGCGTTTTCCGTGTTAACGAGTTGTAGCGAAAGGCAAAACAAGCGATGGCTGAGAGAAGTAATCCTAGAATCTACTGAGAGTTGAACCTCAAACCTCTGAATTTGCAATCTGACACTCTCTTCGCCACCGAGACACAATCTGAAAGTAGAACAGAACACAAATTAAGAAATGTTGAAGCCAGTTTTTGGTCGGTATAAAGCGGTTCTACGACGATCTCACTTCCGTCAAGAACTTCAATAAGTACCGGTATTCAGCACGCAACGACAAGGCAGACAACACTGGATTCACTCAGCGTAGGAATGTCAACAGTTGAAATTTCGTCGAGGGGTTATTACTAATCACAGAATATTTCATTTTTAACATCTTTCGTTTTTTTAACGTCTTTCGTTTGTAACAGCAGCAACACCATCTCTAACTCACATCGTTGGTGTTTCGATATGCAGCATTATGTTGTGGAAACATATTTTTACAAAAAAGATTGTTGTCTTTTGGAACAGCGCCACCGATTTACTTCCTACAAATTAGTTCCCACAGCAGTTCTGAGAGCGTCAGCATGTCCTTTCACCCTGACGGAGCATCCGCACAAACCGCATAGTGACCGCCCCACCCTAAGTTAACAGTACTTGATCAATTTCCGATGGCAACAGTCACCTTGTTTGTCACTGCAATCAACGGAAAAACTTGTTTTGTTTGTGGGTAAGGCGGAAATGCGAAATTCGCGGAGAGACAGTAACAACAAGAGGTACATTAGGAGAATTCATGATAAACTGTTCAAAAACTATGTGGAAAGACTTTAAAAAAAATTAATTTGAGCTGTAGTAGATTATTCCCATGTTTTCTCATCAATAAAATGCTCCGTAATCCCATTTGTGTGATGATTTTGGTAAGTTCCTTTTTCGCCTAACATCGAGCAGCAACAGCTCTGCACTCACTGAAAACTGGACACTTGCTTATATGAATTTTTGACTCTAAACTGTAAATACGAGCGCCTCTTCAAATGTTTACCATTCCTTCTTAACACTTGGCGTATGTAGAAGCGAACTGGTGCCTGGATGACGGTTCGGCAATCACTCACAACAAATACGAACCACCGCAAACGGTGATCCATCCGTCGTTTCGGTAAACAAGTTGGTCAGAAACACCGTTAAAAGCTTGTAAGGACATTGCAAGGTAGGAGGTGCTGAAAAATTATTATTAAGAATAAATCTGTTACGTTGTGCCGTTTCCGAGTTTTAGCAAAGAAGTTAGTCAATCAGGCAGTTGCACGCACAAATTCAAGCAGCCCGCCAGATACAATTAGTGTCAATTGTTCTCCTGATGATGATGCTTGGTTTGTGGGGCGCTCAACTGCGCCGTCATCAGCGTCCTTACAAAGTCCCAATCTTTACACAGTCTAATGTAGCCACTTTCACGAATGACAACGAAATGATGAGGACAACGCAAACACCCAGTCCTCGGGCAGAGAAAGTCTCCAACCCGCCCTGGAATCGAACCCGGGACCCCGTGATCCAGTTGTTCTTGTAACGTAGATAGAAGCTCAAGAGACTGCTGAACCTTTGGCTCGGGTTCGATCCTTACTATCGTCCCACGATCAATTTTCGTACGACTCTCTTGCTCGGTTTTAGGAAACCAAACGATGAACACGTTTAGCGACGTCGTCTCTGGCGGGCTGCTTGAATTTGCAAGCGCAACAGCCTGACTGGCTAACTTCAATGCTAATTAATTCGGAAAAGGCGCAACGTATCGAATTTCTTTTCTTAACAATCTCAATACAACCTATCCTGCAACACACTTACAAGGTTTTGAGCCTGTTCCTGACCACCCTGTGTTTACCAGATTGGCAGGGATACACTTTTACATGTGGGAGTTTGTTATTACCTCAGACGCCGGTCTGCGACTGACACATGCATCATCGGATCTCCAGTGAAGAGGCCCAGACGTAGGTAAAGCGGGTGAAAGCTTTCAGGATACTGGGAAGGTTCAGTCCATCTGTAAAGAGATTTGCTTGCAAGGTACTCGTGCGATCAATTCTAGAAAACTGGTTGAGTGTGTGAGACTCATACCAAATACAGCTAACAAGAGATGATGAACGTGTACAAAGAACGGCAGAAAGAATGGTCACAGTTCTGTTTGACCCTCGGAAGAGAAACATGGAATGCCGAAAAATCTTGAACTGGCAAACGCTTGAAAACAGACAACTGTCCTGAGAAAGCCTACCCACAAAGCTCCAGGAATCAGCACTGGATGAGGAATCCAGGAGTATGCTACACCCCCTATATATAGCTCCGGTAGGAATTCTGAGAGCAAGATGAAACTAATTACAATGCGCACAGAAGCATTTAAGTAATTAATCTTGTCGCACTCCATATGTGAATGAAACGAGAAGAAACCCAAATACGTAGTACAATGGGAAGTACCCTCTACCACGCACTTTACTGTGATTTGTACAGTATGGCTGTAGATGTAAATGTATGTCTAGAGACGGCAGCCAGTCCTACCAGGTTCCATGAAACACGTACTAGCGTACATATGTATCGACGAGTTAGCGACTTCCCTGTGCCTAATGATTAGTGGAATGTACGAGTTGCTCGTTTGGAAATTTGTGATAAGAACCGGTTTAAACTAACTTACGCTAACGACAACACACACACCCATGCCCGAGGGAGGACTCGAACCTCCGACGGGTGGAGTCGCGCGAAACGTGACAAATGACGAAAAATTAATGATGGACTTACAGAAAAAGTTATAACAATTCAACGACTTGTTCGCTTAGGACATCTGAAAACGACAAGTGGATGGAGACATGAGAAATAAGCAGGAGAGTAAAATGGTTTGGAGTTCATTTTGCAAACTGGATGTTGAGTGCAGAAATAAATTCGCAATGTTCTTAAACGGAAAGTCTATAACTACCGTGAGTCGCCAGTATCGTCTTACAGTAGCGAAACACGAACGTTTAAAGTGCGTGCAGTTCAACAACTGAGGGTTGCCCAACGAGCACTGGGAAGACTCGTTTTGAGCATAACAATGAATGATACATAAACGAATAAATGGATGAGAGCTAAGACAGGAGTTGAAGACATGACAGTGACTGTTACAAAACAAATGGCGATAGACTGGGCGTACACTGAGACGAAATGACGAGGGATTACAGCTTTTATTCACAATGGACGTGGAATACTATAACTGAGAGGTTTTCAGAAATAACTGCAACCAGTCGCCTTTTCTGCGGTTCAATTTTTTACTATACCATGACCGGTTTCAGGTCGCCTGGCGACTCATCATCAGAGGGTACACCCGTTTAATGATTATTGGTAGCATTCTGACGGTCGTGTAGCTCTGGCAGGATAGAAAAAAAAAACGAAAGAAGTGAGTATTGAATGTAGCGAGGCATCAGGAATTACACTAACTGAAAAAAAATCGTAAAACCAAGAAGGAGTTGTGCGACGTAAAAGAAAGTTGGTCGGCGTGTTTTTACATCTGAAACAAGATGTCTATTCAAATTTCGCGCCAGTTGCATAAGAGTTGCGCCACTATGAGGACGCAAATTAGGTTTGCTTCAAAGACACGCTGTAACGGTAATGAGCATTAGTTATCTTTGAAACTGGGCGTGGTAGGTTGATGTTAGTCAAGACCGCTTTTAAGGCGACAAAGACGCCATTATCTAGACCTCACTGAGTTTGAACGGGATTGCGTAATAGGGCTACTAGAAGCTGTAGTTCCTTCTGCGATACTGAAGAAAGATGTGGCAGGAATGTGCCCGCTGTACATGAATGCGGGCAGAGGTGGTCACGAAAATGAACAGTCACGGGAAGATCGGGCTCCGGACGGCCACGTGGCCCTACCGAGAGGGAAGACCGTCGTGTTCGACGAGGTGGCTCTGGCGCACTGTACTGCACCTGCAACAGCAATCTGAGCAGCAGTTGCCACCACAATGACACAACGAACTGTAACAAATCAGTTACTTCAAGGACAGCTCCGACCCAGGCGCCCTGTAGCCTGCATTCCACTGACCACAAACCACTGTTATTTGCGACATATGTGATGTCAAGCGAGAGATCATTGGAGGGCAGGCTGGAAGACTGCTGTGTTTTCTGACGAAAACTGGTTTTGCCTCGGTGCCAGTGACAGCGGTGCGTTGGTTAGTAGGAGGCCATTAGAAGACCTGCAACCATCCTGTCTGCTTGCTAGACACATTGAACCTGCACTTGGAGTTATTGTCTGCGGTGCGATTTCGTAAGACAGAAGGGGCACTCTCGTGGTTATCCCACGTATCCAGACCGCAAATTTGTACGTCAAACTGGTGATTCGACCTGTTGTGCTCCCATTCACGAACAGATTTCCGAAGTGTGTTTTCCAACAGGCTAACGCTCGACCACATACCGCTGTTGTAACCCAACATGCTCTACAGGGTATCGACATATTGTCTCGGCCTGCTCGATCACCAGATCTGTCTCCAATGGAGCACATTTGGGACATCATCGGACGACAACTCCAGCACCATTAACCGTCCCTGTATTAACCGATCAATTGCAACAGGCATGGAACACCATCCAACAAACTGACATCCGGCACCTCTACAACACAATCCATGCACGTTTGCATGCTTGCATTCAACATTCTGGCGCTTACAACGGTTATTAATGTACCAGATTTTCACATTTGCAATGCCGTATCTCGCGCTTACATTAAAAAAAAATTGTTCAAATGGCTCTGAGCACTATGGAACTTAACATCTGAGGTCATCAGTCCCCTAGAACTTAGAAGTACTTAAACCTAACTAACCTAAGGACATCACACACATCCATGCCCGAGGCAGGATTCGAACCTGCGACCGTAGTGGTCACGCGGTTCCAGACTGTAGCGCCTAGAACCGCTCGGCCACCCCGGGTGGCGCGCTTACATTAACCTATGATCTTGCAATGTTATCACCTGAATATGTTACCTAGACAAATGTATTCTCGAAATTTCATTACTCTACATTAATTATCTATTGGTTTTGCGATTTTTTCCGTCAGTGTATTTACGTTTTAAAATCTAAAAAAATGGTTCAAATGGCTCTGAGCTCTATGGGACTCAACATCTTAGGTCATAAGTCCCCTAGAACTTAGAACTACTTAAACCTAACTAACCTAAGGACATCACACACACCCATGCCCGAGGCAGGATTCGAACCTGCAACCGTAGCAGTCCCGCGGTTCCGGACTGCAGCGCCAGAACCGCTAGACCACCGCGGCCGGCTTTAAAATCTATTTGAAGCCATTACTTACAGTTATTAGCATCCATGAGTTTAATCCTGGTGCACACATTACGCCGTAAAATGTAATTTGTGTTTTCCAGTTACGTTAAATGTACAGCACTATATAAACTTTGCCGTAAGCAACAACTCCAAGTTATTTGCACGATATAAACAAACCAAGTAGTCTGATTAAAGTCAATGTTCAAAGAGTTTGTGTTAGAGCAGAAATTTTTCTTGGTAAGCGCTTTCATTTTCAACAGTTGCACGCTGATGATATTAAATATGCAGACTGATTTCAATTACATTCGTTACTGCAAAGGTACGGGTAGTGCGTACATGCGTGCGCTTGGATGTACGTGTGTGTGTGTGTGTGTGTGTGTGTGTGTGTGTGTGGGTGGGTGGAAGAGAGAGAGAGAGCCTGAAAATCGTTGTGACAGATTCACTGCTTGTTTTCTCATGATCGAAAAAGATCTAGAGGCCGCTCTAACGAAAGACGGGTTTATGAGAAACATATAAGCAGGACAAAACAGAACGCGAAAAGTTGAAGACTGCAACCTATCAGCACTCTGTAAGAGGCCTATATACAACAGACGCCGATAAATGGCTGGTGAAGATAATGATGCTAACCGCTGAATCTGTAGTGATCCTGATAGATCGGAGTGAATTTTCCATGTATTGGTCATTATACCAAATACACATTCTAGAAACTGTTTTACTCTATTTGAGAGATTTTTAAAATTCGGTCTATATGGCGAAGTTCTAAGGCACTATACGGATATGGTAAATTACTAAGCAACGTAAGCACATCGTTCCCCGTGAAAACACACGATGGTTCTCTGACTGTTTGGGAGTACGTTATGAGGAGGTGATTTCAACGAGCCCCCGTGGACAGGGCCACGCGTGAACCTAACAGCTGGCAGAAACGTCACTCGGGAGAATTTCTTGTCCTGGACAGGGGTCCCACCGGTCTATTTTCTTGACCCTGCGTCCCCTGACAATATCCGTAACAGGAAAATCAGAAACTGACTCGTGTCTCACCTCGTATGGATAGTGCGTGCCAACATAGGGAGTCCCGGGGTAGCGTCCTCCCCCGTCGCCGGGCCCTGAACCCGGGCCACGGCCCGATCGATACGGCGCTCTGGCACGCCGCGGCCGCTCGCCGCTGCCCCTTGACACGTCACGATACCACTGTGCTCGCCGGACAAGCGCCCACATATGGCAGCCATCAGTCGCGCTTTAATCGCGCAACAAACCCCACCTGTCACTCTGAGCCTTTTATGAAGGCGTTGCACAAAATTATAATCATGCTACGAAAACTGGCTTACTTAACGGCGTGGAGGGAGGGGGCAGAGGGAGGGGGAGGCACAGCCAGCTGCACTCGCTGCTCCCTTAGAAAAAAAAAAAGAAAAAAAAGAAATGATCCCGTATCATTCCAGTGTCAGCTGGAAGAAAGGCAAAACATGTAATGCGTGCTGACTAGTATGGCGCGTACCTGGAAGCATTTGTCGTCAAATTTCAAAACTATTTCGGAACTGACCGCGAAACTGAGTTGCCCCTGCGCCTAGTTCAGATTTTGGGTATGCGCTTGGGTGATAGTGGTATCTGGAAAAGAAATCTCCGTCGGGGTATAAATAAATAAACACTGAATTACTTAAAACAAATTTATTAGAAAAAAAGAATTGAAATTTTGCCTTGGCATTACTTTCTATATGATCATGGGCGTCCGTTAGAAATTGACCCAATGGGAGGGCGGGGGAGGGGTGAGGGGGGGGGGAGAGTGAGGTTACCGAAGATGGACAAATTTTTTATGAGGTCGCCTTTTTGTCTGTTTGCCTGTTCACTACAAATTTTGCAATTGATTCCAAACTAATTTCCCGATGAACTAAAGGCTTGAAACTTTCAACAACGATCAGAACTGGATGAAAATGCAATGTTAACACGCTCTTTTTTGTTTGGCGTGCGCCGGAGGGTACTTTGTGTAAAGTGCCATTTCCCCCTTTTCCTGTTCCGTTTCGAGTGTTTCGCAGTAAGAACGATTGCTATAACACCTTCCGTGTGAGTTCGACTCTTTCTAATTTTTACTTTCGGGATCTTTTCGCGGGATATGCGTAGGAGGAAGCAATATATTGGTTGAATCAGGCGAGGAGAAACTGAAATAGACCTTAAATTTGCCCCTTTCTGCTGAAAGATAAAAATAAAAAATGTAAATAAAAATCTCTTCAAAATGATTGAAATCGATAGAAAAGTCTTACACACACGAGATTAAAACGCCGAGAATAATTATTAAATGAAAATATTTCTAATATAGCCCGTTTTTAAAATGGACTAGAAAATATAAAATCATTTCTCCTAGCAGTATTCAGATTCCTAACCCATACAGAAAGTCCTGAAAATTTGTAGTTGTAAATTTTTAATTGCTACGACAATCTTATAAAATTCAGAGCGAAATATGTGGGGTGCATGCATTGCATAATCGTAAAGAGTGTAGAGAGTAGCTGTCGTTGAAACAAAATCATACAACAGTTCGTAACATTTGCAGTGCAATAAAATTGTTTGTGACTTAGGTGAACGACTCATGCGTCAGTTATATACTGCATGCACCCCACATTTTTTGTTTTGAATAGCTATTAAAAATTCACAACCGGAGATTTTCAGGACTATCTGTATGTGGCTAGGATCTGTATGGGGCTAGGAGAAATTATTTTATACTTTTTAGTCAGTTTTTTATTTAAATATTTATGGAACTGTCCTGTGCTACAAGAACTCTATTTTATAGGCTGCAGGGAAAACTTATTAAATCTCAGAGAATTTATGGCTTCCCCAAAGACTCGGTTGTGACTGTTCCAAGGGACCCGAAAATCTCGCATTTATTAGACCTTTTTTTTTAACGTCTGAATTGACAAGGACGAATTTAATTAACAGAAGTTTCAGTTTATGGCGCATGAAGACCATCTTTTCTGTTAGAAAGTACTGAGAAAGAGTACAATAAGGCGCTGGATTATGGGGCATAGGTTTCATTCCTTTGTGAGTTATTCTCGCTTCCATGCCTTCTAAATCGCTGCTGTATAGCACAACAAAAGAAAGAGGGTAAAAGCCTCTCTTTTGTGCCATGCCGACTTCCAATATTGCTTTCTTCGACATATACGAACCCAAGTGTTGGGGTACTCAATTTCCCCGAACTGTACATTGCTATATCATACTATGGAACATAGGGTAGGCCCTGTATCCTACATGCTTTTCTAAAATGTGAATTGTTTGCTGTGCACCTATCTAAAAATACTCTCGGCGTGGTGGACGACGGTATTATCTGAGTCCATTGAAATCAAATTATGTCGACCGGTTTAACTGATTTCTTTACACTGTTAACTTGAACTATCAGACGACATTGTTTAATACATCTACATCTGGAGCTATGAGAGCAGAAGCGATATGCTGAGTTAACAATTACTGGAAAGTTATGTGTGATTGACTTTGGAATCTCTTCGTTTATTGACACGTTAGCCCCATTAGACACATTGTAGTGGACACTCTAATTTCGGTAGCGATCGGAGACGAGTCAATACCAATTATCGGCTTTTTGAGTCCAATCGACGCAGTCTTCTAGCCGCGAGTCTTCGCAGCATGCACGAACATTACTGTTGTACTCAAATGACATCCTATGTAATGAAACACACCTTCTTCTGCCTAAATTATTGTTTACAGTTACAGTCCTTCAAAAAGGATTAACGAAGTCAGATGACACGATGATACCAACCCGGGACCATTCCGGGCCCTCATCAGTTTGTTTAAATGGCTACATCAAGTCTTAAAAAAATTATTATTCCTCTGAAAAAGCTATACACATCCAAAAACTTGTAATCTTAAAAAAACCTAGAAATTTTGTACGAAAGTGCCGGCCTGTGTAGCGAAGCGGTTCTAGGCGCTACAGTCTGGAACCGCGCGACCGCTATGGTCGCAAGTTCGAATCCTGCCTCGGGCATGGATGTGTGCGATGTCCTTAGGTTAGTTAGGTTTAGGTAGTTCTAAATTCTAGGGGACTGATGACCTCAGCAGTTAAGTCCCATAGTACTCAGAGCCATTTGAACCATTGTTTTGTACGAAAGTATGTCGCTCATAATATGGACTAAGAGCTAGACAGAAATGTGTAGTTCAGTTTTTCAGAAAACGTGTTTTACCTTTCAGAAGACTGGCGATTTTGCACAAAGACATTTGCTGCCACTGAAACATAGACACTTACTGTAAGCTATAACACGACCAAAATCTTCGAGAGCCAGCCAAACAATCTGCCGTGTAAAACTGCATATTCTCCCCGCGCCGCGTGTATTATCTTTGCTTTTTTTGTGCCTCTAACGCAACAACAAATTATTCTGATATCTAAATATCAAACAGATTCTAGCACCTACGATATCGCAGGGCAAAGATTCGCATTACGCGTTCTTTTGTCTCTCTCTTTTCGAAGATGGAGACGATGCCAGAGAGGTTAATTCTAGTTCAATGAAAGCAATAAGACGCATTTTGTTAACTGATCCGCTGTTATCAGAAATCCGCCGTAACAATGTTGTGTAATATTAACATTACAAAATGCGACGTAATTAACTTTATCATAATAAAAGTGCGTACTTGGAGTAATGTTATGAATCAAGAAAAACGTAGACACTACAGTAATTTCAAATGTTATTTGTTTCTTCTGTGTGTTATTAATGGAAAAGAATTTTATGTTCCCAGAACCATACCCACAGCGGGCGAACAGAATGTTTTCTTGTTATAATGTTCCTTGTCCCAAGAAAGAGGCTACATGGTACGCAGATACATATTTTATACTGAACAAATAAGGTAGAAAAAAACTACCAAAAGAATCCAAAATAAAAAAAAGGCATTGAGTCAAAGAAATGTTATACGGAATTGAAGCCAACAATAGCGCGTACGGCCGGCCGCGGTGGCCGTGCGGTTCTAGGCGCTCCAGTCCGGAGCCGCGCTGCTGCTACGGTCGCAGGTTCGAATCCTGCCTCGGGCATGGGTGTGTGTGATGTCCTTAGGTTAGTTAGGTTTAAGTAGTTCTAAGTTCTAGGGGACTGATGACCACAGCAGTTGAGTCCCATAGTGCTCAGAGCCATTTGAACCATTTAAGCGCGTACGTAAAATCGACAGAAACAGATTGTGGGCTCTGTTGCAGCATTGTTCTGTTATGGTTACTATCTCACTTGAGTTTATGTCAGCGCGAAAACAGCATAATTTCCTGTGAACGGTGTGATAACCAAACGAACGTAATACATGCAACGATTTCTAAAGCTTCCGAGTTTCTTATGTGTAAACTCTTAAAGCTTTTTGATAAAACAAACATTACTAACATTTCTAACAGCTTTGGACGACAATGTAAGTGCGAAGTAAATATACTATCTTCCACTTCTTTTACGAGATGATTTACTTGACATGCTCGGCCGACTTTCCTTGCTGGTTAGCCTGCTGCTGCAAACTCTCTTTCACTTTCTTCTCCGAAGTATGCTGCCAGGTACAGGAATTTCTTAAGACTCTCTCTATTTTTAAAAAATAAGTAGACATACCAATTTCATTTGCTTTAACTAACGAGTATATTTGAACTTCAGACATATTACAAATTTCACTCTTCATATAAATAATACTGGTTCGTAAGCCTCTCGTGTCTCTAAACGTTAGAAACAAACTAATTTAATATAAGAGAAAGTTGGCTTAAACACCATATCCAGTCTCGACATGAACCATATACACGTCTTCCCTTCAACAAGGCTAAGACAAGAGTTTTTCTCAAGAGTACCTTCTCAACTGTTCTTGTTATTATAACAATGGTCACTGACACAATTAGCACAGAATAACATAGACGCTCATTGGTTCTTCCGTACACTTTCACTAAAGCTTCCGTGGATCGCCCGACAAGCACTTGTCGTCGGCGCTCGACCGCCGCGTCTACATTCTTCTCGCGGCTGAACTTCAAACCTGCACACAGAAACATGTGACGCGCAGTAGGTAGGATTATATCATCCCACACTCACATCTAAAATGTCGTGTGTTCGAGACAAATGTCGTGTGTTCAAGACGGTAGAAGGCTGAGCGGTTCTAGAATTTACGCAGAAAATCTCGAAACACTACACATTCGACATCTTTATTCTTCACATCTACATATTTGCAGCCCTTTGCCACTAGCGGGATCAGTACTGTAGTGTGTAACATGGTGATGTGTAACGTAACTTCGTCGGTGCGTGAGAAATAGCGTGCTGTTTATCGAGTTTCGAATTCAAAGAGTTCGTCCACACATAAGGCACCCTGTCCTTCAGCATGACAATGCCAGACCACACACAAGCGCTGTGACACTGCAGCAATCCGACGCCTTGGGTTCACTGTCATCGATCGTCCTCCACACCGCTCTGACTTAGCCCCATCCGAGATCTTCACCTTTCTCCAGAATTTAAAGAACACCTTCGAGGACATCACTTTGACAGTGATGAAGCCGCGCAACCAGAGGTGCAGTTTTGGCTCCGTCAACAAAGTCAAACATTCTACATTGACAGTATCAACATACTAGTCTCTTGTTGAGAGAAATGTGTTCGTCGCCAAGGTGACTATGTTGAGATAAAAATATGTTAACATGAAGAATAAGGACGTAGAATGTTAATAACGTTTGTTATATTTAAAAGGCTTTAACAAAAAAGATTCGGAAACATTAATTTTCAACGCGCCCTTGTCTAATATTTCTCATAGCGGCAGCCCACGTTACGCTACAGTTGCCTGAACCTATTGTTTAGCGGCATCATAGCCAATAATTTCTAGAAGTAAATGAGAATTCCGCAATGAATAAAAAGTCTGTACTCCAGATTTCATGCATAGGAGTGGGAGATGGGAAGGGCGGCAAGTGTTTGTTACTGAGAAGAAAAACTATTCTCTTAATAAGCTCTTAACGTTAACAGTCGTTTCTGGATTCGGCTGTTAGTTGCTACATGCATGTCATTATAAAATCTGCTTAGAATCACGGACCGCACCAGTACTTAATTGGGGCCGCATGCGACCACCGGCCGGAATTTGACTACTACTGCCCTGCAGCCCTGACAGCTCTTTTGTCTTCGCATTAGCACGGGGCTGCATGTCTCGACATTCCTCACGATGTTTTTCAGTAGGCCTTCCACTTCCTTATGTAACAAAGGAAAGTCCAGAGAAGAAGTCGCACATAAAGTTATTTGGTTGTCAGAAAGGAATTTTGGGTCGAAACGAGCACAGAGGTTGTAGCACCCTGTCTGTTTAGTCACGTGCGCACGCAGATCACACCGATAATCTGCGGAATGTAGTCCGACACTAGAGATGTTTATGAAACGTCGACTTTCACTAATTATTTTGTCCATTTTTATGATTTCGTGCCTCAATATGCAAAAACAGTACCCTTATAGGATCACTTTATCGTCCACATATCTGTCTGTCTGTCCAACTCCTGAAAACCCTTTCTCTCATGAACGAGTAGACGTATCATGTTGAAATTTATATCAAGTACTAAGATCTACAGTCCCTTGGTGGTAAAAAATTGAAGCTTTTGAGTCAATGGAATCAAAAGATGCGGCCATTTGTTGCTTAAAACATATACCAGGATGGTTCTTTGGCAATGACACGACGGATTCTTTCCCCAGTCTTCCCAAATTCGAGAGTATATTTCGTTTGTAACGAACACACTGTCGACGGGACGTTAAACTCTAATCATTTTTCCTGCCACTGAGATCTGTATTACAGACCGTATTTCAAATATGGCGGCTTTATCAGTTGCATTGCTCATTTTGAACGGCTACTGTGGGCGAACTAAAAAGAAAGTGGCTCTCTTTCCATCGTAGCTGTAGAGCACACTGACCTACTGCATGACTCACTGTAGCGGCGACTGTTATGTTACTCCTCCTCCCTGCTCTCCATGTTACATTAAAACCGAGTTTACTTTCCGAATAGTTGTCGCAGAAAGCACAACTACCATTTGAGCCCTTACACACTGGTCGGACATGATTACGTCAACACTCTATTATGAACACCTCATGTTTGGAACTCGCATTATGATTTGTCTGTAGCGAACTTTTATCCCTCTATGACCATCCAGTTTTCGGTTTTCCGTGAATTCCCTAAATCGCCTAAGGCAAATGCTGAGAAGATTCCTTTGAAAGGGCACGGCGGATTTTCTTCCTCATCATTTCCTAGCCTGTGCTCCGTCTCTAATGACCTAGTTGTCGACGGGATACTAAACACTAATGTTCCTTCCTGTAGTGAACTTACGTTACAACACCTCTGAAACTGTACGTTTGTGACTGTTGCGTTTTGCTGATTTATTGTCATAGCAGGTGTTACAGAGCTCACACAAAAGATCTTCCTAATGTGTCAACTCTCACGTTTATGACCGCCTATTTATGTTATTTTTCTATGTTTATGAAACGTTCCTTTCTTCTCTTTCTTCCTTGCCTCTGAGCTTCCGTAGTCCCCCCCCCCCCCCCATCCCGCCCCCGCTCCCGACCATCCCACCCATACGCCCGTCACATTTGGTCATAGTGGAGTTTCCTCTATGCGATATCAACGGAATTTTTTCTGGAAAGAGTGAAGTTCGCGCTGACCGTACCCTGTATCTATGAGGTGGAGATCGCAGTAAACGAGTACGCATATGATCTCAGTCTAATTTTAAATGATGAATAAGATGAGGCTAGCGCAGGTGACGTGCACAACGAATATCAGTGATGCAGTGAAACAAGAATTACCGTGGGTGAAACAGTTTGCTTCCACGTAGGACCTATTTCCCTTTATGAGCGACACTAGTGGTTGCATACTGTGGACAAATAACTTAATTTGCACATGATGATACGATAAATACCAGGTACATGTTAGAACGTAATCGGAGTAGGAACAATCAATCTAAACGACATTAAGAAACCAAAACATTCGAAGTATAAATAGAGCGTAGAATACTTCCGGTGGCGGCGTCGTATCTTTGGAGGTTCAATTTGTACAAATTGCTATTGCTCAACAAAGCCAAACTGTGCATCCATGGCGGTCGGCAAATCCAGACCTCCATTGCAAGATAGTCAAGATACCCAGGGAAGATGCAGGGAGCATCACACAAAAGATCTTCCGAACGCGTCAACTCTCATGTTTAGGGCCGCCGATTTGTATTGTTTTTTTTTTCTTTAATTATGAAGGCGATGGAAATAATGAGTGTTGTACTTCATAGATTAAGTTTATTGTATCGAAAGTTTAGCGTAGTAAACGAAAATATAAACCTACCACATTCATTTACAACCAATTAGAACGAATCACTCATATCAACATAAATATGACATTCTAACTTTTTGTAGTACAAGCAAAATTTTTATTTTAGCTTAAAGCATAGTGTAGGTATGTGACAGTTTTTGTAGGTCTGCCGTTTAATTTCTATAATTTACGTGTAAAATCAGTTTAAACAATTTATTAACATAGCACAGAGAAAATATTCCGTAGAAGAAGATAAAATCTATTTACGTTGTTAAAAATTACGATGTCTGACAAAAATGTGAAGCACGTAGTAAGGAGGAGGAAACGAAATAAAACCTTCAGAGTTGAGAGAGTATGTAATGTTATTTCAGTGATTACAAATTCGAGTCCAATTTACAAAGAACTTTGCCAGCCGTTGTGGCCGAGAGGTTCTAAGCGCTTGAGTCCGGAACCGCGCTGCTGCTACGGTCGCAGGTTCGAATCCTGCCTCTGGCATGGATGAGTGTGATGTCCTTAGGTTAGTTAGGTTTAAGTAGTTCTAAGTCTAGGGGACTGATGACCTCAGATGTTAAGTCCCATAGTGCTCAGAGCCATTTGAGTTTTTTACAAAGAACTTTGCAGTATGAGCCCATTTATCAGTGTGAGGTGTGTCTCCTCGGTCTGAATACAAGGACTGATTCGGTTTGGAATGGTGTCATAAAGCCGATGTATTCTCTCCTGAAGCAAGGTGGCTCATAACTCTTGTAACAAGTCCTTAATATCTTGGATACTGGCACTGCGACGGATTCGACGTCCGAACTGGTCCCAAGCATGTTCTATCGCACACATATCTGGGGATTTTGTTGGTCACGGGAGTATCTCAACATCACGCAGACAGACGACGATAGTTATCCAGGTTAGTGTAGAGCCGTGATTCAACGCTGAATACATTGCGAAGCCATTGATCAGCAGTCCACGGTCACTACACTACTCCAAATGCAGCGGTTTGTATTATGGTGTTAACGGCAGCCTACGCTGGTATGCTAATTCCCTAGTCCGGCTGCTGTTAGTCAAATGGTTCTGAGCACTATGGGACTTGACATCTGAGTCATTAGTCCCCTAGAACTTAAAACTACTTAAACCTAACTAACCTAAGGACATCACACACATCCATGCCCGAGGCAGGATTCGAACCTGCGACCGTAGCGGTCGCCCGGTTCCAGACTGAAGCGCCTAGAACCGCTCGGCCACCCCGGCCGGCTGCTGTTAGTCTCCAACGAGTTGTGTGGGATGACAGAATGGTGTATGGTGACCATTGCTTGTTCTCGGATGGCAGGCCCAGATATTAATGGGTTACGATGTGCTGGTTGCACATTCTCTCTTGTGGTGGTCACACGTGGTCGAGCGGAACGGTGACGACGGGTACGGTATGGTTGCGCTCACGTTTCCATGCAATCCAACTTCGTGGCACTTTCACATCTGACCATCCCACAAATCTGGATACTGCACGACTCGACCAGCACGCCAAATGGAGAGCCAGTGAGGTCCCTTCGGTCAGGCGCTGACAGCGCTGTCTCACACGAGTACACGGCAGCTCCCTGTGTTCACAGCGATCACTCAACATCGGAAACTGTTCATACTGCCTGTACACCTTCCCAGGCCTGGTGACAACACAAACCACACTGATGCACTCCGGTGGCCATTCTACCTGTCGCAGAGAACTGCAACTCTTAATCATTTAAATATCGCCGATGGCACGTACGTGTAGCAAGTTACATTGACGTCCGATTATGTCTACTCATTGCTTCACTGTTTTCTCAGGCAGTGTACGTTCCTGTGGATACAAAATGAACTAGACTGATGTTGTCACTTCTTTTATTCATTGCTTAAGGTAAATCATTTGAAGGGTGTATTGATAACAGTTAAACCTTATACACGGTCCAGTCAAATTAATGTGACCATCGCCGATTTTCAGCGTCAACGCGCAATAATCACTCACAGATGGCAGGTGGCAACACTGGCAGAGCAAGTTGTATAAAGCGTGCCGTAGGGACTCGGAACACAGTGCAGTCGTTATTGTAATTCGGAAGGGACTCGGAACACAGTGCAGTCGTTATTGTAATTCGGAAACGGAGCGGTTTATCTGACGTCCAAAAGGGCTTGATCATTGGCTTTCAGGACAAGAGAGGAAGCATTTCCGAAATGGTTAAGTTTGTAAACCGTTCGCGTGCCGCCATGGTAAAGTATATCGTGCATGGAAAAATGGCGCTATCCAAAACGGCGCCGAGGCAACTGTGTTGCAACACGGGCCATAGATGACAGGGCTCAACGATGGCAGCGGAGATGTGTAAGGGGGAATAGACGGACAACTGTTGGCCAACTGACCACCCATATGATCCAAGGAGCTACCAACAGTGACTCCTCAACGGCCGTTCAGTGAAAGTTGCTGCCTCTGGGTCTCCGCAACAGGGGCCTGTTCTTGCACCGGTACTCACCGCTGTTCATCGGCGACGAAGGCTGAAATTTTGTACGCCTATTTCGCAACTGGGCGTCAACTGAACGGTGACAGGTGGCCTTTTCAGATGAATCACATTAATTTTGTGCTCCGTCGCGCAGATGGTCGTTGACGTGTACGGCATGAAACTTCCGAAAGCAAACACCCTGCACCAATCGTTAGAAGGATCCAGCACGAAGGAGGGAGCGTTATGGTCTAGGGAATATTTTCGTGTAATTTCCCGAGTGAGCTCGTTATTCTGGAAGGCACAACGCATCAACACAAGTATGCATCTATTCTCGGGGACGTTGACCACCCCTACGTGCAGTTTTTGTGTCCTTGGCACGATCGCATCTACGACGAGGACCAAGTAATGTGCCACACAGCTTGTAGGGCACGTGCGTTGTTCGAAGAGCACCAGGATGAGGTTACCGTATTCCGCTGGCCAACAAACTTCCCGGATTTAAACCCAGTTGAGAATCTGTGGAACTTGACTCTCTCCCTGCACGTCTCGCAGCGATCCGCACTGCGAAAGGTGGTTATTCGGGCTTTCGACAGATGATCACATTAATGTGACTGGGCAGTGTACCAACATTTGTACCATGTTCTAGCTCGTTGAATTTCTGCGCAACTGGAATAGAGGCACTACTCGCAACGTCAGCTACGTACAATCCACGCAGTCTTCGCCGCGTGCGGCGCGCGGGACATACCACGTGACGTACTGCTCCACAGATTTACGCGGACACGTTTACTGGCGGAGCTGGATTAATCCTCCGTACTGCTACACTATTAAATCATTCTAAATTAGGGTCGCCAGACTATCCTTGTTCCGGGAGACAAGGCTAAAATCCTCACTACTGCTGTAGCAATAATAAATCCAGCTAGCTGCTGGCTCTGCGATCAGATACGAGACCTCTCTCCACGGTGCACTTGCTCCATCAGTTAATCGCCCAGAAAACCGAGAAATGACAAAGCTGGACTCCACCACTGCTCATGGGAACGCACTGTAAAATTCCCGTGGGCTTCCGCACCAGCAGCCTAACTTTATCGTTCCATGAGGATGACTTTTATACACGTAACACTTTTAAAACAGCGTCTACGACTCATAGGACACACAACCCGCTTCCTGCAGAGTTTCAGTTAATTTATAAATTACTTCGTTACTCGTCTTCAGCTCCGAGAAGTTTACAAACCCCCGACTCGTTGATAACTCTTCTTATGTCTGTAGGAGAGCTCCACTTCTGCCAAAGCCAGGACTCATCAATTCTGATTTACAGGAACACTTTCACTGTGATCGGAGTTTAATCATCCATTTGCGACTCGTTTTGAACAAAAACCAAACTTCCCAAAAAATATAAGAGTATATATCAATCAGTAATTACATCATTGCTATAATCTTCTGGTTGTTGGTATTCCTTGCCCCGTGGTTCACACAGAGGATTCTTTGCCGCCTCAGATTCCTTTGCACGTCATGACGCCAAGTACAGTTTTAACGCACTTGGGACAGCACGGAACCCACGAGGGTATACAAATAATAGACCACACGAAACAAGACTTGCTCGTTAATAAATCCTCTTACAAAATAATTAAATTTTTAAGTTCTGGTTGATTTTTCCGGATAGAAAAATTAACAGATCCTTTGCTAATGAAGGTCGTTCATTTATATTCAAAATCGGTACGAGTGTTCGCCTTCAATCACCTCGATGATTTATCTCCAAAAACTTTGGCTACAAAACATCTACAAAATTTCGTACCCTCACACTGGCCGACCGACCTGCCGATATTGCAAGCTCTGAAAGTACTGCACGAAACTGTGTTAACATTCAGGTCTTACGGCCAATCAGACTTGTGGGGAAAATTTATTTATTTTCGTTGGATGACGATGATGAGGCGCTCAATTGCGCGGTCATCAGCGCCCGTACGAAGTCCCAATTTTTACGCAGTCAAATTTTTCCACACTCTAATCCAGCCACTGTCAAGAATGATGATGAAATGATGGGGACAACACAAACATCCAGTCCACAGGCAGAGAAACTCCCCAATCCGTCCGGGAATCGATCCCGAGACCCCGTGATCCAGAGGCACAACGCTAGCCACTAGACCACGAGCTTTTCACTGTTCCAGCAGGAGCTGGAGAACACCCACCATACAGGGGAAGTCAGCACGGACGGCCCAGACCACAACACTTTTAGACGGATTTAGGAAAGTCTGGCCCCTTCTCTTTACGCAGGTCCAAAGCTTCCTAACCCCAGATACCGGACACCAGCTCTGGCATACACAATAACCACAAGACGAACTCACAGGCACGACTACGAAATGGTATGCTACAATGTCGACACCTTATCAGCTCGTGCATCATCAAAGACAGTAGGTTTGTGCTAACTAGGAACATCTACATCTACATATACACTCAGTAAATCACGTTACAGTGTGTAGCGGAGGTTACTTTGTGTATCTGTTACTTTCCCGTTTTCCTGTTCCAGCCGCGAATGGTTCGCAGTAAGAAGGACTGATGGTAAGCCACCGTGTAAGCTAGAATCTCTCTGATTTTACCTTCATCGCCTTTTCACGAAGTTAACGTAGGTGTAAACAATATAGGTTGACACTTCTAGGAAAGTACGCTCTCGGAACTTTAACGTCTCACCTACAGCGTCTGCCATGGCAGTTGGTTGAGCATCACCGTAGCGCTTTCACATTTACTGAATGAATCTGTAACCAAACGAGCTGCCCTTCTTCGAATCTTCTCTATTTCCTCAATCAATTTTTATATTATAGGGATCCCAGACCGAGGAGCAATATTCAAGTATTGATCGAACAGAGGTTTTTGTCAGCCAACTCTTTTGTCAGTGGACTACATTTCCCGAGAATCCCTTCAATGAAACTCACTCTGGCATCTTCCTTAACTGGGAGGAATTTTCTGTGGTCGTTTCACTTTAAATCGCTCAGTACACATACTCCGAAATATTTTGTGGATATGACTGCTTCCAGTGATTTTCTACAATCGTGTAATAATACAATAATGGGCCTCTGTCTGTTTATGCGTAGTACCTTACGTTTGCTTATGTTAAGGCGCAACTGCCACTTCCTGCACAAAGCTTCGATCCTCTGCAGATCTGTAAAAAGATTGTGGTAAGATACTACGGCACCAAACTGCTGAGGTCGTCGGTCCCTAGGCTTACACACTACTTAATCTAACTTAAACTAACTTATTCCGCGGACAACACACACACCCATGCCCGAGGGGAGGACTCGAACCTCCGACGGGGGCAGCCGCTCGAATCGTGACAAGGCGCCTCAGACCGCATCTTCCTGTATTTCGGTAAAATTTACTAGCGTTGCGGCTTTCCTATATGCAACGGCATCATCCGCGAAAAATCTCATGGGACTTCCGACTTTATCCACTCGCTCATTTATATACGCTGGAGCGAAAAACTTATGGAAGAAACTAACTTTCGCATGGATCGTGCATAGAAAGAACTGCTCCAGTACAGTCCGGAAGATAGCTGAAAGAAATAGTCAATGAGACGAACAGAAATGACACTTTTATTCAAAGAAAATAATGACTCTAAAGTCACCGCGGTTTATGATGGTCCCCTGGACGTTACAGAATGCGGGTATGGCTATTAACAGGGTGTGTGATCAGCACGGACGGCAGTACATGCCCTGCAAAGTCCTCCCATGGTGGCCAAAATGTTGTTCAGGAGTTCTTGTGGTGGCGGCTGCTACGGTCGCAGGTTAGAATCCTGCCTCGGGCATGGACGTGTGTGATGTCCTTAGGTTAGTTAGGTTTAAGTAGTTCTGAGACTAGGGGACTGATGACCTCAGATGTTAAGTCCCATAGTGCTCAGAGCCATTTGAACCAAGCTCTTGTGTAGGGCGTTCCATTCCTCCATCAGTGTCTTTGACAACTGATCGATGGTCGTTAGTGCATGAGAACGTGCTGCAATACACCTACCCAACTTATCGCACACGTGCTCGTTGGCATTTAAGTCGGGGTAACGGGCTGGCCAGTACATTCGCCAAATACCCTCTCATTCCAAGAGCTCCTAGGTCGAGCATCGTCATCCGTAAAAATGAAGTCCGAGCCGAATGCAACCCTAACAGAACGCACATGGGCAATGCGTACAGTGCCACACTAACGTTGACCTGAGGCTGTACCGTGTTCACAGATTTGGAGGTCACTACGACGATGCAACGTTATGTCTCCCCACACCGAAACACCTCGATCACCAAGACAATCATGTTCAGCTATGTTCCTGGGTGCATACATGTTCCCACCTCTTGCCGTATGAGGGTATGTCCAGCATTTTGATACTCTAAGTAGAATCAACCCCGTGGTCTAGTCTAGGGGTAGCGTCTTTGATTCATAATCAAAACGTCTTCGGTCCCGGGTTCGATCCCCGTCACTGCCTAAATTTTGATAAATAATCAGCATTGGCATAAGAAGTCAGCCTCATTATGCCAACGGCCTTGTCAAAGAGGGCGGAGGAGCGGATAGAGGTTCAGGGCACTCTCTTGTCCTAGGGGTGGGAAACTGTCCCTAAAGGCGGAAGAATCAGCAATGATCAACGACATGAGGATGCAGAAGGCAACGGAAACCACTGCATTAAAGACACGTAACCTGTATCCACAGGACATGTGGCCTGTAATTGAAGAAGTGTCATGATGATCTCTCCATTGGCAAAAGATTCCGGAATAGTCCCCCATTCGGATCTCCGGGAGGGGACTACCAAGGGGGAGGTTACCATGAGAAAAAGATTGAATAATCAACGAAAGGATAACGTTCTACGAGTCGGGGCGTGGAATGTCAGAAGCTTGAACGTGGTAGGGAAACTATAAAATCGGAAAAGGGAAATTCAAAGGCTCAATCTAGATATAGTAGGGGTCAGTGAAGTGAAGTGAAAGGAAGACAAGGATTTCTGGTCAGACGAGTATCGGGTAATATCAACAGCAGTAGAAAATGGTATAACAGTTGTAGGCTTCGTTATGAATAGGAAGGTAGGGCAGAGGGTGTGTTACTGTGAACAGTTCAGTGACCAGGTTGTTCTAATCAGAATCGACAGCAGACCAACACCGACAACGATAGTTCAGGTATACATGCCGACGTCGCAAGCTGAAGATGAACAGATAGAGAAAGTGTATGAGGATATTGAAAGGATAATGCAGTATGTAAAGAGGGACGAAAATCTAATAGCCATGGGCGACTGGAATGCAGTTGTAGGGGAAGGAGTAGAAGAAAAGGTTACAGGAGAATATCGGCTTGGGACTAGGAATGAAAGAGGAGAAAGACTAATTGAGTTCTGTAACAAGTTTCAGCTAGTAATAGCGAATACCCTGTTCAAGAATCACAAGAGGAGGAGGTATACTTGGAAAAGGCCGGGAGATACGGGAAGATTTCAATTAGATTACATCATGGTCAGACAGAGATTCCGAAATCAGATACTGGTTTGTAAGGCGTACCCAGGAGCAGATATAGACTCAGATCACAATATAGTAGTGATGAAGAGTAGGCTGAAGTTCAAAACATTAGTCAGGAAGTATCAATACGCAAAGAAGTGGGATACGGAAGTACTAAGGAATGACGAGATACGTTTGAAGTCTCTAAAAAGGGCCATCACAGAAGTTGGGAAGGAAAACATAGGTACAAAGAAGGTAGCTGCGAAGAAACCATGGGTAACAGAAGAAATACTTCAGTTGATTGATGAAAGGAGGAAGTACAAACATGTTCCGGGAAAATCAGGAATACAGAAATACAAGTCGCTGAGGAATGAAATAAATAGGAAGTGCAGGGAAGCTAAGACGAAATGGCTGCAGGAAAAATGTGAAGACATCGAAAAAGATATGATTTTCGGAAGGACAGACTCAGCATACAGGAAAGTCAAAACAACCTTTGGTGACATTAAAAGCAACGGTGGTAACATTAAGAGTGCAACGGGAATTCCACTGTTAAATGCAGAGGAGAGAGCAGATAGGTGGAAAGAATACATTGAAAGCCTCTATGAGGGTGAAGATTTGTCTGATGTGATAGAAGAAGAAACAGGAGTCGATTTAGAAGAGATAGGGGATCCAGTATTAGAATCGGAATTTAAAAGAGCTTTGGAGGACTTACGGTCAAATAAGGCAGAAGGGATAGATAACATTCCATCAGAATTTCTAAAATCATCGGGGGAAGTGGCAACAAAACGACTATTCACGTTGGTGTGTAGAATATATGAGTCTGGCGATATACCATCTGACTTTCGGAAAAGCATCATCCACACAATTCCGAAGACGGCAAGGGCTGACAAGTGCGAGAATTATCGCACAATCAGCTTAACAGCTCATGTATCGAAGCTGCTTACAAGAATAATATACAGAAGAATGGAAAAGAAAATTGAGAATGCGCTAGGTGACAATCAGTTTGGCTTTAGGAAAAGTAAAGGGACGAGAGAGGCAATTCTGACGTTACGGCTAATAATGGAAGCAAGGCTAAAGAAAAATCAAGACACTTTCATAGGATTTGTCGACCTGGAAAAAGCGTTCGACGATATAAAATGGTGCAAGCTGTTCGAGATTCTGAAAAAAGTAGGGGTAAACTATAGGGAGAGACGGGTCATATACAATATGTACAACAACCAAGAGGGAATAATAAGAGTGGACGATCAAGAACGAAGTGCTCGTATTAAGAAGGGTGTAAGACAAGGCTGTAGCCTTTCGCCCCTACTCTTCAATCTGTACAGCGAGGAAGCAATGATGGAAATAAAAGAAAGGTTCAGGAGTGGAATTAAAATACAAGGTGAAAGGATATCAATGATACGATTAGCTGATGACATTGCTATCCTGAGTGAAAGTGAAGAAGAATTCAATGATATGCTGAACGGAATGAACAGTATGGTTTGAGAGTATGGTTTGAGAGTAAATCGGAGAAAGACGAAGGTAATGAGAAGTAGTAGAAATGAGAACAGCGAGAAACTTAACATCAAGATTGATGGTCACGAAGTCAATGAAGTTAAGGAATTCTGCTACCTAGGCAGTAAAATAACCAATGACGGACGGAACAAGGAGGACATCAAAAGCAGACTCGCTATGGCAAAAAAGGCATTTCTGGCCAAGAGAAGTCTACTAATATCAAATACCAGCGTTAATTTGAGGAAGAAATTTCTGAGGATGTACGTCTGGAGTACAGCATTGTATGGTAGTGAAACATGGACTGTGGGAAAACCGGAACAGAAGAGAATCGAAGCATTTGAGATGTGGTGCTATAGACGAATGTTGAAAATTAGGTGGACTGATAAGGTAAGGAATGTGGAGGTTCTACGCAGAATCGGAGAGGAAAGGAATATGTGGAAAACACTGATAAGGAGACGGGACAGGATGATAGGACATCTGCTAGGACATGAGGGAATGCCCGTCCATGGTACTAGAGGGAGCTGTAGAGGGCAAAAACTGTAGAGGAAGACAGAGATTGGAATACGTCAAGCAAATAATTGAGGACGTAGGTTGCAAGTGCTACTCTGAGATGAAGAGGTTAGCACAGGAAAGGAATTCGCGGCGGGCCGCACCAAACCAGTTAGTAGACTGATGAAAAAAAAAAATGTAGAATCGCATTGGTTTCCAATAAGATCCAGAGGCCTTTCCTCTGTTGAACGATTTCAGTTGCTTGTGTATCTTATGGTCGTTTTGACGTTCATGCGACGAGCAAATAAAATAAATGTCTTCTTTATTTACTGGTTTAAGTGCACTGACCATAGTCAGACCTCTTCTTAAAAATCAACGAAGATAACGCAGCCACTTGCAACACACAATTATATCACATGTACCTATTACACATTAATATCACGCTCAGTGACTGTGCTATGGTGAAAGATTTTGAAGAAAAGGTCTGGTGATGGTGAATGCACTGAAACCGGTACCTATTAATAAAAAAGCAGTGCGGCCTGGACTTACGTTTGATGTATGATTACATTCCGATATCAGTCACTTGGTCCCAGCCGGCCGGGGTGACCGAGCGGTTCTAGGAGCTACGGTCGCAGGTTCGAACCCTGCCTCGGGCATGGATGTGTGTGATGTCCTTAGGTTAGTTAGGTTTAAGTAGTTCTAAGTTCTAGGGGACTGATGACTTCAGATGTTAAGTCCCATAGTGCTCAGAGCCATTTGAACCATTTGAACTTGGTCCCAAATGACATTTTATCAAACTGATAGAACAAGTGAAGCTACGGTAATCTCATGATACCAATCGGGAGTTCGTGTGGAAATTTTCGTCTTCTGAACAGAGGACAGAAAGCGAAACTGAAAATTACATGTATTACTGGACATCATTAATGAGGAATGATCATTTAAAAACAAGACTGCTGCTACGAAAGTCGCTGCTGAGCTTAATATGCGTCGAAACAGGTTATAGAAAAAAAGAGAGAAGGAGCAAACGTACGACATTCAGGTAATAATAACTGCTGATGCCAAATCTCTCGCAAACGGGGTGAATGTGAAGAGGCTTCAGCGTTGCAAAGAGCACAAAAGCTAGACCAAGGGAGGTAGGTAGAGTGGTACAGCGCGTCAACCTTAAGAGTGATCCCTGCCACAGGATGAGTTTACTTGTGCTGACCACTGGGTAGGTGTGCAATCCAAACTGTTTTCCCCTAACTTCGAAAGACAAAATTCTGTAATTGTCTGGGTTGGTCATACGGCAGCTTTCAATTATCCCTACGGTCATAAAAAAAGGATAGGTGACTGGTGTAACCTATGAAATCATTTTCGGTGCTCCCTTTCATTCGCCCACGCAGACACTGCTCCCAGGAGGGGCGTACATTTTTGGAGATGCTAATATCCCTTCCCCACCGTTTACACACACACGCAAACACACACACACACACACACACACACACACACACACACACACACACTACAGTAGTTACTGTGAGGTTGGCGTCGTAAGGGAGGTGTGAATAATCGATATTGTTTCGAGGTATGTGGCTGGCGGATGCTTTCACCAAGAAAAATTCGCGCGTCAAACTTCGTAACTTCATAGTCTCTCGCTACGATTACCACCAAAGCAGTACAATGACTATTATATTAATTCTCGTTTTAACCGAATGATATTTATCTTTTTTTTCTTGAAGAAAAGGGAACGTCTTCCACCGCCATGATAAAGTATGCAGTAAAATGCAATCACAATTGAGGTCGCCGTTGTTCTAGAAAACTGCAGGTTCTCGTGCTTCCAGGTGTAGGTATAGTATCTGTTGTTGTTGTGGTCTTCAGTCCTGAGACTGGTTTGATGCAGCTCTCCATGCTACTCTATCCTGTGCAAGCTTCTTCATCTCCCAGTATCTACTGCAACCTACATCCTTCTGAATCTGCTTAGTGTATTCATCTCTTGGTCTCCCTCTACGATTTTTACCCTCCACGCTGCCCTCCAATGCTAAATTTGTGATCCCTCGATGCCTCAGAACATGTCCTACCAACCGATCCCTTCTTCTAGTCAAGTTGTGCCACAAACTTCTCTTCTCCCCAATCCTATTCAATACCTCCTCATTAGTTACGTGATCTACCCACCTTATGTTCAGCATTCTTCTGTAGCACCACATTTCGAAAGCTTCTATTCTCTTCTTGTCCAAACTATTTACCGTCCATGTTTCACTTCCACACATGGCTACACTCCATACAAATACTTTCAGAAATGACTTCCTGACACTTAAATCTATACTCGATGTTAACAAATTTCTCTTTTTCAGAAATGCTTTCCGTGCCAATGCCAGTCTACATTTTATATCCTCTCTACTTCGACCATCATCAGTTATTTTGCTCCCCAAATAGCAAAACTCCTTTACTACTTTAAGTGTCTCATTTCCCAATTCTTATTCCCTCAGCATCACCCGACTTAATTTGACTACATTCCATTATCCTCGTTTTGCTTTTGTTGATGTTCATCTTATATCCTCCTTTCAAGACACTGTCCATTCCGTTCAACTGCTCTTCCAAGTCCTTTGCTGTCTCTGACAGAATTACAATGTCATCGGCGAACCTCAAAGTTTTTACTTCTTCTCCATGAATTTTAATACCTACTCCGAATTTTTCTTTTGTTTCCTTTACTGCTTGCTCAATATACAGATTGAATAACATCGGGGAGAGGCTACAACCCTGTCTCACTCCTTTCCCAACCACTGCTTCCCTTTCATGCCCCTCGACTCTTATAACTGCCATCTGGTTTCTGTACAAATTGTAAATAGCCTTTCGCTCCCTGTATTTTACCCCTGCCACCTTCAGAATTTGAAAGAGAGTATTCCAGTCAACATTGTCAAAAGCTTTCTCTAAGTCTACAAATGCTAGAAACGTAGGTTTGCCTTTTCTTAATCTTTCTTCCAAGATAAGTCGTAAGGTCAGTATTCCCTCACGTGTTCCAACATTTCTACGGAATCCAAACTGATCTTCCCCGAGGTCGGCTTCTACCAGTTTTTCCATTCGTCTGTAAAGAATTCGCATTAGTATTTTGCAGCTGTGGCTTATTAAACTGATAGTTCGGTAACTTTCACATCTGTCAACACCTGCTTTCTTTGGGATTGGAATTATTATATTCTTCTTAAAGTCTGAGGGTATTTCGCCTGTCTCATACATCGTGCTCACCAGATGGTAGAGTTTTGTCATGACTGGCTCCCCTGAGGCCATCAGTAGTTCTAATGGAATGTTGTCTACTCCCGGGGCCTTGTTTTGACTCAGGTCTTTCAGTGCTCTGTCAAACTCTTCACGCAGTATCTTATCTCCCATTTCATCTTTATCTACATCCTCTTCCATTTCCATAATATTGTCCTCAAGTACATCGCCCTTGTATAAACCCTCTATATACTCCTTCCACCTTTCTGCTTTCCCTTCTTTGCTTAGAACTGGGTTGCCATCTGAGCTCTTGATATTCATACAAGTGGTTCTCTTCTCTCCAAAGGTCTCTTTGATTTTCCTGTAGGCAGTATCTATCTTACCCCTAGTGAGACAAGCCTCTACATCCTTACATTTGTCCTCTAGCCATCCCTGCTTAGCCATTTTGCACTTCCTGTCGATTTCATTTTTGAGACGTTTATATTCCTTTTTGCCTGCTTCATTTACTGCATTTTTATATTTTCTCCTTTCATCAATTAAATTCAATATTTCTTCTGTTACCCAAGGATTTCTATTAGCCCACGTCTTTTTACCTACTTGATCGTCTGCTGCCTTCACCATTTCATCCCTCAGAGCTACCCATTCTTCTTCTACTGTATTTCTTTCCCCCATTCCTGTCAATTGTTCCCTAATGCTCTCCCTGAAACTCTCTACAACCTCTGGTTCTTTCAGTTTATCCAGGTCCCATCTCCTTAAATTCCCACCTTTTTGCAGTTTCTTCAGTTTCAATCTGCAGTTCATAACCAATAGATTGTGGTCAGAATCTACATCTGCCCCAGGAAATGTCTTACAATTTAATACCTGGTTCCTAAATCTCTGTCTTACCATTATATAATCTATCTGAAACCTGTCAGTATCTCCAGGCTTCTTCCATGTATACAGCCTCCTTTCATGATTCTTGAACCAAGTGTTAGCTATGATTAAGTTATGCTCTGTGCAAAATTCTACAAGGCGGCTTCCTCTTTCATTCCTTCGCCCCAATCCATATTCACCTACTATGTTTCCTTCTCTCCCTTTTCCTACTGACGAATTCCAGTCACCCATCACTATTAAATTTTCGTCTCCCTTCACTACCTGAATAATTTCTTTTATCTCGTCATACATTTCATCTATTTCTTCATCATCTGCAGAGCTAGTTGGCATATAAACTTGTACTACTGTAGTAGGCATGGGCTTTGTGTATATCTTGGTCACAATAATGCGTTCACTATGCTGTTTGTAGTAGCTAACCCGCACTCCTATTTTTTTATTCATTATTAAACCTACTCCTGCATTACCCCTATTTGATTTTGTATTTATAACCCTGTAATCACCTGACCAAAAGTCTTGTTCCTCCTGCCACCGAACTTCACTAATTCCCACTATATCTAACTTTAACCTATCCATCTCCCTTTTTAAATTTTCTAACCTACCTGCCCGATTAAGTGATCTGACATTCCACGCTCCGATCCGTAGAATGCCAGTTTTCTTTCTCCTGATAACGACGTCCTCTTGAGTAGTCCCCGCCCGGAGATCCGAATGGGGACTATTTTACCTCCGGAATATTTTACCCAAGAGGACGCCATCATCATTTAATCATACAGTAGAGCTGCATGTCCTCGGGAAAAATTACGGCTGTAGTTTCCCCTTGCTTTCAGCCGTTCGCAGTACCAGCACAGCAAGGCCGTTTTGGTTATTGTTACAAGGCCAGATCAGTCAATCATCCAGACTGTTGCCCCTGCAACTACTGAAAAGGCTGCTGCCCCTCTTCAGGAACCACATGTTTGTCTGGCCTCTCAACAGATACCCCTCCGTTGTGGTTGCACCTACGGTACGGCCATCTGTATCGCTGAGGCACGCAAGCCTCCCCACCAACGGCAAGGTCCATGGTTCATGGGGGGGTATAGTATCTAGTAGGAATAATTTAGAAATGAAAGAAAACTTTTTCCCTTTCCGAAAGATGTATTGTAAAAAAAAGCTTTTACACAAATACATATAGGTCACTCACGCCACACGTCCGTCCAGAATCACGGATAGGAAAAGACAGATAGTTGAAGAGTGAAAAAATTGATATCGGCTAAAGAAACATTAGAAGATAGGTAAATCTTCATTTTTAATTTCGTACATATCTCTTTCTGGCGAGGGCATGTTTATACTGCATCTTTGCCCCGCACAGTGTTCCAGTACTTACTCAATGACGTTCGCTTAATGGCTCAAATGGCTCTGAGCACTATGGGACTAAACTTCTGAGATCATCAGTCCCCTAGAACTTAGAACTACTTAAACCTAACTAACCTAAGGACATCACACACATCCATGCCCGAGGTAGGATTCGAACCTGCGATCGTAGCGGTCTCGCGGTTCCAGACCGTAGCGCCGAGAACCGCTCGGCCACATTCGCTTAATGGGTAAACCAAAATAAGATCCATCACAAAACACACACACACACACACACACACACACACACAGGGGGAAGCGGAAAGGGAGGGAAAGAGAGAGGGAGAGAGAGTTGAAAATTTCCAAAAATTATTTGAAGAAAATGAGAGTGAATTGACACGTCTTCCCTGGCCTCCACATTCGACCCACTGAAGACACCGCCAAACAAGTGTTCCTATACCATCTGCACGTCAAAGAGATTAGCATGTGCGCGGAAACACTGTCATGTCACAATAGTGGAAAAGACCAGCTCGACTGATGACTCGTAGTACACGTTGGCATACGCTGGTAACGGTACGAGAACGTCATTAACGACGTGAGATCATGAAAAACCTTTGGCAAGAAGGCGCTGTTCAGGCATATGGTGGAGCTGTTTTTATGCTGGGGATATTTACATGGAATGCCTCTGACGGTCTACCATCGTTTCTCTCCAGGGAACAATACAGCAAACTACTGTTAATCATGTGCATCCGTTTGTTGGTGCCAAGCGAGGGCTTTTCAAATCGCTGTCCCACCATCCAGATACAGTTTCTCTGATTTCCTAAAATCGCTAGAAGTAAATACCAAGATGGCTTGTGTCAAACGATATGACCGAGGTCTTTCCCCATCCTTGATATATTCCAAGCTTGTGCTCCGACTCTAATGACCTCGTCGTCGACTGGGCGTTAAACAGCGTGCAACAGCTCTCTCGAGACAAGCACTTTCACCAAGACGATGCGCCATCTCATCACTCCTGAATTGTGTCGAAATGGTTTGAGAAACGCCCCACGGACGTCCCGGGTGTTTAGACGCCACCGCCCCGCGCCCATCCTCTCCCTCTACTTCACCTTACTCTTACTGAGCATTTCTGAGACGCCATCGAGTGAGATGTGCGCGCCCTCGACACAGTTCCTATCATTCTCCGTGAGTAATGGGTTGAAGCTGGCGGTGTGTGGTGAGGGGGTGGGGGTAGGAGGGGGGGGGGGGGAATGCATCAGAATGCCCCATTGTGGCGGAATGGAGTGTTACGCTTTATTTGCTATGTGTGTCTAACTCAATTACCGATTAGGTAAGACTACGTTGCCCCTTACTACGTAATGTACTGTAGGGCTGGTGAAGACAGTACCAGACAAATTATTGCTCCCACAATTCAAATGTGTACCCATTAGTTCTGGAAGCCATCTGTAAATGAAATCAGAATCAACACTAAGATATGGAACAATTAAAACTGTCCTCTCTCTTCTATTTTAACAGTGAGTTGAATCAGTAAAAGGCACATGTTGAATACTAGCCAGTCGCTAAAATGTCTGTTCTGGTACTCTATCCTTTGCATCCGCACTGCTGAGCACCTAGCAACGTTGACTGTACGCCACTCCTAATTTATATGTTAGGATGCTGGACACACATTTACAAAGCATTTTCATAATAGAAATAATATAAATAAAATAAATGATAAATGAAAAGCACCAGCAAACTGGTGCTTTTCATTTATTACAATGTTGTTCTACCAAGAACCGACGTAAGATTCTGTTAACATCATAAAATAAATGTTTTAATTGCATTACATACGGTACGTTCTGGATTATAAATACTTCATTCTAAAAACTATAGCTATAACTTATCGGTACAATTGTTCTATTCTGACACGAGTGCAAATGTGGATTTAAACTGGCAGGCTGTATGCTTAGCTGATGATGAGACGCGTGTGGAACACGATATAATATTGTGAGTTGTGTGGACTTAACATTTATGTTAGACGCTCCAATGTTTAGCAGAATGATTGTCTCATGTATTTTAGTCCAGAAATCTACCAGCCACATACATATGTATCTGCTATTATTTTTCTCTTTTTAATGAAATGCATACCTTCGCTATCTTATTTTCTGCTATCTCGTGGTTGTTTTTACTTACTCTCCCCTCTCCTTCTCACTCCCCCCCCCCTCTCTCTCTCTCTGTGTCTCTCTTTCATTCTGTGTGTGTGTGCGGTGTGTGTGTGTGTGTGTGTGTGCGTGTGTGTGCGTGTGTGTGTGTGTGTGTGCGTGTGTGTGCGTGTGTGTGTGTGTGCGCGCGCATGCGTGGATCGTCTTGCATCGTCAACATGAGGGTTTGCTATCTTATGCTGTCTCGTGTTCGCATGAGCTGCATATGAGGAGAAATTCGTGAAATACACGACGATACGGGCACGGAAAGAAGTGGGATTCAGGATTCAGAAGCCGCTGATTGATTAAAAGTGTCACTTAATGTCGCAGTACAGCAGTATGTTCCGTGATGGGTTACGAGAGTTCGACTGCTGAAATCACCATTAAAATTTCTCGGTAACTGGACTGTTTTCACTATTTTGGCTAGAAACTCTGGAATGCGATTGTGGTAGCTTTCTTCCTCATCTATATTCTTGCCTTCGTCTCCTCAGTGCCATCTGGCATTGTACAACTATTTCTGCCGTGGCGCAGTTGAGCCTTGGCTTGTCCATCTTAGAACCGCTAGATAGCCTCCCCTGTCCATTTTTTGTTTTGTTTCTTTTTATATAGCAGTGCCGCCCCCTCTCCTCCCCCTTCTTTGTATACCTGACAGAATCAACCAGGAAGTGGAGATGAACACCTTTCTCTTTGGTGGGTCCATGAAAAGTCCCGACCAAGAGTCCGACATCACCAGTTGGTCGTGCTCAGTCATTCCTGATGACCATTTGCTATGGCTGTCAACGGTGAGGTAAACTCACTGAGCAGATGATGTTGTGTTTACTTTCACCTGATTCATTTTGTTGCCGTACACAACAATCCACTTCTACTTTCCTTTCACGTTACAAAACGAACAATTCTATTCAACAGATTTCATGGGATTGGACAAAAGTATATGCAATTTCTTATAATACATCAATACAGAAATGTTTTATCTTGAAATGTTTCATCCTCACAAAGAAAGAGTTAGCAATGATGCAAAAATGAAGAACGGATATACTGATTTGTCGCAGGAAGGATGCAGCCAACCAAGGAGCGTTTTCAGAGTAGTTTTGTGCCTTTCACCATGCAGAGCAGTCCTCACTTTGTTCAACGAGTATTGGAGGAGGAATCTAAGTGGCTGATGTTAACAGATACTGTATAATGTTTGGGTTGGTTGATTGGGTTGGGCCACAGGACGTGTTGAAATTCGTCTTAACATAGATAACAGTATGAACTGGAGCACCATCCTTGCTGTCTTAACTGAGACTGCCAACTCCAGCTGTAACTGGCAATGAATGACGTTCACACTACAGATGTACCCAAATGCGCATATCGCTAGTATTTTGGACATTTTGTGCATCATAATCTACACGTGGTCAATGTTCACATAATCTTTGGCCGCAATTCATCCTTAGAAACTAATACAGGGTGGGGCAAATAAAAGTGGCCAGGACGAGTAGGTACATTTTCAAACCATTTGTGGCAGCATTTACGGAGGAGGAAAAGACATACAATTACTTCCAACAGGATGGAGCAACTGCCCATACCGCATCCGAAACTTGGAGCCCATTTACACAATCTTCACGCCTGACAGGGTTGTTTGCAGAGATCAGTTTGGCCGCGGCCCTTGCTGGCCACCCAGATCTTCTGATCTGCCAGTGTGCAGTTACTTTGTGTGGGGAGCCCTCAAGTCTATGTCGTACTGCAACAACCTCCACAGTCTTCAAGAACTGCAGCAGAACATTGCGGATGAGACTGCAGCAGTTCCAGCGGTCCAGCTTCGATCCCCCTTCAGCAGCTTGCTGACCAGGACCCAAAAGTGCCAAGACATGACCGGTGGTCACTTTGTACATCTGCTATAGTCAGGTTAGTACTGTATTTCCTTTCCTCTGCTGTGTTTCTTTGTACTCTGGAACTCTGTTCGCCGGGTCACTTTTATTTGCCACGCCATGTACAAGGCTAAATTTGATACCATGAAACTGCAGTCTGAACCATCACAAATTTTACACACCCTTTTTCGTGTAAACAGTGGACAGTCAGAACCAAAAGTTGCTCCGAATGACAGTTCCTTACAGCTGCGATAGGCTACAGCATGCGGCTATGCACCTCATGTTCTGCCATCTGTTTCTAAAGGCTGCGACAATTGTTACAACTCAACTTGCAACAAGGGATGGAATCTCGCCAGGTAAAATATTTACGTTCGCCAGTAAAAAAGTCGTTGCTACCGTTATTGGTAATAGATCTGGCGAAGGTGGAAGCACAATTTGATCAAATCGGTTAAAAATAATAAAAATATTATTCGATGTCAATTTATAAATGTCTAAAATTATAATGTCTCCTGCAATGTATACCTGAAATAAAATGTTAAAATAGCGTTTCAAAAGGTGGATATTCTGAACTGTCGCTCTGGACAATATTCTATAGAAATTGAAACTTCCTGGCAGATTAAAACTGTTGTGCCGGACCGAGACTCGAGCTCGGGACCTTTGCCTTTCGCGGGCAAGTGCTCCACCATCTGAGGTACCCAAGCACGACTCACGCCCCGTCCTCACAGCTTTACTTCCGCCAGTCCCTCGTCTCCTACTTTCCAAATTTCACAGATGCTCTCCTGCGAACCTTGCAGAACCAGCACTCCTGGAAGAAAGGACATTGCGGAGACATGGCTTAGCCACATCCTGGGGGTGTTTCTCATTCTAGAAACCTCATTATATAGAAATTGGTATGCAGTTCCTCAGTCTGTCTTTGTTGTTAGACGTTTAACAATCTGTAACAGTGCACTTGGAATTTATTACTACATTGATATTACAGCGTGTAGTGTTACTGTAACGTATTTCAGACAACCATCGCTGGCGATTTACGCCCATTTTGTTCCAGACATATGCTCGGTTGTTCTCGTTGTTCATCGTATTCTACTGGCTACTCTGCTCTACGACGCATTGTATCATTACAACCCTCTTGAATCGACTAAGAATCTAATGAGTTGTGTGTGTATCGTTGTAAAACCACATAGTCGCGACAGAACATCAAGAGACTTACGTTACCAAGGGCGCCTATACCTCAGTTTGTAGGGGAAGAATGGCAGGGCCGATCTCCTTCCTCATCCTTCACGAAATAATTCGAGCTTGTGCTCCGTCTCTAATGATCTCGTTTTCGACGGGACGTTAAACCCTAATTTTCCTTCGTCTTACTGGCGTTTAGCTATTTAGCTATTTTTTCGTCATTTAACACGACTTTCAATGTTGATAAGAGTTTGTGTAAATGTGAATACCGATCGGGTTTCGAATTCATTTTCAACTCAACCCAGAGTGAAATTTTCGTGTTGAATTGCCAGTTAATCTGAAAGTAGAACGCCCACTAAAATTAACTGCGGGTAAGTCAGATATGGGATATGGGGTATTTTTAATATTCTGGAAGACAAATGGCCACATGCAAGCATCCATAAAAGAGTTCTAATTTCAACCCTGTTACAAAACCGCATCATATCGACTTTTAAACTATTTTATCGAAAGAAAATCCCCTGACTATATTTTTTCCATTTCTTGAGAGCTGGGTGGTGGGGTTGGGGGAGGGGGGGGGGGGCGGGCTCCGTTGCCCCCTGGTATGGGCGCCCTTGTACGTTACAGCAGTTTATGTTTTCGTTACTTGAATTTGTGGTGTTCGACTGAGCGGTCATCACCGTCATAATGTTGTGATTTTATTGCTGTGGAAAAGGACGGAAATGAATGTAATGGAAGCAGAGAAGCATTTTAAAGGCACATCGAACATCACTTCGCGAGGTGGCTGATGTGCCCATGCATTTAATCCCACACTCAAAGGAAGGTCTTGCTCCACGAGATAGCAAGGAAAGATTTATAATTTCACTTGAGACTCTCTTGTACAGTCTAATCGGCGAGAAGTAGATTGTAACAATGCATTGCACCTTTAAACTTTGGCAAAGGAAACTAGATTCCTTAACGGGTATCGAATCTCCTTCAGTTTAATCGAGCGATATTGTATAATCTACGTATCAGACATTTACCACTTTAATGCGACTAAAACAATCGTAGATCAGCACCCCGACAGAATAGGCTACATAAAATTTCAACGAATACACAGCACGTGACCATCCTTCCGCGCCAGCAGAAGCGATACAACAAACGTTCCGTACAAGCACACTGAACACATACACGAATTCGCCAAAAACCTAAGATGACCGATGGGTCGTGATTGGTGATTAGGTGATGCGCCAACCGAGTGTATAGGTATTGATTAGTTAGGTAAACATCGTACTCCACAGGAATGCGGATAAGAAGAAGTCCAACCACGGGCCATTCACTGCCTATGCGAAGACAGGGACCGATACGGAAGTGAAGTGTGTAAGAACGTCTACCAAAAAGTGAATCCCGTGCATAAACATAAAAATAACGATGTATATGTTCCCGAACTACTTTCAGTCTAGTGACGCACATATTTAGAATGATCCTTTTTTTAAAAAAAGAACTAACTGCACCAGTGACAATTATTTAATGCAAAGAAGCGAAAGGCATCCGGTGAAAATAAAAGCAAACCAAAGCAGCTAGATACAGGCAATTTTTTTATCGTCTTCATTAGAGTTTAACGTTTTTCCATCTTCATTCAATGATAAATACAATTCTATGCCCAAAAATTAGGACTGACCCTTCAGTTTGTTAGATCGCTAGTCCGAAGACATACGTTTGCATCCGATATCAGGCGCTGCTACCAAGCGAGATGACGCAGTGGCTAGCACACTGGACTCACATTCGTGGGGGAAGATGGTTCAAAACCACCTTCGGTTATCCAGCTTTAGGTTTTCCATGATTTATCTAGATCGCTCCAGGCAAATGCCGGGAAGGTTCCTTTGAAAGGGCAGGGCCGATCTCCTTCCTCATCCTTCACGAAATAATTCGAGCTTGTGCTCCGTCTCTAATGATCTCGTTTTCGACGGGTCGTTAAACCCTAATTTTCCTTCGTCTTACTGGCGTTTAGCTATTTAGCTATTTTTTCGTCATTTAACACGACTTTCAATGTTGATAAGAGTTTGTGTAAATGTGAATACCGATCATGTTTCGAATTCATTTTCAACTCAACCCAGAGTGAAATTTTCGTGTTGAATTGCCAGTTAATCTGAAAGTAGAACGCCCACTAAAATTAACTGCGGGTACGTCAGATGCCAGACAGAATGCAGTCCATCAACAAAGGACGTACCTTGCAAAACACTCCTTCGAGCAAAACATGAATATTTGTTTAGTAAATAAAAAATGCCTTGTCTTGCTGCACTGTATTTTATTTCTGTTGTGTCCTGCCTACTCGTCGAATATAGGGTGCGTAGGAAGCCTGCTTTCTCTGATCGCTAGACAACCATTCAAGCAAATCGTATTAGTGAAGTTTCATTACGGTAAGATAAATGACAATACATAACTTTGAGAAGTTACAATGGTGTGTCGCAAGCAATGGGCGACAGACAGAATCTCTCTTCAGTATCCGCAAGTCCTAATACAAGTGAAACAATACAGTTCCTAACTCGCTGCTGTAGAGCCCGTAGAACGGCTAGTCTTCAACTGGGCCGCGGCCAGGCGGTGTGGCGCTTGTGTTCTCTTCTCCTAGAGGCCGCTGCGGTATCGGTGTCGTCCTAGAGATGGGTCGGTCAGCGTACGGTTGGCTGACGTTTCTTCACAGCTCTCTCTGCTCTACCGTTCCTGATCGTTGTGCCGGCGCTTGACTTTTACACTGGAACAATTTCTCCCAGGCGCTTTCCACCTTTTTTCACTTTAAGGCATCATCAGTGGGATCTAGAATAATACAGTTTTGTTTTGACATGTGTTACTTGTAGATTATAAAACAGTTCAAGTCTCGTTTCTTATATAAGTAAGTGATTACTTACAGTTCTTCGTGTATTTAGTTGTTAGTCGCAACAGAAAAACATGCTTATGTTTCGTGAACAGAGCTGTAATACGACCTGAAGCTTGTCACCAGATCAGAGGAAACGCAGATGCCAACTAAAAACGCGAAGTACTGTAGGTCAGCACTTATTTATATAAAAACGAGACGCGAACTGTTTTATCGCGTCTGGGAGAAATAAAATACAGTGCAGCAAAATAAGGCGTTCTTTACTGAGAAAACAAATATTTCTGTGCTTGCTATGGAAGATGGCCACGGAAAAAAATTCACGAAACATGAATATTGCTCGTTATTATGGGATCCGTACCAGATCGAACTGCCGGCCGCGGTGTCCGAGCGGTTCTAGGCGCTTCAGTCCGGAACCGCACGACTGCTACGGTCGCAGAATCGAATCCTGCCTCGGGCATGCATGTGTGTGATGTCCCTAGGTTAGTTAGCTTTAAGTAGTTCTAAGTTCTAGGGGACCGATGACCTCAGATGTTAAATCCCATAGTGCTCAGAGCCATTTGAACCAGATCGAACTAATACAAAAGATCGAAAGAAGAGCAGCGCGCTTCATTACAGTTTCATTTAGTAAGCGTGATAGCGTCACGGTGATGCGCATCAACTCCTGTGCCAGGCGCTGCAAGAGACACGCTCTGCCCGGCGGTGTGTTTTACTGTTAAAGTTCCGAGAGCGAACGTTCCTAGAAGAGCCAACAAATATTTCTTCTTCCTACCCAGATTTCGAGAAAAGGCGCTGAAGACAACATCAGAGATATTCGCGATAACACGGAGGCCTACCGGCAATCGTTCTTCCCGCGAACGTTTCGCGACTGGAACGGGAGACGAGGGAAGTGCCACTCGTACACAAAGTACCCGCCGCCACACACCGCAAGTTGACTTGCGGAGTACAGACGTAGATGCAGATATAGAGTACCGCCCACAGTGAAGGGGAGGGCTCGTTCGTGAGTCTGCAAAGACAATGACGTGCAATCTACAACACAGCCCTGCCTAGTGCAGCACTGTAGAGTTCAAGCAAACCTCGTCAGCGATTGTTTTACCCCATCTTCAACATATATTACGAAGGCTTAAGTACCAAATCGGTTCAACAAGGCTGCCAATGTTTGCAATACGATACCGGGGACAAATTTCTTTATAAAAGAGCCAGGAAACGGAATGGAAAATTAGAGTTTAACGTCTCGTTGAAGGAGTGTTCAGTACGAGCTGAGAGCTGCCTAGGACTGGGCAAGACCGGGCCAGAAATCAGCCGTGAACTTTTCGTGTGAACCATACCTGCATTCCCCCGAATACATTTAGGGAAACCACACGAAAGCGTAAATCATGAGGGTCCGACGGGGATCTGAAGCCTGTACCTCTAGATTGCGGGCACAGAACATTAAGGACTGCGACGCCTCCTCTGGTAAGAAAAAAAAGGTATATAACCATAATGAATGGTCATCTACTACTTTATTGTACTTTTAATAGAAAGTAATCGGTTAAACTACACTGAAGACCAAAGAAACTGGTACACCAAGCACGCAGAAGTGCTGCAACACGACGTGACATGGACTCGACTAATGTCTGAAGTAGTGCTGCAGGGAACTGACACCATGAATCCTGCAGGGCTATCCATAAATCCGCAAGAGTACGAGAGGGTTGAGATCTCTTCTGAACAGCACGTTGCAGGCATCCCACATATGTTTAATAATGTTCATGTGTGGGGAGTTTGGTGGCCAGCGGAAATGTACTCAGAAGAGTGCTCCTGCAGCCACTTTGTAGAAATTCTGGACGAGTGTGGTGTCGCATTGTCCTGCTGGAATTGCCCAAGTTTGTCGCAATGCACAATGGACATGAATGGATGCAGGTGATCAGACAGGATGCTTACGTACGTGTCACCTGTCGGAGGCTTATCTAGACGTATCAGGGATTCCATATCACTCCGACTGGACACGCCCCACAGAGCCTCCACCAGGTTGAACAGCCCCTGCCGACGTGCAGGATCCACGGATTCATGAGGTTATCTCCATACCCGTTCACGTCCATCCGCTCGATATAGCTTGAAACGAGACTCTTCCGACCTGGCAACAAGTTTCCAGTCATGAACAGTTCAGTGTCGGTGTTGACCGGCCCAAGCCAGGGATAAGGCTTTGTTTTCTGCAGTCATCAAGGGTACACGAGTGGGCCTTCGGCTCCGAAAGCCCATATCGATGATGTTTCGTTGAATGGTTCGCACGCTGACACTTGTTGATGACCCCGCACTGAAATCTGCAGCAATTTGCGAAAGGGTTGCACTTCTGTCACGCTGAACGATTCTCTTCAGTCGTCGTTGGTCCCGTTCTTGTAAAATCTTTTTCTGGCCGCGGCGATGTCGGAGATTTTATGTCTTACCAGATTCCTGATATTCGCGGTACATTCGTGAAATGATCGTACGTGAAAATCCCCACTTAATCGCTACCTCAGAGATGCTGTGTGTCCTATTGCTCGTGCGCCGACTGTCAGACCACCACGTTCAAACTGACTTAAATCTTGATAACCTGCCATTGTAGCAGCATTAACCAATCTACCAACTGCGCCAGACACTTGTTGTCTTATTATAGGCGTTGCCGACCGCAGCGCCGTATTCTACCAGTTTACATATCTCTGTATTTGAATACGCATGCCTATACGAGTTTCTTTTGCGCTTCAATGTATTTTCTTGATATACAATGAATTTTCACTCTGCAGCTGAGCGTGTGCTTATTTAAAACATCCCAGAAGATTAAAACTGTGTGCTGGACCGGGGGTCGAAACACTGATCTTTGCCTTTGCTGGCAAGCGCTCTGCCGAGTGAGCTATCGAAGCAAGACATGTGAGCCGTACTCACAGATGTACTCCCGTCATTACCTGCTCTCCTACCATCCAGACTTCGGGTTTGGCGAAGTCTTCTTTCGTATGTCTTGCCGTGAGTAACGCTGAACGGTGATAACTACTTTCCTCGTAATTGCAATGTGTCCATACTTGACTAGCGCTATAATATTGGTGAATGCCGGAGTCTGTCTAGGAGCCTTGTCGCGGGCGAACGTGTGAAGGCTGAGCTGTACACTGCAGAAAGCAAGAGAGGTTTGCTGCATTGATCGCTGAGTATTTGACTAGTACACATTTGTTTTTGTTAATTTATGTTATTTGAAGACGCCGTTGAATTCAATAACAGATATAATTCAGTTTACTACTGATCATAATTGGGTGAAGCTTAGTTCGTGTAAGTTTCATAGTTTCGCTGTTGAGAAGGTTAGAATTTCTTTAGAAGATGCTGGTGTACACTTTTCGCAGTTTGCTACTGTCGCTTATGCGAAGCGTAAAAATTTGCAAATCTGCAGTCGTGTAATTGAAGAAACAGTAGGCACTGTGCAATATACACACGCTGGCGGAAGTATAAGTGAACTCCCTCCATTGAAACCCCATGTGACCACGCAAATTAATTTTTAAGCGACTTTGGACAAGTAATTTCTGTTTAGGAAGAGTGATGAGGTAACAGTGGGCACTGTAAAATTTACACACGCTGGCGGAAGTATAAGTGAACTCCCTCCATTAAAACCCCACGTGATCACGCAAGTTAATTTTTAAGCGACTTTGGACAAGTAATTTCTGTTTAGGAAGAGTGATGAGGTAGTAACGGGATTTCACTTGCCTGTTCTCAATAGAGCTAGGCAAACTACGACTGATTTATTGAAACACGTTCCGTCATTTATAGATGTTCCCAGCTACAGTGGATTAGTTATCTAAGACAGCCAGCCGAGCACGCGTGCAGTGTACGGCTCCATTGAGCATACGGGTGCCCAGTGCTCAGCTGCAGCACAAGGAGGCGGTCGCGCGCACGGCCGGCGCATGCCGCTGACGCAAGTGGGCGCGGTCGCCATGGCAACGCTACCCTCGCCTGTGACGACAAACAATATCCCGGAAACGAAAATCGAGATTGAGCTGCACGGTTAGCGCGGCGAATTGCTAACCGAAGAGGCCCGGGTTCAGGTCGGAAATTTTTTCCACTAGGCGACTGGGCGTTGTGTTGTCCTTAACGTTCGTATCGTTATAACTGACATTACAATAGTTGGATGGCTGTAAGGGCACATCCTGAAAGCCAACAAATAAAAAAAAGATTGAGAATGTCTCACAGACTGGAACCTTAGAAACGGGCGCTGAGTTAGGATATACCGACTATAGTCAACGGAAAAATGCGACCTCCAGAGAACACCGAAGACTGTGCAGTTCTCCTGCCGAAATCCGTACCAGATGAAGTAAATAGCTTGGACATGAGGAGCAACGCATCTGAATATCATGTTGCAACGACTCGTAAGATTAGTTCGTCCAGCAGCTGAACCTTAGGCCCCCCGAAACAAGAGACAATTCACGTCAAGTTACAGGACAAAGAACAAAGTCACGTCATATCAGAAGAGAAAAAAGATATCGCCGATACTTCCAACACCAGTCAGAGCAATGAAGACAACGGAAGCAACCACTCTCTCAGCCCAAGAAAAAGAACAAACATCGCAGAAGGCCCAGCAACCAACGATCTCCTCCGAGAAGAAGAAAATCTGAAGAAAGAATGAAGATCTTAGGTACACCGGATTGGGCCACTGAAATAGAAGGTGACGAGGATAATCTGGCATCGACAACCAACAGATAACTTCAAATGTTGAAAGATAGTAGAAATGACGACGACAGCCTTCATGGAATCAATTCTAAGACACTGCGTTAAACAGTGGAAATGTGTGGTATTTCTGTACTAGAGAAGGAAACGATCCAAGTTCTTTAGATACAAAGTAAAATTTTAAATATTGTTGTCGGTAACTTTGTCAAATACGTAATCAATAATATAGGATCCGACTCAATTGAGGAATACAAATATACTACTGGCGATTAAAATTGCTACACCAAGAAGAAATGCAGATGATAAACGGGTATTCATTGGACAAATATATTATACTAGAACTGAAATGTGATTCAATTTTCACGCAATTTGGGTGCATAGATCCTGAGAAATCAGTACCCAGAACAACCACCTCTGGCCATAATAACTTCCTTGATACGCCTGGGCATTGAGTCAAATAGAGCTTGGATGGCGTGTACAGATACAGCTGCCCATGCAGCTTCAACACGATACCACAGTTCATCAAGATTAGAGACTGACGTATTGTGACGAGCCAGTTGCCCGACCACCATTGACCAGACGTTTTTCAATTGGTGAGAGATATGGAGAATGTGCTGGCCAGGGCAGCAGTCGAACATTTTCTGTATCCAGAAAGGCCCGTACAGGACCTGCAACATGCGGTCGTGCATTATCCTGCTGAAATGTAGGGTTTCGCAGGGATCGAACGAAGGGTAGAGCCACGGGTCGTAACACATCTGAAATGTAACGTCCACTGTTCAAAGTGCCGTCAATGCGAACAAGAGGCGACCGAGACGTGTAACCAACGGCACCGCATACCATCACGCCGGGTGATACGCCAGTATGGCGATGACGAATACACACTTCCAATGTGCGTTCACCGCGATGTCGCCAAACACGGATGCGACCATCATGATGCTGTAAACAGAACCTGGATTCATCCGAAAAATGACGTTTTGCCATTCGTGCACCCAGGTTCGTCGTTGAGTGCACCATCGCAGGCGCTCATGTCTGTGATGCAGCGTCAAGGGTAACCGCAGCCATGGTCTCCGAGCTGATAGTCCATGCTGCTGCAAACGTCGTCGAACTGTTCGTGCAGATGGTTGTTGTCTTGCAAACGTTCCCACCTGTTGACTCAGGGATCGAGACGTGGATGCACAATCCCTTACAGCCATGCGGATAAGATGCCTGTCATCTCGACTGCTAGTGATACGCGGCCGTTGGGATCAAGCACGGTGTTCCGTATTACCCTCCTGAACCCACCCAGTCATTGGATCTCGACCAACGGAAGCAGCAATGTCGCGATACGATAAACCGCAATCGCGATAGGCTACGGTCCGACCTTTATCAAGGCGGAAAGGTGATGGTACGCATTTCTCCTCCTTACACGAGGCATCACAACAACGTTTCACCAGGCAACGCCGGTCAACTGCTGTTTGTGTATGAGAAATCGGTTGGAAACTTTCCTCATGTCAGCACGTTGTAGTTGTCGCAACCGGCGCCAACCTTGTGTGAATGCTCTGAAAGCTAATCATTTGCATATCACAGCATCTTCTTCCTGTCGGTTAAATTTCGCGTCTGTAGCACGTCATCTTCGTGGTGTAGCAATTTTAATGGCTAGTAGTGTATTATACTGGAGTTGACTTCTATGAAGAGCGTCAGACACATTTTGGCAGTAGGTTAAAAACAATATTTCATCTGTAAGCAATAAATGAGTATTGCAATGAAACTGAAGCTTGACCTAAATTCTACTACTAAAAGTATAGGAGAAAGATGAACACTAAGTACCAACTGCTTCGGTGTATGTCACCTATGTAAAGAACGGTTCCAAAATCTATGTACTATATGCGCTCCTTATTTCACATTTACTTCCAGCTCTACTCAAACTACTTCATGCAGGTGATTTGACACTTGTTTACACTGGGGTGACAAAAATCATGGGATGGCGATATGCACATACACAGATGGCGGTAGTCGCGAGTACACAAGGTATAAATGGGCAGTGCATTAGCAGAGCGTCATTTGTAGTCGGGTGATTCGTGTGAAAAGATTTACGGCTTGATTAAGACCGCACGACGGGAGTTAACAGCCTTTGAACGCGGAATGGTAGTTGGAGCCAGACGCATGGGACAGTCCACTGTGGATATCGTTAGGGAATTCGGTATTCCGAGATCCATTGTCAAGAGTGTGTCGCGAACACCAAATTTCAGGCATAACTCTCACCACTGACAACCCAGTGGCCGACGGCCTACACGTAACGACCGAGAGCAATGGCGTCACGTAGAGTTGTCAGTGCTAATAGACAAGCAAGACTGCATGAAATAACCACAGATATCAATGTGGGACGTGCGACGAACGTTTCCGTTAGGACAGTGCGGCGAAATTTGGTGTTAATGGGCTATGGCCGCAGACGACCGATCCGAGTACCTTTGCTAACGTCACTACATCGCCTGCGGCGGGCTCGTAGCTATGTCGGTTGGATCCTAGACGACTGGATAACCGTGGCCTGGTTGGATGAGTTCTGATTTCAGTTGGTAAGAGCTCATGATAGCTTTAGAGCGTGACGCAGATCACAAGTAGCCACGGACCCAAGGTGTCAACTAGGCACTGTGGAAGTTCGGCGTGGCTCCATAATGGTGTGGGCGGTGTTTACATGGAGTGTACTGGATCCTCTGGTCGAATTGAACCTACCATTGACTGGAAATGGTCATGTATGGCTAGTTTGAGACCATTTACAGCCACTCATGGACTTCATGTTCCCAAACAATGATGTCATGTCAGCAGGCCACAGTTGTTCGAGACTGGATTGAACAACATTCTCGACAAATCGAGCGAATGATTTGGCTACTCGGATCGCCCGACATGAAACCCACGAACGTTTACGGGACTCGATAGGTTAGTTCGTGAATAACATACTGCACCTGCAACACTTTCGCAATTATGGACGGCTACAGAGGCAGCATGGCTCAGTATTTCCGCAGGGGACTTCGAACGACTTGTTGAGTCCGTGCCATGTCGAACTGCTGCTCTACGCCGGACAAAAGGATGTCCGACACGGTATTAGGAGGCTACACCTCAGTGTAACACACACCAATTCAAGAGCGTATTTTAAGAGCTTCAAAAGGACTAGCAATTTATTTATATAGTTTTTCTTTATAACATTAACTGAATTTTCTTTGTCTACATGCACATACATACTCCTCAAGCCACCATTCGGCGCGTGGCGCAGGGTACGTTGTACCACTACTAGTCATTCCCCTTCCTGTTACCCTCACAAATACAGCGAAGGAAAAATGACTATCCACGTGCCTCCCTACAAGACCTATTTTCTCTTATCTTGTGGCTCTTATGCGAAATGTGTATTGGCGGCAGTAAGATCATTCGGCAGTCGGCTTCAAATGCCGGTTCTCTAAATTTCCTCAGCAACGTTCCTCGAAAAGAATGTCGCCTTACCCCCCCCCCCCCCCCCCCCCAGGGGTTCCGATTTGAGTTCCCGAACCATCTCAGTAATACCTGCGTGTTGATCTAACCTACCGATAACAAATCTAGCAGCCCGGCTCTGAATTGTTTTGACGACTTCCTTCAATCCGACCTCGTGGGGATCCCAAAAACTCTAGCAGTACTCGAGACTGGGTCGAACTTGTGTGCTTTATGCAGTCTCCTTTAATATGAACCACGCTTCCTAAAACTTCCCAATAAACCGAAGTGGACGATTCGCCTTCCCCAGTACAATTCTTACATGCTCGTTCCATTTCATATCGTTTTGCTACGTTACGCCCAGATATGTAATCGACCTGATTATATCAAATAGCACACTATTAACGATGTATTTGAGCATTACGGGATTGTTTTTCGTACTCATCTGAATTATATATTATTATTTTACACAACAGACGGCAATGTATGGTCTGCAGTGTGCTCCTATGCTGATCATAAAGTAGTTTAGAAGTTCTTGTAGTAGTGCATTCCATTCTTCCACCAGCGGGTTGACAACTGCTGGACGGTTGTTGACACATACATGGTTACAGTCACACAACAACACTGAACAGTGCGTGTACCGTGTTCAAAGATTTGGAGGGCAGTACGCCCTTGCAGCATTGTACCTGCCCACACCATGACACTTGGACCACCAAAACGATCATGTTCGACAAATCTGTGCGTTCCTCCTTCATATGGCGAGAGATGGGAACATTAATGCAGCCAGGAAGATTGTCGAAAATGATCGTTTTGGTGGTCGAGGTATTATAGCGTGGGGAGGCTGAATGTTGCATGGGCGTACTGTCCTCCTAATCTTTGTTCGCTGTTCACTCACTGTGTAGGGAAGCAGCATACTCACGCCTTATAAAATTCACATCAGTCATTCCATTGTGTGCCAGCCTAGTCCGTTGTAATTAGCTCTGACGTCATAAATATTGCGCAATACTTTGAAATGAAGTAAATAACCTGAAACGTTTCTAGCATGTCAGGAGTAATACAAAATCAATATGTGTTGGATATCAGTTCTATAACTTTAACCATTTTCGAAATTTGGATGTTTTTCTGTAAAAATCATTGGCGCAACAGAAAAGAGCTAGAAACTTGAAAATTTATATTTAGATTCCTTTTGCATAATGATTTAATAGAAACAGTATCCTGGATCTCACAAATTAAAATTTTAGTTGAAACTCATGATTTTATGGTTTTTGTCTTAGAAATTAAGGAAGCAAGATAGATTAAGCAGGCGAATAAATAAAGCTAGGATGTTTAAATTTAAATAGAAGGGAGATCCGCTATAATCATAAAAATGTGAGAAGCTTCAAGAGAATAACTATAAAACTATAGCTATAGCGTATCTCCAAAGAGCAAGTTCAGAGCTCATCTACTGCATATAGTGTAATTAAATTAATTCTCTCGCCCAAAATATTTTACTTAGCCACGTCAGACTTTAATTATGATTACTTACTTGTGTGCTGATTGCACAATTAAGTGGAAAGCTTCATCGGACATCAGCAAAGGAAGCAATGATTTATTCGATAACTTAAAGTGGTGCATTACTAGCCCAGCGGCTAGTCGGGAGAGCAGATTTGATCAGACGTTCCCTTAGCTGTCCGCACCGCGGCTTTATATGTAAGAACGCTGCGCGAGAAGAAGGAAGGCCCCAGTTCTCTCCAAACGCTGATTAGCGCACCACCTGTGCCAGGAGTCGCGTAGCGTCGGTATCGTTGATGTAAACAGCCTCGGATGCCGTAATAAGTTACTCGGGATACGCGTAACCATGAAATCTTTTTCGAGTGAAGTGTTAATTTTGGGATGACGTTAATGAACTATCTTCAGTTTGCGTACGTCGTATTTACACGTGCCGCCACAGGACAGACATTCTACCATTATTTAGCGTGGCGTTTGATGAACATTATCATCAAATTATGGCGAGCATTCACTTAAACATTTAATTTGAACAGTTATAGTGGCATCAGCGCATTGGACTCTGAACTGCTCTGGTAGTTGGATTGTGTGGATTCTTTTTGGTCTGTGACTTTCAGAATATAGTGAACATTTTAGAGAGAATGGTTTTTGATTATGAATCCCAGACAATCTCCTAATTCCTCAGAGCTATACGCTGTAGCTATAAATGTATTTCTCAGATGAAGCGGGCACTAGGAATTCTAATTACAGGCTTCATGTTTTGCTAATCACCTTCTGGTTGCCAATATTGTAGTTAGAGAGCCAGTGTTGAGAACGGTAAACAGCATAAATACAAAACATTTATTCTATTATTCCACCCGCCGCCCCACAACTGGCCAGCGATATTGTGACACTATATTCCTTCCCATTACGTCTTTTCAGGGTACATTCTGGTCTGACTTAATTTTTAGGGATGACAATGCGCGGCCGCTTCAAACAGCGCAAGTGGAGGAGATCTCGGAAGGAGCGAATATTCGGCGGACGGTCTGCCTTGCCAGTTCCCCGACTTAGATCCTATCAAACACGTGTTGGATGCGCTGTGGAGGACGTCGACATGCATCAACGACCATCCAGCAGTTGGCAAACTCGTTGTTGAAGGAATGGATCGCCCTACCATAAGAACTCCTTACCAATCTTGTGGCTAGCATAGTAGGACGTTGCAGAAGATGCATTGCCATCCCTAGTGGTTCCACACCCTATTAAGAACCATGTCCAGGCTTATGTAATGTCGAAGAGACAGTCATAAATCACGATGACTTCAGTAGTCTATATAGAAAAGTGTAATTTCTGTTCATCTCACTGCGCATTTCTTTCAGTTACCTTCTGTACTATACTGCAGCAATTCTTTCTATGTGTGGTCCAAGTTTGATCGGGCTATGTTTCTTGACAGTGAAAGTTATTTTCCTCCTTAAGTTTTGCGCACCAGTGTATTTATGTTTATTGCTATTTTTCTACCTGATAATGAACCAGAAAATAATTTATTTTCTTGAAGGAAAAAAAAGGTCAGTGGAGCCTTTGCAGACGAAAGGCAAAGGTCACAGGTTGGAGTCCCGATCTGGCACGCAGTTTTAATCGGCCTGGAAGTTTCACGTTCTTATGATAATTGTATGGCTTGTGTTTCTCCTCGCGGGAAGTTCTACCGAAAGAGCGGACGCGCTCTGACACCTGTGGATTCTGGACCTCTCCCCAGTCTTAGTTATTAACTGTCAGCCAGACTTTGATTCGTTTGTGCATTTCGTTACAAGATGGTACGTAGTCTACTGTCATCGAGTAACTTGCGAAACAACGGCGTTTCCCTAAGGCAGGTGTGGCTTGTTGAAATGGCTCTGAGCACTATGGGACTCAACTGCTAAGGTCATTAGTCCCCTAGAACTTAGAACTAGTTAAACCTAACTAACCTAAGGACATCACAAACATCCATGCCCGAGGCAGGATTCGAACCTGCGACCGTAGCGGTCTTGCGGTTCCAGACTGCAGCGCCTTTAACCGCACGGCCACTTCGGCCGGCTGGCTTGTTGAAGACAGCAGGCAGAGTGGGCTCTGAGTTTACCAGCAGTCTCTCCAGCTGATCATTGTCGCTTAGACTCAGGACAAAAGTTCTGAGCGCACTCTGAGCAATAGCCGCAGTGCCTCGACATCAGCTGCAGCAGCAAAGTGTTCCACAAAAGGCGCATACCAAAGTCGCCACTCTGCCCTAGTGTTCTGCAAAATTCATTCTGCAAGTGTCTTGCACTTGGCTGGCTGGTACAGGCTCCTCATATCAAAAATGGTTCAAATGGCTCTGAGCACTATGGGACTTGACATCTATGGTCATCAGTCCCCTAGAACTTAGAACTACTTAAACCTAACTAACCTAAGGACAGCAAACAACACCCAGCCATCACGAGGCAGAGAAAATCCCTGACCCCGCCGGGAATCGAACCCGGGAACCCGGGCGTGGGAAGCGAGAACGCTACCGCACGACCACGAGATGCGGGCCCCTCATATCACCAATCGAAGTATTTGTTAGCAAATTTTGTTGCTTTTGCACATCGCCCTCTTTTACAGTGCCCTGGCTCTACGTTTCTCGGCAGCATCAGCTTGGCGAAATTCTGTACATGCCAAACTGGTTGGTGTAGCTTTGAACAACACTGGACGTACTGCGACAGGCTGCCTACGTCGAACTCATATCAGTAAACTGTATGTGACTGAGGATACATTACCACAAGGTATTCGCAGGAAAACAGCTTCAGAAGTGGAGAAAGAGAAACAGGTAACAGATCCCAGCCGCACCTAGTTTGGACACGAGCCTCAACGACCAAAACTCAGATCAAGAAAGAGCTTCATGTAGACAACTACAGCAATCCTTTCATACCCCGGAACTCGCCGAGTGGAACTTTGGTGAGAGTGTTTGCTTGCAGAACGGCGAACGGATGCCAAACTGGAACCTGCCACAGGTTTGCACCTGCCTCACTTGACAGGGAGGAGGTTGATCAGACTGAAAACTGCGGTGTCACGAAGCAATGTCAACTTCAGGAAATGGGATTTCAGCAGCGCTGATGAAATTTGCCGGTGTGATGTCCTGTAGGACCAACAACGTCTGCTAGCCTGCGGCAAATTTCCAGACACATGTAGCCTACTACCAGTATTCTTGCTGCAGCCAACAAAACAGCGGTCTGTACCACCATAAATCGTGCTCTCCAGAGAATGTGTAGAAAATTATCTTGCTGTTTATTTGTTTTTATCTTCCAGTCTGTATTTTATAAATTCTTGTTTTGCATATTAATACGTGTAATATTATTGTTATCACTCTTTGCCTGCATTTTACTGGATTTTCTTTGTAACTGATTCTTTGTATTAATAAAGCTCTGCGCATGTGTTATAAATGCTCTGCCAGTATCCATGTCCTGACACGTAAAATAGATAAATAAATAAATAAATAAATTTTAAAAGGAACGCAATCATCTGACAATAAATTTTCATTCTAAAAGATTTTCAGTTTAACACTTACAAGGGGACCATATGGAAATCGGATATGAAGTTCAGAACTCAGATACTAATCCCCCAAAATAGACCGACGAAACTCTCAAAAATTCTCTTTGAATTTTTCCGACTTTCTTTAATATGATAAAGCAAGGTCTTTTTTTTTCGAGATGTCAAATGGTTGTGGTAGAATGTTCGTCTATCACCTGTGTGGTACAATTTAGATTCCAAGCTCTGCCAAAATTTTAAGCACAAGTGCATGTTCAATTAACATGGCCATGGGGCGTAAAATACGTAAGGTTGAAAACGAATTTAATTTGAAATTTTTTTTAAAAATTCAAACAAAATTTTATAAAAGATCAGTAATTAAGACTGTATATTTGCAATGTAAACTAGATTTTTGTGTGTGATATGTAGTTAGAAATAAGAAAGCGCGCATTTTTCAAAGAACAGCAGTTAGAGGACTATTTTTTAGTACATATTTGATGAAATTTGTAGTTACATGACGTAGCTATTCGAACTGAACGGGAAAAAAAGAAAAAATAATGAGAGGAGCGAGACTCGAACCAATCTCGACTGCCAATGATTTTTTTCAATCTACATGTATTTTAAACTTCGCAGAATCGCTAGTAGGGCGGGCATTCCTGTTTAAAAACTTGCATCACCCAGGAATCGAACCTAAAAACCCTATATGGCAAGCAAATATTTTATTACAACACAGCTTGTCAAGAAAAATCGAACACATTTTAGCATATTAAAGACGGCCAACTTCGAACTCGATTTCCCAGAATTTTTTAGAGTTGCATCGAACTGTTTTGCCGGTTTAATACCTGAGTTCTCACCTTCATGTACCATAAATATAAAAAAGCACAGAAATCCGACTGCTGTGTGGTGCCCTTGTTAGTTTGCGGAGATCTCCCGGAATTTGTAATATACATATCCTCTTGCGTTATGATCTTCTTGTCTGAAGGCTCGTCCACTGTGCATTAAGTTCCAACGACAGTGCTCTTTGTACATCTATGCGCATAAGCCACTCTGTGGTGCGTAGCAGAGGATACTATCAGTATGTATCTCTGTCACATCTTCCCGTCCCTGATCCACTCAAGACTGGTGCGCGCAAAGATCGACTGTTGTTAAGCCTGTGTGACAGCTCGAATCTCTCTGATTTTATCTTTGTGATCTTTGATTGACTCTACTACGAACGTATGCTTTTGGACTTTCGCGATAAACTACAGCATGATCCAGAATGAGATTTTCACTCTGCAGCGGAGTGTGCGCTGATATGAAACTTCCTGGCAGATTAAAATTGTGTGCCCGACCCAGACTCGAACTCGGGACCTTTGCCTTTCCCGGGCAAGTGCTCCACCATCTGAGCTACCAAAGCACGAATCACGCCCGGTCCTCACAGCTTTACTTCTGCCAGTATCTCGTCTCCTACCTTCCAAACTTTACAGATGCTCTTCTGCGAACCTTGCAGAACTAGTACTCCCGAAAGAAAGTTTCATATCAGTGCACACTCCGCTGCAGAGTGAAAATCTCATTCTGGAAACATCCCCCAGGCTGTGGCTAAGCCATGTCTCCGCAGTATCCTTTCTTTCAGGAGTGCTAGTTCTGCAAGGTTCGCAGGAGAGCTTCTGTATAGTTTGGAAGGTAGGAGACGAGATACTGGCAGAAGTAAAGCTGGGAGGACCGGGCGTGAGTCGTGGCTTGGTAGCTCAGACGGTAGAACACTTGCCCGCGAAAGGCAAAGGTCCCGAGTTCGAGTCTCGGTCGGCACACAGTTTTAATCCGCCAGGAAGTTTCATACAGCATGATGTACAATGCCTCTCTTGTAGCGCCTCTCAGTGCAGTTAGATGAGCCACTCACGCGATGCTTTCGCTCTTATTAAATGAACCCAAGACGAAACGCGCTGCGTTTTTTTTTTTCCGGATCATTTGTGTTTCCTCTACCAGTCCAAGCTGGCAAAAGCCTTGAGTAGGAGCAACACTCTAGTATCGGTTGGACGAGGCATGTAAAATACCTCTTTCGTGGGTAGACTCCATCTCCTTAGGATTCTTCCAATAAATCTCAGTGTGGCACCTGCCGTTCCTACTACTAGGCTTAGACTATGCAGTTGCTCCACTTTGTATCATTTTTGACGCATATTCCCAAATATTTACTGAATGTGACTCTTTCCAATGAGCCGGCCGCAGTGGCCGAGCAGTTCTTGGAGCTTCAGCCTGGAACCGCGCGAACGCTACGGTCGTAGGTTCGAATCTTGCCTCGGCCATGGAAGTGTGTGATGTCCTTAGGTTAGTTAGGTTTAAGTAGTTCTAAGTTCTAGGGGACTGATGACCTCAGATGTTAAGTCCCATAGTGCTCAGAGCCATTTGAACCATTTTTTTGATTAGCTCTGTTACACTTCCTATATAACTGGTGGAGTGCCCATTGCTCCTCAGAACGCCTTCCAGGTGTGGCATCTCGCGTCTGAGGTACTGTGGCTCACACATTCGTCTTGCTCGCGTTACGAGCGTATTAATCATGCCTCTTTTCTGGATCGGGTAGTGATTTGAATTGGTCCGTGTGTGTCGGTTTTCTACACACGCTGTGTCCCAGGTTTTCAGCATCCCTTGTGACCAGCACGTCTAGAAAGGGTAGCTGTTTGTCCTTTCCTACTTCCATGGTAAATTTCGTATTGGCATGGAGGCTGTTTAAGTGTCTTATGAAGTCATCTAACTGTTTCTCACTATGGCTCTACACAACAACGGTATCATCGACGTATCTGTACGACACCTTAGGTTTACAAAGTGCCAAGTCCAGTGCCCGTGCATCGAAATGTTCCATAAAAAAGTTGGCAATCACTGGACTAAGGGGATTACCCATGGCGACGCCTTCGAGCTGTTAGTAGAAGTTGCCATTCCACATGACATAGCTCGTGGTAAGACACGCAGGAAAGAGTTTGGTGATCTCTTGCGTGAAAATGGAACCAATGTTCTGCAGAGAGTCACTGTGTGGCACTTTGGTAAACAAAGAAACAACATAAAAGCTGACCAGGATGTCGTTTGGTCCAAGTTTTATTTTCTTCAGCTTCTCATCGAAATTCCTAATTCCTTTATGTGTGTGTCAGTCTTCTCAACGTGCTGCTGGAGCAGAGAGGCCAAGTGTTTTGCCAGTTTATACGTCGGTGGGCTAGGAGAAAATCGGTCTTAATGGAACGTTAATCTTATGGATTTTTAGTATTCCATATAGCCGATGTGGCAGGGCTTCAGTATCACGCAGGTTCCTCTGTGTGTCAGCCGGGAGGAGACGCCTTGATTAACCGATTCGTATTTCGTGTGATCCGCTGCGTCAGATCTGGGCTTAGTTTTCGGTACGTCGTCAGGTCTAATTGGTCCTGGATCTTCTGCTCATAATCTTCGGTCTTCGTTACGATGGTCACATTTCCCTTATCGGCAGGCAGTACCAATATACTCTTGTCGGCGTTAAGGCTCTTGATAGTTTGTACCTCTACTTTTTTCAGGTTGCCAGCTGGTGGTTTTGCTCGGCGCAGTATCCTGGCTGTTTCAGCTCTTTCACAAGGAGGGATCCGAATAGCTGCTTCGGCGTTAGCAATGATGTCCTTCACAGGTATAGTTTTCGGGATGATTGGGAAATTCCCTCCTTTTTTGGAGGATAGACAGTTCCTCTTTGGTCAGTTGTCGCTCAGTGACGTTGACCACTGTGTCGGGAATCGCCTTGTCAATCTGCTTCCGCCATCTTGCAAACCTTTTCTTCTGTCGCTCAGTACAGCGCTCGAGTTCGTTCTGTTTGCTCCTGTTAGTGATGCTATCGGTCTTGTCCCAGTCATCTCAATGCATTCTGCTACTTAGTTGATAGAAAAAGTCCACACGTTCCTCATTCGTTCTTGCCAAGTAGCTCTATGTTACACGAATTTGCTCACGACGGAGAGCTCGTTGCATTCTGTCATAGATACAATGTGCTTGGGTGGTGGTAAAAAGGTGCCTACATTTCAAGAACTTCGGTGTAGCTCCTTCATATGGCATCGCGACAGAAAGTCGAGAGAAATCATTCGCGCTTTCTTCTTGTGTCGCTGGTCAAGGCGTCGGTACAATCTGAAGATCTCCTCCCCCTAGAGGCGTAGAACAAAATTGTCAAGGCTTTCGTGGCCACTTGTTGATAGCTGCATGTTGGCTTCTGTCTCTGGTTCTTCGGCCGACATTTGATTGATGATTTTCTGGTTGTAGAGACGAGCTATCACACCCGCTTGTTCATACAAGCTAAAGAAATACACACACAAGAGAATAGCATCAACAAGAAAGAAGAAAAATGGTTCAAATGGCTCTGAGCACTATGGGACTCAACTGCTGTGGTCATAAGTCCCCTAGAACTTAGAACTACTTAAACCTAACTAACCTAAGGACATCACACACATCCATGCCCGAGGCAGGATTCGAACCTGCGACCGTAGCGGTCGTGCGGTTCCAGACTGTAGCGCCTTTAACCGCTCGGCCACTCCGGCCGGCAGAAAGAAGAAAACCTCAAGGTGAACGGAACCTGGATTCCCATGCTGCGGTGAAAGACCGCACCAGGAATGACCACGGAAAAGCCGTTGGATGTTGGGAGGCCAGTTACATATAATCTGTGACCGCGAGCTCGACTCCAGTCCACCACCAGCAGTGGAGGGTGAAGTTTGACAATGCCAGCCACTCGTGCTGGCGAAACGTCAGAAAAATCATCAAACACACGTCGACCGAAGAACCCGAGACAGAAGCCAACAGGTAGTTTTCTCTACAGTGTTACGCGAAAAGAATGTCGATTTCCATTTGTGTTCGCGAAGTATTTGCATAATACTCGCGCGTTGCTCGAACTTACCGGTCTAGCAGTACGCCTCTGAACTACCAAGCTTCAATCATCTGCAGGTGTCCTTCATTTTATTACAATTTTCTAGGCTTATATCCTCAGACTTCAAGAAGAATATAATAATTCCAATCCCAAAGAAAGCAGGTGTTGACAGATGTGAAAATTACCGAACTATCAGTTTAATAAGTCACAGCTGCAAAATACTAACACGAATTCTTTACAGACGAATGGAAAAACTGGTAGAAGCCGACCTCGGGGAAAATCAGTTTCGATTCCGTAGAAATATTGGAACACGTGAGGCAATACCGACCTTACGACTTATCTTAGAAGAAAGGTTAAGGAACGGGAAACCTACGATTCTAGCATTTGTAGACTTAGATAAACCATTTTACAATGTTGACTGGAATAGCCTATTTCACTTCTAAAGGTAGCAGGGATAAAACACAGGGAGCGAAAGGCTATTTACAATTTGTACAGAAACCAGATGGCAGTTATAAAAGCTGAGGGGCATGAAAGGGAAGCAGTGGTTCGGAAGGGAGTGAGACAGGGTTGTAGCCTCTCCCCGATGTTATTCAATCTGTATATTGAGCAAGCAGTAAAGGAAACAAAAGAAATATTTGGGGTAGGTATTAAAATCCATGGAGAAGAAATAAAAACTTTGAGATTTGCCGATGACATTGTAATTCTGTCAGAGACAGCAAAGGACTTGGAAGAACAGAACGGAATGAACAGTGTCTTGAAAGGAGGATATAAGATGAACATCAACAAAAGCAAAGCGAGGATAATGGAATGCAGTCGAATTATGTCGAGTGATGCTGAGGGAATTAGATTAGGAAATGAGACAATTATAGTAGTAAAGGAGTTTTGCTATTTGGGGAGCAAAATAACTGATGATGGTCGAAGTAGAGAGGATATAAAATGTAGACTGGCAATGGCAAGGAAAGCGTTTCTGAAGAAGAGAAATTTGTTAACATCGAGTATAGATTTAAGTGTCAGGAAGTCGTTTCTGAAAGTATTTGTATGGAGTGCAGCCATGTATGGAAGTGAAACATGGACGATAAATAGTTTGGACAAGAAGAGAATAGAATCTTTCGAAATGTGGTGCTACAGAAGAATGCTGAAGATTAGATGGGTAGATCACATAACTAATGAGGAGGTATTGAATAGAATTGGGGAGAAGAGGAGTTTGTGGCCAAACTTGACAAGAAGAAATGACCGGTTGGCAGGTCATGTTCTGAGGCATCAACGGATCACCAATTCAGTATTGGAGGGCAGCATGGAGCGTAAAAATCGTAGAGGGAGACCAAGAGATGGATACACTAAACAGATTCGCCGGCCGCGGTGGCCATGCGGTTCTAGGCGCTTCAGTCCGGAATTGCGCGACTGCTACGGTCGCAGGTTCGAATCGTGCCTCGGGCATGGATGTATGTGATGTTCTTAGGTTAGTTAGGTTTAAGCAGTTCTAAGTTCTAGGGGACTGATGACCTCAGATGTTAAGTCCCATAGTGCTCAGAACCATTTGAACTAAACAGATTCAAAAGGATGTAGGTTGCAGTATTTACTGGGAGATGAAGAAGCTTGCATAGGATAGGGTAGCATGGATAGCTGCATCAAACCAATCTCAGGACTGAAGACCACTACAACATGACATCTCTACACACAACAGCATTATCTGTAGTCTCATTCAGCTTCGGATGTTGTTATCTACTAAGTCACCCACATCTACTGTGAATAGTGATAATCATAGATAGCTGGTTAGTTAGTTAGGTGTTCCGCAGGTCATTTAAACGATTCGTATGTAATGTTCCCTTGAGGCAGGACCGAAGCTACTTGTATGTGCGAAGATTTATCATTGTTAAGAATAATGCATGTGTGGATTCAGTGGACAGAAGACCAAAGCGTTAGGGGAGTCTGTAATAACAAAATTTCTCTATATAAGAGGTAAATAACCTGATGCCTTAGGAATTTGTAAGCAAACGGTCGATGGGAAATGAAAACGATGTGACGTGGATACTTTCTGCAGGTAGCCACTAGTACGAGGGGACTTCAGAAAGTAATTTACACCTGTCGTCCCATGCTAAGACCATTGCCCCAAAAGAATGGCGCATTGTCAGAAGAGAGAACGTGTTCTGAGCTCGCTGCAGATACAGTTATGCTATGGTAAAGATATACAGCGCGTGACAGTGTTGGACTGAAAGGGCTCCACAAATGGATACGTAGAACCCCAACGTTGAAGTAGACGTGACGGTGTGATTACTGTGGGCAAAATGTCTACATTGCTCACAAGTTCACTGCGAAATTCACGCAGTATATGGACCAAACACAATGTCGTGTCCGGCCGTAATGTAATGGTGCTACAATTTGACAAAGACCGCACAGGCGTGGGTGACGCTGGTCGCGAAGGAAAGCCACCGACATAGACCACAGTTGACAATGAGGAATGGCTTCGAGACCATAGAGCGGATTTCTGTTGTCGAGGAATTAAATGGTACGTGGAACTTTCCGATCATTGTAAACTGAGATTTGGTGACGATGCAGAAAAATTGTGTCATATATCTGTGTCATTCTGAAGTGTAATGCAGCATTTTATTAAAGTTACTTGGCCTGCCATAGTAATGTTTAATTACTTTCTGTAGTATCTTCATATGAAACCGAGCGAGGTGGCGCAGTGGCTAACATACTGGACTTGCATTCAGGCGCATGACTGTTCAAACTCACGTCCAGCCATCCTGATTTAGGTTTCCTGTGATTTCCCTAAATTGCTTCAGGCAGTGCTTGGGTCGCTCCTTTGAAAGGGCACGGCCCATTTCCTTCCCCATCCTTCGCTCAACCGATGAGACCGATGACCTGTCTGTCTGGTACCCTCGCCCAAATCAACCAACCAACCTCACAAGAGACTGGTCTCAGGAACTTGCACATAATCTGAGCAGTAGGGCGTGTAGATGTTCCAACCGGATTAGTGTATCTACGTAAGGAGTCCTGTGAATTCTACGACGTACATTTCATAAATAATGCACACTAATTTCTCTTTCTTATGCGTCTTTTTTCAATATCTGTTTACAGTCCTTCAGTGTAGTCTCCAGGCTTCTTTACGACTGGATCCCAACGTCTCGGAAGCTCTATTATTCCATCCAGGACACCACTTCTGTTCATCTTCGTTGGCTCGGGTGACGGTGGTAGAAAGCTTTTCCAGAGAAATATAACGACGTCCATGTATAGATTTTTTCAACGTCGGGAACAAGTCGAAGTCTAGTGGACTCATGTCCAGGCTGCAGGGAGGATGTGGGAACACTTCCCATTCGTATTCGCGCAGGTTTTGGGCTAAAACATTGCCGATGTGCGGGCGATGATTTTCGTGGAGAGTGAGTGACCCAGCCTCGAGCAACTCAGTTCGGGTTTTATGCGTTTCTCTGTGCAGGTTTTGTGAGAAATTACAACAATACACTGCTGTGACACTTGTTCCACATGGTACTTTTCCCTGTCATGACGATTCCTTGCTTGATCATGAGCAAAAATCATCATTTGCTTAAGCTTTGATTGAGAGCGTTGATTTTTTTTTTTTTTTTTGACGTAGAGAATCTGAAGCTCTCCACTCGTTAGACTCTGATTTCAACTCTGAATCAAAGTCCCTCTTCCAAGTTCCATGAATAGCGACAATTCGACTCAAGAATCCTTGACCTTCAAGGTCGAATCGTTGCCTGAGCAAGGTTCCAATGTCCAGGCGTCTCTGCTTCTTTCAGCGGTCAAACAATGTGTGACCCATCTCGCTGAAATTTTTCTCTTCTTCAAATCATTTGTCAGAATACAGAATACTGATGTCGGGGGAATTCCGTTGGCTTCAGAGTGTTTCTTAGAATTCACAATGCGACCTTCTGCCACACCTTTCACACTACATCTGTCAACGTTTTTTGCCTTTCGGATCTTGGATTATTGTCTATACTCAAACGACCACCAAGAAAAAAAATGGTTCAAATGGCTCTGAGCACTATGGGACTTAACATCTGAGGTCATCAGTCCCCTAGAACTCAGAACTATTTAAACCAAACTAACCTAAGGACATCACACACATCCATGCCCGAGGCAAGATTCGAACCTGCGACCGTAGCGGTCCCGCGGTTCCAGACTGAAGCGCCTAGAACCACTCGACCATCAAGAAAACGATTAACCCAACGTGAAACTGTACTACGGCCTACTGTAAACTCGACACGAACTTCACTTAACGCACTGTGGATTTCTGTAGGGCTTTTCTATCTTGGTGTATGAACTCTGGTCTTCATCAATCACAGCACCAGAGACCCCTATGGGTCCATTTCTACCTCTCGCCAATTTTATGTTAGAGTATACAGCAAAAAAACAAAAACAAGTATTCTTCCTCAAGCTCCCAATTACCTCTAACGAATTTTCATTGTTATTGGATCAAACAATCCACAGTAATACCACCCCGGGCATTATTTATCAAATGTCCCTCGTAACATGACTGGCAGTCGCGATAACAAGCTTATCGTAGCTTGCGAATTCCACTGTCAGGAGAACCTAAACTAGAGAATAACCAAGGCATGGCCTAAGGATGGTGTCCTGAAGTTTCGTAAAGAAGGAGTACTTGTAGACCAATGTAGTTCCAATTTATAGGCAGCCAATCATGTGGTTTTACGGTAGGCAGTGGGAAGAATGTGAGTGTACAAAAAGGTGGAAATAAGTATCGCGACAGGTGAGAGACTTGGACAACAGATGAGAAAGGGCAGTTGATAAATGTGGGTGCGGATAGTGAAAGAATGAAGGGGCTGGAGAACTACTGATCAAATTTAGGCTTGGGCAGCGGGCCGTCATATGACCGACACAAAGGCAAAGTACTGAAACATTTCATCTGTATTTTACAAGTGTGGTTGGGTGGAAAACACGGTGGGATTGTACCGTAGAGAGGGTCATAATAATGGATGCTTATACATTGCCGTTCTTGCCACGCAACATTCTCGAATGGAACAGGAAAGGGGATAAATACTGTAACTGTGGTCCGGAAACACCCTCAGCCGCACATGAGGTAGATTATGGAGTACAGTGGAACATGCAGGACGCTCCTCCTGTTTGCTTCCTCAGCAGTCCCAATCACATAGGCCAAAGCGACTGCAGAGTATGATGCCATGCTAATACCAGAGTGTATAAAGCTAAATACTGCACTCATCCAACGACAACTCATGAGTATTTATGTCTCTGCCACCCACTGTTCACACTCGAGTATAGTGCGTTTACAGTGTGTGTTGTGGGCACGTTATTACTCATCACACGACGGGTTGCAGTAGTTAATCCACTGGATTCTTGTTTGCGATGAGTGGATTTCAGATTCGTGTCCACCCATACAGCCGGCCGGAGTGGCCGAGCGGTTCTAGGCGCTTCAGTCTGGAACCGCGCGATCGCTACGTTCGCAGGTTCGAATCCTGCCTCGGGCATGGATGTGTGTGATGCCCTTAGGTTAGTTAGGTTTAAGTAGTTCAAAGTTCTAGGGGACTGATGACCTCAGAAGTTAAGTTAGTGCTCAGAGCCATTTGAACCATTTTTTCCACCCATACACGTATTAAGAGCGTACACAGGATCTGTTAGGCAAGGGACAAGGGTGTTCGGGGAGGTGGAGGGGTACTCATATTAGTTTAATTGAAAGAGGAAGTGTGAAGGGAGCGAATCATAGTCCCTTGCAAAAAAAAAAAAAAAAAAAAAAAAAAAAAAAATTAATAATTGTGCTCTTTAAGCAACAAACGTACTGATGCTACTACTTTATAATAGGTACCTTAAATGAGCATGCGCTGTTTGTGTTAGAATTGTATATATTATATTGCTGTTGGGCAGGTAATACTCAGATGCTTGCTAATACTCTCTATATACACGATTTCAGTAAATTTCCACACTGCGTGGTAACATTAGAACAAATATTGTGAACTGAAGGGACTACACCGCTAGAAGATTTTAGATGTCAAAGCCAGCTGGAATTTTCATTTGCAAGGAGAATAACATCGAATGGTGAAACAGTTTTGAAATTTCTTGACAAATGGCTGTGGGTCAGAGCTGTAAAACGACTGTAAGCCACCATAAACCATCATAAGTAAATTTAGACTACGGTAGTTATCCTTGTAGCTTTGGTCAGTTAAGGTCGTACCTGCATTACTTGTGCGCTAGGTGTGTTAGTCACTTGTCGGGCGCTACCTCACAACGATCGCTTACTTTCCACGTGTGATCATTGTCTTACTAGATTCCCCTAAAAACTGGAAGCAGTGAACTGTCTAGAAACAGTATTTACAGAAAAACTGAATTATCAATGTTTAATACAAGTTTTGTTCGAAAACTGTTGATTTGTAACGTTTAACAGAGGGATGTTGTAGCAAAAATAAAGAAAAGAATACAGGTTTGTCGTATAGCGCTAGAAAACGCAACTTCCTCAACAAAAAGGTAAAATAAAAATAAATTGATATATATCAAACATTGCTTCGTCAAACTTATATAAAACATGTTTCTGTTATCCATAAACAATTTTCGCAATTATCAGTAATAACGGGAAACTCCTGCCTTTGATCATGGCGAAGAACGTTGTGTTGAGTACAAAATAACAACTATAATTACATATATTTGCACACGTAAACTGTACTTGCATCTAAAGTAATTGCTCTGGTTACATATAAGTGCATAGGTTACGTATTAAGCTAATTCTTATTACTTATAAAGTGCAACATATGTTCTGTAAGAATATAAAATACGCAGTTGACTAACACTGATTGATGTTCGGTTCTAATTATATTCAAAACAAACAAAAAACCAAAGAGAAGTCGTCGGCTCCCAGTTTCTCTCTTAGACATTCATTTATGTTTCTTTCCCCACTAATACTACCAATAATCCTAGCATTTACTTCGTCATTTATGTAATGTACCAAAACTATCGAACTACAGTTTTGGTACAGCGCGACTCTACTCTGGGTACATTGACAATAGTTACTATTACCGAATGATCTGTACGTCGGGATAGGATACAAATCCGCTTTGCGAAGACCGAAACATTTTCCTAAGGGAAGGGATACATTTCTCTCCCTCACCCCCTCCCAACTCGATCCGAATCCTAAATCAGTTTTCCCGTGGTTTGCCTCAACCACTTCAGGCAAATCGTTGGATCTTGGACGGTTCCTTAAGAATGGTAGCGGCCGATCTGTTGCTATCTTGAACTGTGTTTGTACTCTCTCTCTTGATTTCGAAGCAGACAGGAAGTTAACGTACAACATTCCTTCAAACGTAGTCCCAAATTGACTGTTTACTAGTACCAAACTATTTCTGAAACATGTCCTGTAGCATTTGTAATAGTTTCAACCCAGCCGCTGTTATTTTAGATAGCTTTCATTTATGACAGCTGAATGTTAGCTTCCAAACGGAGAAACTTTCGTTACTTACTTCTGGTTCTCACACTGGTGACTGTAGTAATGCCACTGACAAATTACAAACAAGATGCTTGAGACGGTTTGATATAAGAAACTACCACGTTTGGGTAACCTTATCTAGGCGCATGATGCTTTACCATAGTCGCTCTTTAGACACGTTTTGACGCATTGGTCATTGTGGTTTTCCACGTGACTCACTGTCTTCTTCTACCTGGTTTGTTGTTTGTAGGCGTACGGGCAAGGGCATTTCTCCCGAGAGGAGTAAAACGAAAACAAGTTTGGGTTTGTAAAGGTGAAGGACACGGCGAGTGCGGGGAGAACGTCTGCTGTGCATCCCGTGTGATTGTACTTTGGTGTAACTCCAAGGCGGCTGCTTTAAGAGAAGGCACTTACGACTCCGTTTACTCATCTGTTTCCGATACATTATTGCGTAACGAAAGCAGTATTTGAATTAAAATGTTCCTGAGTCGTTCTGAAGAATTTTTAGATGCCACAAATGCGACGCTCAGTTTCCTGTCTCCTCTTCGAGTGTCTGAAACTTTAGTAGGACATGCTAACGTGGCAACGTAGCTTGGCCGTAAATGCGCGACCTCAGCTATGCTAGATCGATCCACCGGCAGTCTGGGACAGTTGCATAGTGCATCCGAACAATAATTAGCGTCCACAAATCGGAACATCACGTGAAAAAATGGAGCTCCTATTACAGCGCTGGGGTTAAATTTTTACGTGTTGCTCTCTTCTACGCACGCCAAAAACTCTCAGTTTTATTCTAATTTGTTTACCTCCCCTTTTGACTATGATTGCTTAAGTAATTAACGATAAAGAGGTTAAACGAAGCAACTGAAAACGGCAATGAAAGTGAATTTTCGCAGTTTGAGCAAAACTGATCGATTTGCATCTATCGCCAAGTATTCTAAAACCATTTGTATCAGTCCACTATCAATAAACAAAGTTTTGTTTTGAACGAGACTGTCTAGGCCACGCAATTTCCGTGGCTCTATATCTGTTGACAGTTACTGTATCTGGCTAAGTAAGATATTACACTATATAGTAAACGAATTAACTGACGCAAAGGAACGTAGCCAAAATAAATAAAATCCCAAGTAATTAAAATATCTACTCAGTTCTGAGATAATGTCCCTCACTGAGCAAATCTTGTCTCTTGAGTGCCAAGCTATCACAGAACTGCGCTTGCTAAGAATAGTGCCAGAAAAGACGTCAAAAACTGACCGTTCTTGGAATACGAGTATCGATAAACAAAAAGTAATTGTATTACGGATTAGTAAGAAAATATGCTCATACACCTACCGAACCACGATGCCAGTGTGCGGCCGGGCATTCTAGTGTGTCGTTAAAATTTCAGTTCACACGTATACTCCAAACAATTTGTTGCAGAAATAGTGTCGGTAGCTGCACATCACACAACTTTTCGTGGCTCGTAAAATCTTCACAGGCTATAAGAAGAGCTGAGAACTTTATATTTTCCGCTCACACACTCTGTCATTCGAATGGCCGTCACGTCTGTCACTTAGTTTGTTAACAACATCTCGTCGCTAGTTGCGCCTAGACCTTCCGGCGGTCTGTATGTTCACTAAAATGACAGCAGCTTCTCCGTTGCTAGGCGACAGCTTTCTCCGCGCTGTGGACCAACAAGTTAGCCAACGTCATAGCGCGAAATGTCACTAAGCAACTGTGTGACATTGATAATTCTGACGTGTAGCTAAGAAATGATATTTTTCATTAACTGATGATGAACATCACTGAATTCAGTGCATGATTAAGCCTGTGTAATGACCTTAATTGGTAAACAAGAAAATTAGTTATGACTTTCGTATTTGAAATAACACAGTTGTTCTCCAACTTCTACTGCAAGCAATCGTTCACCATCTTTTTTTTTTTTTTTTTTAATTACTTAGGACAGCATGACGAAGGGCACAGCGTGGTTTGATTGATACAAGCATCTTTGCTAATAGTGTACGATAACAACAGACAAACGCACGGAAATCTAAACATGGCAGCCAGAAGGGCCCATGGTGTACAAAGAGTCCTTACTAAATTGGAATCGTCGGTTAAGGCCGGTGACTATTATGAAGCTCATCAAATGTACAGGACTTTATATTTTAGGTATTGAAAGACATGGATGTTTGTATCGTCACCGGATTTTGTTGCGTCAAGGAATCAGTGACGATCTAACCTTGTTTATTTACCATAACAAGTAGTCAAATTGTTTGATAGTGAGATGTATACACTGGTGGGCTTTGTTTCAGATACTTAGCGCAGAAAAAATATGAAGAATTGCTTCAGTTGATACACGAGGGTGCTACATGGCTTTTGACAAACGATCAGGTACACACTATTTAAAGTGCAGAGTATGTTTTGATTAGTTGTAGAACTAAAGCCAGTGGTCGTAATAGTGAACACGCAGTTTCCTCTATTCAGTTTTTAAGCGATTTGGTCAACACAAACAGGGAGTAAAAGTTAGTATGAATGAAATGTAATAGGGAGTTAAATTTATATGGCAACATTTAGCAGTATGTATATGTGTGTGTGTTGTTTTCATGGTTTTATTGGAATATATTTAATTACATTTTGCAAATGAAGCTATTAATTGTATTAATGCTACAAATAATTTTAACATAAGACAGCTTGAGTGTATTACACCAAATTATTGCTCCTGTTGAGTGTTGTGGTTGTCATTCATTTTGACACATTGTAGGACACTTGATCAGACATCTTTATCAGACATCTTTATTTTTGCTTTTGTTTATGCCTTTAGGTGGTGCTTTATCATTGAACATTTATGTTTTGTTGAATTTTCAAGGTATCTACACATGGATAACCTATATTTTTACGAATTAGGGTGTATTATTGTTGTTAAATACGTTTTTCAACAGAGACTGTAATAACTTCATTCTAGAAATCTACAAGAACTTTGGGAGGGTTGGGAAGGAAGTTGCATCCTCTTGTGTAGTGTAATTATTTATTCTGTAGAAATACAATAACATTGTCACACATGCATTAAATAAGTCATTGTAGCAAGTGAATATGAATAAAGTGCATTGAATAATGACAGTAATAAACACTTAGTTGGAAATATGTAATTTTACTTCATTTTTTTTCCTTTTGTGTTTTCTAAGTGTTATTTACAGTAATGCTCAAGATGCTCATGCATGTTTTAGATTGGTGCCATTCTAGCAGTCGAAAGTATTTGAACATAAAACTTTAATGTACTGAGTGAAAGTCATTTAGTGGGCACCCTCTCCCCCTTTGGCATTTTCTGTAGTATGTGTGTTATACAATGTGCACAGTAGGCATCATAGTACTTGTTGGAATCTTATCTATTATCTAATGTACAGTATCTTAATTTACCTTGCAGTTTCACCTTTTGTGATGGGAAAGGGCATTAAATATGATAAGTTTGTATAAGTATAACCTAAACGTAAATATTATCCTATGCTACAGGCCAGTTTTTTACTACAACCTTTATTTGCCATTCACATTTGTTGCCTTCATCAACTTGTGAGCAAATTGTGATCTTTCAACTTAACCTGTGCTACAGATCAGGCTGTTACCACAACCAAGATTTAAGGGGATTTGAGGGAGAGGTCCAATATTCCATACAGGCCACTTGATCAACCTATTAATGTTTGAAAACAGTCTCCTTGGTCAAATAATTCGACGCAGTTAGTGACCTTCCTAAGCTTCTTCATTAGAGGTGCAAAATATATGTTATGGTTATAATTCTGCTTAGAATTAAGATTTGCTATGCATATAAACATTTTGGCTTAATTCTAGTATCATAGAATGGACCCCTTTAAACATGCCCATGCTAAATGTCAGCTTTCACATGTCAGTACAGTTGCTTGTAGATTACTTTTTAAAATATAGTATCAAGTGACAGACCTATCTGTAGTAGTTTGTCAGCTCAGTATTTCTTTTTTCCCCTCATTGACTGCACCTGATTATCAGTTATTGTATTTACTTAACTTTGGTTTATTGTGGTTTTCTTTTTTCTCTTCTTAATTATATGTCAGGTGTGTCTCCTATGGGTTGTCAGTTGTTTTTCTCTAGTGTTTTGGTAGATATTTGCAGTTTTGTTTTTGCAACATGTAGCTGGTGTCGGCTCAGTCAAATCCTGTTCATCGTCTCTCATACAATGCCCAGTGTTGAGGGAAACTGTCAGTTTGTTCCCCATAACTAACAAATTATTTTTAAATCAGAATTTTATATGCCTGTTTCATAGAGTACTCACAGATTAGTCTAGTGCATTATTTATGTTATCGATATTTATTACCAGGAACAGCAAAACATGAAGAATAATCAGTACCCCAGCAACACCTGAGTAACGTGTTTCTGTAGGGTAGTAGCAGCCAGCATGGACGAGGACAATGCTGTCACTGCTGGAGCACTCATTATTCTTCATGTTTTACTGTTAATACGTATTGCTTAGATGAATATTGCACTAGACTAATCTAGTACTGCTCTATCGAATGGCACAAAAAATTCCACTTAATAATGGTTTTGTTTGTAACATGCTTACCATGTATTGTGACCCTCTGCCAATGTCGTACAGGAAGCGAATATGGGGTGTACTGCTCTTACATGGCAGTACTGGATGCATAACAGCTCCTAATAGAGTGAATCAAGCCACTTCCCTCTGTTGGATAATGTAACTTCCCCTGTTTGCAGTTTAATGGCTCAGTTAACATATTTTTAAACTATACCCTGTAGTGCAATGGGTATATAGTGTAGTAAATGAAGAAATTAACTAAACAAAAAGGAAGCAGAATAAAATCATTTAATTATCCTTGGCAGTTGTCCAGTGTATCACTGATTGATAGGTATTCATTAGGATCTTTGGACTCAGATTTGTAATGAACAATTCTTTTAAAATTAATCACAGGTCAATACAATTTCAGTAAGTAACTTTAATGAATGGTTCTATTTTACTCAATTGCAGATTACAACTAGTCCCCATACGCTCTCACATGTAACCTCTTTTTCTCATGAGCTCGAAAACATAACTGGATACTGTATGAAACATTAGTCGTTCAAAGGTGAAGTGAAAAACAGAGGTTATACACAAGGTTCACAGTTTTGTAATACAATTGAGTTCTGAAATACATTGTGAACTTCAGTATAATAATAAATATTTCAGTGTTACAAAACGAATTGTTTCTTCATTTACTGAACATTTGAATGATATATAGAAAAAATACAATTTGGCTGAGATATATGTGTAATTTGAAAGCTGAGAAATTTGTGGCAGGACCATCTCACCTCTTGAAAATCATTTGTGAACTAACTGAAAGCCCAGGTCTTGAAAATCACAAAAATAGTAAATGAACAGGCTGACAACCTGTACCACAAGATCTTATATTGTAACAAGCAGCCAATTGAGGTCAACAAAGGTCCACAGTGACAGTTTTATGGATTGCAATACTTTGCTATAGTGCGTCCCACGCTTGTGCAATAGGATTTAGGTTTGAGGTGAGTTGTCCACTCTAGACATGGGATTGTCGCACACTGCATGTGACAGCTCACAAAGTACTCAGAGCAGGTTTGCATTATAAACAAGTGGCTCTGTTAACAAACAGGAGATGTGTGGCCTACATGCCTCTGGGACATTTCTAGATACTTGCTAGTCTGATGTTCTTGGGCACTGAAGGCAACAAAATGAAGCTGGCATTTGACTATAGAATGTGCCTGAACTTGCCCATTCTAGTGCTGAATATTTCCTTCCTAGAAGCCTATCACCTGGAAATAACATTAGTAGTGATTTTCAACTTTTAGCCTATCTCACACTGACTTTTGCTGGCCGCTGCTGTGCCAGTGGCATTGGAAAATATAATGTATATAATGTTATCCAAATACACACCTAAGAGGAAAAAAAAATGTCACAAAGGAATTATCTGAATGGAATGGAAATATGTAGATGTGATGTATTTGTATAGACAAACAAATGATTACTATTTCAGAAAAATTGGATGATTTATTCAAGAAAAAGAGCTTTACAAATTGACCAAGTCTGCCATGCATTGGTCCACCTCTGGCCCATATATAAGCAGTTATTCAGCTTGGCATTGATTGAAAGAGTTGTTGGATGTACTGTGGGATATTGTGCCAAATTCCAATTGGCACATTAGATTGTCGAAATCCCGAGCTCGCTGGAAGGCCCTGCCCATAATGGTCCAAGTATTCTCAGTTGGAGAGAGATCCGGTGATCCTACTTGCCAAGGTAGGGTTTGGCAAGCATGAAGACAAAAAGTGTAAACTATCACCGTGTGTGTAAGGGCATTATCTTGCGGAAATGAAAGCCCAGGATGGCTTTCTATGAAGGGTAACAAAATGGGACATAGAATAGCATTGACGTAACATTGCTGTAAGAGTTCGGTGACAACAAAAGGAGGCCCGCTACACCAAAAAAAAAAAAAAAAAGAAGAAGAAGAAAAGACACCCCGGACCATCACTCCTGGTTGTTGGGCTGTTGGTGACTAACATTCAGATTGGTATGCCACCACTGTCTGCAGCTCTCCAGATACATCTTTGCTTGTCATCGGGGCTCAATTCGAAGTGGAACTCAGTACTGAAGACAATACTACTGCAGTCAATGAGATTCTTGGCTGAAGGTGTGCCTGGAGACAGCATAACACACAAATGACAAATCAGATGAACAATAAAGTAAGTGATTCATTTTTTAAATGATGACAGTTTAAAGATTTTGTTGGTTTCAAATTGCTGAATAGCTTCAGTCGTGAACCAAGCAAAAGAGGATTTTAACATGGGAAACACTGTACTTTCTCTGGGTTTGTCTGCCGTGCCACCCACGTGGCACATCTCATTGAGTAAATCTGGCACACTTTTTCTCATTTGTATCTGATACATGCTTTCAGCATGAACCAGGAAGTCGGCTACATGTCCAGTTGTACTATATCCGTGTACAGTCATCTGTTCCAGCCACAGGCTGTGTCTGAAGATCCTTCCTGTGTATAGAAAACTTCGATGTTGCCAAACAAAACAATGGAAGAGATATTTTGTCTTCATGTTTTTCTTGAATAATAGAACTTACATTGCAGTATGCTTTTTGTCTTTGTTGCAGTTGACCAGTGGTGCTGATTTATCCATTCTCTTTGTCGATGTTCTTCAAAAGTCTGAGAATGCACCATCTGATGATTATTTTAAGAAACTGTCACGGTAAGCTGAAAGTTAAAAATCTTGACTAAGAATATTATTTTCTAGTACTTGCAAGTCTAGCTCTCTCATATTTTATTTTATGTGTCGGTTTGTTATAGTGTAATGCCCTATACTGCCAACAGAAATATGTCCAAGGAAATAATAATATCTGTAGCTTTCACAAAAACAGTTTCTTCCTAGGAGAAAGGAGGAGCTGATTGAGGGAACCTCTCAAAAGTTCTGAACTGCATATCATGGCCTTCCAAAGTTTAGTGACAGAGAATTGTGTAGGAACCACTAACTGATATCAGTGGAAAATTCATTAAGCATTCTTTCAGAAACTATTCATGATTTGCTAGTTTTTTTTTGCAGTGTTTATAACATCAGCACTTGGGGGAGGGGGGGAACTATATCCATATTAATCTCCTTTCATCAGTAAAATTTCGCACACACACACACACACACACACACACACACACACACACACACACACACACACACACCAAAAGGAGAAACAAGAAAATGGTAGGGGCACCAAGTTGGATCTATTTGGGCAACCATACATATATAGTTCAGTTGGATGATGACTAATAGCTTAATACAGGACTGTTTCCAGTTGAAACTCTCTGCATCCTGTCAAAGAAATAACATTTGAGCTGTTTGCAGGGTTTATTGTTACAACATTATATTCTAATTTACTTAAAAGGATGTTGTGATTTACACAGAAATTCTTTAACAGATCATAGAATATACCAGTTACCTGTAATTTTTCCTCTAACAATTGGTATATTTTTGTTGAATGCACGAATAGCTTTCTCAATATCGAAACCATTTAGAAATCCAAACTATATCTTCAACAATGTATTGTGTGTAGCTACATGGTTAAGAAATCCACTTGTATATTAAATTTGCTAAAATTTTAACAAATACTGTCACAAATGAAATTGTATGGCAGTTTGATGGTATTTCTTTATCTTCTTTCTTATACACTGCCTTAACTTCAGTGTATTTCAGTAAATCAGTAAATGTTCCAGGAGCATGACTGATTACACATACAACTTAATATGTTATTAAGCTCATGAGGACCCACTTTAATTGACTTTGTTGATATATTATCATAACTGCTAGTTTTTTAAAGTATTTTGCTTTGTAGATTGGATGATATTCTTATATGTAACACACCTAAAGAATCTTTTCAGTAACTGTTATTAAATACAGATTTAAGAAGTTTGCAACATACCACTGGTCTGTTCCCAGTGTACTGTTACTCTAAAAGTTATTTGCTAATGTTCATATATGGGTCTACCACTCTCCTCCTTATATATATTCCATAATAAATTTATTTTGATGCCAGATGTGGCTGTCTTTTTCCCATAATACCTTTGCTGTGATATCTATATTACTATGTTAAATATTTTGCAGTGCTTCTTGTAAGGAGCTATATCGTCAACATCAGAGGCATTTTGACTTACAGATGTCGTTCCCTTTTGAACTAAAAAGATAACTTTATTATATGAGAAATCCATGGATTCTTTTGTAGACTTTTTTTTTTAATCCAGATCACTTTTGAGATGAAAGGACTTCAAATAAGTTTATGACTTCATTACTAAAAGGAGTGCTCTTTATTCATGTCGAGAGCAGAGAGACAGTTGATTATTGGTTTTGTAACAGAATTTTATTCATTAGACCTTTCTTTGAAAATACGATCAGTGTCTGTTTTTGAGCAATTAGCTACATCAGTTCAGAAGTTCACAGCAGAGATTACATTGAACAAAAATGTTATCGAAATAAGTATTGTCCAACATACCTGTGATTCAGTGAATTCCTCTCTCTCTCTCTCTCTCTCTCTCTCTCTCTCTCTCTCTCTCTCTGTGTGTGTGCATGTGTGTGCCCAGTTGTGTTGCATTGTTGCATGCCACCAGCAGCTTTGTGTTTGAAACTTCCTGGCAGATTAAAACTGTGTGCCCGACCGAGACTCGAACTCTGTCCCGAGTTGGAGTCTTGGTCGGGCACACAGTTTTAATCTGCCAGGAAGTTTCATATCAGCGCACACTCCGCTGCAGAGTGAAAATCTCATTCTGGAAAGCTTTGTGTTTGATACACAATGTGTGTAATGACCATAGCTGCTTTTCCACATGTATCTGATTGTTGAGGTATAACATTCCAGAACCTTGAACCTATCTGTTAAGAAGGAAGGGTACTTAATTCTGAATGAAGTAAATGAGAAAAGGTCATTGTTAAATTTTTGAAGTCTAGTATAAATTTAGGAAAAAGTGTCCTTGTTGAGGAAAAATGGTGTTGGCAACAATGTTTTGTGAAAATTCTCATCGCAAACACTGTTATAGTTTCGGGAAGATGATAATTGAGTTAAGATTGTTATGGACTGAAGTAGAATATTTGGAAAGGTTGTAGTAAGGTGAGGAGAAGATAGAGATTAGTTACACTGTTCATTCAGTAGCCCTATGGTGAGGAGGTATTCAGTGAAATGAAACATACCAACAGGGTGGGGATGTTAACATTCCTTCAACTAATCACAAGTGAAATAGTCATGAAGGATGTAGAATGAATGAAATTTTAAACATACTTTACTTTTAAAATTTATACAAAGTTAACTGTGACATGTAAATATACCGTATTTACTCGAATCTAAGCCGCACTTTTTTTCCGGTTTTTGTAATCCAAAAAACCGCCTGCGGCTTAGAATCGAGTGCAAAGCAAGCGGAAGTTCTGAAAAATGTTGGTAGGTGCCGCCACAACTAACTTCTGCCGTCGAATATATGTAGCTCTACACAGGCATGCTTTGTAGGCAAAAAAGATAAATACTGGCGCCAAAACCTCTGCGTCAGTAAATAAATTTAAAAAAAAAAAAGGTGGAAGACGAGCTTTTTTTTCTCTGCCCCGAGTTTAGACCACTGCATTTTCATACATTATCCAACGAAGTAAATACAAATTTCGTATTGTTCATCTCCGAATGTAGTAGAATTTCAATGTACTACGAAAATCCGACTGGCAAGACTTGGATGTTTTTCAATATGGCCAACTCTACGTTCTGAATTTTTTCCTAACTGTGAGAAGAGATGGTTGCTAATAGTAACCTGATGAAATGTGAATCACAAGCAGTATTCTCTTCACCATTCACCGTAAGAATAATATGAATATAAACATTTTGCCATGTATTCTTCCGTGTTTGTTGCTATCTCATTTAAATCCTGTCTGCCTAATAAACTACGAAACTAGAGTGAGACAACAGCAAACGCGGAAGAATATACTTATCGTGTCATGTTGATATTCGTATTATTCTTATGCCTAATAGTGATACAGTCAGAAATGAAGCACGGCAACTGACTAGATTTTTAAATCTAAGATGACTAATTTCTGTGCAGAATTTGATGTACTAACGAAGCGGCCGCAAAGATTTTCAAACGGAGAAAAATTTTCGCCTAACTCTCGTTCAGAACATGTTCTATCATACGCAGCCTATTATTTGGTTCTTGTTGATCATTCTCAAAGAAAGCAGCAGTGTAAGTAACAACTTGACATTGCTTCGCTAATGAGACGATTCGCCTCTTTTTAGTTGTAAGCGGCGCTAGCGCGCACAAAAGCAAGCCATGCCGCGAGCGGCGACAGGCCGTGAACACGCACTATCAGAATGCGACAAACAATGCATGACACAGTACAGTGATGCATTTTCAACTTAGAGAGACGTAAACACCTATAAAAGAGAAAACGGCACTTATCAGATCAAAGCAAAATAAGCAATCGATTCAAACCAGACGAAGCACGTGAAAAAGGAAGGGCACCCGTATAAATACGGACGGAGCGCCTGACGCATAGCAATGGCTACGTGGTAAAGCTTAACTGCTAAGCTTACGACTCGAACCAAACTACTGTAGCTGTATCGTCATTCATTCGACCTAAATTGTGTCTCATATTACAATGGACCAACTTTGTTTCGATTTGGAGGTGCAGCCTAAAACTTTTCTCTCCCATTGAATTTAGAGTCTCAAATTTCAGGTGCGGCTTAGATTCGGGAAATTTTTTTTTCCTTTATTTCGAGTCTCATTTTTCAAGTGCGGCTTAGATTTGAGTGCGGCTTAGATTCGAGTAAATACGGTATACTTAGTACAGTGCACATGGTAATTCTTAGAATATTATAATAAGTTATCTTTAAAAGTTTGCATTTCTCACACACATTACATTACTATTCTGAAGAAGTGCGGAAGTCAAATATCACATTGAATTCACATTATGTGACGTTGATAAATTATACATACAGATAAATTGGTTCTTATCATAAATTCATCTGTGAAGTTGGAGGACTTAGCAACTAACAAATCTTGTAAGCTCTTCTTACAGTGTATCATAAACTTTTGTATAGTTACTGGCAGTTATTGAAAATGTGTGTTTGTGACTAGTGGACACTTACCTACATCAAAGTAAGTAATCTTAAGTCTCTATGTAGATTCTTTTTTATTCCTAGTGTTGTTGTAGGTGTGAAAGAATGGTGTATTATTTACAACAAGTGTGATCAGGAAATGAAAATATGCTGAGAGCCAGCAGTTAATGGGATTCTGCATGAGCTTGAATTCGCCCCACAAATTATTCACATTATATGCTTTTTGGACTTGGAGAGCCTTGACTTAGCTTGATTGTTTGCACCAAAATAGTATACAGCATGCCATTATACAGTGAAAGTAAGCAATGACAATGAACTGGTTAGAAAGCATTAATGAACATCTATTGTGCTCTATAGATGAATATCTTAACAGGGACTGTTAGACCAGCTTAAGTAAAAATGTCTGTTAGATTCAGTTTTGACAGCAGTCAAGATGAGGTATTTTGTGCATGATAAATTTATTAAAATTGGATAACAATGTTTCATTCTGCAAGTGTATTAATTCTGTAAATATTAGCAGTTCCAGTTTACTGTAATGTATTCACCTATTTTGACAACCTGACAAGTGATCAGGATAGTGAGTATTGTATTCAAATGTTTTATGTTTTTATGTTCTGGTTCCAGTTTCTGACATGTTCCACATCCACAAGAATTATTTCATTTTTGGATCTATTGAACAAAAACTTAATCTAATCTAATCTTAATTAATTAACAGTTCTGTTCTACTACCCTCTACAACTATCTTTGTGTCAGCATAACTACTGCAACCCACATCCATTGAGTCTGCCTACTGTATTTCAAGCCTTGGTTTCCCCCTGCTGCTATCACTCCCCCATGTAGACATACACTTGCTAAACATAGATTTATATTCAAATTTAACAAATTTCTGTTTTTCCAAAAAGCTTTTATGCTTCACAAGGTTTTTAAATGTTATACAATACAGGAAGTTTCTAACGATGTGGATGATAAGATGCGATGTGAAGTTGGATTGCCACATTCATTCCTCTCACACATCGGTTGATTTACTCGTTACATACAGTCAATCTCCTTCTCTGGATTGCGTGCTACGTCAATCTCCAAAAACTTCTTCTCCGAAGAATACTGCTGGTTAAAAGGAATTTATGACTCCCTCTCTACTTTTGAAATAATTTAGTACTCGAAGAATACTTTTAGTTCAGTCCTGGTATATTTAGACTTCCATGAATAACATATTCACCATTTCTCACATCAGTATTTGAATGTTTACAAGTCAACCAATTTGTCTTGCGTTAGAATCGATAAAATACATCTGCAACAAAGTTGGTTTAACAACCACATAATTTATGAACCTGTCTTGCCTCTAGCGAGTACAGTGCGTGAAGTACTTAAGTCTATAATCAGTTGTTCATTTTTCTTTAACAACAGTTACAGTCACTAAAACAGCAAAGAATACTGCATAATTACTTCTTGTTCTTCCAATACAGCTTCCGTGGCGCGAGCGGCAAACACTTGTCGATGCCGTTCGACCATTGCATCTACCTTGTTCTTGTGACTCCTTTCCAGCCTGCACACACAAACATGTGCTGCACAGTATGTATGTTCTCACACACTTATTTTTAAAATATTGTGTGTTCGAGGTGGTAGAAGGGCGAGTGGTTCTAGAATTTACGCTGAAATTCTCGAATCACTACAAGTTATGGAATCAGGTTCAACTCAGTTTCTGAACCAAGATGAAAATTGATGTCCAGTCAACAACATTTATGCAATCAGCCCTTAAGTGTCTCATTTCCTAAGTTAATTCCCTCAGCCTCACCTAATTTAATTCGACTACATTCCATTACCATTGGTTTACTTTTGTTGATCTTCACTTTTAACCTCTTTCCAAGAAATCCCATCCAACTGATTTTCTCTCTCTGACAGAATTGTAATGCTATGAACAAACATCAACATTTTTCATTCGCCTCCCTAAATTATAATCCACTTACCAAATGTGTCCTTGGTGTCCTTTATTGCTTGCTCAGTATACAGACTAAATAAGATCAAGGAGGGGCCCTTCTCAACTATTGCTTCCCTTTATTGCTGCTGTGTGAGTTCTGTAAGAGTTGCGGATAACCTTTCGCTCTGTGAGTGTTATCCCTGCTACCTTAAGAATTCTATAGAGTATATGTCAGTCAGTATTGTCAAAAGCTTTCTCTGATACTTTAAACACTATAAATATGGGTTTGTGTTTCTTAAATATTTCTTTTATGATCAATCAGAGGATCAGTATTGTTTCGCATTTTCCTACTTTTCTCTTGTAAGCAAACTGAACTTCCACACAGTCAGCTTACACCAGTACTGTAAATAATGAGTCTCAGTATTCTGCAACCATGACTTATTAAACTTGCAGTTTGATAATATTCACACCTTTAAGCATATTCCTGGTTTGGAATTTGAATAATTATGTTGTTAACAAAGTCTGGTGACATTTACTCTTTCTCATGTATCTTGCACACCATGTGCAATAATTTTTCATGGCTGGCTCTCCCAAGGAGCTCATTAATTATGAGAGAATGTAAGGGGTCTCGTATCAGCCTCCCATGTAATCTTCATATATTTGTTCTTCTGTTACTATAATTCTGTGTTTGTTCATTTCCTGTATATACTGCTTCTATGTATCTCTTTCACCTTTCTGCTTTATATTCTTTGCTAACGTTGGCTCCCAATATCAACACTCAATATTCATGAAGCTGCTTCTGTTCTTAGATTTTCATGTCCATGGCATTTATCTTTCCCACAATCATACATGCTTCTAAAGCTTCTCAGTTCTCGTCTAACCATTTCTGCTATGACATGTCAGAGGTAGTTTCACACATTAGGATCACATAAACACCTCTTCGACTAAATTACTCATTGTGTAAATAACAGTTAATCTGTACTTGTACAGTTAGCACACTGGACTCGCATTTGGGAGGACGACAGTTCAATCCCGTCTCCAGCCATCCTGATTTAGGTTTTCCATGATTTCCCTAAATCGTTTCAGGCAAATGCCGGGATGGTTCCTCTGAAAGGGCACGGCCGATTTCCTTCCCAATCCTTCCCTAACCCGAGCTTGTGCTCTGTCTCAAATGACCTCATTGTTGATGGGACGTTAAACACTAACCTGTACTTGTACACACATTGGCAAGAAATTATTTTTTATGAAATTGTATAATCTACTAACCACTTCTTCTGTTAGCTATTGGTAATATGCCATCAATAACTAATGGTTAATTAGCCATTTATTAACCATCTGATTAGATAATCAAAGACGCTTAGCACATCCCTGAAAATAAAGAAAATACGTGAAATGTTACGCAAAATATCCAGAATTTCATTGTACCGGTCAAACCAGTAACAGTATGACATTCTGACACTAGATGTCTCGAGGTACACCTTGTAGCTCCTATGGCACAAAGTTGACGGATGCAGTTGTGCACCTGTGAGCTATAGTGGTGTGTGTCAGGATGTGTTTCAGTGCTTCTGCGACCTATGAAACAGATAACGTGGAGGAGTAACAGATTTGTAGTAAATTGTGTTTCAAGTTGAAAAAAATTGCAACTGAAATGCGCCACATACTGTCAAAAGCATGCAGTGAGACTGTACTGAGTCAAGCAAGAACATTTGAATGGATCAGGCACTTCAAGGAAGGTCAAAAATCTGTGGAAGATGACAAACATTCTGGTCAACTGTCAATGTGCACAACATGGTAAATGTTCACTGAAGTGCATGATGTGATTCACAAATACTGAAGGTAGACAATTCAAGATGTTTGTAACAGACTTTGAGTTCTAGCCGATGAACTGAACATGAGATGAATTGCAGTGAACCTCAGAATTCAGCTGTGCACTGAGCTGCAATAAAGAGTTTGAGAGTGTCCAAAACCCTTATCCAGAGTCATAACAGGTGATGAATTTTGGGTCTGTAGTTATGACCCTGAAATGAAGCAACAGTCGTCATAATGGGAAGCACCATCTTCTCCAAGGCCGTAAAAAGCAAGACAGGTTCACAGCAACAGGAAGTCAGTGCTGATCATTTTTTTGATATACGGAAAATAGTGAATAAGGAGTGTGTTCCACCTGGTCAGACTGTCAGTGTGCAGTTACACTGCAAGGTTGTGAGATGACTGAGGGGAAAAGTTTGGTGGAAATGGGCAGAGTTGTTGAAAAACAGAGACTGATTGGAACATCATGACAATGCACCTGTGCACATGTCTCTCATTTGGAAGGAATTTGTGTCCAAAACAACATTGCAATCTACATGGATACTCTGCAAATCACATTTAAGTGCCTGGCAGAGGATTCATCAATCCACCTTCACAATTCTCTACTATTCCAATCGCATACAGTATGCGGAAAGAACAAACACCTGTATCTTTCCGTGTGAGCTCTGATTTCCCTTATTTTATTATGATGATCATTCCTCCCTATGTAGGTTGGTGTCAACAAAATATTTTTGCATTTAGAAGAGAAAGTTAGGGATGCAAATTTCATGAGAAGATACTGCCGCAACAAAAAAGCCTTTGTTTTAATTATGTCCTCCCCCAAACCCTGTATTATATCAGTTACGCTCTCTCCCCTATTTTGTGATAATACAAAACATGCTGCCCTTCTTGTACTTTTTGGATGTACTTCATCAGTCCTATCTGGTAAGGATCCCACACCGCACAGCAGTATTCTGAAAGAGGACGGATAAGCGTAGTGTAGGCAATCTCTTTAGTAGTTATGATACATTTGCTAAGTGTCCTGCCAATAAAATGGAATCTTTGGTTAGCCTTCCCCACAACATTTTCTACGTGTTCCTTTCATTTTAAGTTATTTGTAATTGTAATTCTTAGGTATTTAGTTGAATTTACAGCCTTTAGAGTAGACTGATTTATTGTGTAACTAACGTTTAATGGATTCCTTTTTGTACTCATGTGGATGACCTCACACTTTTCGTTATTTAGGGTCAATTGCCAATTTTCGTACCATATGGGTATCTTTTCTGAATCGTTTCGCAATTTGTTGTGACCTTCTGATGACTTTATTAGGCAATAAATGACAGCATCATCTGCAAACAACCTAAGATGGCTGCTCAGATTGCCTCCCAAATTGTTTATCTAGATAAGGAACAGCAAAGGGCCTATAACACTGTCTTGGGGAACACCAGAAATCGCTTCTGTTTTGCTCGATGACTTCCCGTCAGTTAGTACGAACTGTGACCTCTCTGACAGGAAATCACAAATCCAGTCACATAAATGAGATGAAATTCCATAACCATGCAATTTCACTACAAGCCACCTGTGTGGTACAGTGTCAAAAGCCTTCCGGAAATCCAGAAATACGGAATCAGTGTGAAATGGTACTCAACACTTCGTGTGAGTAAAGTGCTAGTTGTGTTTCATGAGAACAACATTTTCTAAATCCGTTCTGACTGTGTGTCAGCAGACCATTTTCTTCGAGGTAATTCATAATTTTTGAACACAACATATGTTCCAAATCCTGCTGCATATCGATGTCAATGATATGGGCCTGTAATTTAGTGGATTACTCCTACTATCTTTCTTGAATTTGGTGTGAACTGTGCAACTTTCCAGGCTTTAGGTATGAATCTTTCATCAAACGGACGGTAGTATATGATTGTTAAGTATGGAGCTATTGTATCAGCGTACTCTGAAAGGAACATAACTGGTATACAATCTGGACCGTAAGACTTGCTTTTGTAAGTGATGTAAGTTGCTTCGTTACTCCGAGGATATCTACTTCTACATTACTCATGTTGGCAGCTCTTCTTGATTCGAATTCTGGAATATTTACTTCTTTTTCTTTGGTGAAGGAATTTCAGAAGGCTGTGTTCAGCAAATCTGCTTTGGCAGCACTGTCTTTGATAGTATCTCCATTGCTATCGTGCAGAGAAGACATTGTGTTTTTCCACTAGCATTCTTCGCACACGACCAGAATGTCTTTGGATTTTCTGCCAGATTTTGAGACAGAGTTTCATTGTGGAAAGTTTTATAAGCATCTCTCATTGAAGTCAGCGCTAAATTACAAGCATGTGTAAAAGACCGCCAATCTTGGGGATTTTGCATCTGTTTAATTTTGGCATGTTTGTTTTGTTGTTTCTTTAACAGTGTTCTGACTCATTTTGTGTGCCAAGGAGGATCAGCTCCATTGTTTGTTAATTTACTTGGTATAAATTTCTTAATTGCTGCCGATATTATTTCTTTAATTCAAGCCATATTTGGTCTACACTTACATTGTTAATTTGGAAGGAGGGAGATTGTCACTCAGGAAGGTGTCAAATGAATTTTTATCTGCTTTTTTGAATAGGTATATTTTTCATTTATTTTTGGAGGATTTGGGGGTTACAATCCTCAGCCTCACTACGACAACCTTGTGTTCACTAATCTATGTATCCATTTTGATGCTCGTTATTAGCTCAGGATTATTTGTTACTTAGAGGTGAAGTGTGTTTTCACAACTGTGTACTATTTGTGTGGGTTCATGAACTGACTGCTCGAAATAATTTTCAGAGAATGCATTTAGCACACATTTGGATGATGATTTGTGCATACCTTCAGAATTAAACATGTATTTTTACCCACATATCAAGGTTAAATTGAAGTCACCACCAACTATAATTGTACAGGGCTATTACAAATGACTGAAGCGATTTCATAAATTCACTGTAGCTCCATTCATTGACATATGGTCACGACACACTACAGATAAGTAGAAAAACTCATAAAGTTTTGTTCGGCTGAAGCCGCACTTCAGGTTTCTGCCGCCAGAGCGCTCGAGAGCGCGGTGAGACAAAATGGCGACAGGAGCCGAGAAAGCATATGTCGTGCTTGAAATGCAGTCACATCAGTCAGTCATAACAGTGCAACGACACTTCAGGACGAAGTTCAACAAAGATCCACCAACTGCTAACTCCATTCGGCGATGGTATGCGCAGTTTAAAGCTTTTGGATGCCTCTGTAAGGGGAAATCAACGGGTCGGCCTGCAGTGAGCGAAGAAACGGTTGAACGGGTGCGGGCAAGTTTCACGCATAGCCCGTGGAAGTCGACGAATAAAGCAAGCAGGGAGCTAAATGCACCACAGCCGACAGTTTGGAAAATCTTACGGGAAAGGCTAAAGCAGAAGCCTTACCGTTTACAATTGCTACAAGCCCTGACACCCGATGACAAAGTCAAACGCTTTGAATTTTCGGCGCGGTTGCAACAGCTCATGGAAGAGGATGCGTTCAGTGCGAAACTTGTTTTCAGTGATGAAGCAACATTTTTTTCTTAATGGTGAAGTGAACAGAGACAATTCTGGGCGGTAGAGAATCCTCGCGCATTCGTGCAGCAAATTCGCAATTCACCAAAAGTTAACGTGTTTTGTGCAATCTCACGGTTTAAAGTTTACGGCCTTTTTTTCTTCTGCGAAATAAACGTTACATGACATGTGTATCTGGACATGCTGGAAAATTGGCTCATGCCACAACTGGAGACCGACAGCGCCGACTTCATCTTTCAACAGGATGGTGCTCCACTGTACTTCCATCATGATGTTCGGCATTTCTTAAACAGTAGATTGGAAAACCGATGGATCGGTCGTGGTGGAGATCATGATCAGCAACTCATGTCATGGCCTCCACACTCTCCCGACTTAACCCCATGCGATTTCTTTCTGTGGGGTTATGTGAAAGATTCAGTGTTTAAACCTCCTCTACCAAGAAACGTGCCAGAACTGCGAGCTCGCATCAACGATGCTTTCGAACTCATTGATGGGGACATGATGCGCCGAGTGTGGGAGGAACTTGATTATCGGATTGATGTCTGCTGAATCACTAAAGGGGCACATATCGAACATTTGTGAATGCCTAAAAAAACTTATTGAGTTTTTGTATGTGTGTGCAAAGCATTGTGAAAATATCTCAAATAATAAAGTTATTGTAGAGCTGTGAAATCGCTTCAATCATTTGTAATAACCCTGTATGAGTCGGTATGTGTTTGAAATCAAACTCAAGTTTTCTTTGAACCTTTCAGCAGTTGTATCATCTGAATTGGGAGGTCGCTAATAGGATCCAGTTATTTTATTCCGGTTGCCAAGAATGACCTGTGCCCATACTAACTCACAGGAACTATCTGCTCCAGTTTCATGACAAGGTAAACTACTTCTGATGGCCTACTCAGCAGACCTAATCCCGTGTGACTTCTTCCTGTTTCTGAAGATGAAAATCGCATTGAAGTGGTGATGTTGTAACTTGATTGAAGACATCCAAATGGAATTGCAGCATGTCCTGAACACCTTCACCCTGTGGACTTCCAGGAGTGCTTCCAGAAATGGGAACAATGCTGGGATTATTGCGTACATGCCCAAGGTGCCTACTTTGAGGGTGACAATGGACATTAGGACATAAGTATAGTTTCCTGAGTCTTACAGCGAATTCTCAGATACTTTGGGTCGCACTTCATACAGTTAATTGTAAATAGACATTATGGCAAGTTCCTTTGTCACTGTGGCTTGAAAGCAGCACATCCTGTTTACATATTCTTAGTAGCATTGTACAAAAACCCAATACTATTTAGATTTCACTATTTTACAGTGGTAAATAATTATGTATTTGGCTGGAGAGCAAAAACATACAGCCTACTCACTGAATGTTCCACAGTGTCATGTAAAACTTCCTTTTCGAAAGGTGCATAGCTTTAAGATGTGTGCGATGTTATGTGCTAAACTACTGTACATGAAGCACATGTTACATCAGGTTTGGAGTGCTGTCTCCTAGCAGCTCGTGGTACAAAAATATGTAGGTAGTACTGAAATGTGAATTTGCATCTTTGTGCTTTATGAAACAGTTAAAACTACCTCAATTCTGCTGCTTCAGCCCTGATGCCCATGGTCCCCAAGGAAATCGTTTCTGCATCCACATAAACCTCCACATGAAACTGCTACCTGGTCTGAATGTTGCCTATACTTCAGTGGTTTCTTCTCCCATACCATTATTAACCCTTTTTTAGCAACATTTCTTTCTTTCAGTGAAGATACTAGCTACATTGTGAGTGCCTCACAAGTCTCAGACCCCTCTGTGTTTGGTCTCTTCCTCCAAACAACCCAACTCAACCAAACAAGTGTGGGACATTTATGTTGGTATAGATGATTGCTTTGAAACTTATTGTTAATGTGTGTTCCCTCTCCCCTCATAGGAAGTGACTTTGGCTAACATTTTAATACTCATCCAGTTCCTTGGCGTAAAATGCAAGATTTTACTCTGCCATATTCAAAATAGCACTTACACTAAAGGTCCCAAGGTCGAAACTCACTTATGGCGAATTTTTTTTAACAGTTTACGCATGAAATTGTTTTATGGGAGAACATTTTTCTGACATCCAAGAGGGCGTTTTGGAGTATGTAGCTCTGTTCTTTTGGCAGTCTGCTTTTGCTTCATTGGTTGAAAGTAGCAAACCTGTAGCGTAAATTTGTATAGATAACACCACACCTACGTGTACAAATGTACACTACAGGTTTGCTACTTTCAACTAATGAAGCAAAAGCAGACTTCCAAAAGAACAGTACTATAAACTCAGAATTGTCCTTTTAGATGTCAGGAAAATGTTTTCCCATATAACAGTGAAAGAAAAAGAAGAAAAATCTGCCATCAATGAGTTTCGAACTCAGGACCTTTGGTATGACAATCTGCTACTCTACAGGTCTCAATGTCAGCAGCTTACAGATAAGATTTCCTAAAGTCTGTAGTTCTGGTGTTACTTTTAATTATGATTTACACATGTTCCACTGAACGACAGCACACAGCATGCTCAAAATCGGTATGTTGGTTGATAGTTTGACACACAACATTTGGTACCTGTCTGAGACCCTGACATCTGGAGGTTTGTGTGTAGTAGCTCAGTGTAGCCTTTGGCCAATCTCTTCCAATTAGGGTTGCCATACGCCACGGATTTCACGGACAGTCCGCGATTGTAGGGTAAATGAAAACGTCCGGGCCGAAAAGGCAAATGTCCGCGATATGTAGAGTGAGTCTTTTCCCTCATGAATTCTCAGTGGACAGAAGAAAGGAATAGGTTAACAGTAAAATCAGTTAATGCAATGATGCAAATACAGTACAATATGAAAAATGTAAGTTGCAGTGAATTTCATAAACTGATTGAGAACCAGTTTAAGTTCCTTTCATCTATTCAATGTTCTGAGAAATAAGATTGGTATAAGAAAAGCTCAAATGATGACAATAGAACTTCGTGTACTGAATAATGCAATGCATATTGTTATTTTTTGTAATAAATGCTTTCTTAATGAAGCAGTCCTTCCTAAGCTCTGGATCATTAATTAAATGCACATTTCCCTTAGCTTATGGGCATGAGGACTCCTTATTCCTCTTATTTCCTTCGATTGGCTACGATGACCGTAAGTTTTGTCCTGGTTTTGGATTCCGAGATTATGGCAACCCTACTTCCAATCATTATTTTGTTTCACATATACTAGGATCTGCTAGAAAGTACCCTATTAAAATGACTTTCACTAATGTGAATATTGTGAGAAGGAAAGTTGCTACTCACCATACAGTGGAGATGCTGAGTGACTCAGCATCTCTGCCGGCCGGAGTGGCCGAGCGGTTCTAGGTGCTGCAGTCTGGAACCGCGCGACCGCTACGGTCGCAGGTTCGAATCCTGCTTCGGGCATGGATGTGTGTGATGTCCTTAGGTTAGTTAGGTTTAAGTAGTTCTAAGGTCTAGGGGACTGATGACCACAGCAGTTAAGTCCCATAGTGCTCAGAGCCATTTGAACTCAGCATCTCTGCTGTATGGAGAGTAGCAATTTTCCTTTTCATAATATTTTCACATTCCATCTTGAATTTTCCATTGTTTGACTTTCACTAATACGTTTGTCTAAAAACTTTCTTCAGTTCAAGTGCCACTCAAAATATTTCCTAAACCTTCTTCATCTTTTAGTGTGAGGGCCAGAATCTAGTAATTTCAGAGATAGTTTCTATTCTTAGCTTTTTGAGCAATAGTTGCATTTAAAATGCTGTGGGAAATCTGCCCAGCTTTTGAAGTCCTGCATGTGAATAACTGCCCATTCTGTAGCTTCTGCCCAAGATTCTCAGATATAATCGGGTGAAGCTCTCCTTCTGGCATCAAATGGGAAATAACCTGCCATATGTCTACTATTGCCTGAGCTAAACTTCTCCACCATTTACTCAGTGAACATGGTTTATTCTCACTGGTATGGTGGAAACACCATGAACCATTTTTATCAGTGGCTCCTCCATACCATTTAAAAAATCTAGTATGGTTTTGTACAGATTATGTTTTTGTCTGTAATAGGACGACTCTTTTGTATAGAAGACTTAAAACCTGTGAACTTGTGTCTTGAAAATGATATGCTGCATGTTTTGTATGTTCAAAGAGAGCGGTCTTTTCCAACCCATGATCTTCTCCACAGTACGAGTACTCTTTTTTGCACTGGTCTGTAAGATAATGTGTTGCAGTTTCCTTTCACCTTGGATTTACAATTTTCTAAGTCTTTGTTTCTCTCTTTGATATGATTAAACATGGTTTCAAATTTCATATTCTTTTTTCTGATTTCCCTCCAACATATAATGATACTTCCTTGATGGACTCTTAATAACAGTTAAGGAACTAAATCAGTTTGATCAGTAATCTCCTTACTTGTTGTAAAATTATTTTGGTCAGTTTCATCTTACATACTTTTAAATTTCCTATCTCTTTGCTTATCATTGATATATCCTGCCTCATTTGATTTGTGAATATGCACTTGCAATTGTGATTGCATATTCACAACTTGTGCACTTAGACTATTTAACTGTAGGTTTGAAATGTCTTGAAATGTTAACTTGTGTACTTAGCCTATTAACATGTATGATTAGATTATTCAACAGCGAATTTGAACTGTCCTTTTTTTGCATTATTATTCAGACCGGCAAAAGCATTTCATCCTCATCAAAAATTTTCCGCTGATGTGGTAACTAATTATAGTTTAGACACATCACAATACAAATACATAATCACTAAACTAACTTCTCAAGCTTGTACAACACTTCACCTTATAGTTTTACACAACACTACACAACTCTTCCAGTGCCGACATTAATGGTTGACTGTTAGCTGGAATGTAGTGTAGATTGCCATCTCCAAACAGCAAATGTGTCTGGCAGTCACCATCAAGTTGTGATGTCTCATTGTCATCTGCTGTTTGCATTGTCAGCTTGATGGCCTCTTCTCAAAGTCATTGGCAGTTGCAGGTTATGCTTTTGCCCACATGAACAATCAGCTCGTTTGAGCCCTCTTCAGTTGATTCTCCAGTCTTAGTCTCTCCAGTGCCCTATGTGCGTGTCACCAGGTGTGATGTAATGATTCTGGTCCAAAGTATTGGATTTAGAATAATTTGCATTTTCAATATATCACTTTGACCATTTTCGAATTTCAGTTACCAGTGCATTAGCCACAACCAAATTTATGAAATGAATTATTAAATTTTTCCTTCTTAAACATGCAGCTCCATTTTAACAGGATAGAACTGGATTGGACAAAATTAAATTCACTTGTTATTATAAAAACTACTAATTGTTATGGTAATCAGTCGGAGGTGCTATGTATTGTTCATATATCAGCAGACTCACCTATCTCGCACTGTGTTAACTTTCTCAATTAATGAACCAGACTGCAAAATTCTTCAGCAAGTTCTTCGGAATTATATGTACGCACTGCATGTGAACTGTTGCCAAATCATCTTTTGAAAGTAAACAATATTTCCAGTCCACAATTAAGGACGCTGTGAAATTGAATTTCAACTCGGAACACATTTATTTCTGTCACAGTTCATAAGACAGTATGAATGACTTGACTAGCTGTCATCAGCAGACTGACTGACTCACTAAATGATTATATTTCCATTAAAGATGTACAGACATTCACTTTCTTCATTTAATTGCAGTTGTGCCAGTTACAGTTCAGTGAAAACCAGACATTAGCAACAATCGCAAGCAGAACCTTCTTGACATCACATGAGAAGGCACTTTGTTCCAATGGGCGGATACAGCATATTGGGCCACCACAACGAAGAGTTTACCGATGGCTTACTATGTCAGTCTTGGTCTCAACATGCAACAAAGAAACAAACATTCATGTTATAAACAATTCCAATAATACAAAAAATATATAAAATCTTAAACCAACTTACTTAACATGCCTTCATTGTAATTACTTCAGCTTCTCATCTGTGTGTGCTAGGGTTGTCCTGTATTCTGTTACACCAGAAGTAGAAGCAGTTGCGATGACCACTATGTCCAGATCGCTTAGTGGTCAGAGCATCAGCGAATAAGCAGGAGTCCCGGGTTTGAATCCTGGTCCAGCACCAATTTTTGACTTACTCATTGATCTGTCAGTGCCCATTCACAGCCAATATCTGCAGTTCCTTTGTGTCTTGAAATATCACAGTGTAATCATCAAAACAAAACTGATTCAGGTATACCCTGTTAACACACAATATTATCCCCCTTTTTATTTCACCAGTTCAGGGATCTGAGAATTTCATCTAAGAGCGCTATGAATAGTTTTGTCATTATGTAGTTTCTTTGACTGATTGTTCTCTCATTTCTGATTTCCTCACTACAGTTTTCAAGTCTAATGGAAGCATTGCTGCATATATTCCTTATTAAACTTACATAGCTTAAACCAACTTTTTTTTCCCTCTCGGAGGGTACTGCTGTAGTATAGATAATGTTGAAGCCAAGCCAAAAGTTTCCTCCAAGTCCCTGCATCCTAGATGTGGTAGTATTTCATGCTCATCGTTGTTTTCTGTGATTTCATTCATGACTTGCAAGTGACACATTGTGCTGTATCCACTTCCAAAGGCAGCTTATTCATTTCCTTGATTAAAAGAAAACATTTTTGGGTGTGGTTAGTTCAGTGAATGTCTTCTACATTACAAATTATTTTCTCAAGTCTCCTTTTTGCATAATATAATAATTACAACATTGTTAGAGTTTGAAGAATTGCTTTCAACTTCAGACATTTGTAAAGAACTGATCAAATTTCTTTTGTATAACCTTGCCCCAAGCTTTTCAATTTCCATTGAAGCACCGTCAGCTCATAGTGTCTTTCCTTTCTTCAAGATTTTTTACACATCATATAGCATTACTTATAGAGTTACATTTTCTTCATTATTACTAATCTGCATTTCTGATTAATCTCTCAAACAAAATTGATATTTAAAGAGGTACGTTGGTACAATTCTCTCTCTTGGTAATCATACTGTCTGCCATCTGAATTGTTCAAATGTGGTATCTAAAAACATACATTTCTGTGTAGTCTTACTCAAACTTCATCATACTTTTGTCATTTTCTGTTGTTACTCTTATCATATTTTCATTTTCTCACAGAAGAGATTTTCGAATAGTTTGAATTTGGTGAGATATGTGAACAATGTGACTTTCTGATAGAGCTATGCTCAGAGCAGTCTCAGCTCAGACTAGAGTACTTCTTAATCTCAGAGCTATGGGTCAACATCACTCGTTTGCATGATGATAATGTTCCAGCAGAGTTTTTCATGTCTAGCCGATATCATCATTTAGCAGTTATCTTTTTGTATGTCTCCTCCAATACATTTAGTCAAAAAAAAGGTAGCTGGTTTTGACTCGTCGTGCTGCCTTTCTCTGTAGCTATGAGACCTAAAAAAAAATCTCCTAAAATGTGACTGTATTTGTAAAATTTGATGTGTGGTAGATCGTAACTTGCATATCGACAGTTGTCAACAGCCACAGATTAAAATCTGTTTTTAAGTGCCTCTATCAGAGTTGGCCAGATGCTCAGGGGTGGGAGTACAGCATTTTGTGAAAATGCATGCGAGAAAAAAAATTTTGCAAAAGCTCTCAATTTTATGAAGTTATTGTACACTGACTTTCACCAATTTGGGTCCAAGAGGTTTTTGTTAAATAATTCTGTCTTGATGTGAATATATTACTTTATGATTGTGAATTAAGCAGGGTATTTCATTGTGTTGAAACACTAATTTCTTTAAAAGAACAAACATCACTCTTGATTAACACTTAGATTTTGGAAAACCGTCTATGGTAGACCTCATAATATAAATCGAATCTATGTGATTCAGTAGCATGCACACTGAAAATTTACACTGACAATTATGCAAGCAATGGACTATATCTGGAAGATAAAACATGAGCATTTACTTCCATCTCTTTCTTTATCCCACTGTTTATTCCATGAAAATGTCTCTCCCATGCAAAAGCTAAATTTTAGTGAGTAACATGTAATGATGTTCTCTTGATATGTTTTTTATCACTGCATTTTTTTATTAAAAAAAAAAGCACATAGGTGAAAATATTCCACTGAATCTGCTTCCTGTTCCAATGAAATTTGTAGTCTGAGTGGGAATGTTAGTCAGTTTCATTGTGATGTTGCAGAATCAGTATTTTTTGGAAAGTTAAATTATAGAGCCGGAAAACACTAAACAGAAATTCTTTATCAACCATCAAAATGATACAGTACCCTTCAGATTGTATTGCTTCCAACCATGAGGGGATTGTTACCTTCTAATTTTTCTGTGAATTAGAGACAGCTATGTGCACTTTTATTTTTGTTTTTATTTTAAAGGTCACTTGTAATGTATGATTTCTTTCTGTCCTATTTATTTTGCTCATTCCCTACAGGCTTTTTGAAATGATAGGACCAGAGATACCTGAAAGAGAAACGTTCCTCAGTAATGCTTTACAGTGGTCCACGAAAGGATTGAAGGAACACCGAAATGGACATCCAAATTTACATCAGTACATAGCACAAGTTTACTGGAAAGGTGGGTTATAAGTTTATTTTTTCTGTTCTACAGAATACAGTACTCTTTTTCTTTTTCCTTTTTTTTTTAAAAAAAAGAAGAACCTATATTAAGTGGAGAACATTGTTAATATTTTCTGCTTCTTGGAGCTACTGTAAAAATCGTTCTGAGAAAAAATGTGTACTAGGAAGCTTTTGCAGCGCAGGATCATTCAGTTTTCAAAATAATGTTTGGTACAACTAATGCAGCTCTTAATTCTTAAAAACAATCACCATAGCTCTTTTTGTTTTGCTGAGTGTCTTCTTGCAGGTGCACACACATGAAGTGTCTCATCTCTGCAGGCCTTCTTGAGTCTTTATTATGCAAACAAGTAAATGGGCTGTAAATGAAGGGTGCCCAAAAGTTTTGAAGTTTACTGCAGTCAGATGGTGCAAAGTTTGACAAGTGTACTGGAATATCAGTGTCATACAAGGATCAAGTAACATTTTCATTAGGTGACTGTCAACATTTCTTAATACTTGGAAAAATTCATAAATCATCATGGGATGTTTGCCTCAAAATTTTCCCAACTGCACACACACACACACACACACACACACACACACACACACACACACACACACACAGAGAGAGAGAGAGAGAGAGAGAGAGAGAGAGAGAGAGAGAGAGAGAGAGATTGTCCCAGCACTGCAACTGCAACCTGACTGGGAAGAAGGGAGTTCTGTGAAATGAATAAGATAAACAAGAAAGTGGACAGGGGAAGAAGGGATGAAGGGAAAGAATGGGTAGTTAAGGAAATGGCTAGGAATTGGCCACCAGCCATATAAGTGTGGTACATTCAAGATATGTATGTGAAGAAGTAGATGACCTGGTTCCTGGGGAGATTGGGTGGAGGGGGGAGTAGGGTTTTCAGTGTTGTAACTGCTGTGCTTCACAAGTTAGTATTCTTGGAAAGCAAAAATTACAGACATTTCTGTAATGTAAGACATAACCAGCCACTTACGAATAAAGCTGGGATTTTAATCTGGTGAAGTAATCAGTTGGCTTTGGAAACTGATATTGTATGATTCATCATTTGCTAGTCATCAATGAAATTGCAGAGTAGAGCAATTACTATGAGTTGCTATTTTGTCTGAGATTCATGGATTTCGAGAAAGTTTTTGACTTAATTGCTACAAAATCAGCATGAATGGACCCTGAGAAACAAGGTATTAATTCAGTTTGTTCGTATACGGATGAATTTGTAAGTAGCTGTAGCTACATATTAATGGCTCCTGCCTGAAGTGCCTTCGGTTTATTGATGATACTGGAGTATTGACCTTTCGCGCAATCAAACTTTGTAAGTGTATTGAGGAACTCGGTAGAAAAACATTCAAGCTTGCTTTACAAGTCAATTACAGAAGTTCAGAATAATATATCACCGATACATTGAAAAGTTAATAGTACTACTTGTTGATTCTGACAAGAGTATCTATATCGGTAGAAGTAATGTAGTCATCTTTACCCAGCAGATAACATTGTGCTTGTAAATGAAAGGAGGCAAATATGGTTTCTAAAAATTAAGCTTTTGATATATCTGAAAAGGAAATTCCACAGTCCTTTTGTATCACCAGTTTTGACGACTGGGAGCGAGGCATGGACTTTGGTAGGAAAGAGTTAAAACAAAAAAACTGAGCATGGCTAGTTAATGAAAAGCTGAATGATGCACATTGAGAATTACAGAGAGGTACAAGAAGAGAAACCAAATGGATCAAAGGACAGACTGAAGTGGAAGAACTGATTATGGTACTAGTGGAAAAGAAGTGGTTGTAGGCAGGACGTATAGTCTCTGTTGTATCCATGAATGGAGGTACAACAAATTACAGAAGGCATGAGTAATCAGCACGGTTTATTCCTCTACCATTGAAGACAGGAAACAGAATTATATACAACTTCAGTGATTGGCTGGCACTGCCACTGGGATGGCACTTAGCAAAGTCACGGATGACACTGGTGATCAGAGTGCCGAGTTGAAGAAATACCAGAATAGTCCTGTTCCAAACAGAGTCGAAGTCCTGTTGAGGGTGATCTGAGTGTTTGGCTTGGTGTGACGAGAGTGTCATCGGTGTGCAGCTATTTTGTGAGAACATTGCGGCTGGGTGTTACTACGGTGCTGTGGAGGCAGCTATGTGCAGCAGCCGTGCGTGTGCCCTCCAGATGGGCAGTGCTGCGTGTGAACTGGATTTGCTAGCTATGGGCTGTGAGACAGCTGACCTGCAGCCATTTGGCATCAAGCACCATGGTGTAGGGATTGATGACACCACATTTTTCCTTCTCAAAACGATGGCGGAAGCTCTGTCCGGAAGTGACTGACATGCGTTCCAACATTTGCTGCAAAGGCCTCTGGAAAAACAAGAGACAGAATGCACCTCCTTTCCATCCTGGTGGGAGCAATCCCCTGCTGAAATAGGCAAATCCAGGTCCAGAGGTGTCTCGGTAGCCAATGGCGAAGAGGAGGATGGCTGGGATGGCAGAAGGCACGATGCCCATGGTGACGACCCCCGCAATGGCAGTGCCGTGGACTGCTATGATGCAGGCTGCAACACCAGGGCCTACAACGGCTGGGGCTGCAGCGATGGAGGGTGCGACATCCGTGGCTGAGATGACACAAGCTGCTATAGTTGTGGTGTGGTGGTGGTGGTGGTGGTGGTGGTGGTGGTGGTGGTGGTGGTGGTGTCCTTGATGCAGGAACCCTGCTGGGAGTGCCAGGCAATTGGTACCAAACCTGCTGTGGATAACTGCCGGAGGAGAAACAGTGAGTTTGAACATTCTCGGAAACAGAAAGGTTTGTAGCAGGGTTGGGGATAGCATGAGACATCTGATTCTGGTGTCTGTGATAACTGTGTCCTGATCCTCCCAAATAACATAGGTTGCTCTGCCCACATGTCTGATTATAATCCTAGGTTCCCATCAGTGACCACTTTGAAAACATATACTTGGGTACTGACCTGGAATTTTGAGGGATACAGAAAAGTGCCTTGGGACCAAGGAGGATGGAGGACGCAGAAATTCAGCTGGTGACTTATCTCCATAAGACATCATATAGTATTGATAATAAAAGGAGCAGAGCATTTTCTTTGTTGTGGAAATGCCATAATTTTGACATCTGTACCTTGAAGGTATGATTTTCTGCTTCTTTAGATTGTGGTGAGAATGGTGCTGATCTGATGTAGGTGATACCATTGGCCTTACAGAAAGACAGAAATTCGCTGAAGTCAGTTGTAGGCCATTATCAGATACAATAGTAACTGGTAATTCTTCTTCGCAGAATATAGTTACTAGAGCTCAAACATGCTGGCCGATGTCAAGGAATGAATTGTGACCACAAAAAGGACATTTTGAAAAAGCATCCACGAAACTCCAAAATAACCCTGCAAAATCGGTGTGAATTTATTGCCAGTGGCCAACTGGTCCGAGCCAGTCAAAAAACTGTTGATGAGGAACAGGCATGTTGTCAGCAATGAATGATCATGTATTCAATGTCCTTGGCTGTCCCCAGCCATGTACAGTTCAACCTGGCCAATTGCTTCGTATAGGTAATGCCCCATTGTTTTGTATGATGGAAGTCCAACACATGCTGCTGCAGAGATGCCAGGATCAGGAACAAGGTCTGTTATTTGGTGTGTGTAAGAGCACAACTCCATTTTGGACTGAATAGACACTCCACAGAGAAAACCAACACCAAAGAGATTCATTGGGAAGTAGCTTCCTATCTACAGGCCACGCTGACTGAATAAACTGGTGAAGGAGTGGAGGGTACCGTCCTCTTCATGGCTGTAGTGTTTCTATGGTAGTCAGTTGGAAGGGTAAGCATCATGGCTTTATCGATCTGGTCAGTGTGAAAGCAGGGGCCCTCAGAGGAATCAAACACAGCATCTGGTCTGACAGGAAGGGGTCCGAGAAAAAAATAATTGGTTGCTTGACCATCTCAGAAAAATTTTATATTTGCTGGGTGAATTCCCCTATGTTTAATAGACACATAAATAGTTTTTTAAATAAATTATTCTTTATTATTTTGAATTGGTGGCCATATTTGTTCCAGGCCACTTGCGTTTTTTAGTATTTGCAAGCATCTACTTTTTTACAATTATTCAGTAGTGGATTGTCCTAAGCCTTTCAGATAAAATGCATTTAGTTCAACACACTCTGGGCTACAAATTAACGTCATTATCACTTAGCTGAATGTATTCTTTAATATATTTTTAATAGTTCAAAGTTATCAGCCACAAATTAAAAAAAAACTCAATTTTTGAACAGTAGTTTTCCAAAGAAAGATTAGTTTCTCTGCTTTAATATTTTTTCCCGCTATTACTGTGTATAGTATAGTTACTTTTTATAGAGTATCAATAGGAGCAGCATACACTTTAAAAAATACACTATTTTAAAAAATGGATTTTTAAAATTTTTCTATTTTGTGGTCTTGCAATATCTTTGTTGGGGGACCAAATAAAAATCTGAAAATTTCACAGTTAATAGCCCTTTATGATATCAAAGTTCAGTATAAATTTCAACTTTGAGATTCAATTGGAAGATATGGAAAAAATATTACAAACAAGAGTCAAAAATATGTTTTTTAACATCTGCGATATCTTGGCTTATGGAATAAAATGTATCAGTTACAGTATATAATTTAATCATATCTATGATTACTTACTTTTTATCGAAAATAAGCCTATTGATTACATTATATTGCTCTCTTGTTGTTTGTTTTTAGTACATCGCTCGTTGAACATTCGAGACATTTGTTCTCTCAGTTTGGGTGTTAGATTACAAGTTCGCCCAGTCACAGTTGTAAATTCTATGGAAGACAGCTTCCTTAGTACATTTTTAAGTGGCATCCAAACTTGATCCTTCTCAATTTTTTTTAAAAGATGTCCTTGGTCCTGGAGGGTGATAAAATACATGTACATTTTGGTTTTGACAGTCAATATTATCAACTTCACCAATCTACCACTGTTCATTGCAAACACAAGCCACTATGTCTTTATTTTGAAGAACCAGTTGTTCAAGTTTTCCACACTGATGAAGTTCACTATCAGGCAAAGTTGATGTGATCTTACACTTCAGTAAGTTGTGTAAATGGGGTGCAAAACAGTGAAAAGATCGAGTGCCTTTAATCTGCTGACAAGTGTTGTACCTTTCCTTCAAGACACTGTCATAGCCTTCTTGTATTCCCTCACATTTTACAAAAACATAGGCAATTCCTTTGATATGTTTTTTACAGAATTCAAACATTTCTTGAGGTGTTATGGTGTTATGAAATGTTTGTCATAGGTCCACTGCAGACTTGCTTTTGTAAAAGCTCGCTTTGTTGTACCCCTGACACCATCACAAGCATTCTTCACATGGCATGAAGTGAAGTGAAAAAGTGCCATTCTACATCAAACCCAAAATCTTATGTATGAAAGATGTTAATAAAATTTTCGTTGTTTTTATATTGACTTGCTGCCCCAATCCGAAAAGTAAATTAGTTTTTTTATGGGAGGGTGGTGCTGTTTAATGTAGTTTGTTAATGTTAGTTGAAAAATGTGCGCTGCTATAGTGTTGTGTTCAAGGTAATCACTTAAGACACAAAAGCTGTGGCTCATTAGTTTATCTTCATCTTTATAATAGAATGCAAATGAATGAACTGTGGCCTGTTTGTTTACCCCTTGGTGCCCTTGTACTTCATCTTGAACAACAAAGGAATAATTTTCCGAAAAGTCAGCAAGAACTAAGCATTTATCAGCTACCAAGGTTTGCTTTTTGTCTTTCAAAAATTTACTTTGAGCTTTTGCAATAAAATGATGCATTTTCAGATTTTCAAGGTTAGCCACCAACACTTCAGAAAACTCTTTTCGTGATTTTTGTGACTGTCACCATTTCAGTTCTGTCTTGTCACCCATTGTTTGTATTTTATATTGTCAGGCATCAAATTGTCTTTTTCGGATTCTTCAAACATGTCGAGTAAGGCTTGTTTGCCTGGACAATCTTCACATTTTCCCTTGATCATACAATTATAACTGTCAGTACTGCATACTGTAACTTCCAGAAGATCTTTATAGTCAACTCTAAGATTGGCCCCATTTATCATCAACTTTACGTTCTGATGATACAAAAAAACACAAACATTATGGGTGCCAGATGCCCCTGCAACAATACACCATCATGGTCTCAACTCACAAAACTTTGATCTTCCAATTTTAATGTCAGAATTTTCTTTTTTAAATTCAGTGAATAGTTCATTTAAATTACACAATATTAACCTTTTTTGCCTTTGAGTCTTAGAACCATTTTCTTTCACACAAACAGTCTTTTTTGCCAGTCATCAAATGGCTGTTATTTGTAATCATCATAATACTTAATAACTTTAATGATTGTGTTTTCATCTACCAAATTAGATTCACTTTTCTTTTTTAATGCTGGTAAAATTCCATGTTCTTTTACTAATTGCCTTGTTAACTTAACAACACGTTCTGACACATTAAATTCATCACTAACTTTTGCTCGACTCCACGAATTTGTCAGTAAACTGGTAATCTTAATTTTATCCTCTTTGTTTGAAGTACTGCAATTAGTTTTTAGTTTTTCTATCAAATCATCATATTCAGTTGGTGAAGTTTTAGAACTTCCATCTGTTTTAGTACAAATTGTATTTTGAAACGAAACTTCGAAATTCTTTTTGACTGTAGCTGCCACTTTCTCAGTTTTTGTATTCAAGGCACTTGGTCTTTTATCTTGACTTAGTTTTCTAATTTTACTAGCAGGCGATACACCCTGGATTTCAAAAGCCGTATCTACTTTTTTAATGGTTGCTGATAAGTCACAAAATTCTGTATCTGAGGTTTCACTATCCTTTCTCTTGTGAATTACAAATATCTTAGAATAACATGCTGGACACAATGATTTTCATGGTATGAGATTGACAAAAGGGCTTTTATTTTTAGAATAATGATCAAATGTTATTTCTCGCACACCTTTTGTTACAGGTTTCTTATGTTTCTCAAAAGGGTCCATACAAGTCTGACCAAAAAGGTGATGAATTTTTTTTACGTATTTCATTTCATGGTACTCGCATGTTGATTTGACCTCTTGGCCGACTCATAAGTTAAATAACACTTTTTCTTCTTCACTGTAATCTTTGATTAAAGCAATGTCTTTACGATACACTCCATACTCACTTTCATGACATGCTTCACTAATAATAACAGCAGCAGAACACTGAGACACCATTTTTCAACTGCATACCTCAAGAACTTCTAGCTAAATAAGTGTGAGTAGGCAATTGTTGGTTTAAGGAGGAAGACAACAATCAGACTTGTTTAGGCTTGCAGATGCAACTGTTAGCCTGCTGAAACAAGTACCACATCATTGTTTTGACAAATAACCATTAGTTAATGTAATGTGTTGTGTTACATTATGCAATTGGTATACTTTATTTGATTAGCCTACCAGATATCGCAGATGCTAAAAAAATGTATTTTTGACTTGTGTTTGTAATATTTCTTTCCATAACTTCCAATTGAATCTCGAAGTTGAAATTTATATTGAACTTTGATATCACAAAGGTCTATTAACTGTGAATTTTTCAGATTTTTATTTGGTCCCCCAACAAAGATATTGCAGGCCACAAAATGGAAAAATTAAAAAAGTCCATTTTTTAAAATAGTGTATTTTTTAAGTGTAAGCTGCTCACCGTTGATACTCTATAAAAAGTAACTATACTATATAGTGTAATAGCAGGAAAAATATTAAAGCTGAGAAATTAATCTTTCTTTGGAAAACTCCTGTTCAAAAGTTGAGCTTTTTTATTTGTAGCTGATAACTTTGAACTATTAAAAATATATTACAGAATACATTCAGCTAAGTGATGAAGATGTTAATTTGTAGCCCAGAGTGTTTTGAACTAAATGCATTTTATCCAAAAGGCTTAAAGGACAATCCACTACTGAATAATTGTAAAAAATGTAGATGCTTGCAAATAAAAATAAACGCATGTTGCCTGGAACAAATATGGCCACCATTTCAAAATAATAAACAATAAATTATTTAAAAAACTATTTATGTGTCTATTAAACATTGGGGAATTCACCCAGCAATTATAAAATTTTTCTGAGATGGTCAAGCAACCAGTGCTGGACCACTTGCTATGAATTGACCCAAAGGATAAAGTATCTGGATTGGTGTGGCATGCCACAGGGTGATAGAGGATTTCATAATTGTAGTTCACCAGGGTAAGCGCCCAATGTTGGAATTTTTGTGCCATCCTGGGGGAGTGGGGGCACTGGTTTGGCTGGGTAGAGTAAACTGGTGAGGGGCTTGTGATCCACCTTTTGCTTTATCCAAAGAGGCATCAAAAAGGAGACTGTATTTGCCACAGAGCTTTGTGGTGCTGTCATGGGGGACATGGGTCTTGATTGTTGCCACATTACCCAAGATTTGTAGGCCGAAAATGTCACAGGTGTTGAGGCCAAAAGTGTTAGGACTACTGAAAGAGTGAAGTGCCATGACTGGCATTGCCTTAATTGTAAATCTGTACTGCATCTGCAGAAGCCATGGGCCGAGGATGGCGATGCAATCCCCAGCGTATATGGTGAGGGCCTATGTTGTAGCTTCAGGTTATGGGGAGCTGACCTTTTTGAATGTGCACTTGTTGATCAACATAACTGAAGCCCCAGTACACAGCCCGTTCTGAATAAGCAGCTGAATGAAAAGTTTCTTTGAGTCACTCACAAGCCCAGTTAATATAGATAGTCCGTCTCTCACTAATTTGAAATTTGTGGCTAATTTAAGAAGGCTAGTTCTCATGGCAAATGCAGTTCCAAGCATTGCAGGTATCTTGAGGATCATTCTTTGAGCTCTGCTCCTTAAGAAACTGTAACTTTCAGATTTAAGGTGCTCTTCATCTTGGTACTGTGTGTTCTGTGTGGCATTTATGGATAGTTGAGGTTTGTGTTGAGGGGCTTTAGTGTGAGAGTTTCCAAATTGGCACTGTGTGTAAGGGAGTTTTCTGTTGAATGTGGTAGGAAAGTTTTTGATTTGGTTTTGAGTTTTTGTGATACACAGAGATACTCCAACTCGTCACTTGTTTCATGATGAGGGAGCCATCCTAGGACTTATCCCTGGAGAATCTTTCTTCTTACACATCCATGTTACAATTACGGTTTGTTAGCACTAGAAGTCACCTCAAGATGTTCTCTGGATGCTTCCTACTACTTCTACATCATTCCTAAAAACAGGGCTGCCTCTTCTGTGATACCATTGATCATCTATGCCTTAATGGCTGTTGGTGTCTTCTCTGTTAACTTGGCAAGGGGCCCTCATGAGGTGCTATCAGGCATGGCACACACAAAGACTTCTTAATGAGATGTTACTCCACCCAGTCCTCATCTCTCATCTTGGCTTGGGATTGACCATTGCTGCTATTATTATTATTATTATTATTATTATTATTATTATTATATCCATCATCACCACCACCACCACCACCACCACCACCACCTGTCACACGTCACCTTCGTTGTGCATAATTTAAGTAAAGTAGTATACTTGTTCAGCAGATCTGCCCATTTTTTTTAGAATTTTACAGACTACATGTCATCGAATCAGTGTACATTGTAAAAAATCTGTCTTTGAAGATATCTGTGAACAATTTAGGTGTATGCTCTCCTTTAACATCTTTGTTCCTGCTTAAGAGTTCAGCTCATGCAAGACGAAAACAAAGGATGATTCCATATCCTCATGCAGTCCTGTTCACATAGCAAAATGTGTACGTTCAGTCCTTTTGTAACATTTCATGCATTTGACATACAATCCATCATTTATCTTTTTTTCGAGTATGATGTTCACAAAGAACAAAGTTTCTTTAGATCACTGTATCGGATGGTATGGTGCGCATGCACCCACCCACACACACACACACACACACACACACACACACACACACACACACACACACACTCTCTCTCTCTCTCTCTCTCTCTCTCTCTCGCCCCCTCCCTCCCATCAGCTTCTTTGGGGTCTCTGTGGGTGAATTATGTAACAGAACGACCAGGACAGGGGGCACCCTCATTACTGAAACTGCTTCTGTGAAACACTCTGCGTCATATAAACTGGCCAAAGTAGACTATCTTCTACAAGAAATGGAGACATTCCCTTGAACTGTTGAACTGTCAGTGCTAGGGAAGAATTTACCCAAATGTGATTCATCAGTCTTATTTATTTCACTGTGATATATCTGGTTGCCTACAAAGTAACAGCTGCTCTAAAACTTGTTGGAATTCGAGTCCCGGGGTACAGAGAATCTAAGCAGAATTTAAACCCCCACTATGTTGGGTTTCAGTTTATTTCCGCTTGTTTATAAAATGGCAAGAATGTGGTAGGTAAATGTACACATGCACGTGCACATGATGAGCAGTGTACAAGCACACTTAGAAGACAGAAACGAAAGAAAACTACAGTACATTTTGAGCTTTTGTTCATCTCATTTCTGTTGAGTTTTCTTTTTCATTCTGGTAGTTTGGTTATCCCAATTTGTATGCAGTAAACTTAACTAACCTTCTTTTCATGTAAATTATCATGATACTGGCATGTTTTTATGTATTTTGTTTCAGAAAAAAATTACACACTAGCGAGACATCATTTTTTACATTCAGAAGATGGCACAGGATGCGCAACAATGCTGGTTGAACTCCATAGGCAAAGAGGTTTTGCTTGTGAAGTTGACTTGTTTATTGCACAAGCCGTTTTACAGTAAGTGCAAAGTTATATATATTGCATTATAACATTTCAACAAACTCCTAATGCTGGTAATTTTATTCATATATTTTTTCAGTCTAATATAAAATTACAAAAGCATTTTTTTTTTTTTTAAATTATGCATGCAGTTTGAGGGATATTCGATTCTAGAAGACATAAAAAATAATGGATCTGCAATAAATCTTGATAGGAAGGAATAATTAAAGATGTTAAAATTGCTTATGCCTGTTGAACGTTTTCTTGAGTGTGTCATATATAATGAAAATTTGGAAAAGAATGACAATGGAAATAACTTGAGAGAAGTATTTAGATACCTGTTTGGCCATATAGATTTTGGTTTCCAGTCGGTTGCCTAAATCAATTGAGGCAAATGCCATGATGATATTCCAGAATAAGACACAATTGATGTATTTTTCCTTGCTTGCCTAAATGCCTCATTACCTATAAAAAACTCAACTGGATATTGAATTGTGAACCTCTTACATTCTTTTTACTTGTTTCATAATGTGAAAGTTGTGAATGAATGCTAACGATACGTATGGGAGGCAGGTAAGGAAGTGGACTAAGACAGGGGCGGGCAAACGTTGCATGCGGCTCATGAGCGCACAGCGCTGCACATGTGCTGCTTGCGTGCAATCGTCGACCAGGCCAGTGGCAACAGCCAGCAGGTTGCGGTAGTGTAGTACCACCAGGCTAAGCTGGGGACATTGATGCGAAGCGACCACTATATAGTGAACGTTGTATTTAAAGAACTGGAAAATGCAGAGTGAATCAAGGAAACGGAGGAGTGGAGATTTGCTATCTTTTAAAAAGGAATGGGAGAATCATTTTTCTTTGTGAAAAAACGTGAAAATTCGAAATGTTTAATATGTGGCAGTATTCTTGCTGGTCAGCGGAACGTTAGTATTGAACGCCATTATAATAAGTTTCACAAGGCCGAGTACAATTTATTGTCGGATTCTGAGCGGATGGGGAAATTGACTGAGCTTAAGAAGAGCGATCTGACAATACGAGATGAATCTGATGTAAGTTACTGTTGTCACGAGAGATCTGCGACTTTCTTTCATCATGTCTCTCATCTAACTGATTTAACATTTTATGGAGCAGGGTTTTCAATTTTTCAAGATGACAACAATGATAGGCCAGCGGTATGTACAAATTATAAGATTGCGCTTAATATAGCAAGAGCTGGAAAACCATTTGCTGAAGGTGAGTTTATAAAGGAGTGCATCAATGACGCTGCTGATTTACTTTGCCCACTGAATGCGAATCAGTTTCGAGCTATCACTCTTTCTCGGCGGACTGTAAGTCTTCGTATAAGTGCCATGGCAGGTGACGTTTACCGTCAATTAAGGAGTGCAGTGCAGGAGTTTATTGTATTTTCCATTGCACTTGATGAGTCCACAGATATTTCAGACACCGCACAATTAGTGATTTATGTCTGCAGCGTGGATACTGTTCTGCACATAAGAGGATTTTTTAAGGTGATATCTTCAAAAAGCACGATCACCCCTCTTTCGCTCCACTACTCCCTGTTTGAGTCCACCACACCCCTGTCAGTCCACCGCCTCCCTTTCCTCCTCTACGCCCCGTGTGGCTTCCGCCCTCCCATTTATAGACTCCCCTGCTCCCATCTCTCACCCCTCCCCCCACCCTTTCACAGCTCACAACTCCCTATACTGTCATAAGTTATTTCCTTTGTAGCTTCTCAATAATACATCCCAGGTTTCCACACAGATCCTTATTTGTGGATGCCATCTTCTTATACATAACCATCCCCATCATCCCCATGATTCCAGCCTCACCACCATCTCTGAATTTCCTTCCAACTCCAGATCTGTCATGTGATTCCACATACACGTGACCAACAATATATCCATACTCCTGTCTACTTCTCCTTAGAGGGAAGATATATAAACAAATCTGTGGCATGGTCCTGCATACCTGCATGGCACCCTCACATGCCAACCTCTTCATGGACCACCTAGAGGTAACCTCCATAGTATCCCTGTTCTAAACTTCTTGTTTGGTTCATGGATATCTTCATGATCTGGACCCAAGTTTAAGATATGGTAATTCACATCTTAAATGCCTTCTCTCTTGCCCTTTCACCTGCACCTCTGCAACTACCTTCCTGGATGTTAACCTCCTTTCTTGCCAGTGATTCCATGAACATCTCCATATCATATCAAGCTTTTCAACCATGATCAGTGCCTCCACTTTGATAGCTGTTATTTATTCTACACCAAAGTCGCTTCTGTAAAATCTGCCCAGCTGTGGACAGTGCATATACAGAGATGAACAATCCCTAAAACAGCAAAACTGCCAGTATTTCGACAGGTGCAAAAAATGGCAAAGAAATTGGCACACACACACACACACACACACACACACACACACTCACTATGCTAACAACAATGACCATTGTCAGTTAGCGTTAACTCTGTCCCTATGTTGTGTGACTAGGGAGAGAGCAGGATTCTAAACAGACTTTAAGCGAAATCTTATATCTCGAATGTCTCTTCCTTCCTTAACAACACTTTACAAATAGCTGGAAGCACATGGTGGAATCTCAGTGTTGCTATATTCCATAAGATGACTGATGTCAAGGCAGTGTTCTGCAATAGCAGATTTGCTTGACTGTTGTAAGTGTATGTACCACGTCAGTGCACTTTGAAGAGAACTGTGGCAGTGACATAGTGCTGTTGTTGTTCCCGCATAGTGATTTGCGTAGCTGGAAAAAATAGAGATTTGAGCATTGATTATGTACTTCGTAAAGAAAAGTATGAAAACAAAGGACATTCATGCTGATTTCCAGAATACACTGGGAACTCTGCTCCTTCATATTGAACTGTTGCCAAGTCGACAAATGAATTTACATTTGGTTGGGATAGCTTGGATGATGATCTGTGCAATGGTCAGCCAAAATTTGTCACTACTCCAGAAATCATGGCAAAAGTGGACAAAATGGTCATGGAGGATTGCCGATTGAAAGTGTATGAAATTACTCATGCTTGCCGGATGTCATCTGAAAGGGTATATCACATATTAACTGAAGAATTGGAAATGAAAAAATTATCTGCAAGATGAGTGCCGCGATTCTTGACGGTGGATCAAAAACACTTGAGGATGGACATATTGGAACAATGTTTAGCCCGTTTCGGAGAAACGAACAAGACTTTTTGCCACCAAAGAAAGCAAAGACACTTCCTTCGACGGGAAAGGTCATGGTGTCAGTGTTCTGCGATGTGAAGGGGATTCTGTTTGTAGATTATCTCCCCATGGTGCAAACAATTACTGGAGAATACTATTCTAACCTCCTGGACAAATTGCAACAAAAGATACACGAAAAAAGGCCAGATTTAGCAAGGAAGAAAGTCATCTTCCATCAAGACAGTGTGTGCCCACACACACACGCCATTGCCATGGCAAAAAGACATGAACTAAGATATGAATTGTTGCCACACCCACCTTATTTGCCTGATATGGCTCCATCAGACATCCATCCCTTCCCAAAACTGAAAATTTTCTTAGTGGACAAAGATCCACTTCAAACGAAAAATTGATAGCTGGAGTTGACAACTCTTTTGCAGGCCTGGAGGAAACTCATTTTCGCGATAGTACCAAGGCACTGGAACTTCGTTCGACTACCAGGAGACTACATTGAAAAATAAAAAAGTGTCAGTGATGTAAGTACTTTTTTCTATTCCGTATCGAAAACTTTTCAAACCACCCTCGTACTCTGGTGAAAGGTGGCTTCGAGGTGGGCTAATTCAGCTGACACACTTTTAGGATGTGTGATGATGTGGAACTGAGGTATGAAGTACCTGTACATGTGTAGCCGAATGGTGACAACTATGAGCCTGAAGATACCAGACAGTGAGAGTTGACTTCCTATAAGTAGCAAACTGCTTGTCCCAACATTACATCAGTCTTCCTCCTGACAAACCCTCAAGGAAGGGAAGGCAGTCATCCTTTACATCTCCATTATGAAGCAACTATTCCAGTGGATTCGATTCAGATGTTCTAAAAAGCCATTTAATTTCGCACTTCCATGGGACTAAAAGCCAAAGTGACATCAGTGCATCTGGAAAAAAACAAAAAAGGCATACAGTTTTCAGTGACACCGACTCCAGGGTACATTGCATAAACAGATTGGCCAGTATGTGACAAAGGGCTCCCCACCACAACTTCGGCCATATGTCCATAGTGTTGGTCATTGAATAAAAAGTAAGTGGAAGTCAAAAATGTTGAAATAGATTTTGTTAATCCAACACCAAACCTAGCCTGAATTAATTGTAGCGAATCAGTGAAAGGAAAGTGAGTGAAGAGAGACAACATACTAAAAGTCAGGGTCATTCAAATGCAGTCCCTCTAATTGACATAAAAAATTTGATGAGTTGTTACAGTTTGGTGCACACACCAATTTAATAGTTGTCTTAACAGAGTAACAATGTGTTTCGTTATACGGTATGTGGAGCACCAATGTTTCTGTCAGTAGGTCTAAGAGGAATCCCTCCCTTGTGGATCTTTGGAAGGCTGTATAATCTAGCAGGACAGCACAGAAATACTTGTGATAGGCTAAAGTTTCCGTTAACTCTTTTTGTTGGGCCATCACTGAGCCTGCAGTTCGCAGGATCAGATGTAAATACTGCTTCTTTCGAGTGCGCTCCCTTGTTTCCAACATAACAGTACCATTGCCCTTGCCCGTGGGTAAGATAACAATATCATGATCACTCTAAAGTGGAAACAAAGCAGCTCTGAAGCTGCTATTATATTACTCATGAGTGAATGTGTCCCCATGACATACTTCTTTCCTAACCTCCTTGGCAGCATCAGGAGGCTGTTTAAAATACAGCCTGTACGGCAGTACTTACAAAATCAACAACTGGCAAATGTTTGGGTGGGCGTGGATGAAGCTGCTTCATCCAATACTTCCTTTGAGAGTTGATCAAACAGCATTGAGATGTAATGTTACAGTCTGAGCCATGAAAACATTTGAACTTAGCCGAATGCCAGACAGTTGCAGATGAAATTCCCAGTCAGACTGCGACCAAGAAGCATCATCCAGTGAATACCAAGAAAATAATTTTTTTTTGTAAACAGTCATTAAATGAAGTGAAATAATTATTTACAAATGAAGCCCAAGTGTTGGCAACTATAATAGCTCCTGTCACAAACAAGAGCTAAACCGCCACATTGACTGATGTGATTAGAGGCAGGAGAATTAATATTGGCTGTATGGTGCTTCTTTGTCACAGTCTGACTGGGAATTAAATCTGTGACAACATGGCATTCAATTAAGATAAAACGTTTCTGTAGGTTGAAATGTAATACTGAATCCTGGTGTTCTGTGATCAATCTCACAGAGTAAGTTTTGGACAATTCAGATTCATCCATGCTAGGAAAATGTTTAAACTGTGCACTGATACCAAATCATTTACACAGTTGTTGATTCTATAAGTTCTGTTGAACACGTTGGTTTTAAACTGCTTCTTGATGCTACCAAGGACATTTGGAGAGAAGCATGTTATGTTGTGACTGGGGTACATTCACCCTTAAGTAATAAAAGGACCTGAGAGGATTGTTTTGCATTCACTCAGGGTACATCCTGACATCTTTATATCACTCATGGACAACAGCAGTGCTGCAGTTATTTTAGATAAGCAGGATTACTTTCAAAAGACGCTGTGTTTACTATCTGACCCCGTGACTTGCATGCTCAGTGCTTGAGCAACAACAAGGGTTGGAAGGAAGACTAACAACCTCCTGAACAAAAGTTCCTTGTCAAAAGAGACTGTCAGAAGTCTTAACTTCTATTGTCAAACAGTAGAAAATCCAGAATGAAATAGTGACAGTAGTATGAAAAGGATAGATTGCTACTCACCATATAGAGCAGATGTTGAGTCGCAGATAGGCACAGCAAAAACACTGTCAAACAAGTAAGCTTTTGGCCAAACAGGCTTTCTTCAGAATTAGACAAAACACACACACACACACACACACACACACACACACACACACACACACACACACACACACACCACAGTCTCTGGTTGCCAAGGCCAGACAGCGAGTAGTAGTAGTAGTAGTAGTAGTAGTAGTAGTAGTAGTAGTGCATGGTGAGAGGAAAAAATCTGGGTAATGGTTGTAAGGAGGAGGCTGGGGCAGGAGGAGGAGGGATAGCAGGGTATGGGTTGGGGCAGTAAAGTGCTGCTTGTGGGAGCATAGAGGGATCAGGGTGGAGAGAGGGTAGGGCAGCTAGGTGCAGTCAGGAGGTTAGACAGAGGGCAGGGCGGGAGGGCTGCAGAAAACGAGAGAAGTAAAAACACTGTGGGTGCATTAGTGGAACAGAGGGCTATGTAGTGCTGGAGTGGGACAGGGAGTGGGGATAAGTGGATGTAGGTTGAGGCTAGGAGGGTTACGGGAGTGTAGAATATACTCCAGGAGAGTTCCCACCTGTGCAATTCAGAAAAGCTGGTGTTGATAGGAAGATTGCAAATGGCACAATCTATGATGCAGTCATTAAAATGAAGAAAGTTGTGCTGGGCAGTGTGCTTGGCAACTGGGTGGTCCAGGTGTTTCTTGGCCACAGTTTGTCGGTGGCCATTCACGCGGACAGACAGCTTGTTCATTGTCATAACCACGTAGAACGCAGCACAGTGGTTGCAGCTTAACTTGTGTACCACATGACTATTGTGCTGTTCCACTACATTATATGGCCTTCTGAAGATCTACAAGGAAGGGGTTACTCTTAGGCCTATTGCCAGTACCATTGGTGCTCAGTCTTACTGTGAAAAAAAAGAGAAGAAAAAAAAAAAACCTTGCTACTCTGTTGAACCTACTAATAGGTCAGCATGTGGATGACATTAAGAACTCGGCAGATTTAGTACGTCGATTAGGAGGATTGCACTTCAGTGTCTTTGATTTTTTGATGTGGTCTCTCTCTTCACTCCTGTTTTTGTGTCTAATTTACTATGGTTAATTGTTGTTAAGTATGGTATTGAATTAAAGAACCTATTTCAACATGTGCTGACTTCCATTTAAGTTTTGGAGTCATCCCTTATGTATGGGTGTGTGTGTTGTCCTTAGCGAAAGTTAGTTTAAGTTACATCAATTAGTGTGTAAGTGTAGGGACCAGTGCAATGACCTGAGCAGTTTGGTCCCATAGGAACTTACCACCACCACCACCACCACCACCACCACCACCACCAAGACTTAAGTTTTATTGAATGGCGGGAACTATGAATAGACAGATGGAACTGCAATGGGGAGTTCGTTGTCATCTACTATTGCCAGTCTACTTGTGGAAGATTTTTAGGAACATGCCCTGGAGTCAAAGGCATTGAAACTGGCATTTTTTTTCTCCCCAGATACGAAGTTCATATGTCAGTTGTTTGGCCTAAGGGAAGTCAGAATTTAAATGGCATTTTAGAACATCTGAATTCAATCCACCTGAATATTTGATTCTCAATGGAACTGTGAAAGGATAGCTATCTTCCTTTCTTTTGTGTGTTTGTTAGGGGAAATGTTAATGGAACATTGGGACAAGCTGTTCTTTGTTTATAGAAAGTCAACTCGCACATTTTGGTCTCTTCAGGCCATTCTAGCTCAGTGTGAAATGGTACTTTGTACATTAGTTCATAGGGCCCATGTCATCTCAGACCAAAAGTTGGTCAGCTGGGTTTGCCCACCTCGAAATCACCATTTGCTAGGGTGGTTATAGTGAAAGAGAGATCAGCTGCATGTTGCACTGTTGACCAATTATGAATCAAATGAGTGATAAAAAGAACATAGTGGCACCAGATTCTACAGACATTTTGCCTTATGCAGGTAGCATTTTGAGCAAGACTAGCCATATTTTGTGGAAACATGATGTACAATGTGTTTCTCAACCACTATCAAAGATAAGAATTGTTTTAAAGTCTGCAAAGAATTATTTTGGTTGCATAAGGTGAGTATCAACCATATCCCTCACATTTGTGAAATGTTATTTATTGTTCCGACAATTGGGACTGTGGAGGAACATTGCACTGAACTGAACAAGTGCATCATACACGCTTACAACAGCAAAGTAAATCTGTTATTGCAGAAAATTGTCTTAGTACTGGTCATTTTATGAAATATAAAAACAGAGTTTCTGCCATGCTCTTTCAGCTGTTGGGATAATGTTATTAAGAATGCAGTTGAGATTAAAACAGCAAGTGACATGGAATTCTTGCCTAAGTTCTAATTGGATTCCTGCTGTCTCCTGCATGTATGCTGTTTTTTGTCACACAACTAGATTTAAATTTCCTTGCACAAGTGCTCTCTCATTACATTCATGCCTTAAAAATGACAGGGTGTGCATGTGTCAAAATATCGGCAACTGTCAAAGATGTCACGTGACTGCTTTCCCGTAAGCTGTTTGAACATTTTATACACCAAGAGAAACACAAGTTTCACCTTGTCTAGTATGCTGAAGATCTTTGTAAGGCCTTCACAAGCAGACACTACTTTCCGAAACTAGCCAGCAAACAGATCTCCTGTGATGTATCCACTTATGCCCCTAATTATCCATCTACCTCATTAACCAGATGTAATGGAATACCCTCCTGATTACCTATTATCACCCTGGACTTTGAATATCTTAAACATATCTTCCATCAGGAGTTTGGCTAAAATTCATAATACACTGAAAAGTGGAACATTCTTCTCCTGCCCACTCTCACAAAGTGGTATTTCACTGTTCATCCAACCTACCAAATATCTTGATCCAGTCTTGTGCCTTACCTACTCCCAACTCCTCACCTCATCTATCGAATCCCTTTGCAAAATTATGGAAAACACATTTTATTTTAGTCTTGTCACTGGAAAAATCCTGCACTGTCAGAGGCAGCTTTGTATATGAAAACAATTGTGTCATATACCAACTTCACTATAAGTTCTACCCAGCCTTTTATGTTGGCATGACCACCAACCAACTGTCCGTGTGCAAAACTGTGGCCAGGAGTAAAATTCTTATGTGCGTGTGTTTTCCCTTCTGGAGACTGTGCAACATCTAACCATTAGTGAGTCAGTTTCATGAATCCTGTGTGTTGTCTCCACAAAAGAGTCATCACTACATATATTAAAATGGTGTATATAAAGAGAAATAAGCCAACTTTGGTTGCTCGTAGGAATAACACTACATGACACCCTAAGATGTTATCCAGTGCCGGCCGGTGTGGCTGAGCGGTTCTAGGCACTTCAGTCTGGAACCGCGCGACCGCTATTGTCGCAGGTTCGAATCCTGCCTTGGGCATGGATGTGTGTGATGTCCTTGGGTTAGTTAGATTTAGGTAGTTCTAAGATCTAGGGGACTGATGACCTCAGATGTTAAGTCCCATAGTGCTCAGAGCCATTTGAACCATTTGTTATCCAGTTTAGTGCTATAAAATGTCATTTCCATAGTTTATGAAACCTGTAAAAAAGCAGTGAATTCAGATATTATGTTGTTTGCATCCATGAAGGTGAGTGTGTTCCGTGAGCTTCATACATGAAAACTTAGTGTGTCCAGTCAGTTACAGTTGGTAACTCCATTTAAAGGATGTAACATTGTAGCTTCATTTCCAGTAATCACAGTGTAATTTCATTTTTCTTTCTTTCTTTCTTTCTATCAAATTCCTATTCACAGCAAATCAAACTTCAATAACCAGTTTAAAATTTGTTTGTCTGTAAGCAGAAAGCCATGCGATTATCTTAAAGTATATTTTGTCTCCATATGTGAATGCGGTAACACAGTACTTTATCAATGGTCAAAGTAGTTCAGCAGTTGACATAAAGTTGAGGTGATGCCCTTAGGAGAGCCTCCCCAGTTATATCCATGACCTAGATATATTGTATCTCCCAAAGTGCCACCACTTCCATGTCTCAGACTTTGCCCTACGCATTGTCACAGTTATCAGGTGATGATGCATTTGATTGTTAAACTAAATGTCTGAGGCATACCAGACACTACTGTTAAGTTTAAATCACATGCTTTGGCAAGTAAAGGTTGTCTTTTCTGAGACGATAAGGAGAATGATCTTACAGATTCATACCACCTTATCTCAGAGTGGGAAAACTGCCGTTAAGATGTAAAATGCTGTAAAGATTAGCGGCATGAAGATGATGATTGGTAGGAAAACTAGTTAAAAACTATTTTTATTTCTCACCAAGTAATGTAATGTAATGCTGCTGCTTTGATTTTACTGAACTGAGAGAGCGTAGTTTGTTTGATATGATGATATATTATTTTGCTGTGGGATGGGTAATGTTCAGATATATGCAATAGTACTTTCATGTTTTTAGTAGTTTTTGTTGTTGGCTTATCACACAAGGAAAGACACTCCAGGCTGAAAGTACAATGCTACAAGTATTTAGTATTTTCAGTTGCAAGAAGAATAGTAGTAAATGGCTAAATAGTTTTCAGGTTCCCCTGCAGGTTCAGGGGTTAGAATAGGCCCGCGGTATTCCTGCCTGTCGTAAGAGGCGACTAAAAGGAGTCTCAAACGTTTCAGCCCCTATGTGATGGTCTGCTCTTGGGGTTGGCCACCATATTTCAAAATTATTCTGAAGAGCGAGCCAATTGGGGAAGGGTGTTTTACTTGGTGTGTTGTGTTCATCGTGCATTGGGACCTTTAGCTAGCTCATTCATCGTTGCATTGCAGTCCCGCTCGCTCTCCACCTCTTGAGCGAGGATACATTCCTGGGTGCGATTTCCGCCATGCACTCTGCAGTGTCGCTTTCTGCGCTGACGATGACCATGGACCACTTGCCACCTAATATCCAGCACGGTAGCCAGTTCGTTGTGGTGGGGCTGCCATGTACCATGTTGGTTGTAGCCCCCTGACAACACAGGGATCGCTCTACTGATACCTGCGCTGTTAACTTCCCACGTATGCCAAGGAGTAGATGCCTGTCTCCCTGGGGCATCGAGACTCCCGGCAATGGCCATCCTTGCAGGTGGTCGTTGCTGTGGCTGGGTTGCGCCTGTGGGGAGGGCGCTTGGTCGGAATTGGTGGCACCAGGGTGAATAACACGCATTGAATCATGGCACGTCCTCTCTTGCTGGTGGCCAACTGCCAGCAGTCTCGAAGCGTTCGAGGGCTCACTTTAATGCAAACATGTGTGGCCCCAAATCATTCCCCTCCCTGGCCACACCATGGGAGGAACAAAAGGCTATGAATGACAGCGAGATGTATTCGCCCCGGTATCTAGTCTGTACAACAGCTGATGGGGAATCCTATGTGTCCATGAAGTCTCAGTTCTTCGTAGAGCATTTAGAGGACAAGTTTGGGAAGGTGGAGGGCTTGCAAAAATGCGGTGTGGGTCGGTCTTGATAAAATAGCATCCTCTACCCAGTCACGGGTGTTACTCGCTTGTAAGAAGCTGGGGGATGTTTCTGTTACTATCGTGCCCCATAAAAGCTTAGATATGGTCCAGGGCATTATCTTCCACAGGGACCTTCTTTTACAGTCCGATGACCGAGCTGCACACCAACTTAGAGCGACGAGGTGTCCATTTCATCTGGCGCATCCACCGGAGTCCAAGGGACAATCAGGTTGCCACCGGTGCCTTCATCTTGGCCTTCGAGGGTACACATTACCCGAGAAGGTGATTTCAAGCCATATATCCCTCTCCTGATGCGATGCTCCAAGTGTTGGAAGTTCGGCCATATGTCTTCCTGCTGTGCTTCTAGCCTCATATGTCACGATTGTTGTTGTCCATCCCATCCCGATACTCCTTGTGCCCTGCCTCCCATCTGTGTCAACTGCGGAAAGCACCATCCCCCTTGTTCGCCGGACTGTAAGATTCTACAGAAGGAATGGAAAATAATGGAATACAGGACCCTGGACCGACTGACCTGCATTGAGGCTAAACAGAAATTTGAACGGCTTCATCCCATGCGCATGATGTCATCTTATGCCGCCACTGTCATTCCTGTTACAGCTCCGTTGCACCACATATAGTCAGCTCTCAGAGCCGAAGGACCACACCTGGCCCCTTGATAGTAGGGGGCACTTCCCTCCCTGTTGCTCCCGCACCTCCTACCTTGGGAGCAGCAACCCCCAACCATCAGGGACACCAGTCCACACTTGTAAGCTGGAGAAGCTTAAGTGTTCGTCGACTTCTCTCACTAGGAAGGTACCCCTTGGGTCACTCCCTTTCCAGGTTCCTACCAGTGGCAAACTAGACACCCGCCAGGGGCTGAAGAAGCCCCACGTAGCTGGTTGTAGGGCATCGCGGTCCTCTTCAGTCCTGGAGACTGAATCAAAGAAGCCCTCCCAGCAAGGGCAACCAAAGGAACAGCATGAGAAATTGAAATCTAAGACCTGTAAGACTAAGGAAATTGTGATGGCACCCACTCCACCGCTACCTACAAGCTCTGCATCTAAGTATGCGGTGGAGATTCTGGCATCCGTTGACGACCTAGCTCCCACCAGTCCCTCAGACATGATGGATGTCACTCCCGCCGGTACTCAGTTGGTGGCAGCAGGTGACCCAGCGGCGTAATCTGCCTCCTCAGTCCCTTCACGTCTTCCTCAGCCATGGACAGTGTCATCATCCAGTGGAACTGCAGCAGTTTTTTCCACCATCTTGCTGATCTGCGACGACTTCTCAGCCTTCGCCCTTTCCTCTCCATTGCTCTTCAGGAAACTTGGTTTCTGGCGATGCGAACCCCCGCCCTCCATGGCTATCGGAGCTATTATAAGGACCGGGCAGCTTACGAGAGGGTATCTGGTGGCATCTGCATCTATGTCCTTCACTCTCTTTACAGCGAGTCTGTCCCTTTACAAACACCTTTAGAGGCTGTCGCTGTTCGGGTGTGGACGCCTCAGGCTGTTTCTGTCTGCAATCTCTATCTTCCACTGGATGGTGATGTCCTGGCTGCGCTGGTAGCCAAATTGCCACCCCTTTTCTGTTACTGCATGACTTCAATGCCCATAACCCACTGTGGGGTGGATCAGTGGCAACAGGCCAAGGCATCATTGAGCTAGTATTGGCACAGCTCGACCTTTCTCTTTTAAATACTGGTGCCTTCACACATTTCAGAGTGGCGCATGGCACATACTCAGCCATCGACCTTTCGATCTGCAGCCCTAGCCTATTACCATCTGTCCAATGGAGCGTGCATAACGACTTGTGCGGTACTGACGTTTTTCCGATCTCTCTGTCACTGCCAAAGCATCACTCTTCTGGGTGCACCTGCAGATGGGCTATGAATAAGGCTGACTGGGACTTGTTCACCTCCATTGCCACTATTGAGCCTCTTTCCAATGACGCCATTGATGCAGTGGTTCACTCGGTCACCACTGGCATCGTTATTGCCACAGAACCTGCCATTCCCTGTTCTTAAGGGTCCCCTCTGTGGAGGACTGTGCCTTGGTGGTCACCCAAGATCGCTGAGGCGATTAAAGATCGCAGGCGGGCACTCCAGCGTCACAAGCGGCATCCCCCATTGGCACACCTTATCGCCTTTAAATAGCTCCGTGTGCAAGCACGCTGCCTCTTTCATCAACGCAAGCAGGAGTGCTGGAAAAGGTATGTCTCCACCATTGGCCTCCGTTCCTCTCCATCGCAGGTTTGGGCCAATATTAGGCGACTCTATGTCTATCGGACCCCCGTCAGCGTACCTGCGCTTTTATTGAATGGAGCAGTCTGTACTGACTCCAATACAATTGCAAACCACTTAGCGGAGCATTTTGCCCAGAGTTCCACTTCTGCGAATTACCCACTGGCTTTCCGCTCCCTGAAAGAGCGGTTGGAACATTGGAGCCTATCGTTTCACACGCGCCATCCTGAATCGTACAATGCTCCGTTCGGTGAGTGGGAATTCCAAAGTGCCCTACTGCTTGCCCAGATATGGCTCCTGAACCAGATTGCATAAACTGTCAGCTGCTCAAACACCTCTTGGTGGACTGCCAGCGATGTCTCCTAGATCTTTTCAACCATATGTGGGTTGAGGGTGAGTTCCTGTTGCAATGGTGGGAAAGCATCATAATCCCCGTGTTGAAACCTGGCAAGAACCCACTGGAGGTGGACAGCTACTGCCCCATTAGCCTCACCAACATTCTTTCCAAGTTGCTCGAATGCATGGTGAGCCGGAGGTTGAATTGGCTACTTGAGTCTCGGGGCCTTCTGGGTCCGTCTCAGGGTGGGTTCCGTAAGGGCCGCTCTGTAGCCGATAATCTGGTGTGCCTGGAGTCTGCCATCTGTACAGCCTTTGCCTGCCGTCAGCATCTGGTCGCCGTCTTTTTTGACATGCGGAAGGCATACGATATGACATGGCGACTTCACATCCCCTCTACACCTCATGGTTGGGGTCTTCAGGGTCTGCTCCTGGTTTTCATACAAAATTTTCTGTCTCTTCGTTCCTTCCGCATGCAAGTTGCTGCCTCCCATAGTGCCTCCTGAGTTCAGGAGAAGGGGGTACCGCGAAGATCTGTCTTAAGTGTCTGCCTCTTTTTAATTGCAATTAATGGGCTTGCTTTGGCAGTGGGAGTGCCTGTCTCAGCTTCCTTGTATGCTGACGACTTCTGCCTATACTTTAGCTCCACTGGCATTGCAGCTGCTGAACAGCAGCTGCAGGGCGCTATCTGCAAGGCGCAGTCTTGGGCTGTAGCGCATGGCTTCTAGTTTTTGGCTGCCAAGACCTGCGATATGCATTTCTGCCGACAACGCACTGTTCACCCTGAGCCACGGCTTTATCTTGACGGTGAACCATTTGCTGTGGTGGAGACGCATTGGTTTTTGGATTTGGTTTTTGATACCCGGGTGACTTGGCTCTCTCATATTCAGCAGCTTAAACAGATGTGCTGGTGGCATCTTAACGCTCTTCATTGCTTGAGTCACACCAGCTGCGGTGCTGATCAGTCTACCCTTCTACGGCTGTACCAGGCATTAATTCAGTCTCGTCTAGATTATGGGAGCCTGGCTTACAGTTCGGCATCACCTTCCACATTGCAGTCGCTTGACCCTACCCTTCACAGCGGGATCCGACACAACACTGGAGCTTTCCAAACAAGCCCTATCAACAGCATACTTGTGGAGGCAGGTGTCCCTCCATTGCGGTTCCGGCACCAACGGTTACTGGCTGCTTATGCTACACACATTTGTAGCTTGCCCAGGCATCCCAATTATTGTCTCCTGTTCCCTCAGTTGGTCGTCCATCTTCCAGAATGGTGGCCCCAGTCATGGTGTATGATCGCAGTTAGCATCAGAGCTCTTTTCTCTGAGCTTGAGGTTTTCCCTCTTCCACCTTTTTTCCGGGCCACTCTGCGTATACCCCCGTGGTGTGTGCTCCGCCCAGGCCTTCAGCTCGATTTGGCACAAGGCCCGAAGGACTCAGTCCCTCCTCAGGCCCTCTGCCGTCGCTTTCTTTCAATCCTTTTTGCATTTCAAGGCTCTGACAGTGTCTATACTTACAGTTCAATTGTTGCTGGTCGTGTCGGTTATGCTCTTACTCCAGGGGATCATTATGAACAACACTCATTGCCGGCTGGCTGCAGTGTTTTCACTGCTGAGCTGGTCACCATCTCTCGCACCCTAGAGTATATCCGCTCCTGCTCAGGTGAGTCCTTCATTATCTTTAGTGACTCCTTGAGCGGTTTACGAGCTATCGACCAGTGGTTCCCTCGCTCTCGTCTGGTGATGGCTATCCAGGAGTCCCTCCATACTCTTGCCCGTTGCGGCCACTCTGTGGTCTTTGTGTGGACCCCAGGTCATGTCGGCATCCTGGGAAGTGAACGTGTTGACACGCTGGCCAAACAGGCTGTCGGTTCACCAGCCTTGGAGATTGGTCTTTCGGAGAGTGACCTCAGGTCGGTTTTGTTGCAGAAGGTACTTCGCACCTGGGGTGAAGAATGGCGCACCCTTCCTTTACCCAACAAACTTCCGGCCATCAAGGAGGCTACCAGTGCATGGCGCTCCTCCTTGCGGGTCTCTCACAAGGACTCTGTTGTCCTCTGCCGGCTGCGCATTGGGCACACCTGGATAACACACAGCTATTTATTATGCCATGAGACCCACCTTTGTCACTGTGGGTCAGCTTTGACGGTGGTCCACATCTTGTTGGACTGCCTGCTTTTAACTCTTTGCCCAGGCAGACGTTTGCGCTGCCTGATATGCTTCCTGCACTTTTATCAGATGACATTGCGATGGCAGATTTAGTTTTGAGTTTTATTCGTGCAGGGGGTTTTCATCGCTTGATCTAAGTGTTTGTTCTTTTTTTTTTTGTGTTGAGTCTGGCCTTTGGCCTACGATTTTAGACTGGGGTTTTTAGTGCATTTCTTGGTGGTGTCTTTTCCTGTTTTGTTTCTATGGTCTCTGTTTGTGTCCGTCTTGTCCTGTGTTCTCTCTTGTCATCTCCACTGTTTGTTCTTATTCTTTGTGGGTGTTTAAAGTTCGTGTAAAAAGGGACAAATGGCCCTAGTAGTCTGGTCCCTTCAATCCCACAAACCAACCAACCAAGTTTTCAAGCTTCACAATAGATCTCAATACACTTGCTATAACCCTCAATGTCCATTGCATGCTGTGGCTTTCCTCAAAGTGACAATTGAAAAGATACATCTGTATGTCTGACAGGGCATGATGCAAGTTCGATTTATGAAGATGACAGTTCCATTTTTCTGAGGGGAGGGGTTGGAAACAGCAGCCTTCCCCTGTTCCCTGCTGGATATGTCCTTAATGATAAGCAGGTGAATAGAAAGAAATAATGGACATGTGGCATATGCCATTCGTTAAACATTGAAGTCTACCAGATGAGGCCATAAATTGTTGATACTAGATGCAGCGTACTAAAAGTTTTCTAGTTTTTGTGGTATACATAAAAATATACTGTGTGTATTATTGTATCGAGATGTCTTACCTGCTTGTGAACAATGTTAACATTCATTTTGACTACCATGTGCTTATCACAGAACCTGAGAAAATTGTGTTTTTCGTTGTAGTGGGTACTTGTTTATTCTGCGCGCTGAGAGGTGATGTTCATGAATACGGAGATGAGCAAAACAAAAATAATCCAATCACTTAACTGACATTGAATGGCATGGACAAAATCTTAGATTTCATTGATAGTTCTTGTCGTCTTCAAGTATACTAACATTTATGTTGACCTCATTCAGCCATAGAACACGCTGCAGTATACGTACAGTAAATATTAGGACTGAAATAAACATTGTTTTAGAAGTCATAGGCACGATTCTGATATTTGTTGATAATGTGACATATTTATGATTCACTTCACAGATACATATTGTAAATTGCAAGTTTCTGGATGTGATGGCAGGCACAGGCCTGTTGCTAAAAGAATACTAACCATAAGGCCCAATTACTCTACACTATTTTAGAGCGAGACTGTGGCCAAGTGCAACATGACAATGCTGTCTATCAAACCTGAAGTCCAGATTTGAATCCCCCAATTTCTTTTGCTCACTCTGGATGGATGGATGGATGGATGGATGGATGGATGGATGGATGAGGCAGCTTAACCCCTTTTGATGGGAAGCATAAACTGCCTTATGTTTACCAATTTCCAGGGGTGTAGGAAGACAGTCCCAAGTGTATTTAACACTATTAATTGAGTGTAAACATATGTTCAACGATGATCGTTTGTGACCTCAGTTCTTTCACATAATGGGCAAATTCTGGACAAAGCCTATCTGTTCTTGGAAATTTCTCATTGTGAGATATTCTGACCTAAAATGGTGAATGGGAAGTGAATGAAAGGAAAAAATTAAACTATTCTCTGATTAAAAACTGAAAATTGTTGGTGTTCTTTCCATTTTTCTGTAATAGCCCTGTTCCTGTCATTGATGTTACAAAAAAATTATTTTGAAACATTTCAGGTACCTCTGTCTTCAGAATAAACAATCAGCAGTTGAAGCGTTTAAGTGCTATACAAAGCAACACCCAAATATTCAGGCTGGGCCACCATATATTTTACCCCTGCTCAACTTCATATGGTTTCTTTTGCAAACTGTAGAAAGGTATGTACTAACACATCAGTACACATATCTGCATGGTTTAAGGCTGCTGCAAATAAAATTTTTCATTACAAGTCACAGAAGTTTAGAGGAATGCAAAGACGTAAATTACCATGTGCTGTTACTGAAAGAAGAGCTAATTAATGTTGGATATTAAACTGTGCATATTGACACTTGAAACTAATTAAGTGGTTTCTTTGTAATATACTACATGAATCACCTAAGCTGCTGACCTCAAATATTTGTGGAACCATGTAAGATATCATAATTTTGTTTTCACACTATTGAATTGTAATGAAGTTCTCATTAAACTGTGTATAGTCTTCTGTGATGTCAGTGTTAATTATGGAGATGTTAGTATCACCTTTGTTTCCTCAAATAAAACTGTAGTACACAGACTTGGCATACTATGTAAGGGAGAACACAGTAACTATTGTGTGACAAATTCCTTGATTGTATTTCTCACACAAATATTGTGACTGTAAGTTTGTAGCTTCCATGCCCAGTGTCATTTTGAATAAAATAATTTTGGCTATTAGGACTCATCATTGTAAAAAACTAAACGAACAGAATTGCCAATCTTTTGACTGCACCACGTTGATCGAAACATCAGCAGTTTAGTTGCTTTAGCGTTTTACAGTGACGTTGCCTGATATCCAAAGTCATTTTATTCATAAGCATCATGACCAGTTTTGCTTTTTATTTTTTAGTAATTTGATGTTTTGTGTCCATTATTATGTAAAAGATTCAACATTTCTGATACTGACTTATAGGAAGCCAAAAAAATGTATGACCTAAGGCTGAGAAATACAGTAACAGAAAAACTGTTGTAATTTTGGCTACAGTGATCAAATATCTAGAAAAGATTAATTCAGTTTAATATCACTCACAGAAATTAAGTACAGTAAATGGTTTCTCTCTTTTGGATATCAAACTTATTGCTGTTTTGTGTAGTAGTTTGTAATATCAAAATTTTGAAGTAGTGAAGTTGTTTACTTACTACTTTGTCTGTCATGTGTGCCTCATAATTATGACTGTTTTTCTTTCAGTGGTAAGCTAGCTGCTTTTATTGTCTTGTGTGAGAAATATGAGCCAAGTATAAAAAGGGATCCATCATATACTGAATATCTTGATAAAATTTCCCAAATATTTTTTGGTGTCGCTGCTGCCCGTCCAAAGACACAAGGATTTTTAGGTAATGAAAATATTTACTGAATTCTTGCATTTTATTTACACGCAAGTGTCACAGAGCTACGTTACTCTTTTCATGTTAAGTGCATTGAACAACATTAACAATACATCTGGTGCATTATTTGTAAAGTGTTTGCTACTTACGTGGCGTGTATTGTGCAGTGTTACCCTTCTGCTTTTCGAGAATTAAATACTAGTAATGAAACTCTGTACACTGTACTCTTTCATGTCATAAATATATATTTTTAGATTCCTTTTCTTATTTTACATGCATTGAATGGAGTACTAATTGAAGTAGTAAGCCTCGGGGATTGCCATTCCATTCTGAAACAGACTGAATAGGAGTGAAGGTGCATTGTAACCTTTTCAGTTTTCCTTGTTTCTTGGCTTCATAGTTGTCATTTGGTAGGAACTTGTGGACTGAATAAACCTGGTAGTTACTTTTGATGTTGGCAGTCTTTTCCATGAAACAATCCTCCAGAGCAAAAATAAATAATGATCTTATGAATCAGTAAGCTAAATATTGTTCCTGTATTAGAGGATACTTTTTGGGTTTCTAGACAACTTGACAGTTCCATTTTTGTATATAGTATTTTGATGGCTAATGCAAGATCTTGATCAGGTATTGAGAGATTTGCTTCTTTGTCACAGGATTACTCGCAACATATAACAAATGGGACAGCATCTTTCATTGAAGTGATGTGTGTACTAAATGAGACAGTCAATCTAGCTCGACATTTGAAAGCACATTGTTTACCGACCACAGTGGAAAACAACGCAGAAATCTCAGCATTCCGTGTTACTGATCAGTGTTGATATTTTCACCAATGTAAAGAAAATGATACCCCAGGCTGTTCAAGAATATGATCCATGATGTCAAAAGAGTGATACTCATTTGACCATGTGAAACTCGGTTTGACCATTTGTCCCACGATATCCTGTGAACAATAGATGAAAGGCAAGAGCCAGGTTTAATATTCCTATATCTTGCAGACTCCCCTCATGGTCCCAAACCTCCATACAAGTTTTTCAGTTCATCTGCGATTCTGTAAAAAATTGTATGAGTGATAGGTATAGTTTACTGGCCAAGTCTTTCTGCTGAAGACTGTACTAGTTAAGATTACCATTTCATGAGTTATCTTAGCGAATTGGCACATAGGATTTCCTCCTACCTCTTCTCTGTGAAGCTCTCGTGGAGGTTGCCCCTGAAAGTGGCTCCTGTAGCACATTGCATTCTTCAGAAGGTGCAAGCAAGTGACATGTAATTTAATTGGTGGTGCTTGTAGCTAATCTATGTGAAATAAGTCCCAGGAAGCCGTTAAAATGCATTTATTTGTAAGCACTGTAAACTAGTAACATTTTAGTATTATGAAATGATTGCTATCAAAAAGTTAATAAAATCAGAAAAAATAGTAAAGCCAACTATCATATTAACACTTTGCCATCCGCATGTCTCGTACAAATTTATTCGCTTGGCGCCGGCAGTGATAATTCGGATTACTTGGCTTGTCGATGGCCACTTGTCACCTTTCTGTTGATGACAAGCTTCAAACACATGGACTTTTGCTCGCTTTAATTTTTCGAGAAATCCTCTATTTTGCAGTATCGTTCCACAAACTCGAATTTTCTTTTCAAGTAACTTATCTGCAAGTTCTACACTGTTATAATAATTATCCATGTGGTGGTGACTTCACTTTCCATAAGGAGGTGTCAATAGTTCCATCATTGTTTTTGATAAAAGTTGTCCAGTGCCGGAATATATCTTGAATGAGGAAATGTATCCCGTACTCGAATCGCAGAGCATCCGAATGAGTATGCCGTATTTCGTAATTTTTGATGGATTGTAAACTTTAAAATTTAACTGTCCACACCACAGTATCATTCCTTCATCAATTGAGATGTTTTGACTTAGATTAAATGTTTCTTTAAACTTTTCATAAAAATAATCAATTACAAATTGCACATTGAGAAGCTGGTTGGCATTACCCGGTTTATTGTTGTTGTTGGAAAAATGTAAAACTGATGATATTTGTCTGAATCGGTTGCAGGACATCATTTTACGAAATATTGGTGTGTCTATTAACTGATTCATTGACCAATAATCATTGATCCTTCCTTTTTTTACAGTTTCCTTAAGTATAACAAGCCCAAACCGTTTTCTTAGTTCGGATCCCGTAACATTGACAGATTTGGCATTTCTTAATGCAGTTTCCTTCTATTGCAATTTTGACTGTAATACTGGTCGGTTTCATTGCTAATATATTCAAATAGATCCTTCACAATATATAATGCTATGATATCCATGACGCTCTGTGTATCTTTGGGAAATATGTGTGGACTGGGAGATCCTTCAAATTTATTATTGGTCCTCAGTAAATCATAGTCTGTCTTCTTCGTCTGATTCATCCGAATCAGTTGGCAACCATAGTGTTTACTGAATTCTACTTGGACGTATTTCACTATCTTCCAACAATTCTGCTTCACTTTCATTTTTTTGATATCCAATGTCTTCTTCCCAATCGGCCAAGTTGTCAAAAACGTCAGACAAGATGAACACAAATTCATCATCAATAATCGTATCGTCTCTTTCGTCTGAGTGCACAAGTACTCATAAAAACAAAAAAACTTGTTGACATGTGTCACTCATTGTTAACTAAACAAAATACCAACAGAATGAAAAAGATACTTAAGTTCTGTCACCGGACATTGTGCGATACTATGCTCATGACACCACTGAGCGATACCGTGCACACACTACTATGCTCATGACACCACTGAGCGATACCGTGCACACACCACTGAGGTGTAGCCGGGCGTTGACAGCTGTTTCACACACGACACCACTCTGGTGTTGCTGGATGGCAAAGTGTTAAGAACAGGCTCAGTGTACAGCCCATTGGTGACTATCACATATGAACAGGCTCAGAGTTCATCTTATTACTGACTGGCAAGATTAGCAAACAGCTGAAATCTCTTGCTTACATTGTAAAACTTCATAGCAAATCCATGTCTTTGGTAAATTAACAATATTCAAGTGCTTACTGAATTTACTGGTTTACTGCACAGCATTATCATTGTTTCCAAGCTCTGATAAGCCGTAGGCTTCTCTTAGTACCAGATATGCCAAAAGAGGACTGTAATTATTAAAATTTAATAAAGTAGAATCAAGTGATTCCCCTACGTTTTTACTCAGCAGAGTAAAATCTATTCTCAAGGCTCAAGTTCCTCTCCTCACTCTCATGGTTACCGATATGCCATATGGTTCAGTTGCTACATCTATATCTATGGGAATGAGCTACCTACTTACTGCGATCTTACTCTGCGACACTGCTTAATGCAGCAAATTGGCTTCGGCTCTCTGCCAAGTTCCAGTAAATGTAAAATTTGGAAAAATTAATACTTTTCAAAATAGGGGAACCTCACAATTTCCAGAAAGCACTCATCTTAGTGTTCCAGTGCAGACCATTAACAGATGTCTGAGTATGCAGAACAGGTTCTCAGATATGTGAATGGCTCAAAGACTTCATAACTACATTGTCTGGGGTAGTGAGTGTTTCTCAGAGAGAAGGATTTTGTCAGGAGTGCCCCAGGGAAGTGTTAAGCTCTTGTTCTGTATAATCATAAATAATGTGATGGATAGGGTGACTGTTTGCTGATGATGTTGTAATGTACAAGAAAGTGTTAACATTGAGTGCCTTTCGGAGAATATGTGTTAACTTAAACAGAGTATCTGTTTGGTGTGATGAATGGCGGCTTGCTCCAAATTTGGCGTGTTGAATGGCAGCTTGCTCTAAATGTGGGTAAATGTAAGTTAACGAGAATGATTAGGAAAAATAGTCATGTAATGTTTGAATACAGTATTAGTGTTGTGCCGCTTTATGCAGTCTTGTCAATTAGTTAGACATTGTTTTGTAAAGAGGTATGAAATGGAAGTATCACGTAAGGTCGGTAGTAGTTAGCTTCACTTTGTTGGGGAATTCTAGGAAAATGTAGCTATCTATGAAGGAGACAGTGTATGGAACATTGGTTTGACCCATTCTTTAGTGGTTGGGAACCCCACCAGATTGAATTAAAGGAAGACATCAAAATGATACAGATACATGCTGTTTGTGTGTTACCGGATGGTTTGATCAATACAAGAATATTACAGAGATTCTTTGTGTACTCAAAGGGAATCTTGGAGGGCAGACGATGTCTTTTGATGAAATGCTATTGAGAAAATTTAGAGAAGTGACATTTGCAGCTGACTGCAGAACCATTCTGCTGCTGCCAATGTACATTCTGTATAAGGACATCAAAGATAATACAGAATGAGAGAAATTAGGGCTTGTACACAGATGTCACTTTCCCCTCACTCCATTTGAGAATGGAACAGGAAAAGGAATGACTAGTAGTGGTGTAAGGTACATTCCGCCATGCGTCATATGGTGGCTTGTGGAGTATGTACGTAGATGTAGATCTGAACCTAAGTGTTTAATATCCCCTCTAAATGCCTAAGGCAGGCTCATCCTCTCCTACCCGTTGCTCCCCAAGTGTCTTACTGGTTTACTCAGTTTTCAGTAGCGTAGACTAACTGATTGATGAGTGGAAGGATCTGTGTACAAGTACTTGCTTGGGCACTTCAAAATTCTCTAAATTGTCCAAACTGAATGGGTTGTTTCATTGTAGTGAAGTGCAGTGTAGATATCGAAACTTGTAACTTTTGTGACATTCGTAATCTGCACTTTAGTTCCCAACTTCATGTTCTCAAATTACAGCAACTTTATTATTTGCAAACTGACTACATTATTGTTTAGTTACTACACACAAGACATTCTTTCATTTGGAATCAATTAAATCTCCACATGAGCCCCTGCAGTGCTAAAATATTTTTGTAGATGATCAGTTATGTTTACAATTACTCTTCTCTGTACATCACTTGGAAAAATTTGTGACCACATTGGCAATTCTTACTTGCAATGCATCCAATGTTTTTGATGTCTTTCATTCATTCATTAATCCATCCATCCATCCATACATACATAGCATATGTCATGCTGCAGATCTTAGCAAGAAGGAGAACCTGAACAGTAGAGAAGCTGTTATTAGTAATTTAATCTGTACAGTGCATTAACAACAGACAATCAATATAGTGCTTAATGTTACAAGGGCCAGTCACATTTATGTGATTACTACCTATGGTCAGAGTCAGCATGCAATAACCACTTAGAGATAGCATGTGGCAGCACTAGCAATGGAGGTTATATAATTCGTGTTCAGGGATCCAGAAAGACAATGCAGTCATTGTCATAATATGGAAATGGAGCGATTTATCTGATGCCCAAAAGAGCATGATCATTGACTCTCAGGCCAAGGGTGGAAGCATTTCTGAAACAACTAAGTTTCTAACAGTTTGCATGTTGCCGTGGTTGAAGTATCCCATGCATAGCGAAATGACACTATCCAAAACAAGTGCTGAGGCAACTTTGGTGCACCACGGCTGTAGATGACTAGGCTGAATGACTTCTGTGGAGACCTGTACTTGTGAATAGACATGCATCTGTTGAGCAACTGATCACCCAGATGAACCAAGGGCCTACCAACAGTGTCACCTCAATGATTGTTCAGCAAATGTTGCTGTGTATGGGCCTCTACAGCAGACACCTGGTTCATGCACCCATGCTGATAGCTGTTCATCAGCAACAAAGGCTGGAATTTGCATGCCAATACCACAACTGGATGCCCACTGAGTGGCGACAGGTGGCCTTTACTTATGAATTCTGCTTCAAGAAGCTCCATTGGGTGTTGGTGTGTGTGACCCTGCAACAGTCGTTAGAAGTGCCTAAGCTGGAGGAGAGAGCGTTACGATTTGAGAAATGGTCTCATGGCATTCTCTGGGTGATATTGTCATTTTGGAAGACACAGTGGATCAACACAAGTATGCATGTATCCTTGAGGATCATGTCCAGCACTACATGCAGTTTAACAATGAAAACAATCAATAATTGATAAAATTATTTAATTGTATGAGTATAATAGAGGGAAACATTCCACGTGGGAAAAATATATCTAAAAACAAAGATCTCATCATCTTTGTTTTTAGATATAAATTATTTAATTGAGTAGATAAAAAATCTACTCACCAAGTGGTGGCAGAACACACACATAAAAGACTGTTGTGATTGGCAAGCTTTCGGAGCCAGTGGCTCCTTCTTCAGGCAGAAGGGCTGAAGGGGAAGGAAGAAGGATAAAGGAAAAAGGAAAAGGACTGGAGAGGTCTAGGAAAAGGGGTAGATTTTGGGAAAGTCACCTAGAACCGTGGGTCAGGGGAGACTTACTGTGTGGGATTAGAAGGATAGACTGATTGTTGAGGACTGTATCAGACGAGATTTGAAAATCTGAGAGCTTAAAGGTGGAAGACAGGATAATATGCAAGACAGAGATTACTACTAAAACATCGTGCACGAGTTAGTGCAGCTGCCCACAGCACTGAAGACAGCGTGGCTCCATATCCCTGTCTGTATGTTCTAGAACCTCATTGACTATCTTCCTTCTCATCTCACAGTGGTCCATACTGCAAAAGATAGCTTTTCAGTTTTGTGACAGGTGGTCACATTAATGTTACGGGACTGTATAAGTGCTTACACTAGTTAAATGTAGCCTATTGAATTGCTAAAAAAAAAGGGTGTTGCTTTCTCATTTATATTAAGTTGTTTTTCTTTGGGTCAGTCATTTTCCTTCTTATGTGTGATAGTGATTGATAATGTCCAAGGAGGTGAAATAAGGTATTTACTAAATGGTGAAATAAAGTGTTTATTTCAAAATAAAACAGCTTACCCTGGAAAAGGACTTCCCTCAAGAAATTCGTAGTGGCTGTATACATAACATAAAAAAAGTCTGTTGTTGGTACTCTATTAGTAGCTTCAAATGCAATTCATAACATTGGTGTTTATCAGAGAATGTAGATAACTACATTTGTAATAAGCGATATCTATTTACAATGAAAATGGCTTCTTCTGGTGTAGATTACAGGAATACTGTCATTGAAAGTAGTTTATGAGATAATTGGCAGAAGTAGTGTGATTTCGTAGACTTTCCCGGCATAATAACTGCTGATATTCTTCACGGGTTTGCAGCTGGATCATATCGTCGTCCAGACAGAATATTTTGGTGGACCAGCGGGCCGCCATCTTCAGGTGAGTTAATGCTCATGCAACAGCAAGGCCGTGCACGAGCATTAACTCACCTGAAGATGGCGGCCAGCTGGTCCGCCTAAATATTGTCTGGGCGATGACATGATCTGGCTGCAAACCCGTGAAGAATATCGGCAGAAGAAGTGGTTAACGAGGTTATCTTCTCAATTTTGACAGGAATTGGCAGAGATTAATAATTTCTTGCTGTATGTACCAGAATATGTAACTCTACTGTGAACCTTAGACAAACAGTAAAGTCCAATAGTGTTTAATATATTGATTGTGTAAGTCACAGTTCAGCTGATACTCAACAACAAGAGTAGACGGACTGGGAAGGGAATGCAAGAAATCCAGGAGTCTTAAAGAGATCTCTGCCAAGTATTCAGTTACCTACTTTACGTAACATTCATACTGGTCACTTCTCCTAAATAAATACTTCGTGTATATAAGGTATCCCAGAAGGTGTATCCGTAAGATAACAGCAAGTGATGAAGTCCTATAGAAACCAATGCCATTGCCTGTTAAATTAAAAGCAAATACTAGGTGGCCCCACACCAAAGCACCACTGATCAGTCAAAAGTGGAAAATACTATGCCCAACCTTTGGGACCTATAGCTTAATGTTGGTAACATTATCACTGATTCTTGTGGATGACAATCTGCCTGATACTGTAGTATCAGTGGCCCAGACCATTGTTATTAGCTTCCCATTACAATGATTAGCTGTTTGTGCATATACCATTAGACATTCAGCTCACAGATGACCATCATGACACTGCATAGCTATCTTGGCTCCATGTTTTACAACTGCTGACAAACCATAATTTACTTACACCAAAGAAAAGACATTGGTGCTAAAACCTCAGTATCTAGTATTAGGTCATTTAAGTGATAGTAAAGTGACAATAATTTGAAAATAGTGAAGGACTTCCAGAACTCTACATACCCTGTAGATTATTATGGATATGCGAAGCTAGATACTTGTTATAACTACTTTTATGATTTATATCATACTGCTGTATTTTATTTTGATTAATTTTTTATTTCTGTTCATTAAAAAATGTTAAATAATCTGATAAAACAATAACAGCTGACATTGTACTGAACTTCTTCTATTATTTTAGGAAACTTTTTAAGCTCCATCTTCTCTGAACTTGGCAATTCTGATTCGTCAGATGAGGACACACCAAATGAGCCCTGCCCATCCACATCTCGGTTACATATGGAAACTGATAATGCCAACTGAGCAATGAGAAACGTTGTCCTAAATTAATGTGTACAGTGTGGAGGAAAACTGCTCACCAGTGACTATTTCCGTGAATGGTATTTGGATTGCTTGCTGTTATAGACAATTAAAATGATCCAGCCCAGTCTGTTAAATTTATGTAGAAATACCATGGAATTTTGTTGGATATATTTTATTATAGAAAATACTGTCAAACTGCTTTACTCTCCGTTTGCAGTAACAGTGAGTGTACAGGGTGAACGATAATCGAAACTACATTACACGAAGACATTAACACTTCAGATGTAGTGGAGAAATCCATTTTAGAGAGTTTATATTTTTTAACAGATGTGTACATCAAATGCATACTGATGCAGATTAAAGTTTTTTAAACTTCTAGCAAGATATTTCTAATTAACATGTGTGTTTTGTTGAAAAGGGTACAGTGGTGATCCGATAAGAAAATGAGCAGTTGTTTATAATACAAAATGTGATAGTTTTCTAAACACATTTTTTTTACCGCTTGAACAGTTTTTTTATCGTTAATACTGGTCCTGTAAACTCATTATAAATATTATTTTCCCTGCCTTAATGACATACAGTTATTCTCAAGACAGTGAGATAAGTACCTTTTTGTCGTGAACAGTCAGCTCTCCAATTTCAGATGGTGTTGATTCCATTGTTGGTCTTATAAGTAGCACAAAAGTAGGAATCACAGACAGAAGTTTTAAAGTGTCTGTACAGCAAGCGGCCATTTATGTAGCTTCCAACACAATTTTTTTCAGAGGCTGTAGATATAGTATGGTGTTGTGACGGAGTTTCTTGGACCACATTGTCAGATTTAGCTGGGAGCAGTTTCAGGGTGGTAAACTCAGTTTTTACAACCTTCCACTCTTACAGTCATTCTGAGAGAGACAAAGTTTCTTATAAATGTTCGCATCAAGTTGATCGAAGCGAATTGCAGTGTTCTATGAGGCTGTGAATTACATACATCTGTAGTTGTACATATTCAACTGTTAATGTTGTGCACTGTGGCTGCAACGGAAATAACATACAAACAGATAAACCAGTTATCAGCTACTTACAGTAAGTAAAATAAATACTTATTTGTTTGGCTTCCTAAAGATGATGGACCTGCATTCATGTTGATATATAAATACTGTTGTCGTAAAGATGATAGCTAACGTATGGTTAGAGGTATGTGTCTAGCACACATTTCAGGATATTTGAATGGGATAATGTAAGGAGTCATACAGTAAACATGTAGCTGTCTATTTTAGAACACTTGTGAGCTGACTGGAAATTTTGTAACATTTGTAAATCTACATTTCTTTTCTTCATGAGTAATGAGTCTAGTTATTTATAACGTATTTAGGAAAATGAATGCTAATTTGAGTTGTAAAAATGTTTTTGTAAGAATGTGTTTGTGGAATGTTTCCGCTTCTGAATTTTTTGTTGTTGAAAAAGCATCAACCGATCACATACCAGTTTCATTGCTTAATAACGAACCAAATTGTGTGTTGTATTTTTTTTTTTTTTTGTCTTTGAATATGACTGTGAATTCAGAATGAAATAAAGTGAAATGTTTATGGGATTATAATTTTTAATAAGAAGAAATCCAAAAATGCATACTCTAGAGACAAGTGATAAGTGATATAATTAATAAATATCATTTAATACCTGATACGTAACTAGTGGAGGGATTTTAATGTGCAAATTATGGTCAGAAAAGGGGAAAAAGGTTCAGAAATAAATACAAAAAGCTGCTGATGAAATTATTTTATTTGGGTTTAAACTAGGTACAATAACTTTCTATGGTTCATTAACACACTTTTGTTAAAGTGGATTACACACCTCATTTAAATTTTTTGTCAATAAGTCACTGGTGCTTTGCACTCAGTGACTCTGCTCAGCATCTACAGAAACCAACAGGGGGCAGAACAACTAGAGAAAGAAGAGAGAAAAATACTGAGAAAAATGCTAGGTCCCAAAAGAGGTGGAGTGAGGTGGATGCGAAGACCTAGGGAAGAATTGTACCGGAACGAGAACATTATCCGGGGAAATCGGACTCAAAATGGCAAGGTTTGCTGGACATGTAGTTAGGATGAGTATGGACAGAATGACGAAGAGAGTGTGGGAAACAACAGGGAGGATAAGGGGAGAGACAGAAACCAAGTGGGTTGTTGAACTTCGGAAGGACTGGATGGAATTGGGGATCAAGGTCGAAGGAAAGGAAAATCGGAGGAACAAATACACACCGACCAATATTCCGGAGATCATTGACAGAGAAGAATGCAGGAAAAGATTAGTGTGTCACCAGTGGAGCCGACAGGAGAAATGGAAACTGAAGATCTCTGAAGAAGAGTGGGAGAGAAGAAGAGAAAGAATGAAGAGGTTCTGGGAGAAGAAGAGGAAAATGCAGTCCACGAAGGGGCTACCCATGGTCCTAAAGAGGCCGTAATGTAAGAAGAAGAAGAAGAAGAAGAAACCAACAGAGCATATCTTGTAAGCACCCATATAGGAAGTTCAAAGTTTCTGAGGTTTCAACATCTGAACTTTTGAGATTTAATTTGAATTTGTCTTTAACAAATCCATCAAGAATGTCACTAATGCTCATTAACTTCTCCTACTGTTTCTCCTCCTCTATATTGTCTTCTTCCAAACTCTGAATCATGTCAGGCAAATAGTTGTAGCTATACAGTGCAAAAAGTTCAGACTCTAGGTGTTTGTACATGAAATGTATTCACAGTTTTAAATTTGAAAAACCATCAGCTGGAGAAGGGATTGACAACAACAAAAACTCAGAACTCCCACCTTAGACTTTGCCTATCTGTGCACAAGTCAAGGCCAGACCCAAACTTACGTATGTCATCGTTCCTGCATCACAACCTTTACTCATACACACATTATGTAATTCCCCCTATGGGAGAGTACATTTTAATTGAAAGTTGCTGCCTGGTTGTGATGGATAAATACAATATTACAGTGCCTGTGTTGTTAAGAAGAACAGCAGCACGATGTTTCTTCAGACATGTATCAAATACAGGAATGACAATGTATGAAAGTTTTGATGTGGCTGTGACTCATGCATGGATAGCCAAAGTGGTTAAGGTGGGCACTTGCATAAAAATGAGGAAATCTGGATTCAAGTCCCATTGTGGCACAGATTTTTGTTTTCATAATTTCCTTATACAGCTGATGGTTGTTTGTATCCACAACTGCAAATTCATTTCATGTATTTCATAATCTGTAGTCACCACAGTGCATGTTCCTTCAGACTTGCATGCTTGTCTGAAGAAACATTGCGTTGTTCTTCTTAATAACACAGCCACTGCAATATCGTGGCTAGGTCTTTGTTGTTGACAAATTGTTGGGCCTGCTTAATGGCTACTGCACCCATTGAGTCTAGGGCACATAAAAACTGTTGAATTTCATCAAAGTTTCCACACAAGAAAACCGTGCAACTTATCAAAGTACCCACCTTCTGATGGTAGGAAACTGTGGAAGGTGGAGCCGTGTCATTTCTTGATACAAAACTTTATGACCGGGAGCCTGTACCAGAATCTCTTTCAGAGCAGTAGTGAAGTCATTTTTTCAGCAGTAATTCTCCCTGATACTTTAGCAAACACGGTGTAGACAATGTACAATACGTGTCTCATGATTGAGGTTGGGGTACATGCCCTTCAATTGTTGGAAAGCTGAAAGCGTATAATGTGCTTCATCAGTCACCACAAGCCTGGCCTTTTTTGTGTTGTATGTCCCCTAGCCACAGGTTTGTACATTAGTAGTTGAATGATTACATTATCGTACAGGCATTTCTATTCTCAAGTTGCTCATTTAAGATGCATAGATGTTACCCATTCACCAGATTATGGAAAAACCAACACTTTCAAATTATATTGTAGCAGCTCATCAGTAGTTTCATCTAAAATGAATCCCATCTCATGTTTTCTGACAGCTTCTGTTATTTTCTTTAAAACATTTTCATAAATTGGCTTTAGTAACTTTTTCTCAAAGTGTTTTCATCTGGTATTAGCCTTTGTGTGTGCTTCTCAAGAAACAATTTGAATGCGAGATTCTTTGCCTTGTGGATTGATACTCCTGATTGGATTTATGGCAAGATCCACACTAAATTCATTCAGTGGCTGCTGCTTCCCAGATCCTGAAGTTGAAGGCATGTATCAGAGTAACTTGCTTAGATTTCAGCTTACAGAGTTACAGGCAGTTGATGGTAGGCATGATCTAGGTGGTGCTTGATTTTTAGTCAGCTTGGTGACACAAAGTCAAACGAGGTAGCGAACAAATACTGCCAGCACACTCTGATGCTGGTGGGAACTGCACAGGCCCCACGTCAAACCCAAGACCCACAGAGACTGGCTGGAGTGTCAGATGATGGCACCCACTGGGAAGCCTCGCCTCGGTGGATCCAGTTTGTTGCCTGAAACCATTAAGGCTAGCTGAAAGATCATTGATCAACATCTTCACCTACTTGGTGGCACTGATTTATGAGGCAGAAGCAGTTTAGCTGTACATGTGACAGATGACTGGTTCAGAGACTGTGCCGGACGAACGTGCAACACTGAACCAACAGGGTGTATATGTCTTGGGACAACCGGGAAATCCGGGGAAAAGATCCAGGAATTTTTTCATCCAGGAGAAAACTGGGACACACTCAGGAATTTTTTTTTTAATTCTGGGAGTTCTTGTTTTCAGTTAAATATATATAAATTTGACTGGAATGAGCTGATACTCTAACAAAGAATATTACTGTTTCTGCAGTTGCAGAATAATACTGCAGCAACAAAACATAAACAAGAGAACAAAAGTAAAACTTAAGTTGCAAAGGAATGAGCAATTTACAACAACAAAACACACTGCACACACAAGTGTCTGCCAACAGCAAAATGTATCAAAGGCTTTAGGATGAAGACTTTGTAATAATTCATAACAACAAACTGCTCCCAATGAGCGTGATGTAACAGCTATTTACATTAAGTTCATCTGAGCAGTTGTCAAAGGGTTCATGTGCATGCACAGTTGAGTCGCATATGAGCAGTACCTTCTGCAGCTTTTGGCTACCTGAAGTGTGACTGTTAACATATATCTGCTGTAGCAACAAGCAGTCACATGCTGCCTGGAAACATTTTTCTGGTGTGGGCAAGTTGCCAGAATCGCACTTGCACAGAGCAGTCTGGATTTTAGTGGGAAGGGGATAGTCTCTATGTGACCCGAATTTACATTTAGTGATTTTAATGTTTCCTCTTTGTTTACAGCTTACCTCAAATGAAAACAAAAAATATTTATGTGGCTGGGAGCTGTCACGTGAATTAAAACACATTCAACATAATTATGGAAGGCTAAAACATGTTGTTAGTTTCTGTTTTGTGATTTTATTTTATTTCCATGTTTTTGGCAGTCAAGCATTAACAGCCTTGCAGAACAATGAAGTCATTTCTGTCACTCTGATAAAGAAATTTGGCTTTTATTAATCTTTTCTGCTGCGGAAGTCAGTTTATTTGAAACGAAGTGTTTCATTCCACACTACTGGCTAATTTCAACTGTTCACTGAATTTCAGGTGCATGTTTTCATCTTCCGGCACATTGCATTATGCCATAATAAAGAACCAAAAATGAGATATACATTACTGCTACTTCAAGAAAATTTACATCCTGAAAACCACACTGAAAAGCTTAGTAACAGGTTCGAGTATACTTAATTGTGAATCTGGACATATGAATGTGCACTTTAAGCCAAATTCTGTATACGAGTATGGTTAATGAAATCCCGATGCTCTTGGATTATCCTCTGATGTCCTGCTTCCTTTATGATGTAATGTAAGATCTCTTAATGCTTGCTGCGTGAAGGGACCATGCAGTATGTGGCGCCATGTCATGGATTGCACGGCCTCTCCCATCAGAAATTCGAGTCCTCCCTCAGGCATGGGTGTGTGTTGTTCTTAGTATAAGTTCAAGTAGTAAGTGTAGGGACCGATGACCTCAGCAGATCGATCCCATAGGGATTCACACACATTTTTTCTTAATGCTTTATACCTACAAACACATGGGCTTCCTACATCATTGTAGCTGTGCACGCGCAGAGTACTTGTTTCCTGGCGCTCTGTAGCAACTGCTGAAATTAACCTACAGGATGACAATTGTTGAACTACGTGAAATAAAATCATCATAATTTCTTAATGGTTTGTGTTAGGATGTTCAAACTGCACAGTTGGCCATGGGGCATGATGGGATTTAGTATGGACTGTATGGTTTGGTTTAATGATGAAGCCCACTTTCATTTGGATGGGTTTCATTGGTAAGTAAAATTGGTGCATTAGGCGGACTGAGAATCCCCATTTCGTGGTCGAGAAGTATCTTCACCCTCAATGGGTGACTGTGTGGTGTGCAGTGTCCAGTCACGGAATAATCGGTGCGATATTCCTTGGTGGCACAGTGATACCGAATGGTACGTGAAGGCTTTATCCAAAGTGACCCTGATTTCAACAAGGTTTGGTTCGTGCAAGATGGTGCTTGACCCCATCGAAGCAGGAGAGTGCTTGATGTCTTGGGGGAGCACTCTGGGGACCACATCCTGGCCCTGGGGTACCCAGAAGCCACAGGCATGGGCCTTGACTGGTTGCCTTATTCTCTGGATCTGAACACATGACTCCTTTTTGTGGGGCTGTATTAAAGACAAGATGTATAGCAATAACCCCAAGACTATTGCTGAGCTGAAAGCAGCCATTCAGGAGATTGACAGCATCGATGTTCCGACACTTCAGCGGGTCATGCAGAATTTCACTATTTGTCTGCAGCACATCATTGCCAGTGATGGTAGGCAGGTTTCATTCGAGTAAAATTGTTATTCAAATCAATATGGACACTCGAAAATGAACGTCATGGTGCTGGCAATACTTTACGAAGGATGGAGATAACGTAACTTGCAACATTTGTCGTAAAAATCTCCATAATGTATCAAAAAATACAACGGGCATGATTAGACATCTTAAACTGCACAATTTATCGAGCAATAAAACAGCGACGTCCGTGGGTACAGAGGCTCATTCTTCCAATAGTGCGAGGCAGACAAAATATCCAGGTACGTATGGTACAAAAGGTAAATTACGTGCAAAAGTTCGGATAGTGTCCAAAGCGGTCCGCCACGCTTAAAAAACATTGATTTTTTTAATTGTACTCCGATAACATACATGACATATCGAACATGTCATATCCTAAATCTGAATATCTGCAGTAACATTTGCATGTTGAATAAAGTGTTTGCACACCAGTTTGTAACTAATTTACATTTTTTTTTCATATAGTTCAATAATCATCACCATGTACTTCTAACAGGTTGCGGGAAATGTTACGAAAGGTGGTTTGAAAAGTGTTACTTTCACAGTAAATTTCCTTTTTGTATGAGTTATGTTAAGTGTGAGAATGTGCGATGACTTTCTTAAACCACAGTGTGTTTGACTCTCATTTAAGACTTAACTCTTTGAGGACCAGCCACTTAGAAGAATTTCGAGCCCAGAAGACCAGACATTTGGGCTGTAATTTAAAATTTTATTGGCACATTTGTGTGATGTAACTTGAAGTGTAACACACTCAAAAAAGACCAATATTATAGCTTTTCTTGTAGCTTATTAATCTTAGAGGCCAATATAATATGTGAAAGCTTAGCTTTTCTTGTATCTACAATAAGTGTATTAATTTAAACCATTAACTTTTCCAACTTGTGTGTTTGCATTTTTTAACGGTGATGTTGCTACTGGCTGACTACATCACATGTCCTATGCTCCGAATATTGACTGTCATCGGTTGACACGACCACATACAATAGCCATGATTGGCTTAGAAAAGTGCAATACAATCTTGATTTCAATGCTTCGGAAACTAACTTGCTATATTTGGTGGAATTTGAATTTATAGTTTCGTAATACAAAAATATGCAGCATACCGTAATAAGAAAATATGTAACGTACATATTGCTGCACATCAAAGATTTTTGGATTTTTTTTCCACTGGGGAGAAAGTGTTTTTAACCAGGAAATCCGGGAATATTTTTTCCTCGTCCGCATATAAACCCTGACCAAAGAATTCATCAATGACTGGTCCGCATATTGCTTAGTTGGTTGTGAAGACCTTCCTGAAGCAGTGATGGGATGGCGAGGCGCGGCGACTCGAGCGCACCGAGAATTTCTCGAGCCTCTAGTTCTCAAGCAATTCTCGAGAAGCTCACGAGAAATGGCTCGGCGGCGTGTGCCGCTGCGCACCAGTTGGCTGCGACAACATACGCCACGCCGCTGTTTTATGAATTGAATGCCGCCGCTAGACAAACACACTCACCGTGCTCGTAACTAGTATGTCTCAGGTTTCATTCGAGTAAAGTTGTTATTCAAATCAATATGGACACTCAAAAACGAACGTCATGGTGCTGGCAATAGGATGGAGATAACGTAACTTGGAACATTTGTCGTAAAAATCTCCGTAATGTATCAAAAAATACAATGGGCGTGATTAGACATCTTAAACTGCACAATTTATCGAACAATAAAACAGCGACGTCCGTGGATACAGAGGCTCATTCTTCCAATAGTGCGAGGCAGACAAAATATCCAGGTACGTATGGTACAAAAGGTAAATTACGTGCAAAAGTTCGGATAATGTCCGAAGCGGTCTGCCACCTTAAAAAACATCGATTTTTAATCGTACTCCGATAACATACAACATACTCCAAAATCAAACCTATACTATCCTAGCTTTTGCACGATACGATATGTAATTTTATTGGACTAGTTTCGAGCATAACGTATTGCCTCGCAGGAGCACTGATCTAAATCTTACGTTTCTCTTCATAGAGGGAAGTAAATGGCAACAACAACTAGATGAACCTAGATGAAGCACTAGTGGCCATGATAACAGACGATATTCAACCGCTTTCAATCGTCGAGGACACTGGTTTTCGACGTTTTGTTTCACTGTTGGACCGACAATACTCGATACCAAATCGAAAAAAGTTGCGCCTCATGATTGAGGATGATTACCATAAACAGAAAGAGGCTGTAAACTTGGCCGTGGAAGACTCTACTTGTGTTTCTTTAACGACCAAAATTTGGACCTCACTCAATAGTGAGGCATATGTTGCTGTAACTGGTCGTTTCATTAACACTAATTGGTGCCGGAAAGCTTTAGCTGTCGAGACATTCCATTTCCCGGAAAATCATACAGCGCTAAATATTAGTGAGGCGTTAGATAACATGATTTCAAAATGGAACATTGAAAACAAAGTTGTAAGCATCACAACTGACAACGCCAGTAGCATGAAGGCAGCCGTACAACTTATTCAGTGGCAATATAGATATGCAACATGTGCCTTGTTTAGCACACACCATCAATTTAGTTGTGAAAAGAACAGCAATAGTGAGATCTGCATAATGCAGGAAAAGGCCATAAAAATTGTTAGATATTTTAAAACAAGTTGCAATGCTAATGAAAAACTCCATGAGATCCAGGATCTAATGAAAAAACCTGTTCATAAATTGATTCAGGAAACTGAAACCCGATGGAACAGTACGTTTTATATGCTACAATGTCTAGTGGAGCAAAAGGAATGCATTGGAACCTGTTTATCAACTTTGTGTTCAGGTGTAGAGAACCTCACAGCTGACGAGTGACGAATTTTGAGCTAATATTTATGTGTACTAGAGCCATTTGAAGTGGTAACAAGTGAAATCTCAACTGAAAACTATACCTCTCTTTTGAAAGCTAGTCCAATAATCAGACAGCTCATTATAACCATATGCAATGGGAAGTGGGCTACCACGACAGCGCAAGAGCTACAGCAACATCTGCACAACTCACTAATAGCCCGGCTAGGATTAATAGAAACAAACAAAGTACGGTACATGCCGTTGCCACAGTTCTCGACCCAAGATTCAAAACGTTACCATTTACGAATCCCATTAATTCAAAACATGCCGTTGCAAGCCTAATTGCATAGTGCATGAACGTGGTAGAGACTGTGCGATCTACTCATTCGGCTGCTAAAGACACTAGCCACGAGTACCATTTCGTACAAAATGCCACTAGTTCCTTATGGGCTTCTTAAAAAAAACTGCAACTTCTGTTCCCAGTGAGAGAATCTTTTCGAAAACAGGACTACTTACAAAGAAACAAAGAAGCAGACTAAAAGGCCAAGTGGTTAATAAAATCATATTTCTAAACAAAAATCGACTGCAGTGTAGCCATGGGATGTAAGAAATCCTTCTGCTGAACAACTTTTGTTTCCTTTCTTTCTTCAGTAAGTAAACGCATGTACGCAGTTTCTGTATATAAAAGGCTATAGAACTTCTCTTTTACATTTAAGCATGCATGCATAAATGCAGAATGTACAAGGTAATTTATTTTGTAAGAATAAAGCTTCTGTTTTATGCATATTTTGTGCTTTATTTTAAATAACAATTCTATGATTTTTGTTTTATGAGACATATACTAATACTTCAGTACACGTTAATAACGGTAGTACAGTTGATATCAATCATAGAATTTCAAAGTTTTCCGAGCACGTATGTACGTCCGCTGCGGCTCAGTGTTTTGTGTACTCAAGGTTTGCGCAATTTCTCAGAGAGCGCAGCACTGTCAACTTCTCGAGCGTACCCAAGAAATTCTCTAGAAATTGCCTTCGCGTCGCGCGTTTCTTAAGCGCGATCATAGCCCATCCCTATCCTGAAACTCTGGCCACAAAACTACAAACCCCATAGGAGAATACTACCCATCAAATTCCAGGTGCCTACTGAACCAGTGAACTACTAAAGCAATGTGGTATTACTTATGATATCTGCAGTTTTCTCCCTGCCCCTGAGGTGCACTCTTTCCTGCACAATTGTTTAAACTTAATGCTTTTGTCTGTTTTCCTTCCCTCCACCCTGACTTTTCAATCACTTCTGTTAAATTTTGTGGTCAGTCCATTGGGTTGGCAGATAATGGACTGGGCACATGACTCTCTCTGGGTGGTGAACATTGGCCACACCAGTAACAAACAAGATAAAGTTTCTAGTGTTGAAATTCTCATTACTGTGTGTTTGTGGTGATACTGCGGTATTGCTGCATAGTATACAGTTGTTCTGTGCTTAGGCACCCACCATGTGCTGCTAACAGCTTGTTGAGGGAACAAAGTGTGACAATTCAAGGCTAGCATTCAGGTATGTTAGCTTCTTTGCTGGCAGGATTTTGAAAGGATTATAAGGTAGATACAGTAGACGTGTTATATTCAGAGCCATACTTTCTGTTATTATCACTGATAGCTGAAAGATTGGTGCCAAGCTGTTACATTGAGTCCTGTTTAGTAGTATCCTACTTTTCCATAATTCCAGTGGGCATCTTTCTGCCTCTGTTCTTCCCAGGAACAGATCCATTTCACATGTCCTTGAGACAGTTTCCACCACCACGGAGGAGCATAGTGTAACCTACTCCCTCTGGCATTGTTACAGCTCTTCTGCTGCCATCAATACAGGAATCTTTCTGACTGATGTAACTAGCAAAATTTCCTTTGTTCTGAAGTTTACAAATTCCCTGAAGTCCAAAAGATGCAATATTTCAGCATGCTGACTTCTTGGTATCTTTAGTTGTTCTTGATGACTGACTGATATCTGCTGAGTGGTATCTTTATATCTGCTCCCACAGGCTCCGGCTGCCACCACTGGGCACAGACCTGATGCGGTCATGGGGAAAGTGCATTTCTGGGGTAGATTCAGGATCCTCAGTAGTGCTGTGACTGGCACCAAACACGCATCTCTGCTGGCAAGGCAGCAATATGCTCTCATCTTCTTCACTTATGATGAGAGTAAAATTCCACATAGATTGCTAATGTACTGTGATTGCATTCAAAGCATGGTCTCGAGCACTGCATCATGGATAGCCGCTGTCTTTATTTACTAGACTGTCACATAGTCTGGTCTTTGCAGCCTCTTTGAGAATACAACAACAGAAGCTGTCGGATTGTTGCAACAACTTTGTCATAATGCATGGTATGTCCATGGTAAACTTGTGGTAGAGCACTGCATCTACCGTGGACATACACAGTGCTCTGCCAAAAGTTTACTTCGTTTGCTGTTTGTTGTCTGTGTGTAATCTCTCCTGTACTGTTCAGATAGTCTGACCTACATACATTTTCCCTCAGTGGATAAGGCTTTTGTCTTGGTTGGTGGGAAGGACACACACTTGACATTGTGTTTCTGGAGTAGTCTTCCACTTTTTGTTCCATACATATGGAATAACTGCAGTCTCAGCCAGTTTGTCTTAGTCCGTAGCAGGCTATGGTCTCATCTGTTTTGTATCTGGTGGTTACTGTAACCATCAACATAGAACACGTCGCAAATCACCTACTAATCTGTCATGGTCTGAGACTTGGCATGCTCTGTCCACTAGTACGTTTGGGACACCTTTTTGTTGTGAGGAGGCGCGACAGCTGCCGGCATGCAAGTGCAAATCCGAGCTGTCCGTTTATGGTAGGTGTTGTGTCCTAGTGTGTCATCTGGTGTTCGCTTGACAACACATCTAGAAATGGAGGTTGAGTGTTTCCTTCAAATCACATGGGATGACCACTCAAAGCAGTGTGTCTCAAGTTACCCTTTCAATGCTTGAACTTTCCATCCAGCCCACCTACCCAGCTGATCAGACATAGTGTGCCCAATCCTACTTCATGAAAAACAGTTCTTTTCTCATCAGTATGCTGAGGTGATGCTGTTGATTGTCACAGATACTGACTTTTTGACACTAATGCTATGGGATGGCCAGCTGTAGCCACAGAGTTGTGTGTGCTGGAAGTTGTGGGAAGTGTTCTCTGGCTCTGTGATAAGCATGGAGTCAGGAAAGCTTACTTAACAGAAATGTTAGTTATTACTTGATCCTTTTGATATATTACAGGGTGTCCATAAAATAATGTTCCAGTTATAAATTTTAAATAGTATCAACTGTAAGCATTGTAGGGCATTTGTTCGAGATCACAATTAGAGAGTAACTCAAACAGTTTTAATTTAGTGGATGAGTGAGTGCTGCTTTTTTGTTCTCTTGTTTGCAGTGCTAAATACACAATATGGTGACTCCTGAGTGTAAAACTTTTATGTTCTGCAGTTTGCTAAGAGGGAATCTGTAATTTATGTTCACCTTGCATTTCGTTTAAAGTTTAATTGTGAGTCTCCATGTGACAAAGACATCCATCGATGGTGTAGTCAGATCGAAACAACTGGTTGTGTGTAAAAGGAAAAGCATGCAATGACCAAAAATGTCTGAATAGGATATTGACCCTACCAGAGCATTTTACCTCCATAGTCCTAAGAAATCTTTTCGGAAAGCAAGTCTTGAACTTAACTTGCCAAAGACAATAGTGGGGAAGGTTTTAAGAAAATGTTTACACATGTGTCCATACTAGTTACAGTTGGTATATGCTTTAAAGTCAGATGACTATGGTGTATGCTATAACTTTGCAAGTAAAGTGTTCCAGCAGGAAGATGACTTTCCTGATTGTGTGGTGTTCAGTGACGAGGCAACTTTGCACCTAATTGAGAGGGTTATAATGTTTGTATCTGGGGGGGAAGGGTCAGAACATCCTCATGAGCCTATATACGAGACGTGTTTTTTAAATAAGTACCATTTTGAAATTAAAAAAAGACGTACTAAGATATCTCAATAATTTTATTTTTACATGAAAGCCTATACCTTAATCTACTTTCCTACATAATTTCCATCAATTTTGAGGCACTTGTCATAATGTTGTACCAGTTTTTGAATACCCTCCTCATGGAAGTCTGCCACCTGATTTGTTAACCACTGCATCACCACTGTTTTGATTTCGTCATCGTCTTGAAGACGCTGACCGCCCAGGTGTTTCTTCAAGTGCAGGAACAGATGGTAGTCACTGCGTGCAAGATCGGGGCTGTACGGAGGATGATCTAGAGTTTCCCATCGAAAGGATGTGATGAGATCTTTGGTCTGATTCGCCACGTGCGGACGGGCGTTGTCTTGCAGCAAAACAATGCCCTTGCTCAACTTCCATGGACTGTTGCTTTGATTCTTGTGTGACGTAGGCCACCCATGTTTCATCACCCGTAACAATTTGGCTTAAGAAATCATCACTGTCATTGTGGTACCGCTCAAGGAAAGTCAATGCACTGTCTAAACATTTGGTTTTCTGCACATCCGTCAACATTTTTGGTACCCATGTGCACACAATTTTCGGTAATTCAAGTGCTTGTCACAATGCCATACAAAACACTATGAGAAACATCAGGAAAGTCATCTCGCAAGGAGGAAATCGTAAAGCGTCTGTTTTCTCTCACCTTACTGTACACTTCCTGCACCAAACTTGCATTAACGACTGAAGGACACCCACTCAGTTGTTCATCATGCACATTTGTGTAGCCATCTTTAAATGCTCTCACCCACTTTCTTAATATTCCATCACTCATAAAGTTTTCTCCATAAACTGCATAGATCTCTCAATGAATATCGATCTCTTTTTAGGCCTTTAGCACTAAGAAATCTTATAAAAGCCCGTACTTCACAGTCGGCGGGACTTACAATTATCGGAGGCTTCTTAAACATTTAGCATACAGCATAAACCGACCAGTTTGTTTTGCTGAAGTTACTGTAGTGGGAGTGGATTAGCGGGATATGTTGCAAGAATGAAGAATAGCTCTTTTTCCTAATTAGAAGGTGAACCAAAAAGTTATTTGGGAATAAGATAGAGCCTCTCCCCATTGACATCTCTTTGTACAAAAGTTGTTGAATGTAAAAGTATCTGACTGTTAGATTGATCGTAATGAACAGTACGACAGAGCTGACCTCACACCTTGGAATTTTTTTCCTTTGGGGCTTTACAAAAGATCATGTCTGCGTTCTGCCACTACCTAATGATTTAACAGAATTGAGACATGGAATTGAGGAGGCTGTTGCTCTCATTATTCCAGACTTATTAACCAAAGTATGGGAAGACTAGTATATTAGGTTGGACATGTACCATACCCCCATGAACCATGGACCTTGCTGTTGGTGGGGAGGCTTGCGTGCCTCAGCGATAGAGATAGCCGTACTGTAGGTACAACCACAACGGAGGGGTATCTGCTGAGAGGCCAGACAAACGTGTGGTTCCTGAAGAGGGGCAGCAGCCTTTTCAGTAGTTGCAAGGGCAACAGTCTGGATGTTTGACTGATCTGGCCTTGTAACAATAACCAAAACGGCCTTGCTGTGCTGGTACTGCGAACGGCTGAAAGCAAGGGGAAACTACGGCCGTAATTTTTCCCGAGGGCATGCAGCTTTACTGTATGATTAAATGATGATGGCGTCCTCTTGGGTAAAATATTCCGGAGGTAAAATAGTCCCCCATTCGGATCTCCGGGCGGGGACTACTCAAGAGGATGTCGTTATCAGCAGAAAGAAAACTGGCGTTCTACGGATCGGAGCGTGGAATGTCAGATCACTTAATCGGGCAGGTAGGTTAGAAAATTTAAAAAGGGAAATGGATAGGTTAAAGTTGGATATAGTGGGAATTAGTGAAGTTCGGTGGCAGCAGGAACAAGACTTCTGGTCAGCTGAATACAGGCTTATAAATACAAAATCAAATAGGGGTAATGCAGTAGTAGGTTTAATAATGAATAGGAAAATATGAATGCAGGTAAGCTACTACAAACAGCATAGTGAATGCATTATTGTGGCCAAGATAGATACGAAGCCCGCATCTACTACAGTAGTACAAGTTTATATGCCAACTAGCTCTGCAGATGACGAAGAAATGGAAGAAATGTATGATGAAATAAAAGAAATTATTCAGATAGTGAAGGGAGACGAAAATTTAATAGTCATGGGTGACTGGAAATCAAGTGTAGGAAAAGGGAGAGAAGGAAACGTAGTAGGTGAATATGGATTGGGGCTAAGAAATGAAAGAGGAAGCTGCCTGGTAGAATTTTGCACAGAGCACAACTTAATCATAGCTAACACTTGGTTTAAGAATCATGATAGAAGGTTGTATACATGGAAGAACCCTGGAGATACTAAAAGGTATCAGTTAGATTATATAATGGTAAGACAGAGATTTAGGAACCAGGTTTTAAATTGTAAGACATTTCCAGGGGCAGATGTGGACTCTGACCCAATCTATTGGTTATGACCCGTAGATTAAAATTGAAGAAACTGCAAAAAGGTGGGAATTTAAGGAGATGGAACCTGGATAAACTGAAAGAACCAGAGGTTGTACAGAGTTTCAGGGAGAGCATAAGGAAACAATTGACAGGAATGGGGGAAAGAAATACAGTAGAAGATGAATGGGTAGCTTTGAGGGATGAAGTAGTGAAGGCAGCAGAGGATTAAGTAGGTAAAAAGACGAGGGCTAGTAGAAATCCTTGGGTAACAGAAGAAATATTGAATTTAATTGATGAAAGGAGAAAATATAAAAATGCAGTAAATGAAGCAGGCAAAAAGGAATACAAACGTCTCAAAAATGAGATCGACAGGAAGTGCAAAATGGCTAAGTAGGGATGGCTAGAGGACAAATGTAAGGATGTAGAGGCTTATCTCACTAGGGGTAAGTTAGATACTGCCTACAGGAAAGTTAAAGAGACCTTTGGAGATAAGAGAACCACTTGTATGAACATCAAGAGCTCAGATGGAAACCCAGTTCTAAGCAAAGAAGGGAAAGCAGAAAGGTGGAAGGAGTATATAGAGGGTCTACACAAGGGCGATATACTTGATGACAATATTATGGAAATGGAAGAGGATGTAGATGAAGATGAAATGGGAGATACGATATTGTGTGAAGAGTTTGACAGAGCACTGAAAGACCTCAGTCGAAACAAGGCCCCCGGAGTAGACAACGTTCCATTGAAACTACTGACGGCCTTGGGAGAGCCAGCCCTGACGAAACTCTACCATCTGGTGAGCAAGATGTATGAAACAGGTGAAATACCCTCAGACTTCAAGAAGAATATAATAATTCCAATCCCAAAGAAAGCAGGTGTTGACAGATGTGAAAAGTACCGAACAGTCAGTTTAATAAGCCACAGCTGCAAAATACTAACACGAATTCTTTACAGACGAATGGAAAAACTAGTAGAAGCTGACCTCGGGGAAGATCAGTTTGGATTCCGTAGAAATACTGGAACACGTGAGGCAATACTGACCTTACGACTTATCTTAGAAGAAAGATTAAGGAAAGGCAAACCTACGTTTCTAGCATTTGTAGACTTCGAGAAAGCTTTTGACAATGTTGACTGGAATACTCTCTTTCAAATTCTAAAGGTGGCAGGGGTAAAATACAGGGAGCGAAAGGCTATTTACAATTTGTACAGAAACCAGATGGCAGTTATAAGAGTCGAGGGACATGAAAGGGAAGCAGTGGTTGGGAAGGGAGTAAGACAGGGTTGTAGCCTCTCCCCGATGTTATTCAATCTGTATATTGAGCAAGCAGTTAAGGAAACAAAAGAAAAATTCGGAGTAGGTATTAAAATCCATGGAGAAGAAATAAAGACTTTGAGGTTCGCCGATGACATTGTAATTCTGTCAGAGACAGCAAAGGACTTGGAAGAGCAGTTGAACGGAATGGACAGTGTCTTGAAAGGAAGATATAAGATGAACATCAACAAAAGCAAAACAAGGATAATGGAATGTAGTCGAATTAAGTCGGGTGATGTTGAGGGTATTAGAATAGGAAATGAGACACTTAAAGTAGTAAAGGAGTTTTGCTATTTGGGGAGCAAAATAACTGAGGGTGGTCCAAGTAGAGAGGATATAAAATGTAGACTGGCAATGGCAAGGAAAGCGTTTCTGAAGAAGAGAAATTTGTTAACATCGAGTGTAGATTTAAGTGTCAGGAAGTCTTTTCTGAAAGTATTTGTATGGAGTGCAGCCATGTATGGAAGTGAAACATGGATGGTAAATAGTTTGGACAAGAAGAGAATAGAAGCTTTCGAAATGTGGTGCTACAGAAGAATGCTGAAGATTAGATGGGTAGATCACATAACTAATGAGGAAGTATTGAATAGGATTGGGGAGAAGAGAAGTTTGTGGCACAACTTGACCAGAAGAAGGGATCTGTTGGTAGGACATGTTCTGAGGCATCAGGGGATCACCAATTTAGTATTGGAGGGCAGCGTGGAGGGTAAAAATCGTAGGGGGAGACCAAGAGATGAATACACTAAGCAGATTCAGAAGGATGTAGGTTGCAGTAGGTACTGGGAGATGAAGAATTTTGCACAGGATAGAGTAGCATGGAGAGCTGCATCAAACCAGTCTCAGGACTGAAGACCACAACAACAACAACATGTACCATATAACTGAAGGTGCACATATTGAACATCTGTAAGGAAAACTAAGTAAATAGTCTAAATTAAACTATTACAATACACCATTGAAACTGGGACATTCATTTATGGACACCCTTTACAACATTTGTGGCCTAGGTGCCAATCATCACTATTAGCAGAAGGTGTTGTACCCAGCAGTATGCTGGGACTGCAGAGATTTGCAATGGTCAGTGACCTAGCTGATGCAAGATTCTTTGTCAGCTTGGTGACATAAAGCCAAGCTAGGTGGTGATAGAATATGGCTGGTGCTTTGTGATGCTAGTGATAAATGCACAGGCTACATGTCAAATCTTAGGCTGTAGGAGACTGGCTGGGTTGTCAGACAATAGCACCCATGAGGTGGCTTTGCATCAGTAGATCTTGTTGGAAGCCCAGAACCATAAAGATTTGCCAACAGGTATTACATCAGCAGCTTAACCCAGCTGGAGGCACTGCTTGATGAGCTGTTCATTTGACTGATAGACTCGTACAGAAATTGCACTGGTCTAATGCCCAATGCCAAAGGAATTATGCTACTGACTGAATTTGGAGTGTTTATACACTCTCAGGCTGGGTGTGGTGTTACAGGTGGTAGGTTTCTGTTACATACTTTGGTCTGGAAATGGTGCATTGTGCTGCAGCATTATTCAAAACAGTCAGTGACTGATGGGGAATGCACGAGTACTATTACAATACCCAGCTGTAGAACTACATTTGTAGCCAACCTGCACATCATTTGGATTGTTGATAAAGGCAGCCTGAGAATCAGACTACAACACAGATGAGTACAGATTGTATACAGCATTATCATGGATGTATCGATATATATTCCTTTGGAGACTCGAAGAAGAACAAATGTTGCAAAAATTGCTCTAAATGTGGTAAAAGTGTAAGTTAATGTGATGTCACCACCAGACACCACACTTGCTAGGTGGTAGCTTTAAATCGGCCGCGGTCCATTAGTACATGTCGGACCCGCATGTCGCCACTGTCAGTAATCGCAGACCTAGCGCCACCACATGGCAGGTCTAGAAGGACGTACTAGCACTCGCCCCAGTTGTACGATGACTTTGCTAGCGACTACACTGACGAAGCCTTTCTCTCATTTTGCCGAGAGACAGTTAGAATAGCCTTCAGCTAAGTCCATGGCTACGACCTAGCAAGGCGCCATTAACCATATCTGAGAATTTCACTTGTATGATCAAGAGCGATGTACCACAAGGATGAAGTAAAGTTAAGTATTAAAGAAGCTACGTACTTTTCTTTAGTGCCTTCATAACGTATCCTGTTCCAGACTTCACGCCCATCTGCGTTAGATAGCGTGCATTTCGGCCTCCTCTATCTACAAGGTGTTGGCACATTTGCCAACACATCAGTTAATGTAGATGTATTGGAAAAATAGTCATGTAATGTGTGATGAAGTATTAGTGCCGTGCTGCTGGACACAGTCACATCTATTAAATATCTAGGCACATCACAAAATGACATGAAATGGCAGGTCAGTTGTAGGGAAGGCATTCTAGAAATGAGCAGATCATCTATAAGGAGACTGTATACAGAACATTTCTGCGATCTATTATTGAGATTATTTTTAATTGGCTATGTGAAAAATAAAACAAAGTGGGATACTGTTGACAATTCAAGTGTAATGTGTGCCTCACATTTTTAACCACAATTAAGACCTGGTGAAAAAAAGCTGTAATTTCTGACACTGGATGTCTGAAACCAAAAAGAGAGTGCCAGGTAAAATAGCATCTATAACTGCAAAAACACCTGATCTAAAATAATTAGTCATGTTGGGCAGTATGACAATTAAAATGAATGTAAAGGGGTTGGCAGAAGAAATTGCTAACCCACTAGAGCATATTTTGAGTTGCTGCATGTTATATGTTTGATTAAATTCAAATACATGAACATAAAAACAATAAGACAAAACAAACTATCTAGCAGACAGTTCTTTTTAGTGGTACATATGGAAAAACTTATTACCAGCATGCAGTCATTTTAAAAAGGTTGTGGACTAATCCTTACTAAACAGAGGGTTAGCATTATCTACTGCTGACCCCCACACATTATGCTGACACTTAATAATGGCAGTTTTAGGTGGTGGGTGTTTGATCTATAGTAGCTTAAGATATCGGTAGAGGTTGGGTGTGAACTACTATGTATGACACTGTCAACCTCGGTAAACAATTGCACTGTATCCATTAGTGAATGCTTTTGTATTACACTTTGCTTTACGTTGTCAGTTGGTGGTTGTTTTATTTTTCTGTTTCATAGTGAGTGAAGAGATAATCCCAGTCCATGACATGGTTTGAGTATGACCCTAACAACTTCAGAAGAGATTGGCAGTCCCTATGTCCATTACTCCACTTAAGCTTTCGCAGGAATGCAGAACACAGATGTAGGCTGCTAGTCCTCTGAGAGGGAGGTACGGTTTTTTCCCCCATTCCACTCCTCTCTCTGCGGGTGGTCCAAGTTCTTGCTTGTTTACACCATGACTGACTACCACAGCAGTGTTGTTTGCATGGTGTCTGTAGAAAATTTAAGCTTGAGATGAATTTGCTGATTACTAAAAAACCAGCTGGTAACTGTGAGGATTCCCCTGACATAGATTCATTAAGGTGGCAGCTGTGCTCATATTTACTTAAAAATAAATTTTATTATCATTAATACAGTACTTGATAAAAATTTATGATTTATTAAAGTCAGGATAGTACTGTGTGGACGAGGAATGATTAGTATCGTGAGTTTCAGGCAGTACAGTTGCACTGCTGTGGTAAACTAATTACATATTCTTGCTATGTATGAAAGCATGCAATCAAGGGAAGTCTGTTTTTGACATTAATTTATTCTGAAGATTTTTACCATGAAATAAAAAAATCTCCAGAGTGAGGTTCTTCACTCTGAAGAGGGGTGTAAACTGTTGTGGACATCATCAGTGAATTAAAACTGTGTAGCATACCAGGACTAGCATGCAGACTAGCAGATTGAAGTGATGAGTTACATATTTTGATGGTTCAGCCTGTGCTGTTAAGTTTCAATGACTTTAAATTTCCTGGAGATAACTGTTACCCCTTTCGATACAATGTATGAGATGAAGTGGCTGTGCCTTGAATACTGTATTTTTGTAACACCTAAATAGTGGCCCGAATGCTGAATACTTCTGATGTCATTTGTCGTTGTTTTGGAGGTCGTGCATTAGTGTGCGATGTGTTTTTGTTGAAAAGATTGGTGTTTACATGTGAGATATATTCATCTATTCTCATAAGAGAAGCCAAAACGTGATTATATGCTGCTGGTCTGTTGTTTGTGGTACTACTTCACATATGGAAAAACGAGTGTTTCATTGAATTATTTACAGCAGCAATTCTTTTGTTTGTAACGTCAGTTTTTACAAAGACTAATTGTGTCTTACACTTTTCCCACTGATTTGGTAAATACATTAACACAGCAAATTTGGTAGGATAATTCTTGATGTTTGTCACCACTTGCTTTTTTGAATGTACTTGAAATATTTAAAACAAATTGCATTGAAATGAAAATTTTTATACCTTGTTATTGCATTACATTCATAACATAGGCCTAAGTGAAGTTTATTGGATATTACCTTGTCCAAAATTCATGTGCTAATAGAGGTGAGTAATGGGTGAGCACAATGTGACAACACTGTCTCTGGCTAAAGTCCAAAACTGCAGAGTGGGTGTAAATTGGAATGCTGTCTGTTTGGTTTGCACATGTAAAGTGAAAATAGAGTCCATTTATAATCATGATGTTTATTTGACAGGCAGTCATATACTGCACACTGAAAAGCCATTTGTTGAGTATAAAGCATCTGATGAAAGCATTGTAAGTGTATGCCAGTGGACTAACTAAATCATAAACACATCATGTCAGAAAATTGTACAGCACTCAATCACAGTGTAGAAAACATATCAACACATTAAATGCTTTGGCAGCTGCTGCAGCCAAGTCACATCATGTTTTGTAGTGGGTTAATTGTGAAGGCAACATTGAGAGCGTATAGGTACACATCAGTAAATTAGAGATGAATGCAGTAGTTCATTCATAAATATTGAAAATTGCAAGTTCTATAAGCGAAGATAATCTACCAAATTTCAAGAATATTTGACAAATTAAAGTCTGTAGTTTCTTTTTTTAAAGAAGTATAAGTAATACTATTAGTTAGAAATGTATGTACTGAGAAATACAATACTTACTCAAAAAACTGTAAATGATCCAAATGTCCAGAAACTCATTCATGTAATGATTGCAATATTTAGTTTTGAATAGTATTGTTAATTATGTCTATTCCCATGTGATAGTTGCATGTTTGTCCTTTAATTTTCTCATTATTTTCCTACTTTTTTCCCCTGGATTCCCATTTATTGCTCATAGTTTCAACAGAACTTGCACACCACAACACAAATGACTTCAACGCACTTATAGTTTGGGTTCTATCCTTTTCTCCCTTCTCTCCACCCTTTAAACATTATTCTAAATGATGTAGGTAGCAGATGGGAACTGGTGCTTTAGCCCAAGTCTCTTTGTAACATGTCAGCCCCTAACCACCTGTAGTCCTCATCTTCTACCAGCTCCCATTGCTACCTTCTTTTGTCTTATTCTGTCTCAATCCTTAAATGATTTGGGGAAATGAGTGAAAACCCAAATCTGATTGGCAGAACAATGATTTTAACCTGTCACCTTATCATATTATTATGCTAATTACTCTAATAAAAGAATTTTTTTTCAAAATTCCATTTAGCAAACTTTGGACCAACTAAAGTGTTTCAGACTTTTGATTCACATCTTCAACAATGCATTGCAAATACAAAAACAAAATACAGGGCATTGAAAATTGTCATCATTTTCCCTTCAGAATATTTGTGCACTCTACCATATCAACTGGATGACACCCAGGGAAAGAAAAACTTACAGGTTACATCAGAACATACTCAAAACAAAGTGAGTTTCAATGGTATGCAATTTATGCGTGGTTCGTATACTCATAGGTATTATCTACTTAATGACTGTTGCAACAGCCTTACATATTTGATGCATTGTCATGGGGCTGTTTATTTTTATTTTTTTTATTGAGTCCTTTGATCATATGTAGTATAGTGTACAGGATGATATTGGACTTTTTACTAAGTTCAAAATGATACATATTTAAATAATCATTTTTCAACATGCTACCAATTTCAATAGTTCTAGTTCTTACAATGATACAATGTTACAAATTACAGTAGCTTTAGTTCTTAACAGTTATTCTGGTCCAAGTATTCCTTTACTGAGTAGAAACAGTGGTACTGTAGATATTCTCTGACAGATCTTTCAAAAGCACTAATATTTTGTAAGCATTTTATACTACTTGAAAGTCTATTATAGAGTTTAATACCCAGATAGCATGTACCTTTCTGATACAAACTGGTTCTGGCTGGGGGTACACGCAAGTTATATTTCATTCGAGTATTATAATCATGTATATCTTTGTTTTTTAAAGTATTATCATCATTTCCAATCATATACTTTTTTACGTACATTAGTGTGTCAACAATAAACATACACGGTAGAGGTAGTACACTCTTGGAAATTGAAATAAGAACACCGTGAATTCATTGTCCCAGGAAGGGGAAACTTTATTGACACATTCCTGGGGTCAGATACATCACACGATCACACTGACAGAACCACAGGCACATAGACACAGGCAACAGAGCATGCACAATGTCGGCACTAGTACAGTGTATATCCACATTTCGCACCAATGCAGGCTGCTGTTCTCCCATGGAGACGATCGTAGAGATGCTGGATATAGTGCTGTGGAACGGTTTGCCATGCCATTTCCACCTGGCGTCTCAGTTGGACCAGCGTACGTGCTGGACGCGCAGACCGCGTGAGACGACGCTTCATCCAGTCCCAAACATGCTCAATGGGGGACAGATCCGGAGATCTTGCTGGCCAGGGTAGTTGACTTACACCTTCTAGAGCACGTTGGGTGGCACGGGGTACATGCGGACGTGCATTGTCCTGTTGGAACAGCAAGTTCCCTTGCCGGTCTAGGAATGGTAGAACGATGGGTTCGATGACGGTTTGGATGTACCGTGCACTATTCAGTGTCCCCTTGACGATCACCAGTGGTGTACGGCCAGTGTAGGAGATCGCTCCCCACACATACGGTTCACGTCCACGCTGTCGCGGCATGCTACCAGTGTTAAAGACTGCGATGGAGCTCCGTATGCCACGGCAAACTGGCTGACACTGACGGCGGCGGTGCACAAATGCTGCGCAGCTAGCGCCATTCGACGGCCAACACCGCGGTTCCTGGTGTGTCCGCTGTGCCGTGCATGTGATCATTGCTTGTACAGCCCTCTCGCAGTGTCCGGAGCAAGTATGGTGGGTCTGACACACCGGTGTCAATGTGTTCTTTTTTCCATTTCCAGGAGTGTATGTTTGGCTTCTACAGAAAGTTTGTATCAGATCAATCATTTAACAGTCCTTGCCTTGGTAATTTGTTGAAAAAGAATGTAGTGTGGAATTGAACTGAGGAGTCTAAAGAGGCATTTCAGAGTCTGAAATAAGAATTAGTAAATAGTAAGATGTTATGACATCAAAATTTTTCACTGCCTTTCTGCATGAGGACTGATGCAAGTTTTTTTGGTTTGGGGCTAGAAATTTTCCAGTTAGTACCTACTGAGATGGGGGTTGAACACAAAACTATCGCTGTTGTTAGTAGAACATTACACCCACGTGAAAAGCACTATTACACTTCAGAATTAGAGACTTTGGCAATTATTTTTGGATTTCAAAAGTTTGAGTACTATTTGCTTGGACATAAGACCACAGTGTATACAGACAAAAAGGCTTTGAGTTACCTTCAGAACTGCAGGCTGAAACACACTAGGTTAACTAGGTGGCTTTGTATTTGTGACAATTTGATTTAGAGGTAAGGTATGTAAAAGGAAAAGACAATATTGTGGCTGATGCATTATCTAGGATGCCAGCAGGGAAGGAGGATACTGACAGTAGTGAGAACCATGAAGAATAAGTAAGGTTGTTTTATTTGTGGGGAGTGAAGGATGATGAGCTGCTTAGGAAAATTTGCAAGCAAATGAGAAGGGAGCAGCATTTAAGGTTGGTTAAGCAGTATTACAATTCAGACAACATGCCAAAGGTGACACAGTACTATACATAAAGGGTTGTTGTTTAGGAGGAAAAATTTGAATGATCAGGACTGGAAGTTAAACTTTCCTGACCAACATGTTGATAAATTTATTGACTACTTGAATGAGAGTTATGGGCATTATGGGACCAGGAAAATAGTAACTAAGATACAGGAGACAGTAATATTTAACAACTTGTGGAGAAGGGTTAAGCGGAGCCTAGAAAGGTGTGATAAATGTCAGAGAGTAAAGATAACTGGTGTGCTATCAAAGGGCTTAATGCATTCTGTCCTTCCTAATGAACCTAAAGAGCTTATAGCAGTTTACCTTCTAGGATCATTGCCTGCATCTACAGGAGGTTGTAAATATATTTTCGTTGTTTTGGACTCATTCTCAAAATATGTAAAACTGTATCCATTTAAGAAGGCAAATACTGTTACTATAATTGAGAAGTTGACATCTGAGTACTTTTTCAATGTAGGGGTATCAAAATCACTTTTATCTAACAATGGTCCACAATTTGTTTCAGAGAAGTACTGTATGGCAATACACAATATAAAACACATAAATCTACCTATTTTCCACAAGGTAACATGAGTGAAAGGGTTATGAAGGAGATTAATAGACTGCTCAGGACTTATTGTAGTAAGACACACGTGTCATATTCGGTCATATTCGACATCCTGAAAATATTATCAACAACTTGTGGAAGACAGGATATGCCCCATGTGAGCTTATGTTCAATTAGAGACCCCGCAACATCACCAGTGAAGAAGTGGATTTCCCTCAGGTAAGTGAAGTAGCACAGGACGAAAAGATCAGATTGGCTAAAGAGATGATGAAAAAGAAAGCAGCAGGAAAAACAAAAGGCATGACAAAGGAGTGAATCCAACCAGTTTCAGAATAGGTGACCTTGTCCTCATCAAAACCTAAGAAAAATCTAGCAAAGTAAATGATGAGATAAAGAAATTTCTGCATGTGTATCATGGTTCTTTCAGAGTGGTACGTCTTGCTGATGAAAACTCTTATGAATTGGCTTACACAAAGAGTAACAGGATTTTTGGATTAAAGAATATTATTGACCTGAAATCCTATGTATCACCAGTTAGGTGTACGAATATCGATCCACAACAGTTCAAAACGTTTCTAAGCTTGGGTAGTATTGATTTTGTTAGGAGAATGGAGTGTGCATTGAACCAGAAATAAGACCTACGAGCAAGTAGGGGGTTCAACATTCTGTGCTGGATTCATTATGTGGCGATAATGCTTACCCCAACTGTAGCTCATGGGTGTAGCAGCAGAGGTAATATGTGGTAAAAGCCATCTTGAATACTAGGTCTTAAGGTTAACTGTGGTATAATAAAAGTGTTTGGTTCCATGCAATCAGTATATGGAGATAACTATCTACCTATAGAAGTGTGTCAGGGTACAGCCTTTTCTCACATTAAGGAAATAGAACTTTAAACATAGTTGCCTGGAATAATGTGTGGAAAGGATTAGCAAGATTTGTATGTATATCGCCCTTCAGGCTAGAATCTTACAGAATTTGATAGAATACAGTGAATAGTTTTTCTAAGTGATAATTTTGTCTGATCAGTAATGAGAGTTAAGTTTGCCTTAGCATAAGGACCTATTACTGTGGAGTGTTTTTCAGTAGAATCAATTTTGCATTGGATAAGCAGAGCAGGTGTTAATTTATTGGATAATGATGCGATAATGAAATAATGAATAATGTTAGGGTCTTAATGGTTAGGGAGCCTGTCTGCAGTAGGGATATTTTTTGAGAATGCACTGCACTAGCTAACGAGGTAAGAAAGGTAAGTAAAATAATGGAGCTGACAGACATGATTGATTAATGAAAAAGATAACTATATACAAACAAATCTGTTGTTAATTATATTGATGATCTATTTTTGAACTAGACAACATTGGTACAGTGTGTATTGTGCAATTCATGATACTGCAGCTGGGAATGCTAGCTTAATGAAAAGAGCAATATTTTAGTAAGGTATTAGTCATATAATGCTGCATTTTGTGTCTATAGGTTATCTGAAAACTTCTATTTGTGTTCTGAGGAATTATGAGCTTAAAGTGATAATACTGGAACAAAGAAAAGTAATTTTGCTGATTAACTGATAACTGTGGTGCAAGACTGATGTGAGTATTTTTGACAGGTCAACTATTTGGTAACATTTTGTGAGGATTTAATTTTCTGGTGGGATGAGAGTAATGCTCAGAGTTGAGTAGAGAAGTGGGGCAATGATTGGGTACAACTTCCATCACCTTAATTTTGAACTGAGCAGTAATTAAGTTATGTGATGGTGACTATTCTTTTTCCATAATGTAATGATTAATAAATGTATGCTACTGCAGATCTTGAGTTTTTCTAGAGGTACATATTTTGGACATTAAGATGATGAGTCCATAAATGATGTTAATTTCAAACCAGGACTTGGCATGTGAGTGATTTTGCAAAGAGAAAGAAAGCCAACTCTTTCAAGTTTAACCAGTTTCAGACAGTTAAGACCGAGAGTAATGTTTTGTAGTGTAATGTGCACTTGATTTTACATTTTTACTAGTTCCCACCTTTCGTACTATAGCCAATTTTAGTGCTAATTATTATAAAGTAATGAGGACTATGTAATCTATTTATTTATGAAGTAATGACCATTTTTGCATTTGTGTTAAACATTTTTTTCCTTATATTTAGAAGTAAAGGTGAGTGTACTAAAGTAGGTATTTTGTCTAATTTTTTCATGTACTGTGCTAGAGTAGAACCATCTCCAAGGGAACTGGTAGCAGTACATTTCCTTACTAACTGCCACTTGGACATGTTGAAGACATGGACAACTTGGTGAGAAAATGCGTTGAAGCTTGTTGAAGAAGTGAAAGTACTCGTGAAAAATACTAAAAATTGAGAAAGTGAAATATTCTATCTAAAACGTGAACTGCAATGTACAGTTTAATTTAACTTTTTGCAACCCATGAGGATTTACTTTTTTAAGCAAGACAGGACTTTTATAAAGTGATACATATCTTTGAATGTATTCATTGTTTACCCAAAAAGGATGTCACTTTTGATGAAGATGCCTAAATTTTATCAAAAGTATAACTTGTGGATATTTTGTGCCATTGTACAATACACTTTGTGTAAATATTTTGTATGGGGATTTTCACATGGCCAGTTCATATAAGTACAAATTTGAAAAAAAAAAAAACAAACATATGTACTGTAGTTTTGATAAGATTTCTTATGTAATATTTTTTTGTATGTAGATTGTTAAACCCAATTTCTGGAGTCACTTGTGGTCATTGAATTGCCTAGTTAGCTATTTGCAATATCTATATATCTATCTGGTCAATTGGGGGGGGGGGGGGGGGGGGGGTGCGTAATATGACGAAGCAAGCTGTGATACTTTCACTTCCCCTCTTGTTTTGCCATCTGCCTCCTTAAATTTTTTTTCATTTTTAATTAATTACCATTAACATAATCTGCATTTTCATAAAACAGAACGGTTGGCCCTCAGTTTTAAAGAATATAGCACCAGATCTAATTTTGTGCTTAGTTTTGTGTATGTAATTAATTTTCTGATTTATTTTGACTATTCCTAGTTAATATCATTCGTTATACGGTGAAATCAGTAATTGTTCTGTGACTTAAATTCTAATGTTGACTTACAAACAAATATAAATTCTGTAATAACGGCAATCATTTGGAAAATGAATCACTAGGATTCTTAAAGTATTTACTTGGCTCTATTCAAAAACATGTTAGCAAATCCAGTTCTTAATTAATTCCAACGTAATTACCAGTTTCATCAAAAGTATTGTTTGTATAACTATATCTGTTAATTTCATCATTTAAATAAATAATTTGGCTTAACCTTTGTGGTAGAAGAAACCGTTAAAAAGAACCATTTTTTCAATGTATTCAGTTAATTTACTGTAATTTCTGTAAATTAAACATCAAACTATGTATAGTTTCAGTACCTATTATTGTGATGATATATAAAGGCCTGATTTTTTATCCTGAGTCAGTAAGTCCATGGCCGATTTTCAGACAAGGAATCTGTACTGGTTAGAACAACAACAATGAATCAGCTTAACAGGGGAATAAGTGTAACACAATTAGGCCATGTGTTAAAACAATGACTGTGTTTGTTCAATACGTACCATATTACTCTGCAAGAACTGTGAACTGTGTGGGTAGGTTTTTGCTGCTCATAGATATTCAACAGTAAACTATGGTAGCAGTATGCTGATGTTTGCCTGAAAACTGTTAATGAGGCTTATCGAAAGTTAAACAATAGTGCACTGGCCATATTAACTGCGTATATTGGAGGTTTGTGACATTGAAAGTAAAGAACTATGAGATGCAACTGTGCACCTGTCAGCTACATTATTTACAGCAGACAGTATTGCACTTCCACCCCCCACCCCCCAAACGCCCCCATTTTTCAGCCAGTATCACAATGCAGTACGTTGACACCGAGAACTATCAACAAGATAATGAAGTAGGCGAATGTCACAGTCTCCACAGTTTATTAGCTCTATGGAATCTAATCATCAATGACGCTTCAGCAGGGTACAAAATAACTGAAGAAACTTGTGGAGTCTCTTCCTCAGTGAATTGAGGCCATTATGAAGGTTGTAGGCATTTTTATGCAATATTAGTGCAATTCATTCTTGGGTAGGACTAAGTCTTTGTTATATCTGCTTAATTTCTCCCATTTTCTATACATAAACTTACAGTATTCAGTGGTTCAGCTACCAAAATTCGCACAATAAGCAAATGAACAAAAGAGGTTGTGATGTACATTCCCACATACTGACATGTGGGAAACTCTGGGTACATGTAAGACTGATGCTGCATCAGTCAGTCACTGGAAGAAGTAAAGTATCTACTGTACTGCATCGACACTGCCCTCAACCTACTCATCTGGAATTACCAGTCACTGGCAGAAGATTGTAGAGGCGGGCACATTTCCTAATATTTAAAACTAGCCAAAGGTGATTATTCAAAGAAGGGAGAAGTGTTGTAGAAGTGTATTATCAGGGCTGGTGTAAGGTCCAAGCAACATGACAAGCCGCTTGGAGCACAAGGCTAATAAGGGCACCAGAGACACCCAGGTGTAAAATTTGCATATGAGGTGTATACTGATTAGTAGTGGAAACTGACATGAGTGGAAGTATAAAATGATAATAGAAGCATAAACATTACACTAAATGCAAGTGGTTACAAGCCATCACTGACTTCAGTACTAAGTGTTCTCTTAATTAGTGCAAATGTATCTGAAATATAATATATGGTTACATCCCCACTTAATGCTCCATTGGTCACAACCTTTTCATAATTTCATTCGGTTGCAAGTGCCAAAAAGGCACACAATTTCAAATTGTCATAACTCCCATCTCCTTTTGGATCTAAGGGATGTTCTTTTGTACTTACCTTCTCTAGGATGGACATTAGGGATTAAAAAAAAAGGAAATTGAAGGAAAAAGGTTTTTCTTACCCAAAACACCAATTTAGAAAATAACCATTTTTTAGCTCTCAGATGTACTTGATTCAAAATTTGAACTGAATGGTGACATGAACATTAAAAGAAAATGCTAAAAACCATGTACGACCTCCAGTCTTATCCCAGTGAGCTCAGTACTCCTCAGATTCGTTGGATTAAGCTCCTCAGAAAATTTTGGAAGGGTGGCAACTTTGCACTCATTGCAGAAGTTTGCGTGTTTATTGCATATCAGCTTGGCACAACACAGACATTTTGACATGGTAAGCCTCCTCAAACCAGTTTCGGTTGTGCAGGTAATGCACCATTGCCTCTTGAAGGATTGTTGGTCCTTATGACAATAATTACTGAATTTTCTCATGGGAGTAATCTTCCTCAGGCAGATTTGGAGGCTGGAGAGGATTCCATGCCTCTTCTGGCTCCTTCTCTGCAGCTCTAGGTGAGAACGGCCATGGGCCAACTTTTTGAGGAATACCTTCCGGTGTTAATGGCTCAAGATTAATTATTGTGAAGGTAGACGAGGAGGGAATTGATCCCAGCCAAATTCCTCTTTGAATAAAAGATTACCATTGGGCAACACTTATTGTTTTGTGTACATCACAGTTGAACGCATTTGGTCTGCAGTATCCGTCCCACCTTTTGTGGTGTTGTAGAATGTTATGATCTCTGACCTCTTGGCTTGCTCAGATGAAGAATTTGTAACATTGTCATTATGAAGCAAAGACAGAAAGATCACATCTTTTTTCCCTCTTGGAATGTATGAGACCTATTGTTGAACATACTGCTTCCAAAATAGGTGAGCTTAGGCTTTTTGAGCTCATCAAGAAGACAAAAATTGGTAAACCTGTTGTCTTATGTGACATTTTGGCCACTTCCTGCTAATGGCTAACCATTCATTTGATGATGTCAGGTGGTTCATTGCTCACACTGAAAGGACGTTCAAGATGTGTGGCAGCATACACTTCCAACTTGTACATGTAGGTCATCTTTACATGAGGCTGAACAGTTTGATCTCATATTCGTTGAGTTTTGAGGGCACATACTGAAGGCAAAGGCATCTTCCTCTGAAACTGGAAGCATTTTGTCAATGGTGACCCTCTCTCCAACAGAACAGTTCTGATAATTCTCCACAAATAGTTTAAAGATACCATGAATAGGACAGAGCCTGTAAAACTTTTTCCTTTACTCTGGGGAATTGCAGTCATTGAAGCAAAGACACCTGATAAAGGTTTTAAAGCATCTTAGGCTCATGAGCAGGCCAAATTTTTCAATTCCATCAGTTTCACAACCCCCAGAGCACAATAAACCAATAAATGCCCAAGCTTCAGTCATATTTGTTGACCTAATGTCTCTCACTATAGCAAAATTCCCCTTGATGCTCTCCATATACTGATTGGTGCATTTCATGATCATTTCAAGCATAGTATCAGTTGAAAAGTGATTTCAATGCTCAACTGGGCTTTTGGTGAGTTTAAGCTACTTGCACGACCCCTGGTTGATCAGTGACAATATTTTCAGGTCCTCTGCATGTACCACTATTTGGTGGCTTTCTGGTCCAGCTGGTGTTCTCATCCGTCCTTAACGTGAATGGGCATCTTCATCTTCACAAGCCTCTTTCTCATCAGAACTGGCAGTCTACTGTTGTTCAGTAGCTATGTTATCTTTTTTTCCTCCACTCCATCTTCTCACACAATATCGTATTCTTCATCTAAATTTTCTGTTAGCACTGGATCATCCTCCTCCTCCTCCTCCTCCTCCTCCTCCTCATCATCATCATCAGCTGTCAAAAGTCTTACTACCTCCTCCATATCCTTCTCATTACTCAAATTGAACGTCCTCTTTGCCATATTATCTTAAAATCTGGAACAAAGGACAAATGTAGTAAATCATTTTCACCATAACAATTTCATTTGCAATTTGAAAATTACTCACATTTCATTAAAACACCATTGTTTTCTATAAATTCAACAAAACAATCTTATAACCTGGTGAAATATAACCAATAAAGATGAATGCAAGGAAAATATTCAAAATTGTGACCTTTGAAAGCGTGATATCTTCTGTTGCAATGTGGTTTTTTGGCTATTTGCTCTGGCTCTGCTTGTGACAACGTCACAGCTGCAGTGGAAGGTTGGGAAGGCCTCCACGAGCAAGGAGGGTACTGGGGAGGGGATGTCATCTGTCGCCTTTAAGCACCTGTAGCTGTGTTGGCTGCAAAACACCTGGCTTACAAGCTGCCCTTCTATATCAACAAATTACAAGGGTCTATGTAAAGTGATGAACACATTTTGTAACCTGAAATATACTCCCAGAAAAGGAATGTAACACAGAGATAACACAATCTGACCTTTCTAGGAATTGGTAAGCTCACAGAAAGTAGTGCAAAAAAGGGGTAAGGTTACATAGTAGTACAATACTTGCACAAAACTGTTAAATGCATACATCCCAACCCCTAAGTGTAAAAAAATCACACCTTATGGTGTAACATTCTTTTAAAAAATTCATTGAGATACTTTGGAGGAAGAGGAGTGCATATAACAAATAAATCTGGTGTTATCGTGTAATGTGTTGTAACTGCAAGTGGTGTGCTCACTCTGTGTTACTGTTACCAAAAACTATATACAAACTGTTTGGGCAATGCAACCACCAGTAACAATAAAGAAATACAGTCACTACAAAATACATTAAGCCCCTTAGGTACTGAATCCTCTGGCCCTGTTCAAAACTGATAACATTGATCCCTGTGCATGAAAAAAATAAAAGCAGCCATGGTGGAACGTGATATATTCTGGTCTCTCATACAATAATATAAATATGCTGGCTCAGCGGTGTGCAATGCTGACAGCAGTACTTTGGAATGTACATGAAATTCTTTTGGCTGACAAATGAAAACATTTAAGAAAAATCCAACATCTTTGAAAAACATATGACCTTGTCAGGGAGGTGGCACTCATTGTGGTGAATTACTAACCCTGATGTTTTTAGTAAAATAATATTGCAAGTTAAGTTTGTCTTTTTAAAAACATCTGACAATTGAAGTTACATCAGTCATAAAAAAAACATCATACTTACTAACTGATTTATGAACAACGAGACTTATACGGTGTCAGTGTACTAGACCATGGTACAAAAGAATTTACAGGCAGCTAACACTGCCGGCCGTGGCTTGGCCGCAATGGAAAAATGAAGTTACCGTTTGGAAGCTCATATAATAAAGTAAAATCCCCTACTGTCTGGCTCATCCTTTACAAGAGCATGTATTATCTAATGTCACTAAACCAGCATAAATGTAAATCATCAAATTGCATATAGCTCCATTAACAAATCTTAGAAACATTACAAAAGTAAATATCTAACTAGCCTTTTTATCAATCAGTTTATGTATATTCTGGGGTTACTTAACAATTGACAAATTCACAGCCAACTCATCTATACTAACACACTAGCAAAATGAAAGTAATAATTATTTAACATCTTTACATTGCTTGCATTAAGACTTCTGCTTCCATGTTCTCGTAATTCCTACATTAATCTAACAAATGTCATTTGTCCTGAGGCATGAACTGCTATGGCCAAAGCAAAGAAAAAAAAGGTGGTTATACTGCATGCAAGCAGGAGTGCTAAGTGCAATATAGCTTACTAATTAGCTAAATGTAACACACCACAGTAAGTCATGAGATACATATGAAATGATGAGGGTGAATTGCAGAAATAGTGGAACCTAGAAATGTGATTATTAGCCTGGGAAAAGAAAGCAATCATGCATGCTAACATAAGAAGGCAGTATTGTATGCAGTCTCATAAGGAATGGTGAAAAAATATTTTTCGGTGCAAAGCTTCTGTGACAGACTTCCACAAACACCTCCAATCATATGTCACAAGATAAGAAAGATTTTCCTAGAAAGGACTCAACATACACAAAATACATATTAACATCATACAATATCATTACAGAAGAATCATCACTATATCAATATAATCCTTACTGGGTGCAGCTCAGGGCATGAACACTCATTAAACATGAAAATTCCATCATTATTCCATAAAATTGGTGCAGCTCAGAGCTTGAAAACTTATTAAATATTCTAGTAATACTCTTATACCTAACACAAAATGCAGAGAAAAAATATCCTTAATCCTAAATCTTTATAGGCACTCTGCCTAATTTACCCAGAACACCAACAGGAAAATGGTTATAAAAGCCTGCCAGGAAACAGTGTGAGAAGTGTCAATGGTGTTTAATATTCCATATAAGTTGCTTATGTCGTGCTTTCTATGTAATACATTTCCTGCACACTTTTATGGGTGGCACATTTCACACTTTCATGTGCTTCTATTTATGAACATAATGGCTCTCTTCAATACAATTAAACTTTGGTACATTGGTTCTGCAAAACATATGAAATGGATGAGTATATGCAATGGACATGAGTTACAGAGTACATTGATTTCTTAAATTTACAAAGGTGAAAGCAAGTAAACTAATGACATCATCAAACACAAGAGATATATACAAAAACCAAACACAAGACTGGGAATAAATGAAAAATGGCAACATCATAAAATACAAAGAGTGACTAACCTAACAAAAAATGCAATAATAATTCATCAGACAGTAGCCTAAATTTCAGCATAACATCATAAAAAATAGCACATTACATGGTATCAGTAAAGACAAAATAGCATCAGAAATAAATGAACATAAGACGTATAGAGACTATATACCAAAGCACAAACATTCTTATTATGAGGGGGGGGGGGGGGGGGGGAGGGGAAGGAAAACGTTTCAGTTACAATTTGCAGCTGTCAGACCATCCAAGGGCTGTGATCCGCTGGACACATATTACAATAAATGGTGTCTCTTTCAGTTGTTGTTTTCATGCACTTGTATATGAAGACAGAAAAATGAGCAAGGCCTAAACTTACGGTAAGAGAACCAACCTGCAAGATTCTCCCTACTGGGTACGTCGCCACCTAATAAAATGCTGAATAATCAAGAAATACTGAACAAGAAGGTACCAATAGAATTTGTGTAAGCATGGGAAATGCATCAGGTAAAAAACTCTGTGTCATGTCATATTATTATGTACAGTCATATGTAAGTCAGAATAAGCACATATGAAAGCCGGCAATATAAATACGCACATCTGTAAAAAAATTTAGCAATTAGCACAGTTCCTGAAAAATAGCAAAAAAAGAGAAATTATACAAAGATGAAAGGCGGAAAAATAAGTAGTAGTAGTACGTGATCATCAAATTTATCTAGCTATGTGAAATGAACCAAAGCAAAAGTTATTCTATAAAGTGCTTGACGTTGCTGATGTGATGACTGCCTCATGCTTTTCTCGTTCGTAAAGTTTCAGTATGAACTACATTGGGATGGGGAAGATTACAAATTCTAAAAGGTCAAGAATATAAAAGTTCAAATTTACTGCAACAACATTTTCCTCTGGTAGATAGATAGTGAGTGCATACCAACAATTTTTTTTCTATGCGGAATTCCTGGAGGTTACTTACCTATTTTTTGTTGAAGTTTGTGGAGCTGTGCTGCACACTTTATACTGTAAAGAGTGATGACCATTATTTCATGGTGATGTAGTTTTTTTGTTGTAGGAAAAGAAACAATTTCAAGAATTTTGTTAGGTGGATCTACATTTTTTAACACAAGATACGCTGAAAGCATGATGGAGTCATTTGGTACGGAATTCTGCAACTCAGAAATGTACTTGTCCCAATCAATATTTTTTTTTGACAAGAGATACGACAAAGTTTTCCAATCTCTTTCATGATGAATGTTGATGGGTAGAAGCAGCATGGTATCTGGAGGGAAAAATGGGTGTAATATTTCTAGCTTGCAGTGTGTGTTTCATAATACTGATCGAAATTGCAGTCCATTATTGGAGATTACCTTCTAAACATGTCCAACATGAGGCAAAAAATGTTAAGTAAAATCAATAGAAACAGTTATAGAAGTGGCGTTTCCTAACGGAGCTACAGGTACCAATTTTAAAGTTAGTTCTACAGCAATGAATATGTAACAGAAACCTTTATTAGTTCTTGGAATGGATCCAAATAGATCAACTGCTGCCATATGCCTTAATTTCATGGGTACAATGGTGTACAGAGGGACAATGTGAGATACTGTAGAAGATTTAGCTCTTTGACAAAATTTTGCAAGTCGCCAAGACTTGTTGAATACGCTTTCCCACATTTGTGAAATAACAGTTCTGTCGTAGTATCAAAAGGCATTTGTGAGCACCATAATGAGGATAGCTCAAGTGTGCATACCAGATTAATTTACTGACAAATTCCTCAGGTATGCAGAGAGATCAATTGTTATTGCTGTCTGGGTGAGCGTGGCGAAACACAATATTATTGTGCATGGAGTAGTAAGTTCAGATTGTTGGTTGGCTCGTGTCACACCAGAAAAGTTTGATCTCTTTCCAGACACCATCTTTGCTCTGCCTTCTGACAATTTCTTTTAATGATGCTGAAATAGTCCCCCATTCGGATCTCCGGGCTGTGACATTGTAATTGGGCAGGTGTGTTAGAAAATTTAAAAAGGGAAATGGATAAGTTAAAGTTAGATATAGTGGGAATTAGTGAAGTTTGGTGACAGGAGGAACAAGACTTCTGGTCAGGTGAATACAGTGCTATAAATACAAAGTCAAATAGGGGTGAGGCAGGAGTAGGTTTAATAATGAATAAACAAATAGGGGCACGGGTAAGCTACTACGAACAGCATAGTGAACAAATTGTAGCCAAGACAGACACGAAGTCCTACACAGTAGTACAAGTTAATATGACAACTAGCTCCGCAGATCTGAGGAAATTGAAGAAATGTATGATGAGATAAAAGATATTATTCAGAAAGTTAAGGAAAAGGAAAATGTAATAGCCATGGGGGACTGGAATTCAATAGTAGGAAAAGGAAGAGAAGGAAAAGTAGTAGATGAATATGGAGTGGGGGTAAGTTATGAGAGAGGAAGCTGCCTGGTAGAATTTTGCACAAGCATAACTTAATCGTAGCTACCATTTGGTTTAAGAATGATGAAAGAAGGTTGTACAAGGAGGAATCCAAAGTTTTTGGGACTAGTGCTGACATCTGGAAAGTAGGAGTAGTAGATCTTTGCACCAGTAGGTGGAGAGAGCTGCATATCTGATGAGTCAGTGTGTGGAGTGGCATTCAGCTGGGAGGAATTGTTGCGTGTTCACATTGATTTCCATAATACTCTGTGGTTGGTGTGTGGCGATTTTACGAGGGGTCCGCGAACAGAACAGTGCATGTGTATCAAATTCTGTGTGAATCTCAGGAAAAGTGCTATGCAGACCCATGCTATGATTCAACAAGTGTTTGGGGGGACAGGGCATGCATGTACGACAAAGCAACAATCATCCCAGTGGAAGAGCCCGGGCTCTTCAAGACCCAAAAAAGCGAGACAGGTGAAGAGCATGATCATAGTTTTCTTTGATACCAAGGGAATTGTGCACAAAGAATTCATCCCACCCAACCAAACAGTGAATTCTGTGTGCTCAAGTTGAAAGGCCGTCGGTTCGACACTCTAGAGAGGATTCAAGAAGCATCGCTGGCAGTGATAAACACCCTCAAAGAACAGAACTTCCAGAAAATGTTTGACCAGTGGCAGAAGTGCTGTGACTGGTGTGTATGTGCAGATAGGAACTACTTCAAGGGTGATGGTGACCATTAGTCCAAAAGAAAGGTTTTCAACAGATGGCAGCACCAGTCCTGAAAATTTTGGATAGCATCTCATGCACGTGGAAGAGGCCTGGAGACACTAGAATGTTTCAGACAGATTGTTTAATGGTAAGACAGAGATTTAGGAGCTAGGTTTTAAATTGTGAGACATTTCCAGGGGCAGATGTGGACTCTGACCACAATCTACTGGTTTTTAACTGTAGATTAAAACTGAAGAAGCTGCAAAAAGGTGGGAACTTAAGGATATGGGACCTGGATAAACTGAAAGGACCAGAGTTTGCAGAGAGTTTAAAGGAGAGCATTAGGGAACAATTGACAAGAACAGGGAAAGAAATAGAGTAGAAGAAGAATGGGCAGCTTTGAGAAGTGAAACAGTGAAGACAGCAGAGGATTAAGCAGATAAAAAGATGTGAGCTAGAAGAAATCCTTTGGTAACAGAAGTGATATTGAACTTAATTACTGGAAGGAGAAAATATAAAAATGCAGTAAACGAAGCACACAAAAAGGAATACAAACGTCTCAAAAATGAGATCAACAGGAAGTGCAAAACGGCTAAGCAGAGATGGCTAGAAGACAAATGTGAGGATGTAGAGCCACATATCATCAGGGGTAATATAGATACTGCCTAAATACAAGGGCAATGTACTCAGGGGCAATATTATGGAAATGGAAGAGGATGAAGGTGAAGATGAAATGGGAGATATGATATTGCATGAAGAATCTGAAAGAGCACTGAAAGACGTAAGTCGAAACAAGGCCTTGGGAGCAGACAATATTCTATTAGAACTATTGATAGCCTTGGGAGAGTCAGCCCTGACAAAAATCTACCATCTGGTGAGCAAGATGTATGAGACAGGCGAAATACCCTCAGACTTCAAGAAGAATATAATAATTCCAATCCCAAAGGAAGCAGATGTTGACAGGTGTGAAAATATCTGAACTATCAGTTTAATAAGTCATAGCTGCAAAATACTGAGACGAGTTCTTTATAGACGAATAGAAAAACTGGCCACCCTCGGAGAAGGTAAATTTGGATTCCGTAGAAATCTTGGAAGACATGAGGCAATACTGCCCTACGACTTATCTTAGAAGATAGATTAAGGAAAGGCAAACCTATGTTTCTAGCATTTGTAGACTTAGAGAAAGCTTTTGACAATGCTGACTGGAATACTCTCCTTCAAATACTGAAGATGGCAGGGGTCAAATACAGGGAGCGAAAGGCTATGTACAATTTATACAGAAACCATATGGCAGGCGTAAGAGTTGTGGTGCATGAAAGGGAAGCAGTGGTTAGGACGGGAGTGAAAAGGGTTTTAGCCTACCCCCGATGTTATTCAATCTATATATTGAGCAAGCAGTAAAGGAAACAACAGAAAAATTTGGAGTAGGAATTAAAATCCGTGGAGAAGAAATGAAAACTTTGAGATTTGTTGATGAAATTGTAATTCTGTCAGAGACAGCAAAGGGCCTGGAAGAACAGTTGAACGGAATGGACAGTGTCTTGAAAGGTGGATATAAGATGAACATCAATAAAAGCAAAGTGATGATAATGGGATGTAGTTTAAATAATTTGCTGTTTAGGGAGCAAAATAACTGACGATGGTCGAAGTAGAGTGGATATAAAATGTAGACTGGCAGTGGCAAGAAAAGCATTTCTGAAGAAAGAAATTTCTTAACATCGAGTATAGATTTAAGTGTCAGGAAGTCTTTTCTAGAAGTATTTGTATGGATTGTAGCCATTTATGGAAGTGAAATATTGACGATAAATAGTTTAGATAAGACGTGAATAGATGTCTGCGAAATGTGGTGCTACAGAAGAATGCCCAAGATTATGTGGGTAAATCACGTAACTAATGAGGAAATACTGAACAGAATTGGGGAGAAGAGGAATTTGTGGCAAAACTTGACTAGAAGAAGAGATCGGTTGGTAGTGTGGGGCGGCGGGTTAATAAATAATTTTAAATGAAATTGTAAAGTTCTTGGTTGAAAAATGTATTGAGTAAAGTCTGTCACGTACAACACTCTGAAATTCACTATGGTCTGTTGAGAGTAAATCTTTCTATGATAAATAGCACAACTAACAGTTCAGAGGCGACCTCTACGGTACGTTCCTACCAAATTGTCTTTCGCTCTGACTAATAATACTCAATTGATTGTTCAAATTAATGTTCAAAATTAATGCTCGCCACAAAAGTTACTTTGTCGTCATCCGGAACCGCGCGACTACTACGGTAGCAGGTTCGAATCCTGCCTCGGGCGTGGATGTGTGTGATGTCCTTAGGTTAGTTAGGTTTAAGTAGTTCTAAGTTCTAGGGGACTGATGACCACAGATGTTAAGTCCCATAGTGCTCAGAGCCATTTGAGCCATTTTGAGTTACTTTGTCGAATTCTAAGCGATCCAGGACGGTGTACAGTCCTCGAGAGTTCACTATCAGGTTTTACCGCAAATACGCGATTTGTTAGTCCGGCTCTGACGTCATCCGATGTTTAACAGACGTGGATCTTACAGTGGCTGAGTGCAAAGTGAACCATTTAGTAGGTTTATCACCTGCTTTAACCAAAATTCTCTACTCTTAAAATTACAGGTACTTAATCTACTACAGTTGGGTGTATTTCAGCTACAAAATTGGTTTTTACTTAATTACTCAAAAACTATAAGAGGTAGCTTAACATGGTCTCTTAGTTATGATTTTTAGGGTGAACTGAAGCATAAAACAAATTTTTACGTTTCTAAGTCCAATATTTAGCGCATTTCATTTTTCCTGTAAACGTGGATTCCGGTGGTATTTATCGCTCTTTAGCTTTGAAACTTGCACCACTTATTTATGAGCTCTATAGGCACGTGATAATCAAATTCTGGCTTTCTAGCTTTATTATTTGGCGTCACTTATTATTTTCCTAAAACTGCATTTTTATGGGAACTATCAAGTCTAGGTGCACAAAGACTTGATCATCATCATCATCATCATCATCATCATCATTTAAGACTGATTATGCCTTTCAGCGTTCAGTCTGGAGCATAGCCCCCCTAAAAGACTTGATATGTGAAACATTATTAATTAAACTACATTTTAATGAAGTTTTAAACTTAAATTTTGACTTTTAATTTTATACTGAATTGTGGTGCAATACTGGGCGCGCTTCGCGCAGACGCATAAGGTGACGTGGCGCTACTAGCAGTGAACTGGGGTATGTCCCAGCACACTTGCTCGCCTCTGTATCTCACACGCGATACAGTGCTTGCTTTTTTTACTTCAGTAGGACATGTTCTGAGGCATCAAGATATCACCAAGTTAGTAATGGGGGGCTGCTTGGAGGGTAAAAATCGTAGAGGGAGACCAGGAGATGGAAACACCAAGCAGATTCAGAAGGACGTAGCGTGCAGCAGTTACTTGGAAATGAAGAAGCTTGTACAGGGTAGAGTAGCATGGGGAGCTGCATCAAACCAGTCTCTGGACTGAAGATAATAGCAACAACAACACTGCAAAGTGAGCGTGAAAATGCATCTGTTACAGTGTTCTGCGTTCCTGGGATGGGGTAAATCGTAAAATCAAATTCCTGCAAATGAAGTTTCCGACGGCGAGGTCTGTCATGTGTGAAGTTAGCAGATAAAAGAAACTGAATAGCTTTGTGATCTGTGAAAGTTGTTGTGTGTCTGCCATACAGAAAGTGACGAAACTTAGAGAAAGCCCAAATAACACACAATGTTTCGAGTTCGGTGATAGAATTATTTCTTTCAGCCGATGTGAGGATGTGACTAGCAAACGCGATGTTTTTCTTAACAGTTGTACCATTTTCCTCTATTTCTTAAAATACATGGTCACCATGAGCAGTCTTGGAACTGCCTGTAGCAATCGAAAAATTCTTTGTCGATGCAGGATGTGATAGAAGTGGAGCGTTAAGTAAAGCATTTTTTAGATTGAGAAACTCGGAGTGTGCTTGGCCATCCTACGATCAGATAGTATTTTTACCGGTAAGATGACATAATCTAGGGGTATCTAGTGCAGTGTGCTGTATGAAACAGCGAAAAAAATTGATCAAACCGACGAAGCTGCGAAGCTGTTTTTCGGTAGACGAAATTGAAATTCCACGGATGGCTTGTAGTTTGTCGGGATCGGGCGTAACGTCGTCTGCCGAAATCACGTGACCTAGAAATTTAATGGAACCCTTGCCAATCTGAGAGTTACTGAGGTAAGAAAAGTTTGCAATAGCATGCGAAGAACATAATTATGTTCCGGCCAAGAAGGTTCTGCAATTAGAACGTCGTCAGTGTATGTGGTGATTGTCTTTTAATTCGTTTGGACGAGTAGTATTCATCGCACGGATGAATGCAGAGCAGCTAGTTGTTAAATCATAAGGCAATTTACAAAATTGGTAGCAGTTACCGAAACATAGGAAAGCAGTGTATTTTCTGTAATTAGGATGCAGTAAATTTGCCAGAATTCCTATTTTAGGTCCAAAGTGGAATAGATCGACGTTTCCTGAAATTTTTACAAGAGCTCTTGCAGTGCTTGTGGACGATCGGTTTCAGTAATGATGATTTCGTTATCTGACGTGAATCCAACACAAGACGAAGTGAGCCATCTTTTTTGTTAACAGTGTGAAAGAAAGCCATAACGATTTTGTAATGAGAAGAGAGTTAATATATTGACAAACGGCTGGTCCATTGATACCTTGATCTAACATAACCTGAAGTTCTTGCCTGACTTGATCTCTGTAGGTGGGCCGGCAGGAGTGGCCGAGCGGTTCTGGCGCTACAGTCTGGAACTGTGCGAGTGCTACAGTCGCAGGTTCGAATCCTGCCTCGGGCATGGATGTGTGTGATGTCCTTAGGTTAGTTAGGTTTAAGTAGTTCTAAGTTCTAGGGGACCGATGATCTCAGAAGTTAAGTCCCATAGTGCTCAGAGTCATTTCAACCATTTTTTGCTACACGCAGTACAGCAGCTCCAGGCAGACCAAGCTACTAATGCAGCACAAGCAATGCCTACTCCCAGTGCTACACCGCCTTTCCGCCAGTCTCATGAGCAAGAAGAGGAATGGCTCGAGTAGTTGCAACAGTTGAAGCCCACATAATTGCTCACAACGTACCAGGTACTGTAAGACTCTCCTATTTCTTGTCTACGATAGGAAGTGCAGTGTTCTGCCTCCTACAGAAGCTATTTCCTAATGCCACACTGAGTGAACTTTCGTATGATCAGGTTGTAGATTCGCTAACTAACTATAATGACCAAAAAATGACTGTGGTAGTAGCTAGGTATCAATTTTTTCATATCGTGAGTGGGTAACAGATTTGCAGGGTTGTTGTTGTTGTGGTCTTCAGTCCTAAGACTGGTTTGATGCAGCTCTAAAAATGGTTCAAATGGCTCGGAGTACTATGGGACTTACATCTGTGGTCATCAGTCCCCTAGAACTTAGAACTACTTAAACCTAACCAACCTAAGGACATCAAACACATCCATGCCCGAGGCAGGATTCGAACCTGCGACCGTAGCAGTCGCGCGGTTCCGGACTGAGTGCCTAGGATGCAGCTCTCCATGCTACTCTATCCTCTTCAGGCTTCTTCATCTCCCAGTACTTACTGCAACTTACATCCTTCTGAATCTGCTTAGTGTATTCATCTCTTGGTCTCCCCCTACGATTTTTACCCTCCACACTGCCCTCCAACGCTAAATTTGTGATCCCTTGATGCCTCAGAACATGTCCTACCAACCGGTCCCTTCTTCTTGTCAAGCTGTGCCACAAACGCCTCTTCTCCCCAATTCTATTCAATACCTCCTCATTAGTTATGTGATCTACCCATCTAATCTTCAGCATTTTTCTGTAGCTTCTATTCTCTTCTTGTCTAAACTATTTATCGTCCATGTTTCACTTCCATACATGGCTCACTCCATACAAATACTTTCAGAAACGACTTCATGACACTTAAATCTATACTGGATGTTAACAAATTTCTCTTCTTCAGAAACGCTTTCCTTGCCGTTGCCAGTCTACATTTTATATCCTCTCTACTTCCACCAACATCAGTTTTTTTGCTCCCCAAATAGCAAAACTCCTTTACTACTTTAAGTGTCTCATTTCCTAATCTAATTCCCTCAGCATCACCCGACTTAATTCCACTACATTCCATTATCCTCGTTTTGCTTTTGTTGATGTTCATTTTATACCCTCCTTTCAAGACACTGTCCATTCAGTTCAACTGCTCTTCCAAGTCCTATGCTGTCTCTGACAGAATTACAATGTCATCGGCGAAACTCAAAGTTTTTATTTCTTCTCCATGGATTTTAATACCTACTCCAAACTTTTCTTTTGTTTCCTTTACTGCTTGCTCAATATACAGATTGAATAGCATCGGGGAGAGGCTACAACCCTGTCTCACTCCTTTCACAACCACTGCTTCCCTTTCATGTCCCTCGACTCTTATAGCTGCCATCTGCTTTCTGTACAAATTGTAAATAGCCTTTCGCTCCCTGTATTTTATCCCTGCCACCTTCAGAATTTGAAAGAGAGTATTCCAGTCAACATTGTCAAAAGCTTTCTCTAAGTCCACAAATGCTAGAAATGTAGGTTTGCCTTTCCTTAATCTATTTTCTAAGATAAGTCGTAGGGTCACAATTGCCTCACGTGTTCCAACATTTCTGCGAAATCCAAACTGATCTTCGCCGAGGTCGGCTTCTACCAGTTTTTCCATTCGTCTTTAAAGAATTCGCGTTAGTATTTTGCAGTTGTGACTTATTAAACTGATAGTTCGGTAATTTTCACATCTGTCAACATCTGCTTTCTTTGGGATTGGAATTATTATATTCTTCTTGAAGTCTGAGGGTATTTCGCCTGTCTCATACATCTTACTCACCAGATGGTAGAGTTTTGTCAGGACTGGCTCTCCCAAGGCCGTCAGTAGTTCCAATGGAATGTTGTCTACTCCCGGGGCCTTGTTTCAACTCAGGTCTTTCAGTGCTCTGTCAAACTCTTCACGCAGTATCGTATCTCCCATTTCATCTTCATCTACATCCTCTTCCATTTCCATAATATTGTCCTCAAGTACATCGCCCTTGCATAGACCCTCTATATACTCCTTCCACCTTTCTGCTTTCCCTTCTTTGCTTAGAACAGGGTTTCCATTTGAGCTCTTGATATTCATACAAGTGGCTCTCTTTTCTCCAAAGGTCTCTTTAATTTTCCTGTAGGCAGTATCTATCTTACTTCTCGTGAGATAAGCCTCTACATCCTTACATTTGTCGTCTAGCCATCCCTGCTTAGCCATTTTGCACTTCCTGTCGATCTCATTTTTGAGACATTTGTATTCCTTTTTGGCTGCTTCATTTACTGCATTTTTGTATTTTCTCCTTTCATCAATTAAATTCAGGATCTCTTGTGTTACCCAAGGATTTCTACTAGCCCTCGTCTTTTTACCTACTTGATCCTCTGCTGCCTTCACTATTTCATTCCTCAAAGCTACCCATTCTTTTTCTACTGTATTTCTTTCCCCCATTCCTGTCAATTGTTTCCTTATGCTCTCCCTGAAATTCTGTACAACCTCTGGTTTATTCAGTTTCTCCAGGTTCCATCTCCTTAAATTCCCACCTTTTTGCAGTTTCTTCAGTTTTAATCTACAGGTCATAACCAATAGATTGTGGTCAGAGTTCACATCTGCACCTGGAAATGTCTTACAATTTAAAACCTGGTTCCTAAATCTCTGTCTTACCATTATATAATCTATCTGAAACCTTCTAGTATCTCCAGGGTTTTTCCATGTATACAACCTTCTTTCATGATTCTTGAACCAAGTGTTAGCTATGATTAAGTTATGCTCTGTGCAAAATTCTACCAGGCGGCTTCCTCTTGCATTTCTTAGCCCCAATCCATATTCACCTACTACTTTTCCTTCTCTTCCTTTTCCTACTGTCGAATGCCAGTCACCCATGACTATTAAATTTTCGTCTCCCTTCACTACCCGAATAATTTATTTTATCTCATCATACATTTCATCAATTTCTTCATCATCTGCAGAGCTAGTTGGCATATAAACGTGTACTACCGTAGTAGGCGTGGGCTTCGTGTCTATCTTGGCCACAATAATGCGTTCACTATGCTGTTTGTAGTAGCTTACCCGCATCCCTATTTTCCTATTCATTATTAAACCTACTCCTGCATTACCCCTATTTGACTTTGTGTTTATAACCCTGTATTCACCTGACCAGAAGTCTCGTTCCTCCTACCACCGAACTTCACTAATTCCCACTATATCTAACTTTAACCTATCCATTTCCCTTTTTAAATTTTCTAACCTACCTGCCCGATTAAGGGATCTGACATTCCACGCTCCGATCCGTAGAACGCCAGTTTTCTTTCTCCTGATAACGGCGTCCTCTTGAGTAGTCCCCGCCCGGAGCTCCGAATGGGGGACTATTTTACCACCGGAATATTTTACCCAAGAGGACGCCATCATCATTTAACCATACAGTAAAGCTGCATGCTCTTGGGAAAAATTACGGCTGTAGTTTCCCCTTGCTTTCAGCCTTTCGCAGTGCCAGAACAGCAAGGCCGTTTTGGTTGGTGTTACAAGGCCAGATCAGTCAATCAACAAGACTGTTTCCCCTGCAGCTACTGGAAAGGCTGCTGCCCCTCTTCAGGAACCACACGTTTGTCTGGCCTCTCAACAGATACCCCTCCGTTGCGGTTTCACCTACGGTACGGCTATCTGTATCGCTGAGGCACGCAAGCCTCCCCACCAACGGCAAGGTCCATGGTTCATGGGGAGAAGGGTATGATGAGGAAATGCAAATTCAGATGTGCCTGTGGTGCTTCATATTCAGATGTTATGTTGCGTGATGTGATCATGTACAATGTAACGGATGTCAAACTCAGAGAACAGATTCTGAAACAATCCGATCCATAATTTCAGCAAGTAGTGCAAATACTTGATCAGTACCATTCCGATGCCCTGTCAGCTGATAAATCTGAGAAGCCAGCAATTTGTTGGGTTGAGTCCCTTGTTTGTGACCGGCCCATTCGGCAGCGGCAGCTTGCGCTCGCCACACTACGTAACCAACTCTCCATGCCGCGTAAGGAGCCCACTAAACAGGCGGCTACACAGGCGAACAGAATTAAGTCATGCCCTTGGTGTTATTCATGGCACAAATGCCGAGACTGCGCCTCCCGACATGCATAGTGCTACGCTTGTGACAAGGACATGTACAATCCATATGTTTGCAACGGAAAAAATATAAGAATTCGGCCCACTCACGGAAAACTAGTCACAAGACCCATGTCATTAATGCTGTGTCTTCAAAGTCTGCAACAGGCATTAGTAAAATTAGCAAGCGAGCAGTTTCTTCAGTGCTACGCCAGTCCAACAAACTTTTTGTTCATTTGCTTCTTTGTGGGAAATGTGAGAAATTTCAGTTGGACATGGGTGTCTCTGTTACACTGCTGAATCGTCACACATGTGAAATGTTAGGCTCCCCACACCTGTCTAAAACTAGCAAGTACCTGACGGAGGTTCGAGTCCTCCCTCGGGCATGGGTGTGTGTGTTTCTCCTTAGGATAATTTAGGTTCAGTAGTGTGTAAGCTTAGGGACTGATGACCTTAGCAGTTAAGTCTCATAAGATTTCACACACATTTGAACATTTGAAGCACCTGACGGCTTGTAATGGACAAGACATTTCCGTTCTCAAGCAATGTACTTTGCCTGCCATGTATCGCTCACATACGTGAACAGTGTCTTTAAGGTGCTACTATCACGCTATTATGAGAGCTTATTTGGCCTTGATTCATTTGATTTGTTTGGCTTTAACATTCAGAACAATGTGTTGTCACTGTCTTCACTCCAAGGCCCAAAAAAAAAAAAAAAAAAAAAAAAAAACGTGTAGCCTAGCTTGCTGAAAGAATTCCCAGAACTCTTTTCTGAAGGTTTAGGCAAGGCTAACAATTTTGTTGCACATATTACTCTGAAAGACAATGCTCAGTCAAAATTTTGCCGGGCCAGAAGTGTTCCCATTGCATTACGGGACAAAGTCGCTGCTGTACTTAAGCAACTGCCAGATAGCGGAGCTGTTGCGCCCAAACATGCTAGTCAGTGGGAAAGTCCTCTGGTTTTACTCCCCAAAACTTCAGGTCGCATTCGCCTCTGTGTTGACTTTAAGTCTACAGTTAACCCACAAACTGTAACTGATACTTACCCATTGCCATGCCCAGAGGATCTCATGGACAGATTAGACACTGGTCGCTACTTTTCAAAAACTGATTTGCACGACACGTATTTTAAAATACTGCTTGATGAAGAATCTCAAAAAGCGTGTGTAGTGAATACTCATTTGGACTTGTCTAAATATTTGAGTTTGCCTTTTGGCAGTGCTTCCACGCCCGCCATTTTCCAACGGTATTTGGAACAGCTGACTTCTCAAGTGCCAATATGTTCGAATTATTTAGACGATACTGTTGTAGCGGGTTGTACACCTGAAGATCACATTGCAAATGTACGTGCTTTGTTTTGTGTGTTATCTGATGCAGGACTAAAGTGTGGAAAGGACAAGCGTGATTTTTTAAAACCTGAGTTGCAGTATCTTGGTCATGTCATAAACAGTCAAGGTGTACATCCTCTTCAATGGCATTTGTTAGCCATACGAGATTTGCCAGTTCCTCACAATGTCACAGAATTGCTGTTAGTCTTACGGAAAATGAGCTATTATCCTCATGTTGAATGCTGCACAAATCGCAGCTCCATTGCATCGCTTGCGTCGCAAGAATCTCCCCTTTGTTTGGACAGATGAGTGCCAAGTAGCTTTTCAAAAAGTTAAAGATGCATTGCTCAGTGATCGATGCACTTTGATCCTGACTTTGTATTGTTAGTTGACGTTCCTTTCCTGGAATTGGTGCAGTGCTTTTGCACAGAGCTGGTGATAAAGACAGGCCGATTGATTTCGCATCAAAAATGTTGTCCAAAGCTCAGTGTAAGAGGCCTTGTTTATTGGGTATGGTGTCACCAAATTCCACCACTATTTGTCTGGCAGAAAATTCTACTAAGTGACGGATCACAAGCCTTTTCAGTCGTTGTTTCATCCGACGGAACTGGTTCCTCTACGAACTGCCCAAAAATTGCAAAGATGGGCTTTGTTGTTGTCTCAATACCAGTACAAGATTGTGTATCGTCCAACAGCGTAACATGGTAACGTGGACGCACTTTCACGTCTTCCGATTGGTTCTGATAGAGAGTTTGATGCTTCTGCTGCCTCTTGTTGTCACATCAATGCTCAGGGTTCTGAATTGCTTCCATGTTTTACGCTGAACTATAGGAAAATTACGCAGGCTACTGAAGATGATTCAGATTTGAACATTTTGCAAACATACATTCGCACATCTTGGACTCGTTCCTTGTATAGCATACAGAACTCTGTAGTGCGCCGATACTTTGCACATAGCCCTCGTTGTACAGAAAGGTGTGATTCTTGCTCAGAATGGCAGTAGAAAGTCACATGCTTTGCAAAAAGAAATGTTGCAATTACTTCACCAAGGACACTGGGGGATTGTTCGTACAAAACAGCTAGCGTCTCGACACTGTACTTGGCTGGATATGGACACCCAAATAGAACATATGACGTCACAGTGTCACGCATGTGCGAAAAATCAGTCTGCTACCCCACAGAAATTCTCTGCTTAGCGTAAGTCACAATCACCATGGCAACGTGTGCACATAGACTTTGCGGGACCTTTTTGGAACTGTCGTTGGTTGATTATGGTTGACTCGTATAGGAAGTTTGCTTTTGCTGTGCTAATAAACTCGACAACGTCACGATCACAATTCAGGTGTTGTCCCCTATTTTTTGCCTCGAAGGTTTACCTGAAGTTACAGTGTCCAACAACAGCCCTCATTTCACTTCAAATGAATTTGAAACATTCTGCGAACGCAAAGGCACACAACATTTAACTAGTGCACCATTCCATCCACAGTCAAATGGCGAAGCGGAACATTTTGTCAGAACTTTAAAGCAGCAGCTGGCCAAACATCGCTGCACACACACCAGGGATCAAGCATTGCAACTGTTCGTCGCCTCCTATCGTTCGCACCCACGATATGGACCATCGCCAGCGGAACTGCTTCACAGCCGCCGCCATCTGACACTGCTCCACCCTCGTCAGCATCCAGCGCCGAAGGAAGCCCGTAAGTATTGCTCCGCGCCTCTTGATATTGTTTTTTACAGGGTTTTCAGCGGCATCAGACGGTGTGCGCGAGGCTAGATCGTCCGTCGACTTGGCGCTTGCATGTATCTCATTGCAGGTCCCGACGGATTGGATCGCCGACGTCACAATCGACGTCGCCACAGTCATATGCACGGTGGTCCTTCTGTGTTTCTTCCCCCGGATTCACGGATCCCGAGGACAGCGCGGCCACAGCAGACGCCAGAGGGTATCATCATGACGACGCGGGACGACCCCATGGAGACCAGCCTTCACCTCCTCCACCTTCTCTCGTCCTACCGATGGAACCGGACTTACCCACACCGCAGCAGCCGACGCCTTCTACATGTGGTTATTGGCATCAGGAGGTGGGCGTGTACCTTCTAGTCGTTTTCCGGGGTACATTTCTGCCAGAACGAAGGCCGGGTGGCGGGGTACGACCGGAAATTTGACGTCCCCTGCAGCCACAGCTTCCGGTCCAGTGAAGCGTCCAGCCCCTGTCTCCCCCGCCGTCGTCGCGCTCCCTACATGATGACGGTCTTTCGCTTTGGGGGGAGGAATGTTCCCGCATAACGACAAGCGCCAGCATGACTACGAAGAACGGAAGTGCAGAGAGGGCTGTGAGACGACGTCAGTCAATAGTACTCTGACTAGGACGACACCACGACTGGAGCGGCATCTATACGAAGAGAATATAAGCGCCGCGCAGCCTACCCACGGCCGCAGTGAAATACGAGCCGTCATACAAACGCTGTAGCATTGACTTACGAACTGAATTGTTTTGCTTGCATTGACATTGTCCCCCCATGAACCATGGACCTTGCTGTTGGTGGGGAGGCTTGCGTGCCTCAGCGATACAGATAGCCGTACCGTAGGTGCAACCACAACGGAGGGGTATCTGTTGAGAGGCCAGACAAACATGTGGTTCCTGAAGAGGGGCAGCAGCCTTTTCAGTAGTTGCAGGGGCAACAGTCTGGATGATAGACTGATCTGGCCTTGTAACATTAACCAAAACGGCCTTGCTGTGCTGGTACTGCGAACGGCTGAAAGCAAGGGGAAACTACAGCCGTAATTTTTCCCGAGGACATGCAGCTCTACTGTATGATTAAATGATGATGGCGTCCTCTTGGGTAAAATATTCCGGAGGTAAAATAGTCCCCCATTCGGATCTCCGGGCGGGGACTACTCAGGAGGACGTCGTTATCAGGAGAAAGAAAACTGGCGTTCTATGGATCGGAGCGTGGAATGTCAGATCCCTTAATCGGGCAGGTAGGTTAGAAAATTTAAAAAGGGAAATGGATAGGTTAAAGTTAGATATAGTGGGAATTAGTGAAGGTCGGTGGCAGGAGGAACAAGACTTTTGGTCAGGTGATTACAGGGTTATAAATACAAAATCAAATAGGGGTAATGCTGGAGTAGGTTTAATAATGAATAAAAAAATAGGAGTGCGGGTTAGCTACTACAAACAGCATAGTGAACGCATTATTGTGGCCAAGATAGACACAAAGCCCATGCTTACTACAGTAGTACAAGTTTATATGCCAACTACCTCTGCAGATGATGAAGAAATAGATGAAATGTATGACAAGATAAAAGAAATTATTCAGGTAGTGAAGGGAGACGAAAATTTAATAGTCATGGGTGACTGGAATTCGTCAGTAGGAAAAGGGAGAGAAGGAAACATAGTAGGTGAATATGGATTGGGGGAAAGGAATGAAAGAGGAAGCCACCTTGTAGAATTTTGCACAGAGCATAACTTAATCATAGCCAACACTTGGTTCTAGAATCATAAAAGAAGGTTGTGTACCTGGAAGAATCCTGGAGATACTAAAAGGTATCAGATAGATTATATAATGGTAAGACAGAGATTTGGGAACCAGGTTTTAAATTGTAAGACATTTCCTGGGGCAGATGTGGATTCTGACCACAATCTATTGGTTATGAACTGCAGATTGAAACTGCAAAAAGGTGGGAATTTAAGGAGATGGGACCTGGATAAACTGAAAGAACCAGAGGTTGTACAGAGTTTCAGGGAGAGCATAAGGGAACAATTGACAGGAATGGGGGAAAGAAATACAATAGAAGAAGAATGGGTAGCTCTGAGGGATGAAGTAGTGAAGGCAGCAGAGGATCAAGTAGGTAAAAAGACGAGGGCTAGTAGAAATCCTTTGGTAACAGAAGAAATATTGAATTTAATTGATGAAAGGAGAAAACATAAAAATGCAGTAAATGAAGCAGCCAAAAAGGAATACAAACGTCTCAAAAATGATATCGACAGGAAGTGCAAAATGGCTAAGCAGGGATGGCTAGAGGACAAATGTAAGGATGTAGAGGCTTGTCTCACTAGGGGTAAGATAGATACTGCCTACAGGAAAATTAAAGAGACCTTTGGAGAGAAGAGAACCACTTGTATGAATATGAAGAGCTCAGATGGAAACCCAGTTCTAAGCAAAGAAGGGAAGGCAGAAAGGTGGAAGGAGTATATAGAGGGTTTATACAAGGGCGATGTACTTGAGGACAATATTATGGAAATGGAAGAGGATGTAGATGAAGACGAAATGGGAGATAAGATACTGCGTGAAGAGTTTGACAGAGCACTGAAAGACCTGAGTCGAAACAAGGCCCCGGGAGTAGACAACATTCCATTTGAACTACTGATGGCCTCGGGAGAGCCAGTCCTGACAAAACTCTACCATCTGGTGAGCACGATGTATGAGACAGGCGAAATACCCTCAGACTTCAAGAATAATATAATAATTCCAATCCCAAAGAAAGCAGGTGTTGACAGATGTGAAAATTACCGAACTATCAGTTTAATAAGTCACAGCTGCAAAATACTAACGCGAATTCTTCACAGACGAATGGAAAAACTGGTAGAAGCCGACCTCGGGGAAGATCAGTTTGGATTCCGTAGAAATGTTGGAACACGTGAGGCAATACTGACCTTACGACTTATCTTAGAAGAAAGATTAAGAAAAGGCAAACCTACGTTTCTAGCATTTGTAGACTTAGAGAAAGCTTTTGACAATGTTAACTGGAATACTCTCTTTCAAATTCTGAAGGTGGTAGGGGTAAAATACAGGGAGCGAAAGGCTATTTACAGTTTGTACAGAAACCAGATGGCAGTTATAAGAGTCGAGGGGCATGAAAGGGAAGCAGTGGTTGGGAAAGGAGTAAGACAGGGTTGTAGCCTCTCCCCGATGTTATTCAATCTGTATATTGAGCAAGCAGTAAAGGAAACATAAGAAAAATTCGGAGTAGGTATTAAAATTCATGGAGAAGAAGTAAAAACTTTGAGGTTCGCCGATGACATTGTAATTCTGTCAGAGACTGCAAAGGACTTGGAAGAGCAGTTGAACGGAATGGACAGTGTCTTGAAAGGAGGATATAAGATGAACATCAACAAAAGCAAAACGAGGACAATGGAATGTAGTCAAATTAAGTCGGGTGATGCTGAGGGAATTAGATTAGGAAATGAGACACTTAAAGTAGTAAAGGAGTTTTGCTATTTAGGGAGTAAAATAACCGATGATGGTCGAAGTAGAGAGGATATAAAATGTAGACTGGAAATGGCAAGGAAAGCGTTTCTCAAGAAGAGGAATTTGTTAATATCGAGTATAGATTTAAGTGTCAGGAAGTCGTTTCTGAAAGTATTTGTATGGGGTGTAGCCATGTATGGAAGTGAAACATGGACGATAACTAGTTTGGACAAGAAGAGAATAGAAGCTTTCGAAATGTGGTGCTACAGAAGAATGCTGAAGATAAGGTGGGTAGATCACGTAACTAATGAGGAGGTATTGAATAGGATTGGGGAGAAGAGAAGTTTGTGGCACAACTTGACTAGAAGAAGGGATCGGTTGATAGGACATGTTTTGAGGCATCAAGGGATCACAAATTTAGCATTGGAGGGCAGTGTGGAGGGTAAAAATCGTAGAGGGAGACCAAGAGATGAATACACTAAGCAGATTCAGAAGGATGTAGGTTGCAGTAGATACTGGGAGATGAAGAAGCTTGCACAGGATAGAGTAGCATGGAGAGCTGCATCAAACCAGTCTCAGGACTGAAGACCACAACAACAACATTGACATTGTACGAGGGTGAGTCAAATGAAAATCTTAAATTTGTAATAACAAATCGAAATTTCGCGCTGTTATCCTGTAAGTTGGTAAGTGTGCTACAAACAGCGTGCAGAGTGGCCTGTAGGTGGCAGCATAGTGCAGATGCACACATACCGTCGCAGTATCAGTAGGAAGATGGCCGCCCCACTTGCGACTTGCACCAGGGAAGAACAGCGTTCTGTTATTCGGTTTTTGTGTAGTGAAGGTGTGAAACCTATTGAAATTCATCGACGAATGAAGGTTCAGTACGGTGATGCATGTTTGTCACAGCAGCAAGCCTACGAATGGAGTAGGAAGTTCGCTAATGGTGTGACTGCAGGGAAGATGCTCCTCGTCCAGGTCAGGCACAACGAGTTGTGACTCCACAGAACACTGCAGCAGTTGAAGCCATAGTGAAGGAAAACCGCCGAGTGACACTGAGTGACATTGCAGCATGTTTACAGATTAGTCATGGGTCAGCACACCACATTGTGCATGATGTGCTCCAGTTTCACAATGTGTCTGCAAAATGGGTGCCACGGCAGCTGACTCCTGAAATGAGAGAACGACGTGTTGATGCTTGTGAAGAACTTTTTCGGCGCTTTGAACGAGAAGATGATGGCTTCCTTGCAAGAATAGTTACTGGGAACGAAACCTGGGTTCACTTCCGCCAATCGGAAACGAAGAGAGCGAGCAAGGAAAGGCGCCATTCCTCATGACCAAAAACAAAGAGTTTCGAACAGAACCATTAGCAGGGAAGGTTATGCTGACTCTCTTTTGGGACGAAAAAGGCGTCATTTTGGAGCATTACATGCCTAGAGGGACCACTGTCACCGGTGCATCATACACAGATCTCCTAAAAACTCATCTGCGGCCTGCAATCAAATCAAAGCGACGTGGATTGCTGTCAGCAGGTGTCCTTTTGCAACATGACAATGCAAGGTCCCACACTTCCCGTACAAGAGTTGCAACAATCACAGACATGCATTTTGAGTGTCTTCCTCATCCACCATACTCATCAGACCTTGCCCCAAGTGATTTCCATGTGTTTGGACCAATCAAAGACGCAATGGGAGGAGAGAAGTTCCGTTCTGATAAGAGGTACGCCACACGGTGCAAGAGTGGTTGCGCGGACTACCAAAAGAACTTTTTTCTAAAGGAATTTATGCGCTTTGTAAGCGCTGTAGGACTTGCATTGAGCGTGGGGGAGATTATGTTGAAACGTGATGCAGCTTTGTACCACTTCTGCACAATAAATAATATTTGAAAAATATTTAAGGTTTTCATTTGACTCACCCTGGTATATACCGAAGGCTGAGTTGTTTTGCTTGCATTGACATTGTATATACCGAAGGACGTTGATTAATTGCATGTCGCCATTTGCTTGCGACACACGGAATACGGAAATTTAAGTCTTGTCAATGTAACTTACTGTAATAAACTCCATTAATATGATTTGCTTGAATTGCTGTGTAGCAATCGGAGAAAACAGTTTCCTAAGCACCCTGTATCAGACTAGTGGGCAGGATACTATAGTAGCAGAATGACACTGTGCGTTTTCCAATTGACCAGCGTCGGTAGTTTCTAGTCAGATGGCTGACTAGATTAGTGGGACAAGATTGCTGTGGTAGTTCAATACTGTACGGTTGTTTTGGTCTGCAGAATGCTGTGATGGATGGAAACGAACAATCGGTTCATTAAGAACGAACTGAGACTGCTGAGGCTGATTCTGATGAAAGTTGCTGTTGCCGAAATTACGCTTAAATTGTTGGTTATTCTTTTATGTTTGTAGCTTTTGGTGAAAATTACTTTGCTATGATCTTTTCGATGTGACTGCGACCTTTGGCTTTTGTCGAATAAATTTTTTCCTTGTGGTTGCGTAAAATTATTAGACTGGGCTGTACTGGCAAAGCTGGGCGGTGCCACATTGACCTTCGGTTGAGCTTGTAGATCGTATTCTCATAGAATATTTCCGTCTGCTGCGGCTGCGACAAGAATTGCAATTGGAAACTGTAAGTGTAGGCGTGGCAATTCTGATATTGTTCCTGCTGCTGAGTACATTGTTATCAAAATGTTGTCTCTATTAAAATGTCCACGAAAGTCGTTATCGGAACCAAAACGCTTATTTCTCTTGTTATGAATGGGTGGAATTTATCTTTGTGACCGAATGAGTTGTTACCTTGATTGCTGTTATTAAAATTTTTATTGACAAAAGAGTAGCCCGATTATTAAATTTTTAATAATTGCAATAAGTCCCTGAAAGCTGAAATACTTTCCTTTTGCTGTCCAGTAACAAGGGAAACTCGTAATGAGCGCGGAAGTTTTGAGATGCATGACTGTATGAGCGCAGATTGACTATACGGTTCAGTCAGGTACTGGTTTTGTTGGGCCATATACTAAAAAAACTGGGTGACAGTGGGAAAATTGGAGTGCTCAAAATTGGGTAAGTGATTAGCTGGTGTTTAATGGCTCGGTGAGTCGTTTCCGACCAATGCACAGATAGAAATGCGTTTTGGAACTCTTTGACGGAGTGACATTGCCTTACTATGGGTCTCATACTCATCGAAGGTTCTACCTCTAAAAAGCTACAGATAAATTCGAGCTTATATATTACTGGCCTATTTGGTGGCAGTGACAATGAAAACCGCTGCACCCAGTCAAGGGGGTGCAGGTGTGTGCGGTTATTTCTAAATACCTCGAATTTCTTTAGAGATAGGAAATTTTTATGGTTGAATCCTTCGTGTTGTCGATTTTGAGAAGGTTCGGCGCCCCAACAAGCTGACTGTGTAATGACTGGTTTGCATCAATGTCACGCGCACTTTGTAGTCTGCTCTTATTATTGTGACGTTGGAAAGTAGGTGACTGTTGCTGTTGATGAGTTTGAAACTGATTACATGGAGAAAAATTACTGATATTGGCTACTTCCTGATGTAAACTACACTACTGGCCATTGAAATTGCTACACCAAGAAGAAATGCAGATGATAAACGGGTATTCATTGGACAACTATATTATACTAGAACTGACATGTGTTTACATTTTCACGCAATTTGGGTGGATAGATCCTGAGAAATCAGTACCCAGAACAACCATCTCTGGCCGTAATAACGGCCTTGATACGCCTGGACATTGAGTCAAACAGAGCTTGGATGGCGTGTACAGGTACAGCTGCCCATGCAGCTTCAACACGATACCACAGTTCATCAAAAGTAGTTACTGGCGTATTGTGACGAGCCAGTTGCTCGGCCACCATTGATCAGACGTTTTCAATTGGTGAGAGATCTGGAGAATGTGCTGGCCAGGGCAGCAGTCGAACATTTTCCGTATCCAGAAAGGCCCGTACAGGACCTGCAACATGCGGTCGTGCATTATCCTGATGAAATGTAGGGTTTCGCAGAGTTCGAATGAAGAGTAGAGCGCCGGCCGGAGCGGCCGAGCGGTTGTAGGCGCTACAGTCTGCCTCGGGCATGGATGTGTGTGATGTCCTTAGGTTAGTTAGGTTTAGGTAGTTCTAAGTGTAGGGGACTGATGGCCTCAGATGTTAAGTCCCATAGTTCTTAGAGCCATTTGAATTTTGTAACGGAATTTATACTAGCGTCAACATGGGTTAAAAGACTACTGAACAACTGCTGTTCTACTTCCTGTCTTTGTACTGCTAATGACTGCAAAAACTGATTGGTTTCCTCTTTGTGTATCGCTTTTCTGAGGTCTCAGTGTGAACTTCAAGACGTGCATCTAACCGAGTGTCTTGTTGATCTATTGTGTCATTAACTGATTGTATTTCATCTTTAAGCTTTTTATAGTTTTCGCTACATTGATGTCTTAAAGCATTATTGTCATCTCTAAAAGGTTTGGTACTGTCTGATCATTGACTGGCTATGGTTTCAGTTTTATCGCAAAGTGGTTTTTCACTGGCCTTAATATCTGTATCTACCTGTTCAAAATGGTTATCAGTCTTTTCTGTGTACGATTTAAGCTCGTCACATATGCTGGAAAATTGTTCATAATTTCTGTTAAATCGCTCATTGAACTGAGTGGGGGAGTCATCTTGTTTTTTTCGTATGCTGGAAAGTTGTTCATTGAACTGAGTAAACTGTTTATTGAACTGATCAGTTTTGTTATTCTGTTTAACCATCATTTGCATGGGGATTTGAAGCATCGCCTCCGTATTCTTTTCGGCTGATGCGTCGAGTGCCACCTGTGTTGTGTTTTGTGATGTGGGTAATCTTACACGGAAGTACAATACTTGCACGAAACTGTTAAATATACGCAACCCAACCCCAAGGTGATAAAAATCGCACCTTATGGTGTAACGTTCTTTAAAAAAAGTCATTGAGATACCTTGGAGGAAGGTGAGTGCATATAACAAATAAGTCTGGAGTCACCGTATTATGTGTTTACCTGCAAGTGATGTGCTTACTGTGTGTTATTGTTAGCAAAACCTTTATACGAACTGTTTGGGAAATGCAACTACCAATACCAATAAACAAATACAGTCACTGCAAAATACATTCAGCCCCTTAGGCACTGAATCCTCTGGCCCTGTCCAAAACTGATAACATTGATCCCTGCGCACATAATAAATAAATTAAATTGTCTTATCTCTAAAGCAGCCATGGTGGAACACGATATGTTCTGGTCTATCATACAAAAATATAAATATGCTAGCTACGGGGTCAGCGGTGTGCAATGCTGACCGTAATACTTTGGAGGGTACATAAAATTCTTTTGGCTGATAAATGAAAACATTTAAGAAAAATCCAACGTCTTTGAAAAACATGTGACCTGGACAAGGAGACGGTACTGATTGTGGTGAATTACTAACACTGATTTTTTTTAGTAAAATTATATTGCAAGATAAGTTCGTCTTTTTAAAAACATCTGACAACTGAATTTCGTTAGTCAGAAAAATACATGTATCTACTTGATTCACGAACAACGAGATTTATACAGCAAGTTCAAAATGGTTCAAATGGTTCTGAGTATTATGGGACTTAACTTCTGAGGTCATCAGTTCCCTAGAACTTAGAACTACTTAAACCTAACTAATCTAAGGACATCACAAACATCCATGGCCGAGGGAGGATTCGAACCTGTGACCGTAGCGGTCGCGCGGTTCCAGACTGTAGCGCCTAGAACCGCTAGGCCACCCCCGCCGGCTATACAGCAAGTGTTATCTAACGCAAGCAAACCAGCATAAATGCAAATCATCGAATTTCATATAACTCTGTTTACGAATCTTAGGAACATTACAAAAGTAAATATCTCACTATCCTTTTTATCAAATCAGTTAATGTACATTCTGGGGTTACTCGACAATTGACAAACTATCACCCAACTCATCTATACTAACCTCTTGTGGCCTGTGTCGGGCGCGGAAGTCGCTTTCGACCGACACGGTGATTTTAGTTGGCTGAATGCTGGGTACCAAGGTTTGCTGAGAGTGAACGCACTGTCTCCGTTGATCGGCCTGTTAGCCACTCGTATTTCAGTAGCCTCCTTCAGAACACAGTCCCAAAACGACGAGGTCTGTCTTAGCACAACTTACGTTTCTTAATACTTCACAGAGTCCCCTGCAGCCATGCAGTGTTATGCCACCACAGTTTTGGTTGGTCACGTAAGTTCGGTGTGTCTCATATGTTCCTTCCATCTTTCTTCGGTTGTCCCTACAGTCTCTCTGATATATACGTAACACATTTACACGGAATATGGTAAATACCTGGTTTATGGAGCCTCAAGTCATTTTTCGGCGTACCTAATAGATCACGCGATTTCGGATATGGATGGAAAAGCACTTAACGTTACGTCGAGCCCGGATTCTGCCGATTTTGTTCGATACTTTGCCGGCATAATGCAGATACGCCATTGTCTCCTCCTCGTCGTTTTCTATCTACTGGGCTTATACTTTCTGCCTCTTGTCGTATACGTTCTTCTCGGAAACATGCTTCAGATGGTTAAGTTCCCTTGGTAGGCTTTTCTCGTGCGATGTGGCGTGGGGCCTGTGTACCAGCGAACGTATCACAGCCTCACGCTGGGAAGGATGATGGCAACTGGCAGCGTGGAAATACAAATCAGTGCGGCTGGCTTTCCATACACTCTGTGTCCTATAATGCCGTCCGTTCTACGCTTTGCTAAGACATCCAAAAATGATAGTACGCCATTCTCTCCCACCTCCATGCTGAATTTGATACTAGGATGCAGGGGCTTCAGATGTTGGAGGAGCTCCTGAGGACTTTCATTCCTATGTGACCACACCACAAACGTGTCGTTAACATATGTTCATCAGAGTGCCGCTTGCTGATTCCTATATCGTCTATGACTCTCTCTTTTTCTTCTTTATGAAAGGTGTAGGTTTGTCACGGTTGGATTCTTCGATGTAGATATTTATAAGTCATGACGTCGGGTATATTTCGCACACTCTTAATAGCGGTTAAAACATACGCTAACAATCATCAGTGTTGCTAAGTAGGCAATAATTCTGAGTAAGGGTACTTGGTTGGGTAGCCAAATAATACGCGTGGTTTGTTTAAAACTGTAGTAATTAATGCCCGATAAATAAATATTTTGGCAGAGAGAGAGAGAGAGAGAGAGAGAGAGAGAGAGACACGATATAATTACACACATAGCTGTTCTATTATTCTCAATGTTACGTAAGTTCTTTGTTAAACGCTGACTTTTAATACTGTTAATTATGATTTGAATAATACGACAGTGAAAACGAGATTTTTGCGTCAGCGATTTACTCCTAAGCAAACCTGAGCCCCATGTTATTATCTATTATCTTTGCGTTCGTTGTGTATATTTATTTAATGAAAACTTTTCTGCAAAAAATATTTCCTTTTCCTGATAACAAAATATTTAAAGTATTTTTTCTTGTTATCCTATGAGTGAAACCGAAAATCAAGTGGTTATTTATATTTCACGTAATGACTGCCAGTGCGTCATTACGACTAAAGAATGGCGAATGGCCAAAGATAAAACTTGAATTCTAGCGATAATTAATTATTTCTACTTAATTATATTCACATGGAGAGAGAGGTATAAAATGAGATTAAAAGTGCAAATATTTTTCATGCATATGTTGCGAAAAAACTTACGCACAGTTAACAAAATCTTGCGTTCAGAAGCAACCTCGTACAAAAGCGTGTAGTAGGTTCGGGAGCTGACACCAGAGTAATCATTTTTATTCATCCAAATCTTTATAACCCAGTAATATAGAAATTCCAAGGCAAGATATATTCATAGTCTTTGCTATTCGTAGTATTTGTTACTAAAAATATATTTATAATTAAAATTTTCATGTTCAAAACATGTAAATGTGGAAAGTTTTCTCGTTCCAAAATAATATATCATCATTGACAGCACATTTACAGACATAAACACACATAGTTTTATTCGTTATTGACACAGTTCACTTGCGGTTATCGTGACATTTTACTACGGTTTTAGAAGGCTTTCCAGGAGACGGTACATTCCCTCAACTTGATCAGGGAGAAATTCAACCCGACAATGACTAATCTCTTCGAATTAGTTCTCAAATCAGCATTCGACAATTAGTCTGCGAATTTCTGTTCCATATTCAACTTGGAACGTCATTTCTACGTGCGGTAATCGCTTCTGGATATCTGATGATGGGTAAGTTTCGAAACACGTCATTTGAGCAATGAAGTCATTCTTTACCTGATATTTGACTTTTACCATTGGTACCCAATCAGCATGAATGTGGGGTAAGTTTCGAAACACGTCACATGAGCAATGAAGTCATTCTTTGCCTGATGTTTGACTTTTACCATGGCTACCCAATCAGCGCAAATGTAGAACTGCTGATTATTATAATCATGGTAACCTGCTTCTTGCATGACTTTATGTCACATTTATGTTACTGAAATTAAAACTTTCTCGAAAATCTTGGGATCCCTGGGACTGATATCTTGCCAATATTAGTTCCGATAATAGGCAAAAATGGTAGAGATTCTCGATTCTCAGAATGGATGAACTGTCTATATACATAATGAAGTCTGTCCGGAACCCTTAGTGCACGAGTCCTATTCGCACCTGGAATTTTTTTTTATTTTTATTCCTAGCCGAGACGAAATGTCTATTTTCATAGATGTAGCTTTAAAAAAGCTTTAGTAGTTCTTTAATAACGATTTCTCTAAAAAAAACTTTCATCCACTATTTTACCCCCTTAGCGGCTGAACTTCCAAAAATGATGAACACATATTTTTTATTTCTGACTGAGAAACCAGTCTTCTAGCTCCTAAATTTCCTTAATAGCGACTTATTTTCAAAAAGCCTTTCATCCCATACTTTACCTCTCTTATGGATGGAATTTCCAAAAATCCCTTATTATACGACGCTTACTGTATGTGATCAACACCCTCTCAAAAGTTCAAGTTCTTTGCTTAGCAGTTCGGGCTGGACGATGATGAGTCAGTGGATTAATCAGACCCTATCACACATCCTTAGTGGCTGAACTTCCAAAAACGCTGAAACACGTTTTTCTTTATTTCTCACCAAGAAGCCAAATCTAAACGGTCATAGATGTAGTTTCAAAAATGCCTTCATGATGAAATATTTTCGTAAAGCCTTTCATCCTCTATTTCGCCCTCTTAGAGGTTGAATTTCCAAAAACACTGAATCATGTATTTTTCTATTCCCAAACGAAAAGTCAAATACCAATTTCTTAGATGTAGCTTTAAAAATGCTCTAGTAGTTCTTTAATAATGATTTATTTTAAAAACAAATTTTTACCCATTATTTCACCACAGAGCAGTTAAATTAAAAAAATGCTGAAAGACGTATTTCTTTATTTCTGACCGAGAAACCAAATACCAACTTTTGTAGTTATAGCTTCAAAATTGTCTTAATAGCGACATATTTTCAAAAAAAACCTTTTAAACAAAATTTCATTCCCTTAGGAATGAAATGTCGAGAAATGCGTTCTTAGACGATGCTTGCAATATATGATGAACACCCTCTCCAAATTTTTTTGGAAATTTGTGGTAAAGTCTTACGGGACCAAACTGCTGAGGTCATCGGTCCCTAAGCCTACACACTACTTAATCTAGCTTAAACTAACCTACGCTACGGACAACACACACACACCCATGCCCGAGGTAGGACTTGAACCTCCGACATGGGGAGCCGCACAGACCGTGGCACGGAACCTTAGGCCTTGCGGCTACCCCGCGCGGCCCTTCTCAAAATTTCAAGTTTCTATCCTTAGCGGTTTGGACAGGGCGATGATGTGTCAGTCAGTCAGTTAGGACATTGCCTTTTATATGTAGACATTTTTGTTGTCAGTCACACTTAATGCAAAAAGACGAAAGCTGTAACGTTGATATTATCCTTTAACCGGCGTAATTATTATTGTGAATATACACAGATATACCACATCGGTGAAGGCTTTATTGCAAAAGTAATTATTTTTGCAAATATCCGCAGGTATACAGTATACGTGGAATCAGCATCTGCTCAGACCTCTACCAGTACTGCTATGTAGCAAAATCACGGTTCTGAAGGCTGGTGGGAAGCCGTCAATAGAGAGGAACATTTTATTCGATGATTACTTTATGTGATGAACATTTTATTTCACGTGCTAGGGGCAAATGTCTTGCACTAACGGATGGGGCCACAACTAAACGTAGTGCTGGAGCTTACTAGGCCTAATGGACGATGTGGCACTGCGAACGTGCCTCGAACTATCGAGAAGGTCACATACTGCTGTTAATTCACTGTTACAGGTTCCCAGATCCACGGTCTAGTGGATGAGTGCCTTCATCAACGGCGGACCTTGCCGCAACGATTAACATAGACGTACCGTAGGTGCAATCACAACAGAGGGGTATCTGTTGAGAGGCCACGCAAACGTACGGCTCTGAAGAGAGGTAGCAGCCTTTTAAGTAGTTGCAGGGTAATAGTCTGAATGACTGACTGATTTGGCCTTGTAACATCAGCTAACATGGCCTTGCTGTGCCGGCACTGCGAACGGCTAAAAGCAAGGGGAAACTACAGCCGTAATTTTTTCCGTAATTTTTCCCAGGACCTGCCGCTCTACTCTGTGATACTGCGAGAAGAATTTTATAGAAAACACAAAGACCTAAGTCGAAGTAAGGCCTTTGGAGTAGAATGCATTCCTTCAGAGCAACTGATGTCCTTCTGGGACATAGCCATGGCAAAACTATTCCACCTGGCTTGCAAGATGTATGAGCCAGGCAAAATACTGTTAGACTTGAAGAAGACCCTAATAACACCAATTTAAAAGAAAGTGGTTGCGACCATGTCTGCATACTACCGAACTATCTGTTTAATAAGTCATGCTTATAGAACACTAACACAAATTCTTCACGGAAGAATGGAAAAACTGGTAGAAGTTGCCCTCGGGGAAAATCAGTTTGGATTCCCGAGAAATGCAGGAAGACGTGAGGCAGTACTGACCCTACGACTTACCCGAAAATATAGATTAAGGAAAGGTAATCCTACGTTTATAGCATTTGTAGACTTAAGAGAAACCGTCTGACGATGTTGACTGGAACACTCTGCAATTCTAAAGGTAGCGGAGGTAAAATACAGGGAGCGGAAGACTATTTAAAACTTGTACAGAAACCAGACGGCAGTTATGAGTCGAGGGACACGAAAGGGAAGCAGTAATTGATAAGGGAGTGAGACAGGGGTGTAGCCTATCGCAGATGTTATTCAATTTGAACACTGAGCAAGCCGTAAAGTAAATAAAAAATAAAAATTAGGAGAAGTTCAGGGAGAAGAAATAAAAACTTTGAGGTTTGCTGATGACTTTGTAATTCCGTCAGAGACAGCAAAGGACTTGGAAGAACAGTTGAATGGAATGAATAGTGTCTTGAAAGAAGGATATAAGACAAACAACATCAAAAGCAAAACGAGTCTATTGGAATGTATTCGAATTAAATCAGACGATGCTGAATGAATTAAACTAGGAAAAGAGACATTACAAGTAGTAGATGGATTTAGCTGATAACTGATGATGGCCGAAGTAGAGACGATATAAAATGTAGATTTCCAATGGCAAAAAAAGCTATTCTGACGAAGAGAAATTTGTTAACATCGAATGTAGATTTAAGTGTTAGGAAGTCTTTTCTGAAGATATTTGTTTGAAGTGTAGCCTTGTATGGAAGTGAAACGTTGGTGGTAAACAGTTCAGACAACGAGATAATAGAAGCTTTTGAAATGTGGTACTATAGAAGAATGCTGAAGATAGGTGAGTAGATCACATAACTGATGAGGAGGTACTGAACAGAACTGGAAAGAAAAGAAATTGGTGGACTAGAACAAAGGACACATTCTGAGACGTTAAGGTGAAGTGTTGGTGGAGGACGGGGGTGATTGTAGAGGGAGACCAAGAGATGAATACAGTAAGCAGGTCCAAAAGGATGTAGGTTGCAGTAGTTATTCGGAGATGAAGCGGCTTGCACAGGGTAGAATAGCATGGGGGTCTGTATCAAATTATTCTTCTGACTGAAGGCCACAATAACAACAAAAAGCTTGGAGAAAAGTTCCCTTGTTCTTAGAGTTATTCTATAACGTGACAGCCCAAGAACAGATCCCGATTATCAACGGGCAGTCATCTTTGCTTGCACAAGTATAGCGCGCTCTATAGGAAGGATGTTTGAAGTTTTATTGAGAAGTGCTAAATTTATTCAAGGGGCAAACCATTTTGCATCAGTGTACGTAGAGGTCAGTTAACATTCTGTCTGCCATTACAAGCCAAAAACGTTTTACTGTTTCTCAGTAATGGAGAGAAGTTGGATGTTATCTGGAAAGTGGTGTGGGTCACTGGAAATTGCCTCATTCGCAGGTAGCAGTTTAACGGAATCTGAACAAAGCCAACCACCTCAGTTATTGAAGTCACAAAAATAATTTCATTTCTCCAGGTATAGAAGTGGCGCGTTTTCTATCCTTTATGAGTCGATGCTGGAATACAGTTGTCAGAGAGGGTTTGTTAATATTAAAGTTATGAGAGAGTCAGACCACTGTCGAAAGCTGTCCAAAATTTCAAAAAGAGATTGAAAAAAAATTTACGACTATCGTCTTGTTGCTGGAACCAACTCTCTCTCTCTCTCTCTCTCTCCCCCCCCCCTTTTCCCCGCCCCGCCTTGCATCCCCTTTCCGTTCAGGAAAAAAAACCAGGAACTTCTTAACCCCGTTCACTGTGACGCTGATATACAAGCCGCCGACTAGGAGTCAAATAGGTCCGGTTTCATGCATTTTGTCGCATGACGTTGTAGCTGTCCTCTATAATGATTTAATTACCTTCAACATCATGTTCTCGTCCCTTACAGCCACGTTATTTAACTAAAATATTATGTTACACTCTCATGCCGACTTTTTCAGTGTGTTCCTTACACAGAAGAAGAAAATATGGAACACAGCGAAAATAGGCTGTAAACAAATGAGAGACTATTTGACTGTTAGGCCCACGACCATTATGCTTCAAAAGGTTCGCAGATTGCTGCCCTCTTTCCGTAACGACACCCTTACCTTGCAGATCGTCAGAAATAACCGTTATTGAACATTTTGCTTGTTTCTTTCGCCTCTCACAGCACTTAAGAATGTTGTGTTGTCTACGATTTATGGACAAATAACTGAGAAGTGCAATGCATAAGCAATGTCCCAGGAACAGTTACAGCCATTTGAAAGCATACCTGAATGTAAGCTAGGACACGCTGGAGTTTGTCTAGTAATGTATGACATATGCCAAAAATCCATCATGTTTTAATAATAATGTTGGTTAATTTCTAAGAAAACAGAGGCAGGTAACAGACCTTGAGCGAAACAAAATGACAACGCCAAAAAATGCAAGAAGATTCCATGATGCAGAAGTTTATAGATAGTAATTTGTGTATAAATAAAAGTAAAGTTGGCTGAAATTCTAGACCCCTGGGAGTGTTCCGACGTTGTTTGTCGTAAAATGTTATGTCGCAGCCCTTATTTTATGTCTCCACATGGACACTGAAATGGAAGCTAAACAGTAGATCTATAAGGTGCAGTCAAATGAAAAGGAGACATGTAAAAAAAGTAAGTAAACTTTTTACTATTTCAAAAGTGATTGCCATAAATGTTAATACATTTCTTCCACTGTGAAACAAGACGGTTAATGCTTTTGTGGAAAGATCTCCGCTGTTGCCTACGGAAACATGATCGTGCCTAGGCGTGCACTTCTTCGTCCGAAGCAAATCGGCACCCACGAATATCATTCTTCAGGGCACCAAAAATACAAAAATCGCACTGATCGGCACTGTATGGAGGATGTGTAAGGACTTCCCATCGAAACTTCTGTAGCGTAGTTGAAACAGCCTTGACAACCAGTGGGCGTGCATTATCCTGCATCAGAAGGATTCTGTCTGTCAACATTCCTGGCCCTTTGGACTTGATGGCGCGCTTCAATTTTTCCAAAGTGTCTACGTACCTTTGTGCGTTGATTGTGGCTCCATGTTCTTGAAAGTCAATGAGCAGCGGGCCCTTGCAGTCAAAGAGAAAGGTCATCTTGACATCCTGGAGATGGCGTGCCTACTGTTTCGACTAAGGTGCAGAAGGTTCGCTGGCAAGCCCATACACATCCTAGCTACATTTCCAGTATCTTGCCATGCGATTTACATATTTTTGGAGCTCTGGAGGAAGACATTCGTGGCCGTTGATTTGCTTCGGACGAAGAGGTGCACACGTGGGTACAATGATGGTTCTGTGGGCCATCGCAAACATTTTTCCGCGAAGACATTGATCGTCTTGTCCCATAGTGGAATGAATGTATTAACAGTTACTGCGATAGCTTTTGAAATAATAAACATTTTACTTACTTTTTTCTATCTGTCTCGTCTGCATTGGACTACACCTTATGAAACGCAGCAAAACCCATAGATCCATGGTAGTTGCTTGAGAAAAAGATTGTCGGAGCATCTATAGACGTCTTTATCAGTTAATTATGTACGAACACTTAGCGAAATGATTCGCTCTTCTAGCAGATGTGTATCGGAAACCGTTGGAAAAACGATAAAAACGGTCGGTGTGTGTGTGTGTGTGTGTGAAGAAGAGGACGGTTGTTCTAGAACTTTAAGAGATTTCTGCAAGACAGATACGGGGCCAGCCGGTGTGGCAGAGCGGCTCTAGTCGCTTCAGTCTGGAACTGCGCGACTGCTACGGTTACAGGTTCGAATCCTGCCTCGGGCATGGATGTGTGTGATGTCCTTAGGATATTTATGTTTAAGTAGTTCTAAGTTCTAGGGGACTGATGACCTCAGATGTTAAGTACTTAGAGCCATTTGAACCATTTGAACAGATTCGGGAAACAGAGGATTTATGGTTCTCTCGTTTTTTTGCTGTAGAATTATGAAACATGTTTTTATTGTTTATTCGTTATTAGTATTCTTATTGATAGGAAACTAACTGAAACAATAATGAAGTCATTAGAAGATTTAATGGTGCAAGTACTTCCTCTTCTTTGTAAACGAATACGGAGTTGGGGAGATAGGGTTCTTGAGAATATTACTTTGGTACATATCATACCAACATTATAAAAGTGTAATACAAATGTATGTATGTACTCGCTCAACAATTTTGGTATCCCGTAGAGACTTCTCCAGCTACAGTGTAGTGCCGTAATCATGGATCGGAATGAGAAGTGTTGTAGCAGATGGCCAAGCGATGTTGCCTGTAATGCAGATTGGACAGGTCGTGTCCTACTGTCTTCCTCACATGTTGTGCGGGAGATATACGAATGGAGTATCATAGTTGGCTGACCGTGAGAAAATGCAGTCTAGTGTTTTAGCAAAATCAGTAAGTAGTAGTGAAAACTCCGCCATGAAGGATTACATTAGCAGCAACAGGCTAGTGGCCACAGTGTGGTGATATGTGGGTCAGAGTACCATGCACGTAAGATGATTGGGTTTAGACGAGGCTAGCCGCACTCAATGGAAAACTGCACCACACAGTGGTAATGACCACAGGTGGTGGGTCGATGTCACCACACCAGGGCAAGTCTCGTGTTATGGGCGACTTGACTGGGTACCAGGATTAGCTGAAACATATGTACCTCAGAGTTATATAAATTTGTCTGAGTTTTGAGGCAGAGGCATTTCCTTTCGCCAGAGTCCAGCAGCACCACCAAGACGCCAGGCCCACACCGGACAGCGAGATAACTGGGCATTGCCAGCAGCAGCCATGGGTTCGAGACTGGGATGCTCCTGTTGTCGCCAGCGCTGCGTTCCTCACGGACTTCACAGCACCACAAACTTACCGTCCACACCTGCTGCCTCCAGCACAGAGTTACCTGGAGGACTTAGTGCTTCAATGCCAGCTGCCAACCAACTCCTGCCAGAGGGCAGCGGGTCAAATCCCGTGCACTGCAGCCCCCACGCATTGCCGCTGTCAATGCATGCGGGGCCGAGGGGCTGTTTCAGGAGGCATCGCGATGGAGAGGTAGCGCGCCGCTGACACAATGACCGCAATGAATGCTGATTCAACTTCTTCTTTCTTCTGGTAGACAAAACAAAAGGCATACTAGGAACAAGAGTACCATAAGGCTGTTTAGCCAACAGACCTGTAGTCTCAGCAATACTCCAGGTCTTCCAAGTAATAATATTCGCATCTGGAAGTGCTTCAAGGCCACCACAGTCTGCATGATTGCCCCAAACAACAGCCAAGGTAAGCCATGTACTGCCTCCAAACACTGCTTGAACATCACACATGAAATTCAGACGCAGTCCACTAAACACATTGGGACCTCCAATCAATTGCTCCAGAGGCATTGCTGAGGCACGTTAACACACAGGAATGCCCCTGCGACGTCTAGGTTACCGTCGTCGCTGGCGGCGCAGTGTACCTGTGTATCGTAGCTTAAAAGCAATTGATATTGGCTTGACTGGACAGTTTAATAAACAGCAATTGATTGGAGGTCCAAATGTTTTTCGTGGACTCCATCTGAACTTAACCTGTGATGTTCAAGCAGTGTTTGGAGGCAGTACATGGCTTACCTTGGCTGTTGTTTGGGGCAATCATGCAGACTATGGTGGGCTTGAAGCATTTCCAGATGCGAATATTATTACTTGGAAGACCTGGAGTATTGCTGAGACTACAGGTCTATTGGCTAAACAGCCGTATGGTACTCTTGTTCCTAGTATGCCTTTTGTTTCGTCTACCAGAAGAAAGAAGAAGTTGAATGCGGTCGTTCACGGGCCTGCCTGTCAGCAACACAGGCCACCTACACAGCATGCTCTCAGCAGGGTGTAAGCCGCCGCCCATCCGTCAGTTCCAGCCAGACTCAACAGAGTGAGGCGTGTTTTGTCTCGATGAGATATGAAAAAGCACAAAGTATGTCTCAAAACCTGGCAGAAAATCCAAAGAGATTCTGGTCGTATGTGAAGTATTTTAGCGGCAAGAAACAATAAATGCCTTCTTTGCGCGATAGCAATGGAGATACTATCGAAGACAGTGCTGCCAAAGCAGAGTTACTAAACACAGCCTTCCGAAATGCCTTCACAAGAGAAGGCGAAGTGAAAATTCCTGAATTCGAATCGAGAACAGCTGCCAACATGAGTAACGTAGAAGTAAATATCCTCGGAGTAGTGAAGCAACCTAAATCACTTAATAAAAGCAAGTCTTCTGATCCAGACTGTATACCAATTAGGTTCCTTTCGGAGTATGCTGTTGCATTAGCTCCATACTTAACAATCATATACAACCGTTCGCTCGACGAAAGATCCGTGCCCAAAGACTGGAAAGTTGCACAGGTCACACCAATATTCAAGAAAGTAGGAGTAATCCACTAAATTACAGGCCCATATCGTTAACGTCGATATGCAGCAGGATTCTGGAACATATATTGTGTTCGAACATTATGAATTACCTCGAAGAAAACGGTCTATTGACACACAGTCACACGGGTTTAGAAAATATCGTTCCAGTGAAACACAACTAGCTCTTTATTCACATGAAGTATTGAGTGCTATTGACAAGGCATTTCAGATCTATTCCGTATTTCTGGATTTCCGGAAGGCTTTTCACACTGTACAACACAAGCGGCTCGTAGTGAAATTGCGTGGTTACGGAATATCGTGTCAGTTATGTGACTGGATTTGTGATTTCCTGTCAGAGAGGTCACAGTTCGTAGTAACTGACGGAAAGTCTTCGAGTAAAACAGAAGTGATTTCTAGCGTTCCCAAAGGTAGTGTTATAGGCCATTTGCTGTTCCCTATCCATATAAACGATTTAGGAGACAATCTGAGCAGCCGTCTTCGGTTGTTTGCAGATGACGCTGTCGTTTATCCACTAATAAAGTCATCAGAAGATCAAAACAAACTGCAAAACGATTTAGCAAAAAATTCTGAATGGTGCGAAAAGTGGCAGTTGACCCTAAATAACGAAAAGTGTGAGATCAACCACATGAGAGCTAAAAGGAACTCGTTAAACTTCGGTTACACGATTAATCAGTCAAATCTAAAAGCCGTAAATTCAACTACATTTGTAGGTATTACAATTACGAACAACTTAAATTGGAAGGAACACGTAGAAAATGTTGTGGGGTAAGGCTAACCAAAGACTACGTTTTATTGGCAGGACACTTGGAAAATGTAACAGACCCACTAAGGAGACTGCCTACACTACGCTTGTCTCTCTTCATTTAGAATACCGCTCAGCGGTGTGGGATCCTTACCAGATAGGACTGACGGAGTACATCGAAAAATTTCAAAGAAGGGCAGCACGTTTTGTATTATCGAGAAATATGGGAGAGAATGTCACATAAATGATACAGGATTTGTTCTGGACATCATTAAAAGAAAGGCGTTTTTCGTTGCGACGGAATTTTCTCATAAAATTACAATCACCAACTTTCTCTGCGAATACGAAAATATTTTGTTGGCACCGACCTACATAGGGAGGAACGATCACCACGGTAAAATAAGGGTAATCAGAGCTCGTACTGAAAGATATAGATGTTCGTTCTTTCCGCGCGCTATACGAGATATGAATAATAGAGAATTGTGAAGGTGGTTCGATGAACCCTCTGTCAGACACTTAAATGTGATTTGCAGAGTATCCATGTAGATGTAGGTGTAGATGTAGATGTACTGAAGTTGAATAAAGCATTCTTTACTGTCAGCAGTGTCTCCACTGAACCCTTCCAGCCTGTCACCACCACCGCTCACCCCACCGAGTCCAGCAGAAAGACTTGAAGAAAATACCCATTTGGTGTGATAAATTGTAGCTCTCTTGAAATGCGCCAAATAAAAAAAATGCGTAACAAAGGAAAAAATCTTATAGTATGAGACTACAAGATTATTGGAACGAATCTGAAGTACAACAGCGTGTAAAATACACCCACAGAAATGGAAAGTTTTGGACCTTGAACACCTCGAACTAACGCCACCAAACTGAAAACACAGTAGTTCCATGGCCGTGGTATACGCTGATTAAAAGTTCATCCTTATGAGAGCTCATTTTCAGCATAAAAGAGCCACAGCTATAGATGAAGAATGGTGTGAGTACATGCTGGCTGTTGGTAGTATCTAACGTTAACTGGAACTTTTCTGTTGGAGATTTCAACTCAGCATGCCCAGAGAACATACACGTGCAGCTGAACGCCATCTTTCAGACTTTGAGACAGGTCAGCCCTCTGGCGTGAGAGACACGGGACCATCCGGGGGCATGGAAGCTTCATACTAATGGATCGGACAGGACATGGGCCAGACAGTGGTGAAGTACTAGCCGTCCGTCGCCCGCCTTACGGACCGGCAACCAGGAGTGGTCGCCTGGGGTGCCATTTCTTTTCATAGCTGGACCTTTGGTTATCACCCGCGACACAACGCTACACCGACCATTCAATACGTTTCGTTTTGTTGCCCTTCATGGCAAGCAGTCCTTGGCGTACATTTCAGCAAGATAATGCCCGCCTGCACACGGTGAGAGTTTCTACTGCTTGTCTTCGTTCTTGCCAAACCCTACCTTGGACTGCTGAGTCGCCAGATCTCTCTCCAAATCAGAAACGTTTGGAGCATTATGGGCGGACCCCTCTAACCAGCTTGGAATTTTGACAATCTAACGCGTCAATTGGACAAAATTTGGCACAGTATCCTTCAGGAGGACATCCGGTCTCTATCAATCAATGCCAAGACAAATAATTGCTTGTATAAGAGGCAGAGATGGACCAACGCGTTCGAGTCATCCCTCGGGCATGGGTGTGTGTGTTTGTCCTTAGGATAATTTAGGTTAAGTAGTGTGTAAGCTTAGGGACTGACGACCTTAGCAGTTAAGTCTTATAAGATTTCACACACATTTGAACATTTTTTGAACCAACGCGTTAATGACTTGCTCAATTTTTGAAGCTCTTGTTTAAAGAGAACAACAGCATTAATTTAGTAAACAAAAGGCGTACTAATGATTCTCATACTGTCCACAAGAGTTCAAGCGACAAACAGCAGTATTTAAAACTGAAATCATCGCTTAAGATTATATAATAGACTGAATGAATGAATTGGAGAACATACAGTTTATATACGACTGCTTTAGGTCTGTGAAATTGTGTTATTATACACTCCCCGAAAAAAGAAAAGAAACTGAGCTACGCAGAACACATAGTCGGACATCAACGTAACTTTGTACACGTACACACCATCGGCGGATATGCAAATGATAAATGATAAAATCTGCAATTCTCTTGTGAAAGGTAAAACTGCCACCGGAGTGAATTAGTGTTGTTCGTATTTGGTACAGGTAGGATGTACATGGTGATTACAAACAGTGTGAGAAGCTTGTAAGACTGTTGCAGGGTGCGCTGAGAAATAATTTGTAAGAAAAAAGTAGATAGCCGCCCGTAGTGGCCGTGCGGTTCTAGGCGCTACAGCCTGGAACCGAGCGACCGCTACTGTCGCAGGTTCGAATCCTGCCTCGGGCATGCATGTGTGTAATGTCCTTAGGTTAGTTAGGTTTAATTAGTTCTAAGTTCTAGGCGACTGATGACCTCAGAAGTTAAGTCGCATATTACTCAGAGCCATTTGAACCGAAAAAGTCGATAGGTTGCGTCGTTTCCGTGTTAATTAGCACTGAAGTTAGCAAATCAAGCCACAGCACGCGAAAATTCAAGCTGCATTCCAGATGAAATTAGTGTCAGTTGTTCTCGTAGTGCAGGTGATAGCGCACAAGACTGCTCAGCTTTTGGCTCGGGTTGAGTCTTTACTATTGTCCATGTCCAATTTCGTGTCGCACTTTTGTTCGGTTTTAGGGAACCAAACGAAGAACATGTTTGGCGACATTGCTTCTTGCGGATCGCTTGAATTTCCGAGTGCAACGGCCTAACTGGCTTAACTTCAATTCTAATTAATTCAAAAACAGCGCAACGTATCGAATTCTTTTATTAACAGCTATTTCTCAGCACAACCTACCATGCGACATCGCTTTTCAGAACTTTCTGATTATTCTTTGTAAGGTGCGACAGTATGGTGGTGCCGGTTTTCGACAGAACGATGCTCTTCCACACACACGGTAGGTGTTTCTATGGACTGTCTGTGACACCCTTCCCAACCAAACAAGAGCATGCTTCGAGGCCAGAGTAGGTGCAGAGTCATACTGATAAGTGGGCCCATACTGACCAGTTGTTTTCGAAATTTGATTTGATATCGCAGTCACTGAAAAAAAAAATCATACATCTCTCAGCCCGTGAAGTTTCAATTCATTTTATCCTCTCCTTCTGGTTGCTTCATTTTTTTGTCAGGCAGTGTGAAATTAGATGAGTCGTTCATATAATGAGGAATCAGGCTTCTATACATAACTCAGTCATTCTTATATGGGTTTTGCATGGTCTTTTCAAATGGTTCCAGATAAACGTGCGGTGGTTTCTACTGACAGAACAACCTCTTCCTCCAGAATGAGATTTTCACTCTGCAGCGGAGTGTGCGCTGATATGAAACTTCCTGGCAGATTAAAACTGTGTGCCCGACCGAGACTCGAACTCGGGACCTTTGCAAAGGTCCCGAGTTCGAGTCTCGGTCGGGCACACAGTTTTAATCTGCCAGGAAGTTTCAACCTCTTCCTCATTCCGTGGCCATTATTAAGACTTACAAAATTCGGTAATAACAGAGTCGCTTGCGTAATTTTACCGTGAAGGCGGATCCCAACGCGTGCCAAACTATCTCAGCCGGTAAGAGCGTTGCGTGTCAAAGAAAAACTCTAGCCACTGCCACTGCCACTGGCCACAAGTTGCAAACAGTGTGAAACAAGACTCATACGACCAAATGAGTTCCTTCCATTGCTCCATTGTCCTGGTTTTATGGTTACGGCTCTAGGTTTTCTTGTTACGGGTATTTGTATCGTTGTTCAGCGGTTTTTGGAATTCCAGCTCGCCCTGTAATTCCCTGCTTATCGAAGTCCCGTCTCGTTGTTTTGGTGCTGACAGGAATCGCGAATGCGACATTCAATTCTGCTTTGACTTTTATGCTTGTCCTCTTACTTTTTGTCACAATCCTCTTCAGTGGCCGCGCCGGGTAACCCGGTGGTCTTAGGCCCCTTGCTACGGTTCGCACGGCTCCCCCCGTCGGAGGTTCGAGTCCTCCCTCGAGCATGGGTGTGTGTATTGTCCTTAGCATAAGTTATATTGAATAGCGTGTGAGCCTAGGGCTCCATAAGAACTTACCACAGATTTCTGTCGCGATCATTCGACACGAAGTTTCGTCTGCATTATGACTTGGCGAATGTTATTTTTCCGCTTACCCTGTATTCACTATAAATCCTCGATACGGCCTCTCACGAAACACCAAATACGTCGGCTCCCTTCCTTACGGAAGCAACCACAATACGAGAACCAACAATCCGCCCACATTCGAGGTCACTTAGCTTCGACATAATTGACTCGCAACACTGTTCTGACCAGACTAACATTTGCAACATATTGACAACATTTCACAGGTGCCGTTCGTGGTCAGACATGACGGCACAACTTGTAGCCTTCTGCATTTATGTTCAAGAATGCATTTCTCGAAGAATTTTCCATTTTTTTTGTCCAACCCGTGTATGATGTGACCAACATCAATGGAACATTTTTAAGATTTTCAAGGGCATGCAGTGCCTACTTTATTGTGAAACGAAAAGGTCTTCCAATAAAAAAATAAAATAATGTAAGAGTTTTGAAATTATTTTGTCTGTGTGAATGAAAAAAGTTGTCTAATATGAATTTGTGTTCTATTGGGTCTTCTAGAAACAACGAGGAAGTTGTTAGTGAAATATTGAAATTAGTATTTAACACGCAATTATTCTATTGTGCCACCTGGGAACATAATTTATTCACGAAAGATTGCATTCGCGGCCGGCTCACGGTCTCATTCGCCCTTAGAAGAGCGAGAAAATCCCGTAAATCCCGATCATATGTTTGAAGCTCTTGCAGATTCTATCTCTTTGCACCTATCGCTCTAATATCATTGAAATGCTGCGATACAAAATCTTAAAATAAAAAAGGCCTAGATATGAAGATCGCACTTGATTATAGGAATAAAGTGTAGTTTACGTACAACTGTAGGCTATACAGAAAGCCGTTGCTTTTCTAAATCTCTTATAGTGAACTATAAAATAGAACTATTTCACGAATCAACGCGGTGGGCGACAGCGTACAAGTGTGACTGTGTTGACTGATCATCTGGAACCGGTTATGACTATACCGTAAAGTGAGGCAGAGGGCGATGGAGAAAACTAAGATGCACAAACTTGGCCTACGGAGCCGTGAGACACTGAAATTGAAATCCAACTGAATCATGTGATCTTTAGCCAAAAGACTGTTTTGAAACAACTAATCGCTTTACTCTATGCTACACAATTCCTTCATCTCTCCGTAACTATTGCAACCTACCTTCATTTCAAACTGATTAATGTAGCCAACCCTTGATCTGCCTATAAAGTTTTACATCCACCAAGACCCTCCATAACCAAATAGAATTTTCCTTGGTGCTTAAGGATGTGTCTCACAAACCGATGCTTTCTTGTAATCAAGTCGTGCAATAAATTTTTTTTCTCCCTGATGCGGATCAGTACATCTTCATCAGTTATCAGATTTTTCCACCTAATCTTCAACATTCTTCTACAACAACACTTTTCGAAGGCTTCTATTCTCTTTCTGTCTTTATACTTTATCGTCCCCCCCCCCCCCCCCCCCCCCCCCCATGAACCATGGACCTTGCCGTTGGTGGGGAGGCTTGCGTGCCTCAGCGATAGAGATAGCCGTACTGTAGGTACAACCACAACGGAGGGGTATCTGTTGAGAGGCCAGACAAACGTGTGGTTCCTGAAGAGGGGCAGCAGCCTTTTCAGTAGTTGCAAGGGCAACAGTCTGGATGATTGACTGATCTGGCCTTGTAACAATAACCAACACGGCCTTGCTGTGCTGGTACTGCGAACGGCTGAAAGCAAGGGGAAACTACGGCCGTAATTTTTCCCGAGGGCATGCAGCTTTACTGTATGGTTAAATGATGATGGCGTCCTCTTGGGTAAAATATTCCGGAGGTAAAATAGTCCCCCATTCGGATCTCCGGGCGGGGACTACTCAAGAGGATGTCGTTATCAGGAGAAAGAAAACTGGCGTTCTACGGATCGGAGCGTGGAATGTCAGATCCCTTAATCGGGCAGGTAGGTTAGAAAATTTAAAAAGGGAAATGGATAGGTTAAAGTTAGATATAGTGGGAATTAGTGAAGTTCGGTGGCAGGAGGAACAAGACTTTTGGTCAGGTGACTACAGGGTTATAAACACAAAGTCAAATAGGGGTAATGCAGGAGTAGGCTTAATAATGAATAGGAAAATAGGAATGCGGGTAAGCTACTACAAACAGCATAGTGAACGTATTATTGTGGCCAAGATAGATACGAAGCCCACACCTACTACAGTAGTACAAGTTTATATGCCAACTAGCTCTGCAGATGACGAAGAAATTGAAGAAATGTATGATGAAATAAAAGAAATTATTCAGATAGTGAAGGGAGACGAAAATTTAATAGTCATGGGTGACTGGAATTCGAGTGTAGGAAAAGGGAGAGAAGGAAACGTAGTAGGTGAATATGGACTGGGGCTAAGAAATGAAAGAGGAAGCCGCCTGGTAGAATTTTGCACAGAGCACAACTTAATCATAGCTAACACTTGGTTTAAGAATCATGATAGAAGGTTGTATACATGGAAGAACCCTGGAGATACTAAAAGGTATCAGATAGATTATATAATGGTAAGACAGAGATTTAGGAACCAGGTTTTAAATTGTAAGACATTTCCAGGGGCAGATGTGGACGCTGACCACAATCTATTGGTGATGACCTGTAGATTAAAACTGAAGAAACTGCAAAAAGGTGGGAATTTAAGGAGATGGGACCTGGATAAACTGAAAGACCCAGAGGTTGTACAGAGTTTCAGGGAGAGCATAAGGGAACAATTGACAGGAATGGGGGAAAGAAATACAGTAGAAGAAGAATGGGTAGCTTTGAGGGATGAAGTAGTGAAGGCAGCAGAGGATCATGTAGGTAAAAAGACGAGGGCTAGTAGAAATCCTTGGGTAACAGAAGAAATACTGAATTTAATTGATGAAAGGAGAAAATATAAAAATGCAGTAAATGAAGCAGGCAAAAAGGAATACAAACGTCTCAAAAATGAGATCGACAGGAAGTGCAAAATTTCTAAGCAGACGTGGCTAGAGGACAAATGTAAGGATGTAGAGGCTTATCTCACGAGGGGTAATATAGATACTGCCTTCAGAAAAATTAAAGAGACCTTTGGAGATAAGAGAACCACTTGTATGAACATCGAGGGCTCAGATGGAAACCCAGTTCTAAGCGAAGAAGGGAAAGCAGAAAGGTGGAAGGAGTATATAGAGGGTCTATACAAGGGCGATGCACTTGAGGACAATATTATGGAAATGGAAGAGGATGTAGATGAAGATGAAATGGGAGATACCATACCGCGTGAAGAGTTTGACAGAGCACTGAAAGACCTGAGTCGAAACAAGGCCCCCGGAGTAGACAACATTCCATTGGAACTACTGACGGCCTTGGGAGAGCCAGTCCTGACAAAACTCTACCATCAAGTGAGCAAGATGTATGAAACAGGCGAAATACCCTCAGACTTCAAGAAGAATATAATAATTCCAATCCCAAAGAAAGCAGGTGTTGACAGATGTGAAAATTACCGAACAATCAGTTTAATAAGCCACAGTTGCAAAATACTAACACGAATTCTTTACAGACGAATGGAAAAACTAGTAGAAGTCGATCTCGGGGAAGATCAGTTTGGATTCCGTAGAAATACTGGAACACGTGAGGCAATACT